>NC_086286.1:16677294-17909505 GCF_963924245.1 Chroicocephalus ridibundus
GATCCAGCGATTCCTACCCTTAGCTCCTGGCTTTCACTTAAATCAGTGATAAATTAGTGGTGGAAAATCCACCACATGCCCTGGGAAGCCACTCCTATGGTTAATTAACTTCACTTAGTTCAGTTTCAATCCACTGGATGCCATGTTTTGTTTGTTTGTTTTAGTAGATGAAAGGGCTCTTTTCTTACCAAAGAAACTTATCTGTACATCTGATATGTTCCCGGTACAGTACAAAGGGAGCAGATGGCTCCAGTGAGAGCAAAGCCTCAGATTTTTATTGTGATTCGTTCACACGTGTGAAAAACCCAGACCAGCCACACTGAAGATGTGATACAGCCTCCCCACACATACACACTTTTCACTTAGTATCATCACTTTTATTGGTGCTTCAAGTCACTTGGCCTCCTGGCATTGTAACAACAGACTAGAGAAATAAGGAGTTTTGCATCTCCTTTTTTTAATTAAAGCCCCTCAGAAAAATCAGATGGAATTCAGAAATCACCCTTGGCCAACAAGAAGAGAGAACATTCCCCTTGGGCTTGCATTTTTTAATACAATGGAAATAAATCTCATGTAATGTACCATAGCACGACAAGGGAATGGCTTCTTCTTAACAAATACTCATTTGAAACTGTGCCCAGGCCCCATGCATGCTAAGATCTATTTCTTGCAACAGTGTTCCAGCAAAACTGATTACTAATTCCAGAACTCAAATTAAAACTAACAGAGCTTGAAGGCTGGGTCTGACACGCGTTCCCTCTCTTCTGACAGAGAACAAGAGTTTTTAGCATGTGTGTGTGTGTGTTTAATTACGTTGTTCAACATATCCGGAATAAATTAACAACCAGACTGAAGAAAATAATACACTTAACTACTTTTTCCTTGTGGGAATAACTTAATCAGCATTGTATCTGGGGGCATATACACACAGATACACGAGCTCTACATCCGTCCATGCCACTGCCCAGTCAGTCCATGGGGTCACACACACCTGGCTAGCACTGTCCTGTCCACACCAGCACGCTCTGCTGGCCACCTCTTTCAGAGTTGCATCCTGAGCCCTGGCCACAGGTTACCTCTCACGGGTGCATCAGCAATAGCAGATCACAACAGCTTTTAAAGCAGAATACTGCCTGCCTGGTTGGGGAACTTCTTACCGTTACTGAACTCTGAGGCTGAAAGACTTCAAAGAGACAAAGTTATAATGCAATGGGTCTCAGAGGCATTGTCCTTGGACTGGTCCCTGCTGTGTGACATGGGGAGAGAGAGGGATTTCAAACACTCACAAGAGCTGGTTCAGACATATTGTGAAACACTGGAGAAAAACAAGAGACCAAATCTCAACTAAGGAAATTACTATTCAGAAGGGGTTAAACGTATATTTACTTAGTCCTGGGATCTCCTCCAACACATTTACTGATCTGAAATGGAGAAAGGAATCACGCCCAACTTTGCATCTACTGCTCTTTTTTGGTCCCTCTTCCTTCTCAGCAGAGAGATCCTTCCTCTAGCTGTCTGTGTCAGTGGAAGGGTCAAAGGGAGAGGGAAGGAAGGGGAGCAGTGGAAAAGCTATAGAGAGAAGGAGAAAAAGAGATCAGGCGTGACAGCTGGAAGGGATGGGAGGGAAAGAGGAGTCTCTGAGGATATCAGAGCAAAAAGGTTGGTGACCCCCTCAGAAACAAACCTGGGAACCCCAAGCACCCACCATATTCAGCATTAAACAGCTTAAAAGCCAGCGGCAAATGGTGTGTCTCATCTCTCTCCAGCACTCATTCATGAAAGATGTCAAGCAACTATTATAATCAGATACACAATGGTGGCAAATGCTACTGACAGCTAATTACACTTTGCATAAAGATTTATGTCAGAGTACAGACATAATTTCCTTCAATGGCTTCTGATATTTCTCACTGAGTAGAAAGTGGAAATAGGCAATTAGAAACATGTGTCTACTTCATAGCTGAACTATCCACCTTCTCCTCTCCACCGATTTTCTCAAAACATTTCCATGTTGGCTCAGCTGGGTTTCTGTACTTTAGGAAGAGCGGCTGAATTTTCTCAAACACTACAAAGAATACCAGAAAAGACAGAAAGCCAGCAGTCCTTCTTCCCCTGTTTCCTCTCAAACACTCCAAACTATCAATGTACATTTCATCTCACCCATAATATTCAATATACACTACAATAACACAAGCACTCTTTCCCTCTAAGACCCTGTCATTCATGTATTTGGAGCATTGTAAAAACTTCAGGGAGTCGGTTCCAGAATTGTCTTCTAATGAAGGAATGCATGACTTTATTAGCTCTCCTTGCATTCAGAGAAAAAACACATGAGAAAGTGCTGCTTTTCAGCAGGTTGCCCACACTGACAGAAAACTGCAGAGGCAGAGCTGGGACCTGAACTTGGGCGTCCCACACCTCAGATGGGCAACAGCTCCTTGTACATACAATGTGTGAAAGCCTTGAGTACCTCAGAAAATCAAAACCAGAGCCAGGAACTTTGGCAATCCTCCAGGAGATTACTTTCCCAGTGGCATCTTGCATGACCTTCTGCTCCAAACAGTCTGTGAAGTACTCCCTTCTGGCTATTTATTAAGTCAATTTTCTCCTCGTTTTGCATACATAGCATAGGACAGTTCCAGATACCTTTTTTTCTACCTCATTTAACAGCAGCATACAGTAACTATAAAGTCCTCCCCATCTTAGGATCTCCACTCCCACTTGATCCAATTACTTCTGACAACTTACCATTTTACTATGAGGCTCTTTCTAGGACAGCAAATTCATCTTTTTTTTCCCTCCAGGTAACATTAAGGATGGGGACTAATTTATTCTGCCTCCCCAAAACAAATCCCTTTCAATGTATCTGTTGTGCTTTTCCAGCACTATTACTTGTATTTCACCTGCTTTATCTTGTACTAAGTAAAACAGCAAAGTGGTGTTTTACCTGCAATGCCTCCAGTGTAACTCTCCAACCAGCAACCACGGTGTGACAGACAGGCTGGCAGGATCCCCGGCCTCCTTTATAGGGCAGCTTTCACAACGCCTTAGGTAAACATGACCAAGTTGAAGTCAAGTTCAAGGCCAAAATCAAGCAATCTGACTCAGGCGCGACAGTTTCATACAGATACTATACCACAGAGGTATATATATACACACACACTTCTATTAGCCATCCACAATGAACTGTCTGTCAACCTACTTCGGTTGATAGTTTCTTGTGGCTAACTGTGGCTTCAGTTGCAGTTATTCTAATAAGAAAATTTGTTTGCACCTCCCACACTTTCACATTATCTGTTTTTCTCCTCACACCACCAGGAAGCACAGCAATCATCCTGCATCCAGGCACAGCCTGGCAGGACTCACCACGAGACAAGTTATCAGAGCTGTGTGTCATTCTTTCTTCAACAGTAAAAGCAGAAGATACTTTTAGACCAATAACTGTTCACATTTACACCGGGCTTTTTACTTAAATTCCACATCAGTTCACTCACTCAGGAAGTCCGTTTCCTCCAGGGCTGCCTGAGGAAGTAAGAGTTATCCATATATTTAGGAGACCTAGGGGGACTGGCCTCTGTTAGCCTAAAGCCCAAAGCTAAAGAATTAAAGAGTATCTAGCAAAAGTATGGGAAGGAGGAGGTTATTTCATTTTTGGGAAACCAAACTGAGATAGCTTAAAGGGGCCCAAAATCCAAGGGAATGGGTGCAGTACATTCTTAGGGACACATTTATTGGCAGAAATCCTAAGTGTATTCCTACAGCCTGTACATGTGCTTTTAAAAAAAAGGCCCTTGGTGTCCTGGTGGATGGCAAGCTGTACAAAAGACAACAATATGCCCTTGTGATAAAGAAAACCAACAGCATCCTGGGCTGCATGAGCTGCAGCATAGCCAGTGGGTCAAGGCAGGGGATCCTTCTCCCTTTGCGCAGCACTTTTGAGACCGTATCGGCAGTACTATGTCCAATTTCGAGCTGTCCAGTCTAAGAGGGACAACACTGAAAGTGCAGCAAGTCCAACAGAAAGCCACCGGGATGGGCAGGGGGCTGGAGTAGACATGTGAGAGAAGAGGCTAACAGCTTAATTGTAGAAATCTAAAGAGACCTAATCGCAGTCTCCCACTAACTAAAAGGCAGTTACAGAGAAGCTAGAGCCAGACTCTCCTTGATGGTGTGCAGCAAATGGCCAAAGGCAATAGGCACAAGAAGCATCAAGGGAAATTACACCACGGTTGGAGAGAAAAAAAAAATTCATTAGGGTGGTCCAGCCCAGGAACAGATGCAGGGAGAGACCGGAGCATCTCCACCCTTGGAGACATTCAGCTAGATGGGGCTGTGAGCAGCATCACCTAACTTGGAAATCAACACTGCTTTGAGCTGGAGTGGGACACAAACACCTCCCGAGGTCCCTTCTCAGAGAAATATCGCTATGTTTCTCTGTTTCTGGAGCTGTAGTTCGTGCAGCAGCATCCAGGCTGGCTTCAAGCCGGCTGGGCCACATGCAAGTGTAACAAAGCAGTGGCAGCACAGAAGTCCACAGTGGTTGCAAAGGTCACCTGAAGACCTGCCCGGTTAGTGCACTTCAAGCACTCTGCTCAGGCACCACTGCTGTCAACGCCCCACCTAGCGAATGGAAAACCAGCTTGGACTATGGATGCGTGTACACAGCAGGTTAGGTACTTATCCCAAGAAATTACCCTCTCTTTTTCAAGCTACCACAGCTTATTCATCAAGAAAAAAGTTACTCTACAGTGATTGTTCATGAAGTTTAGCTTGAGGCTTAACAGAAAAGCTTACCAATGTGTAGTTCTCTCCTTACGCAGAGTAACAGAATAACCTGGACTTAGATATTTCTTCAGCACAAGACTTTCAACTTGGACCGCAGGCTCTTTGAGGTGGGATGTTAGCAGTTCCGATAGCAGCTGGTCCCTAGGAGCTTGGGGAGATGAGAACATAAAAAGTGCTCATGAAAAAGACAGTTCAGCTTCTTCATCAATGTTTAATTTAGTTCTGTGGGTCTCCAGAATTTTATCTTTAAAAGCTGTGCACTGCATTCTGCCTACTCGTGTTTTAGGGCTCTCTTTTCTGCATGAGAACTCAATGTTTAGCAGACTTTAACAGGAAAGGCAGGGATGCCTTTTTACATCCCCCTTACAGGGATGTAAATTAGAGCAAAACCTGCCCCAGAGAGCAAAACAGGTGCAGTTTTCCTTTAAGAGCCATTTTTCACAACCGCTACATAAATAAAAGCTGATTGCACCAGAAGCAGAGAGCAAAGATTTCCTTCATTGCAGGAAAGGAGCTCTGGGGTGATAAATGCTAACGTTGCTAGCTCATCTGACAGCACGCGTGCTGTTAATCGCCTCCTCTCTGGGGAAACGGCAGGTATATTCCCCTCCAGGTATGGTGATTCATTGTCTGGAACTGATATCTCTGCTTAAATGGTGGATTAACATGATTTAAGAAATATTCATTGCAAAGTTGATTAGAAAGCACCATCACCAACCTGGCAGGAGATTTCAGTTATTGCAGCATGACACCATTTTGAGATTGTCAGCTTTTCTGCAGAAGGCTGTATTGATGTGTCCATTTTCACAGTGGCTCCAAAGAAGGAAACCCAGAAGGCTGAGGGATTTATGCACAGTAATGAGCCTTTGGATTATTTGGTCTCCTAACTGTTCGCGGAATCCTGCAACCAAAAAAAAAAAAAAAGAAAAGAAAAAAAAAATAGGCATTTGAGTGAAAAGCACAGGGCTGTGCATTGGGAGAGCAGGGGCGATTTCTGCTAGTGGCACCCTGCGAGATCCTGGCAGATGCAACATTGCCCTGACTTGAGGTTTGCTCCTGCAGAGCAGGGTCATTAATCCACCTCAGGGTAGCTGTGCAGCTTAATCCACTCATGAGCAAAAGATGCTGAGGGATCACTGGAAACTCAAAACTGCTTCTATGCTGTCAGCTACCACCTCAGGGCTGCAAAAAGTGCAAATAAAGGAGCGCCCCTACGCTTAGGACCAACAGCTGCGTTGCGTTCCTTCCTCTGGTCCAGTGGGCACAGGCACCAAAGGGCAAACACCAAAAAGTGCCGTTGAACCTCTGTTTTCTATGAAGTTAGCATGGCTTGCAAGGTCTCAGCTGGCACCACAGAATTTCATGTATTTGGGGATTTAATGAACCTTTATTCCTTTCTGCTCCAGAACAAAAAATACACCCAAAAATATGACCCAAGTTGGGGATTTTTTTTAGAAGAGATTTTAAACTGAATATATTTATCTTCTCTCCTCTTTGCCCAGCTTTCCTGAGGGCAGACTGCTGTTCTGCATAGCCAGCAGCCTCTCTGAAGCAGTGAGGTTTTTATCATCTTTTGGGGGGGGGAGGGCAGAGAAGAGAACAACATAACTTTGCCCAAGTACTGGTGGAAGCTTTGGCATTAAGAAAGGCAACTCTCCTCACTCCACCCACAGAGCTTATGTGCCAAAGTATTAAGACAGCTATTTTTTGCAACATTTCAGACATATGTCTTCATTTCTTACTTCCGTTGCTTTTACCCCTGTGAAGATCACACTCTTTTTAGCAGAAATACTGCTAATTTGCTATGGTAAATAAAAGAAACAGGCTAGGAATTTTTCCAGGGTGGTGAACACCACTACGTTTTGTGTAAAGGAGGAATCTTCCTTCCATCACCTTCACATTTGCTGCACTGTTTAGATGTCCCACTGCTTTTCCATTATGGGACTAATGGAAGAGCGCTTTCAATCCATTTCATTTCCTCATTCATAATTTTCTATATAGGTCAAGTGTTACCATTTATTTGCTTCTCGTAGACGAGATGCAGGGAGGCTATGAATAGTATTATTCATAGACAATCTCCTTTGCTCTGTGTTTATGCACTCATATTTCTGGCAGGACCTGCCCTTCTGAAGCACAAACTTTTATGACCATATAAACTACCAGGCAAACAGCAAAGTCCTACTTCAACATCTGTTTTTCACCCAGTCCTCACCCCCGAGCTGCCCCTCAGTGCAAATTCACCATGAGCTGCAGCACTTTTGCCATATTCACATATGAATTATTTCGCTTGTAAATGAAGTACAACTGCTGCTGGAGTGAAACGTGGCAGCTGCTTAACAGTACATAATGAATCCACACAGCTAGATCCTACTGCCACTTGAGGGAGGGGGGATTTGGTGTGAAAAATATATCTCTCCAGAGCCCCATATTCAGAAGAAATATCCGCCGACTTCAGACTACAGTGGGAATTCTTCAAGAATAAAAATGAAAAGAATAAAAAAAACAGACAGCCTGCTACCGACACCCATATTAGCACTAGAATTTCCCAGTGGAATATTTTTCCTTCAGAAAAATGCCAATCTGTCAAACATGAAAGTCACTAGCAATGAATTTTCACCATGAGAAAGATACAATACATTTCAATAATGCCACTAGGCTCCATTTTGATTTTGGAATAGTCTCATTTTTTGCTTATGAAAAACCCATCACTTCAGGATTCTCTCTGTGTTATCCAGAAGGTTTAACGTTGCAATGTAAAAAGGATTCCGAGTGTTATTGCAATAGCTCGCTAGATTCAGTCTGACATTATTTTTCAGAATGTGGTTTCCCAGGAAGTTTCAGACTTTGTTTTTCCTTTGAATGGGGAACAGAATGTGAAAGCACTTTGAATGTATTGAATCTCTACAAAACTGAAAGCCCAGTTTGGCCCCACAGCAGCTAGCACTGAAACTCTCCGTGAGAGTGAGCCCATCCCATCATCATGAGTATCATCGAAGTGTTTTCTAAACAGAGCTGTCATGACATTATCCTCGCAAGGGACATGGATACCCTTTCATCTGGTCATAGCACCGCTGTTTTGCTTTATCAAACTTGCTAGTAACTGCTCAGAAAGGCAAGTGCACTAAGTGAAGAAGCACTTTGACCCTTCTCACCATGGTGTCCCTTGTCTATCTCTTCATAAATGGGTATTGGGTTCCATGAAACAGCAGGGACTCTGTTAGAGCCAGACTTTTGTGGAGGGCGCGTCAAAATGAAGTTCTTGTTTTCAACAGCATATTAGCCCTTGTTTGGCATTTCCATGTCCAGCCCTTGTCAAAGCCCTGTAGGCACAAGATAATTTATTTCACACTTTTTTGTTTTGTTTTCTCTTTGTGTGAACAGATTGCAACAGTCTCACATTTGTCTGTTTTTCAGAAACATTCCTGCCATCTTCTAATGAAGAATCCTTAGCCCGCAGATCATTCACAGACAGTTTACAGGAAACATTTGCAGTTCACAGTCCTCGCCTCAGTCTTTGCTGACTAGTGGCATATATTGCAGAGCGCAGCTTCTTCTTCCGCGACATCTCATCATTTGTAAGGTGCCAACAAGGATGCGCTGCTGGTATTCCAGTCAGATAGGCAACTTGCTGCCCACTTGTCTTCCTTGCTCCCACAAGACATCCAATGCCTAGAGATAATAAAGGCTGCAATTTGAGACAAGCCAGACAACCACTCTGGTATTCCATGCTGTAAGAAGCTCTTATGGAGATTCACCACCACACAGTAAGCATTGTTGTATGCTGACAGTGTTGGTCATTGTTCAAATATACCGGTTCTGTGAAATACAAATAATAAGAGAGAATGAGAAACTGAATTAATTTCTCAGACTAACACTTCCACCAGCAAATCCCTGGAAATTTAAAAGATAAAAACCAGCAAACAGCCGATTTTGATGACCCTGACTTCACCTTCTCTTGATCCAACAGAATTGACCTCATCTGAATCAATAATACCCCAAATACATATAGCCCAAAATGCATACCTGCAAGGTACCTAGCAGTTTAAAAAGCAAGACTGTCTCGAAAGAGGGTAGAGAACATGCCAAGAGACAGAAACCTGCTGGTCATGTTTGAAAAAAAAAAAAAAAAACCAAAAAAAAAAACCACTTTCATCTCAGGTACCATGTTAAGTAAGACAGGCACAGGTCTTTCTGCCTCCAGGACAGGGCAGCAGCCAGTTCTCCTTGCAGCCCCAGTGAGCGCGGGCATGAGGCTCCCAGGGTCATGCTGTTTCCCTGGAATGCAGAGTGCCTAAAACAGGTATTTAGAGCATTGTAATAAATTCTGGACGGGCCCCACTGTAACCAGGGGTTACCATCCATTGCTCTTGACGACTGATGCACCACAATTCCTTTCACATACACTGAACCCAAACTCACTCCCATCCCACAGTGTCTCCTTCTCAGTAGAAAGTGAACCACAGGACAAGACAGAGTGCAGCTTCTGTCCCTGCCCTGCATTCACCTGCTGCCAGAGACTTCTGTGAAAAAAGCAGCCCATGCTCTGTAACCCCTCTCACTAGAGACCCATTTGGTCTTTCTCTAAGGCTGATCTTGGCCATGAGAAGAGTCATCTCACAGCTTTCATAACAGCATCAGCACTTATCAACATCACAGGGTTGGGCAGTTAAAAAAAAACAAAAACCAACAACGAACCAACCAAAAAATTACCAGCCTGAGTACAGTCATGTTTTCTCATCCTCATGACTTTGTACCCAGATGCCTCTGAGCTTGCTCATCTGACTAAGAGTAAATAAAAAACCAAAACACTGCCCATAAAGAAGGCAGCTCAGTTTATTCTTGAAGCTATACCTGTGAACACTGTTCAGCGGTGTTGCTTCATCTCAAACCAAAGGTGAATATGAACCCTTATTTTAAAAGCATAGGAAGGGTAGCAAAGCCATGGAGAAAAGCTCCAGGCAGAAGCGGGTTCCTCCAGTAATCAAGACGATTTCTGAGGGCTGCAGTCAAGGGAGGAGGAAAAAAGCAACAAGATCTTGTATAGAAACAGTTTAGGGATTTACCTGGATGAACTTTTAATACCAATATAGACTTGGAAGGAAAGAGTATTTTTTCTTTCGCATTATGTCTCTGGTGGGTGCGCTAGTGTCTAGGACACATGAAATACTCGAGTCCATCCAAGCCAAAACAGAAGCAAAGACCATGTGGTGAAGGTCTAGAGAGCAAGTGGAGAGTTTAAGGCACAGACTCCAGTGGTGCCCTCCCTGGGGCCGTCATCCTGAGCAGCACGGCATCAGGACTCAGCCTGAGTTCAGACACATCAAAATGGCTCAATGCCTGATGGATGAAACTGTTCCTCCCCAAATTCTGCTTTTCAACAACTGTGAGGTGCCAGTGTGACCTGCTTGAAAAAACATATCAGCACACACCACTGCAGCACCCTTGAAAATAAAGAGTTTGCTCTCATTTTCCATCCTGTTGCCGCACACCCGTGGTGTGTCACGCATGCCATTTTCCACACTGACCTCTTTCCCCACTCTGTGCTGGCAGTAGGATCCCATTACGTGCATGAGCAGCTTCCAACCCTGAGCTCTTTTATCAGGATGAAAGTCCCCTCTCAGAGCTGCACAACATGCTTCGATAATGCAGGTCTGCTCTCCCGGCTCTGCTCTATCAGTATGCAGAACAATGAGGACTGGTACTATATCTGAGGTATTAATTAAATACCTTAAGTAGCTAGATAAGCCATTTAGCTAGGGCTCAGCGCATGTAGGCAGAGCAAGATACGAGTACAGTACGTGGTCCATAGTGAACATTGCTGACACTTTTCATTGACATTTCAACTAATGTTCTTCCCTGGTTATCTATATTCTACAATAGATTAAGGAAACTCATCACGGGTTACATGTAACTCTTCCAGTCAAACTGCACTGTATTTCTAACCACCTCCTCCTTCTTGGGGGAGGAGAAAGGGGAGGATTAAAACCTAGAAACCTTATGTGGTCAAGTACAGGAGGCTAGGGGTAACAGTCATAAACCAGGATAGAAACAAGGCCAAAATCTAGAATGAAAATGTAAATAGAATGGCAAAGTCTCAGGTATTTGACAGAGGATCACTTCTGTGAAAATAATTCCATCCAGTAAAAAAAAAAAAAAAACAAAACCAAAAAGTGGTAAATGGTAAATGCAAGGCAATGCCTGAAAGGGAAGAGGGACCCTGCAGAAGTGGACAAGGCTCAGCAAGATTGGCCCCAGGGTGAGACAGAGTTGGATAGGGTTGCTCCCCACCGAAGTAAGCAAAACCAGTACAATACCATGCTGGGAAGCACCCAGGAGAGTCTGAAGATAGACTGGAAAACAACATGATAGTGCCTTAATTCATGGTGTATTTTTAGTTCTAACTTTTTCTGGAACAGAACATGTTAATTTTAAATTTGGTGAGCTTATTAGAAACTCCCAGACCAAATCACTAATCTCACTATAGCAGCACTAACGAAAAAGAATGTTTAAGATGGAGCAAGAGTTGGATGAAAAGCTGTCACATCCCCCACAGCACACCTGATGAGAAAGGTCTCATCCTTCTCCCAGTCATCTAATTTCCTCCAGCTACTCTGATGCTGGTGAGCCGTACAGAGATGCAGAAAGGGAGTGAGTATGGAGCAGAGCTCAGCGAAGCAGCTCTCCTGACTCACTAATGGAAAAAAAAAAAAAAAAAAAAAAAGCAACACCATCCTAGCATCTCCCAAGAACAAATCAGGGACCTGACTATGCCACAGTGAACCATCAAAAGTTTGTTCTCTGGAGCAAGAAGATGAAACAGTTTGAACTTAAAAATAATCATTGCTGGGACCTCCCTGTACTGTCACATTTTGTTCACTAATGTGGGTAAGACTTTGAGACAATACTGAATCAAGCCCCTTGTTTCCTGCCTCCAAGAGAAAAGTCTGTATAAGCAAGTGTGTGGTGTGCTAAAATGAAGACTAAGCTATTTCTCTCCTGCAGTCTGAATTTCAATTACTGTGCTTGTTGCAGTGTGCTGAGACCAGGCCTCAGTAGCCATTAGCTGGAGAATCAAACTATAATGTGTTTGACCCAATATATGTCCTAGTGAGTGACAGAGAATGGTATTGAGGAGGAAATACTGCGGGCTGTGATGTATCGGATTCCTGGAACAAAGAATTACCTTCCTCTTCTCCACTCCCTTTATAGCCTCCTGCCAAAGCACCGGGGATGGTCCTATTAACTACAGGCTACACAGAATATTGTAGCATCTTGCAAGGAAGTCACAGAGACTGGTTTCACACTAAATAACTGGACTGTCAGAGCGAGACAGGGAGAGAAGACGACACTGCATTGCTGGGAGACAAAAAACTGAAAATGATATAGCATAGATACCCCATCCTGCAGCTTCTTTGGGGCCGCAGGCTGCTGTTTATTATGTGTGTGCTGTGCCTCAAACAATAAGACTTTGATCCTTGACTAGGAACTCTGTAATCCAAACAGTAATAACAAACAATTACTCCATGTCAGAATGATGAATGATTAAAAACATTTTATTGTGTTTTAACAACTGTGTATGTAAAAAAACAAAACAGGGAAGTTTCAGAACAGTTAATCTTTAATTGTTTTTTTTTTATTAACCAAACTGGCTTAATAAATCTCTGGGCATTTCGTTAATGAGCACAGTTACGTGCTGTGGAAGAGCCAAGTGATTCTCATAAAAATTATGTTTTATGAAGATTTCTCTGCCTTTGTTTTACTTGCTGTGTTACCAGGCCTGCAACGCAGGCCACAGAGATACAGTGCGGATATACAGTCACTTTTTTTTAACTCTTCCTCCAGTACACACTTTTTGCCACTACCACTGGCAGCAGTTGAAAGGCAGGTTAGACTCTGTTATCTCATTCATCACTAAGCAATAAGTGAAGAGCAGAGTTCAACAACTCCTTGTCACTACTCACAGTAGATAACGTTAAAGCCGGTGGCTGGGACTGCCAGGGCTGTACCCCACCATTTGTCACCTCAGCACTGCGAGCAGTTTGAGCTGAGTCCTTCATACCCCTTTTTGTTTGTCAGAACTCCAGAGAGAAAATTTTACTGGTGAAATATTCACAGAGAGACAATTTAAAGCTAAATCAGAAAGCATTTAGTTGGAAAATGAATTCCCACATATCATTCAAGGATCCGTCTCAGAAACACACCTGAAACTCTTGTTTCTCTAATAAGGGACTAGCTCAAGGCCTGGATTTCCAAATAAAACCTGCTGGGTTCAGGATCTATCCCAAACATCACTGACTTTGACAGAACAATTCAGCAACTTCCATGTACCTTGAAGCATGTGTTTTGGGACAAGGCAGCAGCACCTTAGCCCTGCCGGGGGTCAATGGACACATCGTGAACGAGCCATGGACACTGAGGCTTCATCCCTACTGTTAAATACGAAGGGAGACACCAATGGCCCAAATCTGGCCCTAAGGCCAAATGGCATGTGCCCATACCACAAACTTACTTTCTCCCCAAAAGAAGGCAGTCTGATCCAGGCTGGCAGGGGATCAGCATCTGCAAACTGCTATCTGCTAAATAATCATGCTTCTTTGCTAGACAGCAAAAACAACCTTTTTGGGTAGGATGGCTTTAGTTTCAGACCTGAAGAAAGTCCCATATGTCTGAACGTTTCTGTTTCCTTTCTTCTCCCTCTCTATCAATATGTCTAACACAAGTTGCTATGTCTCCCTGCCAGCCTGACCTTGCTCTTCTTTTACACCATTCCTCTCCAACACCTCCTAATGCCTGCCTCACACTATATCTGTGTAAAGCCATTTGTTAAAGCTTGTGTCAAAGGTGCTTGAAAAGCAAATATTTGCAAAGACCAGGTCCACTGACTCTACCTGCTGACTATTACCTGGGGTTGTGTTGCTCATCAACAGCGAGTCGGGTGTCACCAAAGCACAGGAAAGTTGACTTTTGTTGCTGTCATCATCTGCAGTAGGTATTAGAGCCTGAACTGTGGTGCCCAGGGAAGATTTACAGCTAATGCAACACCCAGAAAGCCTCATTAGCACCAAAACAAATACCTGGCTTCAGCCTGAGCTTGGATTTGACTCACACATGGATCTGTTTATTCTTGATTGAGTAAACCACTTACAAACACCTCCAACTAGCCCAATGGCCCAGAGATGGGCCTGGTCACAGGGTGTTCTGTCCCAAAGTCACACCAACACCTTTGATTTCACAGAGGGTTACGCCAGGTCTGAACTCCACCTTTGCACATAACCAGGTATCTCCCATTGATTTCTCTATCTCTTCCCCCAGTGACCAAGAGAACATAGTGCCAGGAGACGACTGGGTGGTGGCAGTCTGAGCCTGCCTTTCACAATGACAACAGCAGTGTAGTTCCACAAGGCTGCAGACATACCCTGTTGAAAGATAGATCAATGGGCTGGCATTCAATCGAAGTGGCTTATAATCCCCCTGTTGTTTTTGTGAGGAATTATCTTTCCTCTTTTTCAGACTTTGGTTTTTTTTCCAGGTTTTTGCTACTTTCACATTACTTTTCTACAAATGTGCTTTTAAGTAATTTTACTGGCAAGAATATGTTCAAAAATAGTATTCTCAGCAAACCTTTCAGTCACAGAAAATAGTCATAGAAAATAGATTGAGTGTTGTGTAGTCAGAATCACTGAAAATGGTCTGAGTTTCTGTCATTTGCGTGAAAACACAGAGAATTTTCGCATCAACAGACTAGTGCAGCCTCCAGTCTGTAGCTAACTAGATGCAGAAAGCTTTGCTAGGAACAGTCCTTATTAGAGAAGGCATCCATGCCAAAACAAATCATCCCCTTCCACCTGGTTCTTTTTCTGGTAAAAGGGAAGAAATAACATGCAACAGATGCTCATAACTTTGCTCAGGGCACTTCTGCAAGATACTCAGATACGGTAAGGCAATGCACGGATCAAACAGCTATCCCTGTCAAAAGAAGCTGGAGGGAAGTCCACTGCTATCATTTGTCATTAAGCAGCCCACAGCTGTTTCTTCTTAACTCTGGATCATACTCTTAGGGCATAGGCCAACTACTAAGGATTTTAATGAATTATTATTTTTAGTAATATAAAACATTTAAAGGTCACAGTCATTTTAGTCAGAAAACAGAAACACATCGAGTACCTTGATGCATTCAGACCAGCTGATCAACACATCAGCACAGCCAGGATTTTGAATCTCAAATACCTTACTGTGAGATGCTCACGCACTGAAAAATTCATAAATCATAAATGACTAATGGCCGTATTCAGCAAATAATTTCAGACAGCAAATGCGTTTGAGAAGCCCTCAATCTGTCCATAAGGAAGATCAGAAACGATAAGAAGAGGTGACTTTGACCATCCTTCTCTGGGAATTGATTTACTCATAGGAAACTCTAGTTGTTTGGCTCCCAGGACACCAGCCCGGCGGAGGTGGGCAAGCCTTGGCCCATCTCAGAGCAGGCTCTTGGCAGTAATAACATTTGCCCCACAGAAACCTTCAGGAAAAAGTTTCCAGAAGCTATCATATTTATTTAAAGGAAAAAACCAAACTCTATCACTTCCTCTCCTGTGTTGGCTCAATCTATCAGGAAAAGAAACATCTGCTCCTGCAGTGGCTGGCTGATCTCTCCGCTGAACCACACGTGCGGCAATAACAAAGCATTGTGAGGTTTTAAAATTAAATTTGCTATGAGATTGAAACCGGGTAGCTCTGCGGCACTCGCTGTAAAGCCGTATACACCCAATTAACAGCCAGCCATCAGGCAGTCGCAGCAAGGTGACTCCAAACCCTCAGGCCCGTTCCCTGGCCGCAGAAGAGCTCCCCTTTGGGTGTCCCCCACACTCCATCCTTAGACCAGGCTGGAGGGTGGATCTGGGGCAGTCGCCATCCCAGGGCACCCAGGCACAGGGGGATCGGGGAGAGGATTTCACCTTTGGGGTGACAGCACAGCTCTGATGGACATCAGCCATGCACACGGCAAACACCACCACTCCAATGCCTCCGCTTATCTTCCCGCTTCCCCGGGAGGCCTGTGGGCAGCCGAGAGAGCAGTGACAGAGTGATGTCCCCCTCTGACCTGGGGGAGATCGCTCTCTTCCCCGGTGTAGCCCGTGTAGTGTGTGCCAGGGGCAAGGCACGGGGGGCTCCTCTGCGAGGAGAGGCCCATGCACAGTCCCACAGCAGCCCCGCCGCAGGGCCCGGCCCAGGCCCTCAGCCGCAGTGGCGGCACCCCGGGGGGAAAGGTGCTTAAGGAAGGGTGAAACACCACAAAGACAGAGAGAAGCGAGGAATAAAAGTGAGAGAAACGGCCCTGCAGTAAACGATCGGAGAAGGAGGAGGGGAGGAGGTGCTGCAGGCGCCGGGGCAAAGGTGCCCCATCCCTTCCCTGGCTTCCATTCCTCCTGCTCTCCCAAAGTGCCCAACAGGGAGAAAGCCTGTTATCAGCCAAAATCCAAGTCTCACCAGCTCTTTCCCCAGCTCTCCAGAAGGGACTGCCTTGGGAGGAAGGGAGGCCAGGGCACCCCTACCACAGGGCAGCTCAGCACCTCATGGCTTCCCCCTGGGAACCAGGGCAGCGCTCCCCACAGCCCCTGCAAGCTGCCATGCGCCCTGTTCCTTTCTAGTGACAGAAAATGGCTTTTTGTTTACACATCGCCTCATGTGTGAGAGACCATGTGCACAGGTGACTCTGCACATGTAAATCCTACAGATGCCCATCTATGCCGGTCGCAGGAAACCTGCCTCTTTGCACGAGACAGATTGCACGTGCAAGCACGCGGGAGAGCCAAAATGTGTGAGCACCTGAGGACCATAGCACAGCCACTGCCAGATCTGAACACCTTATTCCTTGTCGAAGCACGTGCCAGATCCGCTCGCTTTTTCCCCTCCTGCACAGATCTAATTAAAATGAAAAGAAGCTGCCACTCACGGCCAGTGGATCAGCCCCAGCCAGCCGTGCAGTTTGACGCTGGGTATAGACTTTACTGTCAGATACTCTCTAATCAGCCGAGCTGTTTTGCAGGCTTTTTTTCCCCCCCCTCTCCCCTTTTTGTGGTTGTTTTGTTCAGGGCTTTGCTGCGCTGGCAGAGTTCTGCTGGGCTCTTGGGCAAATCACTCACACCGCAGCCCGTGCATGCCACAGACAGAGGGTTTTCACTGGGGTTCAAAGTAATTGCTAGCATTTATCACTTTAATAGCCTAATGAAGGTGAGATGTAATTAGAAAGGGTGTCAACTGGAATATGGAGTTTGTTTTACAATTATCTGTACAGCAGGTAACCACTGGCACAGAACAGTGCCTTTTAAAAAGCTGGTAATATGTGGCATAAATGTTCATCACTGGGTGACTTAAAGTGACCCAAAGCCACATTCTGTAATTGCTGCTTTTCTTCGTAAGCACTTGAAAGCAAACACAAAAAGATTGAGCCCCTGCCAAGGTGGCTTTTCCAACCAATGAAGATGGTTTATATCCACACAACTGAGCCCATATAACTGTCACCTCAACATCATTCCCACTTGCAGAGTGATCAGCAATGATTTTGCTCGAGTGATTTTTGTCTGTGTAAGCAAACTCAAATGAACGCAACAATATCAAGAACTCCCAGAAGAGCCCTTGCCATTGCAAAAAAAAGTCTCCCGAAGCACACACACAGCCTTCTTATCGTACACACAGCAAAAAAAAAAATATCACTGAGAACTAGAATCGGTTCAGGAAGTTGCATTTCTTTCTGGTTTACTCAAAATAAACAGTCATACTCAGGGTAAAAAGTGGGTTTTATGCAGTTGGCAGGATGGCTGACCCTTATTTAAGGCAGCATGTCTAAAGGCACAAAGAACACTTCTCCTGGATAACGATCTCCTGCTACTAAATAAATACCAGGGTTGTTGCCTGCTGGATATTGTGCAGGAAAGTAATGGTGGCTGATGGTGCCATTATGTGCAAGACCAGAGGTTCAGATAGTCAGAAGCCTCCTGAGCCCAACAACCACAGTACAAAGTATGACTCTCCTTAAAGAGCTAATCTTGCTTCTGAATAACAGAGTGTAGTTTTAAATTGTATAATCTCTTGAGGGCTGGTCAGATTACTGGAAGAGCAATTACTTCAGAGAAACAAGACCTTTCCTTTATAGAATGGAAGTGTGGATATCAGTATATGGTTAATATCATGAGCGTACTCTAGTCCCGGTAGCTTTCTCCAGATGTTCTAACTGTAGGATTAATAACCTGTTGCACTGGCACCCTTCTGACATTATCTAAAATGGATTTTAATTTAGTGCAGAAGACTGACAAGAGGCAATGTTGAAAGTTTTAGCTTAAAAAGTCAGAAACACAAAGACGTAGCCTGCAGCAGTAAGTCTGGGCTTCACTCAGCCCTGCTGCAAGATGAAAACAAAGGATCTTGTGCCTGCCTATGAGATGCTTCCATTCAGTTCATCGTGACAGGGTTCCTCCAGGTCTTACAAACCCATAACTGGCTCTACACAGAGCTTCCCCATTGCAGATGCACCAGTGGGTTAGCTGAGGGTAGATTCCTAAAGCACTCACGGATGACACCAGAAGTGTCGCTAGCTACTTATCAGATAACGCTCCTGTCACTAGTCCACCAGTTAACACTTTCACCAGACAGCAGGAAGCACCCAGGTCTTCCAGAAGCATCATCCTAATAGATATGAACTGAACCCCCTTCTGCATTATGTGATATGTGACCAGCTACCATGCTTTTAAAGAGTGTGGTCACACTCTTAACTAAGCAGCCATCAGCCTCTTGATACACACTCCCAGTCTGGTCTTCAGCCATCTGAAGCTACACAAGGAGGACAGGAAAAATGACCATTTCAGAGAGGCACCATTTTACAGTCCCCTTGCAGGGTTTTAGGTGCCTTCACAAAGAAGACGTAGCAGCTCAGGTACTCTCTCTTTTTTGGTCAATTGAACACAGATCTTTGACATCCTTAGAAGCTGGATACAGATAATTGCAGCAGACAATCAGACTTGCCATTTGGAGATTGTCTATTTATTTTTCTATGTGGACATCCCATACATGAGAATTAGCATAGGTTGCCCCAACAGGTGGGAGCCTGCAGAAACGAGAGCCTGCTGTAATGTGGAGGCCATATGATGACAGTGATGGCTCAGAGAAAGCGATGCTGCTAATTGCAGCAATTAAACAGTAATGATATAATTAATGCAAAAATTATGCATGGCTCAAATCCAAGCTATTGGAGTGCAAGAGGTATTCATCACGCCTAGATGAAAATCATTCCTGTTGAGATGATATCAAATCTGCTTTTATGACTTGATCGCGGAGAATGGTTACGGGGAATTCAGGGAACAGTGACAGACTGTGTTCAGCACTAGAAGTAGCTGATGGGAATGGTAAGGAAGCAAAAAAGGACTTTAAATTTAATTGGACAAATTGAGCACTGAATGTGAGGAGGACTGAAGAAGTCTCACTCTAGTAAGACTCTTCAGATCCATGTCCCAGACCAACAGCAGATGTTATACCCCACGTAGCCAGATGCAAAGACCGCATTCAACACATTCAAATGGACATTTGGCATGTCCTCTTCCAAATGCCTGACAAGAAACAGCACCAGAAAAGTCAACTGGTTCATTTTACTTTTTACAAAGCGACCTTTGGTGAAGAGCAGGTTTAAAGACCAGCATTAACTCTGCATAACCCACATCCCACATTTCCAGTCTATTATGCTCATAAATCCCTAATTTGAGATATGAAGGAAATTAATTTAAAGTCACATTACGAAGTATTAAGAAGCGTGTATAATATTGCTTAAACTTCAGAAATCAGGTGTTTCCAGATAGCCAGTAAAAAAGGGGTGAGGGTTAAAAGCAGCCTGTCACGTTTTCTCCATGCCTGCCCCAGCTCTCAGCTTATTCTGCAGTTTGGCTTCTAAATTTTCAAAATCCACTTTTTCATATTTCAAGGTACCTCCCATTAAGGCAGTTAGGAGGACATGTTAAAAATATGTCTGAGAAGGCCTCAAATTGCAAAGAAAAGATTTTTTTTTTTTTGGTGATGTTCAAAGCCAATTGTGGCAGCCCATGAATGTAGATGGCCACATCAGTCAGACGGCTGTGCCCAGTAACTCTTTCCCACATTTAGACCAGAAGACTATTGCTGTGATCGCCATTTGATTGTACAGCAATAGCAGAACTGCAAAACACTTAAGAGTTGTTTGGCTGTGCTACAGGTCGAGAGTGTTGTATGGTCACTGGGCCTCCAGAAAGGCTTTGGATTTGCAAAACTGGCCTGAAAACATGGCCAGCCCCAAGCCTTTCCCACAAATCCAGCTTGAAATATTACTACATTAAGTGGTAGTTTACTGGAACTATATTATTTACACTTCCATATTGTGTACCTTAATGTAGTAATAAATAAACCAAAGTGTTTGCTGTGTATTACCATACATTTTACTGACAGGTCTTCCCACGGATAAGGACAGAGGTCTTGAGGAAAAGACTCTGAGCAATCTCTAGTCTGAAAATAAACGTTGCATATTAGAAAGCAACCTAGTTGCTAGCACAGAGTTTTCTTCCATGTTTTTTGTCCCATGGCCCACATGAAGTCACTTTTAACCAATCCTTCTGTGCTGAACCCAGAATCTTCTCTCTGGTTTCTTACCAAGTCACTGGGATGGAGTCACTAGGGAGTTTTGAGAGTCAAAATTAGCATATTGTGTACAGCTTTCCCCTCCAGTAGCTTAAAACATGTTATTTGTCTTTAGCTAAACAGAGAAAGCCCTGAGGTCCAGTAAAGTGAAGTGGACCCAGAATTTGTGTTCATGCAAACATACAATATATTGGCCATTTGGCTTCATGAACGCACCTTGTTTGGTGTCTAAGGAGGAGTAATGGTTTTCCATTTAGACTGTGGAGTCTACTGCTTAATAATAAATACACTCCTGACATTGTTAAATGATAGCCTGCTTCTAATAAACCCCATGCTGATCCGTGTGTTGGTTAGAGTGGGTAATTCATCTTCCTGGGCTGTTAAAACTTTAGCTGGAATTATAGAGACAACATGAATCAGATACAATCAGCATGTCCCCTGCTGGTTTGCTCATTTTCACCCCATAACAAAATACCGGCTAGTTTTCTCTGCGCATTGCGGATCTTGTTATTAGTTGATTTCATTATTAATTGCTCCTAAGGCTTGGGAGGCCTTTTCAAGGCACGTACATAAGGGATCCACACAGTCTACAGCAAAAGATCGCTATACTTTTATGCTCGTGCTTCTCCCGAGCTACTTGGTATCAAGTCGTAATCCCTTTGTGTTACTGAGCAAAGCGCCTGCAGCCACACTCTGGCTCCACAAGAATAAACTGAGTGCTCCAATTTTTTCATCGATTTGCTACCAGCGATAAAGAAAGAAAGATGGGGGAAGAAGTGGGGGGGGGGAAGGGGAAGAATCATATTATCCGCAAATCTAATTATGGCCTCAATAGCTCCTGAGGATTTGGCTTTATGAAGTGGTTCATAAAAGCCATCCGTGTCATCGTGCCTACTAATACCCTTTGGTCTCAAGCGCTGATAAGGGCTTGTTTGAGTCATTTTAAATTAGCTGATAATATGCTGACAAGTAGGCTCCAGGTTGCGCCAGACAGCCAAGTGCCCTAGAAAGAGCAGCCTCCAAGGAACAACTCACAACCACCTGAACAGACCTGGCTTCTCGCTCCATTGGGGTCTCACCAGAGGTAAACGGGCTCCCACTGGCTCTGCTGAGGTTGGCATCGGTCTTCCCCAGGAGCAGGCATGTCACACCAGGAAGGTAGAGCATATTCAGGGCGCGCACAGCTTACCCACCAGTGATCCTCCACAAGCTATCACTGTAAGCCTGGGGAGACAGGGCTCCCTAGGCCCCAGCACAGCCCTGCATACTCGAGCACACAGGCCACACAATTTAGAAAGCAGAGCTTTTAGCTCCCCATTCCCTCACATTAAAATAGCTCAAGGCTGACCTTTTAAATCACAGACTGGATCTCACATAGTCCCTCCGCGCCCATCCACCCACCCACAGCTGCTGCTATTATTATTTGCCACAAAAAGTTGAAGTCAGGTTAAGGACATGTTCTTTTTCTTCCCCCAGTCCAGTTACTTCTTACAAAATCCAGTTAAGGCACCATGAATTTTTCCTTTCCCTGATGGATGCTTACACTCTCAGGCACCTTTTGACAACTACCATTAATTATTGTGATACATGAATATGGGACCTTTCATTTCCACAGCTGCATACAGTCAAACCAACAGAAAATTTGCTTTTTGCCACCAAAGGCAACGAGCTTACCTGCAAATGTCACCCTGTCCCCTGCAGAACAACCAGTGCCTGCCCCAGGCCTGGTCAGCCAGGGTCTTTTTCCCTGTTGTCTCAGGGACAACCTGAGTTGGCATCTCTTGCTAGAAGTCCGCCTGCTTCTGTTTGGGGATAACTTCTCAGCACTCATGAGCCAACCTAGCACTCCTGCCAAGGGAAAATGGCAATGCAGGACCCACAAAACATACTCAGTCTTGGCACAACTGGAGCTGGCAGCCTTGTGCTGAGGGAAGAGAGGGGATGACTCTGGACAGGAGCTGCACTGCAAATGCACCAATATCTCCAGTACCGAAGTAGCATCCCAAGCCCTGATACCTCTTAGATATGCTAAAAATTAGATGCTAACAGGAAAACCTATTACAAAAGACCAAGAGAGAAAGGGAAAGATGGTGATTTTGTCATGCATTTTTTTTTCTCACTGCTTTTCCCTTTAAAGCATACTCTCTGTCTTGCTGTTTTCTGTAGGTTGGTTGCCAGAGTACCTAAACAGACAGGGACCAGCTGAGGACCAGAGTGGAAGGACAGAATCAACCAGAGGAGGGGAGAAAAGAGATACAAGACACTAAGTCTATCCAGGGAGAAAAGAAAGGTGTGCGCATGAGCCTCTAGAGCCACCACTTACCAACTGGCAGCTTAGGCAGAGCCTCACAGACCACTTTCTGCTGCTTCCTGAAGGCAGCAGGAACAGCCCAGCATCTCATTTGCAAGCCCCTCAAAGCAGATAGAGCTGCCTCACTTGCCCTGGTAATAAGCTCTGGGTTACACCACCAGGTCTCATGAGTCTCTGTAATGTGATTCGGAAATATGATACACCTGTCCTGAATTAGAGTAGATAGGTTTATCTCATTTCAGAGCCAACTCACGGATGGGTAGAGATCAGATCAGCTGTAAGAAATTCCTTTTATTGTGCAACTTGTTATTCACGGTAGGGTGAAAATGGCTTCAAAGGTGATCTCATGCACTCTGAGGGATATCTTCTTATATCTAACGTAGTTTATACAAACCAAATTGGTTTTTGCTTCAAACACCTCTCCGCAGAAGAAAATCAATTTCAAGATTCAATAGCTGTGATCTTTCAAGCTAAGGATCCATTTGCAAACATACTAAGTGTTTGGCAATGCAAAGCTGCAGACAGGACAAGCAATGCACGTTATCAATATACATGCCGTGTCCAAATCAAGATCTCACTTCCAAGGCACTGAATAACCCACTCCCACTCTAGCAACAGTTTCACTCACGGAAGCAAAAACACGTAGTGACCAGTTAAGCAAATTTGTTTTAACCCCTACAGCATTCTGGGGCAGCCATTTCAAAACACTGGATCAGTTATCAGTCAAAACAAAAACCCCTGGAAGCACAGGGCGCTGACCTGACATCCACCCAGGCTCTCTGCACCCCTGGCAGCAGGGATTTTCATGCTCTGATGATTTGTAAGGTCCCCGGTTACCCTCCTGTCTCACCTGACCTGCTGCAGCAGCAGCAGCCCCCCACCTCCACAAATTACTGTGCACCTTGTGAACTCCTCCGCCTTGCCCTCCGCCAGCTCTTGTGTCAGTCAGACTTTCTGCCAGTGCTTCCCACCACTGCCAGACCCCTAGGAAAACTCCCCTTCACCTCAGCTTGTGCACAACCCTCCCCAGCTCAACTCTCCAAGGATTAGTAAAAAGGTGAAAGCAGCCTCAAGCTGAGAATTAGGAGCGCTCTCTCCCAACACTGCATGTTCTTTTCCTTCTCGTAACATCATCATTGCTGTGCGTGTCAGTGGGATGGCTAAAGTAAAACTTGTAATAGCTATCTAAACTGTGTTGGCTTAGCCCAAGAGAGTCAGAGCTAATGTTAGTAACCCCCTTGGATCAGGTTGTGACTGCATGTAGTCTTTGGGTCTGACTCTGTATTTAGAGAAAACAATAATCTCTGCTAGAGAAAATAGGCTGGATGTCCATGGGGGTGATTCACGAATTGTCAGCAGGATCAGAATTCATGAAAACTGCTCGAAGTGCTTCTAACACTGATTCGGCTAAAAACACTTCAAATGCAAGAACAGTGTTACGGTACCAGGATGCTGACCTCCATTAAAATAGGCTCAGGCAACTTCTCCAAAGGTGAGAGGAGGAGGCATAGCATCATATCTCGCTCCTGCAGAGACACACAGATACGTGGATCATTATGTGTCACCATGGTCAGAGTTAGTTGGGAGCATGTAGCGCATGTTTAATTCCTGATACATGCATGGCTGGTACAAAGGACCACAGCAGCACTGTAGAGTTGCGTGATCTTTTCAGTAAGAAAATTGAGGATTGGGGGGACTTTGCTCTGCTGCTGTGTTACAAACCTGACCCCATGGTGTAGCTCTGAGCCACTGGGGCTGAACCTGCAGCTCACTTGGACAAAGCATAGCCGCTCCAGTCCATGGCCAGGAGGTAAGGCCACCAGTTTGGAGAGGATCCTCCCACAGCATTAAGGCGCCTCGTGCACTCTGAGTGTTCTGGCAGAGGATTCCCTTTTGTAGCAGAGACGGCTGCTACCCTACAGGGATAGCAACATTCTCCCTCACACAGGGTAAAACTAAGACAATTTAAAACTAGAAAGAATTGTATCAACTTGACCTTTAGATGGGAGTTTGCTTCTTCTCACTTCTCTCAGTATGAGCACTGGGAACAGGCTAGGCCAGGACACTTCTGTCCGTAACGGGCTCACAGCCCAAGGTATGAAAGCTTGGGTTGCAGAGACTGCAGAAAAATGTATGTTTACAATCAGCAAATTTCTTCACACTTAAGATCTCTTTTTTCCACCCTTTTCTTAAAAATAACCCTAAACACATTCCTACTGACTTGGAGACTCCAAGATCTTTCAGCCTGGGGAAGAGTCCTTATTTTGCAACTTCCTTCTTTTATTACATGTATCAGGTTACATATAATTTTTCAAAGCTTCTTTTCCTTTTTTCCCACCTTGGCTGGTCAGTTGGTTGGTTTCACAACTGAATTTAACCCTGTACAGTGGCAAGGTCTTGCCTGGACACTTCTTTCACATAAATCCCAGGAAAATGGGAGACATCAGTTAGTGAGATGGACAGTTGATAGATAACTGCTAGATGAGTGCTAATGCAAACCCCAGCCTTGAAACTCAGTCATGTTTTCTTTTGTAAATCACACACAATCAGCTTGGATTTCCTTAGTGCCCAAGAAATACCAGAGAAAAAAAACCAGCCCCCTACACCACAAAAGCAGCATTCTTACCTGCAAATTTGTATGTTGCATTTTGTCAGCTCTAGGCTAAAAGGCAGCTCAACTTGAAACTTAATTAGACTCAGTTAGAGAGGTAGTAGCTTGTAACAGGTCTTTATTCTTACAGGGTTCTGAAGGCACTTCCAGTGAGTAACAGAACAGTGGACATATGGAAAACATCCATAAACCTGGAATAATTCCACTGGATTTCAGCCCTTAAATCTCAATGCAAGCTGGACACCCGTACCAGATTTCCTTACGCTCTTCAGCCATCTAAAGCAGCCACATAGTATTAAAACTGGAGCTGGACTGATCATTTGAAATTAATTTAACCAGAACATTGATGAGCTACAGTTTCTTCTGCTGATTGTATGTTGATCATCAGCAGTTTGTATTCTGCTTGATTTTCCCTTCTTTACCAGTTCTACAAACAAAGGCTTTTCACTAAAGCTTTTAAGATCTGAAATTTGAGCAGCGCAGATCCTATTGCACAGTTGTGATCAGAGTCCAAGCCGTGAAGAATACCAGCAAGCTACACTGCAGATGCTGGTTTGCTTAGGGCAGCGTGGTGGGTTGACCCTGGCTGGCAGCTAAAACCCTACCCAGTCACTCCCTCCCCCCCTTCCTCCCTCCCAAAGAATCAGAAGGGTAAACGTGAATAAAACTTGTGGGTCAAGATAAAGACAGTTTAATAAGTGAAGGAAAGAAAAAAAAACAAACCTAAGTAATGAAAGGCAGTCACTCACCACCTGCAGACTGATGCCCCGCCAGTCTCCAAGCAACACCTACTATGGAAAAACTCCCCCTGGTTTTATTGCAGAGTATGATGTTATATGGTATGGGATATCTCCTTGGTCAGTTTGGGTCAGCTGTCCTGGCTGTGTTCTCTCCCAAGATCTCACCCAACCCTAGCCTACTCTCTGGGGCAGCAGAGTGAGAGATGGAGAAGGCCTTGACACCCTGCAAGCACAACAATAACTAAAACATTGTTGCATTTTATCAACACTGTTTTGGTCATCAGTCTAAACACAGCACCAGACAAGCTGCTATGAGGAAAATTAACTCTGTCCAAACCAGACCCTGTACAGGCAGATAAGAAGGGACCATGGGCCTAACTCCAGAGACTGCCAGTCTGTTGCCAGTCCAGTACCTCTGGTATTCCATGCAACAAAAACTAATACTGGGCTTTCTCTCTGTTCAAAACATTCAGTCTTCACGGAAAGTTTGGGAAACTGAGGAAGGGAAATGAAGTAAACTATCCCAAGTCACTTCTAGAAGCAGTAGAAGGGATTAGCGCTCAGGGCTTGTCTTGAACCACAGTCCTCCAATCTTCATCCATCAGCTCCATTTTCCTATTGCTTCACTGGATAATCAAAGATCTCTGAATTCAGTTTCTTTTACTACTGAATTAATACATTGGCATGTTGTAAGCTGAGGTTCCAAGCACTGATGCTTTGTGTTGTTATCTCATGGCACTTTGATGGTACAGAGAGAGGATGAGCACAAAATACCTGGAAATCAGACAAGCAGCAAGGTAGGGACAGTAAGACTTCCCCCCAGCCCAACTAAAACCAGGTAGATTTGTTCTCACTGAAACATGGAACTCCTTCAGGAGGGAAGAGGAAGGTTAAGGTGCTTTTTTGGTCTTTTTTGCATAGCCTTGGTTGGCTCTTTGAAAGGCAGTAGTTCTAGCCCTGAGTTTCCTGCTTTAAATCTAATTTTCCCAAGGCACAAGAAGTGACTTACCTGGAGATCATAAAGGCTGTCACAAAGCTCAACAGCCAGGATTAGAACCATATTTCATACTTTATCTTCTGCTCTTTCAAGTCAGTGCAAAATACTACCAAAAAGCATTACCACCAAATGACATTAGGGCTTAAGAGGTATAGGCATAGGAGCCCATCTAGATACACCTATCAATGTCACGTATATCTGTTCACAGCATGATGATAAATGTTTAGGCAAGTAACAAATACAAAGCAAAAAAGGTTTGTCTATCTCCAGTGTATTTTAATAAGTGAAATAAACCTAAAAGTATGAGTTGGATTTCTAGCAGCAGTTAACCTTTCCCCTGACATGATGCAAGGTCTCTTTGCAGGGATGCTAAGTCGAAGATTTACTAAATGCCATATTGGGGCTGATTCTAGAGACTGCCAGCCCATTGCTTGCTTATATAAAGCTTCCCAGGAGTCAGGCTGATACCCTCAGGCTTCTCTGAAAACACTGCTGATCCACAGGGCTAATCTCACTTCTCGGACCATGAAACAAGCTGCCATCTAGGGGTTACGGCTGATGGATGCATGAGACACAGTCACCAGTTTGCCAAGTGGCTGCTGCTCCCCAGGTCTGTTCGGTGCTTGGTGGCTTCTGAGCCTGCAAGAGACCCAGCTGAATGATGCTACTCTCTTGTAGGGGACACTATGCCTGATGTCACCTTCCCCATTGCCTGCCTTTCATTACCCCCAAACAAATTCACAGTGATCACCTTAGTGCATATTTTGGAATAGGAGGGGTCTGGTATAGCTTTTGGATTTTACAAGATGCAAGACAGCTGAAAAGTTGGTCAAATAACTTCTTCTAGAAGATATATCCCTGCAGGTCCCATGGGTCCATGTGCTCAAGCACACACACGTGTAGTGAAGTAACTGTTTCTGCTAAGGCAAAGAGGAGCATTACCTGTTTAGAGAACTGTGGCTGTCAGCAGAACAGGTATTTTTGGCTTAGGCGGAAAATAACAAAGCTAGATAGGTCTGAGGACCTGGTCAGAGTGTACCTGCCAGATGCTGGACTTCAAAAACCGATGCCAAGTTGTTAGTCTCTTTAACTTTTCAGAATTTAAGTGCCAGCAACTGGGCAGTCCTGGCAGGCATGGTACAGGTGTGAACACGTTAAGCTGCAAGCTCTTGGGATCTCCCTTCCCTTGTAGGCACTAGACAGGGAATTACTAGAACTGTCATTGCCAGTGTGAAAAGTAGGTGTGATATTTCCTGGTTCAATTAAACAGAAGGAGCCCTAGGTCATTGCCCTTCTTTGTGGAATGGGTCCATTCCATTTTAATACTTCCCTTTGTTTCCTGTGCAAAGACGTGACATGGAAACAATGCCATCTCCCACCATGAAATGACAGCTTACTCCAGCCCTTCCATAACAGAAGCTCTTGAGGTTTGCACCAAAGGAGCTTGATTAAGTTAGTAATCACTGCAGCACACAGAAAGCATTTATACCTTGTGACCTTTCGTAAATAAAGTTATACTGGTTCTGCCTCTAAAGCCAGGGAGATTTACACACACAGCTTTCTCCCAGCACTGAGGGAGGAGAAACTGAGGCAGTGAAATCCTGAAAGCCAGCAATTTATTCAAGAAGGGATGCTGAGAGCACTTGAAGGACCAAAGCTTGTGGTATTTTACCTATAGTTTGCAGCACAGGTAACAAAGGATAGGATTTTCATTAAGCACCAGCATTTTTAGATACACAAACTGTACTTTTTTCAAGTGCCATTGATGGTCCTGCAAAAGTTCTCTCCAAGAGTTGTTGCTACAAAAGAGCTGTGTGTGCAACTCTTGGTGATTCACTGCCCGCTACCTCTTACTGTGGTGGGATCTGCTCTGAAAGGCAGGCTGGAAAGGACCTTCCAGTCTTCTCCTATTCCTAATATCCCTTCTGAGTTCTTCTGTCCTATTCTCCTTTGGCAGTCACCTCACTCCCACATAGCAATGGCACCTGACATGACCTCTAGTTAATCACTTATCTCCAAAACCTGAAGAAATAATATCTGCCAAGTCTGCCTACACTAAAAGACTTTGGGAGAGACGTACTTTGTGACCCAGGGTTCCCTGCTCACAGATGTGACTGGTGTAATCCCAAAGCTTTTCTTCAGTACTTCACATCTTGGACTACAAGACACTTGGGAAGCAAAACCAGGTAATATCCTTTTTCCTTTCTCAGAGTAGTCTCTAGTTTTAAGTATCTCCTCCGTTCCTTCAGCAGCAGCACTTTATGGGAGTCCCCTCTTCTGTAGTCAGGAAATTGGGAAACACAAATATGACACAATTACCTTCAATTACCAAAAATATTACTTTTATGGAAGAAAAGTGAAAATTTGACTTATTCCAGATCTGAAGCAGTGAGAGACATATAGCGAGATTATAGGGGAGTTTTCAGTGACCAATGCTCACCCACGGCCTTCAGAAAGGAGAAATAATCATGTTAATGCCTTTCCTCCCAGCTTCACTGCAGTTTATATCCTTTAATCTCACACACTGAATCCTCTGTTTGCTTGGGCTTTGGAGATTCAAACACCCCCATGTACAGTTAGCACTGAGCAGGACTCCCCCATTACTTGCTGGTTTGATCTTGGCCACAGCCATGAACTGCCCTGCCTCTGTATACACAACATGTAGGTGAGTCAGACACAAACTCAAATGTGCAAGACGGCTCCACCCACGCTGTCTGCAGAAGACAAACTCATCCCCAGACATAAAAAGTGCAAAGATAATTCAGTGTTTTCCACTTGATTCCAGGTGACGTTTCTTAGCATCCCTTGGCACATCTCTCCTTGCACACGAGCCTCACTCCCCAAAAGCTATTGCGATGCTTGTTTTGCTGAGTCCAAGTCTCCATTTGGTCTCCAAGGCTCTTCTACCTGTTTCCAGAGAGATTAATATATACTGTGCATACTGAACTTCTGTAGGGCCCATCACAGCACTCCCAGTATCCCTCTAAAACATTTCAAGTTTGGTTTTTTGCCATCTCTTTTCTTTGAATGTGTGACCACCAACAGGCCAATACCAGCTGCATGCCTTGCAGACAGCATCCGTTGTTCAACCTGGAGCACCATGTCCTTATTTTCATTTGAATGATTCTTCTCCTGTCCCATAATACACAAGGGCCCCCAATGGTTTTGCATTTGAGCTCCATGTGGTGCATCTTGGCCGCGTGTAGCAACGTCTCAGTGCCCACCCCTGCTGTGTAAGATCTGTCCTCTGGCAGGTCAAGACATCACCATGTCCCAGCGCTGACTCAGGGCTGTGCTCTCGCAAGGGTTGATGACAAGCTCTTTGGTACTCTCATTCGTGTCCCCAATCGTCTCAGTGTCCAAACAAAAGCGTGAAGCTATATGTTCAATGTGTGACCCAACTTTACCCCATCGCTGAGGAGAGACACACAAGAGAGAAGAAACAGGGGTGAACAAGCTTCCTCCTCGTTACGCGTTTACTGTGCTGTTCCAGTATCAAGAGGACAGTTGTCACAAAGCCTTTGTGGCCTGATTCTGGGAAGTACAGAGTCCCCAGCCCACACCCAGCAGAGCACACGCTGAGCATTTCTCCCATGAGAAGCATACTCATTTAAGCTCAGTCTCTGCCTGGCTTCAGAAAGATAATATATTACTAACAGCTTTTTCCCCAGGTCACTGGTTCAAATGCCAGCTCGATGATTAACTGCAGAGAAATTTTAGCATCTGCTGGCTGACTGGCAGCCCGTGTGAACTAAATTGCCAGTTTTGGTTTGACTTCTGCAGATAAGTATCCAGATCACCACCCGCACTAATAGACAACCTTATCAACACAGTCATTTAAGAGGCAAAGGGCTGAACAGGCCATAGTCTGTACTCCCAGATAGACTGTGCTTCCCAAATGAAGTCAGAGCACACAGGCGATGTGACGTGCAGTAATACTATTCTGAGAGAAAGGGAACTTCAAAGCAAATGAGGGATCAACGGAAGGGCTCACCTGCTTGTTGTCACCTTCTTTGCAAGGTGACAACAGCACCTGGGAACCGGGGAAGAGGGTGTATACGGACAAGCACAGCTGCTGCTGGCGGACTTGGTGGTTGTATGTGTACGTCCACTCCTGCAAAGAGGAAGAAAAAGAAAAATGTTGAGAGATCAGAGTTGATTCTTGGTATTCTTCTACCTGGAAAGCAAACATTTTGTCTTGGATCCTGCCACCTCTGAAACCAAGCACGAACCTCGCTGACTTCAAGAGGCACCAGGACAGGTCAGTAGAATGTTTTAAGCCTCCCCAAAACCGCATGTGTCACTGAGGGACTGCATGTACCAAGGAAAATACCTACGAAAGCTGCTGAAAGAAAACGGTTCACAAGGCAAAGAATTTCCCAGAACCGGGCTGTGGCTGGGGAACAGGGTGATGGAAAATATGGCAAAAGAGGCAGAAATGTGCAGCCACACAATGTGCGATCCTCTTTTTCCAAGGAAGAGCAGCAGAAATGCTTTGTGACTAGCAGTGGGAGAGAGGAGGTGATATATAGCTCCTATTTGCAATTCCCAGGGTTCTGTTCCCAAATATCACAAAAACTGGGGGTAAAGCTCCCCTTCATATCAAAGGAGTGGCACCAAACTCCAAATGTTTGCTGTACTGGTTTGCTGTGACCACTGCTATTCCTGCTCCCCTGGGCTGTCTTGGAGGTTTTTTCTCATGCTGTTTTTCATGTTCACCTGCTCTTGAACAGCTCCTCAGCTCCAAGAAAAAGCCGTTGGGGGAACAGAAATTCTTTGTCCCGTGTAAAGCTTATCATACAACAGGGGCTCTCTGGGATTATCATCTTTTCCACCCATGGGAGAAAAATAAAAGAGGCTGAGAGTTTGACCAGGATTTCCAATTGTGCTGGAGAAAGCATCACGTATGTACAGATATGCTGCTTAGCCCAGGAGTATTTCACAGAAGTTTATTCCACTGTTTATTCCAGTTGAACATTTTCTGTCATTCACCTGTGCTCATTTTACTTAGAGCACCTCCTGAGGATCTGAGGCTGTCCAGGCAGGGACGTCTCCCTGCTATTTGTGTGTGGACACGAGCAGGCAAGGGTTGCTTTGGCTTACGGGAAACCACAAACCATGCTTTTACATGACCCCAGAGAGTGACTTCTGGAACAAGTTTTTAACTTATGACTTTGTGTGGGTGTTAACTTTAAAATTAGGAAGAGCAGGGCTAGAAGGGGTTTCCAAGGGTCTCTAAGCCAGGGTGCAAAGCAGGATCAATTTAGCAAACATTTCTTCACAGAAAGGGTTGTCAAGCATTGGAACAGGCTGCCCAGGGAAGTGATTGAGTCGCCATCCCTGGAGGTATTTAAAAGACGTGTAGATGTGGTGCTCAGCAACATGGTTTAGTGGTAACTTGGCGGTGCTAGGTTAACAGTTGGTCTTGATGATCTTAAAGGTCTCTTCCAAACAAAATGATTCTATGATCAACTCCTGTTGTGTGAACAGCTCTGAGACAGAAGTCAGGCGAGCAGCAGAGAAAGCAAATGCAAAGCAGGTTGCCAAGCTGTGTCAGGGCAGGTGAGTAGGACTAGAGGGCAAACAGCAGGCTGGCTTCACTAGCAGAGGGCAATAACCACGCTGGAGAGAGCAAGGCCAGGGAGCAAGACAGTTTCCACAATAGGCCCCAAGAGCCAAGGCAAGTGCCTTGACAGGGCACAGGCTATAAGAACTGGGAGAGCTGCTATGAAAGAAAAGGTGCAAAGACAAAGCAAAACAGTTGAGAGCTCAGATACGGAGGAGTCAGAGGTCCAGGAGGAGTGAAATGAGCAGGGGAGTTGGCAACGGAGAGAAGGCAGGGCTCAAACACTTTTCAGTTTAGGCTGGATCTGGAAAAATGAAGGGCAAAAGGTGCTCTTGGGAGACTGCAACCTTTTCTGAGAGCCGGAAGGGGAAGTGAAGAATGGCCGCCCTGATCTCAGAGCTGAGATGCCTGCAGCTCCCACTGACTTTGAATGGTGGAGGCTTTGGGTTGCATTAGCCTGAGTTATTAGACCAGGGAAACTCTTCCACCCCTTTGGTATTTATCACCGTCAGCAGCTTTAACTCCTCTCCTCATCTTCAAAACAGATAGCTACAGGCATTTAATTCCTGGGAATATAAATCCCATTTCATTCAGGTTCTTAACCACCTGGAAGGGAAAACATGCTTTTGCACAGCAGACCCAGATCCACAAGGACTTCACGCTGTGATCCTCACACCCCACATTTCTTAGCCTACTACTCCCCACCAGCTAATGGAAATCAAACCTGGCTTTCTGAACAGCCTGCCTGCAGCCTTCTCAGCGAGAGCTGCCTAGGATTTCGGCACATAGCAAGCATTCATTTTCAAAGCCGCAGTCTGCACCCAAAGGGCCTTCTGGCAACTACTTCTTCTTTGTCAGACAGAGCAGAGTTTACCAGATCCTACAGCGAACACATTCCAGACATCCCAACCATGCATGCTGTCAGCTGCTATGTAAACCACTAGCCTGGGAAATCAGGTGCCAAATTAGTCCTGCATCTGTGAAGAACCAAGCCCTACGGGGCAAGCTCCAACACCTGTTCTTGGCATCCGTGCTCCTACAAGCTGCTTTGAAAACGTGCTTTACATTTTTAACCAATTGTTCGTCATTTTAGCTCAGGACAGGGCTGGAGCTGCACCCCTGAGGCTCCTCAAAAGCAGCAAGTTGATCCTGTCCTGTAACTCGTGCATATGTTGAATCCCCCAACTAACTCAGGCCATGGGACCTTTTGTTTTTTTGCTTTGACCTCTTAACCTCCTCGCTTCACTGAGGCACCTCAGGGAGGACTGCTCCTCTCAGAGGCTCTTCACACTTTTTTTCCAGGCCAGGCTCTGTTCAAGCCTTCCCAATATTCACATCCTCTCAAGGCAGGATCACCCTCTCACTCTGCAAAGCACCATGGGATGGACAGGGTGGTGGTAACCATCTCTTCTAAGCTGTTGTTCATCATAAGAAGTGAGGCCTTCAGAGCTGGATATATGTGTCAGTTTGGTAGCTGACATCAGACCCTCCCCTCTCGCCCCCAGGGCTTTCCTGCTGCTGTCCTTATCTAAACCGACATATTTTCACGCAGCTCTTCTATTTTGGCAGAATGGCTTCTTATGGAAGCCAGTCCTGTTAAAAATGTTTTATCCAGTTCTAATCATGTCTTGTCTCTTTTCAGCCCTAGATGAAAGCCAGAGAAAATGATGCAGAAAATGAAGAAATTCTGGGGGGAAAAAAAAGGTCACTTGAACACCACAGAATCCATGAAAAGCTTTCAGCTAAAATACAGGCAAACAGCCGTGCAAATTTTTATCTTACCCCATCTCTTTCCTTCTTTGTATCAAGTGGGATGAAAATTCTTGCTTTTTTTTTTTTACACCATAAGAAACTACTTTATCTTCTAAACACTGGCACACTGAGCACTCACGTGGCCAGCACAGCAGTAACAACAGCAGAGCTTTGCACCCCGGGGGCTGAGGTGAACGGGGCAGCCCAGGGTACTCCTAAGAAGATGGAGCTAACATGGCTTCAGGGACAGACTGGCCACAAGAGATGCCAACGAGCCTAAGAGCAGACCCCTGGCACCAAGTAAAAACAGACACAAGGTGAAACTGAGATCGAGATTTCCTGCCTTTTCAAAGACAAAGCAGCTCCTGATGAAGTGGTCATGGAACAAGGAAGAAGAGGGTGGAATGGGAGTGCAGAGCTACCAGCTGCACACCACAACAAGTAATCTCCCTCCTCCAAGGCCTTGGATAACACTAACACCCATCTGAGGCTTGTCTCTATTTTTCAAGGCTTTAGCATCATTTGTGCAGGCACCTGTCACTGTTACTCAGCATCATTGTGAATTGAGGAAATTATTTTAAAATGCGACCTTCAGCTTGGCGTAGCCTGGGTGGCAGAAGGAGAAAGGAGCCCCTCAGTCTAGCAAGGAGCAGTCCAATGGGAGCCCAGTGTTACGTGACAGAGCTGTACATGCTCTGATGCCAAGCAAGAGGTCAGCCATAGCCTAAAGCTGGGTAGCATCTAGAGAAAAATGTTTGTGAAGAAGCCGGGAATAACCTCAACCCTCAATTGTTATCTTTTTAAAATCACAGGGAAGGGCACAGGGAAGTGCCCCAAGGCACACGACTGCATGGGTCACCTAAAGATACCAAAGTGCGTCACTCATCAAAAGGCTCTGGGATGCAACTAGCTCTTACACACATCTCAGGAGAGGGAAAGCAAAGCACAGAAGGTGCCCACGGCAGCCCAGGTGCAGAAATGACACTGCTGCCAGCCAGCCTCTCTGCTCTGCTGGCTCCGCCCAGCTCCCACAGCTCCAGCTGACCTACAGCTGGGGCAGGACACGTCCATGGACGAGAAGAATAAAGACGTTTGAGGGAAAGAAGATCAGAAGAGAATTTTTATGGTTGAGATGTCTCAGGAGGGACACTGTCAGGCTAGTCTGGATAGATGCAAAATGTTCTCCAGAGAAAGTGCAGATCTAGTCAGCCCACAGAGTTCCTCAAGCCAACTGGGGTAAGCTTCAATGCCGCATAAGGCAGATTATCACATTGCATTTCCTTCACAACAAGAGTCAAGCACATGCCACCCAAGTGCAATGGCAGACACTCAGCTCCAAGGCCCAGATATTTTAGGGTACAGGCCAGATATTTTGGGGTGCAGTCCTGGGAAACGGATGCTGTAACCTTCCCAATGTTGCCTCACTTGTCTAGGAGATCACTAACTTTACTTTCATCTTGTGGCTACTGCTTACACGTGTGTGAGTATCCAGGCCAAAGTGTCTTCTGCTTTTTTATCTGAAGTATGTCAGGTTTATCCTGTAACTGCAAATGATTTAAATACATTCCAGAGTCATCTGTCTATTCCAAAGATGTACGGACTAATAATATCAACTGGCACTTAGTTTGACAAAAACCCAACAACTCATGTCTTCATCGGACAGACCAGGACAAAATTATGACCAATTATTTTCCCTCAGATGCATTTCTGTTGTGAAAAACTAAAACAAACAGTTCATTTAGCAAACAAGACACAAGACGACATAGAGTACCAAGGCTCCAGTGGGCAGGAGCGCAGGTAGAGCCCGCTGTGCCCTGGGGATGAGCAGCACTGCACAACGATCTCTGCCAGTCACTAACTCAAGAGCAGGTCCCTCTGAGAGCCACCCCAGGGGACAGAGCCTGCCCTGACTACTACCAGACCTTTTGGAGTGGGAAGGGCCAAGTGGATTCCAGGGATGAGAAGACAAAGCTCTCCTATACAAAGATGAGGGGTCTTCTTGTGCCTCAGCGCCCTTTTTAGTAATTCAGGTCTAACACCAGACACCACCAGGGAGGGTTTGTGAGATCTGCTAGGGGTGTAAAGCCTGTCTGATTTCACTGCAGTCACTCTTCTCAATTTACCCAAACTGTGGATGTGGACAGAGGGCTCACAACACCCTTCCCCTGCACTAGAAATAGCAAAAACTAAAATAAAGAGCAATTGATTGCCATCTGGCGGCTCCTGTTCCTCTCTTCTCAAACCATGGTGATATATGACAGCTCAGATCTTCTCACACCCAGTCCCAGGACTTCGTTCATGTAATGCTGGTAAAGGGCTTGGGGAGTCTAATAGGGAAACAGCCACAGACGGGCAATCAAGCAACCAAATTAATGCTACTAACACTGACAATAAAGGATACGGATGGCCAGGATATTTCCATAGTACTTACTGAATGCCAGGAAAGGACAGCTTTGATTTAGCTAAGCCTATTTTTCAAATAATGAAGCTTAGGGTAAACAGATTTGACTTCAGTATGTTAAAAGTGAAGATTATTGCTCTATTCTGGTATACCGAATAAGAAACCAAGTAGCATCCAGGACCGCTGCATAATCTATCCTACACAGCCTGGTGACTATAAAACCCCCATGTCATCCAAAAGTTCAGGTCTTGTAACAATTGTGTAATTAAAATATGTTTCTATTCACAACGAAAATTTAAATATTCTGTTTTCATTTGAAATATTCTCCATGGGTACAAGTAACAGAGAACTATCTTAGAAAGACAGGGAAAGATCAAAGGAGAAGGTTTTTCTCTATTCCTGCCTGTGTATTGAGCATAGCTATTCAGCAATCTGTTTGTAGTGCATTTTTCTGTTCCCCTGCAGAGTTAGTCCTGGATGTGCACAAGAAATGGAGTTGCCGTCCAGTGGGAAGTGTTGACCTATTGCAAACCGCTGCAGAATCAGAATGGGAAAATGAAAAGTTTGTGGCATGAAGAATTCCAAAAATTTACTGCACAGAAATGTCAAAACAAAATGTGTTTGATGGGAATGAAACAATTCAACTTGTTGGCATGACACTTCTCATTTTAAAATATCACTTCAAATTAATATTTCAGAAAGATCAATGCCATTTCATTTTGAAACGCTGGCTTGCAGCAGCGGTTTCCATTCTGGTTTTCTCAGACTTTTTTAAAAGCATCCAATTCATTGAAAGTCGCAATTGTCACTAGAGCATTTTTTTTTTCCCTTCAGCGGAGTTGACCCTGCAAAACATAATGACCTGCTCTCATCAGCTCGCTTCTCTTGCTGTTTTTGTAAAAAGTCCATGCAGCAGTGGAAGAAAGAAAAAGAATTCTAAAACCTGGAAACTAGTTAAACCAGAAGAGCGGTAACTATCTGGTACTTGCAGTTATATTCACTGTATTTTCTGAACTGACTAAAATTCAAGTAGTCATTGGTGGTTTTACCAGACTGTGAAACAGATATTATTTTTCTGACTAAAAGCAGGCATGCAACTGCATGCCAAAGAGATGCATATAATGACCTGCTTCATTTGCACATACAAATTAGGGACATTTTCAGCAGCATCTCCAGACTGGGCCTTTTATATGCAGAGCTACCTGGTTTGAATATGTAACCGTCAGGGTTAAGGATGTACAGTCAAGTGGAAGCAAGCACACCACTGCCTATTAAATTGTTTCACAGCACCCCAAAGAAGCGAGTGATTGTTATCCTCCCTGTTTTATAGATGGCAACAGCGAGAGAACTTACTGACATGCCCAAAATCACAAAGGGAGCCTGAAGCAAAGGCAGGTTTTGAAGCTGTGTCTTCAGAGTCTTGCTCCAGCAACTCCGCTGCAAGGCACATGTGCCTGCTCTTGGCTCGAACATTTCCTAGAATATGCTTTTGAGAACACTGATTCATACAGCTTTTTCTCGTCTCAGTGACATCGAAAAAAACAAGATCGAAAAAAAATGAGATCATCCTCATTAAATTCTCACTAGTTTAATGGGCAATCTAATATCGGGAGAATGCAGACTATGAAGTTATAAATACCATTGCGATTCAGTGCATTTTGAAAGAAATAAGGCTGAAAGATGAGAGGAAATTATAGTTCTCTTTGTCTTTCTCTGATCTCTGCAGATGAACGGCGCGCGGCGTTCCTGAGCAGCAGTAAGTGCGCGGCGCAGGCTAGCACAGAGGGAAGCGGTCCACCCTGTACTGTGGCTCCTGCACCCGTCCCTGCTGCTGCCCAGGGCCTCCACCGAGGTAAGGAGGACTTACCAGGGTTTAACTACACGCTACCTTAGGAAAGAGGTTGGCAGAATGGGTAATCCTCCAACAGAGCTTTAGCAAACTTAGGAAATCACCTTAAAGCTGCCCCAGAGCCTTCTCTCCAGCTGCCATCACCGGGGATAGGCAACACATCTTACCTGTGCTGTTGCTGCCGTGCCTTTGCTGCTGATGCAAGGATTTAAGCTCAGGACGGGCAACTCTTGGGCTTCAGACTTGTGCGACTCCAGGCAGCTCTGCCTTTGCCTGATCATCCCAGTCTGATAGAGCGATTCCTCGGGAATCCTGCAGGAACAGCATGAAAACAACATCCCTGGTCCCCCAGGCACACAGAGTACTCAAAGGGAAGCTCAGTGGGGTAAGGAGGGTGCAGTCACACCATTTCACCTTCAGAAAATGACAGTGGCAAGATCTATTACGAGACTGAACCACTGAGAGCGGTACATGGACAGGGACGCCGCAGAAGCAGCACTCAAGAGATGGATGGCTGGCCTCTATAAGAGGAAAAGATAAATAACACCGCATGAGGCAAACAGAGGAGCAAGGAACAGACTGTGAGCAGGCTGAAGGTCAGCCTTCAGCTTACAGGAGTGGGGAACTTTATAACAAACCGCCACAGAGCCCTGCCATTCCCTGTGAATGCTGCCGTGCAATGCCACACATGGCAAAATAAAAAGCAAGAAAACAGCTATACATCCTTTTCACACTGTGATTCTGCACTCAGCCATTGCACCAGCAGATCCCTGGAGGTATCTCCAAATTTTCTGCACCCTTCCTGAGCATGGCAGCTGATACTGATTTGAGGGACTGGATGCAATGATTTCTGGAGTAATTTTGGTGACTAAAAGGAATCCGTGCAAAAGCAGTGGTGGAAGTGCATATTAAGCAAAGCATTAGGCTAGGAGTAAGGCAGAGGCAGCTGAATACAGGTCACAAACTCCTAGAGTGGATGGTTTCACAACAGAGGAGTCTCGAGTATCACAGAACATCGTGAAAGGACTAGAAATTAGGTGCTTTTTTGGTAAGCAAGAGTCATTAAGTACTGAAAAAAACCCACCAGAGGCTATGGTGGATTTTCCACCTTGGGATACTTTTATAAGGAAAACTGGCTATTTCCCTATACCACCTGTCCCACAGGTGGGCAGGAGGATACCTGAGGAAGCGCCAAAAGCTAAGAGAAATAACTGGCACTTCGCCCCTCACCAGCCTGGCAGCAAAGAGCCACGGACTCTATAAGACTGCTTAAAGAACGCAGGATCACAAATGAACCGCGTCACACTGTGAACAAGCTGTGTTTAAAGCCAGCACGAAATTCACCGTGCCCTTCAGTGAAGCCAAGGGAGGGGGTGCCTGCGTCTCTGGGGCAGGAGGGAGGTGTGGGGACTGGAGAGGCAGAGGAAAGCTCTGTGGGACAGGAGGGACAGGCCATCCCACTGCCCTGCTAGAGACAGATGGAGATCACACATCCATACCGAAGCTCGGGATAAACGTTTTCCAGGTACCACTTGAAGCTGTGGCATTTCAGCCTCTTCCGCAGCTCCACTCTGCTCTGGATGCTGTGGGAAGAAAACGCCATAGAGATACAACGGAAATCAGGAAGGCGAGACCAAATGCACCAAAAAGGGAGGCTGGGAGAAACCCAACATTTGTGCACAGACGGCAAAACAAGAGCATCAGCAGCTCTATTTTCTGCTATCATCTGCACGAGTTTGGCCAGTCGTTCTGATTTCTGTCTCTTTGGAGGTCTCACTTGGTAAAATGGCATGATGACATATTGCCATTTTAACAAGGAGTCCGGAGTTTGGTGGATGAAAAGTTCATGGAAAAGTACAGTCATTTAAAAATAATTAGTAAAACAATGCATGCTATCCACTATATGCATTAAGCATTAATTTAATATATTAATGTACTAGGAGATTAATATATGCTATTATAAATTACTCTTAGTTTATAGGACTACAGAAGGCCTTGATTCACAAGAGCACCTAAACACACCTTTAAGTCAGCAGAAGTTAATCACATGCTGAAATACTTCTTTCTTTCATTAACCAGGGTTAAATTTCTGCTGAGGGATCATGCTGTATAGTGACGTTTTCCAGACTCCAACTCCCCTCCGGGCCAGCCTTTATGCGTGTCACTATTATGAGCTGGAATTTACAGGGCAGTAAGAAGCCTCCAGTGCCTTCCCTTCTCATAGTCTACCTGCTCTACATCCTCCTATATTTAGCCGACAGAGCTGTTACTTCAGTCCATGCCGACAGATGGGAAGAGGGTATGAATTCAGTGGAAATAGGTTAGTCACCGGGATTTCAATTTTTTTATCCTAAAAATTGAAGAGTAGCGAGAAGGAATTTGGGGTTGGATTTGGAACCCGCTGTGGTGCAAAGGAAACTTTCTAAGGAAGGAAGAGCATATAAAAACGAGAAATTAACACAAATATGTAGAGTCCTCCTGACAGGAAGGTGTTTCTGACTGTTCACAGAATGGACAGCAAACTCCCTGCATCCAAAGCACTTGCTCCTTTCCCATAAAGCCTTAGTGGGCCCAAAATTTGATGATTTTCCTGCCCCTCAGCTGCCAGTGGGACCTCTGGACTCTTCTCCCCCAAGCTCCACTCTTAAGTACTTAGACTTAATTTTTCCTTGCTTTTCCTTTCTTTCCCTGCTTACTGCAGGGGGGTTGGGACTAGATGACCTTTAGCGGTCCCTTCCAACCCAAGACATTCTATGATTCTAATGCCAAGGACAGGACATACGCAGAGGGGGTTTTCCCCCACCTCGATTCACTTCACTCACTGGGATAAACCAGCACAGCATACAAACTAGCTGTTTATATGTTTCATTGCTGTGCTCATAGCATCTGCCTACCATTAGCATTTAATTGAGCGTTACTACAGAAACAACGCAGGCAGGTTTCCACAGCAGGGCAACGTCACCCTGAACACCCACTGCAGCAGGCAGGGCACAGGCAGGGCACAGGCAGGGGAGAAAGGCACTTACTTTCCATAAGGCCTCCCCTGGGCTGCGGGACGAGCCGCATAGTAGTACTGCTTGAATTCGTCCATCCACACCTCTGCTGTGCGCTTGGTGTTTCTGAAAGAGGTAACAAGAGACAGGTAAAACCAAAGAAGCCTCCGAGGTGGTATTTTCTAAAATCCATCCCCTAATCCGTCCCACCCTCCCCCCATCCTCAACTTGGTCTTTGGCTTCATCCAAATCAGCCCTCGCTACTAGAAAAAAGGTACTCCTCCTCCCCATTACTCCAGGGACCGAACACAACTGGCCAAAGCTTGGGTGAAGAATTCACCATTTCAAACTCAGCTGGACGCAGCAGACTCAGAACTGAAGCCTCTCTTAAGCATCATCTCCCAGGCAGGCATGCCCAGGGTTTTAGTTAGTGGCTGGGATGGAGCTCTGAAAAGTGGTGCAAAATTTGCCAAAGACTGAAGGCAACTATTTCCTTTGTGTCAATCCTGTATGGACTCTCCTGCTTTCCACCCCTGGATTTCATTAAGGCAAATCTCAGCGTTCAAAACGTAAGAGAAACCACCCTGGCCACAGTGTGGTAGTACAAATGTCGGTCTTCCACATCAGCCAGGTGTCTGCGGAAGGTTTATGAACCTAAGTAAATCTTCTGTTGACTTCAGATGGCTCTAACTCTCCTTGCAAATGGCTTTGTTGATCCATGCCTATCTGCCCATCCTGCCCAGGTCAGGGGAGTCCTCCAAGCCAGGCCAGTGCCTCCAAGCTATTAATATTTGCCACTGGGCTGCGGGTGCCGCAGGGCAGGCTCCAATCCAGCTGAATCCCACATGGTCAGAACAGGAGATAGCCTGCACATGAAGCCAGCACAACACCGGAGCCTGAGCTGTCTCTTGCACTGAAGAAGAGGCTGTGTGGAAAAAAAATCAATATCTGGCAGAAAGGTGGAGTTATTTTTTGTTAACATCTCTGTTTAAACAGAGGTACCACATAGCATCAGGTTGCCAGAAGCTGCTTCTCCTCTCAGTCTATATACCACTACATTAAGTTTAAGGCTGATAGATACCATAAGGTTAATAAAATTCCAGCTCCTAATGCCTACAGATATGTTTCTCTAGAACGCTTTTCAGTCCTGTGCTGATTCCTGGTGCTTTTTTCTCTCTATTTAAGGCCAGTGCAACAGTCTAAGTGCTCTTGCTCAAGAGATGCCGAAGTCACTGTGTCTACATCTACCTCTGTACCTAATCTTTCCCAACATGCAGGATTTTTTTCTCTGACTTCCTGCTCTCATTCGGCTTTATAAGAAACATGGGGATAAGTGCCAAGGCTCACACCCGGATGTTGATTCAGACCTCCCTGAAATCCCCCTGCGCCTGTGCTCGGGGTGCAGCCAGAAGAGCCGTACCCATGCGAGCTCCCCCTGCTCCTCCTGCAGGTGATGCAACGCAGACGCTGCCTTTTCACTCAGGTTTGCAGCGACTCGGCCGGTGGAGATTCTGCCACATCCCAGCCTCTTCTGTAAGAGTCTTATTTCACTACCAAAAGCAAGGGCCCTCCTCATGACTCTCAAAGGTGTGCCCTCCTCTTTGAGGTGCCAGCAACACCCTGTGCCCCTCACTGCCACCTCTTTGAAGCACGGTGACAAAGTCCCCTTCCTGCCCCACATCCTGCATGGCTGGAAATCACATATTAGATATAATCGAGGGATGTAATTTGCACTCCCCCAATTCATTGTCTCGTTAAAACCGTGGGAAAGCTGCAGAGAGCCCGGGTCAGTGGTAGCCCCGCTGCAGGCAGCTGGGTCTTTGCAAATACTGTTCTCAGCTTATAACACTGTGAAAGCCACACTAAAAGGGATGCCTGGTGTGTAAACACACACAAATGCAGTTTAGATGAGAAACAGCCCCGCATTAAGTATAACTGCTCCCAACGTTTTTCTCAGTCATTTACTTAACAGACAGCCTTCAGCCTCACGCTCTAAAAAAGGAGGCAATCCTTCTTGACTTCACGAGCTGCTCCCATCATGTTTCCTGTGCCAGTTCCCACTTCTGGACTGCCTCCTTCCTTGCCTGCTGTTCCCAGGATCTTAGCCCATTTCAGCCGGCCATTTCAGTAGCTGATTCAGTCCATGTTCCTGTGCGTGAGGACAGGTCCCCTTCAGCTGGGAGGTCCTGGCAGGTCCTTCGGTGGCCCTACCAGCGAGCTGCAGCCCATTGCTGCCCCTGCTCGAGAGGCAGCACCACCCCAGAGGCAAAGCCACCCACTCTGACATGCTGCTCGGCTCCCCTCTCCCAAAAGCATCAGGAACCAAATTTTCTGGTTCAGCTGAGCCACGCTCAGCCCTCAGCTAAGGTCACTGGGTACCAACAGACATCGCTGGCAGCCTGATTTCAGGTCATTACAAATGTGTTCTGACGACCTTAGGGTCTAAACCATTTGCTGTTACGGGAGCTAGTGCTCAGGGACATGCTGGGGCCATCCCTCCATTTCTGTGCTGATGAAAGGTACCATATAAGTGTCCTATTTCTGTCATATTCTCGACACTGTAGAAATCTTAAGGGAGAGTCGTACTGGCTTGATTTTCTTTGGCTCAGGAGATTCCTTGCCCAGGGATATTTCAAAATGTGACAAATGAACTTTCTTCCCCATCTTCTCTGCTCCTGACAAGGCAGCACCCTATTCCACCTCACAAAAACTAAGCAAATACAAAACACCTACTTAATGTATGTATTAGCGTTTCCCTCCGGAAAGACGTATGGATGTTTCTTCCGGAAGACGTGTCCAACACGGCTGCAGGGGATGATTTCCAGGCTCCCTCCACACATCCACACACGGAAAGAGATTTCTACAAGAAAAGCAGCTTCAGCATTTTGTTTTTCTGTCCTAGAGCAGGCTGGCTCCTGGTGTTACTTCTCATTTCATCCTCTGTCACATTAAACTGGGGTAAATCAATTACCAGAGGGTCTTTCCTAGGCACAACTTCCTTAAAAGCACATTTCAAAGCTTCTTGCGATCTGTTTGAAGTCAGTACACTTGAAACCTGCCTGTAGCACAGCAGGTGACATCACAATGGCAAGAGTGAGACAGTAAGTAGATCCCTTTTCGTGCACTCCTGCTTACATCGCAGAATCATCTTGCCAGTTTTGTGCTCCCGTAATTACTTCTGCACTACCTATTTCAGAGTCACTTCCCTACAAAGGGCTGTCAATTGACCGGGAGAGGCCATGAATTCTGTTATTAACGACTACAATGCTCATTACCTTTATGAATCCACCATTGATTCTGCAAAGTGAACGGTGCACTGTGCATCCATCACCTGTCCCAAAACGGATAGGAGCTTACCCTGCCCAGCAGTTACTCCAGGCTGCGAGTGCGGATATTGCAGACCAACGAGGCACACACCTTCACACAAGCAAAAGTCAGTGGTGGGAGGGATTATTCCAAAAATCTGGATAAGCTATCAGTATGGGAAATGTCTCGTGGTTGTCCCTAGCTGCTCTCTGGCTGATCCACAGGGCCCTTCTGGAGGAAAACGAGCCGGTGGCACAATTGACACCAGAAGTTACGGGGCCCTTGGCAGGGAGCTGGATGAAATCCTAGCTGGTGAGGTAGGATGGGTGAGCAGAATGGCTGATCTAATGGGTCCATCTGGTCCTAACGCCTGTGAAGCTATCAATCTGCAACTATATTGTCAGACAGTCATGCTTAGACAGAACCAGCATGGAAGAGAAATTAAATTAAAAAGAAAAGGCTTCTGCAGTTCTTTGCATCCTATTTTATCATCTGCTGACAGTCTAGAGCTATACATAGCACATATCTACTCCAAAACAACAAATTTCTTTTCACTCCCCACACACGCACATTTAACTACAGAAGCCAGACAGGAGGCCACCCATCGTCTTTGCCACCTTGTGCTCCTGGCAGTCCCCTCACATATGCCAGCACAAGGAGAACTTGTCTTCAGGTCGGATGCTGGCAAGACAAGTGCCTGTGGTGGGAAGGCCATTTGAGCAATGTGGACAGGACTCCTACACCTCCAACAGCAGGCACTGCTGGCCCCCAAAGCTGCCATCCCTCCAAAAATGACTCACAGCTTCAGGGAGCAAAGGAGAATTGGAGCCCAGACCTCCAAAGCCATCTACACTCAAGCACACATGGCACAGCCATGAGGTGCATGTTGCTGCAGAGGTGGGAGCCAGATTCATGTCACTCCCGTCCCCGCTCCCAGCAGGCCTGATGGAAGCAGCAGGCTGGCACAGCCGCCATGCCCTCTTGCCTTGATGCCCAGGTCCAAAATTCAAGGCTTGAGCCCATTCTCAACAGCTGGCCTTGGCAGCAGGGGCCAGCAAAGGCTGGTGTGGGAAAGCACAGCAAGGAGGAGAAGCATTTCTTTCCAGAAATCCCCTCCCCTCCACTGCTGTGTTTACAGGCAAGAGCTGCAACAGCAGCTGGAGCCTCACCACTTTCCCCAGTGCTGGGTATTAACAGGCCAATAAAACATGCCCTTGTGCTGTGTCCTGGTGCTATATTGGGAGCAACCTTAATCACAGCTGCAGGGAAATGAGATTACGGCAGGATGCGGCCGCTCTAAGCTGCTGCACTCGGTTCCCCTCACACGTGGCTGTTGCTCTCTTTTGCCTGTGTGTCACAGCGCCGGCCACTCTGCCAGCGCTGCTGAGTCAATCAGAAGGGTGCCCGATCAAGGGGGGACAATCAGCTGAGCAGCTGTGAACCGCAGTGTGGCAGTTCCCCTCCTCTGGTCCTTCTGCTCAGCCTGGGAGAAGAGCAGCTCCCTGAAGTGCTGCAAGGGAAAGACTTGCCCCATTTGGTCCTCGCCTGCTCTCAATTTAAAGCCTAATGAAGAGGTGGGCTGAGGTGATCTCTCTGCACTGCGAAGTGGAATAAGAACACAGCGCTGGGAGGGGCAGGAGATGGTGAGGAGCCCAAACTCTCTGCTTCAGACCTGTTGCACCCTGCAGACCCTGCTCCAGTCCCAGCAGAGGCAATTAAAGCACAGGTTTCAGCAGGTCGCGACGACGCATGGAGCCATCCGTGGCAGCTAACAAACAAAGTCTGCAGACAGGCAGCCAAGACCTAAATGCCTTGGGAGGAGGTAAACTGAGGCACCAGCGAAGGCATGGCACAGGGCCAGCTCAGAGGAGCCAGGGGAGCAGAAACTGACAGCATGCTTCACCTGACCCTTGAGGGATGTCCCCAGTGTGGGTGGCCCCACCAAGCAACCCCCAGAAAAGATGCGAGCCGTACATGTTGGGGTGCACTGGGCTTGGCCTTAGTTTGACAGAAATACCTTTAGCGCTTGTTGCTGGCCTGCAAGCCTTTCTGCCATTACTCATCGATTCACCTCCAGGGGATTAAGTAAATTAAGAAGTAAAACACCTACAATGTCCTCCATCTAACCCAAACACACTTGATTTTGTTTTGCCTGAAGTCTCCAGCCCCCTCTAGTTGCCCAGTCAATAACATTAAAGGCAGCAGCGATGCTCCCCAGGACCAGAGTCCTGCATCCCCTCAGGACTAAGCTACCAGAAAAAGCACAGCTCACTGTTCGCTCCGTCAGCTCCTGCCCTGTGTCACCTGCCCAGAACTGACCGAGGCCAGCAGGGTCACCGCTGCCCTTGCCTGTGTGTGAAAGCGAGGTGGGACACGCTGCCCTGGACTGCTGCGCCGGCAGGAGATGCAGCTTTGAGCCGGGCACGCTTCCGCTCTCAGGGCGTTGGGCAAGATGGGATCTGCCCTGCTGCTATGCGCCTGCACGTTTTTGTGGCAGTGTTAACCTGCCTGGCTGCCCTTTGTCAGCCGATGCCCTGACATTACACCAGCACAGCCAGCGCATGTTGGGTCGGGAGCAGCCTCCTGGGGCATAACACCAGTAAGGGAAACATCGTGCTCCACAGGGTGGGACATAACCGCATGTGAGGAGCGCAATGCCTGCCAGTGCAGGGCATCGGACAAGCTGCTGGGATTGAGTTTCCCCAGAGGGCAGGCTGCCCCGTCACTGTTCATCTCCCAGGAGCATCTCATGCTGGCTGCTGTCAGAGAAGAGTGACGAGCAGAGACAGGCAGTGGGTCAGGCGCAGGGCAGCAGTCCCTCTCCTGATCTCTAGATCCCTTCTTGAATGCTTTTGTTTGGGCCACTGATCCAGTGGGCAAGGCGGGAGGGCTGCTGCTCCCTCCTAGGCTTCCTCAGAGACACCCCACTCAGAGGAGCAGATGCTTTGGGTCAGTCCGGTGGCAAGACATCCACCCACAGAGAGAAAGCATGAAGGAGCCAGATCCTACTGCATAACGAGATATAAATAAATAAAATATGCTTGAGGAAAAAAGGCCTGTGAAGGAAACAACAGTGCCAGGCAGCCGATGGGTTACTGCAAGGCGACAGCATCTGTTCCCTTGGATGACTGACAGCATCGCTGTATGTGTTAAGACGCAAGATCCTTCCCTTCCTTGCTAGCCATACTCCCCAGAGGGGTGAGCTATTAAAGCCAGGTTCTGATCTGTCTCCCTGACATCGAGTGCCTCCCCCTTCTTTCACGGCTACAGTCTGCTGCTCTGATCTGCAGCATCGCCACAGCTTCCAAGAGAGAACAGCCCAGCCTGAGCCAGCTCCGCTTGACATGGGGGACAAGGGACCGGCTGTTACCTCCTTCATGTGCCCCCTCAGGTTTGCATGCAGGAGATTTCTTAATGACCTCCTTGCCCTGTGATAACAGGCAGAGGTGACTGAATTTAGGTCAGCTCTTAACCTTTTTTTTTTTTTTTTTGTGCGGGAAAAATGATAGTGTCAAGGAGAGGCTGGCAGCGCTCAGCCAGAATCTAGTGATCCAGGAATGGAGAAGCAGCCATGTTACTTTGCCACCTGCTTGCAACATGCTGACGGAGCTACTGTTTCAGGCTCTCTGCAAATTCAGGGAGGCACTGATGCCTCAGTTCATAGATTCGATATGCTGTTTTGAAACAATGGAATAAGACACGCCTTTGCTTTATTAATGAGACAATAAGACCAGGAAGGAATAGGAGGGTGCGTGTGGTGTTCTCTCATCTGTTGGTAACGCTAAAGCTGAAAACTCTGCGGTTAGGGGTATTTACCTATAGAAAATCAAAGCAGCGTGGAAGACAGGGAGTCCCAAGTACCAAAAATTGCTCATTTCCCATCATTTATGGTTGTTGGATCCATTACTCACCTAAGACCGTAAACTATAAGTGAGGGAAACCATGCAGAGCATTCGAAGTGAAGTCCAAAATGACCTTGTATCCGTCTAGCATGACTCAGGAAGAGAAGGCAACACAGCAAGGTGTAGGAGGAAGACGAGTGACTCACCAAAGTTCTCCCCGCCCCAGATGTCCATGGCACTGTCGTACTTTCCCAGGTGGTTGAACCAGGCTTTGTCAATCACAAACAACCCCCCAGCAATGATGGGAGTCCTGCAGAATGGGTAAAGGAAGAGAGGACGCACTCTCAAACACTGTTGCAGCACCTGGATGCACAGAAGCAGTCCTTCCCTTTGCCTCCTCTGCCATCGTCACGACGTTACCTACGTATCTCTCCTTCTCACCAAACAAGGACAACACCCTTCAAAAAGCATATGAGCCTTTCTTTCAGCTGCCTTGGTATTTTGCTGTCAATCATAAATTGCCTGGCACTTAATGACTGGCTAATGCACCCGTCAGCACAACTCCTACAAGCCCAAAGTTCACAGCCCTGATTGTAGGCTTCAGCATCAAAAATGCACTTAGCGCTTGGGGGGTTATTCACTCAGACGGGCTTTTTGCCTGGAGCCAGCCTATTAAGAGCACCGTTCCACTGGGGAGGGGAAGGCAGAGCCAATTCAGAAGGGCTTTTTAAAAGCCATCGTGAGCTGTGTGATCTTTATTTCAAAACAGGGTTATTTTTCATTCTTTGGATTAACTACAAAAACTGCATAGAGAAGGTCCATGGAGGAGGGGAGGGGAGGGCAGACCCAGAAGATAGCTCGAGGAGACTCGCCATTTTCTGGCACAAGTCCTGCTTCCATTCAATTGCAGACAGTGTGGATGCCTCAGCGTAGGCTTAGGAGGAGCTGTGGTGACTGCTGTGCCCAGGCGAGTCTCCACAGTGCCCCACATGGCAGGACAACCAGGAACGCGAGCCTTCAGGAAGCCAGGGAGAGCTCCTGTTAGAAACAGCATCCTAAGGAGAAGCAGTGCTTTGCTCCCCTGTGAGCTTTCTGTGGCACTGAGCCTTCCCCAACACTTGGTCTCCTCCATGCCCCACACCCCAGCACTTCATGGCTGGGGAGGCAGACACCAGCGCTTGGCTTGCTGCCAGGAGAGTTCTTCAGCAGAAGGAGGGACTCCCTCCATCCCACGGCGTGAGGACAGATGGCATCTCTCCTGTTCAGTTTTGCTGTCTGTTTCTGAGGAGCCTTCAGCAAGATCCAGTAGAGCAGCACTGATCTGGAAAGGCTGGACTAGACACTACGTTTTTATCAAGTGGGTTGAGGACACTGCGTTATTTTTCAGTGATAGCTGAGCTGTGAGAAGCCGGAGTCTAGACCAGTGGGCTTTTTCTCTAACCATAAAGAGCCTCTTTAGCACTACCAAAACACAAATAACCATAAATATACCCCTTCTACCTTTGTAGCACCCTCAGGCTTCAGTGTTGCGAGATGAAGCTGTACTGGAAAACCCAAGCTAGCCAGGAGCCCGCTATAGGTATTAGAAGTTCAGAGCTGTCCTGGAAGGAATATCACACTGCTCAGGTGCATGGTGACACAGATAAGGTCAGATGAGATACTCGTCCTGCCCCACATTCCTCAGCTCCCTCCTGCCCCCTCTTGACTTACTTAATAGGCTCGGTGGGATCAAGTCGTTTCGCTTTCTGCTCCGGGGAAAGCTGCTCCCATTTGAAATGCAGACTCCAGTCAAAACCTAAAACCAAAGAGAGAAGTACCATGGGAAATTAGAAATAGGGTATGGATTAGGAGGCAATGCAGGTTGCAAAGCTGTGTTTGATGGAGTATTTTCCCCACTTGCAAATGACTTAAGCCATGGAGATGCAGCTCTTGGGAGAAAGTCCAATGACTAATGTATTTTACTACTGCATACGAACAAGAAACAACACATTGCATTACAACTGCAAAGTCAAGCCCTCCAAAGGCAGGAAAAGTCAGAATTAAAGCTGCTGCTGAAACCTCACTTTGTCCCCTTGTGCACAAAAATACACGCTCTGATGGATATTGCGTGCTACAAATAGCACAGGCATACTAATAAGTGCTACAGTCGCATCCTCCATTTGTTGCCTAGACATCCCGCATCTCCTCTTGTCAGCAGACTGGCTTTCAGTGCTGCCAAGGGTGGCTTTGACATGACCCTTCTTTCCTGCTTGACCGCCTTATCCACTGTAGCAAATGCCATTCCTCACGCCACGCTTACCTGTCTCTAAAATAGCCTGAAAACAGCCAGCGGGGAGCACTAAACAGTGCTAATGCGCTTTTTGCAAGATAGCAGGAGCCAGCGGGGCGGTGCAGAGCCACCAGCTCCTCAGGCTAGTGCATGCTCACACCACGGGATGGACACCCACAGGGCATGCACACGGCTTGGACTTACCTCCTCTGAGGTCCGAGGAAGCCGCCACATAGGCAAAAGTGTCCAAGTTGATGATGTCAATAACGGGGCTGACCACTCGGGTGGGATCCTGGAAAGCAGAAGTGAAACAACCCATGACTTCAGATCACACCATTCAAACTGCTCAAGGGATGCTCTGAACTCCTGGAGACACCAGGTGGCTTGAAATCTTGGTGTCATTCAGGTTTGTCAGGGACCAGTGCCCATCGCTGCCTCCTCCTCCTCAGCCATCACCTCAGTTCAACCAAGGAACTAATGGCAGCAGCACCAAGCGGCAGAGGCACTGACGGAAGCCTGGGAAGACAGGCGTCATCTCTCCAGGGAAAGAGGACCGTGTGCTGCTGGGCCGCTGAGCTGGCATCTCTCACCGGCTTTGGCTTCACCCGCAGTCTCTCCCTCCGCAGGCTGTGCGTGTGCTCGGCACCAAACTCAGCTGGAGGCAAAGCTCCATCTGCCTTTTGCAAATTCACCAGTGTATTCCCCTTACACCTCCCTTAAATACTTTTTACTGAATTTCAGAAGTCAGGCAGCAAACAGACAGAGGAAAAACACAGGCAGTCAAGCAGCTTAAATACAGGCATTTTCTAAATGTACAAACTATGAGGATACAGTTAGAGTTTTGCCAAAGGTGTGAAAGGGTTAAAAAAAGGACCTGAATTATTTTAAATAGTTCGTGGTGATTTAATTAACATCTTGTTATGGGCAAAGAGATTATACAAACAGTTATGAACAAAAATATCTACAGGAGGAAGAGACTCTGACAGCTTTGACTGGTCTCTTATCTCTCTTTTTCTTTTCAAAAATCCCAAACTCCAATTATAGCTCAAACTTCAAGCTTTTACCCTCCCAGATCAAATTGTTTTTCACAGCCATGCAAAGGAAAGCATCTGAGCACACACAGGCTTGCTCTCTCACTCAGAAAAGACTTTGTTTTAGAAATTAGTCCCAACAAAGAAGTATTCAAATGCAGCTGTAGAAAGAAGCAACCAAAGGCCATGAGCAGGACCTGGACTAGAGCTCAGGTTTTCCAAATGAGCATAACAAATACTCGGTATTTCCATAAAAACATCAAGTCAGGAGTCTTAACATGACTTTCTCAGAGTCAAACATCGGACTGAAAGAGCAAGGTCCGCTGCACCTACATACCACATGGAGACACTCAAGTCACGTCCAAGTGTGACACCTTTCAAACCCATCGCAGCTGCTGCACGGTGCCCACGGAACCCCCGCAGCTCAGTATACTCAAGCATCCTTTAGTTGACTGAGGGTAGGGGAAAGGATTTAAGCAAAGCACCTGCTTTGCATACCAAACACCGCAGGGAAAGGATCGTATCTAGTCGTTTAAAACTTGCCCCTTGAGCATCTTACTGGTGAGCCCTTCTAACTAGCCCACACTCATCCCCAATTTCAATTCCACACCTACACTCATTGCACGGCACAACTTTCTGCAAGAAAATCCCCTTTCCCTCCTGGCTGAGCGCATTACTGCAGAGTGCTAGCAGCTTTCAGCAGTGCAGCCTCCTCCCTGCCTCACTTTCCCTCCCCTGTCACGGAGACATTTATATCCACTCTGCTTTCATGAAGGTCTCTCTGACCCTCAATAGAAAATCACGGCATGCTCAAGAGCACAGCGCTGTTGCTATGATTTATTTTGGGTTGAGCATCAGATCTTATTATAGGCAGCCTCACACTTCTGGTTTTTCGATACCCTCCCATGCCAGGGCGTGTTAATACTAACAACACCCAAATCTTCAACCCTCTTTCACATGACATTCTCAAAAACCTGAGAATGCATTTCTCCAATACGCCTCTCAAACAAGCCAAATTATGGAACTAAATCAACAAGAAAAAAAGTCTGAAAATGGTCCTGAAGACAATGGATACGTTTCAACCTTGGAAAAGCACCTTGATTCCACCTTGTCTCCCAATCTCATAACAACCTTGTGATGGACAACAAAACAGGCCACGGTTGCTCCTGTGGCCCCACAGCAGCAGCAGGCAAGACAAGAGGGCCAGGCTGCCCCTCACCTGTCTCCCCGTGCCCCAGAAGAGCATCAAACTTGGGGGGGGCAGATGCTTGGGCTGGAAGTGGTGGGGGTCACCATCCCAGTGCCATTTGCAAATTCAGTCTGGGGCGAGCTTGTTGAGTCATGCTGTATAAAAACACCTTGGGCTGGATAATTACATTTTTAGAAACGTTACTCAGTCGAAATGCACCATTAATGGCTTTAGAGATAATTTTTCCGTAAGTAAAACCAAGAGCCCGTGTGCCCACGCGCTCAGTCATACGCTCACAGACACGCCGCTGCAAAACACTCGCCAAGGGCTGGGACACGCACCCTCCTGGGGACAGGTCCGAGACCCCCCCACGACCTCCTCTTTTCCCCCAACACCCCTTCACTTGCTCTTAGACTTTCTAGTCCTGCTTGCTTCCAAATCCATAAGCCGTGCACATGCTGCCCACACCCAAAAGTGAGGGTGGGCCTGGAGCGGGGACACCATCGGTTGCTAGGAAAGCTTGACGTGGGGCTTGAGGGGCACCTTCACGCAGGTGCGTGGTGGCCCACACGGGCTCCGGTGCTTCCCACCGCGGCAAGCTGCAGGAACAGCTGCTCTGGATAGGAAAATAAGAGAGAAGCGACGCACGGGGTGGCTGGTGGCGGTGAAAGAGCCAAGCGTGCTTCCAAGCACTCACCGCTCTTTTGCTTGAAAGTTAAATCACAGTAGCTCAAAGCAGGCTGTTCCGAGGAGTAACACGGTAAGAAAACGCTCTTTCTAGGCGGCTAACCCTCCCCGCGGCGGTCGGACAGGGAAGCCGGCTCTTTAGCACGGCCTGAAGGTGGCAGCAGTAACATTTCATACACTTCATTGATCAATATTTTAACCCTGGTGGAAAGGATGGGTACGGTGGGCCTGGGAAGAAGGTAACCGAGGGCCCATTGCCCTTGTCCTGCAGCTTTTGGGAGCAGTTAAAAAGCAAGCAAGTGGGACCCCAGTTCCTTTGCAAGTCCCTCAGTGCTTCCCATAGCAGGTCTCCCTTGCTGCCTTCAGCGGGGCTGCAAGACACTGGGCAGGATGAGCGTGGCAAGAGCAGCAGCATGAGCTTACCAACCGCCAGAGAAAGATTTAACCCAGAAGAGCAAATAAAAAGAAGCTCACAGAGGTGACGTTTGCACGTGATGCTATATTCAGACCACTCTGCAGTGAAACTCCTATGGCGATGCCGCACGTAGCATCCACATTCACCTGCCCCACGGGCACCGAGCATCGGGCATGGTCCAGAGCTGTGTGGGAAAGCGGCCCTGCCTGCCCCCTTCCTGCCACCACTGCCGCCCTTCTCCTGCCAAAACACATCAAAAGCTCTGCCTGGGGAAGAGGCAATTCCTCTGGATATTCCTCACCGAAATACAGCAGGGCTTTGTCAGAGAACAAGGAATGCCTGCCTTAAAAAACACTCGGAGGAACAACCGATGCAGTAAAGTTTAGTGGCGAATCCCACCCCGGGGCAGGCCAGCTACGAGGCTCGAGTGGTGTTTCATAGTACGTGTTCTCGTAACTCCACCAGAGCTGCCATCAATAACTTGAAAAGGCTATTTTCATTATATTACCATTTATCAGCAGCGCTGCGGCCCAGCTTGGGCCCTCTCCAAGCGCTGGCTGTGCTGCCAGCGCCAGCAGCACCGACTGCCCTCACCCACCACGGAGGGACCTCACCTGGTGGCTGTGTCCCCCATCCCCATCATTGCTCTGCACATGGGATGCGCAGCCCAGCCAGCACAGCTATCACGTACAGAGGTGTGAAAAGCAGGACGCCTTGCATTGTGAACACCAGCCAAGCAGGTTTCTCCACCACCCACCGCCTTGGCTTCCCCTTGCTCCTCAGCTGCCCTTACTTCAACATAATTCAGTAGTTTTAAAATTACCAAGTAATAAATACTAGCAATCAGGAAACAGAGGTGTAGCAAGGGTGGGGGAATGAGGCACAGCAAAGGGAAAGGACCACGTGTCTGCGTCGGAGCTGAAGGTTTCATCCCCTGCACCATGCCAGCGGGTCACCAGCACAGCTCCCTGACTCAAGGGACAAGGTGCCGGGAGCCTCCGTGAGCACGTCTGGCGAGAGGGTTGCCGCCGGCGAAAGGCGAATGTCATTGTCTGCTCCAAAATCAGCAGAATTTAAATCCTATTAAATCAATTTATTAGAGCTTAATTTGCATGAAATTAAATTCGGCCCCTATTCAAGGAGCCGTCACTCCCTTAAATCATCAGCACTGAGCATTTTACATGAGCCTAATTAAAAACTCTGCTGGAGCACTGCCCACATATTCCCCTTCCACCACTCAACCTGTGCTTGCCAGTTAGAGCCCCACTGCCCCTGGAGACACCTCGTCCCCCCCACCCACACGCTCTCCCAGTCATGGAGACAACCCCACCTGGCTGCTTGGTGGAGGAAGACCAGCAAAAGTCCCTTTCCACCCCAAAAGCTCATCGCTTTCTTACTTGGATGCCTGCATGCAGATGGCTACGGTTGGGTGGTCATACCCATTGAGAGGGAAGAGGAGGGGGACATCAGCGATGCATCCGCCGAGGGTGGTCCTGGTCTCTCAGGAGCACTCACCTCTTTGATCCTCTGCAGCAGAGGGAGCAGCCAGTCCTTATTCACCTCACAGTGACTGTCGAGAAAGGTCAGGACTCCTGCTTGTGCCACATCTGCCCCTCGGATTCGGGACCGGATCAGACCTGTTCAGGGACACACCACGTCAGCTGCCGCCCAGACGGCTGGGCAATGTCCCCATGCTCCTCCAGCACACTCTCCTGCACTCGCGCATCTCCTGGGTTTTGACCCATCTAAATCCCATGGCTCAGGTTCACTGCCTCCTTCCCGGTGCTGCAAGGCACGCCAATCATTTCCCAAGGTCACCAAAGCAAATAAATGGCTTCGCCAAGATTAATGATTTATGGCATTTATGCCAATCCTTAATTTGCACAATTATTTCTGCTGTCACTTTCTGGGGCAAAATACGACTCAAAATGCTTTCGTAACCCCCCGCAGGTAATAATCTAACATAGATATAAGTCAGTGGGGAATGAGCCAGGGGAGCCAAGGGTGGGTTTTCTGTAGGAAAACACCTATTTAGACAGGGTGAAAGGGCTTTCCAACGCCCCTCTTGCCTGTGGCCGATGCTCAAGTAAATCACAACATGAGACAGGAGATGGTCTGCTGGCAAACAGGAGGACACGCAGATTGCCCAAGGGGAGCAGAGCTTCTCGATGAAGGAGAAACAGTGGTAATATGAGGGGAGACAGGAACAGATAAAGAGCGGCAGAAGGGTTTCAGGGAGCAGCTACACATCAGGTCCATGCAGAAGGTCACTGATTCCATATTAAAACTCCGTAGCGGAAAGGGGCCCAGGAAGAGCCTCTGAGCAGAAGGGAGAGGGACAGGAGAACGAAGCCTGGAGCAACCCAGTGTTTGCCGAGGTCACGTCCTGCAATGCAGGTTGTCCCTGTATCTCTCTCTGCGACTTATAAGATCTTGTGGATCAGCATCGTCTGCTATATCCACCCCAGCCCTCCCCAAAGCCTGGCAGGTCCTGAGGAACGCGGCTTCGGTGATGCATTAAGTGAGGTAAGCCCTCCAGGCTGGGTTCCCAAATCCCAACTGCTTTACAGAGTACCAACACCTCCAGGTCCATCCACTGCTAGGGTATGTGTACCCCAATAACACAGGAGAGAAGGGCGAGAAGGAGGTGTAGACCTATGGAGACCTCCCCTACCGTCCTGCCAACACAGATATGTCTCTTACAGCCACAGGTACCACCCAGACACCAAACTTGCGGAGCTGAAAACCTCTGCAGAAAGAATCCACAGACAAACCCTCTCTGCTCCGCAGTCTCCCCAACCTGATACGCACCTGGACTCGTGCCTTTGATTTTCAGCATGAAAAAACTTCTTTGTTTTTCGTTTTCCTAATACTGCAAAGCAGAACTTGAAAACACCCATTCAGACTATGTGGAGCTGGAAAATGTCTCGAAAGGTTGCGAGCAGCAGCCCAGTAGGACATACGTTCATCCTCCATGTAGCCCTCCTTAATCATTCAAATATAATTAATTAATCTAAAAAAAAAGAAATTCCACAGAAGCAGCAGGAGCAGATCTCCTCTCTTTCATTAGAGCAAACATCTTTGAAAATAAGACCCGGGGCTTTGTTTTGCCTGTTCTAATTTTCTGGCTAATAAGCTACAGCTGAGCCTCATTGGATATCTTAATAGTCCCATCTTTTTCAGCACAAGAGAGGGGGATCCATTTCAAATCCCAGGCCTTTATCACGTCTCCTTTTATCAGGGCCCTCGTCCCCAGGAGCTGCTGACCTCCCTTGTTGCCCACTCCACTGAGGTGCCCCAGGCTCCGTCACTCTCACGCTTCCCGAAATCCGGGTTTCCCACCTGAGTGGTGGGCAGGCAGCTCTTACCTTCTCGCCGTCCGTTCCGCAAGCACTTCACCTTGGGGAGCTTGCCCAACAAGCGGCAGTCGTCAGCTTGGGAAACACAAAGGGAGGACATGTCACCCTCTGCCCTCCTGGCGGCTCCCGCAGCAAAAATGGTCCCAGGGGAAACTGGGAGCAGGGAGAGGACCCTGTTGTGGACTGGCTGATGGTTTGTCAGGCTGATGGCACTGCTGGGGCACAACAGTCTTGTCCCTCAGCTCATGCAGCATAAATCAGGACTGGCAGAGCAGCAGTTTTCACAGAGCTAGTGTAAACCCAGCAGATTTACACCGAGAACAGCTGAATTACACTGTAACGTCAGGGTAGAAGAGCTGTGGTTGGGATCAGAGTCAGAGTTCTTGCACATTAACGCAAATGACTATTTTTGGTAGCTGCAAAGCAACACATAAGCTGTTTGATGCCTGTCTGCCTGGTGGGGCAGGAGCCTCCTGAGGTGGCCTGCAAGCCCTGAGTGAGGAGAAAGGGATGGTCAGAGCGCCCCGTGGAGCAGCTGGGGGCTCCTCATACCCTGGGCGGCAGCAGCTCCGTGGGGCAGAGAGGCCCCGCAGCCACCCACACCCCAGCTAGGGAGGTCCTGCGATCACACACGCAGATGCTGCCATTGCTCTTGCCCCAGTGCTGCCCGCATTCCTCCTCATCGGGATTTCTCCCAGCGAGAGCTGGGTCCAGAGGCAGGTACACCCAGCACAGCCCCTGCTACCTCTGCACACCCACGCCGTGACCTCCACAACCCCCTTCTCACCTCTCTGCCTCTTCTTCCTCGGCACCATGGCCGCGTGTGCCCCGTCCCCTCCATCCACCCCCTGCACCTCCCAGCGCTTTCATCCCTTCTAGCAATATTTGTTGACAAAAGACATTGCCATACCTGTACCCCTGACAACTCCGGTACGGAGCTGCATTGCTCTGCTCACACCAGGGGAGCAGAAGTGGCAGGGGCTGGCTACGGGACCTAGGATGGAGAACTGTGCCCAGTTCTTGGAGTACTGTGTCCAGTTCTGGGCTCCCCGGTTCAAGAAGGACAGGGAACTGCTGGAGAGGGTGCAGCAAAGGGCTACCAAGATGATCAGGGGACTGGAATGTCTCTCTTATGAAGAGATCGGGATTTGAGGGATTTGGGTCTCTTCGGTCTGGAAAAAAGACGACTGAGGGGGGATCTTATCAATGTTTACAAATACTTGAAGGGTGGGTGTCAGGAGGATGGGGCCAGGCTCTTTTCAGTGGTGCCCAGCGACAGGACAAGAGGTGACGGGCACAAACTTGAGCATAGGAAGTTCCACCTAAACATGAGGAGGAACTTCTTTACCCTGAGGGTGGCAGAGCCCTGGCACAGGCTGCCCAGAGAGGTGGTGGAGTCTCTGTCTCTGGAGACTTTCAAAACGTGCCTGGACGCGTTCCTGTGCCACCTGCTCTGGGTGACCCTGGCAGGGGGTTGGACTAGATGATCTCCAGAGGTCCCTTCCAACCCCTGCCATTCTGTGATTTGCTCAGAAGAGCGGGAACCCGCCTGCAGAACAACTGCATCCCAGTGAATAAGAGGTGAGCGGGCAAATAGAGGTGAGAAACGAGACACAAGCGGGCACGAGATAAAAGCACCAATTGCTTGGGGTGGGCTGCAGGGAGAAAACTGCCCATGTGTGTACAGCGTATGATGCAAATACATCTATTTTATGTAAATGCATGCAGAATAGATGCCAGCAGGCTCAGACTATCACAGGAAAGAAGATGTAAGACAGCTGAGAAGCACTGGTTTTGAGTAGCTGAGGGGCTACACGGGGAAACAGGCTCCCCCCTGGTGCCCTGGGATGAGTTTAAACCCAGCCCTGCTCCTCCTCCCCAGGTCGTGCCACTGGGCACGCTGCGACAGAGGAGCCGCATTTCTACAAACCTGTCTCCTTTCAGGAAGGCAAGCGCTTTGTCTGTTTAGCCAAATATCGGGCATTTACTTCCTCCACCCTTCAAAAAGCCTGCTCAGCTGTACGCCAGGGCAGCTCGAGTCCATGCACCTCCTCCTTTCCTCCGCCGCAGCCGTTCTGCCGGTCCCCAGGCTTGCCTAGCCTGGCCCCCCACACACTGGTGTCACTCCAAAGCTCGCTGGAATCACTGCAACCCCTTCCCCTGGCTGCAGCGACTCCCCGGGGAGGCATCAATGCCGAGAAGTGGGTCTCATGTGAAATCTGTTGCTGATGCTCTCTGAGGCATTGCCTATTTATAACATCCAAGAGCAAAGCGTAAATCCATTTTTTTCTTTTAAACCTCTCTGTCTTTGTTTTCTCGTTTCCCAGTAAGTGGCTACATTTTGCAGCTCCTTGAAACGTAAGTGCCACGGACCGTTCAGCCTAGGTGTATTTTATCATCCTATTTATGCCTGAGACAGTTTTTTTGAGCATTTACTCTCAGCACCTGGATGTTCTGCTCTCCCATCTCCCCGGGCAAGGTCTTTAGCTGGGGTAGTTCCCTGGGAGCCCCTGGGGTTTCAGATACCAACTTCTGATGGAGACTGGACCTACTGATTTCACTATTAACTGGGAGAGAATGGCAGGAGAACGTGGGTCTGCCTGTGGCGTACAGCACTATTTACAGTGCATCTCATAAATGGGCAAACCATGTGGGAAATCCTCTTTACATGGTGAAAAAAAGAATCAGTCAAGAGTTGCTGGCCACCTACATAAACATATGCAGAACATATGCATCCATTAGGAGGGTCAGACTATCAGTATCCTGTGCAATTCCAGTGGTGTCAACCCAGAATTGCCCCTGGCTGCAGCTGAAAGCCAGATCAAACATACTATGGCTGCAGCAGGATAGAAGCGGGTAAGGATTGGATTCATGTCTGCTGGGCGTAAAAATGATTTGCTATGCACTTTTCTTGTATTATTTTCAAAAAAAGAGGTTTGATCATTTGGAATTTGAATTTTCCATGCGGCGATGCAAACCTGGCACAGCAGGGCTTGCTATTCCGCACCTACAGAGCTTTAAATTTCACCTTGACAAACTCTTCCCCCTTCTCTGCGTAAATCCCAGTCTCTCACAGACTCTTTCGGTTTGGCCCCTCACTTTTAACATAGAAAGGGTCACTTACGATCATCACTGAAGTCATCCACTAGTATGATTTCATGGACGAGGTGCACTGGGGTGCGGTTCAGCACGCTAAAGAACGAAGAGAGAAAATCCATGACAGTGCTTGACCAACTCAACAACCCAGCAAATGGGGTGGGAAAGCCTAGGAACCGATCCCTGCCAAAGCACAGAAGACCAGGCTTGGATTTCCAGAAAGGATATACTAGATGAGACCCAGACACCACCACCACCATCCCCCCCGTAACCTACAGTGCCCGGCTATCAGGTCCCTGTAGCCTGATCTAAGAGCTGAGCACCTGGCATTCCTGGGAAATAGCTGAGATTCGCCCTTACCACCTTTGTGAACAAAAGCAGGGCGCTACATAAAGCCAGGAGAAACGGGCTTTTCAGCAACATGCACATTGCACCGAGTCTCCTTGGGGCTTACAGCTCTGCTGCCATCACCCCACCACCACTCCCAGGGCTAATGATATGGTGTCCGCCGACAGCAGGGCCAACACAGAGAAAATTACCCAGCTCAAACCCATCTTTACAGAGCTCACAACCGTGGCAGCACAACTGTTTTTATCCGTGAGTTGATTGCGCTTCGGAGACTGCCGAGAGGATAAGAGCAGGGTTGGAGCCTGCCTATTTAATGAAAGAGAGAGGCCGGAGGATGCGGTTCACCGCTCCCTCCAGGTGAGCAGACACTGTGAAAACGTGGCTGAAAGCTACAATCTTCCCTTAATTGTGCCACCGAGGTTTTTTTTATTATTAGTATTTAAAAAGTCTAGACCTTTTCTTCCCCTTTCTCGCACAGCACAGAGGGTCAGCAGAATTACACATGCGCAAAATCCTGCCCCATCAAATCCTTGACCCATCAAAGGGTCAAGGCCGACTTCTTGAAGCAGAAACCCCAGGGCATCCCAAAAATCCCCTAAGGGCTTCAATAATGCCAGTTGAGTGTGTAGAATAATTACTAAAATGGCCAAAAATACAGCATTGTTCACACATTAAGGAAAGGTATAAAATCAAAAAGCTTCTAAGGTAGAATACAGCCGCAGCTGGCATGCGAAGAATTCAACGCCTGCGATTCCCTGTACAATATTGCTCGTGAAGCTACATGGGGGACGGAACGGAATGTGACCTTCCGTGGCCCTGCCCTTTGATGTACAGCAGATATGGGAACAAGATGGTATTACGGAAGCGATAAGCCGGCTATTTGCTACCCTGAGCCAACGTTTTGTCACATTTTGATGAAATGCTGGCCTTTGTGCAAACTTTGCTCACTACAATGTCATTATAATACCAAAACACACCTCCATCCCAAAGGCTACCCGCCTCCAAGGTGCGACCACTCCTCCTTGAGTCTGCACCCTGAGTGTTTCGCAAACTATACCTTTAAATGTGAAGCGAGAGAATTTTACACCAATCATAATAAAAGTATTTATGACTAAAGTCACTCAAACTCCATCTTGAAGGTAAAAAATAGTATAAAAATAGCCCAAGAAAGGGGAGATATCAGGGAAGACACCATCGTGAACAAGTCAAGGAGGGCTCCATCACAGACTGCCTTTGACTTCCAGGACCAGTTGACGGGCTGAGCCTTTCTTCCCCCCCATAGGGATGCCTTTGGGTAAGACTTAGACTATACCGGGTGCTTCCTCAGGGAACTGAGAAATTTCTCTAGAGAATCTTTCCTACATTTATAGCCAGGCTGTATTGTTTATAACTTTGTCATGCGTTTTGTATATTTAACAATACTTTTATTCGCACGTGCTTTGCAGACAGTGTATTTATCACCGGCAATCATAAGAACCTATATATCTGTTGCTTAAATAAACCGCGCTGTTTAAGTAGCTAGTCGTTTCGGTTTCTCATTGAACACAAAGACTCGAGAGTGGCCGTGCTAGTTCATGAGCATGACTAGACTGAAGGTGCAGTCCACTATTAGTGTATCCAAATATATTAAACGCAACTGGACTGACAGTGGTGAATTGGGCATCACTCAGAATTTAAACCTAGCCGCACCTAGCCTCCCACCTCGGTGAGGAGTGTCAGAACGCAAGGGGGTTTATTTTCTGCCAAAACTGCTTTGCCCCTTTCACGCAACGGAGTGGCACCGGCCATTCCAGAATTTAAACTCCTTTGCCTTCATCCTGAGCGTGGTTCCTTTTTCAAACAGGATTAAAAAGCCCCCCAAATTTCACGCCTGAGTCTGCTTTCTGGTCTGGGTTAGGAAAAACCTTCAACTGCTGGCATAAGAGGACAGACACCCCTTGAAGCCCCTGACACCTCCAGATCCTTATCAATCTCAGTCTCCCAGAGCTCTGGCAAAAAGCCCGGAAGTCCGGAAAACCATGTCACTGGCCCAGACGCCAGTCAAGAGGGCTCTGAAGGGCAGGATCCCGGGGGGACCCAGGTTCCTGGAAGCCAACAGTGTAGCGGGCAGGAACCCAAGAAGGTCTCACAGCATCACCCTTGGATATCTGAGGACATTCAGCCAAAGGGCTGCCTTTCTCTGGCGAAAGCTTCTTGGTGAAAAACCACAAGCCCACCCCACCCAGGAAGGCTTGGAGTATCTACGCCTATTGCCAGGTACCTGCTGCCTGCACTGGTGTACCCCCACCCGACCAGGTGCTGGAATTAAAACCCTCCGGAGAGAGAAAGAGTCGAGCCGGATTTTTTTGGAAGGAGAATGGGACATCCCAAGACAGATGCTGGAAACGGATCCTCCTGAAAAAAGGCGGGGTGTGCAGGTGTGTGCCTGTGTGTTATCTCAGACCACAGTGGGTAAGGCTGGCATGTCCCTTGTGGAGCTCCTCACCATCGCTTCCAAGCCCAGAATTATTTTCCCTGGAAACACAACCCCAGCCTCCTCCAGTTTCAGGATTTTGGCAAAAGCCATGATTCCCTCCCTACTTCAAGGTGCTTTGCATGTTAAGGTTGGGCTGGGGAGGAGAAGAAAGCCTCCCCCCTACCCTAAGCAACAGTTACAGCGGGAGCCCTACCAGCCAGGAGCTGCTGTGGCCACCGTGGCATCACTAAGGCTTGCACCAGGCAGGGTTAGACACCACCACCTCGCCAACGCCTGCAGCCTGCACAAAGTATTAGCAAAAGTGGCTCAATGCCCCTCCTCCCGCTGGGGCACACAGAGCAATTTAGATGTGCTGTTCCCACCTGTCAAGTATTTTTAATTATTATTATTAATAGGTTTGTTATTTTTAAAAAATCCCCGTATGCGAGAGCTGAGTTCAGCAAATTACCGCAGCTGAGAGTCAGTACAGGGAGACTGGAGAGCAATATCACGCTCAGTGGAATATTTAACAAGCGCTGATTGCCTGGAAACCTAACTTGGTGAAACCTGCAGGAAAGAAACAGACTTGTAAAAAAGCCAGCAAAATAAATAAATAAATAACCTGCTGAGAGCAGGAGAGGGGGAGACAGCGGGCAAGCTGAATATTCAACGCCCGCCTCCGCCCAGTCTCCCCTATAGATCCGCCTGCCAGAAGTGCAATGTGGGGCTTAACTCTACAGGAAGGGGGTCCAAAGGGGCTGATTCTGCTTTTGCTGATACCAGGAAGAATAACTCAACCAAAACCGCGGCACTGGGCGGTAGACTCAGACCTGGGCTCATAGCGGTACTTGGTGACTTGGAGGAATTCTCCCCCAGGGCACTTCTTATGAAAGAAAATCCAGCATGGACCTTTTTCAAGGCTCTGGGTTGGGAAGATGTGCAGGCTAACATCACATCTGGCCTGCTACAGGTCAAGGCTCAGGTACAGGCTCCTGTTTTTCCCAGGTCAAGCCATTTGCTGACAACTCTGTGCCTCGACTTGCCACCCCATAAATCAGGGAAGATGTCCCCTGAATGCCAACGATGGCCATCTGTGGGATGCAGAGGGCAGACCAGAGCAAGGGGGAAAAAGTCAGCGCACAGGCTGAGGAAGGAGGGACCTCTCCAAGGCTTGCCCCAGCTCCACGAACCATCCTCCTTCCATGGGGTTAATGACAGACATCACCATGGGAGATGCAGCATCCCCCAGCACCGTCACAGCCCTCTCCCATCACTTCCCTTGTGGGACTCGCCCACAACGTGACACTGTCCCAAATCCCTAGTGATCAAAGCCCTGGTGAGGGTGGTCCAAAGGCTGGGTCTAGCACAGCCCCAAGGGACGTGGGTCCACTGATGTGAGCAGGCTTTGAGCTCGTTACTGCTCTTGCGAATCCATACACAGACACCTGCAAGCCCCAAAACTGCCACCACTTGATGTGGGCACAAAGAGATCCGCAGCAAAGGCTGCAACGCTGCGGACACGGCCCGCTTCCCACCGCAGCCAACAGCAAGCATGACGGCTTTTCCACAAAGCCAAACTCATGTCTCCAAAGCGTTTTCTACCCGTGCTCTATCGATCACATGATAACACACCCCAGCCGCTGGAAACACGGAGGATGATAAACACCCCTCCTGCGGCGCTTCTCGGGGAGGACAGGAAACAGGCACCGAATACGGCACGTTTTCAGTGTTACGAGGATAATTTTTTTTTTCAGTTAAGACTATAAAAGCTCTGTTAAAAATTCAAAGACAGCTTTTCTATTACTTGTGCCTTTGCTCAGCTTTGATTTATTTTTTTTTATACTTTTCTTTCTTTATGTGTGTGTGTGGCTTTTTTTCCTTTTATAGGGATAAAATCAGAAGACAATTAATATTATAGGGCTTTGAAGTCCCTCTGTGATTTACAGAATTTTTTCCCTGGAATCAAAGATAGGTAGATATACTGCAGTGATGGGCATATTTTAACAAATCAAAACAGCTTTTAAGTTCTGTGGAGCCAGAGACCACAAGACTTTCTCCCTTAAATCACCAAAAGACCTGGTACCATCAAAACGAAAACTCATGCCTCTAGTCCAGAAAGCGCTTACGCTTATTCAACCCCATAAAACCAGATTTGCTGCTGCATTATCTTGAAAAGTTAATGCTGAAATATTCTTTGTTTCAATGGATTTAGCAGATGTTATGCAGATGAAACCACGGAGAATTTCACCTTAAATTTTCATCACATGGTCCTTCTTTTATCCTCCTCAACAATTTGTTGGGATCCTTTTCTACCTACCCAGAGGTAAGCACCGGATCCAACAATTTAATCTCCAAATAAATACCAGTGCAAAAGTCACCCTGACATGTAAGCCACGGAAAATGTTTGCAGGGAGGAGTTCAGATCTTCTGACCAAAGGTCGGTTTTTGGTCATCACCCAGAAGAACAGTTGCTTTAGGGAGGTGACTTTTGACATTGATGCTCGGGAGCTCATGGACCCACTAATTCTCTCCATGGCAACATACTGGGACTTGTCAGGGTGAAAAAATACTAAAACCACAACACTTTGGGAGTATAATAAAGTGTCGAAAGGGCCAAGGGTCACAATTATCAAAATCAGACCAAGAGCGCAGAGAGAAAATGCCCGCCAAAATGAACTGCTTCAACAACCCAAAATGGCTAATTATGTAGGAAGAGAGGCATCACACCAAGAATAACCATAATGAGCTTTGATTACACTGCGGCTTTCGCATTTTATTCTTTCAAATACCCACCAAGCTCTTTGAAATTCAAGAGTTCTCTCATGTTAACATCAAAAGGTAAAAGCGCATGGAGGGCTGTGTACTTAGTCACCGTGAGAGATGATTAGCAAATTAAAAAGAAAAAAAAAAAAAAGTCCTGGGTTTAAGCAAAAAGAAGAAAGAAAAAAATAGTCGGCACAAAGTGCTAATTATACAGTTTCTGCACAACACCTGGCTTGTTTTTGCTTCTTTCATCAGGCTTGTTTCAGTTATGGCACAGGCTCTGTATGGTGCCACCGCTGCCTAAGGAAGGCGGTGCGTGGCTTTTGTCATCTCCCTGCCCCAGATGTGTCTGGATGCAGACAAGGCAGCGGCACGAGGGGAAGGTGCGAGGTGCTGGCTTGTCCAGGATGTCACTTCTCTCACTTACCAGCGCTAGAAAATTAAAGCCATGATATTCTCCTCGCTAATTAATGATTTAAATATTTGATGTTGCCTTCACAGCGTTCGCGTTAGGACTTTTGCCAAAGGATGTATTTTGGTTTGTCAGCGAGAGGTAAATAATTAAGTCTCCTTATTTCTGTGTTCTGAGCTCCCCAGCTGCAAGTCTGAAGAATAAACAAATGATGACCACTCAGTAGATGAAACAAGACTCTCCCACCCTCTGCCCGGCAGGTTGCCGGCACAACAGCCGGCACAACAGCCCAGCCTGCAGCAGCGCTGACCGCCTGCCAAGCTCCCAAAATCAACTTGCTGGAGAAAGTCACAGCGTGATGGCCTCTGATGGTCTGGGAGCAAAGCATCACCCCAGGCTGCCTGCAGTTCTGCCCCCCAGGATGGCTGCATCTCAGCACGTGAGCCTGCTGATGCCTCCAGAGGAAGGATGGGAGGGAAAGAGGATGATCTTCTCATAAGCAAGGCATGAAGTAGATCCCTCTAACCACGGGGGGGGGATCCCCTAACACAATGGGGAGGCACTATCATCCATGGCTGTTGAAAGCCCCGGCACCCAGCCTGGCCCCGGGTGACGAGGAGCACATCTTTCCTGGCCACGCTGCTCCTTCCCCTCCAGTGACTGCTATGGCCTGGGGGACATCCTCAGGAGGAGCTGGGTAGCTAGAGCTGGGCAATGAGATGGATTCCCTTCCTAAATCCAGGTTAGCACAGGATGGAAAGGGAGACAAGAAGAAATTGTGGGTTTTTTTTAAAAAAATGCCTCTGTATTGCTTATTCTCTCCCTTGCTCACGCCTGCCTTCCTTGGCTTTACTCACGCAGTCCCATCCCCATACTGTTGGAGACTCTCACGATCTGTAATGCACTGACCCTTGGAGCTTGAAATACGTGAAAACGAACCATGGGAGGGATAAGAAACTTGACCAAGGTCATTCAAAAAGTGAGTAGCAGAAACGACAACCCAATGGCACTTCCTCACCGTCTGCACAGTAAAAAAAAATCTCAAGAGCTACTTTGCTATTCACCATAGAATCGCAGAATCATAGAATGTGTTGGGTTGGAAGGGACCTTTAAAGGTCATCTAGTCCAAACCCCCCTGCAGTAAGCATCCATCTCCTTCTTTCTGGGCTCTTCTCCCCTTTCCTATTTCTCTTTCTTATGACACCCTGCCCCTACTACATGGACATGTTCGTATCCACCAGCATAGTTACATATGCATTTATAAACGCTGACTACATCATTTGCAGAGATTTGGGCATTCGATTAGTTTAGCTTTTTTTTTTTTCCCCTCTTCTTTTCTTCCAGCTGGCAAACGGTCAGAGAAAACATCGTGAAACTTTAAAATTAATTCATTATTCAACACAGTCCACTAGCTTTTCTCAATAGCTCTGACGATGCAAATTGTTCATAAACGAACTGTCACAAACGCTCGCAACGTGACTTGTGTACCGGGTGCTGCAGAGGCCGCGTGTTGGTGCCTCTGCTTCACGGGTCAGAGCACTCACATCCCCACCAAGAACCGAACGCCACACACCAAGCCTGCAATACAGCTCAGCCTCAGCACGCAGTGAGCATCAAAGCTCTCAAGCACCTAGCAAAAACGTTGGAATAGCAAAATCCCTCCTGTTCATCATGTACGTGGTCCCTTCTGTGAGAGCTGATGTCCATCCCTGCTTAGACGGTGCCTTCAACAGCATTGCCCTCTGCCACCCCTCTGTGTTTACATGGGGTCCCATAAGAAGTGCTCCCTTTGGGGGGATGGTGCCCTATCGCCACGTGGCTTTGGAGAAGCCAAGCAATGTCCCTTTGCCCTGTTTCTTGCTCCTGCCACGGCAGTTAAGTGAGAACATTCATTTTGCAGTGGGGCTGGAAAATCTAACTCGCTGGAACTCTGGAAACCAGGTTTGCAACCCAAAATCTTCCACCAGCCAGAGACAAATCACCTCTCTGTTCCTCAGTCTGTCCATCTGTCACCTGGGTTATACTAAGAGCGCACCACGGAGATGTACTGGGGAGAACAGGGTGGAAGAGGTGCCCATTTTACTCACGCACATGTGCTCAAAGTGCTCAGAGACACTTGGCCGCAGACTGTTCCAAAAGGCACAAAGCAGTGTCAGGAGGACACAGTTTATTGTAACTAGCCATGGAAAATGATCCATGTTGTTACAGCCACCATGGGATGGAGTTATCTGGAAGATCCAATTAAACTAAACAGTTGCCGAGCGAGGGGGGGCGAAAAACAGAGCAGTCAAAAGGCACAGCAAATTAACCTACAGAGGCTGACGAGGCAGATGAGCTCTCAGCTGGGTCCACAAACAGGCAGGGAGATGGCAATATGTGCAGTCATGGCTGGAGAGGAGCAGAGCAGGAGCTGCATCACCAGCACAACTTGCCACCAAGGGCTGGTACCCCTGGGGCCGGTTGGATCAACGCAAGCCTCTAAGTACTGCATCCAGGAGGAAAACAGTGGACCTTGATGCCAGGAGGCCACCTCCAAACCAGAAGGATGGTCAGCTCAGGAGAGCTCAGGATCTCAGCCCAGGGAGAGGCAGGGGAGGTGGGGACCCAAAGGCTGTCATCTCGGTTCCTCCCTGTCCGGGCTTGCCTCTGTGGTGCAGCTCAGTGGGATACTCTGCAGGGCTCTAGCACCATTTGGAGATCAGCCTTCAAGAAAGAGGGCTCAGAAGGGCCCCAGAGCTGGGGAAAACCTCCCCACAGACAAAACACGAGCGCTGGAATTGCCGGGGCACATGAGCGGGGAGGAGCAGTGCACGGTGGCAAAGCTGTGGTGGAAATCACGTGCAACCAGGTAAAGAAGGCCATAAGGCCAATTAATCAAGGCAAGAAAAGAAAAGAAGAGGAGCAAGGAAGAAAGTCTTTTTATAGCTGGAAATCAGAAACTTCAGAGGACAATATTCTAGAGGATGAAGGAAAAATTCAAATTACCTGTATTTCTAACCTTGCCATCATTGCAATGGACAGTTCTCTAATGAAGCCAGATACGGAGGTCCAGGCATCAGAGCCGTATCATGGGTCTAACGTGTCTCATGTGACATCACTCATGATCATACCTGCCTGGACAGTCAAGTGCTGAGTTATGGGGACAAATGAGATTAAAGTCCACCACTGCACTTTCCATGTTATAAGCATCCTGTGTCTCAGGGGCTACAGGACTGTATTTCGCTTTGCCTTGCCATCTCTATTCCAATGGGTTCTGGAGGATGGGAAACCCATGCAAGGCACTGTAAAGATAAAAGAGAAGGTCCAGGATCAAGGAGCTGGTACACAGCACCAAGTGTCAGTGCTATGACACCCCAAATCCCCACACCCTAGAGAGAGAAAGCGGTGATAGGTTATTAAGTGTGAAGCGAAGGAGATGGGATTGGGCACCAAACCATAAAGCAAAGCAGGAATTCAATTTCAGGACTGTCAAACTCACTTGTGGCACTGGGCGTGTTCACCTGAGGAAGGATGCTGTTTGCAGAAAAGAGCCCAGCGAGGATGTGACAGCGAACAGGGCACAGCTGTAGTCTCCCCCCAGCCAGCAACCCCAATCTGACCAGTACCAACGATGGCAAGAGGTCCCTGGGGATGCCAGAGTTTAGCCGACAAGGCTTACAGCCCAGCAGAAACCTTCACTATGCGGGCATGAAACACACCTGCAAAACACCTATTACTGGCACAGAGCACAGCACACCCAAGCTCGCTACAGAAGAACCCACCAGCCGAGACCTGGAGGCAGACCCCTCAAAGGTCACTATATCTTCCTACAAGAGAACATGCAGATTCGAGGCACGCATTGGGATTAAACGCCGATTTCAAAAACCTGCAGCGAAAATGAAGCCTTTAGTCTACCCACTACAGCAAAACACAGCCAAGAACAAACCGACAAATGAAGGAATGGCCGCATGCCCAGAGCGCTCCACCGAGTATCCAGAGGAGTACGGAAACCGTCCTTGAAAAATCTAGTCTCCATGTACACCATTAGGGCTTCTCAATTAGCAAGCCTTTCTGGCACTCGATGGGTCACCGGAGAAGCTCAAGCAGCAGTGCCGGAGCAGGCATCTGCAGAATAATAGCCGTCCCTAGAGGACTGGGACAAAGTACAGCTGAGCACCGGGACCCAGCTGGATATAAAACCTCTTATCCCAGACTCTGTCTCATCTTCTGCCGCTCCCTGAAGAATGCCCTGTGCCAGATCCTGAAAAAGGAGCACAACTACTTACTTTTCCGAGCGTCCCACTGCAAAACCTGCTTCTCAGAGACGAGCTTTCACGCTAATTTCTCCCGGTAATCATTTGAGACCGTAGCCGGTAGGTCCAGTCCCCTCGAGTGCAAACAGATTCTGCCTTTATTCACAAAAACCTCTAGCCCAATCGTTCTTCTTTTTTTTTTTTTTTTCTTTTTAAGACCTTTTATAAACAAGAGTATTTCCAGCAGACTGGGAGCTCTTACCTCCGGATGGTCCTTAGCAGGGTGGACCTGGCCTCGTTGTGGAAGGTGATGATGACGCTGGTTGGCGGCAGGTCCTGGCGGTAGTGCAAAGTCATACACCTGGGGAGGGAGAAAGAGGAAAAGGCCGTTCAGCTGCTGGAATTCAAAGTGGGAGCTCACTTCATTAACGCAGGCAGCAGAGTCCATCAGCAGATGGTCCTCCAGCCACTATTAAAAAAAAAAAAAAAAAGGAAACAAAAAAAAAAAGTTCTTCTCCGTGAATCCTTTCTGAAGGAGTCCAGACACTGCCAAGTAAGTCATGGAGGATTAAAGCAGCAAAAAGAGCTTAACTGTCATTAATAGGATGGGATGAGAAAGGAGGCACGCAGCTTGCAGCCCTTTTCTCTAACTTCTCTTCCCAGCTAGCCCACCCTCCTGGTGCCACCAGCCCCCCACACCAACAGGCAGTGGGAAGATAAAGGCCCTCCCTTTTTATATTAGTTAGGGCAACGCCACCTTCAGCAAAGATACTCCTCGCTGACGTTAGCACGATGGGATCAGGAGCGGGTCCTTCACGCCAAAGGTGAGGTGCTCACAGAAGGCCACCTGCAAGTCTTACGCTGCCTCGGTGGCTTTCTGAGCTTCATGGGGCTTTCAGTGTCATCTCAGAAGTACTGAGTTACCGTGACAAGGGTTTTTCTTTCTTAAACTGAGGCAGGGGCCCAAGCACTCTCACACCCACCCAGCTGGTGGCACCAGCAGAGGTAAGAGCATCGTTGCAGCTCCAGCTCTGAGCTGCCTCGCTCCCACCTCCCGAGGCAGCAATTTCCACCAGCCGGCTGCAAAGTAAGCCAAGTCCCGTTTCTAAATTGATTGTTTCCTTATTCATTCTGTCTTAATGGCATAACCTGACCACGGGGAAGACTGGGATTTAACACTCTCCAAGCCAGCCTGCAGAAGGTGAAAACCCACAACTGCAACCACAGCCCTTGCTGCCTCCTTCCCAGGAGGAAACGTCGTAGACTTTCTAATTACTTTGACCTTTAGCTGATGAAATTTGTGGCTTTTATAGGCCAACACCAACATATTCCTAGCTCAGAAAATCCAGATACCCCTCTTACATCTGTGCCGCTCGTCCCAGGTCCCTGTCGGCCCCTGTGACGGCCTTAAGATGACACACCAGTGGCAGAAGGGCACCCTGTGCTGAGCCTGAGGAGCTCCTCATCGCAGCCACCATGCCCCTTTCCATCCATGCACCGCTCGCCTGCTCTTGTGTCACTGCCCAGGCGCTACCACTACCATCCTCAAACGAAGCAGGAAACAGAACTGAGCAACCACTCCGTCAACAAACCATCGGTTTCCTCCCCCAAAGCGACATAAATGAAAGGAAAAAAGAGTGAGCAACAGGTGAAATAATTCCAAAAGTTTAAAAAAAAAAAAAAAAGGACACCTTGGGTGGGACAAAATATTTGCAAGCTTTCACTAAATTGGTTGCTGCCTTTTCTCATTCAAAGCCTTTCCCACATCCTGCCTCAACTTGACCAAAGCAGATTTGTCATTAATACCCTGTTCTTTCAGCATAGTCCCCAAAATTCATCATTCAACCAATTCTAATTCTAGGTCCACCCTCAAAGGACACTAAAGTTGCATGGCCACGCCGCACGCAGGAGAAAATTCCGTGACATTGCCCCCTGCGACAACACCCTCATTCATCAAAGTTACGTCTCAGGGATGCTAAAGGCAGAGGGTTTCTGAATTACTAAACAGCGCCAGGTCATGGCCTGAGCTGCTCGGCTGGGTCACCACGGCCCCTTGCATCACCCAGCAGCCAACTTCAGCTGAGCTTTCCCAACTTGAGATGATGAGAAAGAAGCTGCTGCTGCTCGGCGTCTGGTTTGCCGCGCTCAGGCTCAGCTCTGGCTTGCTTTGCGGAGCTGCAGGGACAGACGGCGACGACGCTTGCTCTCCCCGTGCTATTTATACACCATTATCTCCCAACCGCTCCCAGATGCGTGTCCTTCCACCCACTACCAGCACGGCACCAGGAGGGAGTTTGTGTGGAGCAAACAAGGGGAGCTATTTCTGGAAAAGAATGAGAGCGTGTGGAAAATACAAAGTCATCAATACTTTACTTAGGTTATTACAATAGTTAGGAAGCGAATAAATAAAGCCTGGGTGGGTGCCTGCTGTATCATGCACCAGTGGGAGTGCTGGGGATATTGCACGCTGGCTGAGCCCACCAGCGCTGTGACGAAGGCTCCTCGTGCGTGACAACCACTTGATTTTAAAACTCCAGATGTCTACGCGCCCGATCAGCCTAATTAGACAACACGCACGAGGAAAACACTGACACATCATATAGGAGCACACCTCCAGAGCTTGGTCGCTGGCTCTGTGACCCACCCCTGGACTTCTGTCTAATGAGGCTGGTTGCATCCCAAAGACGGGACTGATGACCACACTGCCGCTACGGAGCGGGCAGGGACCTGGCAGTATCCCCAGCCTCGCTCCGCCTCTGTGACCAGCCCCACAGGTGGGACTCGCCCCCCCAAAAAACAGCCCCAAAAGGGTTGGGCTGAGCTGCTGCATCTGCCAGGGCTCCTCCAGGGTCCCTCTGGAGCCCTGACTCTGTCTTTACTCAGGACTTTACACCCGGACCCTTCCTTTGGGAGCCCTCCCAAACTTTCCTCCAGTTGTTCCCTATTTTTTTTTTCCCCTTCCTCCCCCAGCATAACTGCAGCTAAACATCCCGGCTCCTCAGAAAGCAGATTTCAGTTTCAGTTGTTGACTACAAGTGGTTTTTTTGGCACTTGCTCGGGTAATAAAAACCACAGCTTGGAAAAGCATTAAATCCAGCATGTCCAGAATTATTTTGTGTGACAATTACATCTGGGGTAATTTCAATTTAATACCTCACTGCAAGTGAAAATTGCAGCATGCAGCCCTAAAATTGCTGTAATAATGAAAATAAACCCGCTAAGAGCTGCCTGTGCTACCTCAGGCTGTCACTGGATAAACGTTTTGTGCTGCTTATGGTATTTCATTGGTCACCCAATTGCCAACAAGAAAAAAAAAAAACACCACCAAAACCAAAACACCACCTACAACGTTTTCGGGAAACCAATGAAATTTTGAGGGTTGTGTTTGGTTTTTTTTTTTTAAATTGTTCCAAAAAAAAAAAAAAAGAAAAAAAAAAAGTCATAACTGCGTTGTTTATAGTTGCAGTGTGTTGACTGAAACTCCCAGGCAGAAGTCGTGTAAAGTTGCATCCTTTGAACCCTTGCAGCAGCACTGGGGAGCAATCGTCGCACAACAAGTGCTAGTAGGAATGCTGCCAGACTGAAGTGCCTGCGACACGGTCTGCTCCACCAGCTCACAGCGTCTGGGGGACCAAAACAAGTCAGGAGCTAGGCTGGCCTGCCCAAAAAACCCCAGAGAGAGAGAGAGCATCCAGCTGGAGAGATAATTGTTATTTCCTCCTGCGAATCCAGCAGTCAAACTTCCATTTGATGGGAAGTTTAACTTTTCTGTTTTAAGGTTATTCCCCATTCAAATTTGAAATAATTTCAGAGCCAGAAAGTTATGAACGGGGCATGCTGGCTGCAGACATCTTAGGAATCACCCTTGGAAAATCCCAGCCTGGACTGGCTGCTTGCTGTACTTCCTTCAGGGTGGAAGGAGCAGCACATCTCATCTCCCTCTTCCCAACATGCCGGTAACGGCTCAGGAATAAATTATGGCGCGCCCATTTGGTGGGGCAGGGAGCAGACAGCCAGAGCACTGCACTCATTGCAGGAATCGCAAAACCCTCCCACAAAGTCCAGTGTTCCTCACAGTCCTCCAAAGTCTTGCACTCTTGAAGACATTTTTCCGGGGTTGCTTCGCCCCTTGCGCTCCTGGTGAGCCATGCAGTATCACACCCTGGTGGCCTCTGCACACAGCCACCCCTGCATCCATAGAGGTCCTTCTGATGGGGCAACGCATGCCCATTCCCAGGACTTTTCAACCCATCTTAAATTTAAAATGGCAGACTTTACTCCTAGTGCCCCTCACCGAACGAAAGCCCACCTTGGAAACACCACTACACAGCACAATGGTAAAGACTAACGGTGTGAACAGAGAGGGACCCTGTTCCCCAGCCCCTCCTGGTCCATCCCTTGGCTCATCCAGAACATGCTTTTTCCTTTACATTTGCCATCACGTGCCCACAGAGTTGCACCGCGTCTCCTAAAATCCGCCTCTTATGCTCACTCTTTCCTGTGCCTCATTAATGTCCTTCAAGCGATGATTATCCTCATCCCGCAGCCCCAGCCCTCCCTGCCAGGCTTCTGCTCATCCCGCTTTTCTGCTTCAACAGCCATCACTTGCCAGCAGCTCTGCTTTGAATTTTTAACATTTTCCATGAAGTCCAAACTCTCTCTCAACACAGCTCACCACTTCCAAAGGGCTCTCTGTATATTTACTTTGAACAGCCAGATGCACGAGACAGAGTTATACACCATCTTTCAACTCCCTCCTGGCTCCCCTCTCCTCCTTGGAAAAACATGGGAGAGCGATCTCATCGCTACGCATCTAAACCAAGAGTATTTGTGTTTGTCTCCACACCACAGCCACAAGGTTCTCCCTCTCACATCGACCCAGAGGACAGGGACCTGCCATCAGAAACAGTGTGGGTTCACACCACCACTGAAGGACAAACCTAAAGACACATGCAAGAGTAACACCACAGCAGTGTAACTGCCATGAGCTGCATGTTATGGATTTGGATGCTCCACTAGAAGCAGAGACGAACTTGGTGGAAAGGGGAAGAGCATATAAACTCCTTTTAGCTCACAGAAAAAGTGAACTGAGTTACACAAATCTCCACAGGAACTTCAAGGAAGAGTTAATACTAATGTCAAAGCTCCCAACTCGCACCAATTCTGGAAGAAGAGATCTTGCCAGCCTGATGCACACCTCTGAAGGGACTCAGCCAGTCAGGACCAGAGCAAGCCTCTGCTCCAGCCTGGTCTTGGGCTGGACCGAGTCTTCCATGCCTGGGAGAAGCCTCTACAGCTTTGCTCAGGTCACACACCAGTCAGTCAATGACTACCTCCCAGGAACCTTGTTCTCACCGGGCTCTCAGATGGTGAGACAGAGCAGCAGTGCAAGCGGAGGAGATAGAACGGAGATGCTGAAAACATGCTGGTACCTTACAGAAGGGACAGGAGCCATTCTGCTTCTGGAAATGGGCGGCAGTCCAAGAAAGAAAGACAAGGAGAGCTTTCTTTTATCGTTTTCCTTTTTATCATGAAAACCAGCTCAACCCTCTCTGGCTTGAGTTGCTTCACCTAACTATTGCAGCAGGGCACCCTTGGCGTAGTCACTCCACTTCCTCCCTCCAGGACCCCAGAGGAAACTGGAGCGATCCTTGACAACCAACCAGGTGTGAGAAATTACTCCCTTGGAGGAAAATGAAAATTACTGCCTTCGGAAGGGAGGAAGCCACCTACCATAGGCAAGCAAACAGTTGCCGGTGGGAGGGAAGGGATTAGAGCCCCAGCTGCCTTGCCATAGCCAGTACCGAACGTGCCCAGGCTCCGCACGCCTGTAGGGATGGCAGGACATATAGGCACCTTGGTCATACCTCTCAAGACAACCTCTCAGGGTGGCACAGCCCCCAGCCAGTGGGAAAACACTGTGTCTAAACCCTGTCTTCGAACCAAAGCAAAGTTACAGGTGATTTCCATGAAAATACTCTAAAAATAGGGACCCTAGACATGATGTGATTTAGAGCTATATAGCAATGTATGTGTCAAATCACATGGAAGCTAATAAGTTCATAGATCTTACTGCTGGACAGGACCACGCGCTGTCTCACCTGACCTCTGGGTAACACGGTCTTTGGCATTTTTCCCAGTTATCCGTGCATTTCTCAGTTATCCATGCATTAAGCCCAGTGACTTGTGTCTGACTGCAGAGTACCTTTCAAAAAATCATGAATGGTCAAAAATGACCATTACTTCATGCCCTCCAGAGATGGAAAATCCAAGAAGCGCTGTTCACGTTACAGCCAATACGACAGTCTCATACAACAATTTGGCATTTGCATGACCAGAGCACGTACAGGGGTCAGTGGCCTTCTTCATGACATTCACCTCCCAACACCACCCTCGGTTCTTCTTGGCTCTCCCCAAGACATCCTTCCTGCATGTTACCTCAAAATATTTTGTCACCCTGCTTTGAGAGACCTTCAAAATCCTCCTTGGTCTTCCCAAGATATGCCAGCACCTCCTCCTCCTTCTACAGATACACTTTGCACCCCCTCAATCATGACAATTACTAGCAAGACTGCCAACTGGAAGGAGGGCTGACCTATGTCTGCCTTGTTGTCCATCTCCAGCACCCGCTGCTTGCACATCCTGCACTTGGGATGGGATCTGGGACAAAAACCTACCAAGAAAGCTCTGGGGTTTCTTCCATAACACCAAGAGCTTTGATGCAGAGCACTCCACCAGGACACACCACAATTTGAGCGTGAATGTCAGTGCTCAGAGCACGGATGTGACCTTTGTAGCACTACAGGAAGAGCAGTAGTTGCGGAGATTGCCATCAGCTACAGACCTTCTTGCATCTATCCTGGTCCTGTAGGCCCACTCCGGGTTGGCCGTGACCATAGGCAGGTTGGTGCTACGGAAACACCAAAAGGCCTAGAGCAAAGAGGCTGAAAAAGCAGTTGGAAGGCAGAGGAGTCTGGAAAGCAGCCGTGCCAAAAGGAAAGAAGAAGAGACGAGGAGTCAGATGTCAGCTGGTGATGCCATGTGATCACAGGGAATGCCAGCCGAAGTTTGGCTTGCCAAAGTGAAAAAATACCTTGAGAAAGGTCGGTAGGATTTCTCTGTGCCGGACTGGCACGCGCCCCAGGTTTGCATTCCCAAAAAGGGACTGAAAAGTGCCCAGGATGGCATGCAACAGCCTCAGTGGCTGCTAGGGCAGGGAGAAATGGGGGCGATCCAAAGAGAGGAATCCCCGGTTGAACAGACAACTTGGGACTGTGCAAGGGCTTGAACGAAGGTGAGGAGGCACCTCTGCAACAAACATGCAATGGCAGTTAGCATCAGAGCTGAGAAGGAATTATTTAGCAGGCTTTAACTAGATGTAATTGGATAAAACTGTAAGGAAGACCAACAGGAAAACACTGCCAGGGCGCTGAACCAGTTCTGGCTGTAGATTAGACTTCCAGAGGAGCCTGTCCAAGTCCCCACCTCTCCCCTCCCCAGCACATGCTACCACAAAAATAATAGAAAACGGGCAAAAGAGAAGAGCCCTCCCAAGGGCAGGAGAAGATGCAGTGGCTGATGGAAGAAATCTTCTCAGCCTCTGTGTTCTTCTGAAGCTGATGCGCTACCATCAATGTGATGGTCACAGCTGCTCTTTGCCTGAAGGCAAGCAGCTCCAAGCCTTGGCAGGGGACCACCATGCACGCGGTCCACCAGGGCAGGGACCTGCAAACAGGAACCCGGGTTCAACTCAACTGCGGGTCGTCCAAGTAGGACATTTTTCTACACAGCTTCTGGAAATTGAAACAGTGCTATATTTGGCTAGTGCACAATTAGAATTTCCTGTAACTCACTGTCTCTTTCTTTCTTTCTTTTCCCTGCAAGATAGATATCTAAAAAATTAATCAAACGGCTAAATTCGAAGAAAGGCAAGCAGGCAAAAATAACCTTCTGTGCACAAGACGTGCTGCTGCCTGCAAACCTCAAAACCGAGGAGATGATACATTTATAATTTATTAAAAATTTGCTGGATTTTTGTCTTTGGAAAAGGGGAGGGGGAAAAAAAGAACCTACTAAAAAAAGGAAGGAGAGAATGGCATGGCTGCACTTAAAAACAAGTTAAACTAGATTGTGTGTCTTGATTTGCAAAGCAGCTCATGAATAATTCAGACTTCCAGGGCCCTCCACAAAGACTCAGGGTCTGTCTTGCTTCTTGACTCCCCCCACCCTTCTGCCCTCAGAACTGAAGAAAAAAGAAAAAAGGAGCCAACAAAAGTAAAAAAAAAGAAAACAACAAAAAAAAAGAACCTTCTTTGTTTTTCAGTAGAATTTTAAATCATGGCCAAATTTCTGATGCCAGTTTTACTGGAATACCAGAGCTGGCATCAAAGCTTTTCACTTGGTGAAAGTAAAAGCAAAATCTGGCACCTTGCACCTTCCTGGAAAGCCACCAACCCTTTATTAAAGATCTTTAGAAGCCAGGACAACCTGAAATTCTACTTCAGAGGGTCAGAATCATGGATGTAAAGATTCATTAGGGAGGATGCTTTCTGACCAGAGCTTCCTGGCACCACGTGGCAAAGCAAAGCAGTGAAAGTCCTCATCCCCACAACGCCTCCTTAGCCGTAACTGGAGAAGCACAAACCCAACTCCACGCTGCAATAGCTCAAAAACACTTTAAGCATGCAGGGATCTGCAGTGCTTACAACAAAAATCCACCCAAATAGCCCTGAAGCATTGCCTCGGATCGCCCTTTTCCTACAGTTGATGGAGTAGGACTTTAAGGCACTGGGTAGCTGAAAAAACAAACAAGAGTTTGATGGAAGAAACTGTCTCATGGCCTTAATTATCAACAGTAGCGACCCTTGGAGAATTAGTTCCATTGCTTACTAATACTCGGCTTCGATTTCAGCCTACGCACACATATTGGGTCAATAGAAATACTGAGACGAGCATGAAAGTTAAACAAACAACTTCATTCTGTCAGAATTACTTGGAGCAAGTTATCAAAGTAATCGATGGCACGTAATAACTATAAGACAGATGGTCAATATCTTATAGCAGTCAAAGGCAGAGATGGCTCTAGCAGAGTGATCAATGGCACCCCAGGAACGCCAAAGCACTTGGTGATGAAGCAATGTCCATCATGAAGTCATCAGCGGGCCCCGGCGTGGTTTAGGAGAGCGACGCATCACTCTCTGCAATGGACACTGAGACGAGCAAGGTTTTCTCTTCCCTATAAAAACCCCAGGACCCTCTCTGTCCATTGCAGAGGCGGCACACAGAGTTTAAAGAGGAGACCCAATGCCTCCACGGAGGATGAGTGTGCCAACACTGGTCAATGAGGGCCACAGCCTGGGATGTGGTCGATGCTGGTCGATCAGAGACCCCCATGCCTCCCTCTGGTGGGAAGAAGCCCTCCCCCCGGTGCAGGGATCACTGCGGCAGTGCTACATCATCCCACCGGTGGCTCTGGCAGCCGCCGACGCGCATCACGGCATCACTTCCACTCCAGCACATCATTTGTTCCAGAGGAGCCCAACCTGTACTTTTCAACTGATACTCAAAATCACTTGCTTTTAAATACAGCCTGTCATTTTCAGATTACTAGAAGTGTCAAAAACATTTGAGATCTAAACAATTTTTTTTTTCCTTTTCTGGATGAGAAAAACAGATCCCTTTGGCCTTAAGTTTTCCTGTGTTTTTTCGATTCACTGAGAGTTTTGCTTTTGTTTTATCCTGAAATTGCTAACTCCTGGCTTTTCTTTTTCTTAAATAACCAAAGAACCGAAACACGGTTATTCACTCAGCTCTGCTGAGCCCCGTCCACCCACACAGCCCTCAAATTCAGGCTCCAGAGATGTGGCACCGACAACATGGATGTAACCCAGGCATGGGGAGCGGAGCAGATCGGATCCCACCACCTGCTCAGTGTCCATTTCCAGCTTCAGCCTCTCGGATGAAAGCAGCGGTGCCCATGCCCGGGCATCGCTCACCTTGAAACGGAGCGATTCATCCTCAGGGCTCAGCGACTGGCAGGTCACTGTCTTTTATTAAATTCCCAGCTGTCCCCCCTCCCCGTCCCCCATCATGACAGGGACACGCAGAAAGATCACCGCGCCACAGACAGATACCTGGGGAACGAGCTTTTATCTCTGGGTGAATGTGTCGCAGAAGTGGAGCTAATTAACTGGGGTTCTGTTTTTCAAAAAGGTTAATATTTTATCACATGTCTTCTGTCTTGAGGAATAATTAGCCCTGGCAGCACTAGCTCTGCCGTTTCCCAAGGGACTGAGCGAGAGACTGGAAGCTGGAGAGAGACACGTGGTATTGATGGACAGACAGCTTCTCAGCTCTGGGCTAATAGTACATCTAACCAGCGGTTACTTCTCAACACAAACTAACCTGCTGTAGAATATTAAAGAGAGGCAAAACCCTGCTCCAAAGGCTGTGTGTATTCTGCTGGTCCTAGTCTACATCCTCAGGTACAGGGGATGCTCTAAACCAAGACACAGAGACTCAGCCAAGAGCTTCACAGCTCTGGCACCAGACCACCTTCTCCCCAGGCACTGCCACCAGCGCCAGCTCTGGGGCAGTCTCTTCCCTTGTTGTTCCGATGCCCTGGTCTACACAACAAGAGGGAAACCCCAAGGGCTCCCCCCCAACTCTTCCATCCCAACGACAAACCCGTTCTCATGGGCGGAACCAACCGCTGAAGCAAATTCCCACGGGGACTGCAAAGAAGAAGGTTCCCTCACTGCTCGCACAGAAGTCCTCATAGAGGGGTGCAGAACACAACGTCTCCCCATGAGACTGCTAAGAACAGGGCTGGGATGCAAGCAGAGTAAATGGAGAAACTGGAAAAGGACGAGGGGAGAGTGACTTCAGATCGACCCAGAACTATTTTCTGCATGCATTTTTCTTGGCAAATGCAATGGATGGGTGGGTGGGGGAATTTCCAAAACTGTCTCACGGGGAAAGAAACCCAAAATAACTTCGGTGAAGGAAACCTATCACTTGGAGAGGGAGGAGAAACTGTTTTCAGCTTTTTTTTTTCCCTCTCCAAAACAGTAGTTTTTGTCAAGCAAAACATCAGTCCAAACAAAATAAAGGTGTGTTCTCCGCCAAGGAAGAGACAACTAGGATGGAGACTGTGCCTGCTCCTGAGTGAGCTCCTCAGACTCTTCTCGGGAGGATGCCTGTCCCATGTGGATGCTTTTCTTACCCAGCAAGGCACTGTGGGGCTGCGACAAGGGACAACTTGGAGAAACAAAGCACAGCAAGTAGGAAATTTAATATTATACCATGGTGTTTGCAGGAGCAGTCCAGAGTCACCCCCACTGCCAGGAGCCAGGCTCCAAGACACTGAGGTCCTATGGGCTCCCCCGGTACCCACGCTGCTGATCCCCTTTGCCCTGCAGACACCTTTTAGCTGAAAACACAGCTCAGGAATCGTTTCTGCTCGCTGCGCAGACAGGTGCCATAACTCACACTCCTAGCACAGCTCTTTCAGATATAACTAACTTTGCCCTCCGGAAAAAAAAAAAAGAAAAAAAAAAAAAGAGTAACACAGCCACTTAACTGACACATCCTCCTGCATTCAAAACACCCGCCTATACATTTCCATCAGCTCCTCGTACTGTCTAGCTCACTCCTCAACTCCTTCCCAAGAGTCGCCCTCATCTTTCTCACTCAAGGAAAGGGAAAGGAGGGGGAAAAACAGGACTGTAAATCCACTGCTGCAGAATAAGCACCGTCGCATTTGCCGTTTCCTTACAGATCCAGACACAACCAACCCTGCTCCTGAAGAACACCGGCCTCCCCCTGCCCCAGCATCCCTTCCCAATACCATTTTTAATTAAAGCCTCTCACAGCCTGCCTTTCTCTAGGCAGCCCCTCAAGATACAAAACCACGGCGCTTCAGATCCTGCCCCACTTGGTGGTCAGAGACATCCAGCATCAGAGCCCGTGACTCCAGGGCACTGTTCGCAACCTGGGATCAGTTGAGCTGTGGTCCGAAAACCTGAGGGGAGCCACTGCACTGCCACGATGAGGAAGACACCTCCAAAACCAACAGGGCGTCAGTCCTTTCACTGTGATGTAGGTCGCCTGGCAGTAACGATTACCCTGCATTTCTGCCTAGGAGTCGCTTGTTGGCTGACCTGACCTACCATCTCCAGCTCCAGGAGCAATCAGGCAGGGGCTGGAGGACACAGTGGTATTGCAGGCTGCCATGGACATCAGAGCAAAATCTGGGCTTGGGTTGGGATCTTGGCACTTGGAAGCCTCTCTCCTCCCCAGCAAGGTCTGTGCAAGTCACGCAGGGTAGTTCAGATGTCAGTGGGGCCTGGAGAACACGCTAACCCCATGGCAGAAACCCCATCACATCTGAGGAGAGAATAACATGCTCTTTGGGACAAGCGGATGTTGGGATGATGGTCTGGCCAGCAGTGTTGCCCAAGGACGGTCCCCAGCCCAGACACAGGCAGCCACCTCAGGGGAGATACAAACCCTCTCAGTCCTCAAGCCCACCATAATCCCACTTCATGCCACCCCTTTTCATCACTACTTCCTCCCTCCCAATTAGAAAAACAAAAAGCTTCAGAAAAGGGAATTAAATACAAAGCAATATTTGGAAAAAGATCAACACATTCATCAAATTTGGTCCCCTGAAGCCACCAGCCTCTGTCTCTGAAGCCATCAGGTCTGGCCGGCCTGCTCCTCAAGCCCTCCACCTCCATGGGCCACCAGACAACAAACTTGGGGCAGCAAACATCGCAGACTCTGTCACGCGTTGGGGTGACCACAGCCATTCCCAGGATGGGGACTGGGCCACACACCAGCCATTTCCCAGGACTCTGCATTTCCAGCCCAGTTCGCAGACGCTGAGTCCCCAGAGAGACCCATCACACCTCCTGCGTGAGCCCTCCAGAAGCAGTAGGTGCAGTTATCGGAAAAAGGCACCTTACCAACTTCAGATGTCTCCACATTTATGCAAGATGCCAGCTCCAACAGAAGCAGGAGAACATGAAATACTGTTATTTTGCAGTGCTAAAATGGTCCAATGACTATTTTTCTCCACTTTCAGGCAACATCACGGAGTAGAGACTCCGTGGGATTTTTGTCTCTGAGTGGGAGATAGAATTTTGCCTCTGACCAAGTTTTGTCAAGCCTTAGGGAAAAGAAAAGTTTAGAAGGTCAGTTCCAACTTGAAACAAGGAATCAGGGTCACCACATCTCACACTGGATGCACTGCAGAGGATGCACAGTGGAAGGTATGGCATGAAAACAGCTGCAGATCCCAAGCAGCGTGAAAAGCGGATACTGAAACGCTGTGGGGACTGGGCTGAAGTCCAAGCAACCTCACCACGGGCAAAGCCTTGCAATGTCAAGCCAGAACTGTCACAGTCACGGGTCTCTTAAGTGCACCATTCTTAGGTGATGACCACAAAAGAGAACTCCCCTCAGTGTTGTCCCACCAAGAATGACCTGAGGCCACCAAACATATCAATGTCAACCAAGCAGCAGCACAGACTCTTGCTTCTTGATCACATGGACGAAGGTCTCCAGTCATCTCAGAACCTCTAAGAAGGTGACTGCACAGTGGTACACCGATTTGAAACACAGATTTGCTACTGACATAACAATCAATCCAGAAAAGGTGGCAGGCGGCGAGGACGGGAGGCTTGAGCAAGCGTGCTTCAATGCGCATCTAACCCTCTTCTCATTTAAATTCACTCCCTGTGAGTGAATTAGGCCCATCGTGTCTGCAAGATAGGAAAGATACAGGTAACGCAAGTGCTGCAAGGGCAGCTACTCAAGCACCTTCCAAGCTCACTACACGAACACAGGCAGCTGGGGGAAGAACTATAAATTATGTGTGCTGCAATCGCAGTTTGTAAGTTATGTCAGATCTTACAAAACACTGGGCCAAGCCTGAGAGGCAGGAGCCCCAGAGGGCTCAGTGGCTTCTGCAACAAGAGAAAAACCTGATCTGATTTCAAGGCTGACCCTGCTTCCAGCAGGAGTCTAGATCAGAGACCTCCTGTGGTCTCCTCCTACCTGAATTATTCTACAATTTTACAAAGTGCCTGTTTCTGATTAATACCAAGGAAGACCTCTCTCACTCTCCTTTCTTAGCTGCTAACAACTGCAAATCTCAGTACTCCTTGTTCTCTGTGCTACCTGAAAACAATCCTTCTGGGTTCCTCAAATCTCCTTGGAGTTTCAAGTTCAAATTCATCCAGAAGACAATGTACAAAACGCCACTATGTGTGGTGAGCCCTCCAGATGGACTGCATCTACAAAGTGCAGAACTGAGCTCTTTTGAGTGAAAGACTCAGATTTTGGCCCACCTATCGTCACAGGTAGGTCAGGTTTATCCAACAGGCATGCAAAAGCCAGTGTTGGCCCAGAAGCGATGGGGAACAATCAGACCATCACAACCATGAGATGCTGGTACAGCTTCCTGACAGGGGCTGGGAGGCCAAAATAACTAGTGCGTGGTAGTCTGGAGGACACAATGTGCATCCTTACTCAAACTACCCCTCACCCTTAAGTTTTTGGCCAGATGTGACTGTCCCAGTTTGCATCCTCTGAATTGCACTTTGGACTTCATGCTTCAGTTCATTCTAAAGCCCCAGCTCACCAACACCATATAGGTCCAAACTGTGAGTGACAGCAAGTACAAACTCTAGCATAAAGTGAGAGGTAGTGGGTTTTGATAAAAGAAGCTCCATACTGTGTCTTTTGTTAGCAGACAGCAAATCTTCCCAGCTAGGGGAACTGGCTGTGCTAGTAACCAACCTGTATAGCACAGGTTCAAATTCCTGGAGGGCTGAAGAGCTTGAAAACAGGGTAACTATGACCAGAAGAGATAATAAAGACAGTTCCCTAAAAAAAATAAATCCCAGCACATGACGATCCCCTCTTACATAGATGGTACGGCTGGATCTCAAATGGTGGATCAGTGCCAAAGCCATCTCTTTCACTGGCTTTCAGCTGCTGAACTGCATTAAGCAAAGCTACAAAACATATTAAGGTACTTTCCCTGACATAAACAACCTGTGCTAACTATTTCTACTGCTGCCAAAGGGTTACCAGGTTGCACAGAAGCAATTCTCTCTCAAGACATTGCTCAGCCTGTGAAAGTTTCAAACTTAGGCCACAAAGGCCAGCTGATTGACAGCAAACAAAACCTTGGCCACTTCAGGCAGTTCCGCTTTATCCCCACGACACACACCAACTCCTGTCCTACTTGATGGACCGTTCTCATATCTTCATCCCCAGAGATCACAGCCTAAGGAGGTGATGGAAAACCAGTGTCAAGCACTGACCTCTTAGGGTCTGGTGTCCAAGAGACGAGAGCAATTATGCTGTTTCCTAATGGAGATAACTTTCATTTCAAATGTGTCTTCCACCATTTGTTTGTGTAACTGCTCACCTGCAGGGTCATGCTGTGCTCTTGCCTGGCATCAGGAATAAGAAGGATACCAAGACCAAAGGCAGAGTGATCACAGATCTCTCACCCAGCTGATTCAGTCTCAGAGTATCCTCTGCTGGCAAGAGACCCAGGGACAGCCCTCACCCATACAGGATTTTACCAAAATGTGATAAATCTTATCTTGTAATGAAATCAGAAACACCCTGGCTTTGCCCAGAGAACAATGTTAACAGCTGGAATAACAGATCAAGGGACAGAAAAACTCTTTGGGATATTGCTGGCAGTCACACAGCAGCTAATAATGAACCCCGAAAGCAAGAAGAGACCTGTACGCCCTTGCACCCAGCCCCTTCCAGCCCATGCAAAGCTCTGCCAGCCCCTCTCCCCACAGCACCACGCACGTCTCCCAGGGGAACACCCACACAGGGACCCCCCAGCCCACACAAGAGAGTGCAGGACAGAGCAAAGCCAGCAGCACAGACACAGGACAGCGTGGGGACACCCCCTCCAGCTTTTGCCCATGCTGAGTCCAGAGGCGTGGGAGCATTTGGGCACTCCCTCTCCCCCATCCTCCTCACCAGGCTCCCTCCTTCACGTCTTACGAGCGTACAGCTCCATCCGTCCTCACGGACAGAGGTCCATCCCCCCTCCACCACACACTAGGCAACTCTGCTCAGACATGCCCGTCTCCCTGCTGCCCCACCACCCCTCTGCCCCAAGCAGCATCGGGCGCAGCGAGACCCCGTGCACGTGCACCCGCACCGCTTCTTGCCCTGGCCTACAGCACAGCACATCCAGAGTCAGCAACTCGCAAGACGCTGCCTGAATAAGCAAATTTTAAAAATAACAGAATCCCTCGGGACTCAGTCTGCATTACACACAGGAAACCAGATTAGCTCAGCTACAATCCAGAGGCCACAGTGAGAAATGTATGGAGTCAGCAAAGGGAAGGGCAACAGTAGACCAGGAAAGCCTCCAGTTTTAGTTCTACTCTCAACTGTTCAAGATCCATCCCAGTAACATCCCTGCAAACCTTCCCTCAAATTCAAAGGGGATTTGGCCACCTGGTAGGTACGTACTTGCTTCTGCAGGTCTAATGTTCAGGTACCGCTGAGTACGGCAGAGCAGAGCATAGCCCCACCTCTGTCCTCCCTATGGAATAAGGTGGGCTTTTCCACACATGTCATTCTCCAGACATTAAGTTCCTCCTCCGGGGACTCCCAAGAAACCAGGCGAGGAGGATAAGACGCTTAAATCCCTATGTGGGGTACAAAATGCATTCCTAGCTGCTGAGACCCAGTGTTCACCTCAATTAATCTCAAGGTGGTTTTGGTCTAACGGGCAAGGAAGTTGCTGGAAGATAAGGCAATGTGCGAAGTCCAAAGGGATCATAAACACACTAAGTCAAAGGCAATGCTGTCAAAATCTGCTTTTCTCCTCTTCGACTCTTCACTTCCAAGAAGATATTACAATATTCTCAGTGCACTTGACTGCTTGCCACTCCTGGGATGCAATCATCAAGTCAGCCAAAACCGGAGCCACTTCAAAACCCGCATGTGATGCAGCTGCCCTCACACAATCTGCACGCAGATGTCTACACACGCTTTCAGGTGCCGCACACCAAACACCTCCACACGGGACATGGGGACACAGGGAAGGTGTGCAGTGGCAGAGATCCATGCTCAGCCCCACCTGCCCGTGTACGCAGGTACCACGCCTGGCAGTGGTAGGACCGCTCTCGGGATGACGTGTTCCTCACGGTCATCCCCACGCAAAGCACAGTCAGGTATTTTCAACTACCCCAACTAAAGCTGCTCCAACATAATGCTGAACGTGCAGCCTCTGCACCCTTGGGATGCACGCTGCAATTAGCCGATCAAAATAATGCTGCAGGGTGTAGTGCTTGAGGGCTAAAATCCTGACTTTCCTGGACCTCAAGAACTCAAGACAGCAGCTCTCTGCCCCAAGGGAACGTCACAGGCATCACCTCTTCCCATCCCTCCGTGAACTGCCCCCATGAGCAGAGCCACCAGCCCTGGGCAGCTCTCCCACCCAACAGACACTCTCCAGCCAGCACCGCGCTGTGGTTCGAGTGAAGAAACCTGGAGGAAGTCTTACGGTGTGTGTTGTTCCCTGCAAAGGGAACAGGACAGACTACGAGGGCAGAGCTTTTCTAAGGGGCACAAGTTGGCGTGATCAAGCCACCGGGCTGGCAGGAGGCTCTCATCTTCAGCAGATGATGCAACGCCTGATCTTCGTATCTGCCAGTATCCCTGCCAGCCTGGCATTTCAATCGCAACTTGATTTTAGCAGCTGCTTTCTCTCTCACAGACATGCACATATGCACACAAATGCACCCCCTCAAGCAGCTTTTAAATTCAAGCTTAGCTGGGTAGGTAGGGCCTCTTGTAAAGCACTTGGGAAGGGAGCACTTGGAGAGGGAGCTTCAAAAATTCAGATGATTATTGCCTTATGCCAGGATTTGAGAAGGGTCCATCACCGGCTTCCTTGCTCTACCAGCTCTTGAGACAGCACTACTAAACTAGTCTCTGTGCTGCGGAGGGAAAAAGCAAGACAAACAGAGGAAAACAGGCAGCTGGGGATGCCTGAGGCTGGCTGACGTGATTTGCAATAGCTAGAGACGCCTGCTGGAGGCTCTTACCTCTCCTCCAGCCACCACCCTCTCGTCTACTCTCCTCATCCCCGATTTCACCTCCCTGCTTCAGCGCCGTCAGTGAGTGCAAACCCCAGCTCAGGCCAGTGCTGGCCGTGACTTGTGGTCCCAGCCCAGCCTGGCAGCCACAACAGCATCTGCACATCTATTAAACCCAACGGAGCGTTTGGGAGGCGGAGGTCAGCCTAAGCAGCATATGGAGCAACCGCCTGGCGAATACCGGCCTCCCCGGGAGCTGTCTGCCGCAGATGGAAAAAGCCCAGGAGCCATCACGACGAAGTCTTCTGGCTGGGGGCGACGCATCCTCCCTCTTGGCTTTCCAAGCTGCTGAGCAATACTGGAAACTTCAGCTCCTCTCCCCATGCGTGTGCCTGGCACTGACTCACGCGCTGACGGTTTGGACCTGCGGTTTGCCGGTGGGAGTTGTAGAAGGTGGGATGTGGCAATGAGGTAATCCCAATGGTGTGTGGCTACCGCAGCGGAGAGGGACTAGCCACCCACTCCAGCGGCATGAGCTGGCTGTGCGTGCCGTGGACGCGCCAGCTAGATCCGGGCCCAGCCTGCTGCTGTGGTCACGGGGATTTTTTTAACCTTGACTCTTGGTGGGGATGTGACATACCACCATAGGACCGTACATGCTCCTCTCTTGGAGAAAGGCATCCCTTCATGTGGTTCAAGGGCTTAGCCAATGTGCAATCAGGAATGCAGTCAACAGCAGGGAAAGGCAGGCATGTCACCAGGAGCGATGTTCCAGCTATGAGATCTTCCAGACTGAGGGACGTGACGTGGTCCACAGAAGCCATGGCATTTCCCTGGCTGAAATCACCCACAAACCGAGCACGAGGCTGCAGTCCTGTGCTGGCCGGAGGCCGGCAAGGAGAGCCACCATGGTTTCTCCAGCTCTGATTCCTCGGAGCACTGCGATTCCTCTTGATCTGAAACCATTCCGCTAGCTGCAATTTAAAAACATAGTCAATCCAGCAAACATTGCTAAGCAACGGGCTGTCAGTGCCATATCCCACCCTGCCGAAAGTATTTGCCCTCTCCATGACCTTCTGACAAGGAGCTTGCGGCTCAGCCCTTGCCAGGTTTTGTATATTCAGCTATTGTTGGCAAGTCCAGATGCTTGGCTGGATTAGCAAATAAAACTCCAGGAAATCTTCTGCAACCGTCTTGGTGAAAAACACTCCACAGAGGGGCTGTGAGGAGCAGCGCTCCCACTTCCCAGGCACTAGGATCAGTGCTGCGAGGTGCTGGTCTCCGGGCAATACTGTGGTCTGCAGGTCTCCGAGTCTCGGTGCTGCCGGCTGTCGTGCAGAGGGGATAAGACATGGAGAGCAAACATGCTGAAAACCTGGTTGGAGAGAAGAGGAAGCTGCTTTGGGCAACAACATCTGTCTGAGAGGCTGAAGGAGAGCCTGCTTGCCCATGGGGACGTGCTCAAGAGGTAGGGAAGACCCTCTCCAAAGTTTCCTGCCCCTCATGCAAACTTTCTTGGGGAACAGCAGCTGGGCAGGAGCAGCTCGGCACAGCTCCCAGCACGGTGGTGCCCCTTGGCGTGGGGTCAGTGCCAGGATGCGCCTTTCCCCAAGGTCAGCTGGAGCAGAATCGGGGTCCAACTCTTTGGCTGCACTATCACACAAGAAAGCCTGAGCACTTCCAGCCTGGCTCGCACAAAGCAGCATTGCCGTTGAAACCAAGTCTTTTATCACAGTCTCCAGCAGGTCACGCAGTGTGAGCCCTGGGGGTTTTCCCACCTCTCACACGAACCTGGCGTGCGGTACTCTGCTCGCCCCTTTGTAGAGGGACCTCTCCTAGTCAACCCCATGCTCTTTACATGTTCTTCTTAAACAGCCACCAGCAATTTCTCCCTGCTCCATGCTCACCCATGCTTTCCCGCACAGCTCCACTGGGCAATTCAGGACCCACTTCCAGGTCGCATGGTAGTGCCAGAGCATCGCCTGCGGCAGCTCCCCAGACACCTGCACCATGAGCAAGGATTTCTTTCCAGACAGACTTTGCAAACTCTGCATGTTCCTCTCCCTGGCGACCACCATGCCCAAACCTTTCTCCCCCCTCCATCCCACCCATCAGCGCCTGCCTCCCCCATATCTCCCGGCAGCCCCGTTTCCTCTGCGGCCACTCTAATGCTCGGCTAATGGTGCGTCATCCACAGCATTGTTCAGCCATATTCAATAAATCAGAATCCAATTACCGGGTTAAGGAAATTGGAAGCAAATGCAATTAGCCCCAGCCCCTCCCACGTGCTGTGCCCTCGCTTCCTCCTTAATGAGAACTTTTCTTTTGCAGGAGCACTCAGCGCCGCATCCGCCCGCCCGGGAACAAGGTGGCTGCCACCACACAGCGGGGGTACGGCGAGGGGGCAACCGAGTCAATCTTCACTTTTAATAGGGCAGATGGTTAATATCCCTGGCATTAATTCTCTCCAGGAACAGCACGCTCGCTCTCTGCTCAGCTATAACAGGCGTCCATCAGGGCTGACAGCTCCTCTCTGGAGAAAGGAGCATCTGGTCCTTACCATGAAAAGGAGCTAAACGAATAAATAAATAAATAAATAAATAAGCACATGGCTTGCTACAGGGCTGGAGCACTGGTGCTGCTTGAGCATTTCAGCCTAAGTGCTAAGGGAAATTCGGAATTGGGTTAGATGCCAGGAGCTGAGTCGCTCTGACCTGGGAGCAAGGCGCAGCCTGGGCAGCAAGGGGCCGTGGTTGGGTCCAGCACAGAGCTCCCACCGGAGCAGGACTTGCCCCGAAAAGGGCTCCCAGGAGAGGGCAGGAGAGGTCGGATGCTGCCTGTAGGCTGGGACATAATGCCGGGCACAGCTCGTTGGAAAAGGCTTGCACTGGCTGTGGGCTGGGGACTGCCGGTGGGGGTCAGGCATATGCTGTGCCCTCAGAGGACAAGGAGGAAAACTGCATCGAGGGAACCTTGGGGGTATTTCCTACACCGGCGGGACACCTCGGCATCACTCCATCCAGCAGACTAACAATTAACCCCACCGACCATAAACAACCTGCAGCTGCGAAGGGCAGCTTTTCCCCCCCACGATGAGTTTGGAGTGGTGACAGGAAGGAGGTTACGGCTCCACTCACGGCAAGCGAGGGTGCACCAAAACTCCCACCCTGCCCTTCTCACACGGACAGCAGCAAGGGAGCGCGGGTCCCACAAGGCAGCCCTCACTGCAACCCTCCCTCCTCTCACAAGGGGTCCCTTTGGGTCCCGAATGATATTTTTGACCCCAGTGGAGCTGGAGCGGCTGGTAACCCCATAAATTCTTATCTTCCCCTCACTCACCAATAGTCCCTTATTCCCCACACTAACTCCGCTCTCTGCAGAGCGAAGTAAGTGCTCAGCAGTTATTTCATTCTCCTTGCACCACCTCGTTGCATCATCTGCAGAGCAGAAGTTCCCAGCACCAGGGAAGATTTTGCCCGTCGTGGAGATGTGCTCTCGCACACCCGTTACTTTTCTGAAGGAAAAAGAAAAAAAAGGCTTTTCTTTTCTTTCCCTGTGGTCCTGGAATAATTTATACCGGTTTTAATTAATAGGTTTAGCCCCTCCAGACAAGCCAAGAAATCAAGTAAAGCAAAAGATTCAATCCTAAAAATACAACCCAGGCACAGAACCAATCCCAAGAGCACCCACCGGGCGTGGGGGAAGGGCCCAGACCCACCTAGCATCCCAAAACCACGGCCCTGAAAAGAGGAACAGGACCATCCACCCACACAATGAAGTTCGTGAGGAAGATCAGGAGAAACCAGGGGGGAGGGCAGAACCTGTGATGGCGGGTGTCGCGGACGGCGCGGTCACTGGGGATCCTCTCGCTCTCCCGCTGGTTAAAGGCATGGAGCCGGTACGGGTCCTCGCCGCCCTTCCACCTCCGGGCGCTCAGGTACCTCCGCTCTTCAAACTGATCCCAAAGGTCGTCCCAGTCCACGTCTGAGCCCTGCGCGCACAAAGTCAGCCCCATTAGAGAGAGGAGAGACCGGAGCACGTCTGACCCCGCTCCGGAGGTCCTCCCAAGCCCCCACGGAGGTCGATCGGCCCCGCAGCACGGGCAAGCACAGCAAGAGCAGGCTAACAAGGAGCCTCATTAGGTCTTCAGGTTTTGGTGTGTTTCTTTTTTTTTTTCCCTAGGTCTTCAAACAGCATGTCAAAGTGAGCCTGCCAATTTGAATTTAAAATGACTAATCTGAAACCAAATTCAGGTCCCTGGTGGATTCCCCTCTCAAACAGCACAGCCTCGAGAAATATAAAAGCGCAAAGGTCTTGTTAGGGTTTTAACTTCTCTCCAGCAAAAAAAACAAAGGTATTTTACACCACCTGCCCCTCGCCCACTTTTTTTCAGGTGGGAAAGGGCCATCAGAACAGGAGCAGTTTCATCAAGCAAAATCCCGTATTTCCACAGCTGTACTCTGGAAGACTCTGAGACCCTGGAAGAAGGGAGCCATGGGCCTACCAGCCTGATTTCGGACCATCTTTGCCACAAGAAGGCTCCCACTAAGGACTTCAGCCCAACCACAGAGACAAAAGTGGGCAAGCATGTGCCCATGGGGCCTCCCCCCAGCAAAAGGATTGAGGAGCTGCATTTCGGGGTTACCCAACAGCTCCAACAGCTCTTGCGGGGGGGCTTAAGCATCCGTTGGCGGCTTGGTGCCATCAGGGGGTTTAGCATCCTTCAGCAGCATGGTGCTGTCGGGGGATTTAAGCATCCCACAGCAGCATGGTGCTGTCGGGGGGTTTTGGGCATCCCTCGGCGGCGCAGTGCCTGAGCCAGCGAGCACAATGTAGCGATGATAAGATCTCATCGTTACAGCAGCACCACCTCTTTGATCTCAGCCTACGTGTAACACGGAGAGATGCAAAACATTTACAGACATCTCAGCCCTACAGAAAATGGTGATCTTATCCAATAATTGATCTTTTCTTCTGCTTTTCTTTTTTTTTTTTACCCACCCCCCCTCAGTTCACACCATCTCAAAGCCGATTTTGCCTGCTAATAGCACAAAATGAAGCTTTTGAGACGGGCGATTTTTATCCTGTAATTGATTTTACTCGCATCTGGCAGCGTGTTTTCTCCAGTCGTAGGAAGGGGAGGAGGGAGCCCCGGCTCCTGCAAGTGAACGGCGGCAGGACCAAGCCAGGCGCCTCCAGCAACACGAGCACCCCCAAAAAGCCCAGGGATGCAGGGGTTTCCAGACAAGGTCATATTTGTCCTCCCCCAGTGTGACCCCACAGCCTCCTCGGGAGTTTCTCCAGCACTTATCCCAGTGCAGGGAAGATCAGAAGAAACCCCCCTGAGCCACCAGCCATACTGGGAGAAAGTTATTCAGGATAAGGAGAAAGTTATTCAAAGCTGGGAGAAAGTTATGAAACCAGTAAGGTCACTGCAGGAGGTTCACAAGGAGGATGTACGTAACCCGCCTGCGGGCTTTCGGGAGGACTGACGTACGCAGGGTGATAAATATTGTTTACGTTTTTTCTAAGGCATCTTGCAAAATGTGATTTACCGCTGCAGTAAAAGATCAGGGAGAAGTGAGCCGATTGCATCGCGGAGCCACCAACAGCCTGACGTTTATAAGATTTCATGATGACCCTGGGGGGTCTGGCGCCGTTAAAACAACCGCCGTGCAGTTGCAGTCCCTAAATTTTAATGCTGTGAAGAAAAGTAAAAGTTGGTTTTATCAAACTTAACAAGAAGAGAAATGGCTTTTAAAAGTGGACACATACGACTCAAGGCTGTTGGATATATACGTACATACATTTTTTTTTTGATGTCAGTTAAACCCAGTAGCCTTGGATCAGCTAGAAGGGTGCAGCCGACGGCTCGAGCGGGAGGGCTGGCAGATTCCCTCAGGCAGACACGGCTCCAGGAAAACCGGAGCTTCCACGTGTGCTGCAAGGGCAGGGAGGCTCTGGCCAGGCCAGCAGAAGCAGGGCTCGGCCCACGGCAGGTTCCTGGCACGTGCTTCGAGGTCTGGGATGGCATTTCCCCAGCGTCCATCTATCCCTGCTACCATCCAGTTACTTGGGGTCCCTACGGTAAATGGATAAATGGACAAATACCAGTGCCTTATCCCGTGGTGTTTGCTTCCCATCCTGCCCTGGATAAACCTTGCACCCAAGGATAGCATTCTTGGTTCACACCGCTGTGAATAACTACAGCCCCCATGAAATCTCCATCTGAAAGACACCAGCCCACCTTAATTCACCCAGGCTCTCTTTTTTTCAGTCCAGGAAAGCTATCAGCAGGATGGTTCCTAAATATGGGTAACTAAATACATATCTGAGATCAATAGCAAATAGATGCCAAATAGAGATTAAAGAGTTATTTCAACCACTACCTGGCCAAAGAGCTTTAGTTATAAAACAAGCCCAGGGATTGGGTTAACTTTCTCAGCCAGCAGTAGGTAGCCGGGCTTTTGTCATTTGCTTTCAACCCACATCTCCTGTCCAAATCTTCTGAAGACTAGGCATTCCTCAGCTTTCCATCCCGAGCTCCCCGCAAAGGTAACTGAAATCGGAGCAGGGATGCTCCGACCTGCACCGACCTTTGCAAAAAAAATACCTGCGCAAAGAGGTGAGGGAATGCGAGGCCTCGGATGAGAAGCTCCCAGCTACGCATGCGGTGGGAGGCAGGAGACCTCCCCGAACTGCACGCAGGGACTTGCCTGCTTCTCGGCACCTGATCAGGGATGGGAAAAGCGAGTTAAAGCGGAAGGAGAAATCCCCTTCGCTCACCCAGGGACAGCACATCAGGTACGGGTTACTGCATAAGGTCTTCATCATAATATTTTCGCCATGTATTATCACCTTTTCCTCGCACCAGAATTCTGTCTTGGGAGTTATTTAACTGATGTGCAGAAATCTAAATTTAATTTATTATGATCTAACTCACTTTAGAAGCCAAATTACCCTGCACTAGAAAAGGATCGAGTCAATACTCCACTTGCCTTTCTATTTATCTTCTACAGGGCTCCTCTCTCCAAGTTTCATATTCATTTTCTCTCATGTACTGGTAATAAATTTTCATTTTTTTTCCTGGAATTAGGTAATTTCTCTTTCAACATTGCAGTTTAATGGCTGATATTAATTATAGGAAACACAGTCAATGCTTAAAGAGTTTGAGAGACTCAATGAGTCTGCAGGAAAGAGAGGGGAAAAAAATATCCAAGGGATAGCCGGCCGCTCTCAGCAAACAAGTGCCGCCCCTGCTGACACCACACTGGGGGGGATCCCCTGGGGGGGTCAACGACAGGGACCCCCCCAGGCAAGGAGACACAGACAAAACTCATCACAGAGAGGACCTCCCATCTCCCGCCAGTGCCCAGCCAAGAGCAGGGCTCGCCAAGAGCCTTCTCCTTCACCAGCCCACTAAAGGCAACCTTCCAAAACCACCCACTAAAGGCACCCCCCAAAACCACCCACCGCCTCGCCAGCAAAGGGCAAACCCCCAGAGCAAGCACAGAGGAGGCAGCTTTTCACCGCAACTGCACATTAAAGATCGAAAGTCCCTCAGTGCAAAGATGTAATTCGTCATCTGCCTCTTAAATCACAGCTCAGAAACAAAAAAAAAAAGAAAAAAAAGGGAAAAAAATAATATTTCAAAATAAGAAGTGGTGCTGCGGGGGGAGAGCAGGTCATTAGCAGTAAAACCACAATTTTCTGGCAACTGCTAATGCCTTGTTTATGTGGATTTCTGCGAATATGACATTTTAATGGCATAATAATTGTGTGATTACAGTACAGCAGGGATCGCTGGAGCGGGAAGGAGGAACGAGCGACCCAGCTGGTTGCTGCTGCGGGCCCGCAGCGTCCCCACGGGATGCTCGGTCCCCTCCTGCCTGTCCCCACGGGCAGCCCCCGGCACCCCTCGCCTGGCACCGGAGGCCAGAGCAGGATGGACAGCGGGCAGGGGGCCGGCACCTTGCGGCAGCACCTTGGTGAGGTGGCTCGGCAGAGAAAGGGCATTTCAGGTGAAAAGCCTGTCCCAAGCAGAGCCGGAGGTGACCGGGGACAGGCAAGTCACACTGGTCCCCAGGGCCAGCCTCCAGCTGCCCAGGAAGAAAAGGTGTGGGCGGCATGAGCCAAAAGCGGACTCTGATTCACTTTCTTCTTTCGCGGCACTGTTTTGAAATAGAAAACTTAAGCTTTCGCTAAAATAAAAGCTATTTTCCTTTGGGCTCAGCTGCCATTAGACTGAGGTGAATCGGACCAGCGCCACATGCATCCTTTCAGGAGGCAGCAAATCCAAGGCAGCCGGGTGGGCTTTGCTCGGGATTTGCCAGGGAGCCCCAGTCTTTGGCCAGGCAAAGGGGTTTTGCCTGTGCAGGTACAATGATGACCCCAAGGGGGTCTGGCAGCAGCCAAATGGGCCTCTCCCTCAGCACCCCTCACACCCAGCTTTCCCTGGAAAATCTCATCCTTACATAATCCCTGACCGAGCACTCACCGCTGAGCCTCCGTCCTGCCTTCCCTGGCACTCAGGCATTAAAAAAATTGGAGAGGAGGGGGAAATAATAACAATAAAAAAAATAATAATACATCAGCCTAACAAAAGCTCCAACAAACAAGTGAAAACTCTAGAAACTGGGATGCCATTCGGCACGCTGCTGCCCAGCCGCGCTCGGTCGCTCCTCTGCCCGCGGACAGCTGGAGCATGTGTGCGTGTTCGGCACAGCTCGGGGGCACCGGAGGCAGAGGGCAATCCTTCAGCAGGAATTGCAACCAGGCATTATACAAATGAGATTTAAACGTCTCACTGAAGCACGAGGCCCCTGCAAATGGGAGGTTCAATTATAGAGCTGTTACCGGCCGAGGCGCTAATGCCATCTGAAAGGACTATAATACTTCAAACAGGGCAGGGCTCATCCCTCCTCGTCCCCCAGTGCCACCGCATGCACTGAGGGTCAGCAGCCCCAGAGGAGAAAGAAGAAGGGCAGCACCACGCTGCCTCCATCTTCTTCCCCGTCTCTCCGAACAGCCCAGATGGAGCATCAAGATACAAGATCCTTCAGTCGAGCTTTGGTGGACTCTTCCTGACACCAGAATCCAGCAGCTTGGCTTAGCCCTGTGTGCCCAGTGCCGTGCATCCTGATGGGCTCATCCCCAAGAAACACGGGGGAGACAGACAGAGCACCACGGCCATGCTCTTTGCCCCTTGAAGAGCACGTGGCGGTGCCAAAATCAGGCTGTGGGTCTCTGGAGAACAGGCTTTGTACCCATCCTGCAGCATGTCCTCCAGTGCCTCGGGTAACGCTCAACAACAAACCGGCACAGACCCTGGAAGGGTCATATCCCATACCTCCTTTCCCTTATCCCCCTTCCCCACGCTGCACAGCCCCCAAGACAATCAAGCACTTAAATACAAACCTAAGCGACTCCAGGCATTTGGAGAAGCGCACAGAAATTCCTGTTTAAATGCTTGAAGTTAAGTACTTGCTTAAGTGCTTCATTGGCTCAGTGCCGTCTTCTCCAGCTTTGTGCTGATACCAACCACACATCGGAAACGGAGGTAGCTCGGCCCCGGCTATCATCCGCCCTTAATTAGTCTTCTACCCTGTGGGGATTTTAGCTCCAGTTCCTTTATTTGAGGGCTGTGAAGCTCCTCTTCCCCTTGCACAGGTACCTGGGCACAACACCCAGGTGCACCTTGGTGGCAGCTCCTCGGGACCCCAAAGGGATGCAACAGCAGACCCATGTCTGACAGCCCCAAGGAGGACTGGCATCTCCCACTGCTTAGAGGTGATTTACCGCATCTCAAGGGAGACTTGCAGATCTGAGTCTGCTCTGACCCCACTTCCTGGAGGAAGAAAGAACAAAAAAAAAACCAAAACTGAATAAAATATTAATACAGATACATAATTAAAGCAAAGCTCTTCACCAGCAAAGCCTGTCCTGCAGCTTGGGGTCCCTGGAGAAGCTCTGAGCATTCACCATTAAGCTTCTCACTGGCAATGACCTTTCCCTGCTCGCACACATCCACAGGCACACTGCTCCATCTTCAAAGGACGGAGCACTGCCTCCTCCTCTGCTAGCTCAGCAGGGAACACGAGTTCCCTGAGGACCTTCTAGCAAGCATCCCACTTTTTCACTTGGCCCCAAGGCCAAGGCCAGGCTATCACCACCCTTGCTGCCCTCCCTGCCCGCTGCCCAGGTTCCTTTACCCGTCTCTCTCCAACCCATCCTCTAATGCCCACTCCTGCGTGGGCAGCGTCTGCATCTCTCCTGTGTTGCACACATCCGTTTACACAATCAAGACACCTACTGCTGCAGCCAACAGGACCCACAAAGGCTGGAAAATGACGATGGTAAAAACTTGACCTTCGGGAACTGGAAGAAGACTTGACCTTCAAAAACTATGGCTGCAACCACTGCCTAGATGGAAACTTCCGCATCCAGGCTCTGGAGAAGGTTCTCCAGTACCTTCCTCTGAATGTCCCCATGCTCAACTAGCATCAGCACAGGCCGTTGGCCCCGGATTCAGTGCAAGGAGCTGACCCAGGGCTAAGGCAGCTGTGCCATCGTTAAGTCGATCACAGCTAGAACCAGCTCTTTGTTTATCTTCTTGTCTGCATCTGCGGTAAACGATATACAGGGTTTGAAACACCCTCCAGAGGTTTAAATCTGCTAAAGTCTCCAGCCAAACACAAGAGCATGAAAAGCCGCCAGAGAATTATTGATGCTTTTTCCAGTAAGGCAGAAGCTTTAATTTTAAAACGGATGGCCAGGGCAGCCACCAAAACGGGGAATTTATTTGCAAATCAGGAGCAGGGGACTCCAACTTGCAAGGAGAGAAAGATGACAGATTCATTGCTTTGATGAAAAGCCAAATTCTGTTTCCAGGGCTTCCCTGAGGAGAAAGCAAGTCAGCTCAGAGTTCACACCACGCTTTATCAGCAAGCACTTGCCGTGCCGGCAGCAGCCCCAGGTTAAAACGTACCCCCACCTCCCGCCAGCAGCCTGGGCCTGAGCTTCCCACGTGGACAATGCTCTTGTCTGCTGGATGTAGCATCAGGACACCGTCCTGCCCCTCTGGGGGCAGAGGCGATGCACACTCCCAGCCAGCATCCCAAGGAATCCCCATGGTGGCTTCCATCATCTCCAATATGCTGAGGAACCTTCTGCCTCCCTGTGACGCTGGAAAGGAGCACAGGATCCAGGCCACTGACTTCTAGAAATAACATCTAGCTACACAATTCCCTGCGGTCCCACTTGGAAAGATGGTCTTCCTTTTTTGGACGCCCAACATCAGGTGCGCGCACGCAGCCATACTGTAGCACTTCGCAGTATAAAGAACGTAGCCTTTCATTCTTTAAAATAATACATTAGCCCATAGGATAGCCTGACACATGAAGACAAATCCTGTATAATTAAAAAGGAAAGGAAGCCGATTATATCCTCCTGGAGAATATTGCTGCCTGCTTCTGTTTTATTTATACGTTACACTGTATAATGAGCTGAATATTTAGGAGGTCAGCACAAACCAAGCTGCTGACTGGAGAAAAGAGAAGACCCAGCTCTGTCCGTGCTGGGAGCCAAGCAGGAGGGTGGAGAGGATTTTTGGTCATCTTCTCCTCCCCCCGCCTGCAGCCCCCCTGCTCTCAACCGCTCATGCTCAGGCTGCATCAGTCTTCTCAAGTCCCCATCAAAAAAAGTTCTGCGTTCCCCCACGGCCCCCCGAGAAAGGATGAGCGAGGTCAGCCCGAGCCCGTTGGTGCCTGCCAACTCTTCTAATAGGTCTGCAAACAGTAATTCTGGACAGCAAACAAGACCAAATAGGTTTTAAGAGTCTACAAGAGAGTCTCTGCTTCCACTGAGATTTTTTCTCTTTTCTCTCTCTCTCTCTTTTTTTTTTTTTTTTTTTTTTTTTAAGATTTCTGTTTGGGTTTGTTTTTTGGTTTGGTTTTTTTTTTTTAAAAAAAAAAAGGTGGAAACCCACTGGTCTGGCAGTGGCTCTGCTCCACAGTGAGCCTCACAGGTTGATGTCAATGGTCCCCCACTGGTGCCCCCACTGCCGCTCCCACCAGTGGTGGGACACCTGCCCTTTCCATCCTTCGCTGATGCCACCTATCCCCAGCGTCTCTGCCCCCTGCCAGAGGGGGTACCCTTGTCACCCTGCTCCGGGCTTGCCAGGATACCAGGAGACGGCAGAGAGCATCTTTGCAGCCATTATGCCACATTAACTGGACACCATGGGCAGCCCCCCCACGGCCCACTGCCACCGCTCAGTGCCACCACCCGCTGGCTGCAGGGTGTGGGTGAGGCTGAGAGCTGCTACCCTGATCCACGGCAATTATACAAGGCACTAATTGGGAAAAAAACGAAGGCAGCATTCCGTGTCCTCTTGCACGCCAGCCAAGTTCAGCTCATCTCCAGGATCACCAGAGGTCAAACGCATTTGGGAAGGGCCCTGACCCACAGCGGGTAAATAAGAGTGGCAAAGGGAGCTCCTGCATGGACAGACGGTGTTTTGTTTCCCTTCTGTGCCTTTTCAGGACGGACACGAGCTGCTTCCCAGCCATGAAGGTCAAACCAGCCTTCCCAGGCTTCAGCAGGAGCAGCAGATGATTTAGTGCTTAGGAGCCCATAGCTGCATTCAAGCCTCCAGCTGAGCTTTGCTCGTCCTTCTGCGCAAAAGCCAAAGTTCCTACCAAACCACAGAGCCTGAGCATCTCAGAGGTCGGAGAAGGTCTCCCCCTTCCCCATGGAGCTGCTGGTCCCAAGTGCCGGAGGACAGCCCGGGATGGGGGTGTTTGGGGAGAAAGGGAGGGGGAAAGGGGAGCAGGGAGGGAAGGGGAAAGGAGCCAGCAGCCAGCGTCCTCCTCTGAACCCAGCCCTTTAAAAAGCAGGCGGCTAATCCAAACCGCACCTCCCAAGCAAGGAAGGGATCGTGCTGTTAATACACTCAGCATCCTCGACCCGACACAGCCTTTTCGCAGCAGCAAAGCCAGGGGTAATCCATCTGGTAATTGCTTCCATGGGGATCTTTACACAGCTTTAGAAACTAATGCTACTATCCTTCCCCGAGCAGCCGCTCTTCCAAACCAAGCAGCAGAGAGGCGACGGATAACGGCAGCATATTAATGTGAAGGGAAAAGGGCCTCCAAGGGAGGGAAAGCTTCATTTTACCTTGGTTTACTCTAACAGGGGGGGAAAAAAACCCACAGATTAGAAAAATAGATATCCAAGCAAAATAAAATAATTGCAAATACACAAGGCAGTTATATGCATGGCTTTAGCTGTCTTCAGGAAGCCACCAGCTTGCCTTTCCCCCTCCCAGACCCGCCGGTGCCCACCTGTCAGATGCCATCCCACTAACAAAAAGCACCAAGGCTTCAATGTGACCCATCTCCTCGTCTCACTCACGCGTGTTTTGCAGAGAGGCAGGTGTTTCTGTAACCCGGAGAGGGCCCTCAACATGCAGGCAGAGGGAGATGAAGCTCAGGTCACGGCAACGATGCTCCAGGGTGCATGTACTACCCAGCCGCCAGCCCATCCTCCCCCCAGCTCTCCTCAAGGAGAAATTAGATATAAAACATTTGTGACAGCAAGAACTGATCTAAACCTTTGATCCTTAGGTACCTGCTGCTGGAGCGTCTGCAAGATCCCGAGCCTGGGAGCAACATGACTGACAGCACCTAGAGATACAGCAGCATAATTTAGAGCATATGTGTCAGCACAACTTTCTCCTATCTCAGCTCAGTAATAGGAATAAAAAGGAAAAAAAAAAGAAAAAAAAGAAGAAAAATAAACCTGGCTAGTGAGAAACGCACCATAGCAAGGTACGGTGAGTTAGAAAATAAATAAGCCTGTTGAGGAAGGACTGCGGGTCCCTGCCGGCCGCAAGCACACGCGCTGCAGGAGCCTCCAAAAAGTGCTGCGCCTTGGGATGGTGGGGGTTTAGCTGGGGATGGGGGAGACCGGAGGTACGGCTGGTGTGACCTGGCTGGGGAGATCACAGACAGATCTCCAGGGCCTGGCCACCTTCTTCCAGCAGCACAGCGCTGCCGCTCGCACAAGCAAACCCTGAGCAGAGCTGCCACCAGGCAGGGGAGCAGTGGCAGGGGACACACCAGGTCCACACAGCAGGGACAGCCTGAGGACAACACAGAGTTGGCAGCAGGGTCCAAAGCTCACATTGAGGCCTGAGCAATATTTTAGGGTAAATCTGCCCCCAAAATCATGCCCACAGGAGGAGAAGAGACAGCGCTGGGAAAAATCACAGCTTCTTCTGGAGCAAAGACCCCATTCTGCCACCGCAAAAGCCATCAGCTTCCTTTGAGGGACAAGCTTAAGCAGCAATGTCCTTCCCAAAAAGAGAAGCAGGCAAACAAGCATGGAGATGCACATCCCACCGCCCCCTCCTGCTGCGCTCATGCGAAGGAACAAGCACAGCTCCCCACGTTGCTGGGAAGATCAGAGATGTAAAAGGGAAACATAAGGAGGGAAGGAAAAAAAAAAACACCAAAAAAAAAAAAAAACCAAAAAAACCAACCAAAGCTGTAATTGGGTTTGTAGCAACCGACAACTGTAATCTGGAGGACAGCTGTGTTACCACCAAGGGCCCATCAGTGGAGCTCTCATACCCAGGAGGATGCTGGTTCAAAAAGCACTGCTTTGTCACAGCCAGGAGACGCAGGACAACCTTCCCTTCCCCCTTTCCCTAACACATTGGCAACATCTGATCAATATTTCTTGCACATCTCTAGAAGCTAAAAAAAAAAAAAAAAAAAAAAAAAAAAAAATTGTACAAAAACCCACTCAAAATAAAAATAAAAACCAAACCCACTGCTAAGTCACCTGCTGCAGCAAACTCAAAACACCTCCTGAAAGCATGGGGATCTGGATGGAAACCAGCAACCAGGCAGCAAGCTTTGTTGTTATTATCAGGAAAAAAATAAGATCTGCGTTTGGCACTGATTCTCTCTCACACATACACACACGTTTCACCGCAATAAGGAAAAGAGGATTTTTGGAGTCATCAGTCATGAAAATGCAGATGGAAGTTCTGACGATGCTTCTGCTTGGACATGCATCAACCCCCTTGGCTGCAATGAGGTAGTTTGTCCAATGGCTCCGGGCATGCTCCTGCCCGGCTCCACCACGACTCCACACACCATGGCCAACCCATGCCTGGGGACAGCAAGCCTTGCCCGTACCTCAACGCATCCAACCCCAAAACCTCGTCCTCTTCAATGCAGACAGCAAAGCGCTTCTATAGATGGCACTTTGTGTTAGCACACGATGTGAGGAGGCACGACGCACGTGGGCAAGCTGAGTGAGCATGATACAAGCCTGTGGCAGGGCTCAAATCAGGGCAGAAATAAGACCCCCTAAATTTGTCGGCTCTTGATGCTTCAGCGGTACCAGCCTCGGAAGAGGTGGTAGCTGCGGGCATGGTACTGCTTCTCACAGCACAGCTGGGTGGCAAGTCAACGCGTGCTCCGCTCATTAGCCACAGCAGCATGGAGGTGTCATCACCCAAGGGTTGCCCACCCTTTTACCAGAAATAAGTTGATAGGCAACACCTCCAAGACCTCCAAACTCAAACAGTCTGCACCAAAACAGCCTAACAGCCTCTTTAACGAAGAGCATTCCGCACCAGGCGAACACATTAGCTCCAGCAGAAGCTGTGCAGTATCATAGAATCATAGAATGTGTTAGGTTGGAAGGGACCTTTAAAGGCCATCTAGTCCAACCCCCCTGCAGGAAGCAGGGACATCTTCAACTAGATCAGGTTGAGCCTCGTCAAGCCTGGCCTTGAATGTCTCCAGGGATGGGGCCTCCACCACCTCTCTGGTCAACCTGTTCCAGTGTCTCACCACCCTCACTGTAAAGAACTTCTTCCTGATGTCTAATCTAAACCTGCCCTGCTCTAGTTTAATGCCATTACCCCTCGTCCTATCGCTACAATATCTACCAAAGGTGAAGGTCCCTGCTCTCAGAAAGCTATGGAGGGCAGAAGGGAAGTGCCCCACAGGATGCAAGGAGCACAGAATAAAGGCTGGACCCACTTTTAGGCAGCCCCACCGCCTGGCTGGGCAATTGATCCCCCTTGCTCCCGCAGCGACACACTCCCCTTGCCGGCAGCACCCTGCATTAAGGATTAGGTGGGATCAGACATGGGATAATACAAATGAGGTCGCATTTGCTGCTGACAGGAGCTGCAAAGAAATGAAGAGAGACAGTCTTCCCAGCCGGAGGAACATGAGATGCTGTTAAACTCCAGCCAGGCAGGAGAGGAAAGCGAGGGTATGGCTGAGACCAGGCTAACATGGCTTTTCTGCTCACAGGTTTGGATATACCACTACAGTGTCCGATGGCCCCCAGGTACAGGGGGAAGGGACTCTCCTTGCAGAGGAGGCACGTCGCCAGCTGGGCATCCCGGTGGAAAGCAGGGGAGGTGGGGAGCGGAAGGTGCAGGGAGGCTCTCCGCAGCCAGAGGAAAGTCTCTTGCACCATTCCTTCACGGGTCTGTGTAACTGGAGATGAAACAAAACCCTTTCATTGTCTGCACGGTCCTGAAAGCACGAGTTGAGCCCCAAATTGGTGATGCTGTTTCCCTTAGTGTTGGGCATCTTCTGGCTCACTTCTCCATCCTCACCCTCCTCCTACATCCCTCAGCAGCTCCCTCCTGCCAGCCACAGGCGTGCCCCTACCTCCCCTCGCTCCCCGAGCCCTTGGCACCAGCCGCGGCATGTCCTCAGAGGGGAGAAGATGGTGATACAAAGGCCTCAGGGGTACGTTCAGGCCTTGACAGGCACACCAGAGCAAGCAAAAGCCACGACACCTTGTGGAAGGAAGGGTGGGGAGAAGAAACCCTGTGGATGGAGAAGACCTGCCAAGGGTCAGACATGCTACTCCACAGACCTTTCCTGAAAACAAAGCAGATGTTCTACCAGCCACGGGGCAGGCGTGCTTGAGCCCCTCAACCAGCACTGGTCCTGATGGCTTTGAAAAAAACCCCACCTGACTGCTTTTATATTTGATTTACTGCTTGTAAAGGCACCTCCAGAGCACAAGCTCCAGCTGAGCATTTTCATACTCTTTCTGCCCTTGCTGGAGCCCAAAGGGGAAGAAACTCACAAGACACGATGAGCCCTGCACACACCGCCACAAGCTCCCAGCTCGGAGCTGGATGACCTGCCACCAGCACGTGCGTGGCCCCGGGAAAGGCAGGGAGGCAGAGCCCCAGCTGCAATGCCCACCACAGCCCCAGCAAACCTGTGCGCAGATGGCGACGGGACTGGTCCCTCTGCGGCCAGCAGCATCTGCTGCCGCTGCTGCCCACATCAACGCAGACGCCGGGAGAGACACACCAGAAATAACCGGTTACACAAGCCAGGACTTTTCCTCCTACGCAGGCAAAGAGAGTTTTAATCCCAAACTACCGGGTACAGCTGAGCGTCTGAATGCATCCCCTCCTTTTTGCAGCGGAAGGAACATCTCAATAGCAATGAAATGGACCCCAAAAAAAAAAAGTGCCAAGACAAAAGAAGGCCAACGGGAAGTACCGGTGGCTTGTGACAGGTAGGCTGGCGAACATCTGTGTGGCAGAGAGTTTCTGCTCTTGATCTGCCAGCGACCTTTATGCCTGCTCTAAAACAGGGGCAATAATGCTCGCTTAGAGTCTCATGCTGAATTAATCGTTGCAAAGTGCTCTACGGTTCAGCGACGAGAGATAGGAAGGCAGCACTAAGTATGATCATAGCTGTACTCAGCAAGACTAATGGTCTGTGCTGTGCTACGGTCCCCGGTAAGCTGTCTGTAACGCCGCTTAATGCTTCGGAGGAGGACGCACGGCAGCCCCGGCAGCAGGGGTGAACCCTCCTCCCTGCCCCAGACGGGCACCGGCAGCATCTGCCCAGCTCCCCGCGTCAGCCGGGGGGCTCATCCCAGCCAGGCACAGTCTGGTTGTACCCCATTGTACCCCCTAGCTCCAAAACCGCTGAGCTGAGAAATGCGGTGTTCAGAGGAGCAGAGAAAAAGAAAGAGGGGAAAAAAAAAAATAATAATCTAATGAGGCTAAAGGAAACAAGTTACTTTAAAAGGCTTCCTCCTCTCTGCCAACTTCTGACCTCCTCCTGGGCTCTCTGCCCAGGAAGCAGCATCAGGCAGGGCGAGGAGCAGGCAGGGCACGCACAGCAGCATCTGCCCAGGGGTGAGTGCTTCCCGGCTGAAGCCACCACGCAGAGCCGGTGCGGTGTAACGCAGCCAAAGGGGCGCAGAGCGACAGCGGGGAGGGACGAGGGTTTCGGTCCCCATCTGGCCCCATGGCAGACTTCCCTCCTGCCCAGGTGGAAAGGACCGGTGTGTGCCCGCAGCTCCCTCCCCTGCCAAGCCGCTCGATCCTGCACCCACCCTCAGCTTTCCACAGCCCAGTTTTCTTACAGGGATGTAGGAAATTAAATATATCAGTGTATATGCATATATATGCCTGCACACCGCGTTTTTCCTGCTCATTTACACACCCTTCCCTGCAAAGAGCCTCCAAGCTGAACAGCTCGAGCTGCCACAGGGATTTGCTGGGGGCACGGAGCGGGAAAGCTGGCCCTCGGGGAGCAGGGTGACAGCCATGCACAGAAGGGCTGCTCAGAAAGGCAGCAGCACCGCTGGGTCACACACCGCTGGGTCACATCTGCCTAAACACTCCATCTCTCATGGGAGTCTCAACAGCAAAAACCTGGGGAAAACTATGGGTGAGTGAGCACAAGGACACCGCTTCTGAGCACCCCGCTGCTGCCAGCACACTCCATCCTCTTGTTTAACGTCCACACGGACCTTTATCTCATGTATCTGTCCAGTCACCGCTGAACCCACGCAAGCGTTCAACGCCCAGAAGATGCTGCTGCAGGGCGTTCCACAAACACCCTGCATCCATCCGCACTGAACCTGCCCCTGACAGCTTCCTTTGATGACCCCAGCTTTTGTCCAGGCAGAGACGGGAGGTATTTCCTACCCACCCGTTCTCTGACATTAATGATCTTCCAGATCTCCAACACAACCTCCACCTCCTCCATCCCAGGTTAAGCAGCCCAAGCCTACTTCTCGCAGAGAAGCCACCTGAAAGCCTTGATCACCTGTGTCCCAGCTCAGCACCGTTCCCAGCTCTCTGAGACGGCAGGGAGCAAAGAGCAGGCAGGTTTCACCAGGGGTTCACGTAGCAGCACCCTGGTTGCCCTCGCCCCTTGACCACCCATGGTTCACCAGCAATGCAACTGACCTGCTCGCCACGCTCCAGCCCTTGGTGCTTGCTGTGGGGGCCATCTGTACTTCCTGAGCATCACTCACCTCTGCCGGCAGTCAAAGTAAAACCCAAGCACAAGGCACTTGAGAGAGGCTGTTTTTCAGTCTTGCCCTCTGCCTCGCTACTTAAATATCCACAAGAAGACGAGCAGCACAAGCCTCATTATTCTAAAACATGAGCCCAGGCTGCTAAAAGGCACAGGGGTTGCGGGAGCAAGGTACATCAGGACAAGTTGCTCTTCCACACCGAGATGGAAAACAAAAGCACAAGGGGTTTGGCGGGGGCTCTGCTATTTCCAGCCCCACGGCTGAGCTCCGGCAGGCTCCCTGTGGCTTATCCCTCACCTCCTGCCCAGCGCCAGCGATGCCGAACGGGAATGGGCAGCCAAGAGCTATGGGAGCAGGGCTCTGCCGCCAGCGCCGGGCTAAGCCCAGCAGCCCCTTACTTTCCCAGACAAAAGTGGTGAATGCAGGGAATAAAATTAAAATTCTTTGTGTTTTGATTTAACATTTTATTCTGTATCAGAAGCGGCAGGAATAACATGTGGGAAATGCAAAGCGAGTAACGTCTCCGGCTCGATAGCAGGAGAAGCCAGAAGAAACACTAGGGCATCTAGGACAAGCGCTACAAGGCTCATTTTAAAATGTTCCCTCCGCCAACACGGATAAATATTTGAGCAAAAAATATTACAGAAAAATTCAGTTGACTCACGAAGAGCAAGCGTGTTAAATATAGAAAATAAATTAAATAATTAAATGGCAAAAGAAATGGGATTTTAGCCCTGCTTTGAGCATAATTTTCCTTACAGCCTTACGCGGTGAGCTACCAAGCTGCTTTTAACCCTCAGAGTGTGTGAAGCAGATGGCGAAGTGAGCTTTTGCCATGCTCCCGGGCCGTATTTCCCCCAGTCGGGAAGCGCAGAGCAGTGGGGCTGGCACAGGGAGCTCCCCTCGGCCACTGCCCCCGGGGCACAGCACAGCTTCACCCAGGGCTCCCCATCCCTTCTCCACGTCCTGATGAGGCAGCCAAAGTGCAGAGACAGCGACTGCTTTGCCCCACAGCGGCCCAGAAACTCTCCGTGGGATGCAAACCCACCGGGAACGGCTGGGCTCTCCCAGCGCTGCGGGTGTATGTGGCAGCTCTTTAGGTACAGTCCAATTCAAGCTTAAAAAAAAAAAAAAAAAATATTTCAAAACAAAAAATCCCAGCTCCAAATAGACTCAAAGATCTTGGGACAGACAAAATTTAGGCTATAGATGCTACAGCCAGATCCTGTTATTTCCAGGAGCCAAGCCCTGCAATTTAAAGGTGCCCTGGCACTAACCCACCCCAAACGCGGCTGCCGGCCTCTGCTGCGCTCATAAATTACATATGGCAAAAAGGGCACGCTCAAAGTGTCGGTGCCGCTTTTGAGAGCTCAGGGCTGATCCAGCTCACCGAGGCTTTTACCCGTCCCCAGGCAGAGCAGGGCAGCTCCTCGCTCAAACCAGCGGGGAAGCCCGAGGCTGCCCAGGAATCAGAGAGCCACATTCTCCTCCGCTCCCAGAAACGATTCCCCGATATTAAAGCAGGAAAATCTCACGGCAAGGCTGTGCTGGCAGGTGCCGGCTGCGGGACCAGCAAGGCTGTTGGTCCCCACATTGCCATCCACCCCGGCGGCTTTCTCCTTCCACAGCCTGCAAGATGCCTGAAAGACGCGAGCAGCAGGGTAAGAGCCAGGGAGAGGATAAGCTCAGAGCCAGGCGCTTTTACTCACAACCCTCCCCTTTCTTCCACCAGCGCCCCCTCAAAAAAAAGGTCCTTTCCTCTTTCCTAAGCGACATCCTCAGAGCGTCCGCTGCCTCGATGCAGGGGCAACCTGGGCAGCCCACTGAGGTGAGACAGGAGAAACGACTTCAAGGCACATTTCGGTGTCTGTGACCAGCAGGCTGAAAACCAGCAGCATCAGCTCCCCAAATAACACACGGCAGCTGAGGCTACACCGCTGATCTTGGCAACAACCCCTTCCCTCTCAGCTACAGAAAACCTATATACAGGAAAACATACACACATGCATATATATATGTATATATATGACATTCATGTTATTTTGCCTTTTCTAAACAGTCTGGGAAAGCAACGTGGATTTGCTTTTCCCAAGCAAGAGATGCCCACGGATAAGCAGTGTCCCCAACTCGCCGTGCCACACTCCTCTCAGGCTTGAGCCTCAGGCCCCTTCTCTTCTCCACCAATGCTGCTGGAAGTCACGGAGAGGAGGATTAAATCGCTACAGCAAACTAATTGAAACACATCCGAAACATTCCTAATCTTCGTCAGGCCTAATCTTCTTTGTATTTATCCTGGCATCAGCTTTACAGGGATGGAAGACAGAAGTATACGCCTAGGGCTGCCAGGCCACAAAAGGAGCAGCCCAAGAGGCAGGGACAAATACAAGAACTTAATAATAAGGTTGTGGTTAACGGTTTGCAAATGTTTTATGAACGGGCCTACGTCTTTCTCGGTCGTGAGCGATGCCTGTTGCTCACAATGGGCTCCACATCACTATCGCAGCCACCAGCGCTACCCACGTCAGTGACAAGTGGTGTCCCCCAGGGGTCTGTACTGGGACCAGTACCGTTTAATATCTTCATCGGTGATACAGACAGTGGGATCTCATGCACCCTCAGCACATTTGCAGATGACACCAAGCCGAGTGGTGCGCTGGACACGCCTGAGGGATGGGATGCCATCCAGAGGGACGTGGACGGGATCAAGAAGTGGGCCTGTGTGAACCTCATGAGGTTCAACAAGGCCAAGTGCAGGGTCCTTGCACCTGGGTTGGGGTAACCCCCAGCATCAATACAGGCTGGGGGATGAAGGGAGCAGACCTGCCAAGAAGGACTTGGGGGGACTGGTGGATGAAAAGCCGGACATGAACCGGCAATGTGAGCTCACAGCCCAGGAAGCCAACCCCAACCTGGGCTGCATCAAAAGCAGCATGGCCAGCAGGTCAAGCAAGGTGATTCTCCCCCTCTACTCCACTCTGGTGAGACCCCACCTGGAGTACTGCGTCCAGCTCTGGAGTCCTCAGCACAGTAAAGACATGGACCTGTTGGAGCAGGTCCAGAGGAGGGCCATGAAGATGATCAGAGGGCTGGAGCACCTCTGCTATGAAAACAGGCTGAGAGAGGTGGGGTTGTTCAGCCTGGAGAAGAGAAGGCTTCGGGGAAATCTTGTTGCAGCCTTTCAGCACATAAAGAGGGCTTATAAGAAAGACGGGGACAAACTTTTTAGCAGGACCTGTTGGGATAGGACAAGGGGTAATGGTTTTAAACTAAAAAAAAGATAGATCCAGACTAGATATAAGGAAGAAGGTGGTTTTTTTTTATGATGAGGGTGGTGAGACACTGGCACAGGTTGCCCAGAGAGGTGTTAGATGCCGCATCCCTGGAAACATTCAAGGTCAGGTTGGACGGGCTCTGAGCAAGCTGATTGAGTTGAAGATGTCCCTGCTTATCACAGGGGATTTGGACTAGATGACCTTTAAAGGTCCCTTCTAACCCAAACTATTGTATGATTCTATTAAAGTGTTTGCCTATTGCTTTTTCTGCCTTGCTTCAACGTGTGCAACTCAGTTTTGATTTTAATTGCAAAGTCCCCAAAAGTAGCTGGAATTGAAATCGCAAAGTAAAACCACCTATCAACAAAAATCAAAGCACCACACTGCCAAAACTGAGTGACACGCACAAAGCGGGGAGCTTAAGTGCGGAGGGGAAAAATGGAAATTACATTAATAGCACGTTTTCATTCGTAATAATCTGAGAGACTGGTAATGACACTGGAAGGTGAGCTACCCTCGGCCCAAGGAGACGTGGCTGTTTATGAAACCATCTGGCTGTCAGCCACTTCAACGCCTCGCAAAGGTAAAGTGTAAATGGCCACTGCAACACGTCGCGGTGCCAGCTGCGGTCAGGTAGAGCCGGGCTGGCCGCAGCCCTCTGGGCAGGGAGAGGATGCTCTGTCCTCCACCTGGCAGGGGGAAAGGCAAAAAAAATCCAGAAATCGTCTGCATTATGGGGAGGAGTAGCAGTCTGCAGTTTATAGGGTTGTTGGTTTGTGGGGCTTTTTTTCATTCTATGTAACTTGTTTATTTAGGAAGAGGCTTATAAATCATTGCTTTCTTAAAAGTGGGCACCAGGTAATGACTACAGGAGAGTACTTCTTTGCTTTTAAGAAAGCGTTGCACAAAAATGATCAGATCTACTTAATAGGCTGTTGAAACAGCGTAATGCCAGCCTCTTATGTTATCCTGGTTCCTAATGATTTCATTAACCAGAGAGCTGGAAGGAGATCGACTTGGCATTCCTGGTCTCTGCAATTATATTCTGCTCAGACACAAGCAGGAGCTATATCCAAACAGCAACAGGTAGGATAATATTTAACGCCCACCTCTTTCCCTTGACGTTCTCTGGTTTGAAATAGAGTCCTAGTGCCATTTACTGGCAGTGAAACTAATAGGATTCTGTAAAAATCAATCCATAAATGCACAGACGCTAAAATGAATGGTTTCCTTTCTCTTCAGCTTAAAGGAGGGCTCTTTTATGGGTATCTATATGCCGGCATGAAAATTTCAGGAACAACTTTTCGAAGTCTTCATTAAATTCAAGGGGATTTTTGTAGAGAAGACTGCTTTAAAAGAAACTGCTATTTCACACCACAGCTCACTATTACCCACAAACCTAAAAGAGCGAAGCTCGCCGGAGCTGCCCCGACTGCACCGCGTTGTCCATGGGACGCGGGAACCAAGCCCCACACCCAACACAGGAGCTACTGAACTGAAACGATGTGCCAGCATCCACCAGCATCCCTGTCCCTTCTCCAGCAGCCGCCGCACCCACAGAAGAACACTGCCAAGGGCAAAACGCTGCCTGGCCTCATCCCTGGGGACCCCGAGAAAGCAGCAGTGCCGGGGTCTGCCCTGCCAGCGAGGGACCACTGTCAGTAGAGGGTTTCCAGGTGGGAGAAATAAATTCATTAACTGAAACTGAGTGCTTTTGGGCAGGCCAAGGTGAATGTTTCTTAATAAAATATTTCATAAAAATGAATAAAAAAAAAAAAAAAAAGAAATATTTCTTCCCTACCCACTGCATTAATGGCAGGGGGTGGGTTTGGGGGTTGACTATTTTTGGAGGAAGCAAAAAAGTTTCTCGCTGTTTCTCGCTTCTGAAAGCAAAAGTTTATCAGAGCAGCCTGAAAACTGACAGATTATTCGGATTTCTGGCTCCACAAGGACATTTCTTCCGAGACCACTTTCCTGGAAGTGCAACGATAATTCCTGCCCCAGCAGCAAGGTGGGGATGCCGGGCAAACCCCTGCGTTGCTCTCTGAACCAGCTCTGCATCACTTTCTCCCTTCTCCAGAGTGGTGCAGGCTCTGGGGTCAGCCTTAAATCCTGGTTTGTGGTCCCCAGCCCCCCCGCTGCAGGCAGGGATGCTGCCACACCGCTTCCCCTGGCATCATCCCACCTGGCTCCGATTTCATCGGTACCGCTCAGATGCGACAACTCTGCCAGCTCCAAGGGCTGAAAATAGATGGGTGGATAGGCGCCAGGTCAGGCACACACGGTCCACAAAACCACGTCTCTGGTCCCTCCTGATCCACAGGGGACACCAGCTCCCCAGCTTTCCTCAGCAGAGGAGGAGGAGACAGTGACCCCACGGACCAGTGTCACCACTGCCGGCCAGTGACATCCCTTGGTTAGTCCACTGGGAATGCCTCTGGGAAAAGCCAAAAGGCAGGAAGCCACTAGCACACCACCAGATCCTCTAATAGGAATAATTCTCCATGAGGCTTACAACTCTCTCGGACATAAATTGTGATAAAGGGAAAACTGTACATCCAAGCCCTTTGTACATCTGCAGCAATCCATCTTGTCTCTAGCAGCTTAACATCTCCAGAAAGATGTAGCTCTGCTGTAGGAAAAATTGCTCCTAAGTGCTCCTGGTCGTGAGAGATCCCGAGGAACATGGCAGAAGTTCACCCCAGCCGCCTGGCCGACAGCCAGGCTTGCAGAATTGAATTTCACCTCACCCTCTTTCACCTCCTCCTTCAGCTCCAGAGGCTTTTCTTCATCTCTCCTTCCTTACATTTTGCTTCCAAGGGTGTGGGACTACAGTGGCATCGTCTTTTCCTCCATATCCAACCGCAGTACCAACCAGACACCTCAGCCAGTACCTTGCCTCTAACACCGTTCAGGAAGAGGCAAATGTCCTCACACGGGCTAGCTTATGAGTGATGCTTTTCCACAATTTTTTGCCATCAAGAGACTGTCCTGAGTCACGAGACTTTTTTTTGCCATCTCTTTTCCTCCTCTTATAAAAGCTGTGGCTGAGGTTGGCCCCGTTGGTGTCAAATCCTCCTGCTGCCAGCCGTCAAGTGCTTGACCCTGCAGAAGCCCAGCAGCAGCAAAGGCCGCTGGAAGAAATCCCTCTCTCTCCCTGCAGATAACTTTCCATGACCCACCCACCTTAACTTTTTCCAACCCAGGATCCATCCCAGTGAGATGCCCAAAATTCAAGCAGCATACTCAAGGCGGGGGCAAGCTCCTGAATTACTGACCAGTGTTACAACTTCACCAATGTTGCAAACTCTTCTCTTCCTCCTCTGATTTCTGCTTTTTCCTCCCCATCAAGAATGACAATTCTCCCATGATTTTAGCTAAATTTAGCTCAGTTTTAGTTAATTTGGCTAAGATTTCACTAAACTTAGCTAAGTAGCTTATTTTACAAAGCATCCTCCCATTAAATCTTCCCGTGCCTCGAAGTCCCCGTCTATAAAAAGAGAATCATTATCACCAGTTTGTCTCCAGATGACAGCGGCTTTAAATCACTGCCACCCGACATCTGGTTTGTGGCCCACAAAGCCAGGCTCCGTTTAGCTCCGAGTGGATAATTAGCCACCAGTGGGGATACCACCAACTCAGCTCCAAACACCCTTCTCCATCCCCAAAAGCGCAGGCCAGGGCTGAGGGACACGGTCTGGGCAGCCCAGGGACACAGAAACCACCGCCGCCTGCAGAAATCAGTAGAAAACTTAAGCCCTGAGGGCTGTCAGCCTTTCACCAGCAGGAAAGCGCTTTAAAATTAAAAGAAAAAAAAAGAAAAAAAAAAAAAGAAACCCAGCTAAGGCAGGCAGCAAATGGAGAGGTTGCAACCTTAAGAGCTGCAGAGACGTTCACACAATAGTATCTCGGCTCAAACCCTCCTCGCAGCTGTAGACAGCGAGACTGTAAATTGGTCTATGATTTAGCTCCATTTGGTGCCCTCTATTCAGTCCGGCGCCTCAGCACACGCTTCGGATACCGGATTTCATCCTTATCTCCGCCATCCATTAGCTGCTGTCAGCAAGCGGCCGGGGGGGAAGGCGGGGTGCCAGCCTGGCTCTGCACACACGGGAGCCCCCTTTTTCCTTCCCCAGCCGGTCCCGAGGCAGCACCTCGAGCCATCGCTAGGACCACGCTGCCGTGCTGAGGCGCCTTGGTTGAGGTAGGCATTTCATTTCCTAACCCATCCGTTGTTGAGTACAACAAACAACTCACATTTTTTCCCTATTATTTTTTTCTTTTTTTTTTATCTGCTCCCCCTCAGTTCACATTACAGCCGTCATTTATCTCCACAGCACTGGTAACCTGATTTACTGCCTCGATCGGTGCAGCTCCAAGTGAAGAGGGGACGCATCAAGCCCAACAAGCCAAGGGGGACCCAGCCACGGGAGCCGGGCAGGGCAAGAGGAAGGGACAGGGCAGAAAACCATCCCGTGAACCAAGAGCACCAACAGTGCAATTTTCCTCATTCTTATTGCGGCAAATCTGGGAGGGCGCAACGATGCTGGGACAGAGGGACAGACGTCGTGCTGGGCACCCCTGGAAGACGGGGGGTTTGAGGCTGAGCGCTCAAGGAGTGGAGGATTTGGGCAAGACAATTTTTCTTCCCCCCCTAACCAGGCAGCGGAGAAACCTGCTCCATCAGGATCGACTCGGAGCATTTCTGCTAAGCACCTAATTCGCTCTCCCTCTCCTAATCAACAGCGTGACAAGCTCAAAAATCAATGGAGGCTCGGCGAACCCTGAGCAAAGCCTCCTGCCGGCGCCCAGCCAGGCATCCCCGCCGCGCTGCTCTCTCTAACCGAAACCGACGGGGGAGCGATTAACCGACAGGTTCGTTAATGGCCACCCCGTCAGGACTCTTCTCACCGAGACCCTGTGAAACCAAGCCATGCAAAGGAGTCATTTGTGGAGGTGCCAACCTTCTCCCTAGGGCTGCTGAGGCCACTGCCACACCTCCAGGAACCAACCTTGGAAAAGCCCCCAACTTTTCCCCACGGACAAGGATATTCAGCCCAGCACCCCTCCCCCAGACACCCACAGGCCTTTCTTCAAAGGCCCCGGCCCCATGAGCTAAATCTGAGTCTTTATTGCCAGATGGATGCTGCACATTTTGGGGCAGAATGGGAAGCAGCGGCACACCCCCGACAAAAGCCACCCACTTGCGATACCTGCGGCTGAGCGGGGAAGCAGGCAGGGGAGAGAGGACACGGCCTCAGGAGACTGAGAGGGATGAGGAGCAGCCAAACGAGCGAAGCAGGGTACCAAGAAACTGCTTTTGGCTCTTTTCCCTACAACACCTGGCAGGCTGAAGCCCACTCCGTGGTGGCAGAGGCTGCGTGCGAGGGACAAGGATTTGATGGGGAAACGTCTGCATCCCGGTGCCAGCCAAGGAAACCTGGGAGCTGGGACGACGGCACGGGCATGGCAGGGAACAGACACTCCCCATACCCATCACCAACTGATCCATAGAGAAAAAAACAAGAGGGGGCAACTTCCCCCCAGCACCCCGCAGAGATTAGGATGGAGTGGGGACTTTTCACAATAAGCAGCTGCTGGCTCCAGCTCCAAAAGCTTCCCCACGCCACTGCTGTAGCATCCTCTGCTGCTCCTCCCTTTGCTGAATACCAAGTATATATCAGTATATATATACACATAAATATATCTGTGTGCATATGTATATACACACACGTATATATACACATATATGTATAGATATATGTGTGTATATATATATGTATGTGTGTATATATACATAAATATCTATCTTACTCAGTACACTGCTTTTCCCATCCACGTTTGAAAAGAGAAGGAGAAGCGGTGCGTGCAGCGGTGCTGCATCACGCGTGTGTTGCCCTGACCCCCCCGGCTCCTTTCTCCCACAGCGCCCATGCCCTGTTCCCTCAGCCTCTCTGCAAGGGGCTCCTTTCCCCGTCTCGTTTCACGGCTCTGAACCCTTCCCTCTGCGCTTTGTTTGCTTTAGCAACTCCGCCACTTAAGAGATGGTGGGGGGGGAGAAAAAGAAAAAAAAAAAGGAGGTGGGCAAATGGGAGAGATTTAACTCTGCCTTTGAATCTCCTGGCTGGAGGGGCTTCACACACTATTCAATGCAGCATCGGTGATTTAACCATCGGTGAGACGCTATTGCAAACAGCAGCAGACAGCAGAGCCTGCAGGAGTAACGCCGTCTCTAACAGCGTGGATATTAAGGGCATTTAACAGCCCTTGTAATCACGCCGTGGCTCCATGCGAGAGCACAGCCAGCCAGCACGAGGGAAGGCACTAAACCACGCCGCCGGGTTAGCAAACTTCACCGTGCTCCTTACGGCATCCAAAATCAGCCCCACTTAAGGAAAACCGCGCATTGGCTTCCCCGTACGTTCTCTCAAAACCCAATCCCACGCGGCAAAAGCCCTTAAGCACGTGCTGGGATGAACTGGGTGGCTTTAAAGCCTCCTTCCGTGAAAGCTGTACAGGAATCCCTGTACAGGAATCTGGGTCCCTGTAACACAGAGCAAACATTAAGACCTTCAGCAAATTAATCTTTCCCATACCTGCGTTTGATGCGCTGGGAAAGGATTACCGGGGGAGGAAAAGAAATCCTGAGCACAGCATGAGTTTAGCTGCACCTCAAAACTAGAGATGTATCATACTTTTCAGGTCAAGCGTTAGTCCGTTCTCAAAGGAAAAAGTTCCCCAGCTTCTACACTTGAAAAGTTTTTACTCTTTTATTGGATTAAAACGATTCTGAAAAGTTTCCTGTGATTTTGATGCCAAAGTGGCCGGTTATCTATTGCAGCCTACTGTAACGAAATGCCTGCAAACTACAGCCACTCCTGCCCTACAGGCTTGAAACACAGCTTCTGGAAATAAGGAGGAAAAAAAAAAAAAGTGGGAAATCGTCTGCTTTATCTTTCAGATACAGTAATGGCTGCTGGCTCGGCCTGAAGATGGGGAGAACATCTTGAGCCCCAAGCCTGCATCCAGAGAGAGAGATGCTGGCTTGCCCAAGGCCATACGCACAGCTGGTGCTAACACCCAAACTGGTGTCAGTAGCAGGAGATATGCCTCAGAAATTAGTTGAACCTGGTTGATATTTACACCTGGACGCTCAGAATTGTTTGGCTGCGAGATGGTGCTCCCACCTCCCTGGTTACCCCAGAGGGAAGGGAAATAACTACCCGGCCTTTCGTTCACACCTGTAATTATTCCACTTTTATTGCTATAAAGTTAATTGAAGCAGCATAAGCTTTCATCCCAAGTAGGGGTGCCCGCATGCAGGCATTAAAAGGTGCAAATTACACTTTATTTAACAAGCCCGTTTCCAGCTATCGCACAGGCATCCCCTGTGCCGGACCCACTCGTGCTGCTCCACCTACGGCAAGGGCCTTTACACCAGTTTCTGCCCCAGTTCCACAGCTGCCGCCGAAGTACAGCGCTCTGCTTAAACAGCAGTTGTACAAAGACGTTTGGTTAAACGGCAGAGACGTTCCTTCACGTCTGGGATGCCCCCAGCGTCAGGATTTGACCGTGACGCCGGCAGCAGGACCTGATCTCCGATGGATGCAACAAAGCCCCCTGAGAGCAGAGAAATCCTGTTGTGCAGAACGCCACTCGTGCCTGCTGGGGAAGCTTGACCGCACTTCACCCCTCGAGTACCAGCACATTTTCCTCCTGCTTCACACGTACCAGCGGAGCTTCTGCTTGGCAAAGGCCAAATCGGAGCCGACTTTCCGTGGCTGACGTTGCCCCCAGAAGGCACCGTGCCCTCACCTCCCCAAGCCCTGTAGTGCCTCAGGGTAAAGAACAACATCTGAACGACTTTCCCCAGCATTCAGATGCCCGCCGGAGCTCACTCTTCACCTTGCAAGGTAGATCATGTTGGTATTTTACGTTTGATTTTGGAAATGTCGTGTTGCGCGAGTGCATCCAGGAGGTCCCTGTCGAGGAGACACATTCGTATCTGTGCGCAGTAACGGGGGCCACATCACCTGCAGCAGCAGGGACCACAAACGTACCACTCTCTTCATCACGCAATTCTCTTTTTTTGCCATTTATGAGTCTAATTTCAAATTTCAGCTGTTTCACTCAAAAATGTCCTGGCTGGTTTTCTACTGCAGGGGGACTGAGGGCTGGGCAGGGGGAACCAGACCCTCTTTCAAATAACAAAACCAGGGAAGAAAAAAGTTGTTCTGGTCCCGTTACGAAATCTTGGTGACCTCTATTTTGAGACATCCTTCTCCAAGCTCTGGGGCTGAGACTTCAAATCAGACAGATGACAGCCTCTCTAAGGGGCTCAGATATTTCACTTTCCCCCCTTGAGAACGCCACCAAACCAGGCAAAGTGAGAAGCCTTTGCAAAGCCTAATTTTGCACAAATACCTGACACGTCCCAAGACCGCAGCAGCTGAAGTCTCAGCAGGTTTCGAGCTCTTTGGAGGCTTGATCTCCTCCTCGTTTCTAGCGCTGACCAAATCCTTCACGTGTCACCTCTGCGAGGGGGACCTACATCCTTATTTACCCAGGAGCTGTGCAAATACAACTATTACTGCTCATGAAGCCCTTGGCTGCCAGAGCATTGAGCACGACAGAAAAATCCGCGTGGAAGTTCACAACGTTGTTCTCCACCTATGGGCTTGGGGTCAGCAGGGAGCAGTAAGGAATAAAACAAAATAGTTGCTTGAAAAGGGAGCGGAGGCCGTCCAGCACGCTGCGCAGGTACTCTTGTACATCATTGCATCGGGCAGGATTCAAACTACACCCTCTTAACAAGAGCCAAATTAAAGCGGTGATGGGTATGGCAGCACGCTCTGCTTTAAAACCTCAGTCCTGGTCTTCAAACACCCAGAACGGTATTGCCGTGGGTACTTAATAATATGGTAAACGATGTCAAAACATAAGGAAAAAAAGGCAAATTGATTTGCCTTCTCTCTTCCCAGAATTTCAACCCCGCAGCAGAATCGCTGCTAACACCTTCCCAAGACACGTGCCATCCCTCCACTGCAGCAAGCTGTCCGTCCGTCCCTCCCTGCCTCTCTTGCTCCGCGCCGTGAAAGCAGGGCAGGGAGAGCTGCTGCTGGCCAGCCCCAGGCCACGCTTGTCACCTCCTCCACCCCAAAATCAGCTCCTCCCGCGCCATGGTCAGCAGACAGGACCTCCAGGACACCGCTGGTCTGAGCGCCCATCCCTAAGGGCTGCACGGTGGTTGGTTCCTTCCTTTTACTTAAGAGGCCTAAACCAGAGATCTTCCTGCAGGATGGAAGGGCGGGATGGGAGGGCACTTCACGAAGCGTTTCGCAGTAGCATGAGAAGCACGCCATGCGCAGCCGACACACCGAACACAGCTTAACTCCGAGCCCTATACAGATATTCATCCCTTTTGATCCCAGTCGCAGGAGCAGATGGCTGGTCAACGCATGTTTGAGTCTCCCTCTCTCTCCAAATCACACCGTATTTTTGCGCCGGGAAAATGCAAGGGGCATTATAAACGCCACGGCTCTTCCCAGCTCCCTCCCTGTCCAGCTCCGCTCTTGCCAAAAGGCGGGACTGTGTGACACGACAGCTCCCCTCCCAGCTCGGCTCCCAAGCGCCAGCTCTAGCAGCACCTCCTGCCTCTTTCCGCCGCCCACCCGGCTGGAAAAACCGCCTGCTTTCCCCAGCCAGAGCCCGAGTTCCGCACTTCGGCTGGTCGAGGTCAAAATGCCAAGGGGCTGCATCCCAAACATCCCTCAAGGCAGATCCCAAAGGATGTTAGAGGATATTATTCCATCCCGAAGGACACCAAATCAACCCATTGGATAGAGCAGATTACCCCAACTCAGAGGAAAAAAAACAACAACTAGTTTTTAAAAAAAAAAAGTTAAAAAAAACCTAAAAATCAATGTTTAATAAAAAGAACTGACCCAAGCCACTGAAAATGAGCCTGCTCGCACCTGTAACTCCTCCCTCCCATCTTTTCTCTGTCTCACCTAACGAGAAGCAACTAAAAATTCAACACACAAGAAAGAAACGATGTGCACAAACTCCCCCAGCCCGGGGGGGCTGCAACCGAGGCCCGCACCACTGAACATATTCATGTCTTATTTGCAAGCCATGTGCCTCCATAATGTGTTATGAGGTGTGTTTGTAACCGGCGGATGCCAACAATGGTCCTTGAGGAGGAAATGGTGTGTGTCTAAATGCAGGCAAAGCTATTTAGAAAGCCAGGACAAAGCAGCCTTGCTCTCCTTCCCTGGGCCAAATTACATCCTTTGGACTTATTCCTTCAGTGGCTTAAAAAAAAAAAAAAAAAAAAAAAAAAAAACAACCAAAAAAAAACCCCAGAATAATCCGTCTCAATTTCCTTGGCTCTGCAAATAATGTTTAGAGAATAGAAGGTGATTTCAGAGCTCGTTTGGTTTTGCACTGCACGAACCCTGGTTCTCCTCGTATCACTTTCCAATCAGGTTTATTGTTGGCATTCCCACTAGAAAACCATGGAGGAAAAAGCTAAAACCCCCAGTCACACTTGAGACAGAGGGGGGAAGGGGGAAATGAATAAATAAATAAATAAATCTTACCTTTGTCTTTCAGCCTGATCTGAAAATGAACCTGTTTGGTTGCTGAATCAATTCTCTTCTGGCACCGCACTTCCCGCGCCCCTTCCCGGGACGAGATGCAATCATTAGTTCACTTGCTCCTCCAAATAACATCACAACACGAAGAGCTCGAGCTGCTTTGCGCACCTCTCCCACCCCCTCGGCTGCAGTAAGGGTTAATTAAGACTCATAAGGAGCTTCCAAACAGCGGGACTGAAGGTAAACTATTAGTACTACTAATGTCGCCTCCATAAACAAAGCAGTGAACTCCTGCTGAACCCGTCACCACCGACAATTTTCCGAAGGCGTACGTTAATGATGAGAAATCATCCTCCTCCCAGCATCCCCGTAACATGGGCACCCACCTCCCCAGCCCCCCTGGGACACCCAACACCCATCCCACAGCGGGCCTCTTCCCTGAGACCCTATAGACTGCTCCCATCCCGACCTAGGGCTGCCCACCCCACCTAGATGGGAAAACCTGTGTCTTAGGAGCCCACCTTCCCCAGCTCCTATGGAAACACATGGGAAGAGAGGAGCAACACCCATTTAGATGAGCAGTGGATGGGGCCCCAAGATCTCCTCCTCTCCTACTCTTCCCGTAATGCTGACTCCTGCTGAGATTTTGGAACCAAAAAGGGGAAAGAGGGTGGGAAATCAATTTAATTGCAGCTTAGTAAGCAACTGTGCTAAGTGTTGCTGGCAAAATCCGAACATTTTGCTGTGAGAGAAAGGGGCGGGGGGCGGGGGGGTGTGTAAAATGGCTTTTTCATTGCACAGGAAAGTGGATTGAGAGCAAACAACATATCCCCCCCCCTCCATCATCTGCTCCTTACCCCTTCCTTCTTTAAACAGGAGGAAGCCAGCAAGAAACACACAGCTAACGCCAGCAATCTCCCGCTCGCGCTACTCCAATTAATAGTCAATCCACTGCACCCTTTGTCGTTAGGCTACACATAATTACCCTTTCATGCAAACGTCTTTCTTAAACAGATCCCACTTTTGCTTTCTCCGCAGACACATTCCCCGTAATTGGTTTTATTGCACCAAATGCCGGGCTGCCCTCGCAGAAGGGAATGGTTATAACCCTGCCTCTCTCTCCCAGCTGCAGTAGGCTGCTTTTGCATTTCCATGGCTTCTCCCAAGCTTGCTTTTCCCACCGGCAAAGACACAAGATCACAGGGAAAGACACCCAGAAGTACCAAAGCGGCATCCCATGGGCTGTGCGCACTGGACACACATGACAACGGGCACAAGAAAAACACTCAGCTCACAACACCTCTGCTCAGACCCCGTATTCGGCTACCCGGGGATTTGCCAGCCTGGGACTATAACACGCTTATACAGGTTTATAAGAGGGTGCTTATAAGAGGCGTTGCCCTGCCAGTGTCTCTGCTCGCCCAGCTGGCGCCTGCTAGCCCCCAGCAGATCGACAGAGCGTGCCCTGCGTCCTCCGCGCCTGCGACCAACCTCTCCGCTTTGGGAGGGGAAGAAAAACTCCAGTCCCGGTACCACAAAATGCTCCACAGACCTGCCTGCCCCAGGCACAGCTGTTTATAGCCCTGACACGGCAGCCATTCCCTGTGCCATGTCCCCCTGCCCACAGGGATGCACGGACCACGCTGCGGAGCCGGGGTCAACAGACACCTCGGCAGAGCAAGAGGAAGCAAACCCAGCCAAGACCGGGCCTGGGCCATCAGCACATCAAGACAAATCAGGACGATAATTTCTTATCACGGAAAGGAAGAGCAAGGAGGAGACGACCGCCTGGGTTTTTGAGTAAATAATCCACCTCTGGACGTATCTGAGGTGGCAAAAGGATAAATAGGAAAAAACATCTTGCCTGATAGTCAGCATCTTTCTCAAGCAGGGAGACACTTCACAACATAGGTGCTGTGTCTATGACACCTCGGGATCCAGACACAGAGCTGATTTTGGAGCCCCCCCCGCTCAAAAGCGGAACCTTCTTTTGTCCAGCCCACCCCTAGGGGACACCAAGGGCTCGAGGTTTGTCCAGCCCACCCCTAAGGGTCACCAAGGGCTCAGGGCCACAAGCCAGAGCTGAGCCCTCCTAAAAACCCAGCTGCAGGGGCAGGGGCTCATGCCTTGTCCTGTCACCTCCCAAGGGGATGCCACCATGCCACGCCAGCTGGCGAGGGACGCTGCAGCCCAGGGAGATCCCGCTGGCAGGGTGCAGGGTGCTCCGCAGGGACCTTGCCAGGAGAAGCAGATTACAAGAGAGACCGTGACACTCCTGAGCCCAGCTCACCCCGTGAGCACCACCACCTCCAACACCCCTCCGGAGTGCAGCAGCAGGACTTTTCCAGCTCTTTCCATTCTTCCAGAGGAGAATAAAAAAGTATTTTCCCTCTTCTGGTGCTCAACACCTCTTGTCAACAAGACGTGAACCAGCTACGTAGAAATTTATTTAGCATCTTACAAGCAAAGAAGTGTAATCCTTGCATCCTCTCCATCCTTCCCTGGTGTTTTTTTAAAAGCACTGAGCTAGGAAAGGCGCCTGGACATCCCAGCGCTCACCATTTATGCAAAGCCAACAGGTCTTGTCCAATCAATATTTATGCCCCTCATCAGTCACGGCTGCAACGCGGAGCTCTACGAGAATGTAATGGGGTAAAATTCATTCATTGCAATTACCAGTGAAAAATTAACAGGGTTTTTATTGAGTGCCTATTGTTTCCACAGGTCTCTCAGAGAGCGCCTTGATGCGCAGTCGGTAGATTAATTAAATGAGATGTAAAAGGCAGGCTGTTTGTCCATGGCTGGTTTAGTAGCCAAGGTGACTGGGTGCTGACTAGTACGACTTCTGGTCTCGCTCCTGCTCCCCGAGGATGCAGACATTTGCACAAGGAGGAGGCCCTGCTGAGAAAACCTCTTTCCCAAGCCCACCAGAAGGAAGGCAAACACCTGAAAACAAGCACCCATTGATGCACCAGACTTGTTCCATCTGGTCCCACAGAGGAGGACAGCTTGGACTTGGGTTGTGTTTTCTATTTCCACTTCCATCACGAGATACACCGGCAACTGGAGACAGCGACTGGATTCCACCCCATCTCCTGCACCATCAAAGCTTCGGATATCCTAGAAAGCCTGGGTTTGCTCCTAGAGACTTCACTGGTAAAGTATGGCAGAAGTTTCCTCTTCTCTCCCACCCTGGACCTGCCCGTGCCCCCAGCCGAGCCCCCAGCCAACACGAGCTACCCTGGTATTAAACGCTCTGCCTTTTTGTTCCCCACAGCTTTGCCACTTCAATCCCTTAATTGTTAAGATCTGAATTTTTGCAGGATACGCAGTTATTTTAATCTGTTAAGTGGCTCTGCTGCTGTAAAACTGACAGGAATTTAATATCTGGAGACTGTCAGCTGAGCTCCAGGTGCTGGGGCTCTCTAGACGGCGGCGATGCAGAAGGCAGCGCAGGCTGGTGCGAGGCAGAGAAGCGCGTGGCTGGCAAGCGTCCCTCGGCACCAAGCTCTGATCCTGCGGGGCGCTGAGCACCCCGCAGCACTTCCAGCAGGCAGCGAGGGTACCAAGACCCTCAGCATCTCCCAGGAGCCATCCCCCAGCCACATTTGGACATGCTCGGAAAGGAGCTGTTGCATTGCAAACGCCGGCTCAAGTCAAGTGTATCAGGTCACTTTTTTTAATAAAAGGAACTTTTCCTCCGTAGCTTTTCTCCTGCAATCCAGCCCGTGACGGACCCGCTTTCCCTCCAGAGGCTGTCAGCTGTGCTTCAGCCATTCATCAGAGGGAGCGAGCCGGCACGCAGGAGAGAGAGAAATAAAAAAAAAAACAAACCCTCAAGTCCAACAAAAAACCACCTTCCTGCCCGTCCTGCACGCACCGCTGGCCCCGAGCACCGGAGCCCAGACTCCTTGCCAGCCCCGCACCGCAACAGGGCTCTGCACAGCCAGCTCCCCGCTTTGGTCCGACATGGATCCACCAGGTGGAGCAGATGAGATGACCGGGGGGGGGTTGTCACCCACCCCTCTCTCCTGCTCCCTCCTTCGCATCCTTAGCCGCCCGGCACAGGGCGCCGGCAGGAGCCGGGGGAGCCGGCACACTCAGGGAGCATCCCTGCAGAGCCAGCTACACGTACTCCTCACAAATCAATTTGGGAATTCGCTTGTAATTAATCCCGCGTATCAGTTCCTCTCATTATTTCTTAACATAATTAAGTTATTAATTTATACGTGTGTGTGTGTGTGTGTGCCCCCCCCTTCCCAAAGCAAAGCAAAGGGACGGATCAGAGAGAACCAGGGGAGATGCCAAGCCGTAGCACGGGACCACGAGCCCAAATTACCGGAGCACGTACCAAGCCCTGACACCGCCTCCCTGTGTGACTTCAGGTGGGTCACCGGCAGCCTCATTTTCCAAGAGGGCTGAGCGACTCCAATTCCTCTGGAATCAACAAGAGCCAAAAAGGATACAAAGTTCAATTAACCTCTCTGGGTCCCACTTTATCCAGACGGAAAACCGCTGGGGCAGGGAGACAGGCTGGAACTAATTAATGCTTGCAAAGTATTTCGAAATCCTCCGCCAAAAGGCAGGGAGGGCAGGACGCGACAACAAGTCCCAGCTGATCAGTAACCCCGAACGGCCCCGTGTCCTTACACCCTCATCCATCAGCCTCGGTTTTCCCACGGGCTGAGCCCACGGCTACTAACGAGGCACCTGGCCAGGCCCCGCAGGTACCCGGCTACCCTGGCAGAGACGGGCACGTCGCTCCGGCTCCTCTCCTCAGCCAATTTATAGGACTTTATAAAGAGCAGGGCAAAGGCAAGTTTTGCTTACTGCACTAATAGGGCTGTTTCTGCCCTTTGGAAAAGAGGAAAAAAAAAAAAAAACAACCAAAAACACAAATCTCAAGTGACAGCAGTAATGCACTAATAGGGCTGTTTCTGCCCTTTGGAAAAGAGGGGAAAAAAAAACCAAACCCAAATCTCAAGTGACAGCAGTAATAACAGCACTGGAGGGACCAGGGAAGTTGTCCCAGAAACAGCTTCAAGAGCCTAAAAGGAACGAGTTACGTTCTTCTCGAGGTTCCTACACCCCACAGCCAGCAGGGAATCCCACACCCTAAAATCCAGCCTCAGCCTGCTTGGGCAGCCCCGGCACGTACTGCCCGCGGCTGCAAACAGCAGAGAGGAGGAGGAGGAGGGAAAAGAGGCGACGGGATTGAGGGGAGCAAGGGCTGGCAAGAAGAGGAGCCCTCTGAGCCTGCCTGCCACCAGGCAGTGGTGAGAGAAAGATGGAGGGAGATGGGATTAGAGGGGAAAACAGAAAAAAAGAAGAAAGAAAAAAAAAAAAGGAGGAGGTGAAGCCAAATTAATTACACCACAGGGCTGTGTCTACCTCTTTGGGCACACGCAGCTCGGGAAAGCTCAGCTACTGCTGTCAGACCTGCCCCAACACCCACCTCCACCGCAGCCATGAGAGGCCACGCCAGCAGCACATTTTGGGGGCAGGCAGGACTCAAAAGACCACGGCGGACCCCTCACACTGAGGACTTGCTCCTCGGAGACCTTGCCAACCCCAACACAAGGTTCTCCAGCTATAGGAAAAAACATCACAAGCCCTCCTCCAGGAAGCTGAGCGCTGGATCTGGCAGAAGATTTGGGATAAAGCTCAAGGAGGGGGATGCAGACCGAAATGACAGCAATGGACGGGCGAGCTCTCCACGCAGCCGAGGGCATCAGCCATGCTGCTGGCCCTTGGCAAGCCACCAAGGCGCCGCAGCCGGCCGGCGAGCTCGGGCACCACGGCCTTCCAGCATCGGACACGTGCCGAGATCCCTGCCGGGAGACAGGCACAGGCAGGAGGAGGCATTACCAGCTGGAGCCTAACTAGAAGGGTCTAAAGGTTAAATCCACATGAGGCATGATATATGGTGTGCATATGGCTGCAGAAATAAAGCTCAACTGAGAGAGAAGGCGGCGGGGCGGGGGGAGGTGGGGGGGAAGGATAAAAAAAAAAGCGGGTCAGAAAATGCTGCCAGGAAACTTGATGTGGATTTGCTCCATTTCTCCGCCGTAGATGCGATACAAAGTTTGCACTGCTTTTAGCAACCTACTGCCTCCAGTTTCTCAAGGGATCTGGGATGACAATTCTTAACTGCTCAAGTTTTCATCAGGCCCTGGCCAGGGGAATGGGACACACTGCCAGGCTCCTCTCTGGACCGCAGCAGCATCCCTGCCTCCGGTACCCAAGTCAGCTCTGCAGCCGTTCAGAGGGGTTAACTGAAGTGACACCACGTCCCCGTGCTCACAACCAGCTTATAATTCATACTGCTCAAAAGCGGTTTCCAAAGCCAAAAAATGTAATGTATTAAAAAAAAAAAAAAAAAAAGGAATCTGTACTCTATGCATCTCAAGGGGATGCAACTGTTTTGATGGAAAATTCAGAGGAAATGAAGGAGAGGCAATTTTAGCAGACAAATTGCTGGAGTTATGGCAACTTGGCGGTTGCAGCTTTGAAACTCAGGGCCTGATCCTGCGTGATGGGAGAAGTTCACTTCGCCAGCTGTGGGAGCCCAGCTCAGCCCCTTGCAGCATGGGCAACCCTCACACCCTCACCTGGGGATGGGGGGGAGCCTTCAACGGGAGCGGAGAGTCAGAACAGGCCACAAAAGGAAACAGCAGCTCAGCCGCAGCTGGTGCAAAGCGAAAAGCAAGGTTCATTTCAAGGAGAACGTAGGAGCTCACATCAAACAGGGGAGGTCTCATTTTGCAATTTTTAAGAACGCAATTCCAATAGAAACCTGTTCACACCAAAGCACAGTTACAGTTAAGAAAGCGCTTGTCTTCTAACTCTGTTTTCAGTGACTTATTACCTTTCCCCGCTTAAATAAATAAATAAATGTGTATGTAATTATTTATTTTGGGGCCTGAAATCGCACGGATTCATTCCCCTCTGCTAGGAATGAAAGATTTCTGAAAGCCTGAAAAAAACCTCCTCAATCATTTTTATTTAAAAAACATGGAAAACCAATAATTCCTCCAGATGAAAAAATCAAAGTAAGCTTTATGAGTTCTGACTTTTTTTTTTTTCTTCCAATCAGGTCGTTAATTCAGTTGTAGAGGTGACGCACACGTGAGACTCTCCGAAGACCTGGCCAACACATACAGTTGCTGCAAGTCGTGGGCCAAATGCTCAGTTGGGTGTCACTGGTGCAAGAACAGGGCTGAGGGCTTGCACCCTTCCTCTGCCGCGATAACCCTTAATCTCAGCAGATTTTCAGGACCTGGGTTTTAACCGCAATTAGTTTACTCAAGATTTACAGCAGTACAACTAAGATCAGCATCTAATCCATGTTCTTTGGAAAGTTAACCCTCAGCTAAGCTCAGGCTGCCCTCAGCCGTTAGAGGACACCGGACCTTGCTCAAAGGAAGCTGCTTGCAGCTCCCTGCTTTTCGCAGCCTTTGGGCAGTGAAACTCGGCTGTTTCACTCCCTGTGTCGAGCAGGATGCTCTTCGCATCTCTCCCGTGCTGTCTCTCTCTGGTCTTCTCTGGGGTCTCAAACACAACACAGAAACAGGCGACTGCAAATGCACCCTTCTTCCGCCCCGGCTGGAAGACTTACAGGGCAACGCTCCTACCCACGCCGTCTTCAAAACCAGTAATTAAAAGCCCCAGTGATTCAACCTGGCTGATGTACCCGCGGCTCTGCCAGCCGACGCGCCCCAACCACGGGCCACCTGAACGCTCTCCCGCTGCTCCCCTCTCACTCCGGCCAGGGGACGAGACCGAGCCCTTCTTGCGCAGGAGAAGGCTCGGAAACGCTGCGTGACCCACGGGGGAAAGGAGCCGCCCGTGCCCCACGCGTGACACAAAACACGCGTTTCATCTTTTTGGGGTGCACCCCGCTCCCCCGGGGACCCCAGGCCCAAAAAGCGAGGGATGCTCCAAGTTGGTGGCGGGGCAGAGGGCTGGTCCCGCCGGCGCCCCTGCCACCCCCCGGCGGCACCCACGGCCCGGGGAGTCCCGACGGCTGCAGCCCCCGGGGACCCGGGGCGCCGCGGGGGGGACGGACGGCTGGGACTGTCCCCGCCAGAGACAGTGCGGAGGAAGGGGCACCGCGGGAGCGGGGGGTCGGGGGAGTAAATCCACCGGGGGAGGGGGGGTAAGGAAAGGGTCCATAGCCGGTGCAAAACTTTAAGGGGAGCGCCATGGGGTCAGGGAGGGGGTCCCGAAAACCGCCGGGAACTTCTGTCCCGCCGCCCCTTCCTTACCTCCGACGGGCGGCCCTCGGTTCCCGCCGCCTCCAACTTCCTCCTGGCCCCGAAGAAGAAGAGGAGGAGGGCGGCGAGCCAGAGCACCCCCAGCAGAGACAGCGCCAGCCGCCGCGTCGGCCGCCTCATCCTCGGGAAGGGTGGGAAAAGTCCGGTGCCGGGGGGGAACGAAGGGCCGGGAAGGGGATAGGGGAGGGCGGGGGGCGCCACCGGGGGCAGCGGGAGCCGGGCTAGGCGGGGAGAAGGGTCTCGCCCGCCCGCCGCCGAGCCGGCGATGCGAGTCCCGGGCTGTGCATGCTCTGCAGGGGAGGGGAGGAGGAAGAGGAGGAGGAGGCGCCGGGAGGAGGTTGCGGGGGGGGGGGGCTGGAGCCGGTGCCGGAGCCGCTCGCCGGGGGAAGGTGCAGCTCGCAGGCAGCCGGGCTGACACCCCGGGCCCGGCGGGGGAGCTGCGGGAGCCGCGCCGCCGCCCTGCCCGCCCCGCCGGGGACCGCACCGCGCCGCGGCCACCCGGGGACGGGGATGCCGAGCACAGCGGGTTGGGGGGGGGGGGGGGGGGCGGTGAGCGGGTGGGTGTAAGCGGGGACGCCCATTTCTCTCCCCTCCCACGCAGCGTGTGTGGATCCGGGCCGCTTCCCAGCGCCCACGAACCGAGCGCGAAAGGATGCGCGGCGACGGGGCTGCGAAGTTGTCCCCCGGTCGGTCCCGATCCGGCTCCGGGGCGAAGGGAGGCCACCGTTCAACAACACACAGAGGAGGCTCAGACATGACGGGAAGATTAATTTATCCAATTGAAGCAGCAGGGGGAATTCAGGTAGGTGGAATTTAATTACTGGATTTGGAAGAGAAGATGCGAGTCTCTGGAGCTGTCAAGAGCACTTAAAAAATAAAATCATAATCATCAGCTGTTGGTATGCCGGCAGCAGCTCAGTGCCGGGCCGTGGTCCTGCGGGGATGGCCCTCAGCTATCATCCCTGTCCCGTGGCGTGTTCCCCGCTGGCTCCGCGCACAGCCCCGGCACAGCAAGCCTGTCCACGCAGGGCAGCCGAAGTGGGAATTACAGACATTGCAAGGGAAAAAAAAAACAACAGAGTAGGAGTCCAGAAAAAAGCTGCTTTGCCCAGCATGTCCCTGCTCACCTGCCTGACTCGCAGCTCTTCCCATCCTGCCACTGACAAGCATTGCATGAGCTGAGCAATCCCTTGCAGAAGACATTAGAGAATAAATTAAGTATTGGAGCAGATGTGAGTCATTCATGTTAGTACAAAAACTATAGAACAAACCCCATAAAAACAGGAATCCATGCATAAAGTAACATATGGAATGAATTGGAGATAAGATGTCAAATGCTGGAAAGTCCGATGCACATGTTGTAAACAACCTCTCCTATGCATTTCCCACACACTCCTCCTGGTTTTATTATTTCCTGCAGTTGTTTTCTGTCACTTGTTAATTTATCATTTGTGATCTTCATCCTCTGTCCTCCTCTGATTTATTTCCAGGGCTCAGTAAGCCCTTCTCCCCTAACATAATCCATGCCTCTCAGGCCCAACATTCACAGAAAGATGCCCAGATAAAAATTTCATTAGCATCAACAAAAAGGGACATTTCTCTTTCTTTGTTTTAAGGCCGTCTGACTTTGAAATGCCTTTACCACAATGATGAAATCCAGGTCCAGCAGGCAGACTTAGGCTGAACTTTGTTTTGGCGGTGCAGCCAAGCAGGAGCAGAACTAATCAGGTGGAAAGAAAGTGGAAAGCCCTTGTGACCTGGTGAACGACCAGCCCAACATCACGTGGGAGGCCAGCCTGAAAATGCCACCTCTTCCCATGGTGTGCATCATTTGTCGTGACAATTTACCTTCATCAACCCTGTGCTCAAGGTAGCTGGGCCATTCTGCCACCATGAGACATCTCTGCCCAACCTAGAGAGGACCTACAAGTTGGATACAGGTGCCACTCTCTTCCCCAAACTGGTGCTTTTTGCATTCTTCTGAGAGCTAAGGTGAAGCACCTGAGCAATTTTCAGCAGCTGAGGCTCATCCATGGTGGCTTTTCACATAGCTTATAGTTGTCTTCTTACCTTGTGTCCACCCCAGCTATTGGCATGGGCTGGTTGCTGCCTCTTACATACCTCCCGCTAACTCCTTTGGAGCAGAAGTGGCTTTCTGACCAAAATGATCATCTTTCCACAAGCAGAAAGTAGCCACTGGCATTTTCCTGGCCAGGATGAAGCGACCTTGACTGTTGTAATGCAGCGTTCCCCCAACACACTCACAGAGGGTGCTGAGCTTTTCCTACCAGACCTTTCTCCATGCTAGGAGAGTTTTTCCAGATAAAGGCACCTGGGGGGTGTTATCATTCAAAGCTGGATTAAAAACGTTGTCTTTTTTGTAGGTCAGACTTTCAGCGGAAGTTATTACAAAATATAGGGGGGAAATACAGAAAGTATCAGGGAAATACATTACAAATTAGATTACAGGTAAGGTAATAAATAGGACATACCTGACAAAAACGCGATCAGATAACGCTATCTTATTACCTTGAGAAACAACTCCCTCTGCTGAGGGAAAGCTTTATTGGCAGGGCTCGGCACCGTGATGAATAACCCGCTGTGCCCGGCAGAGATAATGGGCAAAGGCCTTACTCTCCCCCACCGTTACACCAGCCAGGAGGGTGACACCGCCAGCTCACGGTGACACTGTACGAGTCCCTGCCTGCTGGAGCCCTGTGGCTGCTCTGTGCAGGGAGGGGGTGATGAGACGGGGGATTCAAGGAGCTCCAGCAATGCATATGATCTCCAAGAAAGTCCATTCCTCCAGACCACGTGCATGGACAGATGATATATTGCGCAGATGATAGTCACAGCTATTTAAACAAGAGTGAGGCAAGCATACAAATCCATAGGTTCAGAGTTATTTGGAGTGATAGACTTTCAGAGGCTTGTATGAAAATCCTACTGCGATTCCATTAAAACCAAGGCAATAAAAAAAAAAAAGTCTTCTGTTGTATTATTGATACCCCTATCTTCCCCGTTTTTCTAATTTTTCATCTGCCAATCTCAGATGCTTCACAAGTGAGGTCCATAACATACTACCTGCTTGCAAGAGAGCGAAGTTTAAGGCCAGCAGTACTGCCGGAGACACAAAAACAGTCTAGGAAATGGGTCCTTAGCATTTAAAACCACATTTCTTTTCCAAAAGGATCACAAATGGTTTGCAGCTTGTTCTGGAAAAATTGGAAGGGGCTTGAACAGATACACTCAAGAAGTGATCAGAGGAAAGGATCAAAATCTAGCCCCAACTTGGGATGCTGAGGAGTCTCAGCTGAACATCACTGATTATTGTAAGATGGAGCAACCCCACTGAGCTCTGGCTGAAAAGGGGCTTCCAGGACATGAGCCCAGGGGAGGACCTGGTATGGTCGGTGGCTTGGGGCAGCCCAGCTCTTACTGCTGTTTATGGCTTCCCCACAAAGAGGTGCTGCTTGTGGTAGCAGATATCTCAAAAAGAATATGTTTGTTTGCAAAAATAAGAGATCAGCATTTGAAAGGGTCAGCATGGTAATACGCGGTTCCGCAGGGGGATGGATTTCATTCAGTGGTCAACAGTACCCTTGTGTACCCTGCTCCAGGCTTGGGGAAAGAAGCTCATACAGAAGTTCTTCTCCTACCCCTGGAAAAGGGTGTGCTACACGTTCTGAATTTAACCACGCTGAGGACAGGGCCAGGAGAGGAGGGAGAGCACACCAAGCTGCTCCCAAATAGCTATTTTGGCAAGTGCTGAGCATTGGCATGTTTCAGAAGAAGCCCAGCTGTCCCCCGTCACCCAGTAGCTGAGGTGCCAGCCTGGGTGCAGGGCCGCCAGGAGAGAAAGCCAACACATGCCCCTGGCCCAGACACCACCCCGACAGCCCCGACCTGCTCCCAGGGGATGGCTCAGAAGCCATTTGCTACCATTTGTCTAGGGGTGGAGCTGTGCTTCAAACGCGAACAGTCACGTCAGTGACTCTTCCAAGTTTATATTTACAGGAACAAAAGTCCCTTTTGGGATCTGCAGCTGTTCAGAAAGCCTCCAGGCCACTTGGTTTGTTCCTAGTCCAGTAAATGCTGGCAGAAGAAGGGGAGAAGCCAGCAAGTCCTTTGCACAAGAGGAAGGAGAGATTGTTGCTTTGCCATGGGGGTCCACCAGCTCTGCAGCACTTGTCACCACCATGCCTTGGCCCCATGACATGTTGCTGCAAGCCTGTACTGAGCTGGTGGTTCCTAGCCACAGCTGCCGTCACACACAGTCCTCAGGGTTGTAAACAGCAGCGAGAACTCCCTGCCACATCAGGCAGTAGCCTGCCATCCCAAAAAGCAGCTTCCGTGAAGGCTGTTGAAGACCCTGTGAACATTATCCCACAGTTTTGTGGCAGGTAAGCTTTGCCTGTGCTTTTGTGCTGTAATGGGAGCCAAAAAAAAAAAAAAAAAAAAGACCAGTGCCTATGCTGAACAATGTTCTCCCTGCGTGCCCTCAGAGAAGACCACAAATGTTAGAGACAGCTCTGGCCTAATACCAGGAGAATTTTAAGTTAAAGTTCTTTAAAAAAAAGTAAGAGCTTTATAGTTGTCTCTCTCCTTTTCCTCACTGAGATAACAGAACTGTGGCTCGTCCTACATCTGCAGCCTAAACTGGAGGGTCAAACAGAAAGCTGTGAAGCACTCACCTTCTCTCCTTGGGCAATGATATCACTCTGCATCTCCTCACCTACTGCTGCAATCAGAAAGGGACATGGAGGAATTCCTGCAGGCTTTTTGCCACTACTGGAGTTGCAAGCAGATCTTTTTCAATAACTGTAAAGGATTTTTTTTTCTTTTTAATTAAACTACAAACGTTCTTCTCCAGCAAACTTTCCACGATGGCATCTCCAGTTAATTAAAGGTTTAAGCTGTCAGGAAATGCTATGCATAAAAAGAATAAAATAAAGAGGAGAGCTACTTTAATAGCATTTAATTGAAGTTCTCATCAAGTCAGCCGCAGGAGCACAAGCTCTTCCCAGAGTAGATGGGCACCAGCATGCATCCAGACGCTCCACCTGCAGTTCCCACAAGTCAGGCTCCTACCTTCAGCCTAGCTTGCGTGGCACCAACAGACGAGGCAGTGCTGAGCTCCCTCACCACTAGGATAAATGCAAAGACTTCTCCATAGTAAGATTAGAGGGAAGGAGGAGAATTTTTGCCTACCACAAGGTATTATATCTTGCATCGTTAGCAACTGCAATCAACTGCCCACCCACTTGCACTTGTGTTTAATTCATGTTCTCCCCAGACTTTGTCTCCATTTGCTGGAGCACTGTTTTTTCTGGATTAGATGCAGCCTTTTAATTAGCTCCCACGTTTCCAGGTGCCCAATGGTGCCAGTAGAAGCAGGTGTGGGAACAAGGGCCAGAGCAGTGGGAGACACATTGCCTTCAGCATGTGGCTGGGGAACATACTAAGGAGCACAAGAGCAGATCCCTCGGGCAGTGCTCTTCTACTGTGACCACCTCCAGTACTGTTCACTGGTTGCTTTTCACCGGCCCTGCTTTTGCGTAGCTTATCGCCACAACAGAGTTAAGTCTTCTGGGTCCTGTCTGTCTCCAAACGTCTCTGGTGGCTGATGGTCTCTCCTGATCCTCCCCAACACAGGCATTTGCTGGGAAAAGCCCATGGATAAATGATGGCTGCTGATCCCACAACCTGTTTTTTCGGTGTTTTGGCATGGGGGAAGCTGTCTAGCGCCACGTCACTGCATTGGCAACCTGTGGCAGCCACTGCAAATGGCCACAAAAGAGGATCTGAGACAAAAGGCAGCAGATAGATAGCTTTATGGGCCAAGTTGCGGCAAATGATCAATAAACAAACATAGCACAGGGCAGGGGAGTCTTGACCAGCACCACCTGAGCATGTAAGGTCCTGGGCACCCTGCAGTCCTCGGCACAGCTCCGGCAGGCACCATGCTCCCGGGGAACCCCAGGGGAAGGAGAGCTGCTCCCCTGCCTCCCCAGGAGCCGTGCTCCTGTGTGCACGCATGCGTGTGCACGCATCCACCCCTCCATCCATCTCTGGGAAAGCGGAGAGCCCTGCCAGAATTCAGACCAAACCCTTTTGTTACTTTGAATACGCAAAATCAGTCCTTTTTTAGCCAGCAGCAGGACTTTGTCCCTCAGACACATTCAAGCCCATAATTGCGGTTTGGACAGGTGACACTCAACGGAATAAAGAAGAAGTCAGGTGGTGGGTGAGAGAACACATGAGCCAAAATAAAGCTTTGTCCTTAAAGCACCTTTAATGCTTCTGTGCTTTTGTGTGCAGGTGTTAAGCAGACTTCGGAGCCAAATCTCTGCTTCTGTGATCCGTAAGTGTGGCCCGATGCCAACTGGGCGTTAGGCATCTATTAACGCAGCTGGCAATGTGTAATATTGCACCAGGCGTTTTGCGGGAAGGAGCATTTTCACAGCTGGATGAAAAGTTTTACCCCTCTTCCTCCTAGAAAATTTTTCACAGAAAAAAGTCTTGGCTGTTCATCCCTCCCCTCTCCGGAGGGATCCAAAAACTGAGAGTGAGCCACACACCACCTAACTTCTTAAGATTTCAATCACATTATTTAGGTGAAGTGTCTAGGGATAGACATATCTTCCATATATAATCCAACGCTTTAAGTATAAAAACGGAGTGATTTATATTTGATCAGGCAATGCCCTGCTCTCAAAAGCAAAAAGCTCCAAGGGGCTAACAGCTAACCCCGCATCTCCTCAAAAAATCTTTAAAAGCAAGCAGTTAATCTCTGCAAAACGAGGGCATCATGTCAAGGTCTACGCTTGCTCCCTTTTCCGTGGGATGCACTGTGATCTCCTACAGAAAAACGCACTGGGTGCCACAAATCCTGCCTGCCTACGAGGGAGCAATGTTCTACCCTGAACGTGCTCAGGTGGATTAACATCTCGTCTCCCATCACCAAATCATCGCTGTTGGTTAGAAAGCAGAGCAGCGGCTTGATTTCCCCACAAGCAGGACAAAATTTCAAGGCTGCTGTTTAGAAAACAAAGTAATGTTTAATTGCGCACATTTGTTTTGCTGTTATTGAGCAAGAACAAGTTAGAAGCCCAACAGCATTATTTTTCCTTCCTCGCATAACACCTCATTAATGCATTCGAACCTGTTAGAATTTGTTAGTCCCAGAGGCTCTTGTTGAACCACAACGATCAATAGATGCAAACAGAGCAGGTAAAGAGGCAATCAGGGTCCTAGAAAGTTGAAATATTTTCCATTAGGACACCGGAATAACTCCCCCTGAACAAGCATCCCAACAGCTGGCGCTACGAGCGAGGGGACATCCCAGGCAGGAGCAGCCCAGGCGAGACACGTGAGGGAAGAAACGCATCTCGATTTAACCGCGCGGAGCAAAATGTGCCCTGGACAGCAAGATGTGCTCCGAACAGCTTGGGCTATCCCACGCAGGAGGGGTATTTCACAGGAAATTCTGCGCGTGGGAGATAATTGGAGGAAACCGCTCCAACGTTTCGGGTTCTGATCTCCTCGCAGTAATGAGCGCACAAGCAGACGATGCATATGCATGAGAACATAATTAAGAGTGGTAAAACCTGGAAGATTTTCAAACTCCGTGGCAATTACCAACTTAAACACACAAAAAATTAAGATAGCCTTATACCCAAAGGAAAGTTATTATTCAAAGTGCCTTGCCTCATTATAGTTAGCTCGAGCTCCAAACAGCAGGCTGGCGAGCAGGGGGGAGCTGCCTTCCATTAGCAGCAGGTGCTCTCCCCGGGACGGAGGCAGGATGCCGACGTCCTTCTGCTCCTGCCAAGACATCCCAAAGAGTCCCAAAATGCCTTATCGGAACAAAAATAGCAAGCGGAGGGCGCACATGACTGGCAGCTTGGGCTCCCCTGTTGCTCTTTGGGCTTCTCTGGTGAAGCGCATTCATGGACAGAGCGCTACCCTGTGTAAATAGATTCACTAAATAAATGTGGTAATTATACTGAATATTATTCTCAGTAGAAACAGCAGCGGGGAAATGATTTGCATAAGAAATGTGGATTATTCATGTAAATGAATGTGTTATTTGTTTATAGAAAAGATTAAGTCTTGTCTAAAGACCTGGAACTCAGCTATATGTAAAAGCTAACACTTAACCAGCGTCCCAAGCCTTCGCTGTGCTCTGCCCACCTTTATCGACTTCATCTTTGCAGGACCAGCTACGTTTTCCTCATCAGTCCGTTTTGCGAAAGCTCAAACTCCCCTCGGCCCAGGGGATAGTTCATCTTCTCTAGGGAGCCTGTTTTGGCTGCCATTGAAGTACCTCTACAGGAATTCAGGCTTTTAATCTCTGTTTCAGCAAGCTGAGCCTAGCAGCAGGAGAAAGAGGTTTGAAGAGCTGTGCAAAAAGCCTGACTTGGGAGGATGGATCCTTTCATTTTCTTCCTCCATGTGCAAGGGGAGGCTCAGGTCCCAGGCTGGCTCTGCCCTGCACAGTCCAGAAGCTCCCTTCGGTTTTGGGGAGCACTAGCACGTCATGGCAGGCTAGCATAGCCTTGCAGCCCCCAAGAGCTGGGCCACTGATGGAGACGCTGTGTACCCACCTCCCACCCTCTGTGGCACCCCGTGGCGTGCTCACCCTTGGGGTCCTTTCACCCTGCTACCTGAGCAATGCAGAAGGGGTTGATCCCATGGTGACCACCACCTATTAACATCAGGACAGCTTCATCCCTCACCACAGCAATCCCAAGCCCAGGGTTATTCAGCAAGGGAGAAACACTGACTTAACACAAAAAGCAGAAAGGCAGCCTTTGCTGATGCTGCAGGACCTTCACCCTGCCACTCACCCCTGCAAAACAGCCAGCTCAGCTCCTGGACCCATGCTGGGAAGGGCACGAGCACCCAGCACAGCCTCTTAGAAAAGCAGCTTTACCAACAACCAGGAGACCTTCTCACTAGGCTTTACCCTCAAGAATCTGCTAATTAGGGGCAGCTCTTCTTATATTGCCAACAGTATCCTGGGCTGCATCACAAGAAGCGTGGCCAGCAGGTCAAGTGAGGGGATTCTGCCCCTCTACTCCACTCTGGTGAGACCCCACCTGGAGTACTGCGTCCAGCTCCGGGGCCCTCAGCATAGGAAAGACATGGACCTGTTGGAGCAGGTCCAGAGGAGGGCCACAAAAATGATCAGAGGGCTGGAACGTCTCTCCAGTGAGGACAAGCTGAGACAGTTGGAGTTGTTCAGCCTGGAGAAGAGAAGGTTCCTGGGAGACCTTGTAGTGGCCTTTCAGTACGTAAAGGAAGCTTATAAGAAAGATGGAGACAAACTTTTTAGCAGGACCCGTGGTGACAGGACAAGGGGTAATGGTTTTAAACTAAGAGGGAAGAGTTAGATTAGATATAAGGAAGAAAATTTTTTTCATCACCAAGGAGGGTGGTGAGACACCGGAGTAGGTTGCCCAGAGAGGTGGTAGATGCCCCATCACTGGAAACATTCAAGGTCAGGTTGGCCAGGGCTCTGAACAACCTGACTGAATTGAAGATGTCCCTGCTCATTGCAGGGGGTTGGACTGGATGACCTTTAAAGGTCCTTTCCAACCCAAACTCTTTTATGATTCTGTATGCCAAGCCATTGAGGAGAAACACTCTCAGCTGATCCTAACTTTCACGCGTATGCCACAGTCTGGGCCAGTTGAGGATCTGTTGCCTCTACTTGCTTTAAATAATTTGAGAAAGGTTGAACGTCTGCCTCACAGCGGGAAGGGCTTGATTTCCTGTCACAGTAAGCTCTCCAGTGACAGCTGTGTTTATAGCTCAGGTTTTGGCACCCTTAATGTCACCTTTGGCACAATTAATTCAGTGAGGTGATGTGGACTTCTCAGCTTGCTTCATCTGTTTCAGGGGGTGGGAGTTGGTAGAAGTTCTGTGTTGTTCTTCAAATTTGTTGCAACATTTTACGTAATCTAAACAGTAGTGTTGAGGAACGGCACCCCCACATGGCCTTTCCACCAAATTTCTCCTGTGATTTTGTATTTCCGAGTCCTTGTGAACCATTAAAAAAAAAAAAAAAAAAAGAAGAAACCGTGGTTCCTTCTACTGGACTCAGCAATTTATTCTTGCAGCATATGAATTATTTTCTGTTAATTCATCCCCTAAATTCTTTATGTGCTTGGCTACGTGTTAGTTTGATAGAGTATCCCTTTCTTTTTTGCATTTGATACAATTAAAGTTCTGCAAAACTCAGCGGTTTAAACCCTTGGAAACTTGTGCACATTGGAAAATATTGATCCAGCCGGCGGAGGCCGTGAAGTGCTCAAACCTTGTTTCTGCGCCCTGCCCTGCACAAGTAGAAGAGCAGGCTGAAGTGGAAATTGAGTTCTCAGTATTGCTCACCTCAGCTGTTCAAAAATCACGAAGCCCTTCAGATCAAACTGCTTTGGAGACGGCTCAGGGTTATTTCCATTGTCTGTATTTGCCCGATGAGCGTTGGGAGGCCAGGAGTCGTGGTTCTCCACAGTCCCTGAGGACGAGCATCTTAACTTCAGGCAAACATTTCCCAAGTATCGCTGAACGGCAGGTAGTACAGTGCTGGTAGAAGTTGGCCACAACGGATGTGCTCAGCACAGGCACCACCTGGGTCTCAGAAAAGGGGGTCTGTGACAAGCATGGCTTCAAGTTGAAATGAGACCTCCAGAGGTGCTCTGTTCCGCCACTCTCACGGATATGGTCAGACCCCAGTGCTGAGACACGCGGTTTGACACGAGCCAGTTCCTGCGTGACTTCAGACATCAGCCCGGAGAGCTGGAGCTAACGAACAGCTCGAGCTAATGAATAGCTCAAGCTAATGTTGGTCAGGGGAGCAGGGGGAACACCTCAGCCCTTCAGTTTTACTCTGTTGACAGATGTGCACCCGCGCCCTAAGAGTAGCAGTTTTTAAGCTTAGGGTTTTCGGAGTTGTGTGTAAGATTAAGGAGCATTTAGGAAGAGTGTGTGATGTTGAGTCTGTTTTCTTTTTCCTTTTAAAAGGAAACACAATAAATTACATTAAACACCCAAGTTACAGAGAAGGGCAACACCAAATCTCGTATCCAAAGATGTGCAGCCCTTCAAGATATTCCCTGCATCCAAAATGGCTTGTGGCCATTTCCATGACCCTTTCTTTCTCTGGAAGAGGGATGCTCGCTGTGTGCTCCAAATCTCTGCATCGCCCGCTCCATTTTCAGGGGAGACACGCTAGCAGGAGGCTGGATCTAGAGACTTGCGGAGCAGGCACGGCTCCAACTTCTGGAGTTCTTCCTCGCTAACACTTGGGTTTTGAAGGGGGCAGCGGGAATATGGACAGCGATACCAAGGCGCTCTCAGACATAAGCCCGCTCCTCCCATCCTCTGGAAACTCAGCGTTTAGCTGCAGCGGCTGGAGTCTCCTGCAGCCTCAGCCCAAGCAAAAAGCTGGTTGCTGCTGCCGACAGCCAGGCTGAAGGCACCTGGGTCAGGGTTGCTTGAGACCCAATTTCTCCCTCATGAGCTCCAGCTCTCCAGCAGCGCAGAGCTGCTTTCAAGCAATAAGTGGTTTATGTCTCGCTGCAGCATATTTATGAGAAAGAAATCCTGCTTTTACCTGAGGAAAAAAGCTACTTTAGAGCAACTACCTCTCTCATTTCGTCTCGCTTAATGAGCACCAGCCATAGACATCCTTCTCACAGCCACGTTTGCAGGAGCGTGAGGATCTCCGCTTGTTTCCACAGGGTGCCAGGCTTTTAACCCTTCCCTCCACATGAGGATGCGCACAGGGATTTTTAGGAAAAGAAAAAAAGGGTCTTTTCAGAATATGACTCTTAATAGCAATCCACATTCTGGGTCTTTCGAATCTGAAAAGGTAATTCCCGCATTTGTACATGGTTCTCTGTTAATATTCCATCAAAATGGGCTTCGGGAGAAAACTGGGTTTTTAATTGCATGCTTTCTTAATGGAGATACCCTGTGCTAGATTATGAGTGAAAATTATCCTCCTCAACAGCAGTAGCAAAGTCCTTTTCCGTTGTCTCACAAAACAGCTGAAAATTTGTACAAAACCCAACTTTGTTTTCAACCTGACTCTTACTATGCATTTGAGCTCCAAGGACCAACCTGACTGTCCAGCCATAACATTAATAGTGACAAAGGAGATGTGTAATTCACCCAAGAATAGATTCCTACGGCACTTTTCATCCCTTCTTCAACAACAAAAAAAATAGTAGGAGATAAGCCCAGGCGGAGAGCACTTCTTCTGCCTGGTATCTGCAGCCACCATAACACCAGGCAGCTGCTTTGCAAGTGGCATCAGTCTCGGCACTGCCGGGCTGGGTAGAATTAGTCAGGATTTTGTAGGTTTTTTCCTTTATCTGTGGAAAGTCAGCTTCCTACATTACATAGCTGATCTGAGCAAAACAAAGGTCCGCCTGCATTGGAAGGGAGCGCGATGGAGACATTCATTTCCCCAGAATAGGTAGTGTAACAAATCAATCCTGACTGCACTGATAAATTGAACTTCAAGCTTGGTGATACTGCTTTTCAGGTCTAATCCAGTGTAAGACACAGCAGGAAGGAAAGGCAAAGGCGCTCGTTAGCATTTCATTCTGCAAGGAGCTGCTCCCTGAGCAGGAGGCGGGGGGGGAAAGGTCTTTTTCCCCTTCTCTTTCAGCACAGTATTGCAACTATTTTTGAGGAAGGTGACATGGCGTGCGGGGGTATGTGCAGGGGCGTGCGTGCAGATAGCGGGGTGCAGAAGACCGGCCCAGCAATTGCTGGCTTCTTGTCAAGCCCCAAACCTTGGGATGGGATCATAACTCGAGCTCCTGGGTGCCAGGGAGAAAGAAGCATTGCTTATGGGAAAAAACCCGGTTCACGGCAGCAGGGGGATCAATTAACGCTCTGGTACACAAAGGGAAGAGGAGCTGGTGGGCTGGGCTTCAGCAGGCTGAGGTTCAGACCAAGTCTTGACTACAGGGCCCCAGGTTGAACACAGACAGATCACTCACCCCCTGGCACTGCAGAAGTACTTCTTTTTCTAAGTAGACCGCAAGTCCTGCTCTCCAGGTCCCTGGGGACCTGATCTTCCTCCCCTCAGCACCGTGGCACTGTAAATAATAACAAAGGGGATTTTGCCCTTAATTTTTCTCACTCCAGATGTAAATGTCCCACCTGTGGGAAAGTCCAGCTTTTCACATCGGAGCACAGGGCTGCTGCATTCAGCCAGGTCCAGCGGGACTAACGTCAGGAGAAAAAATCTCCCAGCCCTCCACGTTTGGGCAGAAAACTTGAAACATTGGCCTGAAAAGCTCACAAATGAAATTAAAAAAGACTTAAGGTTTGCAAATTCTGAAATCCCATCGGGATTTCAACTACCCCCTGGCAGGGCTGAAGGACTGGAGAGGGGGTGAGTGAGGACTGGTGGACACTTGACTTTGGCAGTGGCTTTGACTCCATGTTCCCCTGACGCCTCTCCATTCTCATCATTGCCCTGTGCAAGGGTCCACGCTACTGGGACACCTTGCCCCGACTCTGCTCAGTGGCCAGCCTTTGGGCACTGCCTGCCCCGGGGAAACTGGCTTTTCCTTCTAAAAGCTTCCAAGTCCTCATTTTTTGGCTCCAGTGCAACGACAGCTTGCCCTTTAGGGGTCCCTTTCATGGGTCGTGGAGTTAGGATTACATCTACTGCTTAATAATTAAAAGTAAAGCAACATTATTCATTCCACACAGAGCATCTTGTGGCATGGTCAAAGTCCACTGGCACAGCTTGGCCAGCCACAATGGTGGTTTGTGCAGCACCCGCTCACAGGAATATAGTACCTCCCAGCAGAGGACTGTAACATGCTTTTTAGGTAAGGCAGGAGTCTTGTTGGCCCCACTGGAAAATCGGTGAAAATGTGACCTCAGATGGAGAACTACACTGCAGTGCCTCAACAGCATGCGGACCTTCAAATTTTAATTGATTGCCCAGAAAGAAATAGACAGGCAGAAATACTCGATCTCAACCCTGGACCAAATGTGGTCATCCCTAGCCCTCCAAGGGCAAGAGCCCCATGACCTTGGGGTGATTTGTCTTGGGGTAATTTGTCCCCAGAGGACAGCTTTTACCTGAAGCCAGACGTCAGGCCTCTGCCACAGCTCCTCACTGAGGCTACGACCACTCCAGCCATCCTGTCGTTCCTCTAAGTCTTAGCCCCTTTCTGAATCCTGTTAGGATGGAGAGTAGAGCCCGTCCTGTTGCCATCTGGACAGAAGCCCTGACCAGGCAGGATGCACGCAGCAAGGCTGACAGGTACCTGCTGCACCCCGACTTCTAAACGCGTGCACCAACTATATCCAGGAAACACGAAATACTTCCAGCTACGCGCATGTGTATCTTGCAGCAATAAGCTCTAGCTGAATATTTTGTTTGCAAAGGGTTGATTAGTTCCTTTCAATTTCATCTCAGTCTTACTGTTCCAGTATACCTCATCATCCCGTTCCTCTTTGCACTCCAGCTATTATTTGCTATTCTTGCTATTTGCACCTGCCTTTTCCAAAAAGGACCTTTATTAGCAATACTAGTCTCAAGCCGCAGCCCCACTTTTCTTTCATTTCTGCTAGAGCAATACCACCCACTGCAGAGCTCGGCATCTCTATAAACGCTATGGTTACAAACGAATGCATCCTTCAGCAGCCTTTTAGACCATTTTTTCCACAATGCACATTGTAAATGAGGAGTAATAGATCTTCAGAATTGCCCAGAAAACGTTATTCTGTTAGCAATATAAAAGCCTCACAGTGTCCGAGTAGGTGCCCTTGCCAAAAACATTTTATTGTGAGCCAGATAATTCAGTTTGAATTGTACACGGTTTGGTATAATCATTCCAGTAAAGCATTCTTTACAATTCTGTAACAGCAAGTCACATGGCTCAATAAAGTTTATTGCTGCAAACGCTTAGTGATTCATGGCATGGATGAATTCTGTTTCTTTCCTGGATCAAGTAATCAATAGCAAAATAATCTCCCTGCAATTACATTGCTCTGCATTAAAGAGGTGTGAAGTAAATAAGTACAAAATCTGATATAAAAAAAAACCCAACCAAAAAATGTGTACAAATGAATGCAATTTGAAACTGGGCGTCCTGCACCACAGTTTTGCACAGGGGCTGTGGCGGAGCTATGTCCAGCATACTCCTAGCCTTAAATGATTCTTGCTCAGCTGATTACACACACTGTGCAACAAACCCAGTTGGGACTGACAGATTTCCATCCCATCATGTCCAACAGAGTTCTGCTGTGAACACTCTGCACTCGCGCAGCCCCCCCTGGCCATCCCTGTGGGTGCCAGGGACCATCTTGGAGCGTGCTGAAAAAGCGAGACCTGCGCTCTCTCCACCAACCTTTTCGGTCCTTCCAGTGCTGCTCCTGCACACAGTAAATCAGTGTTTATAACATCCCCCACTGAGCTGAGTGCAAATTAAATCAGGCTAATTTAGTTTGCACCATCGTGTTCAGCTACAAGTGACAAAAGGAAACAGAGGCACGACAGTTGGGAGAGGGCACGTGCTTTGTGATGGGAGCTACCAACAGAGCCTCTTCGGGAGCCCGGCAGGACGGCGGCGCTGCGACGCCGCTGCTCAAGGGCCCTGGACGTACCCGTTCCCTCGAACCTGCCCTGCGTTGCAGATCTGAGCCCTGTGGCTCCCAGTGACACCACAGTAGGCCCACTCACAGTAGATGATAGATATTTCATCTGTAATAAACAAGTACAAACATAGCTCTCTATTTATCTGGTTCTAACAGTTTTCTTGTAAAAACAGTATGAAAATGATACTGTTTAGAAACAGACTGTTCTGGGGAATAAAGTGCACTGTTGTTTTTACTGTTTGATGCCTCCTCACTGGGAACATTTATACGCGACAGGGTTTCTCTCTAAATATGCTCATGGTGTTGCACAGGCTTCAATGCAGTGCTAAGCACATACCTGAGCTCAGTCTTTTACTCGTGTTTACATTCTTATCCACAATCCACCTCATTCCTGATTCTGATACGCAGTCTAAAAGGATATTTATGAGATTAAGTACCTAAGAAGTCACAAAAAGCCAGAGGGAAGGCTGCCTATGCAAGCTTAATATAATTCCTTCCTACAAAGGCATTAGAATATGGTCTTTGATTATATCTTCATTCAGTGCTCAGATTAGGCTGTGCACTGGAAAAGAGACACAATTGTGCTGTCCACAGGAATGCAAAAATATCAAAGCACCAACCTGTAACAGGCACTTAGTGTGGAAGTCTCCAGCCCAAATAAGTAAATGGTAAGAAAGTGAAATAGTATCCTACAGATAGACGCATCACGTAACTCTAGCACAGAGTTTGATGTGAATAGTCCCCCTGGTAAGATGTTCTCTAACGCTGTTCACAGCTACATACCCAGTTTCCACTATTTCATTAGCTACAACTTACATGTGCCTGCGTCATTTAAAAGGACACACACACTCTCTCTCATCCTGCTTCATAAAAAGTAACTGACAAATACAGAAATGTTTTACCAGATTGCTCCTCTATCATTCCCTGCCGATCTCTGGTGACTTAAAGAATATACGGGATCAATTTACTTCTCACTGTACTGTACTTTTCAATCTGCAGAGAAAACCCACTGCCTTTCTGAAACAAATATGCAAACATTACAGCCTCCATCCACAAAAAAAAAAAAGAAAAAAAAAAAAAAAAGGAGGCCCAGCTCATCACTTGGTCAAATCAACACAGGTTCACTTCAAGAGGGCTATGCTGACTTATAAAAGCAAAAGACATGGTTTGAGTGCTTGCAAATCGCCTTTACAAGTCATAGGTGGGGAAGAGTGTTCATTCAGAGAGTCCCTACTCCTTCTTTCCCACAAGCACACAGACTCCTGCCCTCTACCATGGGCCTAGCAGCTGCAGAACCGGGGTTTCTTCTATTAGGTGACAGGCCACTCAGGGCAGGGGACGCTTCTTTCCCAGGCTCAAGAGCTCCATCACCAAGCAGAGCCTCTGGGCACTACTACAACGTATGCCATCCTATAACAATAACAGCGTAATATTAGCATTAAGTAGGTGACCCCAGCGACCCAGCTCCATGGCGTCACACTGTGCATCCGTAGCGGTTGGCATCCAGCAGTCTCTTCTCAGAAAGGTTGCTTGAAGTGAAATAGGACTGAGTAAATACATTAATTAGCAAAACTTCAATTCACCAAGTCTGTGGTCATTAGGTCAAGTCTGCTTGAGGGGAAGATTTTTCATATGAGGCAAATTGCAGGGCTGAGACCAGAGAGCTGAGCATTCGCAGAAAGTTGATATGAGGCAGCTTTCCTCATCCTGGTACAGGCCTGGTTGTCCACTCTTCTACAGCATTACTTCAGGAATACAACGTCATCATCATCCACTGTAAAATAATGGGGAGAGTAGGTCGAATGCATCATCCATCCCTGACAGCACTCTGCAATAGTCACAACTGAACTGGACTATGCGGCATTGGAGATACTCTGTCTCCAGAAAAAGCAATAGCTAGACTAGACTAGACTATTTCAATTGGAAAGGACCTACAGTGATCATCTAGTCCAACTGCCTGATCACTTCAGGGATGATCAAAAAGTTGAAGCATGTTGTTAAGGGCATTGTTCAAATGCCTCTTAAACGCTGACAGGCTTGGGGCATTGACCACCTCTCTAGGAAGCCTGTTCCAGTGTTTGACCACCCTCTTGATAAAGAAATGTCTCCTAGTGTCCAGTCTAAACCTCCCCTGACACAGCTTTGAACCATTCCCATGCGTCCTATCACTGGATACCAGGGAGAAGAGATCACCACATCCCTCTCCACTGCCCCTCCTCAGGAAGCTGCGAGGAGAAGTGATGTTGCCCCTCAGCCTCCTTTTCTCCAAATTAGACAAGCACAAAGTCCTTAGCCACTCCTCGCAGAACTTGCCTTCCTTCCATCCCTTTCGCCAGCTTTGTTGCCCTCCTCTGGACATATTCAAGGATCTTTATGTCCTTCTTAAGTTGTGGGCCCCAGAACTGCACACAGTAGCCAAGGTGAGGCTGCAGCAACGCTAAATACAGCAGGATAATCATCACTTTTGAGCACCTGGTTGCGCTGTGTTTGATGCACCCCAGGAGGCAGTTTGCCCTCTTGCCTGCCAGGGCACACTGCTGACTCCTCTTGAGCCTGCTGCCAACCAGCAACCCCAGATCCCTTTCTGCAGGGCTGCTTTCCAGCCACTCCTCTCCCAGTATATACTTGTGCCTGGCATTACTCCGTCCTCGGTGCAGAATCTGGCATTTCAACTTGTTAAATTTCATCCCATTAATCATAGCCCAATGCTCCAATCTATACAGATCCCTCTGCAAGGCCTCCTGTTCCTCCACAGAGTCATCAGCACCTCCCAGTTTGGTATCATGAGCAAACCTGCTAATGGTGCATTCAACTCCTGCATCCTGATAGTTGATAAATATATTGAACAGATCATCTGTCCCTAGAATTGAACCCTGAGGAACACCACTGGTGACCAGTCACCAACAAGACGTAGCCCCATTCACTACAACCCTCCGAGCTCTGCCCTTCAGCCAGTTCTTCACCCAACACACTGTGAACCCGCTCATCCCACAGCTGGACAACTTGCTCAAAAGGATGCTGTGAGGGACAGTATCAAAATCCCAGATAATATAATAAAGCACAAGACTTAAAAGCCTGAAGCTCCTTGTTGTTTCTAACCTACTCTGTAAGTGATCAGGTAAAAATGACTTTTTAAAGGCTACAGAACAAAACACGCAGTGTCACTTGCAATGAAGTAGCCTGCATTTGTCAGTCAGGGAACAGGCTTTACCTCAGATTCCCGGAGATATATCCCTTTGCCATCTTGTGTTAAGTTGCGAAAGGCCTCTGTGAAAGAAATAAATTAGGAGCATTAACTTGATAGCCAAGAGATCAACACAAGCCAAGACACCCTGTCCCAGGAAAAACCTCAAAGGCAGAGTTTGTAGGCTATTCAGAAGTGCATGTGAGTTTCTCTGTTCTGTTGCTGGAAGATGCCCGAGGGCTGGGACACAGGGAGCAGCAGAATAAAGTCAGGCATGTTACTGTCTGTCCATCCAGCAGTGAAACGTCAAAACGCAGGCTGTCCCAACCTCACCCACTACAGTTTTGAGACACGTGCGAAGTGTCTACAGCACTAGCTCACAGACTAAGTATCAGCTGGTGAGCTCTGCATCATCACTACTGCAGGTATATTCCAAAGCTCCCTTCTTCCTGGAAAATGAGCAGTCTCCATCTGTAATTTGCCTGCCTCCTCATACAGAAGGCTGGTGCAAACCTGCAGGGAGCTAAATCACTCTGATATGTACAACCTGGATGTCTGTAGAAAGTGACTGGTGGAAAGATAAAGAGAGAAAGCTTGATTTCCTCTATATCTGTCCCTTGCTTTAAATTGATGACTCTTGGTCTATTCAGAAACTCAATCCTTCTAATTTTAACCTTACCACTGCCAGCTGGAGCAGCATCAGAAGGGCAAGGGCTTAGCTGGGCAGCCCAGCTTCCCTGGCCAGCCATGTAGCACCAGCCTCACCTCCCATGATCTCCACTCGAAGCATGAAGCACACAAAGCTCTCAAAGCTGATCTTCAAGTCAGGGTCACCATATCTGATTGCCATCAAATTACAGACTTCATTGCTGAGCGAAATGCCTTCATCAAAAGGGGAAAAAAAAAAAAAGGGGGGGGGCGGGATCAGAATGAGATGGCAACTCCCAGCTGTACACAGCTGAATGTGCATGGGGTGTACACAGAGCTGTGAGCTTTCACAACGAAGTGGTCTTCAGCCCTTCCCCAACAGCTTGGTTTTTCAAACCTCCCTTAAGATTATCAAATATTAGCCAGTCCAAACCAGACTACTACGTGGAGATACCTCCTTGAAACTTAAAAGGGTTCAGATCTGTTCCCCTATACTCACATTCCTGCCAGCGTTGGAATAAAATACACACATGGGCATCCTTTGCTCATGGGATATGAGGGTAATAACAGCAGCTGTGTTTAAAAGCAATACTCCGCAACAGGGTAGGAAAGGAGATGAAAAAGAAAAAGCCAGAGAAAGCTCATACAGAAAGCATCAGTCCCAATGTCAAGCATATTTGCAAGGAATAAAAGTATTTTCCATTCATGGCCTGGGATTTTAGCTGGCTTTAGCAGAGCTCTGCCTGGGTTTCTCACTGTGCTTTCACTGACTCAGAGGAACTGGGTGAACCATGCGCTAAAAAGAGGAGTGATATTTAAACTGCAAACCTGCAAAAGAAGTTGTAACACTGAGCAACAGCCCCCATTCAAAGCCTAGTAACAGCAACAGAGCTTGGTCCAGTATTTGGACCCATATGTACGGTCTTCCATCTCCAGACACTATATTAATGAAGTCTGCCACCAGTGTTGCCTCTGTGCAAGTCCTCCACTTGCAGGTTCAGTCCCTGAGCCATCATCTTCAGCAGAAGTAGCAATTTAATAGAAGCTAGATCTGGCCTCCCAGATGTACCCACACAACTCCTCACAGTCTTTTAAAATTAAATTAGCAATGAACAGGAAGGGATTTAAAAACTGGGTCTAAAATAGACAAACACTTCTGTTTCAGAGAACTGTCAGCATGAGACCACAATGGAGCAAAAAGCAGCCCATCATATAGCAAAATAACTTTCAGATGTTTTTACCCAGATAAAGAGGGAAGCAAAGATGGTTAATACCATGCAGCTTATGATGTTTTCCACTTCTCCTGTGCTCTATCTGCAATTCTCAAAATGTTTCCCAGCCCTAGACTTTTTCCAGCCTTTCTGAGGAGGAGGATGAGACTTGCCAATATGTGCCGTGGGCTCACCTGTCTCCTGTACAGCTGCATGCAGTTCCACAAGGTCAAGTTTCCCTGATCTGCTGGTGTCTTTTTTCTGGAAAACTTCCTGGGAGGAGGGGAAAAAAGTTTTTAAACAAACCCCCCCAGACCAAGAGATGACAGCAAAGTGATTGCGAGCAGGGAGATAATGCAAGGGGATACACAAATTATTGTTATACCAAATAGAAAAGCAGCCTTTTCCACAGGACTCTGAATTCCTGGATACTCAGTGTGCCAGAGGCATTCAGCTTCATGGGAGAATTAAGGTTAAAACATCTCAATCAAACATCAGAGAGCACCTAATTACATTTAAAAAAAAACCCCAAACAACCCAAAATCTCATGGCCACTCTAACATTCACACAATTATAATAAGGATAATGATTTCTTAGCCCACAAGCCTATCTATAGGCTTGATCCTCCCCCCACTAAAGTCAGTGGAAACCTTGCTGCTGATTTCAGAGGCAGCAGGAATCAACCCTTTCCCAAACCAATTCCATTCTGTCACAACTGAATTGTTATTATGGAGGGTCAGAAGTTCAATAAGCAGGGCCATGTCCTGGTGGTAAAGAAATCACAGTAACACCCTGTCTGCCCTAAGAAATAATGCTCCAGTGAAGTATTATGAGTCAGAAGTATCACTCATGTGAAGAAGGATACATCCAGGAGTGCCAAGATACCCTGGCAGTCATCCAGACTGAAACTCAGGTGAAAACTCTGGAAATCTGAAGAGGGGGGAAAAAAAAATAAAGTTGTTTTGAGGAGTCATTGAACATCTCAGGAAAATCAGCTCTCACAAAATTCCCCCTCACTTGAGAGGGCTGAGGCCCCAAAGCCTTTGTGAAAATTTACACCCACTTGAGAAGATGTATCATTTATGATGATAAAAATATGAGGCAACAGGATGGATTCTACTAGTCTCAGAAAATCCAATATGAGCTCCCTGCAGGCATGTAATACGAAATGAAATATGGTGCACTATCTCCAGCTATTAGAGAAAATGGAAGGAAAAGGACATCCAAAGCTGTAATCCCAAACAGAATTTACTGCATGACCTTGAGCAAAGTCACTTGACCTGAGGAGCTTTGGGGAGCAGCACCGAAGATTAATTGAAACCCTTGTGTTAAGCATCTCTCTCTCTCTTTCACAGATACACTGCCAGCTCTGTTAATATAATTAAAAGTACAGGCATCACTGAAAACATGATGCTGCATCAAAGCTTAGCATTCCTCGTTCATACATAAGGTACATGAAGAGTAACAGAAATAGACTCTAATCTTACTGCAAATCACGATTATAGATTGTCTGAAGACTTTCACTGAGCAGGGGACAGAACCATAACTCACCAATCCCTTCTCTGCAGAAAGTGAAGATGTTTTAATCTTGTAATAGCCCTGTTTAGTAAATATGAATCAAGTACTGGAACATTTTTAAATTAACATCTTAAAATTGATCACTTATGAAAAATAAAGGCTCTCTGTTCGACACAGTCTTCTCACAGATAAGACAGTGCCTGGTGGGTCACTTTACAAAGAAAGAATAGCTATCCTTGTCCACCTTTGTGAGAAAAGGGAGCAACGTCAAATTCAGCCTAAGTGGAAAAGGCATCGCGTCAGTCTTTTATTCATCTTCTTTGCTGCCTATAATGGCTGGATGATGTATTTTCTGTGTTGCACATGGGTTGTTACCAGAGAAGAAACTGGAAAGGAAAACTGGCTTCATCATTATATCTGTAACTTCGTTGCTGTTGTTAATAGAAAACAGCCACTGGAATACCTCGCTACTGTCCAGGTAACATTATTTATAACTAGGGACCAAATTACAAGCTTGCGGAGTGCTCTGGGCTGCCGTTGGGAGAGTGGATGTCACAGTCCTCACAAGAGAGACAACCTCAGGGCTCACTTGGTTCTCACAAGCATAAGTTACACCGGCTACCTGCATCTCCATCCTGTCTCCCAAAAACAAACAGAGCAAGGAACAGCCCTATGCATGCATAATAGGGAAGAGCAAACAGGAATATCAGGCATGAACCAGGCACATCAAGGTAAAGACAAGACCCCCTTCCACCATATAACTGCCTACAGACCAGGCTAACTTTCTACACCTTCTAGTGGTGGTACTGCCAAGAATGTGGTAGTGCCACAAGGTGAAATGAGATACAGTTTCAGAATCAAGGCTGAGGTCAAGCCAAGTTTGGAGGTCAAACTCAGAGTCTGCATCCACACACAGTATCTACGCTTGCTCTTCCCCCTCATTCTTTCAGTTGTTGAAATTCAAACTAGATTAACTTTGCTTATAAAATTTCTACCATGTTGATTCGCACCCCAACAAATTCTTTCTCTCTGGAAATCTAACATGGCATCAGAACAGTCAGTTCAGTCAGATTCAAGCCAGTTTCTCTTCCCAGAATTCAAGAAACAGGTACAGGAGCTGGGGCTTTTCTCTAAGAGGGTTTATTTTAGAGAAACATTATTTCTCAGCACTTACTTCTCCAAGATATATTATTCAGGATCCTCTGGAGCTGAACAGCATTTATTTCAGGATTCTGTGATAAGGAAGAGGGTATTTTTATTACTTATTTTTTTTTAAGTATTAAATCACTTTTCACCCTCTTTTGTTTTCCCAGCATGTCCCATCTTCATTCTCTGCCTTTCTGGCCCCACTCCAGCCAGTGTGAAAATCAATAGAAAAGACTCCCTTTGAATATGACAAGAGTCTCGGCCTGCAAGAGCTGCAGTCTGCTCTGGGCTAAGTTCTCAGGGCTCCACACAGATCAATGCAGTACTGCAGATTTACACTGAGTGAAGATCCAGACCGTTAACCTTTCAGCCCTGGTGCCATCTGTCCCATCAAGCACACTGTCAAGAGACCTGCTTCAAATATTTCCCTTTTATCATTTACAAAAAAAAAAAAAAAAAGATGGAAACTCTGGAATGCTTCCTCCCAAAACTTTTCAAAGCAGAGTCTTTCCCCTCCTCGTTATACTAAAGTTTACAGGTTTTTTTAGAAACTGTGACATTTGTTTGTTTGGAGGATGATTTTTATTTTTTTTTAAACGTCACTTCTCAAAAATATAAGCCGGTTTTCAGATCATTGAGGCATACCAGGGTAATGCATTGAGAAATGGCAGTACTGCTCGCCTCTGTGTGTACTTGGACCTCCTGACAGCAAAGGACCAGCATCTCGCAATACATGGTAATTTCTAGCACAGCTGAAAGCCACACCATTCTCAAAATCAAAGTCTTAAACACCTGGCAAAAAGTAAATGCATTACTTGTTTTTAGTAACAGCTTCCATCAAAATATTGCTATCAATCAAAAGTGCAAATGTGTTATTGTGAAAATACATTTGCCAAATACAGGGTATGCTGCTAAACAAACACAGCCACCTCTTCTGAAAAGTGACACACTTCCATCCCTCATCATAGTTAGTGGGATCCCTGAAGGCCAATTCCATCCCAAATCAGGCCAGAGAGATCACTAAAAAGAATCTTTCACAATAAGGATCATATTCCACTAGGAAAGTCAGTGAAAAAGAGGAGGTGATGGGACATCTAGTACTTGCTTTGCCTCTCAAAGCAAGTTAACTGCCATCAAACTGTGATGAAGGATGTACAAGACAAGTGTCAATATTTCAGGGGGTGTTCTTTAATAGGCAACTTTCCCCAATGAGCGTAAGAACACCCTAAAGGGTAAGATGGATCCACACAGCCCACCAATAAAATAATAAAGGAATAGGAATTAATGTTTAGGGAGAGGACACGAGCCTGGACAGCTTCTGCAGTCCATTCTCTGGTTTCCCTGGCACCCAGACCTGTTGGAAAAAGGATCTTAGAGGGTACGTTCCTGCCTAGTCCTTTAGTATCTGTTTATGGACCTGCTGCCCATCAGTTTGCTAATGCCTTTTGAGCCTGTTGATACTGTGACATCCACAACGTCCTGTGGCATTAAGTTCCAGACATTCACACTCTGTTGCATAGAGAAGTACGCCTGTCTCAACGCTAACATATTCCTAAGCTTTGCGGTCAAAACTGCTGCATGGAATCAGGACTGTACACACAGCCCAAACTCACGTGGCCCCTCTCTGTTCCCCATGCTTCCATGTCCAGACCTCCCTTGAACATCCACATACTTTTACTTTCACAGAGCTACAGAATAGCTGTGGAGGAGTATACCCTGGCAGCTTATGCACACACTTACCTGTTCAAAATGCTTTGTGAAGAAATCCTCCCAAATCTTGCCTTCATACCTATCAACAATTTCCTTTAAGATATTAAAAAATAAAAAATAAAAATCATTAACTTGAGGAAAAAAAAAACCACCGCCATTCGAGACAGAGTTACTAAAGATGCTTTCCCAGAACTGCATTCTCATCCCCTGCCCTTCCACCTTCTCCCCACCACTGCAATCAATGCTACATCACTAACACAGCCCACTGCTAAGATAGCTCCCCGCCTCATAGAAATGCTATTTCTTGGAAAGAAATACTCAGATAGCACTCAGTGGCAAGAAACATTTCCCCTCTGCCAAGCTGTGCAATAACAAAGGACGAGGGTCACTCCATGCCAAGAAGAAAGACAGAAGGGTCTCTGTCCTCCTTCCTTTATACAGGAGAATAGAGGAGATGAAAGAAGGAATGGCCCAGCTTATGCCAGGGGAACAGACTATGCTATAAACTCCCTGGCACAAGTTACAGATGTGCATGCACTGCTGTTGAGCTCAACTGTTTGGAAAACAACCTACACACTGCTGCATGGAAACAGTACTGCTCAGGTCCCGTGTTGTCTTCAAAACTTTCAAGGCGTGAAAGCGCAAGAATGGACCAGGAGTCTCCAAAAAAGCCACGAATAGGAAAGACAGCAGAACAAGTAAGATGATGCCATTAAAAGAAGTTTGCAAAAATACAACTAACAAAGGCATCTAAAAATTTGCCCATCCTCCACATCTGACTGCATCTGTCCACATGGTCCAAGGAACTCTGCCTGTAAACCCAAGCTGCCCTTTCAAAAGTGCTGCCAACACAAGCACTCACAGTCTCACTCAGCCTCTCCACAGGGCAAACCCAACACCCAGAGCAGAAGACTGAACAACAGATCTCCCACTCCCCTCATTCTCACTCACCTTAGAGAGGGTGAAACTGGTGTTCCCGCCCATTTCCCTGGAGATGTAAAAAAAATCAGCCATATTAAGGAGATATCCCAGAGTTGTGTGTTTGTGTCATCACAAGTGGCATCCCTCACCAGCAGAAAGGGCCCCAACCCACTGTTGCAGCATATGTTTTTTTTCCTCTCAGTGTTGCAGCTGCAATCAGGGAAGCCCCTGTGTCCATACAGCTCCCCAGGGACTGCTGGCATTTCAAGTCTCCAAAGCACCATTTCTGCACAAGCAACCATCCCAGCATCACCAGCAGGGCCTCCTGGCAAACTGATGGGGTATTAAAAACTGTTGTTGTTCTCCACAGTCTCAAATGTGTGTGTGCTGCAAGAATCCCTTGTGTAGACCCAGCTCAACACTTCTTTAAAGGGTAAGGCCAAAAGCAGTGCTTCAACCACTGAGCACCCTAAGGTGGGGAGAAAACCCACAGCCAGCCTCTCCAAAAAAGACTGTGCTGGTTTTCGCAGAGTAAAGTCTTTACACTGCCCCCATTAGACTAGAAAGACTAGACCATCCCACCATCCCAAAGAATGAGGTGCTGGCAGAGGGGCAGCAACCTCTCACCGAAGAACATGTTTCCTGGAGAAGACACGCAGGATGAATTCAGACTCCTGCTGAGGCTCCAGGGTGGATGGGACAATCACATAGACACCAGGCTCCAGGTGGAAGTCATGAGTCACTTCCCGCTCATCAAGGAAGACCTGGTGCTTGTTCACAGGCTGATGTCGAGTAAAGAAAGATGGAGGCAGCTTTCTGTTGCTTTCCTGGTACTGTTAAGAGAAGAAACAGAAGAGAAATGTGTTCTGCACCAGCTGAACATATGGACAAAAAGCATGTGGAGAATTCACAAGCATGGTATACACAGCCTACCTTCACACCTCAGTGGGGTTTTTTGGGTTTGGTTTTTTTTGTTTGGTTGGTTGGTTGGGTTTTTTTGTTTTTTTACAGATAACAGGGCCTAAAGGACTCAGTCTCCTCCCAGGATATGCACCACTCCTGCCCAATACTAAAATGACGAAGAACAGGGCTTCCTGCAACATTATCAACAATATAATACTACTTGCAAGGAACAGCAGCAAGGACTGGGAAAAGAATTGGCTTCTGTCAACCTAAACTACTGCAAAAGTAATTTCTACACTGGCAGAAATGACTGCAGGCAGGAACTGCTCTAGAGACTGCTCTTCACTAGCCGGAACCCCTCCTAACCCATAGGTACCACGCACTTTGTTCCCAGCTTGTCCCTTGCACTAGGGATCTGGCAGCAGAGGATTTTTCAGAGCACCCGTGATCTGAGCATGCTGCAGGAGCAGCCTAATCCCTAGCTCTGACTCTGTGCATGTGTCCTTGATCTGCCTGGCACTCTCGGCTCTTACAGATGTTTGCTCTGCAGGCACTTTTCTGCAATAGGAGGATGGATAAAGTGTTGATACAGGCAACACTGAACTCATTTTTAATGCCACCGAGTGCCCAGTACACAAGCCAAATAAATAATCCTGCTAGCTAAGACCACTGTCACCTTCTGATCTTGGCTGTTCCTCAAAACATTTAGCCATTTTACTCTGCAGCCTCGTAGTGGAGATGCTATTCCTCTTCCTTTGCCAGTATTTTTCTTACTAATAGAGCAATCTTTCTTCTGAAGGGTTCAGGGTTACTCCTCATGCCCCTTATGTTAAATTTAAAGTTTTTATATTCCAGTCAATACTTTGTTGACTGTAGTTCCAATACGTTAGATGCTCTCAGCTTGCCATCTCTCTGTATTGATCTTGGCAACTGCTACAAACCTGAAATTAAAGTCCTGGCTGCCACCATTCCCTCTCAAGTACAGCACAGCATTGTGCTAGGGGCGCACTCGGACCCCCTCTGCCAGGAATTTTAAGTCACTTGTAACCCTGATACTGCCCAAAATATTTAAGTCAGGAAGGAGTGGCATCCTTCCGTGCTGGAAACACAGTTACTGGGAACTCAATTGCGCTGCCCTGACCACACATCCAAACTAGTTCTTTGCCAGCCCAAATTCAAAGGGACTCTCATTTAAGAGGTGTTCTGAGTAATAAGAGAGTGGAAGATATGCCCTTTACAGATAAAAAAAAGAGCTAAACCTTTCCCTGTTTTACATAGCCCTCTGAGGTCAGGGCCAAAATTGGGACTTACATCAGGGTTTAACTTCCAAGGCCCTTCCTCACATCCCAAAGGCTCCTGACTAAAGAAAATGCTAGAAATACAGCTGGCCTGAGGAAGCTGAAAACACCTGTAGCGTCAGCTCCAGAGCATCCCCAGCCAGGAAGGCACCTGACCACCCCAGGAGACCCCAGACTTGCATGGGACACCAGCTCTGCTCCTACCTCATCCCAAGATTGGGATGCAGCAGAAACACGGCCCTGGCTCCCGAGAGCTGCAGCAAGTCCAGCTCAGACACAGCCCTGGGGCACCATTCCACAACTGCAGCAGGGACAACGTACTGATTGCGTAAACACTGATGCCACTTCTAACACCTTTGAAGACCTAGTGCAGAAGCTACACAGCTAACGTCCCTTTTTAAAGCCACTGAGCCCTCCAGATACAGCTGCTCTTCAGAAGATTCAGTAGATAGCTCCGTATTAATAGTGACTTTCTGTGCTGCCTCAATGAACTCAAATACACTGTTACTAGCTGCCAGCCAAGGAACAAAAGCAAACACAACACCTTCAGTGTTGTCATAACAGCTGTACCAGCCCAGGTCCCCCAACAGACAGCCAACAGTGGTGACAATGGACTCACCTGTAGGTCCACCTGCAGGAAGAAAAGAAACAGAGCACCTGTCAGATATGGACCTCTGGGTCTCACACAACATAGCCATATCATTGCTGGGAAGCAGCTACATGTATTCTGCTGAGGTCTTTGCCTTCAGAAACCTCAGCCCCTCCACCTGAAAACCCTTCCCCACAGCCATCTCTCTGTAATTGGGCAAACTCACAGCAGCAAGAGCTGTGGCTCTGTTCAAGGGAAGAGAATAGCTCTACAAGGCACTCAGATAAGTAGAGAATTAGGGTGCCGAGGGGGGGAACTCTCACTCCTTCTAGTGATATCCACTTACCCCCAGATACACGGGGAACTCGCAGTATTCACACATGGGCTGCTGCCACGTCATACTAGGAACATTACTCAAGCACAATTTTACCATGGTTGGAAATAACCTGAAGGTAGTGCTCTCCCTGCCCCAAAGTAAGGGGACTCCTGGCACCCTCTCCCAGCTCTTGCACATACTCTTAGAGAGGGCAAAATAAAGCCCAGTGTGCCCTGAAGCAAGAACCATTTCTCACACAGCATGCCAGAGAGGCAGCAAGTGGGGCACAGGGCCTGAGGGACCCTAGCTCTGATGCGTGAGGAGACTGGGGAGGCAAGGAGAAAAGAGCCCAAATCACCCCCTGCACAGCAAAACTCTTGGTCTGCAAAGCTCTACAGTTTAGAGAGGCTGGAAGTTTTCCTATTTGGTGAAAGCAAGAAAGGCAAAGCAATTCTTCACACCTTGTAGAGTGAAAATCCAATGAAGAGGTGAGGAGCTCGGTTCCGGTGTTTGCTGCTGTGTTTCTGCATCAGGGATATAACCACATTGCAGGAAGCCGGGCTTTTCTTACTGTCTTCAACTGGTAAAACATTCAGCCAGTACTGAGGGTTCATCCAAAAGGTGCCTAAGCAAAACAAGAAAAACGTTTTGATGTCATTTTCCAATCACAAAATTGGTTGCCAGCTTCCCACATGATGCCTGGCATTGGACTGAATAGGTCACAGGTTGTCTGGACCTCCAGACCCCACACGGATTTGATCTTAGGGTGCAGTTTACAAGTTTAGCAGTGCAACCATTATGTAAGACAGGAGGAAGGCCCAGGAACAAGGAACTACTTTTCCACTCACCTGCAACTAAGAGCTCATTTTGTTTATAAATGTATCACTGCTCCTCTATCACCTCCAGTGTATGGGCTAGCCGACTTCAGACCCTACCTGCTCTACTTCCAGAAGGCCTGAACCTCTGCATTTCTCATTCACTTTACTTAAAACACCACTCCCTGGAGGTGCTGAGAATGCAAATTTTAACAGACAAGGTTAATGCCCCAAAGAAGCTCAGTGTTGACAATTGATCCTAAGATCCTGCAGCTCATTTCATGCCATAACCAGCCCACTGCCCTATGTTTGCAAGTGATGCAGCTTCTGTGATAGCAGAAGCTAGTCAAAGTCCTTCAGCTGCTAATTTCTGATGTTTGTGTGAAGGGTTAAGCAGAAAGAGCACATTTCTGTTGTCAATTTTGTGTTAACAGGTGTAAGGTGCTGGTAACGGAGGCAGTAGGCCATTGTTCCCCCAGACTGATCCAAAAGAGCATCTCTCACCATTGCAGAATCCCAGACTTCCTCTCGCTGTACTTCCTTTAACCCATCTCCCTCTCTGCAGGGAGTACATCCACTTCTTCCCATCTTCCTGGCTCATCAGGTCTGGAGTTAATTTACAGATCATCAGATCTACAAAATGAATCTTAAAATCTCGCAGAGACATCCTGGGAAAAGAGTGCCAAGAGACATCTTGTTAGCAGTTTAGTTTAGTCCATATGGCTTACAAAAAGAAACGGAAAGGGAGCAGGGAACTTCGAAGCTGCACCATTCTGTGTTACATATGGTAACGCTCATATTTTATTAGGCAGTAAAGAAGAGAGCGTTTGCTCCAACAGCAGCATCTAGCAGTAGCAAACGCACAACTAAAATTTCAGCAAACGATAGCAGCACAGAGATTAAAATAATATTGCCACCAAAAGGACCACAGTGAAACGACACGGGCGACAACATTGCCACCTCGTGGCAGAAGCTGCGGAGAAGCCACGAACAAACAAGGCAAGCAAGAGCTTCCCAAAGCTATCTTATAAACAAAAGGCAGGACAAAAGCTCCTGAAAGCTGCCCACGTCTCCAGCAGCCCTGGGAGACCTGGCAGTGTCCTGCTTCTCCCTTACTCCTACCATTGAAGAACAGTGCATCTCTTCTGTGTCAGCACTGCTACTGCTTCTCATATCGTCAAGCAGAGGAGGAGAAAAAAGCGAGCACAAGCTGTTATAAAGCAAATCACATACACCTCGACCTAAGTGGCAATGTGCTGCTTCATCTCCAGACAGCCCCAGAGCTACTGGCAGAGGGGAGAGGTGAAACTGTGCCATTACCAGAATTCTCCATCCTCCTTCTTTTTCCTCAGCAAAATCTTCTCCTTCGGGCTCAGCAGCTCCCATTTGTAAGAGCTGAGGACAAAAACACGAGGGGATTAACCAAATGTGGCCTCAAATTCAAGCCAGAGTACATAGCTTTGCTTTATAAAAAGAGACCAAATCCCTGTCCCCACATATTTCCACGTTTCTCCCCCACTAAACACAGGCTCTCTATGCCTTCAGCCACGGGAGACTCTCCACAGGCACTCTGGGTCCAGTTTTCTCCAGCAGAAGCCAGAAACGCTCCATTTCCATCAGCCAGTCCATTCACTTCCACACACAACTTCAAGTATTTAAAATATGAAAATCTAGACCTGTTTTGTTGGTTAATTTTCTGTCAAAGGAGAGATAATAGGAAGAGTGTTTGGCATAATGAATGAATGACTAGGACAGCACAAGAGGCAGCTGGGAGTCGTTTAAAAGACAGGCCTACAGTATGTTGCTCATTATGCTCTTCAACAGGAACAGCTGGTATGTTGTCATTATGTGACAGACACGCATCAGAGAAGTTACTGCTCTGCAGACAAGGTGAAAGTCACTCACATTCCCAACACCTCCCTATGCTCTTCCCTCCTCCCTATCCCCAAGCCTCAGCAAGCAGGGTCTGTACATGGAATGAAATGAAGTTTGGAAGGAAGGAACATGCTCCACTTCAAAGCGGAATAGGACACAAGTCTATGGTTGCCTGTGGTCTAGATTGCAAGCCCCTGTCTTTCACGGATTCCAATCAAAACATTCAGACAGATGCAAATATAGGGCCCATTTACCTCACTAGTTGCTTCCTCTGATCTCCTACCGAATTGTATTTTCCCAAACAGATAGGATGGAGGACTTCTTTGCAGCCACCCAACTCTAACACTTTGCAGCCCATGGAGGACTTTGCACAGTCCGTCCTGTGATAAAGGGCTGTGTGCCCTGAAACATGCTGTTTGTTTAGAGCCTCCTCACAGCTATCTGTCACTTTGCGTGCCATCCAGATCACAGCAACATGGTCAGCGACTGATGCTCATATTATGTTTCCTCTGGCATTCAGTGAATGGAAAAGCAGAATTGAGCTTGTTGAAGCTGCATGTGTGAAGTGAGCCCAACTATGTGAGCACTATCTGCTGGAGAAATACAAATCTATGGAGTCATTGCTTTGACACCAGAGGGTCCATGAAAGCAACCGTTACTTATCTTAATGCTGCTCTCAGCACTAATTCATGCCTGAAGGTGGCAGCATCTTTCCTCCAAGAAACCTCTCCTCGCACTTACGATCAGATCTTCCCTTTTTTAAACTCACCTGTCACTCCAGTCTCCTTTCCATTCAATTTTTCCCCACGGATTTCTCAGTCTCACTAGGTTTTCTGGCCCATATTGACAGGTCACCTGCAGAAAACAGTAACACTGTGCTTACCAACGTCTCAGCAGTTCTCATCTGGTTTATATCACTGTACTATGTCAGATATTAACAAAGATTGTTTGTTCTCCCAGATTCCAACAAGTATGATGATAAAAATCTATGAACATGCAACTCTGAATGCCAGCAACAAAGAGATTAAGATGCTTTATCTTATGTTCTATGACTGAAACCAGAAACCTCACAGATTCCTATTGGAAGGCTTGACCATAAATTCCTCTTCCTTTCCAACATCTGCTCATTTTGTGCTTATGTGGAGGCAGGACTGTACTACTGTGAAAGCTAACTCCTACCTCAGTGCAATGGCACAGCACAATGCAAACCAAGGGGTGACCACATAGATTAGTGCCTCCTGAATTGGGATGCCATGGTTGGAGAAGAGGGAGCAAGGCCAACCAGGGGCTTTGTTGGCAGCATACATACGTACCCCAAGAGGGTCCAGCTCATCCTCCTAGCATGCCCAAAGGCCAGTCCTTTCCTACTTAATAGCTAAGATGCATTTGTACGCGATGGTCTCAGCAGAGCCCCATGAACCCTTAGAGATACGTTGATTTATAACCATTGTCCTTTACATCAAGGTCACGATACTAAAAAGGACACACTTGAAAGTGAATCTTTACAAAGTATGCAGTCTCTTTTAGCCTTAGACTAAGAGAAGAGCACTGGAGGAGGAGATACCGCAGTGGCCCTGATTAAGGGTTGAACCTATGACTGCAATGAAAATTGCTAACATCCAAACAAACCTGGACACAGGACATTAGGGCTAGTCTTACCTTTCTAATACCAGTTACTGTGTAGGCATGGCCAGCAACAAGCCCATTCTTCAGGACCTTTGTTGCCTGTATACAAGGAAGAGAAACAGAAGGAAAATAATCCTTTTATTCCAGCCCTACTTACATGGCAGTCTCATATCGATACCAGAGACCTGTACCTGTATAAGCAATGACTCTCAAAGAGAGAATGGCTTGAACCAAAAAAAAAGTATGCTTGGAATTGGAAGGTTGATTGGGAAGGTCCCTTCCTAAATTGGGGATCTTTGGCTAGAGATCATTTCACTTTTAAAAAGTCCAGGAGGTTAGGTTTTGATTTTCAGAATAGTAGGTTTTCCCAAAAGCTGAAGTGCATAAGGCTTGGAAGCCAAGACTTGAATTCATGTTCTGAACTACACACTTCTCTATCTTAGCTATAATCTTATTCTATTTAACAAAAATGGGAAAATACAGTAGATCCTTTTTTTAATAGAGGTTCTTTGATAGATAAGCCAGTTCCTAAACATAACAACAGAGAACTGAGAGCAGCATGGAATCACTCCATGTGAAAAGTTTAACATGAAGAATGTAATCTTTACAGAAAGTCATGTGTGGCAGCTTTGATACTTTTTGAGTCACAATGACTAGCTGAGCAGAGGGAAGCAGGTCTGGAAAGGCTTTTAGCTGTGGAAGCCACTTGATGTCACTCCGAGTCTCACCCCTAAATGTGTCTGACAGCCCATGAGAGATCTGCTGTAGGTTGCTCTTGTCAAGATATCCCACAGATCAGGAGGAGCTGCTGCAAGCCGGATCCTTATATTAATACCACCCGTAAAATCCACCAAGGCTTCTGAAACTTGCCCAATCTGCAGATCTTCATAGGAGCCATAGAGTCTAGCAAAAAACATATCAATAGATTCCTGGGGTTATAGTCACAGAGGATAGGTTGAGAACAGCATGCCAATGAAAACATACAATAAAGGTTTGCAAAAGTAAAAGGAAAGCTGTAACTCATGTTTAATTTTAGGGGAATCTTTGGCATTTAGGAATAGTGGAATCTAGCAAATTGCCTCCAAGATGGGCCATAATCTGAAAGGTTCTCTTCGCTCAGTCATCCCTTCCTGCACAGTTGTGAGAACACACCCATCACTACTTCTTTGATAAATCTGCCTTAGCAAATGTTGCCTGAATTTATCACCAGACACCGTGCCGTATCTAAGAGTCCCTCAAGAGGCACACTATCTCCAATCTGATTTTCTTTACCATTGCAGTGCAGCTTTCTCTGATCTTTTTGTTCTAACGCTAAAACCAAAAGAAAATAACTGAACTTTATTTCCTTTGCTGTGACTTTTCTCTCAATGTTACCTAGGATTTTTCCCTGCTCTGCAGAGATTATTTCAGCTCAATATTAACAAACTCCAGCAGTTATGCTTCGTTGCTTTCTTCTTAGTCCTGATAAACCACTCTAGACAAAACACCCTGGTGAAAAGCCAGCATTCTCACTATGCCACGTGACTTGTTAAGTGCCTCAGCTTTGGGGGACCCAAGAGCAGGAACTTTCAGCAAAAACAAAGTACAATGCTTCAGCAGACCCCCAAAATGAAACTCCTTGGAGGTTTCTCAAGCTGATAATACATCAAAGGAGGCATCAGAAATCATTCACCTTTGAAAATCCCTATCTGTGGCCTTCCACTCCTCTGCAGTATTTACAAAGAAGGCATCACCCCGGCCAATACACTCTAAACAGCAATAACACTCAGGAAACAACCCCCTAGGACAGGTCTGTTTTCATGCCTACTCCTAAACTCTTGGATTTAAACTCAAGGGCCTGGATTGATAGCAAAAGCTGCCACTGCAGTAGCTATTATCTAATAATAGAAAGATGAGAACCATTTACTACACTCCAAATGTGGTAAAGCCTAGGAGATGCATTTATAAACAAGAACAAACTGTGTAGGCACCAACCAACATATTTTAGAGAGACTATTTGCATAACTTGGAATGAGTCACTTACTTAGCATATGCCTTCTCCAGAAGGGCTCCCCAGAACACGTTCTTATAGACTGAGGAAACAAAGACCAGCTCCCCGGCCTCGTTTACCGGCAGGCGATCATCAACCACCACGTCAACCCATTCACCGAAGTGCCAGAACTGTCAGAGGAAAGGAATGAGCTGATGTTTCCCTTGGAAGGGACCTCCCCTTGAAACAACAGGAAAGGCAAGATAGCTTAGCTGTGGGCACAGGACGAACTGCCTTGGGAGGAGGGCTGCTTTGGGTCAGTGGGATGGGCTGACTCACCTACAGACCCAACTCAGAGGGTCAAAACAGAGGAGAAAACAAAGCATGTATCAGGTGTAAAAGGATTAAGCAGGGAAATTAGGCACAGCTGGGCTTCCAGGAAGGAGTTCCTAACTGCGGGGTGGCAGAGTCGCACCAAGAGCTGGGCAAAGGGGTAGAAGGTTGGAGCAGATGTGCTCAAGTCCTGTTGACTGTTGCCGCTATGGAGAAAGACTTTTGCCTGGATTAAAACAGGGCTAGGGCACAGCTGGAGAGAAGGGCCAAGAGGAGGTATATCCTCAGACTGGCTTGTAGTTGATCTACTGCCTGCAGTACTTTGTGGGAGGGGTGATGGGCTACTCTCTAGTCCAGGATACCCTCTGGCCACTTTGACCTGGCCAAGGGGAACTGTGTACAAATTATCTAAGGGTGTGACACAAAACATGACAGGATTTCTGATCTGGGGGAGCAGATGTACCCGGAAGTGGAAAATGCCAGCATATTTCCTCTCAAAGCTCTGGTTTTGTGGCACAACTGCAGCCAGGATGTCCTGGTGGAACGTCAGCGCTTCCAGGGCCGCCAGGAACCAGCAGTTCTCTGCGCCAAGACAAATGGACACATGCAGTTGGCTGAAAAGTGAAAGTTGTCAGCCAAGTTCAGGAACACCACCGAGATCCTAGCAGAAGAGCTGTTGTGCCAATCTCTTCACAATTATAACAAATTACACACAGAAAATTAGATGATCCAGACAGGTGCTTTACTTAACCAAACCATGATTAGTTTCTAAGTATTCTCTCATGATCTTTTTATTTGGATATTCTTTGGTTAAATAAGAAATTTAGCAAGAAATAGCTCTCAATGGAAACATTCTCGGTCTTTACTGACATTGTGTGTGTGTTTTTTTCTGTTCTCTGTAAAGGCACACTATTAAAAAAAAAAACCTTTTCCCTTTTTCTTTGAAAACAGCAACTTTTCAGAAGAGAAACATTATTTCCAATAGATCTCACATGCAAGACTACTTATCAAACTTTGTGTTTAAGGGCTTAAAGCACTTAAAAATTAATTTAGTCCTGCCCCTATTTGTTTTGCAGATGATAATATATCCTTTTACTTTAGGTAACATGGGCATAAAAAATATTTTTCTAACTGCAAAGCTGAGAAGAGAACACACACTAAGCCTTAGGTACAAAGATAGCAAAAGCCTCAGATTTTCCTGCTTCTGTGGCCTCTGTTCAGTTGTCAAGCAGCAACATTACAGACCAGTAAAAGCACAGGATCATTTCCTACGGCAGTATTAGCATGCACAGAAGCAACACAAAAAGTGGCAATTTCAGCTTTTGGAGACACCTCTCACCCCTCAAATCCCACCTTAAAGCTTGACAGGTTTTCTACTGAGCCTATCCCGTCTTAATGATTGCTTCATCCACACCATGCCAAGTTAAGAGATAAGGATATACACGCCTTCTATTTCCATATGAAGTTTTATACAGTCAAATTCCACACAAAATGGTATCTTGTATAAGAATACTTAGATATTTATACAAAGGAGCTTCCTTACCCACCAATCCTTGGCAGAGATCAAGTTGCTTTCTGTTTGCAGCATAAAATACTGGACTTCTGTGCAAAGCCTGGGAAGCACACAACCAAAAAGAAAAAAAAGGGAGAGAGTCCAGTCAGTGATATGAGCTGGTTTAGCTTGAAGTCAAGGACTTTCTGAATTTCATAGGATGGGAAATACAGTGAGTTCCTAGTCCGGGATGTAAAAACCTCATGAATATGTGACAGAAAACACTCCCTCTGCCTGTTCAAAGCTTTCAAAATACTTAGGGTCCCTTTGTCCCAGCAGACATTGTTCTGATTCAGGTATAACTCTAGTGCTACCATATGCTCTGGCTAACCTGACACAAGCCTGGGCACACATTTGTGCTTGGTCTATACTGAATTTGGTCTCCGACATAAGCCACTGGTGCTCAGATGCAACACCATGGGTCTCCACAAACACCTCACTGAGAAGACAACCCTTCAGACCTGCCAGACCTGCTCATCTGCAATTACTGACAAGTTTCAGCCAAAAGAGGGTACAATGGCACAGCATAACTGTTCAAACTTTCACCTAACCTGGCTGATGTCTCCATAATTTGACCGACAGTCAAGCTACAGACTAACTGATGGCTGCTACACAAAGTTCCTGTTGCTGTGACAAGACTAGGTCTGTAAATAATTGTTCAGAGAGAAATTACGTTGTTATTTTTTCCTCTATCAAGTGCCTCTGGGGTCAAATTAATAACCTAAGTGTCAAACTTAACGTTTCACTCTAATGACCCACAAATTGCTCAAGCTAATTTTCACACTGTTGGCTTCCCCTTCAGGCAGTAGCTGAGAAACAGCAAACCTTCAGAAGGCAGTTACAGTAATTAGACACCGAGCCCCATCCTTGGTGAATTTGGGTATTCAGTTTGCAGGCCATCAGTCATAGATGCAGCAAGCTACCAGCCTGCAGGCTGAATGGCAGAATCTCAGAGTTTCCTCTGCAGCGCAGGGACTGCAGGATGCACAGCATCCATCCTCAGAGAGCCTTTGCTGGACTAAGTTTGTCATTCAGAGCAAATGGCAGCCTTCTTCACGAGGCAGTTTTAGAGCAGCAGAATGGTGGACTGAGAGACATAGGAGGTTTCAAGTCCATTCCAACATCTCTGGGTTGGAGGGACACCTGAAGGGCTTTGTAGAGGCCAAGACTCATGTTGACCCTTCCCTCCCAAATACCTCTACGCTGATATAGCTGCCTCAGCCATAGTGCCCAGCACAACCCAGCTCAGGCCCCTGAGGACCGCACTCTTCCTCCATCTGCAGATTCTGAGTGAACACAAACCATCTGTGAGACCAAATTGCATATGAAACTCTGAGAACCAGAGCTGCTTTTCCTGAGCTCTCCTGCACAATTTGTAAAGGTACCTTTACTTTCACAGTGATTTTCATTAGTTTTGCAGAAACTCAGCCCTTCTATTGGTTAAATTGGTTAAATTAGACAAAATACGACAGCTAGAAAGTAACTTAGCTCAGGAGATGTTATCTGCTATTACCTGTCAGAATTCCCTTACAGACATGGTAACATAAGGAGTCAGTGCTACTGAAATACACAGATAATTCTATACATTGCTTTCAGGAAGATCTGATTGTCAATAAGTTGCTCAGTGCCTCAGTAAGAACAGAACTGCCACTGCTAGTAACAGGCCAGAGCTAACCGCCCTTATCTAACCGTGCCAATCCCCAATCCTGGCCTCCTAGACTTCTTATCCTTTTGTTATGAGAACTTGCTCTGTGGCCAGTGCTCAGTACCAGGTGTCTCTTCTTGTGATGTTCAGTTTAAGTGTGGAATACCAGCAAAGGCCTTGGAAACATGGGCACAAGTAGAAAACAGATGTCTCGAAACTAAAAACAACTCACTGATTGGTGTCCAATTACTGACTGTGGCAGAAGCTCAACCTTGAAAGCTGCAAAAAGACTGCTTCTAAGTACAATAAAGAATAGACTAAACAGTTAAGCAGGAAAAAAAAAACAGCCCAGCAAGACAATAAGGTACCTGCTGCTGACGTTGAAAGTAGCAGCCTCCAGCATCACAAGAGTATGTGGTCCATAGAAGAGGTGTCAAAAGCTAAGAATTGTATAGAAACTCAGAAATCTTCTAAAAGGTCAAGATCTTGAATTCTGGGGAGAGGGATCATCACCATGAGAACTGTCATCATAAAATCATGGTGGGATCATCAGAGCTGTGAGCTCCAAGGACACCAGCTCCCCCTGCTCCCTTTGCTTACTCTCCTTGCCTGCTCCATGCATTACTGGATATAAACTGAGTGAGTCTGGTTATGATTTTGGGCAACAAATGCTTCAAAGGCAATTATGAAACGCCCTGTACCCCAGCTTCCAAAGTGACAGCTCATACAGTAAGTGTAATCTCTGGAGGCATTAAGGCACACCTAAATTAAAGCCTAAGAGTAGTCTGCTCAATGCTAACACTAATTGAAGGCTATCAGCTGTAATCCTCCTCTTGCATTAGAGTATTCACTGAAAGTCACTTACATGTGGCCTCTTCCATTGTAGATTTCGGGGTAGTTTCTTTAGCAGTGCTCCCGTTCCAATAGAGCTGATGTGAGCAGGAAAGTTGTCATCTGTGAACAAGGTTTTGTTCTTCAAGCACTTCTCCAGCAAGGCCTGGTAGTTCTGCTGGATGGGTGGGGTGTGTTTTTGAAAGATACTCCTGCCTAAAGGCACAGGGGACTTCTTTTTTTTCAAGCACGGCAGAAAAGGCATAGCCAGGATAATTTTTTCCACTGAGGATCCAGCAGGGATCTCACCCTGCACAGTCCTGCTGGAAACTCCTTGTTTCTTGGGATGAGGTGCGCCTTCTCTAGAAGATTTCCTGATCATTAAAACAAGTGTAAAAAGTCAATTTAATCATTACTTTTAAATTTTTCTCTTTAGCTGGGGTGGGGTGGGTGGGGGTGTGGCACTCCCAGGAGAAGTGAGGGACCCATCCGATTCTAATCTAGCGCCTATCACTGTATTTTCAAGGCTTTACATTCACTGTAGATCTGTGCGAAATCAAAATGAGTGACCCCATTGACTTTTACTGGGGCTTCGAAGCCATAGACACGGCTATTCTCAGTCCCTCTCTGAACTATTTTAGGCTCTCCAGGATATTTTCATAACGTGCTGCAACATGAATGACTGTCTTTATTCAACCACATTCTGGCATGTGGTTATTTCCCCTCCCCAAAAAAAAGAAAAATAGCAAGATAAACCAAAGGCTAATAGAAAAATGGAATACATTAGGTGTTACAAAGCCATTACTCACAACCCCCCAACGGTTATTTTGCCCTTTTTGCCTCATTTTGGAGAACGAGACAATCTCCCCCAAGAGATCACATTCCATCTTGCTGATTACCACAGATTCACACATGAAATTGCATGCTGAGATATTATTTTTTTCTTGTAACATTCAAGACAGATGTTTCTCATCCTCCCACTGAAAACAGCAAAGAGTGATTTCATAGCCCTTTTTTAATATTAGCGGCTACGCTAAACATTAGCAGCCATCACCTTTTGCTGCAAGTGGTGGGCTCCTGGGAGAAATCATGATTAGAATCTCAGCAGGCAAATCACACCCATCAGTGGTAACAAGGTGATCATAATCATAGCTGCCTCATTACAGTGTGGACTGAAAAAATGCATCAGTCTACAAAGTTCAATAAATGGTTCACATGCCATAATGATACAGTATTTGGAAAGCTTCTCTGCAGAGGAGGCTCTCTGAGACTCAAAATCACTGCCCCAGGCACCCTGGGAAACTGGTCTCAGTTAGGAATCAGTTCATTGCTACTCCCATCGAAGATGAAGGTCACTGGCGTTCCCTGTGAGCAACCAAACAAATGCAGATTGCGCCGTCCTCCCACACAGAGCCCTCATTTGTTATAAAATCACTCTACAACTGATCCACAAGGCCTGATTCTCAAGGGCAACAAAGAGAAAATCTTCAGAATAAAACCCTGGAAACAAAAATTCAATTTTCTATTGTACAGTACATATTTCAGACCTGAAAAAGGGTCTAAGTGCCTAACAACTTGCCTACATTTTCTCCAGATGAAAAATACTGTCTCTCCCTCCAAACTTTGCCTTTTTACAGCCATTGACCTTCACGGCTACAACAACATGAGCAACAGACAGAAAGATAGATTTAAGAGAAAAATAAGGGGAAGAAAACAGCCTGGAGACTGGCTGCACTTTACATAGACAGACAAAACATGTATGATGAGGAATTTCTCATTTTGCAGCTCTCCAGGAAAAGAAGTGGTGAGCAATTGACATAGTCTGAGCTACACTGAAGAGCAAATACTTGAGACTTGATTTTTGGGTGTGCAGGGCATCCACAATGCCTGATAAAATCATTGTAACCCTTCCCCAGTTCTCACCTCAGTCTAGCATTTATTTGAAAAAGAACTAAAGTTTATAGATAGGCCTTGAAACCCAGAGACAGTATAAGAATCCCAATGCTTTAAAAAATGGAGTTTTAAATCACCTGCATACATAGCCTTTTTTTTTCCTCAAGAAACTGAGCCAGCAGCCCCAGCTGTGACAGTGTGTGTTGAGAGGCAATGATGCAGCTACTTTAAATGTTTTGAAAATCCTCCCAACTGAACCTGCCTGTAGGTGTATTGTTTTGAACTCTTCCCCAAATTACCTGGAAATCTTTGAACAAAAGGGGCACTGAAGCATTTTATGTGTCGTGAACAGTCACTGCTTAGACAGCTACAAGGTGTTCCACCTCGTGTTTTAACCTTCTGCCTGCTGTCTGGTTGCAGTCATGTGTATGAGCAGGCACCAGATACAGTTGTCTACAACTAGCCAAAGTATACCTGGAAATCACTTGTACTCCACTCAGCAATGTTACTGAACCAGACTGAATTGGAGCGTCCCACCATGTCCTCCGGCACGGGTGGAGCATCTCTTCCAGCAATTAATAATTTCTAAGGGAAAGCAGCCAAGTACAGCAGACAGGTTAAAAGCTTTAGATGGAAGCCATGAACCAGTAGGTTGAATGGATTTGATTCTCTATTCTTTGCACATTCCCCTAGTTAGTATGTTTGCCGTCTGATGTAAGTCCTTCCACTACATTAGCATCCTGCAATCTCTGCTGATGTTTCTCAGCATCTTAGATGAAGTGGCCTCATCTTTGTGTCTTAAAATGAGAATCTGAAGAATCCACAGAAAATCCTTCACTTTTACTAAAAGTAATTGGACCATGAAAGAATCCTCTGAGACCCTCTTACTCTCTCCATGAGAGGATTTATCCCCGGCAACACTGGGGTAGTGGGCAATTTGAGGGCTAAACCTGGAGCTCACAGAGCTCAGCCCAGCTCTGACTTAACAAAGACAATCTGTATTTGGGCTGAGGAGCCGCTCCTGGCTGTGTGTAGCAGAGGAAATGTCTGCATACAAAATAATAAATTTTAGGGTGAGCAGAACAAATGATGCAGGGCCATCTTTTACAACCATTCTTGTAATACAGCAGAACATTAGCTACAGAAATTAGCAGTCATTAGTCAAAATGGAAATGTGGCTGTATTAGGCTTTGTTAATCTTTATTAGTCTCTAAACACACAGTACGAAAACGGCACTTTCAGGTACAACCTCGTCTTTGATTAAACATAGTGGTGTACTTCAGAAATAAAATAAAAGCTGGCTCACACTCTTCCTGTGGGCTGTTTAGCAAATAGAAATATCCTGAAAAGAAGCACTGAACTGTGTTTTCTCACAAAATGAATGAATCTACAGACAGGTGGAGGACCTTGTCCTGAATTGCCTCTGCTTAGATTATTGGCCCAAAAGTTGATGAACACCTCCTGGTGCTGAGACTTTCAAGGCCGAGCTGTGAACATCCCCCAGAGTCTCCCACTGTTAACAAAGAGCCTGTAGCAAAAATGTCTGGATGGCATTCAGAACTCCAAGCAACACAAAGATTCACTTTTAAGGACTCTGGTTGAGAAATTAAAATACATATTCTTTGCTGTGTAAATTGTTCAAGCTACATTGAAATCAGTGGAAATATGAAAATCCCATTTACTCAAGATCTGCCCTTTAGCGCTTAAGGTTACACCATCCTATTCATAATCATCCTAATCATTAGAGATTCTGACTGCCCACAATTCCCGTTAAAGTATTTTGATCTCTGCAGAATACTTTGTGATCAGCTAATCCACCCCTAAACAGCAAAACTAAGAGGACAAGAGTGCACAAAATCTGGGTTAGCTAAAACACCAGCCTATGTTCCCAGCCATTTGGCAGGCAGATATTTTGGAGCTGTAACATGCAGGGCAGCTGATACGGCTCATGTAGTTGCTTTACATCACACCCATTCTTCTCATGTTTGCTGTTACGAACTCTTTGCCTTTCCCTTCAACATTTCCAGAGAAAAGTACAGCAGCAGCTGCTGCATGCAGCATGGCCAGCAGCGTCATGTAACTAATACACCCATTTGATCCTAGAGGACATCTTCATCTCAGCACCATGCCTCCAAGAAGTGGTGACGAGCTATACGCCTTTCAAACCCCTAGAAAATCCTAACTTTGTACTGGCCACAGATGACAGCAGAATGCCGGCACCAAATCCCTCTACATAGCACTTGGCGTTTGATGTCCTACCTTCTCCTGGTGTGTCCTCACAGCGAAGGATAATTGTTCCACCGGCAGTGATGCCTGCTGCTTATAAATAGTATATATGTTATCTCTACCTATGCGTGTTATCTGTATGCATGCATGCATGCATGTATATATAACTCTTGCCTACGTAACCCTGAGAGCTAGTCCTCACCTATCAAGCACTGTGGTAAAAGCAGGAGGCGGGGAAAAAAAGCATATTGAGTAATGCCAGAAAATTTCTTAAGAGCCCAATACAAAATGTTTCATAGAAGACATGAAAGAACAGGTCAGCCCATCGTCCAGACAACTGTTTGACGCACCCATCACTTCAGTAGAAGGCAGCTTCCTTGTTTAGTTAGCCATTTGATTATTCAAAGCACAAAACTCCACGTCTCTCCACATACCACTGGAGGTGACATAAGGTAGAATAGGAAGATGTGTTGAACTGTGTCTTAATACATTTTAACAGGATTTCTGCTTTCAGGTAAGGTAAAGTTCAGAAAGGAAATATCCTCAAAGATCCCACATTTTCTCAGAACAGACAGGGCCATGAGTCTCTCCACTTTGTCAATCACTAAATCGGAACAATTTCAAAAAAGAACATTTAAGTAAGTCTGAGGGAAGTATACTTCCTATGACGGAGACAGACAAAACCATCCAGAAGTTATAGGAGAAACCTCCCAGTTTCTGCACTGCAAGCATGGTTAAGGGCTCCGAGGATTTTTCTTTCCAGCACCATTACAGACATCAGGCGGGTCAGGTCCCCTATGTGCAATACAACGTGCTTTCTTTGACGTACAATTTTTAGGAGTGAACTCTCTGGAGGCAAGCATGCTTCCCACTCACTGTATACACATTATCCAACCCTACATTCTCCATTTCTGGTGGCACTTCTGGGTACCAGAACCTTGTTCCTCCCCAGGCAGTGAGGGGGTAAGAGCAGCATGGAGAGGGAAGGGAAAAGGACAGCGTGCGCGTACCAAGCGGTATGCGCTGAGAACAATGGCAGGGGAAACACAATGGGAAAGATTTCACAGGAATATGAAGGAGCAGTGAGGGCAGGAGAGGAAGGCAGCAGCTTTCTGAGTTGTAAAGGCAAAGCAATGAGTGAGGAAAGGGACAGACTACGCTGTAGATGATTTTATTCCTCAGCAGGCGGTCAAGAAGTTTGATCTAGCTGAACCAGAGGAAACGCTCCTTCCCTTACTTATCAAATTAGTGTATTTGGTTTAACTCTGGGGGCCTGCTGTGCCTTCCTCTCCCCTTATCCCTTTCCCACAAACCCTGCTACTCCCTGTTGAACCCATCGCTACTCGAACTTTTGACACTGTCTATTTGGGTTTCTTACTTGGTAATGAACAAAGAAAGAGTGACAGTAACTGCACTGGCAGGAAGTGAATTTTACTGAACTACACTGCTCCCACAAGCTTTTTCAAACTGTCAAAGTGTTACGATACCAACTGAGTCACCACCTCTTTTCAAACTCGGTGACTTGCCAATGTCCCCATCCTCATATGATCTCTCGTAGGAAGTAAACCTGTGCAACCTAAGGCAGCAGATAAGCAAACATACACATCAGCGTGACTTGATTTCACATGAAATTAGTTTCAGATATACAAGGTTGTGTTTCGGCCCCAAAAATTAGGTTTCATTTTGAATGCAAATACTACGTGACTTAGTCCATCCCCGTTCACTTTCAGCAAAGTGGAAGCGAATCTTCTCTGGCAAAGCCTCTCTCTCCCAGCCAAGGCCAGCATCCAGCTCAGTGACTGCCTGCCTTGTTACCAGCAGCAGGGACACAACCGAGAAGCTACAGAGCTACATGTTTAATTTGTCACGGCTTGAGAGAAAAAGGCAAATTCTATAGTAGAGGACAATAGCAGACCGCCATCAGTATCAGATACAGTTATGTCCTGAGCACTGCAGTACAGTAGTTTCTGTGCACGGCATTCAAGACAGTGCTTTTGCATTTGAACAGCTCAGAAACTGTCAAGAAAAAAAGCCTTTCTTCCAGCAGTGACATTTTAAATGAAAAATCATTGATTGAAAAAAAAATTAATGGTTTTTGCTCCTTTTCTGCTTTCAAAATTTAAAAAATTTAATTTATTTTTTTTAAATTGCCTAAAGATTGCACCATGAGACCAATCTGTCCAACAGAAAAAACGATCCATTAAAACATCCCTGTTTATGAAGTGAAAAGGAATAAACAATGAACACAGAGTAAAATTTTCAGTTTGTCAAAAAGAAAAGCCTAATTATACTCTAAACTTCCTTTCCTAATTTTACTTCCCTTTGTTTTTGACAAGCTCTATACTTCAAGGTAAAGACAGACCTTGAGGAAGTCGGCCTTCCAGAGAAAAATGGCTAAGAAAACAGGCTGAAAAATAAATAAAATCATGCAATGTTTGTGAGTCACCTAAAGAAAGTCTATAGAAACTGTCAAGTGTGGTTGTGATCTGCCCAGGTGATAAAGCATCCAAAGGAAAGGGACTCTCCTCAGAGAAGACAAGGAAACATTTTTTTTGTCCATTTGGCCATCGGGTATACATATTCATGATTAGTGCAGCTTAATGATTAATACCTATCCTCTTCTTGTAAACGTGGGACAAGCGTGCCTCTGCTGTACCTGTAGCAGTCAGCTCCCGCAGCTTGCACAACAGAAACCTTGCCTTCCTCCCCCATTCACTGCTTTCAGGAAGGGCATCAAGGTGGCCTGGGGAGATTTACAATCAAAGGCTTCCTGGCCTGACCTTTACTCAGCTCTGAGGATATCACAAGTAAGCACCAAAGAGACTCCATATATAGCTGTAGAATTACCAGAACGGCATCGGAGCAGCACCGCCCTTAAATGGCAGAACTATCTAGAAGATGAAAGCGATTTTTTCCTACAAAATGAGGAATTCTTGCCAAAACGTGTTGATTTCTACGGGGCCTTTCATTTTCAGGAGTTTTCACTGGAGAGGAGTCGTTCTTAAAGCCAAGAGTCTCTATTTATAAAACTAAAGAAATGAGGGAAATTAGTTTTAAGGAGGTTTCAAAACATTAATTCCACTTTCAGACTTGCTTTAGGCATTGGCAGCAAAGCAGAGAAGCCTGACCTTCAGAAAATACAGTCAGCTTGCTATTTTCTTCCAGAAAAAAGAAAAAAACGGTCCCTGGAGTCATGGCTTGCATCTCGCGAGTCAGGCCGTGCCGCAGAGCGCACAAGCGCGGTGGGATCACACAATGGGAACAGCCAGGAAAATGGCTGCAGGATGCATGGAAAGGGACCTGGATCATTGTCCGGGCACACAGGGCCACAGGGGTCTCTGGGTGTCCTGTCTCCTCCATGAAAAATAACCATTTTTAATGCACCACCACCACCCCTTAACGCAAGGCCTGGGCTCTTCCCACCCGCAAATGGCTGGGACAGAGCAGGAGCCTACCACATGGCGGGACTGCTTCCAAAACCGCCTCTCGCCACACCTCTCGGGCCCACTGGATTAACTCAAATGAAAAAGACATTTGGAGGTATTTTAGGAAAAATTCCCTGCTGTGTCCCAGCTGCTCAGCACGGATGAGGCCAGCCCAGCAGCGGGGCACTACGGCCGATGGCCGTCCCTGGGGACACACTGAGCCACAGGCCACTGCTGGAAAACCAGTGCAGCCTTTCCTGCTGTCAGCCCTGATCGCTGGAGGAATAAAGGTGTGGAGGCAGCAGCTAATCCGCTTAAATGGGGAACTCTTCTGGGCACAGCCAGCCTCGTCTCTGCAAGCCCCCCAAGCAGTGAGGGACGGCAGCGGTGCAGCAGATCATCGGCCTAGGGAAGGGTTGGGGACATAGCTGGGGGTGGCAGTGTTCAGAAACAGCCAACTCCCTGTCAGCTTTGCGCACGCAGGGGTTTTGTTTTAAAGCCAGGTGAGAAAAGGGAATAAAATGGCGTCCGGGATGCAAGTCCCCCCCGCGGCCCCCAGGGGGCGCTGTGCCGTCCGGCGTCGCGCCCCTCCCGCCCCGCCTCAACATGGCGCCGCCCGGCGCGGCTTCACCCGCCGGGGAGAACGGGCGGCGCCTGCCAGGAGCCGCCGACTTCCGCCGCCGGCCCATTTCCTGGAGGGCCGCCCTTAAACACCGCCCGCCGCGCTCGGAGGGCGCTGCCGCCACCGCCCGCCCCTCCCGTCCTGCCTCCGCGGCATGCCCACGCCGGGAGCCGGCGGCGTGAAGGGAGGCGGCGTCCACCGGCGCCGAGGCTGCGAGGAGAAAAGCGGCTTTTTTTTTTTTTTTTTTTTTTAGCCTCTCGCGGGGACCGTTTTTCTGACTGAAACCGCCGGTTGCGGGTCGCGAAATAAGGCGGCGGCCCTCGCGGGTGGGCGTTGGAGGGGAGCGAGGCCTGCCAGGCTGTCCCCCGGGGCCCGGCCTGAGGGGGCATGCGGGGGTAGCCCGCCCCGGCAGCCAGCTAGCCAGCCAGCGGCTCCTCCCCTGCCGCCGTCCCTCGCCCAGCCTCGGTGGTCGCTGCGGAGCTGGCTTCAGGCGGCCCCAAGATGTTCAGCTGGCTGGGCACCGACGACCGCCGCAGGAAGGACCCCGAGGTGTTCCAGACGGTCAGCGAGGGCCTGAAAAAGCTCTACAAAACCAAGCTGCTCCCCCTGGAAGAGCACTACAAGTTCCACGAGTTCCACTCGCCGGCGCTGGAGGATGCCGACTTCGACAATAAGCCCATGGTGCTGCTCGTGGGGCAGTACTCCACTGGGAAGACCACTTTCATCAGGTAAAACCCGGCTGCCTGCCTTCCTCCTTCTCGGGTGTGCCCACACTCTTGATGCCCGTGGGCCGTGTTGGGGCAGAGGGGGGTCTCTGCTCCCCGTGCTGCCCCTCGATCTCTCTTCTGTTCCCCGTTCTGCGCCCCTGACGCCTATCAGCAGCTTTCAATTGAAAAGCCACCTCCACTCAAACTCTGAGAGCGTCCCTTTGTGAGGAGAGGGCAAGTGAGATGTCCCATGAAGGACCGACGTGGCAAAAAGTAGCCCAGGGCAGGGCTGAGGAGTGCAGGCAGGGCATGAGCATGGAGACGTGAGTCACTCAAGGGCCCCTTGTCTGCTCAAAGTGCAAAGGCTGATGGAAGCCTTGCTCAGGTCAGGGAAGCCCCTCCAACAGCCATTCTTAGCAACTTGATGTAGTTTTTGGGTGGTGGGGCAACCTATAGCCTAGGGAATCTTCAAGTGGGTACTTGGGTTTGTAATGATCTGTGTTTCACTCTTGAGCCTGTCTTTCTCTGCACTGTGCCTAGCACCAATGCTCAGAGCCTAGTTTGAGAAGTGTGTGTGCTCAGCTGTGTGTGTGTGCCCACAAGAGAGACCTGTCCATCATCAGGGCTCAAAAGTAAGCCCTGATCTAACTGTTCTGAGATGCTGGGAGCAGCAAGTTTGTTCCAAACTGTAAAGAAAGGGCAGCTGCCAGCACCAGGTTTAATGTGACACTGTCAAAGAGAGGGTTAAACTTTTCCAGATGGACTTGATTGCAGGGATCTCTGTTCAGCCACACTGCTAGTTCAACTTGTAGCAGCCTTTCTCTTGGGATTGTCGCTGAAGCTGTGCTGTCTGTGTTTCCTACGTGATTCATAAGCTTAGTGTTAAATTCCAGCCTTTTTCTGGTGTGGCTGTGTTGAAATCTGTGGAATTACCCCAGTGTAAAACTGGACACAAGCCACAAGCAGCCAGACCTTTGTTCTACCAGTATTTCTTGGAGGAGGAGGGAGCTGTGGAGAGTAGAGAGGTGAATCAAATTGACTGTACTTCTTCAGGAGTGACCTTGAGAAATGCAGGAATTTTTTTTGTGTCCTGTAATATACCTGCTACTTAATGCCCTGGCCAGGAGCCAAGAACAGAGTGCATTTTTGCTACCTTGTCATGCACCTGGCAAACAAAGTTTAAATGAGAAGGCTTTTCTCATGTGAGCAGGTCAAGTAGATGGTGAAGGGGCATGAATGACCCTAAGAAGAATTTGACACATAAAGGCATTTGCTCTTCTGAAAGATCAGAGAGGCTAGCTTGGATAACATAGTTGTCTGGTTCCACCCCAGATCTGTGTTCTGTAACTTGGTACCAAACATATTTGAAAGGCTTTTTCTGCCCTCTGGGTTGCTGACATCTCAGAGCAGAACTTCCCCTCAACACAAGGAGGTTGCTGAATATCCTTTCCTGACGTTGCTGGCTGTGTAACTAGAGCATCTCTTTTTAATGCTTCTCTCTGGATTGCCAGCATCAGCTTTTCCCTGCAGTCTCCCCTGCATTCTGTTGTTAGCAGAGACTTCCTGTCTTGCCTCTCTCTGTTCAGTAAAGTCCTCTTTCTGCAAGCCTGAGCTCCTTCTGCAAGAAGTTTGGGTGTCTAAAGCATTTTCCAGGCAAAAGGAAAAGATTGAGTCTTTGCTTCTATGGGATGGCAGCAGCTCCTTTGCTCTGCTGTCAGCAAGCTGATCGGAGCCTCTTCAACCAGTGCATTTCATTCATGCTTGTGTCCTCATCTCCCAGCTTTCTCTGTGCACAGGGCTGGGAGGAACCTACCTAAGGATTATGGTTAAGAAGAAGTGACCAGGAGCTTCGGCTTCACAGGAGTGAAAAACAGACCTGAGAAGGCCTTTCAGGAAGACAGAGTTTTCTTTGTGTAAACACAAAGTAGTGCATAAGAAGGTGAAAGTTGAGAACTGTTGGAGAACCCAGGGCCTCTTATAGTAAGAGGAGTGTGAGGGTCTAGTACTCCAGTGTGATCCCAACCAAACAAAGGTGCCAGAAAACCAAGTGTTGCTTGTGATTGATAGGCTTCCAGTGTGAGTTTGCAGGCACTGGTCATTAGAGAGCTGGGATAAGCACCAGATTAGCATCCAGAGTTATTGTGGGAAGGCGACTGGGACCTAAAATTGAGAACAGGGAGGAGTTAGAGGGGACCGGGGGAGGAAGTGGGAGGGGAAAGAACCATTATGTCTTGGTATTAGAGGTAAAGCAAGAAACAGCCTCTAGACATCTCTTCCATAATCTTGTCATGATGGGGGATAATTAGTGTTATCCCTGTATATCCACTCCACTGTTAACACTGTATCCTGCTTGTACTGCCATGTAATTTAGGGAGATGACTTAGCGCCCCTAAACGCTAATGTGGAATGAACTCAGTCCCAGTTCACCTGGATCCCATTACACCATTAAAAAAAAAGACAGAGGACTTTAGTCACCTACCTGAGGTGGGTTTGTCTCCCAAACATCTTTCCTTGTTCTTGGGGAATCTGAGATGAAACACAAGGCTCTGAAGCACCTAAGCTGCAGCATCTTGCTATGAAGCTGCTCCATTGTCAGGAGCTGGTGGCAGAAAGAAGGCAGTCAAGGTCAGCAGTGAGGAACATTCCTAGAGGCTGAGGCGGGGCGCGACTTGTGTGGGTCAAAACTAGTGTAGCAAGACCAGAGTACTGGCATGTTTTCAGTGGAACCAGGCTGTTCTTTCCCCTGCTTTCAGGGATGCAGAGAACCGAGCCATATTTTGCTATGTGAAAGATGTAGCGTTGCTAACTGCAGCTTTTCCATTCCTACTTCATCCTCTCTTCTCGCTCACTCCCATTTCTCTCCTCAGCTGAGGATACATTTGGCTGAGAATGTTTCCACAGGCTGGGGTCTGAAAGGCTGTGATGGCAAGGGAGAGGCAACACATCTACCTGGAAATATCTGACAGCCACAGCAGGATGCCACCGGAGCCTGCCTCTGCAATGTTATTGCTTTTTATGTTTCCTGTAAGAGGGTGGGAGTGCAGGACAGAACATTACTCTCCTAATTAACTTAGATTCTGTGGTCTTTTCTAAAAATAATCCTGGCTTCTGTCCAGCTACCCTGCTAATAAAATAAACAAGGCTGACAGAGCTCTACTAACTGTCAACATGGCTTGCTTTTCTGGTGTAGCCACCCCTTCCTCCTACAGCTAATCATTTACACGTCCTGGCCTCTCCAGACTGTTTGTCACAGGCTACATGCAGAGCTCTGGTGTGACCTCCCTGTGTGGCCCTGAACCTTTCATCTCTGCCTGCACCAGGCAGTTGTCACCATTTCCTCCCTCTCTGCCCTTCTTCCCTTTCCTGCTCTGCATCACCTCTGCTGCCACACACAGCAGCATCCTGCAGGGCTCCTGCATGACTCATCACAAGCAAACGGCCCCTGCCCCCACATCCTGCAGCATTCCTGCCCAGAGAGCCTGGGATCTCCTTGCCTGGCTCCTATGCTGCCTCAAACCTGCCTGGGAAAGGCTACGCCCCCAAGCCAGGCTGGCACTGATGCTGCTTTCCTGCTCTTGTCCCTCACCTCCCCCCTCACCAGAAGCAGCAACAGGCTTGAAATGGCACAAACAGCTTGATGTTTGCAGTCACGTATCAATTCCAGACACTTCTAAAAGCAGATTGGCCATAAAAAAAAAAACATTTACCTCTTGGCTGGCACTCTCCCCCAACCTGGCTGGAGGTCACTCCCCCAGCCTCCTGAACGTGTTCAGCAGCTCAGAATAAGGCATGCTGCACTGGCAGGAAGAATTGCTTGCTGTCAGTTGGTGTTTTCCACAGCTATTGTTTGCTCTTCCCTCCCAGAAGACCCCACAATGTGACAATCGTGTGTGTTCTCTAGCTTGCTTCTGTTAGCAGAGGCAGCCTGTGTCACTGCCTAGCAGAAGTGCCTTCCCTCCATCAGACAGTGTCAATAAATACCCTTGTATTTGTCCTGTGTACAATGAGATTCTTGTGCTGCAGACACCCTGCTGCACAATGTACCCAGATCTCCCAGGGAAGACTTACTTAAAATAGATGCTACAATACTAGGCAGTGCAAGTTTTCATCTCTCTGATTTCATATCACTTGTTGCACATTAAGTCAATTAACATGCTCTTGTAGCTACTTCTGTATGGGAGTGCTTTTGTTGGGTTTGTTTTCTTTTAAGTCTTATACAAGAAATAAACATAGAAATGCTTTGAAACATTAGCTGAATGGAGCTGTGATAAAATTCTTTTGAGCAGCCTGGCTGGAGGAGGAGTGTTGCTATTTTATGCAGGACTTTTGCTTAGACTTTCTTGGGAGCTTTGTCTATAAATGACAAACCAACCCCCCCCCAGGCGCTTTTTCTCCTGTTGCTCAAAAGCTATTGTATTACATGTGTATCTCAACCCATTAAAAACAAGCAAGTTATTGTTATGGCTGGGCTGCAACCTGGCATTGGCAATAAGGGGTGTTTCTCAAAAGCACTTCACTTTTTGCATTGGGCAATTGTTACCACTACCTGTTTCTTTTCTCTCTAGTGTTTTCAAGGGGAGGACTCAAAGATTTCTTTCTATCAAGTCAGTGAATACTCATCTGCATATCACTCTTAAAAACACTATGTCGGACCAAAAGCAAAGTGCAGAGTGGGAGCAGAGGGAAGCTGATAGCAGTGACTAGCCACTGCAGTGACATCCATCAGGGCCTAACATTTTTTGCATTGCCATTCAGGAGTTCTGAGCCTAGTTTCCCAAGTCCAGCCAAGTGGCTTCTAACCTTGTGTTAGTTGTTTCAGTGTAAAGAGCTTTCCAGGGAAGAGAGCCAAGAACATTCATATCATAGTCTACAGAGCCCTTGGTGGGAGAAAAGTAGCTCCCGCCTTGTTCTCAGCTGCTTCAGCCTAGAGAGATGTTACTGTAGCTGCCAGGAAGGTGTATTGTGATCACCATCCAGGGAGGTGGCACACACCAGCATTAGCTGCAGTCTGGTTCTGTTAAGCAATAACCCACTTTTGTAGGAAAGTTTGAGGAACCTCTGCATATGTTTTAGATAGGTAGGATATATCCACACTAATACATGAGGTCAGAGGGCTGTTCGCTTCCTGGATTGTTTCAATTTTTTTGGGAACAGTTAAACAGCTGCTGTTTAATCTCAAAGAGTTGCTCACATTAACAGAAGTCACTTCTGGTGACAGTCTGGTGAACACAGGACTTGGAAATCACTTTGGATGAAAGATACAAGAAAATACATGATAAAATACCAACACAGGAGGTGGTCAGTTCTTAAGGGAATTCTGGATGTCATTGTCAGAGTTCCTGCTGCAGCCATTCTCCTCGTTAATGTGTACAAAGACAGATAAATAGCGATGATTTGCAGTATATCCTGGCCAGGTACTTGCTTTTTTTACCTTTAGATCCAGCTGATTTGGCCTTGCCCACTGGCAACAGAAGATGCGTTTGCTGACATGGTGTCGGTAAACAGCCCTGCTGAACAAACACACTTATTTTTTTGTTGTTCCTAAAGCACTGGATGGTGATTACCTCTGTCAAAAGGATGGTGAAAGCAGGAACACAAAAAAAGTTATCACAAGCCTTCATGCCAGTGGTCCTGTAGTCCCTCATATAGGAACTTAGCCTCTCTGATAAGACTTGCCTGAGTGAGCCAATAATGCTGGTTGTTAAACACACTGGTCTCAATCATGAAGAATCTTCAGCCCTTCTCCCAATTTCCTTTTTTCCCCATCCCCTGAATCTACTTTTAACATCACAGCAATTTTATATTTATCTTTCTACCTACTAAAGATTAGGTCAAAGCAAAGAAAGAGGAAGTGCCAGCCACCTGCTAGCAACAAGCAACACAGTATTGTACTAACTTCCATAACCTGGCAGTGGTTATGTTCCTTATGTAACAATCCAGAGCTTATCACCAGGTCAGGTGGTCCAACAGCTTCCCATACTCAGGGCCAGACCAGTGCTAGCTCCCGTTTGCAAGCCACATGGACATAATGGTCTCAGTTTTCAGCACAGGATCAGCAGATGGGATGTTTTCTGCACCCACACACATAAACACAGACCTGGCTTTAGTGATGGCATTTGGCTCCTTCATGAGCTAAAGGTAACTGTCCCATACATACCATGGACCCACGCTGAATTTGGCAGGGTTAAGTCAGGATGTGCTGCCAGGGTCCTATTCAAAGTTCTACAGCCCCATGGGTGACTATCTTTCCCTGAAATTTGCCAAGCTGTAGCTTCAGAGAGAGTGCCAGAGGCTTAGGAAATAATAAGGGATGCTGTGCTTACTGTGCTGTTTAGCTTGATACTGGGATATACTCTGCCACCCACATGCTTAGTGCTCAATATGCTTGAGCAGTTTGTAATGCAGACCTGTAGCTGCATTGCAGAAGCCCACAGGAAGAGAGACTTGAGACTTCAACAGTCAAGTACAGGAGAAGCTGGCATATGAGCGACTGATTTGGACTGGGGGCTAAGCACATTAGTTAGATGAGTCTGCTGAAATGAGCAGCAGTGAAGTAATTGATATTGGCACCAAAGGCCAGTGAGGTTTCAGGATTAACTCTGTAAATTGCAGTGAACTGCTGTTTTTACTTTGCTATGTTAAGTCCCTTCCAAATGTCTTGAGGATTAAAATACACAAAATGATCAAACATGATGAGAATCTCTTCCCAGTGGCTATAATCTTCTCAAATTCTTAATCCACCTGAAATAAGAAAGCTTTAAATGTGGAGATCCTGAGTAGAAAAGCTACCACGACATTTATCAAGTGATTCAGTGACAGTGCTAAAAATAGCCTCAAAAGGATCCATACTCTTGAGCTTCATAATTACACTGCAATCTTCAGTGCAACTCATTTCGGACTTAGACAGCTCATGTCTCGTGCCCACACCCTGTTTTTTTTTGCCTACAGGTACCTGCTGGAGCAGGATTTCCCAGGGATGAGGATTGGACCAGAGCCTACAACTGACTCCTTTATAGCGGTTATGCAAGGAGATGTGGAAGGAATCGTTCCTGGAAACGCATTGGTGGTGGATCCCAAAAAACCGTTCAGGAAGCTCAATGCCTTTGGCAATGCCTTTTTGAACAGGTCAGTACTCAAGAACTTGGTTGCTCTGGAGAATAAAGCTAGAACCTAATGAGCAGTATAGCTAGCAATTTAGAGGGATAAGGCATTACACCATTTTATTTTTTTTTCCCCATCCACATGGCTGATGCAAAGCCATTCATTCCAGTCCTACCGGGTGCACATCAGTCAAACATAGGACAAACCTTCATTTTACTTGAACAAACAAAACAAAAAACACAGCACAGCCTGTCAGACTCATCCAGTAGGAGTCTAGAGGTAAATCTCTTTATTACACTTTCCTCTCCCTTGCTTTTATATCCCTAGCTTTTTCTGTTCTGCCATCAGTTCAGTTCCCTGAAATTAAATAATCCAACCAGACATAGCCACTGAAGTCATTAAAGAAATAGAACTGGCACAATACGCATGCCTTCCATGTCTTGCATTTTTAGACATTGCTTGAGTGCCCCCCTTGTAATAAAACCAAGCTCTCTCCATTCTGATGCCTTATACATATAACCTCAGGTGCAAACTGATGACACTCTAATGTCTTTCCTGTAAAAAAAAAAAAACCAAACTGTAGCAGGGGCTTGGACGGTAGCTTTGTGACACGAGGAATGTAACCTTTCCATCCTCTAGACCTAGCCGAACCATACTGAATTTTGGATCTAGGCCTTGCAGGAAGCCAGCAGCACACACCCATATCCTAGATGAGCACAAACTGTGCTACAGCAGGCAGATGGGAACAAACTGTCTGACTACACCCATCATCGGCGCCTTCCTTGCTAACACAGTGTGGCAGACATTACAAACATGGCAGCTGCTTAGCCAAATAACCAGGAAAGCTGGGCTTTGGTTCCCCCATTAACTTCCGAGCTTAAAGAGTGTCTACCCAGAGCGCGCAGCATCTTCTACCAGCACTGACCACAGCAGTGCTCGTGTAGGCTGCAGTGAGACAGGAAAGGGACCTGGGGAGAAGCTTGATGAGAGAACAGGGACCTAGCTAGAGTTGCTACTATGCAGTGAACCTCACAGTACCTCAGGGTGACTCTGGAAGCAATATCTGATCACTACACAGGCTCATCATTCAAATACATCAACGTGGTCCTGCACCCAGAGAGACTTTGAGAGGTTTTCCATATTTTATAGGACCCGGAACATCTGCACCTGGCCCACAGTTAGGTCAGGTGACTGCCCGCTCCCTACACCAGGGGAGGAAGGTGGTTTGCCACAAGAAAATAACAGGCCTCTCGCCTGGAGTGCAGAGATAGTAGATGAAGAGAACATCATTCAGAGCAGCTCTGCTGATAGCCAAGAACAGCCACAGCTGGCAGACAGTTCATTGCAGAGAGGCAATGTCAGGAGTAAGGAGGCCAGGCATAGAGGGCAAAAAAGCAAACACTCCTGGACTGGACTGATTTATGTGTCCTGAATGCAGTTTGCTCCTAATACAACAAGGGATCTCTGCATCCATTAGCCTAGTTCACTGTATCATGCTGTGTTCTTGTTACACTTCAGCTACTCTTCCTTCTCCTGTGAGGAAGGAGTGAAGTATGTGCCTGTGAGGACAGCAGGACAGAGAGGCACAGCAGTGATTCAGCAGCAGCAGAAGTGCAGCCCTACTAGCAGTGCAGGGAGTAGCCACAACAGCTAATTAACCCTTTTTCTGCTGACAGCTTAAAAAAAAAAAAAAGGGGGTAATGATTTCTAAGCTGTCAGAGGAAGACATGCTAAGGGGGACTAACTCAGCAGTGTGAGCTTCACAGTGCTGAAAATGCAGATGGTAATACCCAGCTGATTAGGAAATTAAGCACATGCAAAAATTGACTCAGAGGGTCAGAAATTTAGCAGATGTAAGTCAGGGTGCGCCCACTGGACTGAATCAAGCCACCCACGCTTACCCCTGTTGTGGGCCTGGCTTCTTGGCAAGAGACAATACAGAGCTGTCTCTGCCTTGCACATACCTTGTTGCCGTTATGTGTTTACTAAGGCACTAACCTCAACTAGGAGGCCGTAAGCAGGAAATTTAAAGAAGGGAGGTAATCTCCAGGAACAACCCTTCTAAACTAAGATAAAAGAGTGACCATGGCCAGTCTGCTTGACCCTTGGGTGTTTAAAGATATCAGCTGGCTATGTGCACCGGTGGAAAGGAGCAGAGTAGCACAAGGCAGTAGCATTCACAAAGACCAAGGTGGGGTCAGCTGGGAGGTGGCAGCCCATGGCACTGTGTCCTGTGGGATGCAGAGCCTGCTGCTCCACAGAAGCTAAGTGGAGGAACAGAAGGAGTGAGCATCCAGCCTCAGCTGGTACTCCCTTCCCAGCAGAGGCTGATCTGCTGCCTTCCAGGAAGCAGGGGAAGAGTGGTACAGTCAGAATTTGGCTGGGAGACAGCAGCTAATTGTGCTGCTCAGAGCCTGTCTCCTCCCTCCCTTCATTCTCAGGAGATGGAGCGCCTGCCCATACCTTCCTGGCTAAGGGCAGAGGATAGGGCTGACAAGCTGCCCAGGGCTGAAGGGATTGCAGCTCTGCAGTACCGTGCTCTGACCCTGTCTCTTGTTCTCCTCTTCTTGCCCCAGATGGTTCCTGAGAACCTGAGAGAAAGGCTTGTTTTCTTCACTCCAACTCTGCTGGCAGTACCTCAGCTCTGGAGGGATCCCAGCAGAGAGATTACAGGTTGCACCTCATTATCAGGAGGACTTGTTTTGGCACCAAGGGCCTGGAGCAAAATCAGGAATCTCAGCCATTACTTTCATATCACATTGGCTTGGTTGCAAGATTCCTCCCACCCCCAAAGTCTGTCTTGGGAAACCTAAGGTGGAGTCAGTCCCACTTTTGTATTGTCAGCGACAGGAGACATCGTGGATAACAGGTTCTTCCTTCACGCCCATGCTCTGCCTGTAAAGGTAGTGAAAGTGTAGCCTGGCACCACATTCTTGCCTTCATATGGCCCTGGACAGAATTAGGTCATGTTCCCTGAGGTCCTGCAGTTCTGCTGGGACAGCAGGAAGGCAGCAGCCTTAACAACCTTGCCAACGGAGCCAGAATGCACTCACTCATGCTGGCCTCTGACCTTGTATCTGAAGTCTCCTGTAGAGTACTTTCCCTAGAGGAACTGGTGGAAAATCCCCTTGCCTGAGACATTTAATATTAGACCACAAGGAATGCATAGGGCTGTGACAACGGAGAGCAAACCTGGGATGGCAGGACAGGGGAATAACATGACTTCCTGAGCCTTTTGTTCTCTGCTGTAGCTGGAACTCAACAGGGGAATCAAGCCAGTCCCCCTCTTCTACATGAAATGTTACGCATTCAGAAATGCTCCCTGTTACCACCTGCCAAGCTGTGGATGTGGGAGAGAGGCTGTAATATGTGGTCTGAAATTGCTTTCTCTCCTAAGCTGTCAGCTCTCATCTAACTCATGAGGATTCACTCTTGTCAGAACCTTCCTGGAGTCATAAAAGTAGAAAAATTGGGGTGAGGTTGTAGCATAGCCTGGAGGAGTTCATAGCTGCAGGGACTTCAGCAGAACCAGCCACTCACCAGAGCGCTGCAAGGCTCTGTCTGCCTTACCGCATGTAGTGGCCCTCGCACCAACCCCCATCCTTTATGTGCTTCTACTTCCCCCCACAGTAACATGTTTTTTATACCTGGACGTCACACCACGCTATTAATACACATATGTACATATACACACACGTATTTATAGCTGCCTGGAATGCCATCACAAAAAGGCTATCCATGAAATGCTACCAGGAGCCACGTAAGTGGATAGGGGTTTACCGTCCTTTGCTGTTACCAGCGACTGAAATAGATGAGCTGCAACCCACTAAAAACAAGCACAAGTTACTCTTCTTAGGCAGTAATTTGCATAGATACGAGATGGGGAACAACTAGCTAAAGAACAGTTACACAGAAATGGAGCTGCAGGGGGTGGGGGGAGTGAATTACAAACTGAATGTAAGTCAACAGTGTCATACTGCTGTTAAAAAAAGCAAACATCTTACTGAGATATGTAAACAGGACCAGTCATATGTAAGAGAGAAGGACCATTCCATCTACTCCGTTCACCAGTGGTAAGGTCACAGCTGGAGTACCACATCAGGTTGGGGCATCATGCCTGAAGAAATATGTGGAGCAGTTTGAGAGGACCCAAAGGAAAGCTGCAAGGGTCTCCAGGGATTTAGAAATGAGCTGGAAAGACAGCTAAAGAGAACTGAAAGGGAGGGGATAGAAAAAAAAAAAAACACAAACAAAAAAAACAAAAACATACCAAATTGTTTTCTTTAGAGGAAAGACCAGGGGGAGACAGGATGAGAACAGTATACGTTGTGACAAGAAGGGAAAAATAAACGGTTTTTCACATCTTCTGTGTTTGAGACTGACAGGCGTTGTAGCATGGGAGATTTAGATTAGATGTTAAGAAAAAGAGGTTTTGCTGTAGGGATAAATTAAGTAATGGAGCAGACTCCCAGCAAGTGTTGGTGAGTCTGCATTATTACAGATTCTAAGAACACTTTAGACAAACATCTGATCGATCCTGCCTTGAGGCAGGAGGATAGACTAAGCAGCCTCTTAAGATCTCATGCTGCAAGAATAGCACACTTTCTGTCTGTTTAAGACCAGATTTAAAAGAGAACAAAAGTCCAACTACATTGCAGATTTTTATGGGTTTTTTTAAACAAGTTACTGAGTTCAGCTTAAGTGAAAAAAAACAAATACCACTTCTTGCTAAAATCTAAACAGCAAATGAAAAAATTTAGATTTCCACATTTTCATTAATAATTCACAATTTGGGGGCCACATAAAAAAAACAAACAAACAAAAAAACTGTCATAGGTTGTGACTGAGACCCATGTTCCAGAAGCAGCAAAGTAGTCAGAGAAAGAGCTCAGTTTTGGCTGCTTTCTCATCTCTTTAAATCAAGAGTAACTCCAAACTCCAACTGACAGCTTGTGAGATCAGAGCCTGGCTTGTCCCATACTGCCTGTGATGTTTGGTACATCATAAATACCTTTTGCTTTTGTTTTAAACACATTCATTTTCACACAGGTTCGTTTGTGCCCAGCTACCTAATCCCGTGTTAGAGAGCATCAGTGTCATTGATACGCCAGGAATCCTTTCTGGAGAAAAACAGAGAATTAGCAGAGGTAAGTCTTCCGAATGACAGTAGTGAAAACCAAAGGGGTTCTATATGAGTTTCACCTCAAGCTGTACAAGCTGTACACAGAAACGCTAGTAGGAGCCTCTCAGAGATACAGCATGACTTTACTAATGTCCCTTTGGACTTGATTTGCAATTTGCTATAGAGAATTTAAATGCTTTCAGGAAAGGTTGCTGACAAAGCGAGCAGTACCTGTGTCACAGTCCAGTATCTCCCCGTGGAACAGATTTCCATTAGAAAGAGTCAATTAATACCTATCTGCTTTGCAGAAACACTTGCTTTCAGTGACTTATTGATGAGCCATAGACAAGGCTCCCATGGTAATCAACCTGGTTTCTTTCCAGGTGACCTAGCAGGTTTCTTGCTCTGTCCAGGCTTCCTAAATCTAGCGCAGCACTGGATTGGGTTTAAGAGGGATTGGCACCCAGGTTCCTCATTGCAATGGCAAATCTGGAAATCCTGGGGACACTAAATAGATCTGATGAATAGCACAAAATCTCTTAGTGAGCTTCTGAGTGTCTCAGGCTGATCCTCTGAAGTGGGCAACATCTTGATACTTTAAACCTAACATCTGTGGGCGTTTTCTTACTCTGTAAGGTGGTGGTGGCATAGCTCGCATTTCTTGTAGGTTCCTTAGACAAAGCTGGTAGCTATGCATCATTTCATTTGAAGAAAGCTAAGAGTAGTAATCGCAGCGTTCAGGTTTGAGAAGATCAGTTCTTATTCACACCGCATATTAACAATGCACAATTAAGTTTCAGCAGCACAGGCTTTGCCCAGATTGCTTAGGCTTTTCCCATATTTCAGTGTTCTGTACCATAAGATTTCTGATGACTTGTGTCTTTCCCACTTTTATAATGCTCCTTTGCATTGAAATTGTTCATGGAAACTTCCTTTTCTCTTTTTAATTGGGCAGCCACCTTGCACAGAGCCAGGTCTTGTTTGTTTTACAGGGATCTTCCACCACAGGGACATAGCTAAAGAAATGTCGATAAAGCTGTAAAGGACAGCTAGAGTTAGTTGAAAACTCACATTGAGCTTTTCCAGCATGGGTCCGTGCACTGCTAGGAGATCATAAATTCCTTCCAGGCAGTCTACAAAAGGTAGCAAGATGCGCAAGCCTTCATCAGAAGGTTGAAAAACATGCTGTGCAAGCATTCCTCCCTTCAGCAGAAAGTGTTTAAAAGTGGATATAAACAAAAATTTATATTACATGGTGTGAACATTTTTCAGTCAAAAAGTGCCACTGAAAGCAACCAGTTTTGTTATGGAGCTATCACTGTGAAGAAAACTTGCTTAGGAGGAAATATTTTTGTTCTTAAAGGAAAAAAAAAAAAAAAAAGACATTATATACGAGTCAGAATAGACCCATTTCAAGTCCCCCAAAAAGTTTCCATAGCGCCCTTTCCCAATCTCCTCTCCAGTTCAAATCCTGACATATATTGCAAGATTGTTCCTATTTTCCAGATATTTCCAGTACTAAAAATACCCTCCTACAAAATGTACTGGCACTTCTTGCTTCTCCTTTTGCAAAATTTCTCTATCAGCCTCCCAGTGGGCCTTGGTGTCCTATTCCTGCAGCTACTCTAGTAAATGCCAGCTGTGCACTGTTGGGAAAGTCACTGGTGCACTTTGACCTGAGCCAATAATGCCTCTCCAAACATCTGGGAACAGCTGGGGGAATGTTCCTCATACGCAGAGAAGGCTAAAAGGGAGTCCCAGTTCTGTAAACTTTTGCATGCTGTACCTAGTTGTAGGACTGGAGGCCTGTCTCAGCACGTGGGGCAAGTTCTTCCTTGACTACTTTTCTGGCCTTAGTGCGATTAAGTGCTCGTGCATTGGCCCTGTGACTACAGTGCGTGGTCACTCCACCCTTTTGCCAGGAGGTAAGAACTCTAGATGGAGTGAACTCTAGATGGAGAACAGCCATCTCCTGCTCATCCTACCATCCAAGGAATTTGCTCTGCTACACCTCCAACCGGACACGGGGGCTGTCGCAACCTGACTGTCAACTGACCTAATCACACCAGTTAAAATGTACAGGGTAGGTGGGATCTCTCTACGTCACCATTTCTATCCAGGATAGCCTGAAACTGCTCACGTGTGCCACATCAGATAGCCTTTCAATAGCTACAGGACGAGATCCTCATCTGGTTTAAATCAACATAGCTTTGTTGAAGCTGGCAGAACTCCAGCAATTTCTGTCTGCAGGGGATCCAGCCCAGGCAGCAAAGAGAGTCAAGAGAGTGCTGAGGTGCTTATGTTTAGGAAGGGCTGCTGCCAGGCATTGGCTTGAACTTATCTCAAGGAAGCCGGTGTTTGAAAGGGAGTGCTACCTCCTGGCTCCCATGGAAGGGGAATAGGAAAAAGTGGTGAGGCTGGCGCCTTTGCCACCAGGCTTACAAACCAGCTGCCCTCATTAGCAAGTTGGTTTTGGAGGCAGGTAGAGAAATAATGTGGTTTCTAGGCAGAAAACAAGACAGTGGTAAAAACTGCTGACACAACAGAATGCTCCTGCCCTTCTACACCTTCCCAGCCTGCTCAGATTTCACTTCAGAATGAAGCAGGATCTAAGCAAGTCTTACAGAGGTTTCCCCAAGAGACACATTGAAGTTTCTTAACTGCTGGGGAACAGAAGAGCACTTCTTACCCCCATTGTTTGCTAATAGTAGATTTTAAGACCCTCAGACTGGGGAACCTGTGATGCAAGGTCGGGGGAGGGAGTGCATAGTAAAGCAGCTGTCATAAATTTGAGGGGAAAAGTAAAGATGCAAAAAAAAATGTGGCAGACTTTCCCAGCCTGCCCATCCCATGAGAACCAGCAGCATTTCTAAAAATAGAAAATTCCTCTCACTGGGAACATCACAAGCCTCTCCCATTTCCCATTAGATGTCAAGAGCATTAGCTAATCTATACAGTGCCATCTTAGCAGAATACCATGGTATCAAAGTTTAGCAATCCACCAGGGCCACTTTATGCCCCTGAATTTTAAGGCAATAGCTCTTCCTGTTACTGCATCCATGTTTCAAGGAGTAGGAGTGAGGAAACTGGGTTTAAAGGAACGATTCAGGGGCCAAGACCAGGTTCTGAAGCTTTTCACCTGTTTGAACTCAACTCTTAATTAAATTCACTGCCTCATTGCTGTTGGAAAGATAATGCAATCCCTTCCCTGACGGACAGACAGCATGCAGAAGCACCAGTGCGCCAGCGTTAGTGCCAGCAGCAGGGCTTTGCAAATGCATGGCAAGCTTTCCTCTAAGGAATGCTGTATAATCCTGAGAAAGAGAGCTCCGCGCTGGCTGTCTTCCAGGACAGCGCTACATGATCATAAGAGCCACCTTCCCCCCACAGAGCAGCCTATGTAGGAGACCCCAGTAGCAGACCTGCAGGTTTAGGCCTGTCGGGAGCTGGGGGTGATGCAGTCTGTCATAGCCGAAGTCCACATCCCCTCGGCATGCAATGAGATCACCAGCACTGAAAGAGCAGCTGCTGCTCTCAGGCTCTGGTAAGAAGCGTAGCCAAGGAGCTGCCTGCAGTGAGTTGTCTTACCGAGCTCCTGTGACTCATCTGCGGCTATGTGGTGGGCACCCATGGTGTCACAGGTGTGGTAGCTAGACCCTCCCTAGGATATACAGGTTTCATTTAAAGGCCTGGTGGGGAAGCATTCCTAGGATGTCATGGCCCAAAGCATCCTGCCCTTCGCTGCTTCTGTATTATCCTTGCCTGGAGATCAGCCATTTCTCTTCTGGTCTTTTTCACATACTAGGGCATGTATCTATGTCCACATGTAAACACCTAATCATTGCACTGCCTTGTCCCTGACTCTGTATTTGTCTCCTTTCTTTCATTGTTTCAAACTGAGCATGAGGCAACAGCAGACTGCAGAGATGCCCACAGGGGGAGGTATTTGTACCAAAGCAGCAAAAGTGTTGGCTGCTTTGACAATTTGACAATAATATGGATGCTATCCATTTGCAAAACACTGTTCTGGAGTCACATAACGAGCTCAGGCCGTCTTGCTGGGAGGGAAGATGAGAAAGGGACGACTGTACTGAAATAAATGAGGACGAAGGGGAGGACCACAGGTCAGGCCATGCAGTACAGCGGAGCGAGGGCAGGAGTTAGGACTTCCTTATAATTCATCATCTTGAGCAGTCTGCCATGCTAATTGAGCCACCTGGTAACAGCAACTCATGCTCTTCAGTAGCAGGGCCATCCCTGGGGGGCTGAGCCTTACACTCTCTGCTAACCATCAGTCTCGACCTATACATGCCCTGAGCTAAGCAGATCCAAGTCTGCCAAGTTCAGTGATGCCCTGGCCAAGTTGTATTTGATCCCTGTTTCAGGGTAGTACTTCCTGAATATATCCTGAACGCTTACTTCATCTTCACACTACATATGTCATCCCCCCTCCCTTTCCTGCATTAGCAGTGAGCACAGCATCCTAGCCAGAAGGTAAGGACTGACAGCATCATTCCCCATCGACTTTCTTTCCAGTACGCACTATTCCAGCCTTTTTCCAGCCTTCCACTCAATTCCATTCTGCTGGCTGCGGTGCAACCCAGGCTTCCCATAGCCAGGGAAACCACACAGTAGCCTTGCTGTCTCTCCTGGGAAGGAAGGATTCCCAATGACCAGCAGCTTCAGCACCAGGGATATTTAGTCACTTACCAGCCTGACATTGAGAAGAAAAACGCTAATGGACGACAGTCTTAAGCAATGCAGAGCTTTCAGGCTGACTGTGCCTCAAATAGCTATGCTTGGAAGGGAAAGGCAGACACCAAGGGAACTGATGTTCTTCCACATCATGCAACGTTGTTTAGGGTACAATGGCAACAAGAAAATATTTTTTCCAAAGAGTTTTGTCACATGTGCTAGCAACAGCACGATACGCAACTGAAAGCATCCACCCTGAAAGTCTCTAAAAGGAAGGCATTTCAAATATTTGCTATAATACTCCCTACTGGTGATGTTTGCTTATATCTTGTATTTCACTCTGCCTGGGAGGGTGAAAGTGCACTGGTTAGTTTTGACTTTCCAGTTTACCTCCATTACTGCAGTGCAGTAGTCTCTCTGCCAACTTGCCTGATTTTGTCAGTCTCACAAACATATACTGTTCCACTGAAAGGCTCAGTTCCTACAGTCATGCAGCTCTGCACTTCCTCTATGAGCAACACAAATGCGAGCATGAAATCTGCACAGTTCTGTCCTTTTTTTATTCATAGAAATATGTGAAGACACAAGCCTAACTCTTCTGACCTGAAAGCAGGATGCAAACAAAAACTCAAGATTATATTTGGGTTTTGGGAAGACCAAACCATGATTTTGTTCAGGGTGAGGAAAGTAGAGGGGTGAGGTGCTGTCCTCATGATTTAGGTTGGAAATATTGCTTGCACTTACATAACTGAAAAAAATAATGCAAAGGAACTGAAATTAAATAGTTGCATGGATAAAGAGGGCTGCCTCTTTTTTTTTTTTTCCTTTTTACACTCCTGTTTATATATAGCAAGTACTTAATTTTTGTCTGATTTTGAACAGTTGATCTAACAAGTTTAACTTTTAGATCAACTGTTCAGTTTGTCCATTTTATTGTCCGCTGTGTGCTCCAGAAATATCCTAAGTATCCGTTTCATCAAGGAAAGGTAGTCATGCCCATTAGTGTATCAGCTTGCATTATTTATGCCCATCATGTATTCTTTCAGCATGCTGAGTAACAACAGAGGAGGACTGTGTTTCCTGGGCACTGGTAGCAGCTATCAGTTACTGATGACCAATTTGGGCCACATTTTCAAACATGATTCCTCCCCATATTTAAACTATTTGTACTGGGAGAGTTCAGTTTGTGTTTGGAAGCTATAGTAAAAAAGCTTCCTTGGAATTCAAGCTATGCGTCAGCGTTGCTCTGCACTGACCTCTCTGGAAAACTTGACCTATATTCAGATGCCTTCTGAGGTCTCAAAATCTGGCTGGGAACTGTTTTGAGGATTGGCCCAAGTACCAGGAAACACTCAGTCCATCTGTCACAAATGACAAAGATATAAATGTGTAAAGGGTAGAGGGGACAAGTTTTGCTGTGCGCACATAGAAGCTAAATAGGCTGTCGTAAGGAAACTTTGCCTGAACAATGTTCTCATCAATCAGTTTTACTCCACCCGACTTGAACATGTCTAGTGAGGTTTCACTCAATTTCCACTGACATAAAGCAAAAGCCCTGTCAGACTCTGAGTCTCTCCCCATCCCTGAAACCCTTGTAATAAACAACATGAAAGCAAAGGGCCAGCACTCTGCCACTCCAGGTACTGGTTAATGTAAATGTTAGCATTAGAAATCTGACACCAGCCCATCTTTCCTAGCTGAGAACATAGGCAGATTTACTGTGCTTTATTGAGTCCTTTTGCCTTTGCTGTGGAAACCTTTAAGTCTCCAAAACGTGTGTCATGTTTCCATTAGTTCTGTGGTAGCAAGGGGAAAGAAATGCAGAGCACTGGCTGAAAGATGTAGCTCTTAGTGCTGTGAATCACCAGCTCCAGGACAGATTATTTCTTTTAAGTATAGGCAAAGGCAGAAGTGATTGGCAAGCCGAGACCTGCTCTAGAAATTATAACATGTAAAATTCATAGAAATCTTTTCATCCTGAAGGACCGCTGTCTACTTCCCAACGCAGCCACAGATATACGTTACAGGAATCTCTTTATATCCCCTCGGAAGGCAACCACTTCCAGAGAAGAGTATGGCAGGTTTTTACACAGATAGTTTAGGATGAACTGTAGTGAGGTATATCCAATACTCATCCCTCGCTTTTCATCTTCCCTTCTGTCCTCTCCTTGCTGGCACTACCAGCTCCTCACTTTGAGAGAAACTTTCCCAAATCACTGTTCTTCCACCCAGTCCCAGCTGTTTCATGTCTCGTACTCTTCCCCAGCACCCTCTTCTCTCCACTGCGCCATCTCTCCCTGGGTCTCACAAAAGCCACCCACCCTGCTTCCTGCTCACTGTGTGTCCTCAAAGGGATGTGTCACTTCCCCTCCCTTCCTCCCCTCATTTTCTTCCCCTGACCAGCATGTCACCTTCCTTCTCCTTTGCTTACAGCCATCTGTCACACACGGGTAACACCTGCCCCTGCTGGCACATTCTCCCCCTCTGGCGTGGGCTGCCTGCTTGTTTTGCCATAACAGTCTTTTTGCATGGATTTTGAAGGGCTTTCAGGCAGGACATCACTGTGAGCAGTTAGACTAAGCCTCCAAACCCTCTTATTCAATTTAAAAATTCAGATCAAGTCATTAGCTCCCTGAACAGGCACTCATTTCATCTCCAAGAGCTGCTCCCTCTCTAGGTAGTCAGTGTTCGCTACGCCAGCTATCCCATCTTCTGATGCTGTCCTCAGACACACGGAGCCAATCTATCAGTTGACAAATAGAGACATAGCCGTAAAACTCTGCCCTATAGGGGGCTACAATCTAGTGAATTTTCAAGTCTCTGGATAATACCAGCTTTAAAAGGAGGAGAAGAGAGCTCCCGGTGAGTAAAATTCAGGAAGAAAGAGGTAAATTCCTAAAAGCAGCAGCATAGTTTAAAGCAGTACTGTCAGCAAGCTGTGAGATATCCTGGTGCAAAGCAGCAGCTTGGGTTTTTTTCATCGTTTCTTGATCTTACTATGCCCCTTCCATCCCACCTGAACTCCACCACCACAGGGGCTGTAGCCACAGTTCTACAAGACAGGAAATCCGGTAGTGAGCTTACTATCAGACACAAAAAAACAACCAAACAAAAAACAACTGCTGTAGCTACGTGTTGAGAAGTGCTGAACCAATATATGCAGACTCATTGCTGGTTTAAATTGGCTTAAAAATGTTACGGCCAGGCAGATTTTATGCTGGGTCAGGTATGATCCATCTACCCACAGTCAGCATAAAGCCTGTATCATGCCTGGTCTGACTTGACAGAAAGGTAATTGCATAATCCTGCCAGATCTTCACGAAACGCGTGCTGCCAGATATTCCAATAGGGCACAGGCAAGCATTCATTAAGTCAGTCTGCCTTATGGAGTCTAGATGGCAGGGTGTCTGCAAGAAGATCATTTTTTCTCTGTAGGCTGAATCCACTGACAGTCCTGCTGACTTGTCAGCTTTGCATTAAATCTGTTGAGTCCTTTTCACAGTGTCAGAAGGAAATCTGTCCCAAGAAAAAACATCTGATAGAAGAAAATTATTATCGTGTTCATCTTGTCCCCCTAGTACCATGTGGCTGGGATTAATTTTCTACCTGTGTTCACCATATCTGGAGGTTGCAAAAGAAGCTGCGTCAGTGATATTAGAGAATGTTTAAATACGCATCATATTTTTCAACGGAAATGCAAGTGCAATCACAAACAGCCAGGAATTACTGAACAGAAAATTCTCGCCTTTACATTTCTGTTTGAATATCCCTGTAATAATGGTTTTGCATTTATGCAGCTTTGGCAAGCAGATGGCTTCCCAAGTTCTCTGAAACTTCACAATAAAACTGTGCTTTATGTGGATAGCTTCGCCCATCGCTGAAACGCTGCCAAATCAGAGATAGTAAACTGGCTGCTTTTGAGAGAGGCCTTAGCAACACTCTACAACACTAAGGGAGGGTGTAAAGAGACATCACGCGTTTGCAGTGGAATGAGCAAGGGGGCACTTTGAAAACTCCTAATTTGACCGTAGATGAAGATCAGTTCTTTGTCTAAGCTCACACTGTAATAAACTGACAGAATAAGGTAGAGTCAGGCCCTGTGCATCTGTGAAATAAAAGAGGGGCAGGAGAGGAATTGCAGTGAGGCTATAATGCTTAGATTTAGGTACAGAATGAGTTTTATGTGTTTTCAGGTGTTGAACACCTCCAGCTATAGCTGGAATCAGGCAAAATGTCTCAATGCTGTTGGAAAGTCTTCTGAAAATGAAAGCTCTGAACTATACATTGAAATACGAGTTTAAGAGCTTATTTTTAAATGTCTTTATTAATAGCTTGTCCTTAGAGTTTTACACCATCACCCTGGTATCCAAATGCTTTAGTAGCTATCTACCCTCATATATGCTAAAAGAAAACTAAAACGTCAACCCTATAAATCACCTGTGTGACAATTCTCTAGGCACCTGTCTGTGGAACAAGAGAGGTCTCACATACTCCCTTAAGTGCCAAAGCAAGCAGGACATACAAGAGGAACACGTGGATTGGGCTTTTGTCCCAGCATGGGATGTGCATGAATCCATCTTGTTGTGACTGCTTTGAAACACCACCAAGCGTTACTCCCCAGGGCTGTTTTCTCTTTAATGGAGATATGCGGGACAGCTGTCAGGAGAATATCTCAGAACAAGCAAAGAAGCTGGGAAGGAAAGTCTGCTAATCAATCTAGACATTTAATGAAGTCCGTAGGGACATTCAAGAGTCACTGTATATTATTGTAGCAGCTGGGAACATACAAAAGGTCTGTGCAGATATTAAATCCCTTTTCTTGTTGGGTAGAGCAACATTTTTATTCGTGAATAGGAAAGAGAGGCTCACAGAGCAGATACCCTCTAAGCGCTACTGTGGTTCCAGGCTTGATGCATGATAAAATCAACAGAGTTAAACAACTGAAGATACTTTTGGACAAACCCTGAGACCCAGGCAGAGCAAAGGGCTAAAGTCAGTCTCACAAGTCCTCAGCTGATACCAAAACTACAATAACACTTTTTAAAAAGTAAATAAATAAAAACAATTAGTCCCCACTTACTGAATCACTAAAAGGTGGTCTGAGTGTCAGGTGCAGACACTTTCCCCACCTCACCCCAGCTCCTATGAACACGACAGAGACCTTAACAGGGGCTATTACTCTACTACCAGAGGGAAGCCATCCACACACTGCGTAACAGGCATCACTGTCGCATTACAAAGTCCCCTAGAGAGTATGACTTTCCCCCTTGATGCTCACAAGAAAACAGCTGGAAGAAATAGTTGTGGTGCAATTCAAACACGTGCCAGCTTGACAAGAAAGCATCCCAGTCAGTGAGATTTGACAAGATTAAATGCACAAACATCTCCAAACAAAGTCACCCTGACTCATTGCTTCCATGGTGAAAAAGCAAGCTGCGTAGCTCTGCCTATGAAGAATAAGCTATCCTGCCATGCTAGATGGCTTCCAGTACAGCCCAGGCAGAACTGAACATCAGGTGCAGGTGTGCACGTTTAGCAAAGTCTCAGGGGCTGGGGGAGTGCTCCATTTGCAAATTCATTGATCTACTTGTGGAGGGACAGCTTACAGCCTGAACACAGTATGAGTGAAATGAGGTATTGGCATTAACTCTGTCCTGCTGCCATTGCCTCCTAGTGCAATGTGGGAAGGAGCCAGCATGCATAGCTTTCCAGCAGGTAGGCAATTAGACCCATGGAGGTGAGCTCCCTGCAGCGACAACATGTAAGGTTAAAAGGTTGTTAAATATCTGAAAGCAAACAGGGCCAAGTTTATTTCAATTATAAGAGGGTCTGACTCATGATTGTGACTGAGGTCAGACACATGGACTGGGCAAGGTACACGTATATCAGTATAATATATTGAATGCTCAGCAGGTCTCTGTCAAAGATAATACTAATTCTGAATTCTCTGAAGTTCTCAGCATCAAACATAGCTGAGCAAAGTACCAGGGCCCAGCATCATTTGCTGCTGCTAGAGGCAGCACCAGTGTCCTGAGAAAGCCACAAACACCTTCCCCACCTGGGATTGCTGTCGATCCCATGGAAGAGACCAGGGTAAGCCATCCACATCCAAGAGCACTTCCACCTCCCCCCGCTTTTTCTTGTAAGGAGCAAACTGTAATTGACCAAAGCAAAACACCACCCAGTAATAATACTTTGCAATTGTATAAAAGTTCTCAGTGACAAACAGTTAATGCCAGTTTACTCCTGACTTGAGAGCCAGGATTTCGTCCCAGTTTGCTTAGTCACAAGGGAGAAAAGGCCAGTGGCAAAAATCAAGATCAGAGCTCAGCAGTCCTCCCTTCTGTAGTCCTGATCTAAAGACTAGGGTGCACTGGTTGCCCTCTAGGTTTTAGAGAAGACAGAAATAAAAAAGAAAAAAAAAAAAGAAAAAGGGAGTGGGGGGGGGAGGGGAAATCACTGAACTAATTATCATACATTTATTCATGAAAGCCAAGATTAAAATAGTATGTTAAAGGATTTGAATGCAAATAGCATATGCTGGGTCCTGATCTCTGCTAACAGAGTGCAGCACTGGCAACACAGATAACCGCAAATGTTGCACAGCATAAGAGAGCCTGACAGAGCAGAGGGAGAGCACAAGTCTCTCAGTGAGGCTTTAAAGAAGGTGAAAAAACACCACAGAGCTAGGAAAGAAGGTCATTTTGTTGCAGTCATGGCTGTTGTTCTGGAAAATCTCCACACACACGATTTATCATGCCCTGTACTGCCTAGAGGTGGACCCAAGTCTAATACTGTGCATCCATTATCCTTAGTTCTGAGGCATGTGAAATTTGAACCCACTGTGTTTTGGTTCACCTCTGGTGTTCACAGCAATGCTGTCTTCTAAGCATCAAGTACTTAGCAAAGTAAACACAAATCATTTTGCGTTGTGCGCATGCAGCAGGTATGACAGGATGATTACTCAGGTAATGCAGGTTATTTGCATCCTGGGTTTTGAATTGGATGGAACAAAGTTGGTCTCGCACAACTAGACAAGACATGAGAGTTATTAAGCAGTAGAGATACGCATCTCAAACCAGTCTAGGTGCAAGTACTGCAATTATCCAGCTTTCTACAGCCTTTGTAGGGTATGCTGATGGCTAGTAATTCAGAAGCCAGGCTTCTCTTGTTGCCACACGCAAGACTTCTGTGGTAGCTGTTTAAATATAGCATTTTCCCCATGATATGTATTTAAATGAAGCATCTACAGCAGAAGTTCAGTACTTCTTTGGGTGATATCTTAATGTGGAGAGGATGAGAGCTATCCTTAACTCTGCACACCTTGGGCATTTCAGAGTGGAGGACAGTGCCTCATCTCCACCTTCTCTGGGACAAGGAATGATGTTTCATGTTTCCTTTATGAAGCTATCTGATCTACTGGGGAAGCTTCCTCTTTGCAAACTTACCCTCAGATGGCATAGTTCAGGTACAGCGAGCAGGCTTCTCTACTCCCATGCATGTGCATCTCTGCTTTTCCTCCACCCCTTGCAGGTTATGACTTTGCCGCTGTACTGGAGTGGTTTGCAGAGCGGGTTGACCGCATTATTCTCCTTTTTGATGCGCACAAGCTGGACATCTCTGATGAATTCTCTGAGGTCATCAAGGCCCTGAAGAACCACGAGGACAAAATGAGAGTTGTTCTCAACAAGGCTGACCAGATAGAGACTCAACAGCTGATGCGGGTATACGGTGCCCTCATGTGGTCCCTGGGAAAGATCGTCAACACTCCTGAGGTCATCAGGGTCTATATTGGCTCCTTCTGGTCCCATCCGTTGCTCATCCCCGACAACCGCAAGTTGTTTGAGGCAGAGGAGCAAGACCTGTTCAGGGATATCCAGAGCCTGCCCCGCAATGCAGCCCTGAGGAAGCTGAATGATCTCATCAAGCGAGCACGGCTAGCCAAGGTGGGTGTTGGCATAGAAGAACCCAAGCATTCGGTTTGGACTGTCCGCAGTACGCAGGCTCTAGGGAAGTGGTTTTGGCCAGTTCGGCTTGCAGACCTGGTGGATCCTACTCTTTTTCCATCCCATTTCACTCAGGCACAGCATATTAGCCCTATGCACTTCAAGGAAGAAAGCACCTCCATTGCTTGGTGCATTAATCACGACAGGCCAGGGTGAGGAAGATAGCCACAGATCAAAGCAGGTAGCACTTGAAGGGATCTGGACAGCAGTCGCTCTGTGGTAGCAGCTTGAGAATTAGGACCAATTCAGTATGTCAGAATCACACATGAAGGGAACTGGTAAGTTCTAGGTCTTTTGCCTTAAACTTTCTCAGCCAAGAGAGATACCCAGCTTAGATGGATGCAGAGGAGATGGAGACTCACAAGAACGGCAAATAAGCTTGCCATATCTCTGAATATTTGAAATGAGCTGAATGAAACCCCTTAGAATACAGGGAAGAACCCCCTATCACTTGACAAAAGAGATCAAAAGATCACTAAAAAGCCTTTCTGTGCAAGATTCTTCATTTTCAAGAAAAAACACTCAGTCCACCATTAAAAAAAAAGAGCCAGAACGTCTCATAAGTTAAGGCCTGGTATTCATACTAAAGCATTAAACAAATCTGTAGAGCTTCAAAACCTGTGTGTTTGGTTTGGTCTGGAAAAGGACTATTCCCTGGAAGGCCATGCCCAGTGGAAGAAAAACAAAAAAACCCACAAACACCACACCACTCCCTCCAGGAAGTGCATATGAGTGCCCAGTACTGTGTTCACCTTGTCTCAGCGCAGCCAGAGCACACACCTAAGCAGCACTGGGGCAATAATCAGTAGGTACAGGCAAGCTGAGGGGCTGAGTTTGCTCTTCAGGGCGATACAAGATGGGGTTGAGGCCTAGGCACAGGTACTCTCTGCTGGGAAGAATTTTCTGATGTGCTCTTTAACAGTTTTCTTCATTCCATATCATTTAATGCCCTTCAGGTCCACGCATACATCATCAGTTCTCTAAAGAAGGAAATGCCTTCAATGTTTGGGAAAGACAATAAAAAGAAAGAGCTTGTTAACAACTTGGGAGAGATTTATGCCCGGATTGAACGGGAGCATCAGATCTCACCAGGAGACTTCCCTAATCTGAGAAAGATGCAGGTAAGCAGTGACATCTTGGCCAGAGCACCAAACATCCAAGGAAGGGGCATAAGAGTAACCACTGGGAATACAACAGAAGCAACGCAGACATTGACTGTTGTTGTTGCTTGTGCGAAAGGCCTGTTGTAATGTTGAAATGGGCCTTGAAATATGTGCAGGCTGTATTTGGGCATGAACACTTTTGCACATAGAGCATATGTGAAGCTACACCTGTCCTCATTTCTCAAATCTTTGCCTGAGTAGCACTTTACAGCAAATTATTTCTTCTGTTTTTCTTTACTTTTAATTCTGCGTTCCATTTGCAGATTTTTCAGGTATAAGAATACAGCTAATTTATATTAAAAGGAAAGCTATATCCTGAAAAGCCTACATATGCCCCTCTCCTCAAGAGCTGTATTTTTTTTTTTGTCTTCTACTTCACTCTGTTTCTAGAAAGAGAGAAAGGAGGCTGTGAAAGCTTAAAGCCCCATTTCTATTTTGAGCAGAGAAGCAGGTTTTCTGTTCTGCAGAGCTGAGACCTGACCTGGTGTTCATGCAAGTCAAAGACTTCAAAGGACCTTGGATCAGAGCCTTGTATTGTATATTCAAACAATGCTGGACACAGCTACATTGCTGTGTGGCTTCAGTCCAAGCAGAAACCTGTTCTGAGTTGCTAGCTGTTGAAGTCATTACTAGCTCCCTATGGAAAACACAGCATCTGCCTTTTTTTTCTTTTAAAGTATATTTTCCATAAGTTCTTGGGAATGAGATCTATGGAGCGTATCCAATAGAAGATCCCATTTACTGCTTGTTAAAATGTGTTTAAAAATAACTATACCAATCCAGTAGGAGTGAATAGTGTGGATTTAACGAGTAGAGGGTGAAGGACAAAGCTGTAGGTCACTTTGCAGTTTTTAAGAAGAGTGTTATCTGCAGACCCAGCTCAAGGTGCTTTTGCTTAGCTGTGAAAATTACAGGAACTGAGCCATGCTGTAAAGACATGTCACCTCTTTACAGACATGCTTCTGTCTTTATGGCGTCTGAAAGATGCACCGCATGATGATGAGTAAAATAGGCTTTTGCCAGAGTGGCACCTCCTTCCCGGAGCGCAGAGGGGGAGGGAATGCAGAGCACTGGCTGGAGGATGTAGCAAGAGCTGCACAACCAGTTTGCCTTGAACAATCTGGTCTTCAAGGAGGTTGCTGCTATGTGGCTTGGAAAGGAGGAGTCTTATTTGCACGCGGCCATCATCTGTGCCTTTGAGTAAACCAGTAAACCAGTTCCTCTCTCTGTACCATGTCAGTCGCCCTTTGTAAGCTGAGAAGGTCATTATTTTCTGTAGGGCTTAAAGAGCACCTAAGTAAGAACAAGGCCAGCCAGGTAGACCCCATCACATGCTGAGGAGCAGAGCTATCAGGGGAGAAAATATTAATCTCCCCACTCCTCCTCTGAAATAGCAGGTTTTTGAGCCAAACAGCAGACAGGCATCCCACTCTACACTGTTACTGTACTGTGCACGGCCACGACGCTCACCTCTTCCTATTTTGTCCCACTTTAAGGATCAGTTGCAAGCCCAGGATTTTAGCAAGTTCCAGCCTCTGAAGAGCAAGCTGCTGGAGACCGTGGAAGACATGCTGGCCAATGACATCGCTCAGCTCATGGTGCTCGTACGCCAGGAAGAGTCACAGAGGCCAACCCAGATGGTGAAGGGAGGAGCCTTCGAGGGCACCTTGCATGGTCCATTCGGCCATGGCTATGGCGAAGGTGCCGGTGAAGGGATCGATGATGCCGAGTGGGTGGTGGCCAGGGACAAGCCCATGTATGATGAGATCTTCTACACACTGTCGCCTGTCGATGGTAAAATAACTGGTGCCAATGCAAAGAAGGAGATGGTAAGGTCTAAGCTGCCCAACACGGTGCTGGGCAAGATATGGAAACTGGCTGACATTGACAAAGATGGCATGCTGGATGATGAGGAGTTTGCCTTGGCGAATCATCTCATTAAAGTCAAGTTGGAGGGTCATGAGCTGCCAAATGAGCTGCCTTCCCATCTCCTCCCTCCATCCAAAAGGAAAATAACAGAGTGAAAGGAAGGTTACAGGGGACAGGGAAGGGAGGGGGGGAAGATCTAGAAAAACATGTTTACTTAAGTTATACGTTTAGATGTGAGATCACCTTTGGATTTATACCTATTTTGCTGTATGAAGAAAAAAAAAACCTAAAGCAGAACAAAAAAGTCCAATCCTTCTTCATGATAACATGCAATTAACTCTTCCAGTGTAACGTCCCTGCTTTCTAACGCGTAGTCTGTAAACACAAAGGTAAAGAAAGGATGTTGAGACCAGGGGAATCAGATAAGCAAGAGTAGAAGAAAAACTGAAACGGGCTGCGGTTTTTGAGAGTGGTATAGGCACTAATAGAAATCTGCTAACTGCCAGCATCACTCCTGAGCTTTGGCTGCACCTTCTGCTGTTTAATGGGTCTCGCAAACTTCAGGAGACTTGAGATGTAGATAGTGAAAAGGAAACCACAAGATGTTCAAGCTGTTGGCCAAACTAAAGAGCACTTCCTAATTAACATAGCCCACACTAAAATACTAGATACTAAACCCTGAAGTTAAGAATTTTAGGAACCTTGATTTACTGTTAGGTGCAAGTTTTACAAGCATTTCCCTGTCCTTAAAGAAAAAAAAAATAAATAAAATCTGAAATGGCTCTGAACTGGGCAGCTGGAGTTCCTCATTGTTCACTGTGGGACAGGCACTAAGAATTCCCAGTCACCTCTACCTCCCATTCAGTCCCTGGGGGACATTTGTTCTGCGGGCATGGCCAAGAGAACCACCCCACCAAGGGAAACGGAAGGAGGGGGCACTAGAGGCAGACTTCAGGTGGGTTGGAAGGGAGCAACCGCTCCCAGGCTCACTGAGCATTTCACAACCAGTGCATAGTGTTTTCTCTTTGAACAATGGTGGTGTTTATCATTCCTGTGAAGTGATAACGTTTACTCTCATCATGCACAGTGAAAGCTACGTTCGCACTGTAAAGACCAGAACCCCGCAGTGTCGGGTAGATGGTCTGTGGTAAGAGCAGAGAACACAGTGGGGGGCAGCGGGCAGAGCTTGCTCTGCTGCCTGCGCCCCCACAGACACAGCCAAGATGTTGACAGCCTTCACCCACCCTCCTCCTCACCACACAGTAACACTTGATCCCCTCCAGAACCCCTACCCTAAGCTAAGAGACCTTCCCCCCTATTCCACGGTCTATGAAATTTTTGTTTGTAAAACCCAATTTTGGCAGAAATCCCTTGGTTTCCTATTTTGTTTCCCCAACACACACACAGACACACGCACTCTTCTGGGTTTTGTTGTTGCTTTGGAGCAGCGTGTTGTTCCAATTCCTGTTGTCACTTTATATAAGCTGAGCTCCTACTGTGATGAAAAACCAAGACAAGTATAACTTATTTTATATCTCTGTGTTCATATTATATAGAGAAATATATTCTGTGTATGTAGGATGTGCTTATTGCAGTACATTTATCACTTGTCTTAAAAATTAATGCATTAACCTTTTTTGTACCCTGGTCATGAAACATTATTAAAAAAGAAAGGCCAGATCTGTCTATTTATTTACATAGAAAAAACAAACGCAGCTGAACAGAAAAAAAGGTTGTTTCTACATGCAACAGAATGAGGAAATTATTCTTAGCATATTCCCAAATGTGTATGTACGGATCAGCCCTGCCGGACTCGGGTGTGCGCTGCTGGATGACTGGTTAACATCTGCACTCTCTCCTTTCTCTTCTGGCAGTCTAATCACAGCCTCAATGCTTGCTGAAGCAAGTGAAATCACGTACCCACGATTCACCTTGTTCAACATAGGGAAGAGGTAACAAATAAATACTTCATTAGGAAAAGGAGTATAGTGAGAGAGTTTCCTCCTGCCAGTCACAGATGAGAACGCTACAGATTTATCAAGATCTGGAAAGAACACACAAGAAAACCTTAGTCTTAAATCTTGCTGGCTCTAATTTTTCGTCTGTCTGCCTTGCCCTTTCTTTACATGTTCATTACAGCAATTGTTATCTGCAGAACCAGGGGGCAGTGAGACGCAGGGGATAAGGACAGTGCTGGGAAGCACAGGGAGAGAGGGCGTGAGCAGTAATGGTTGGCAGAGTTTCCATGTAGCATCTGTACAGGATGAGAGAGAGCAGGGGGAGGAAATCAGGGTGGAGAGCAAGAAGCAATAAATGCAAATTTAGAGAGTAGTCAGCAGACTATGTCACTCCAGTTCAACTACCCAGTAACCCCCAGTTTAACCGCCACTGCAGCATGTGCATCTGCTAGTGCTGTCCGGGTCCTTCTGTGGAATTTGCACCCACCCGACTCCGGGTTGAAGGACAAGGTTGAGGCTGAACAGAGCACCCTGAATCAGCCCTGCCTCTGCAGGCACCATTTTCTGAGGGCCACATCGCTTGTGCCAATCGTGTCACGCTGAAGTTTAACACTTTCTTAAAAAGCGGAAGATTACTGATTCTCTCCAAGGGGGTGGGAGAAGGTGAGGTCTATTAGTCTTTTTCCGCTATACAGCAAGGCTTTCAGGGCACAAAGACTTTTGTGCTTGACTGTTGGGGCATACAAGTTCACAAGCCAAACCTCTAGCCTGTTGTTAAAATATGTACGGTAGCTTAGTTTTCATTGCATTGGCTGTGGTTGCGCTTTAGCCATCTCAAAACAAAGGCTTTGCTGTCAAACGGGAAACTGCAAGAGATTTTCTGTGTCGCTGGGTAGCAGCGGTCACCCCCCACACCACAGCTCGGGCATGCCACCACTACAGCACATGCCACCGCTCCTGCCTCTGCTCCCCGCGTCGCTCAGAGGCTCCTTTGCATCCCCGTGCCGGCCTCTGCGGGATGTTTCAGCAGGATTCCCTGGGAAGGGGCAGCGGGACAGCGAGCTCTGCCAGCAGAGCTCAAGTGCAGCAAACAGCAGTTTGGGGGTTTTCTTTCAACACTGGCTCAGAAACCACTTGAGCTGTCAGAGCGCAACTTCCCCAGCTGTGTCGGAGGGGAGAAACCAAGACAAGCCTTTTAGTGACAAACAGGTGGTTACTGAACGGGATTGCACTGTGTTCCGGCAGCAGGGCTGAACGAGCGCGATGTGACGATGATGATGAACAATGAGACGAGGCAACCCTGTTGCAGAGAGGCAGCAGGGCAGCAACCCGAGAGGCTGTGTTTCCAGAGAGGCAGTTTACAAGTAGTCCTCCATATTTGGATAAGTTTATCCAGCATGTTTCACTCTTGCTAAGCTCTTCAGGAAATTTAATAAAGGAAAAAAAAAAAACCCACCATACTAAACCTCAAGCAACCTGAGGTTCCCTATACAAAAATACATGCAATCCTGCCGCTCCGGTATGGCCATGAAAAGACACGTATGTTTCTCCATCCCCTTCCCACAGCAGCCGCACACACACAGACACACACACCCCCCTCCCTCCAGAGTTATGACTATTTGGGCAACCCCGGGCACTTGTATCGTGTCCCATATCTGTGGCAAGGATGTGATTTCCCCGGCCCAACAGGCCCTCGGGCTGTGCCTGTTCACGGAGCCATGATGCCAAAGGCGATTATCTGTGTCCAACAGGGCTTCCTTTTTCCAAGAACAGTTCTCAATTACTGAACAAGGTTTCCCCAGGAAGTTCCACAGAGGAACCCATTCATTTGCTCATGTCTGGGGTGGGGGGTGGGGTTATATCACATGAACATACCAATATCACTCACTCTGATCCTTCTCATGCCCTTCTCTACCCATCCTCAGACAGAAGAGCTTCCACGAGGTCAGAAGAACAAAAAGGCCTTATCTCTAAATAGGAACCGCATTTGGTCTTCTCTCTTTCTGTTCCTTTCTGGGAAAGATTTAGAGAAGAAGAATCTGTACCTACATGCTATGTGCGCTAACGTATGGGTTTCTTGAAAATGAAGTTCTCTCTACTGTGGAACATGACAGGCAGATTGGACCAACAGCACTATACAACCATTTATTTGAAGGGAAGGATAGTAATTACACCAAGTTCCCCGAATAAGATTTCACATGAGGTGTGTAGTTTAGCGAAAGGCAATTACTTCTGGGAGCTGGAATTTATCCAGCGTGCTGGAGTTCAGAGGGATTTTTAATTAAACAGAAAAGATTAGAATCAGATTTTCCATCATCTTAAGTTCCAACATAAACTTCATACAATAAGGAAATTCAGATTTAAGTCTGGAAACTGTTCTTTCAACTGGCTCTTCTTATTACGCCTTAATGTTTTGTCCTTATGATGGCAACCTCTGGTTGGGGAACACAGAGTTACGGGTGATTTGACCTTACATAGAGTGACAGTGTTCCCACAAGCCCAGCAGGACCCAGGGACAAGCTTCTCCAGACTTCACCTCAGAACATGCTACACCTCTTGCATCATTGACAGCTTCCTCCTTTGCTATTGTTTATTTCAATGTTTCTCTTATTATAGGGACAAGCTGTGGGAAGAGGGATTAGGTGACTCCACGTTCAGGGTCTGGCAAACCAAGGGACACGATAGACTATTTAACCCCTTCCTAGGCTCAGAAGTCCTCGAGTCCTTCAAAGATTGACAGGTGGGCGTTTGGAAACACTCACGGAGAACAGCATTGAGTTATTCCAGAGGAGCAGCTTGATTATAACATCCAAGTTATTTTTGTGGCATTTTCGCAATACAACATCTATTATTTTCTGGTCTTTCCCTTTCCTTCCTTATGCTTATGAGCCTTTTCCCTCCTCTTCCCAAGTCTGCGCAAGGGTGGGGGAAAACAAGGCTTAGTTTGGAAACTTGACATGCTAAGAAGCTCAAGGCTGGTGCAGGCAAGTCAATCACCATGTAGCTTTCCAGCTCCTTCGGGCAGTGCAGATAGAGCAAAGCCAGTATTTGAAGCGGGATGGACACACTTTGAAACAATTCCTCTCTGCCCGAAGGGAGAGAAATCGCTGGGTACGGCGCACGTCCTCTGCAGCATGCCCGTTCCCCTGATCCCTTCGCTGGTCAGGAGCATGTCAAACACTGTACGAGTTGCTAGGGTTTAACACGGGCTCTTCTCCAGCTAGTTACACGTCGTGTAAACGAGCGTCAGCAAGGGCCCCATTAATGTCTTCTGAAGACATGAACGTGGGAGATATTTATAGACCCGGGATTATATTGTCCTCCTCGCCTGTGCCATTGCGTAGACAAACGAAGGGCGGGCGTGTAGAATTCCTCTCCTTACACCTCACAAGATCACTGCAAGCAAACGCCAACTAAAAACTCTCCCTAAATAGCTTTTACCCATCACTCAGTCCATCACCCTACGCAGTTATCGCCAAGAGGAGAATCACAGAAGGTCCTTATAAGGCGATGGCAGCACAGGGGCCTGAAGGAAGCGCAGCCCCAGGGAAAGCTCCCTGGCCAGTTCTCCTGCCTCCTTCAACCAACAGCTTTCTAGGCAGGATTTCAGCAGCTTTTTTTTTTTTTTTTTTTTTAAAAAAAGACAGTGGAAAGGAATCAAAATAAGAGCTCACTGCCTGTCTGCCTACTGTGTTTAAGCCATACACAAAGAGGACAAGGGGGAATTACCTGCATCCAACCATCTTTAAAGTTTACATGTCACACAGCACAGGTGTCTGCAGTTTGTACCATAACTGCAGCCCCAGGTTTGTTAAATTCTCCAAAGCGAAGCTGCTCCCCAATTAGAGTGGAAAGGGCCAATCCATCAGTGAAGAGTTCCTTCATGTGCCGGTCAGGAGTTTTAATTATATACACAGAAAGGTCATAAGCACCTTAAGCATCCATAACAGTAACTAGTGCCCATCAATCCAGTTCTAGCATGGAGCAAACCTTTGGCGGACTAGGGAACTCACACCATTTGCCACAAGGAAGATTAGTTCTCTAATTAATAGCATCGCATTTGACAACTCACCCTGCCAAAGGGTAAAAGCAGACTGATGGCCATCCTCTCTGCCAAGAAACCACAGCTCACAAACCAAATCATAAAAAGAAATGGTGGCATGCTTGCTAAGGGTCCCACCGGCAGTCACCAACATAGATTAGCAGAGCACACCTAAATCCCTTCTTCCTTCTGAGCCATGCAAGACCTGACTCTTCCTTCTGAAATGGAGCAGCCTTGAAAGGCGGAAGGAGATGATCTAGCGGTTGCTATTTAATGCTGGTCTGGAGCTTCGTAGGCTGCTCAGGGGCAATAGATAATCCAGCAACTGGAAGAGTGATTGAGAAAAGAAGTAGTTTTGCTGCCCAGAGATGTCTCACATGCACAGGAGTGGACAGAAATATTTACAGAACAAGAGTTACGCAAGCAGGGAATGCCAACCCCAGGTCTCACAGGGAGCCTTAATCAAAATAAACACTATGGGTCAAGTACTGGGGATACATTGGGATCTGTTTTTTTTTTAAGCTCTGGTTCAAACCTGCTTCAGCCCAAGGCAGGCGGTACGTGCTATAACCAGCAATTAGTTCCTGACACACGGACCTTGCCTCGCCAGCTGCAGGCATCAAGTATAGCAATGCTATGCAAGAGAAGTGGTTCAACGCCTCATAAACATCCAGACCCAGAGTAACCAAGCCATAGTCAATGGACCGCTGGCAGTCTCAAAGTTGTCTGTGCAACCAATGTGACCTTTATGGCGGTGGGGGGTTTTAGTGGCTTTGTTTTTTTCCAGTAAACACTTTGCAGGAATGGTGACTGACAAGGCATTGAGGTTTGGCTGCAGTGCTTTCCTCTAAGCTCTGCTGAGTCAACTGCTCCAGCCCTTTGCCTGCAGTACTTTCCCAGCCTTACAAGCTGTTCCCTGTGTCTACAAGGGGAGAGAATGCTGCAAAGGAGGACCCGACAGGCCTCAGCACAGCACTTTGGCAGAACAGCGCAGAAGAGAGACCACGTGCTGCCTGTCAAGTGGCAAACTCTAGGCTTCAACAGCTTGTCCCTCCCCCTCCATCCTCTAGACAGCTCAGTCAAACCCCAGAAGCACCACACCATCTCAGCCACGGCAGCATTTCAGTACAGACCCAAGGTCAGCATTTCACATCTCCCGGGAGAACCTGGAAAGAGCAGTTATGGGCTTTGTTTGTGGTTTTTCCACAGCAATCCCTCTTAAGGCTACTCTCTGTCCTTCCTCCCCTCCCACTAGGGCTTTGGGGAAGTACAGACCTCCATCCAACCTGTGCAGTGGGAGGGAGAAAGAAAAGTGCTTATCCTGACGCCCCAAAGACCTTCTGAGACAGGCAAGAGTGATGGCCCTTGTCCTGTAGCACCCTGGAGAAAGCCAGTCCATGCTAGGTCCCAGAAGAACACAGCAGAGGTGGCTTTCCAGCCCAGGCCTCAGGAGAAGCTGCCAAAGGCACAAAGGGAGCCTCAGGGTCTCGGAGGTGGGACCAGAGGACAGGAGGGAAGCTGCTGGAAGTTGGCCAAGATGCCATGTCCATGCAATTGGGGCAGGCTGGTGCACTTAGAGCACACTGAAAGGAGATCATGCCTCCATGGAGGGTCTGTCCAGCCATCCCGAAACAGCTATTCTCCACCCAGCAGGAAACATGGATGTCTCTTTCGCAGGGAGAGAAATAAGCTCTGCAGAGCAGGAGATGACAAACTGCTAACGTGACAAGCGAGGACACGTTGCCCTTTCCAGCTGCCTCTATCCCAGCCCTGCAGGGATCACATAAGGTCACAAATATTTCTAACGATCTGCTTCCTATGGGTCGCCTCACTCATTTCACTTCGTTTCACAGAAATAAAGGCGGACTGGCAGCCTTTCATCGCCTCCTTTCAGGAGGACAGTTACGAACAAAAGCTGGCGCGGTCCTGCCGAGAGCCACGGGCCACCGTCACAGCCCGAGAGGCACACGCCAGCCACAGCCCTTCCCCTTCCCCAGAGGGTGCTCACTCGTCCAGCTTCTCACTGCAGATGTAAACGTCGGAGCTGTGATTTACATGGAAAGGCTGCCAAAGTCAGGATGACACTGGGCTGGCAGGCTCACCTTAGCCACTTGGAGACCCCTGGGGAAAGAGGATGCTCAGACCTGGCTTCCCACCATCTCCAGGGCTGGCCAGACCCAGTCACAGCCCATTTTTTCCCTCTAGCCAAGAAAACGCCTTTCAAGGCGTTCAAAACCACCCTGGCTGGAGGTTTGCGATTAAACCACCAGACCTGCCAATGAGCTTACAGCGTTAATTATTCTTGAGGCACCCCAAAGCATCGGATGCAACCTCATCGCCTGCCCCAAAGTCCTTCACCGGAGGGGCGAGGGAGGCGAGCACCTCCCAGCCCCACGAGCAACTGCTGACTCCAGCAAGAGAGCGCAGGCCAAGAGGCTGTTCCAAGAGAGGCCGGCTGTTATCAGCTCCCCAGAGATGAGTGTGCAAAATACCTGGCATATTACACCCCTTGGATCATTTGTATTCCATTGTATATCCAAGAGGGAAGGGGTGGGGGGGATGGGGGAAAGAAAGAGGCTCTTGACTTCTGCCCAGGAAGATGAGATAAGGTACAAGGAGAGGAAGAGTGATTTTCACAGCCCCAGCAAAAAGCTATTTACTTCCGAACAAAGTGCAAGTGCAAACGCTGAATGTAGTCCAAGGAGAAAAAAAGGACACTGTTTATTGGGCTTCAGACAAATGTCTTCAAATGCCCTACTAGAAAGGCAAGTGCATATTAAAAGAGAAAAATGGGTTCACACAGGAATGCAGTTACTGTGCTGTACCTCTGCATATCAACGCCGCTGCGCTAAAGGCTTCAAGGAATCACGAAGCGACCCTGTTTCCCAGAAGTGCCGAACACCGGCGTGCTCCCATCTTCGCACAGGCTGCTCTGGGTTTAACACCATCATTTAAAAACGGTGGGGTGAAAAAAAAAAAAGTTGATCTGTTTCAGAGAGGGGTATCAGACCAGAAGCCAATAAGCACAGCCAGGCTTCAAAGTGCACTTCTTATCTATTAAGAGATGGCAGGATGGAGACCTTTAACCTCTCTGCTGTTGGTTTCACAGGAACTCCTCCAAGCCAAGAGGGATCCCAAGCCACGCTGAGAAAAGCATTGCTCCCTAAAAAGCATCGCTCTCTGTACTCCCAAAGCCTGGTCGTGCCATGGTGTATTTCTAAGTGCCAGGCCAGAGCCCAGGAGCCCACGGAGATGTGCTCTGCACATCTTGGTTAAGGTGCCTTAACCAAGGACATCATCCCAGCTCCTCCACGTGGCCCCGCTGCCAAAATTCCTGTAAGAGAGCTGGTCACAAGTTACGCGCTCAGAAATTCTCTTTTTCCTTCAAAAAAGCTCAGCTTTCCAGACTAAAGTTCAGTTCTTATTTTTAAACAAAGGAGATTTGCCAGCACAAATTAAAAGATAACCAAGCACTTTAGTCAGCAGTTGACACGACAAACACGATAACCCGGCAGCGGCACCGGGCTTCCTTCTCCGCGCGGTGCCTGCCCCATATGGCTGGCGGGACACCGAATAGCTGTGTTGTAAAGACTGCTGTAACGTCAGGTGGCTGCGGGGGTGACAGCGATCCACAAAGCACTCAAACAGATACACCAGGGGACAAAAAAAAAAAAAAAAAAAAAGGGCAAAATAAAAGGAAATACCAGGCAAGGAGCCAGCGCTGTTCGACACAGCTGCCTGGTGGCAGATTTGAACTGTAAGCTCCTGAGCCCTTTATATAAAGCGCACACACTCTGAGTTTACATTTTATTATATTGCATACCACCTTTTTTTAATCCAAAGACACTTTGGAGGAACGCTATTTTTAAAGAAATTGCTTCTGGACAGGAGCAAGCCCTCTAGGTAGGAGATGGGCACACCAAAGCTGGGGCGTGAAAAAGAACCAGCCAGCCCCCCGTGACAAGTTTTTATAGCTTTTATATACGTATATATGCTATTAATATTATATATGCAACTGTATGTATAGTCTTACAAAAACACCTGCACACATTTGGAATGCAAGCACACAGAACTTCATAAGGCAATAATTTAGAAATTCCCCCACCAAGAAGTTCCATGTCATCCCGAGCCCCTCGATTACTTCTGCTGACTAACAGGCACTGAAGGCTAAGCTTGCGCCTTTTCTGAAGCCACAGGTTTGTTGTTTCCTGATCCGAATACGGAACAAAAACAGGATCATAATTTACCATAGAAGACAATGAAAGCCTTATCGTTGTAAATATATGTAGTGAGATAATACGAATCCTGTTCTTTGGTATTTCCCCTCCACCCTCCGCTCCTACCACTACCCTTTCCAGCTTTAGGGCCTCTCCTCTGCTTGCATGGAAGATTGGCGCCCATCTTAAAGCCATAAATTACTCACAAACAGCTACTGAAAGTAGCAATGACCGTAGGGTAACACTTCCACAAAGCAATAGAGCTTCCTGGCAAGCTGATAAGAGCTTCCTGTTTTGAGGTTTGGGTTGGTTTGGTTCCCCCCCCTCCCCCCGATAAAAATTGACTCTCTCAAACATCTCAGAAAGGAAGGACCAACAGATATTTTATTTTTCCTCCCCCAAACACGTTGTGCGGCAAACCATGTTCTGTTTTGCTGAACGTGAAATGGGGACCAGGTCCAAGAAACCCGAGCAGCTGGGGCAGCGGGCGAGCGGAGCATGTGGAGTCCATCACCACTTCGAGACGATGGATCACCTTCAGCGCCCACCTTTGCTCCTGCCCTGCGCTCTCTCCTCTCACATTCTGCATTTTGCCCTGCTGCTGGCAACACTTGCGGTTTCTAGCGCAGGCAAAAGAGGCTGAAGTCTCCAGGGATACGAGCTCTGCCTTTACCTGTCTTACTGGGGGTGGTTGACCTCCGTCACATCTGGGTGTGTGTGAATGCTTGAGGAGAGCCACCAGATGGGCGGCTATTTCTGCTTACTGCCCACCTTGCCCTATGTTCATGGCCGGGGGGAGGGGCGGATCTCAGACCCGGGTTTTCATCTGAAGCCCCAAAGCCACCGGCAGATTGCCCTGGGCTCACAGCAGCTCAGGGGTCCCCATGGCCTCCACGGGAAGCCCTCTCCTTTCCATCCACGCACCTCCTGGACCCACTGTTCCCGATTACTAGGGCCAGACCACAGGTCCTATACCTGGTCCAAACAGGTTATATCAGAGAAAGGAGTACCTCTCATTTGCCCCTTCCCTGCAAGCGCCACCCTGCCCAAGGGGCTTTTGGTGAAGGATTCGCCCCCCTCCAAGTCCCAGCCCAAAGGCGTTCACACGCACCTCTGTTTTCACCGGCCCCGCAAGGCTCTCCTCTTCAGAGAGCAAAGGAAAATCATTGCACGCACTTCATTCAACATCAAATATGGACACGCAATGTTCCCCCCGGGAACACCAGATTCCCAAACAGGATTTTAACGTTTAATCCCCCAAACCATCTCTCATTAAAAGAGGAATAGCCAGCTAGGAATTCAGTCCATGCCAGAAAGTGAAGTAAAAAATAACTTTAAATGCTCTGTTTGTCCTCTGGTTTGTAGTCTCTGCCCCTGGGAAGGACGAAGGCAGGGGCAGAGACCCCCAGGTTCTCCAGCACAAGAGCAGCCTGGGCAGTCGTGACAGTATTTCCGGGGTGCGAAACAGCAAAGTGATGTTTTGCAAAGCAAAACCTTCTATTCATAAGCAAAATAATTTTACAGGGTGAAGTTCAAAATAGATTACACCACACGGAGGAAGAGCAGCCCTCTAATCAGTGTTTTTTCCAAATCAGACTAGGCACTGTTTCACATCACTTTTCCTTTAAGCCAAATTTCACCACTTCATCTTACAGTAAGCGACAGAAGCGAGAAGTACTTACACAACGTAGTGGAGATCACAGGCTTGCATTTTTCTGGGCTTTCAGACATTCGTTTTCCGCTGCACGTGAGCCACACACGGTCACTCACACACGGGGCTGCCCAACACAATTTAATTTCTTGCCCCTGTCAGCTAGAAAGGCTGAGAGTGGCTCTTCCTACGTCCCCGCTTCAGTTCACAAGAAGACAGGCAGAGCAAACAATACCATAACATTAAATCTCAATACATGCACCTGACTAGACCAGCCACAAAGAGGAGCGGTGGTACATGCTGCAACCCTACCACCTCCCAAAAAACAAAAGGCCACCTTCTAAAAATGACACTATGACTGAAGCAACAACCCCGGCAGCTCCCTCCAGTCTTAAGCATTCAAGAGTATCCAAAACCACCACCAAACAATTTCCCATCCATCCCCTACCTGTTCTCCAAAGGCTGTTCCCTCCACCCAGCCTGGGTCTCAGCAGCAACCCCACACTGCCCTTCTCTCCCCAGCCTTTCAAACCTGCCTATAATTGCATTAATTAGGAGGACACCAGCTCAGGTGAAAGAAATTCTGCTCTCGAACTCCTGTTCACCTGGCAAGACAAACCTCCACTAAGCGCTTGCCAGGGTCTGGCTACCTCAGGCTGCCCCACTTGATTTTTCTGGGCTTCCCTCTCCCGATGGAGGCTGCAAATGCCCTGAAGCGCTTCTTCCAAGCAAACAACATTTCGGGGTACGTTCTGCAGCCAAAGGCTCAGGGTGAAGGTTTGCTGCAGAAAAAGGTCGTCACACAGATTTTTCTTTATCCCCTCTCAGAATTAGCAAATCAGAGGAGTTACTGGGTAAAGTCTGTGTAGGGCCGGCCTGGGCAGAGCTGGTGGTGGTACCCCCAGGGCAAGCGAGGACTAAGCTGTTGAGGGGGCGTTGCTGCTGTTGAGCTTTGAAACATTCAATTTTCACATGCAGTTTATCATCTCTGACTGCCATTTATATTCCTGCTTTTCTGGGCTGTGTCAAGGTTGGCAAGGCTGTGCTCCCACTCCGCTCGTCCTCCAGGCCCTAAAGCAGCTGTCCCTGGCCATGCACCGATAAAGGAAGCTGCGAGCATCCTGCTGCCTCTGTAACCCCCAGGGAGCTGGTTATAGCCCTCCATGGGGTTTGGGCATCTCTCACCCAGCTGGAAACCCTGTCGTGGTGCAAAGAGCCCCCACCTGAGCATGAAAGCCTTCCTGCTTTCCGTGGACATTTGAGAGGGACTTTTCCCAGACAGGAAATAGGTTGTACCTATACCTATAAATATATAGAATCACCGAATGGTTCAGGTTGGAGGGGACCTTAAAGATGAGTTAGTTCCAGCCCCCCGGCCCTGGGCAGGGACACCTCCCACCAGACCAGGCTGCTCAAAGCCCCATCCAGCCTGGCCTTGAACACCTCCAGGGATGGGGCAGCCACAACTTCACTGGGCAATTTATTCCAGTGCCTCACCACCCTCACAGTAAAGAGTTTCTTCCTAATATCCAATCTAAATCTACCCTCTTTCAGTTTGAAACTGTTACCCCTCGTCCTAAATATACACGTATATATATACACACATAAAAAACATCAGTGTGGTCAGTCAGGAGACGTGCATCTCGTGCATTTGTTCTACCAAGTGACTTTTCTGGGTAGATTTTAAATGCTTTTTGCAAGCCAAGCAGAAAGCCTCTTGGTCCAAGGTCCAATACAGATAAGCCTGAAACGAGGTGCCCTGATAGAACTGCTGACGAGGTGCCATCAGGGCCACCTTCATGACCGATGGTCCCTGGGGGACTTGCCCCGGTGGCACCCTGCCCGCAGAGCTGGGAAAAGCTGGTGCAGCTCAGAGGAAAGCCCCGAGCGCGGCTTTAGCTGGCGGAGCCCCGAGATGCCGAAGAACAAAAGCATAGCTGCAAATGGGCTGTATTTGTTGTACAAATCACAGCGGCAATGAAAATACACAGCCACAGCGCTGTTTTGGCAGTCGCTTTTCAGTGTTGGAGAGCAGGAAAGGAAGAGATTTGGGGCTTGTGGCTCAGGGCTTGTTTCATTACTACAGATCCCAAAGAACTTTGTAAGGCGATGCTCAAAATCCAGACCAGATGTGCCGGTCCATCCCTTGCAGAGGAGCAGACGCAAAGCTGGCAACGGTGGAGTCACTTGGGCAAGACAAACCCTCATGATGCATCCGTATATCATGTTGGACACCTGGATGCAGGAATTTTGGTCAGAGAAAGGCTTGGGCTGGATGTATGTCAGGGCAGCTCACGGGGCAGTAAGAAACTGAAGCCTTTTTCTCAGAAATACATCAAGAAGCCACATGATGAAGATGCAAAAGAGCCTCTCCCCACCTGCCCAGGACACAGGCCTTGGCCACAGCAGTGGTCCAAGGGGGTTAGTTTAAGCCACGCTCATAAAGTTCACCGGGAGGAGAAAAGCACCACAGCAGAGCAAATCCCACCGAGAGCACCCAGTGACAGCGGGCTCCTTCGACGCTCCTTCACCATCGGTTTCTCCATCAGGCGAGCAGCAGGAGCCAGCCATGAGGGGAGAAGCAGCTCAGGGTTTAATTTTAGCCCGCACCCGCCGTGGATATCTTTCCCTTTTATTTTTAATCTGAACTTCAACGTAAAAATAGAATTTCCTGCCGCCCGATAAGGGATTCCTGTTTTTGCGGCAGGTCTGCCTTCTTGGGAAGCCGGTGCCCACGGGGTTATTGATGGGCGCTTCAAAGCACGGCAGCCCAGCTGAGGGGGCAGGAGGAATGGCGTTCGGGATTCACATTGTTCCTGCTTGCCTTAGGGGAAAAAAGAATAAAGCGGTTGTGCCTCCCCTCCCTCAATGAATCGCCACCAAATTTAGCATTTCCGGAACTCTGTTTTGGAAAATCTCTGTTTGCCTGAATATTTTTAGTAGCAGGGTTCGGGTTTGCATCCTTCCCCAGGTAGATGTTTGTGAGTTTGTTGGGCTCCAGGGAGGCGTATCCTGCCTTTTGAGCCTGGTCATCAACCGGGAGATAAATATAAGCACGGGAGAACAGTCATTCCTCCCACCCTTCCCACTCCCCCGTGACACGCTCCCGTACCGGTGCTCCCCGACGCAGCTCCCGGGCTGGGGGGAGGGCGGTACATACAGGCCTGCCTCGGGGGGGTCGCTCCACACCTCTGCGGGACACATAATTTCAGGACAGGCTGTTTCGAGCCAGAACCTGCTCTAGGCGACCCTGCTCTGGCAGGGGGGTTGGACTAGATGATCTCCAGAGGTCCCTTCCAGCCCCTACCATTCTGTGATGCTCAGCCTCCTGTAATGCAAAAGCATCGCTCTCCTCAGCTATGTCTGCCCTGGGCAGGTGCTCACACACCGAAACCTTATCCCAAAGCCACCGAGGTCACCAGCATTGTTTATATTAAGGGAGAACGCTGGCGAGGGCTCTGCCGCCCACCAGCTCCTACTCTCCTCTTGCCGGCTTTTCTCTGCCACCAGGGAAGAAATCCTCAAGTGCCAAAAGGAGATGTGCCAAGAGGGATGTGAAGAGGAATTCACGCATTTCCCAGGTCTCGAGCAGAAACTTTCCTCAGCCCCCAGCAAGCCGTTCCTCCTGGCAAGCCAGTAAAAGGAAGTGAGAGTTTTCCCTGAGAAGAGGAGGAAAAGTGCCCTTTTTTTTTTTCCCTTTTGAGAATCCATCTCGATTCTCGCGCTGGAGGTGTGGATGCAGATGATGGGGCACTGGGGACTGAAAGCAGCTCCGGCTGCAGCCCGTCCCTGAGGCATCCTTTAATACCGCGGGGGGCTGTCAGAGACATGCAGGCAGGCGAGGCTTTCCTCCTCCTCCTCGCACGGGCCATTCCCGGGGACTCGGCCTCACCACATGGAAAGGCTCGGAGAGTCAATCTGGGCAAGGACGGCATAAAAAAATGTCCCATTTAGGTCAACCTGAGAAGTACCCCTGCTGCTATTCCACGGGCTGGGGGAGTGAGAGCGGCAAGAGCTGCCCTCAGCCCACTGGGGAAGCTCGAGCCTTCCAAATGGGAGGAGGTATCCCACAACGGTAGGGAGCTCCGTGCTGATTCCTCCACAAAACAACGAAACGAAGACCCACAGGTCTGATCCCAACACACCGACATCTCACCCCAGCTCCCAGGCTCACCGCCACGGAGCCTGCAGTGCTTCTGCGGGCACGCGTGTCCATGTGTTCTTTCTAACACCAGTTCATCCCGGTGCAAAAATTAAAATATTTGACTTAAATAAGACCAAGGGAACGGAAATGCTGCAGTACCAGAGAGCCACCACTGCATCGCTTTTATTAATCAATTGAAAATTGAAATGTAAGCCTCCGAACAAGACATTAATTGCTGTTTCTCTTGTGGCAGTGCTCAGAGCCTGGGAGTTTCCAGCCCGGCACCCTACAACATGGTGATGGGAGGCAGGGATGTGCCTGCCAGGGACCGAGCTCTCAGAATTTACAGCAGGAGTATTTATAGAGGCAGCTGGCACTGGCAGGTCTCCTGGGACACCAGCACGGTCTTCCTCAAAGGGCCTGCCGGAGAAGGAGTAAGGGAGTGGGAATGTGCTGGAGCAACACCAAACCACCAGCCAAGGGTCTTAAAAAGCCCCAGGAGGACCCAGATTCTCAGGGGAATTTCAGTGCTCCCCTCCCGTTAAACCCCAAGGGCTGGGGCAGCACTCTCACATCGATCCCAGCAGCGATGCCAGTTCCCACCACTCGGGAGCTGCTGAAAGCATTGCTTTTGGCATGGGGTCTACAGCATCTTCCCACCCCTTCCCTGACGACTTGTCCTCCCTCCGAGGCTGAAGCGAGTGATAGATGCCTGCTTGTGGGTGTCTTTCCCAAGGGACCCATCTCTCCATCACCCATCTTCTTTGCCTCCTTCTTCAGCTTCACCAGGAGAATCAGCTGAGGGTGCTCAACCAGGGCACAGCCACCAGCTGGGGTTACGAGCTCCCAGAGGCAAAACCTGCCACAAGGCCTTAGGTAAGAGTTAGCAATGGCGCATCTGGAATCACTGCTTCCAAAGAGCTCCCAAATGGTATATTTTCCCATGCGGCACATTCAGTGGAAATAGGTGTAAGGGAAGACGAAATGTCGTAGAACCAGGCAGCTCCTGGACCTTTCCTTCAGGCACAGAGGTCTCTGGTCCTCCCTTTTGCGCCTGTCTTGCCCTGTTAAGAGTTTCATTGCCCGCGTTTGAATTCAGCACAGGGGGCAGGTGGAGCACCAGAGCGTGGCTTTTAACAGCTGCCGCATTTTATGCCCCGCACAAGGAAGCACAGCTGAAATCCTTCGGGCTTTTTCAGACCGAAACTGCCCCAGCTCCAGGATCTGCTGCTGCTTTAATCGCGGCTGCAGGTGAAAGGATGGCGATTTGCTCATTTGCATCATTTTTCTTCTCAAGTGACTTTTCAGCGTTTCCAGGCCCTTTCGTTCATAACATCACGTTTTTATTTCTGCGGAAACGTGGTGCTGCAGGTGACGAGAAGCCACTTCCCTTGTCTCCAGCCTTTTTGGAAAGGTTTAAACCAAATGCACCTCAGCACCTGCAGGGAGACAAATGAGATCACACTGAATAATATTGTCACAACTGTTTGAGAACAACCATTTGAAGGGGGGGGGGGGGAAAAACCCTATATTTAAATCAGTGTAATTTAACACATTATGTTGCCATGCTGCAATCACTGCACCCCAAAATGGAAGGGGCAGCACCGAGGAGGAGGCCATGTCACCAAGGCCTTGTGACCAAAGGCTGGTCACCAAAACCAATGTCCTTCACGAAGCGGTGGAGGTGGCTAGGAGTGTGGTAGATAGCAGGGTGATGGAAGATTTTGCCACGATTTTCTTGTCAACCAAGATGAAGACATGGATAAACAGAAGTGACAGAACTGCGAGGCTCTTATATTCCCGTCTCCCCACATACCCCCAGCAGGGTCCATCAAAGCCCTGAGCTCATGGAGAGCAGATCCCTCGACCTGTATCTGCTGTGTAGGCTCCTCAGAGAGGAGAGGTGGGGGAGTGGGTTTTTTCACAGAATGAAAATATCCACAGGAACGCCCAATTTACAGACAGTTAGGTGAGGTTTACTAATAAAAGTAAAAAAAAGGGAGGAGGAGGCAGTTTTTGGCTGTGTTTGCCAGCTTTGAATGAGGGAGGAAAGTCATTTCCCCTCTTCCTCCTTCCAAAAACTCTGGGGAAAAAACAATAGGAAGAGAAGTTTCTCTTTTCTTCACTTTTAGGTAAAAATAACCCTGAGGAAATTTAAAAAAAGAAAAAATATTCTGACCAATTTTGAGATCAAGAAGGAGGATGTGGGACCCAGTTGGAGTTACAGACTCTAGCGGAGCTGTGAGCTCCTGGAGGTTTCTCAAAGCTCCTGTCCCAGGGTGAAGCCAGCAGAGCTATCCTGGGAGCTGCCGAGGCCCCACAGTGGTAAAACAGGCACTCGATCCCCCCCGGCCAAGAAAATTCCTCTCCCCTGACGTGTCTCAGTGCCAGCGGCGCTGCAGGGCCGCAGGATCATGACTTTCTCTCTCTGCCCGACCTTTCCCTGTCGGGCAAGCAGCTAGTGAGTAATTTAAAAAATAAATTAAAAAAAGAAAAAAGTTTTTGGATTGCTTTTATAACCTTCCTGCTTCTGCCTAGCCACGAAGGGCTGCCCAGCTCCCGTGAAAAGATCTCGGGTACGTGTTTGGTTTGCAGGAGCGTGTCAGCATAAAGGAGAGGAGGACGGAGCGTCCCTCTGCAGTTGGCCATGGGCGAGATGCTCCCACACCCACGAGACCCAGCCTTGGGAATGTATCACCGAGGGGGATGCTGTACGTGTTGTACCCCCGAATGAATCCTGCAGTTGCCCAGGCTCAGATAAGACTCGTGTCGAGGCAAGGGGCTCCACCAGCCGGCTGTACGGGGCCGGGCATTCATAGAATCATTTAGGTTGGAAAAGACCCTTGGGATCGTCGCGTCCAACCATCAACTCCACTCTACAAAGTTCTCCCCTACACCATATCCCCTAACACCACATCTAAACGAGTCTTAAACACATCCAGGGATGGTGACTCCACCACCTCCCTGGGCAGCCTATTCCAGTGGCTGACCACTCTTCCTGTGAAGAATTTTTTCTTAATGTCCGGCCTAAACCTACCCTGCTGCAGCTTGAACCCATTCCCTCTTGTTCTGTCACTAATTACCTGTGAGAAGAGACCAGCACCAACCTTTCTACAGTGTCCTTTCAAGTAGTTGTAGAGAGCGATGCGGTCTCCCCTCAGCCTCCTCTTCCTCAAACTAAACAGTCCCAGCTCCTTCAATCGCTCCTCATGAGATTTATTCCCCAGGCCCTTCACCAGCTTCGTTGCCCTCCTCTGCACTCGCTCCAGCACCTTGATGTCTCTCTCATATTGAGGTGCCCAGAATCGAACACAATACTCAAGGTGTGGCCTCACCAGTGCTGAGTACAGGGGGACAATCACCTCCCTCCTTCTGTTGGTCACACTATTTCTAATACAAGCCAGGATGCCATCGGCTTTCTTGGCCACCTGGGCACACTGCTGGCTCATGTTCAGCAGCTTGTCAATTAGAACCCCCAGGTCCTTTTCTGCCAGGTAGCTTTCCAGCCACACTTCCCCAAGCCTGTAGCTGTGCATGGGGTTGTTGTGGCCCAAGTGCTCACTGGCTCAATCCTGGCTTTGCCGCAGCTAAATCCCATTAGTTGTGAGAAGACGTGAGGCTCAGGGCCGGTGAGGGATGGAGACATGCAGGTGCGACGAGCTGGGTGTCCTCCAGTGGGGTCAGGTGGACGGTACCCAGTGAGGAGCCAAGAAGAACCAGCCCAAAGCCCTGCAGCTGAACCCCCCGTGATGCCTCCTGCCCTTTCCCGTCACGGCATCACACTGGGAGGTGCCATGCTTTTGGGAAAAATGCAGGAAAACAGAATTTTGGTTTGTGGTTCACATCCCAAAGACTCCAAAAACAATTTGTTGGATGGGAAGACTGATGAGGCGACCTCCCGGTGTCCACAGCCCTGCTTCCCGCAGGAGCCCGTGGGAGAGGAGGAGGCGGCAGCAGCAGCGTGGGGCTGGCACTGAGGGCCAAGCTCTGCCTTTCCTGTACATCTGCTCCCAACCTTAATGCCACCAACAGGGAACAAACCAGGTAGTTGTGCCCCTGCCGTGCCCTCCCTGGCTGGACCGAAGCGCCCAGGCCACCCTGTGCATCACACAAGTGGCATCAAGAGGCTTCTGGCAGCTGCGCCTGCCTGTAGCAAGGTCCGTCTGTCCCACACCATCTCTCCCCAGGAGAAGCAGATGTGTCATTTTCCTTTCACAGGACGCGGAGCAGCCTTATCCAAATATAAACAACCTGGGAGTATTTGCTGGCTTATTGTCTGGACCAAAAAGTAAAACAAACAGACCTTAAACCCTTTTCCCCCTGCCACTTCTGGTACAGTAAAACAGTTGGGACCAGAGGCTCCAGAGTTCCCGTAAACCTCGCTCATCAGAAATAACATCCCGCAAAGCCAGGTGTGGAGGTGGCCCAAGTGAGCCGTGCTGCCGTCGCCTCTGAAAGTGGCTCAGAAAAAGCCAGGGATCTCTGAAGAGCTGAAGGGTTGCTACATGAGTAATAGAAACAACCAGTGACCAAGAAAATTTGATAGCCAGCAGCGTAACGTGGCAGCGCACCCTTGGGAGAGGCCAGGGGCGATGGGCAGATGTCTGGCCATGCCCTCAAACAAGTTCAGCTTTCAGGGACCACCAGCAAAAGCCAGACCCTGGGCCAAAAGCTGCCTGAGAAACCATCCCCCCGAGAGAGGCTCCTCTTTTCCAGGAGGTCCTGAGACATTTCAGACCCACGTTTCCTCTGCGCAGCCCCCATCAGTGCTGCTGCGGCCATCCAAGAGAACAAAATAAAAGGGCAATCTCCATGAAGATGGGGATCAAGCACAGGCTTTGCCCACACGTTGGTGGGGTGGAGAAGTGGCTTCCAAGGGTGCTTTGTGGATCCCCCTCTTACTCTGATCCCAAAAGGAACAGCAGTTCAAGGAGGAGAAGTATCTGGATTGAATAGATAAGGATTTGCCCATGCAATTTGCTTAGTCAGGGCCTAAAATGCAAAGGGCAGCTGAGAGTCGCACCGTAAAGTACGTGTTGTTAAGGAACGTAACAGCCAGGACAAGACTTGCTTCATATTAAAAATAAATGAGAAACAAAAGGTGAAGGACTAGATTTTCCAAATTACCACACACACATATGTCCTGCCTGGTTTGCCTGTGTGCGCTTCAGGTTTCTCCCAGGCCCCTGTGGTGCTCCTGCAGCTTAAAAGTCAGAGAAAGAGCGAGGAAGGCCAGGAGGAGCTGGGAAGTGCTTGGGATGCAAAGCAAGACTGGGACGTGGTTAGAGAAATGCTTGGTGGTAAAAGGTCTTGGGCTGTTTGGGCGGTACCGTGAAGCTGCGTGAGGAGCTGCTGGGATGGAGGTGATAGCTGCTAGTCCTGTGGCAAGGGATGGGATGGATGGCTGCTAGTCCCATGGCAGGGGATGGGATGGAGGGGATGGGCGCTAGTCCCATGGCAGGGGATGGGATGGAGGGGGTGGGCGCTAGTCCCATGAGCATCCTTCCCCTGCATGCCTGGATCCAAACACATGCTATTTTTTCCCCCCCATGAGATTTCCATCTGCTACTGCAGAGAGGTGATGGCTGTAATCCCCTTAGTTTTTAAGAAGCTCAGCTTCACTGAGTCCCCCTCTCCCAGGAAAATGCCCTTGTCCCTAATAAAGCAGGGAGAGAGGGGTCCTCCAGGCAAGAACGCAGCAGAGGTGGTACAGAATCACGGAATTTCAGAGTTGGAAGGGACCTCTAGAGATCATCTAGTCCAACTCCCCTGCTAGAGCAGGATTGCCCAGAGCACATTACTCAGGGCTGCATCCAGGCGGGTCTTGAAAATCTCCAGAGAAGGGGACTCCACAACCTCCCTAGGCAGCCTGTTCCAGTGCTCTGTCACCCTCACCGTAAAGAAGTTTTTCCGTGTATTTGAAGGGAACTTCCTATGTTCCAGCTTGTACGGCTTGTACGGCTGCCTCAGCTTCTCTCCGCCATGGTTAGGTGTTCGTGTTGACGAGGGCCCGGCTGAGTGAATGTGAAGTTTAACAGCTTACATAGTAATTAAGCAAAGCCTCTCAATATAGCATCTCTAATTACACGAATCCTCCCTAAATCACCAATAGTTCATGGCACCTTGTAAAATCCTTGTGTAATAGCCTCAGAAAAAAATGACACTCGGCGCTGGCGATAAGCCACACAGCCCGCATGGCGATTGCGAAGCGCTTTTGGATGTCGATGAGCCTTCTTTTAAATAAAAATAAAAATCTAAAATGTACATTTCCCCCAATGACTCTGCTCCAGGGAGTATTAAAAGCAGCACCTTGACTCAGCCTACCACATAAACATCCTGCTGCCCCCGGACAGCCCGATACCGTCTTCCTCCCAGGATGAGGAGCTGAATAAGAAGTGACAATCACAGCTCCTGCCCGCGGGAAAACAGGAAGCGCCGGAGTTGTACAACCACTCCAAACATTGTCCTACCTGCTCCCCTCCTTGGGCGCGATGTGAACTCGCTCTCCTTTCCTTTCTGCCTTGCGTAACTATTTCTGGTCCAGCTCCGGCCAGTCCCGGGATGCTGCTGCAGGGGACAGTCCCCCCGGCCTCCGGCTTCTCCCCACCTGCCTGAAGCCAGGCTGGTGCTCTCTGTCCAACTCAGAAGGACAGACGTCCACCTTTCTGACCCACCCCTAACTCTGGCAGCGCGGCGGCAGCGCTGAATGCAAGCGCTGGAGGAGACGGAGATGGGCCCAGGGTGCTGGGCAGACTGTCTCACCCCACAGCTGCCCACATCTGGCAGGAGCTAGATGGAAGAAAATCCCAGCTCCTCCCCACCAGGAAGCAGTCAAGAATGGACGCTTTTGGCCAAATCTCTTGAAATGACCACAAGACTAAAGGATGTTTACAGATGTGCTCCAGTTCATGAATTAAAAGTGCTAAACCTCATCCTGAGCAGCCCCCAAGACTAAGACAGTCCTGCGGGCGGGCAATGGGGTGAGCCTGTGCCCCAGTGCTAAGCAAGCTGGGCAGCCAAACTTCTCCACCAGCACACGGAGAGGAGCTCGGGGAATGAGGAGATGCGATGGAGCAGAGGCCACCCACTCAGCTCGCAACACCCCCGGTTTATCCACAAATACCCACTCCTCCCCTCAACTTCTTGGTTTGATTTCGAGGAATCCCCCTCCACTCGGTGCAAGGCATCCCCAGCCAGCAGCCCGGCAGCCCTGCTCTCAGGATCGTCCTTCCCGAAGGCAAGAGACTCTTTCCATATTAAACGATGCTCTGGGAGCGGGGCAGCTCGTTCCTCCTCTGGCTGCTCCGGTGTTTCTGATGAGCGACGGGCCCAACTTGGCATGCAAAAAGTAGATGTCGTATGTGAGTTTCCAAACAAGAAGCAGGAGAAGAAGGAGGTTTCCTATCCACTCTTCCTTTACTCGCAATGTAAAAACATCCCTCGCCGAACGAGGCGGCGTTTGCCATCACTTCGCAAAGTTCACATTCCCACAAGCGCAGGCGGGTGCAAGGAGGAACAAGGAACAAGGGAGGGGGGGGACAGCAGCACCCCAGCGCCTGCGGGTCACGGTCACACAAGACAATACTTTGCAAAATTTGGAAGTGTGGGAGGAACGCGGGAAGGCTGAAGATGAGGATGTTTATTAACGTATAAGAATATCTCCAAAGGGTTTGCGTCCTATGAGAAAAAAAAAAAAAAGGGAGCCTGAGGCAAACCAGCTCGAGCCATCGGTGGGGCTAAATCTGGAAATCCTTATTCAGGCGATCCTATTGCTGGTTTAAGGAAAAAGGGAATAGCTTTTTCTCACATGGCCATAAGAGTTTTCCTAAATAAGATAAAGCTTCAAATGAATTCCCTAATTAATTCCCTTGTACAATTGCATTAAACAGTAGGATGTGAGTGCGTTTCCACACCCGGCTCGGCCTCTGCTCTCTGCAGCAGAGAGCAGGAAGCCTTTCTCTTCAAGAACTGCAGTCTCAGCCTTGTTGGCCACTTCTAAGCATCCATGGAAGACGAGCAGGGAAAGCCCAGCAGTAAGTTTAAATTTAAAGGGTGTCTAGAGACACTCGAGAAAACTTTTCAACACCACAAAAAAAAAAAAAAAAACCCAAAAAGAAAGAAAACGTGGGGAAAAACATCACTGCGTTAACCATTTAAATGGTAGATACAAGTTAGTTGGAGAAAGGAAAGGTTCCCTGCTTCTCTCTTCCCCACACCTGCCTCCACAGCAGTCTTGGGCATATTTGGCTGCTGTTGACTAGGAGGAAGATGGAGACGACCACACAGGTCTCACGGGGGCATCTGAGCGATGTTTGGATGCTAACACCCACGAGGCCCCATGGGGCGTCACTGACCAGCAGGGCTCAGCACAGCGCCGGCACTGCCTGCCAACGAGAGGGAGTTTGACCTCCCATTAATGAAATTAACTAGTTATGCTCTGTTAACGAAGGGAAATCTGCATTTGGGGCAGAAGCCCCCGGGGGGGGTGGGGGGGAGCTTAGCTGGCGCAGCCCCAGCAAAGCAGCTGCTGCCCAAAACCAGCCCCAAGCAGCTCAGGAGCAGTTTCCTCCCGTCCGTGGGTCGCGAAGGCAGAGCAGACGCTGTATCTCACGCCCCTCTGAAGAGACCCACACCGACAAAGCTTTGCAAGTGCTGTTTCCTTGCAATGCAAAGCAAAGGGGCTTTTTTTTTTTTTTTTTTACACTTTTTTTTTCTGCCCCGCAGACAGACGACATCTCTTTGCTTTCACCTCATGACTGTAAAATAAAAATAAATTGTGTTTCTCCCCAGCGATTTCAGCCGCACTTTTTCTCGCCAGGGCTGCGGTTGGGACAGTCCCAGCTGAGATGTTGTGTTTTAATGCAGGAAGGCACGTGCTGCTGCCACCTGCGTAACTAAGAGAACTTGCAGAGTTCCTTCTGCACTTTTAATTTTTAACCTTACTGCAGACCGTTAATAAAAAGAACCTCTTCGTGCTCAAGCCGGGTCCGCTGGTGGCAAGACGGGCTCCTGCGGCAGCCCCTGCGGGGTTCTGCTGCTCAGGCGTGCGGCCAGGCCACGGATGCTGCTGCCCAGCTGCCAAAGAGCAGCTTTGGGAGCTGCAGAGGAGAAGTGATGCTGAGCACCGGTTTGCTCAGATGGAAGAGGGAAGGCGCTCGGCACCAGTTAACCTGCACTGGGGAAAAAGCAGAGTATGCTGCCCCATACAGAGCCCTGCACCGCGGCCATTTCCCCATGCTCCTGCATCCCTTGTGCATAAGAAACACTTGTTTTCTTGCACTCAGGCACCCTCCTGCCCTAAGACCCATGGGGCTGGGAGGAGTAAGCATAGCACTGCAGCTCCAAGTGAAACGCTTGTCTTCTGCTGGGATGGGAAGCAAAAGGTGGCCATTCACCCGCCCCACCCCAACCTCAGGCTGTGCCCTGCTTCTCCAGGATTTGGGGGGACAGGTTGTAGGGAGACATGCAGCGGGGTCCATCCGCAAGACCTGACCTCCCAACATGGGGACCCCATCACCTAAAGGAAACGCATCCCCCCTGCTGAGAGATGGGAAGAATTTCACAGCCTTTCCCAGACTCCCAGCAGCTTTCCCAAGGAAAAAGATTTCCCTTCTCGAAGGAGACGCAGCACACTTTAAAAGTTGCAAGCGCGGCCACGAAGGCTGTGAAATTGGTTCTTCAAACCGCCGCCGGGAAGCGTTGGGTACGGCCTGTCTCCATCACCTGGCTCCCAGGCGGTCGGGGGTTCCTCAGGCGCAGAGCACCCTCTGGTGGGAAAAATCACAGTTGTCCAAACGAGAGCAAATCCACCCGTGGCACAAGACCAGGCTCCGTCAAGACCTCCTGGGAGGTGGGTTGCCACCCCACAGAGCTGCTTCACTGTGCCCCCATGCAACACAGCCCTTGTGCCCCTGCGCGCTACCTGCCCTGGTCTGTGTGCCCAGCGTGCCCGCTCGCTCTCCCTGAGCTTCAAGGGAGCGATCCCTTCTCCTTCAGCCACTTATAGCCCCACGTGGGTACAGGGTCTTTCAGCCGGACCACGTCCCTGCCACATGCCAGCTGGTGGCCTGGCTGCCAGGGTGCTGCTGGCAGCAACTCTCACCGTAAAAAGGCAATTTGTAAATAATCACTCCCTGATTTTGAAGTCTTTGTAGCCATGATAACCACGGGGCCGGACAGGAACGGGTCACACTCCCCAGACTGCCGCAGTCCCCGTTGCCTTGGCCTTCACAGTTGTCACACTCGCCAGTGAGGCTGTGGCTCCTTGGGGAAGGGGAGGAGCAGCGTGTGCACCCACTTTTCAGAATAACTGTGCTTCTGCTCTGCCTGGGCTCTCCAACTGCTCTCACAAAGCAAGCGGCAGTCACAAATTTGAAGCGGCCCTCAGCAAAAAGGGCACAGGCAGCGGCGCAGCGCTTCCAGTCCCTGGTTAGTCACGGAGCTGCCACATGACACGGGGGTGCGCCCCATCGCGTCACCTCCCCTGCCCCAGCTTCTACCTCACAAGACCCACCAGCACCAGGGAGGTGGGACCCACATCTCAGCACTCGCTTGTTCGGCCCCAGTCCCAGAGCGGGGACATCCCACCCCACCTGGCTCTGTAGGGCCCTGTGCGAGGCTGTGGGTGCAGGGCTCGTTTCTCACAGGGACCGCAGTCATCTGGTGTGGCCAAGAGCCGAGGGGACATCGATTAAAAGGCAGATTCTGCCTCAAAACCTCACATTGTAAACATGGGGCAGGAGGCACCTTTTGTGCCTCAGGCCATTTCCCTGCCCCTGGCCGAGCTGCTGCCCAACCAGTGCTTCAACCCAGCTCTGGGTGTGTTTCCTCTTGAGTAAACACAGGAGGTTCCCCAACACCTTTCCTGCAGGTCCCCACCTGCTCTCCGGCACGGCGTTCGGCTCCCAGCGCCACAGCAGCTCCCGGGAAATGCGTTTCCTTCCCCGCCTCGGCATCTCGGCTGCCCTGGGCATCGCCGCCTTCCTCAGCTGGAGGCTGCTTCTCCGGAGCCCGGCCACCGGCCAAGGAGGTAACGTAACACCTGGGCACCACAGCGGTCCTGCACGGCTGGCAGCATTTCTGTGGCTTTTTTTTTTTTTGAGGTTCTTGGTGGGCAAACACCTACAGCACAGAAAATACCATTTGCACAGCCCTGGGGGCAACAAAAACTGTGGAGAAAGTTGGGGTGGAGCTGTCTTTTATGTCCTTAGTGGGATCATTGGCCCCAGGTGTGGTGGGGAAACCAGGTGTCAGACTGCTGGAGGTGACTCCCAAAACCTTTGCTGGGAAGGGTGAAACGCTGTCGGGGAGGCAGGAAGGAGGAGGGGCAGGGAAACTAGCGATTAATGCCTCTCTTGCCTAAAAAATGCATTCCTCCTTTCCAGTCCTGGTCAATCCAGGGCAAAGTCATGGCTAGAGTTTGCAGACATTGTCGTTGTGGGGCTGGGTGAGTGGAAGAGCAGAGCCCAGGGTAGCTTCAGGCACTGCTGCGTTTCATCCTGTGTTCCCGGCGTTCCTTTCCCTAATTTTAACTGCGCTTCTCTTCCCTGCGCAGTTGAGCCTCCCTCCCTGAGCCTCCCCAAATCAGTGGGAAAGATTTAACTTCCCAAGGCCCCGGGAGAAATCGTCAAGCAAAGTGTCTCCCCAGGGCTGCCAAACGCCCGCACTGAGCAGACGGGGCAGACTGCTGCTGCTGCTGCTGCTAAAAAAAAAAAAAAATAAATAGCAAGGCAGGCCTTCATCCTCTGCATTCAAACCCACTCTGGCCCCTTCACATCAAAAAGAAGGAGATAAAAATAAGAAGGAAAGCTGAGATCTGAGAAATTAAACCGGCTGTCATACAGCCTTTTTATTTGCTTTCGCCTCTTATAGCTGCTCTCTTGTCTTCTCGCTTCTGTTTGCTTTTTGCTTTGTATTTGCTCTTTCCTTTTTATCTACAGGCGAAAAAATGTACTTATGGAAGTGATGCAAGAAGTTACGTCATTTGGATTTCTACATAGCCCCGAGCCATTGAGAATCATCTCTTGCTGTCGCATATGTTTGGTAGCTGATGTTAACCAATTAACGGATGCAAAAGGGGTCTGCAGGGGGTGCATATTTGTAGCTACAAACCAATTTACGGCTCCCCGGTCTCTCAGGCTGTTTGTGACGCTCTGTGGCAAACTCACCTCAGTTAAGCTCAGTCGAAAGCAAGGCGTTTAAAGCAAAAATTAGGATTTAGTGGAGAACAGGGTCCGTGGCACAAAGCTACGGTCAAGGTCAGTGCTCAGACACGGCGGTTTGGGGAAAGCAAGGTCTGGGTGTCCACGAGCCCACACGCTCACAGGGACAGAAACCCATTTCCCGGCAAATCCGAGCTCTTTGCCAGGCAGGGCTGGTCTCACCTCTCCTCCCCCTCTCCTTCGCTCACGCTCTGTCCTTTCCACACTGGAATAACCGGAAAAAAGCCTGCCACAGCATCCTGCACTGGGGTGCCGGCTCAGGGCAGAGGCCCACTATGGGCTCTTCTTACCCCCATCTTCAAATGGTGTTTTGCAGGTGACCTGGTCCCCAAGGCAGAGGAGGGCTTCACTTTGACGCTGGACACCTTCCTGCACGTTCAGCAGCTCAGGAAGAAGAGACTGAGAGCTTTCTGCGGACGATCAGGCAAAGTCACCACGCTGCCAAGGAGCCGGGAGGAGAGAACCCGCCTGCTCTCCAGTTTGAGGGTGAGCACCAAGCTGGACCTCCTCTACTGCCAAGCGCCATCGACAGGGATCGAGGAATGGCAGCAGCTTTTGAAGAAGCTAGAGGAGAAGGAAAACATGACGCTCCCGGTGCTGCTTCCCTACCCTCAGCGGCGTGCTCTGGAGATGCAGCTGGGTGAGTTCAACCTGACGGAGATCGAGGCCATGTTGGGCTCCTACACCAAAGTGCTGTTTGTCAGGGACCCTTTCCAGAGGCTGATCTCCGCCTTCATGCAGGGCATGGGAAGCAGCCCTTCCTTCAGCAGCTTCGTGCAGGACGTTTTAGATGGTGGACAGCACAACGCCAGCGTGACTTGGAAACCACTTGTCAGCCTCTGCCGGCCCTGTCTCGTCCAGTATGACTACGTGGTGGTGTTTGGCTTCCTCAGGCAGGAGCTGGGTCACCTGCTGCGGCAAGCCGGGCTGCCAGCACACATCCTCCTCCCCAAGTTCACCGACACCCAGGTGCGGTGGACCTACAGCTGGTTATCAGAGCAGATGTTCAGCGAGCTGTCCCTCCATCAGAAGAAGCAACTGTCTCGTTTCTACCGCTGGGACCTTTCTGCTTTCCCATTTTCTAGCAGTTTGCTGACAGGCCTCCTCAACGCCACAGAGACCTAGGAGAAATAACCCAGCTTGGAGGGACAGTTTTTGAGAGTATTAATCCAAACCCAAGTGCTTCAAGATACCAGCTGGGTCACAGGCCCTTGTTCCACAGCTGCACATTGCTCTTGTCCTTGTCACAGCTCCAAAAGGCGCATCAGAGAGCCAAGACAGACACCTGCCAGGGACAGGGTATCCAGGCTCTTCACGTGGCTGAAGTGCCTTTAAATGCTGCAGGAGCCGGCACTAGAGAAACGCATGGCACTGGGGCTTGGAAAACTGCATGAACTGAACTGTGGTGGGGTAAATGGCTCTCGGCAAACCTAGTGTTTTGGGGTGGGTTGGGTTGGATCTGCTGCAAATCACACCAGCATCCTCACATGTGCTGCCTGCGCTGCTGTTTCATGTTGTGGGCTGCCTTTTGAGCCAAGAGGTTCAGCAATGGCTTCTTCATGACAAACCTCCCCATGCAGATACAAGAAGCCCTCCCAAAGAAGCATGTCATCTGATGCCTGTCTACTCGGCACAAGTAGGTGCGGTATGACACAGGGTGGCACAGCCTCATAGGGAACCACTGGTGATGTTCCCCATTCTTTGTGCTCCAGGAAGGCCCATCTTTTAGTCATATCTGTTCTGTGTTAACTGTTCCTGTTTTATGACCCTGCATCTCCTGCAACATTTAGGCTAAAGAGGGACCCAGGGACGTGACATGATGCTTGCTCCATTTGCAGGTTTGGAGTGAGGTTCCCGCCTTTAGAGGCTGACTCAAATGGGCCAAGCCTAGATTTCACCTGTACTCGCGAGCCCTGAGACGAGGATATGGCAGTCTCCACAATGTACCAGCCACGTCATGCAGCCAGCCAGACTTCCACCTTGTCTCAGCAGCAGGTGGGCCCAGTGGAGGTGGCTAGAAGCATCAGGACGCACCACTGTGCTGCTATGGAAAACACGACGCAGCTACTGTAAGCTCCTCCTGGCAGAGAGCTGCCAGGGACTCTGCTTTCTTTCGGACTTGGCTGCCAGTGTGGCCAGGCGGAGGCCCAGGTCCTCCAGCTGTGTCCGGCTGGGTAGCCTGGAGCAACCACCCGCCCTCCCCCAGCCTTGGCCACCGAGCTGGTCTGCCTCGCAGCCTCTGGGAAGGGTCCGTCCTCGCCAAACACCACAGATGAGCTGGAGTTGTCCAGCTTTCAAATCGTGACAGACTTTTACCAAAACATATTAGTTTCCAGAATATTTTTTAGCTTTATTTTGCAATGTTGTGACATTCACAGAGAATTCTGCATACATTCATGTGACAAAGACGCCGATTTGACAATGCTCATTAAAGAACGATAGTGAAAGATGTTGATTAGAACTGACCGAAAACTATTACTGAAAACTTGGCCTCCTCCCTCTCTCATTAAGGGACATGTAATTAATAGCGTTAAGACACCAGATCAGATGGCCTCCTTTCACCCTCTCACAAAATATCCAGCTACAGCAATTATTACTCAAGTGCCATCATTGTGCGTAATACTTTACAGTTTAGCAAGATGGCGTAGTTCCACTTCCAACAAAACACTTCTGGAAGGAGAAAAGCAGCAAATCTCCAATTATAGGCAACATTAGTCATGCATCCATGCTGTATTTCACTGAAAATTATTAGGAAAAGAACGTTTTTCTCTTCCTAAGTGGCTTTCCCTTCTTCAGCAATCACAATTCCTGAAATCCCAGGCAGCAAGCTGTGCATGAAGAGATCCGATGCAGCATCTCGCAGGGCACAGTGCTGTGCCCACAGCGCAGGAGAGCTGTTCTCGGACAGCTTTGTAGCACAGGCCACATTTTAAGTCAGGCTATACTCTAGCGGCATTATCGCCTCCTCCCAGCCCTCCGCAGTGGGTCTCAGTCCTTCCCCAGGGTATCCAGCACTTAGCTCCATGGGAAAGCAATGTATGAAATGTTAAGGTGCTGAGAGGTGAAATGAAAACCACAGCTTCGTGTTCCTTAGGCTCCCTGTCCCACCCACAGCCCAGCCAGGTATTATGTTGGGATATCTGTAAATTCCTGTTAGCCCTTTCCCTAAACCCTCAAAACCAGTTTCTGTAATTACTTTGTAACCCTAATTTTATATCATTGCCCTCCCCCCTGCCCCCGGCTGTTTGATATCAGCTACATTCAATTCCAGTGCATCCCTAAAGGAAGATGTTTCCTCCTCCCATCAGCCAGTGGCTGTGGAAGGGTAATAAGAGGGCCCTGAGCTGGGGTGAGCTTGAGGGCAAGGACGGGTGCCTGGGAAACAGTGATGCTGCAGCAAAAATGGCTCTGCAGGCCAAGGTCTGCACTGAACAAGCCCACTCTGGCCTTTGCGTATACACATAATTTGGCAAATACATATCAAATTAATGTACAAAGTGAATAATGAAAGAGACACTTGATAAATTTAGTTTAAAAACATCTCACCTGACCAGGCAGTCACCACTGCTATATGAGAGACCGCAAACCCATTCTGAAATGATGAAAAAGGTGCTCCCAGAACTGTGGGGGATAAAGAGCCCTTACTCATCCTCTTAGCGACGTCCCGTCCTGTCCCAGGGCTCTCACAGGGAGCGGGCCTCTCAGGATCGCTGGCAGCTTTCCTCTGAGACGATGCTGGAAGCTCTTCGATATCACACTCTTTGCCTGCAGCTCCCCGTGTTGCATATTAACACACATTATGTTCCCTTTGTACTTCTTGGCCTGGTTTGAACGAGCGTGTCCGGTCATCCCACGAGGTTGAATGTCGCAGGAACAGTGCCGATACCAATCTACCTTACAAACTTTGTATTTTGCATCCCTTCCTGGGCGTTCAAGAAGGGGAATACACAGCATCCAATAGCTGTTCTTGCACACAAATAACCACATTTTCTTCTCTAAGAGGTTTTTTACATATCGCCAACTTTCAGGAGGAAACAAAAATGCATTCTTGCCAGTACCTCAGAGCTTAAGAAACACCAATATCATATTTCAATTAATAAAACAATTACATAGCAAGCCCAGCAGGCACAAAATACTTTCTGCAACTCACATATACAAATGCCCTTTTTCCAGATGGTAGAACTATAATATTTTAAGCTGAGAAATAAATCTACACTTTTCCAAACTATATGCCCTGGAGTGCTTCAAAAAATATTTCAAACTGTGCATACATTGTTAAGTCCTAAGATGGAGGCCAATTTTAAGCAGGATGTATGTGAGCAAAATTTTATATAAGGCAATGGAGTTACATCCTCTTGCACCATATTTTTTGATGGCCCTAGGAGTGCAAAAATAGAAAAAGGACATTTTCATAAAGCTGTGGGCCAGAGGAACAGATAAACATTTGCACATGATGAGCAGGTACAGTACACGGCTGCCATCATCTAGAGATAACATGATGCTACAGTGTTAAAACTGACGGTGACAAAACCTGAGAAGAAGGATGCCCAGCATTAAATCCAACGCGAAAAATGCATTCAACCCAAAAGGCGTGAGGTCATCACGTAGTCAGCACATTTTTCAAACAAGCAGTCCCTGTAGCAAAACATACCCATTCTCTTACATTCAGCAAAATTTAGAGTTGTCTTGAAAAGGCGGCTAAGGCCATAGCATGACAGCAAGGGACGCACCCTAGAGGGCACCCAGAGTCAACTAACCCCCAGCTGTGTCCGTCCCAGGCCTGCCCCTTGCCTGGGCTGGTATAAATTGCCTTGGGAGCAATGATGAGTAACTTTCTCCATTACTCCAAGGTCCTTCTCTCAGATGTCCTCTCCTATTTAAAAGATGGAGGAAAGATGTGGAGGTACAGGGGGAAAGAGGCTGAGTGTGTCAAATGAATCAGCATCTTGCTGGAAGTCCTCTTGGTATCTCTAGATTTTGTCTTTAATCAGAGAAGACAAGGTAGCATGGGAACTAAAAATTCACTAAAGCCCTGGTACAGACAAAGCAATCCTCATTTAAGCTAGGATAAATCAGCTATTGGTCACATCTTAGGGTTTTCCTCTGAATAGCTTTTGTTACATTGGTAAGACCATCATTTGTTAGCTCACATCAAAATGCCTCTTCATCTTCCTCTAGTGTATATCTGTCTTTGTGTGCAGAGGGGACACAACAGGGTCCAGCCCTCAGTGCCTCTCATGCCTTCCCCCATCTCAGCTAGAGGACTGTTTGTCTGGGTTCAATGCATTTAAGTCCTTCTTGGCATAGCATCGCAAGGTGATACACCTTTTCCCCGTAGTAGGAAAAAAAACCCAAACAAAACCACCACTCTGCCATTTCATATTGTCAGGTAATAAGCATGTCACCCATCCTTACAGCAATTTTAAATGAAACCTGTAAGATTTTTCAATTACACCTGGATAACATCACCTTCCGCTTACTCTTCATTTGAATTTATATCACAGCTATGATCCGGCAGCAATTCCTTCTCCTAGAGAAAACAATGATTGGACAATTAAATGTGAAAGCTCCATGAATCAGTGGATGAGCCACACGAACACCGATTTTTTTTTTTTCCATTGAAGTCCTACTGCCTTGTGGTCCCTCTGTTGTAAGCTCAGTTTCATGAGGAGAGTTTGCTCCTCAAACTTCCCTTTTACACACGCACAGACCATGGCTTAAAGGTCCCTGGCTCAGCAGAAGGGCACTGTAAAGAGGAGGAAAAAAAAAAAGTTAGCAACAGCAGCAACAAAAAAGGGTCCTAGCCTGGGTTTGGCGTGCCCCACCATGCTCCCTTTGAGGTAGGTGACTTTGTCCTGTTGAAGATCTGAGCTCATATCCCAGTCTTTCAAAACTCAGAGATGTCTGTCTCATGGCACTTCTATTAGAGGCTGTGCCTGGCTCTGGGTGAAGGCCTGATGGTCAACAGTTTGTGCAAGTTCTCAAAGCCATTTCTGTGTTCTTCTCCCCAGAGAGGGATGAAAGCATTAGGTTAGAAGGACTAAGATATCCAGGTTTTGCTGTTAACCACAATGGGGTTCAAGCTGACAAAAGCCTGGAGGATGCCCATGCGGACAGACAGCTGTGTTTTCTGAGTCACAGGAATCAGCAAGACCCTGTGCAGGGACCCGCTCCTATGCAGCCCTGCCGCAATACAGTGACAAATGAGTCGTCCATGAAGAGACGCTGACAGGGTTGAATCCTGCACTCCTTCAGATCATGCCCACAGCCTCTAAGGGGACCCCTGTGGTCATAACATTCAGCAGAACTGAGCACTCTCAGTAACACTTTCCTCTCCCTCCCTCCTTGAGAGACACCACTAAATCACAGAGTGGGCCTGCAAGTTATGTTAGTGGTGGTGATCCCCTAAGAGATGAGCATCAGGACAAGAAGTCAGTGTCTTTGTTCTACAAAGAGCACCTGGAGGATGGAGGGATGAACTGCAGCTTCAGTGATACTGTATGGCAGCCCTTCCTGCAACGGCAACCCTAGCAATGCTGGTCTGTGGATTTGTCTCTCATTTGGTGGCACATGAAGGGTAATAACCATGAAATAAACACCAGTTGCTTAAGTAGGGCAACATCCTGCCCTAATCCCAGACCTGGGCCACTGTGACCAGCACACACACTCTATGTGGGCTAGGCTGGCTAGGGAACAGACTATGAAACCAGAAGCCATTACCATTTTGGTGAAGATGTCCACACAAGCATTGCGGATCCTCTCTGGGGTGGCAGGGCTGTCCAACCTGAACGGTTCAGTCAGACCAGAGTCCTTCCTCGCTGAGTAGATGGCATCTTTAATGGCATAAAACACTGAGGCAGACAGGAACAGAGGTGGCTCTCCCACAGCCTAGACAGAACAAAAGCAAGAGTGAGACTGCAGCCCAAAACAGTCCTGGCCCTGGAAAGAATAAGGCGGCTAAGAGAAAGATGAGCAAGCCCTACTTGACGATCAGGAATAGTCCTCTTTTTTCATTCCTTTTTTGCAACTTCTCAGTCTCCCAGATGTGATCAGGAAGGGAAGGCCAAGCCAAAACAGCCCCTTGCCTTCCAGATGTGAACTTCAGTCTACCAGATGTGAAACACAAAGCTAAAACAGCCTCCACTCTGCCAGGTGTGATTAGCCAGGAAAGGCTGAGCTTAAAAAAACCCCAATCCGTTTACAGAAAAGACAGTAGGAAAACATAAGCAAGGCTGCTATAAAGGAAAAAGGAACTAACCCATTCCCACAACCTTTTGGATAGTGCTTAAACTGCAGCAAAGGGAATTCAGATAGGGCAGTGGTGAGTTGTCTAGGCAGAGAGCATGATGCTCCATCACTGGAGGTCTTTGCAAAGCAGCAGGAATGCCTCCCTCGTGGATTACACAAGCACTATCTAGTACTGAGATCCCTGCCAGCCCCTTTTTATTTCTTTCTGTCATCAGCACTAATCACCCAAATAGTTCTCCTCATTGATAAAGATGTTCCTGTGGATGGAGGGAGAGGACAAGGGAAATGGTAAGGAGCCACACCAGGCACATACAGATAAGGATGCTGGGTGGCCTCTCTAAATGCTCCATTGAACCATAAGTAAAGCAAATTCGTTGATGCTGTACATCCAGCCCTGCTCTGTGCAGCCCTCACTAACTGCAGAGAACAGCACTGAGTGCAGTGGAAACAGCTGAAGGACACGTGGATTAATAATGGACCTTTAAGGGTGACATGAGCACTGTGAAACAGTAAAGCAAGCAAAACACAAGATCTTGGTATGTCAGATCTGGGGAAATGACACTGCTGAAAATGTTATCTGCAGTGGTGGCTCTGGTGCCAGGGAAGGGCAACCAGGGAGCTGACATGCAGGGGGAGGCTGGCAGCCTCCGTTGGAGCAGAGCCAGCACAGTAAACCCACTTCAGTTCCCTCTAATGGACAATCAGTGCAGCAACTTACAGGTTTTTTTCAGTTCTTCCTAATTATGAAGGATACTATATGTATTTCTGGTAGGAATGGGAGAACATCCTGACCCCAGAATAAAGCCAGCATAACAAGATTAGCTATTTAGACACATGCATCATTACTTTATCACACTCAGCTTCACGGAATTATAGAGCAGTAAGAGGCCTGCATATCTCACAGGTATACCTTGGATGAATACACCGCCTTGCTGTTTGGACAGTCACGGAGAAGAGACACATAGAATTCTGTTGGGATATCTCCAAACGCTGGGATTTTGTACATCCCAGGCCCTCGAGTGTACAAGTTCCCTTCAGGAGAATAGCGCAGTTCCTCCATGGTGAAGAGCCCAAGGCCTTGGACAAATGCTCCTTCTATCTACAAACACATCCAAACAAGGTTACATTTTTTTTGTTGTCATTCTTCCCTGCACAAGAACAAACAGGGATGATTTCCACCGGAGTTTTCAGCCCTCCCCTCCTGACTGATTTCCCACTTTTCATCTCTAAATGCTTGTCCCTTCTGCTCAGTACAACTCAGCACCTTTGCACAATTCCTGTGTTCCCATACAGATGTGGCTGCATTTCCATGGCAGGTGAAGCAATTTACAAACACACGCAACCAGATATGCCGTAAACGCAGGACAGGAATTTTGTGATGAAGCAAGTGAAAAAAAAAAATCAATGCTAAAATATCGATTCCTTCACAGGCAGATTAACACTGAATGAGTTGTACTTGCTGATAATTCAAAGGACAAGAAGATTAAAAGAACTGAAGACGACATATCTGAAGACATACTATTTTATGCTTTCTATTTCTAAATGCTTTCCTAAGCACTGCGTGTTCTCAGGTCACCACCACAGACACCTGCGAAAACATGTTCATATCCATTCAAGTACTAAAGACTTCTTTGCATAGTTTTTCTACTGTGAATTTTAGAAGAAAAAATAAAGAAAGAAGGGGAGCAACTATGAGACAAGGATGTCCTTGAACAACCCTACATGAAAAAGGTCTGCTCTCTGTGCCCACGGAGAGATCCAAAAGGCGGACCAGTCTAAAGATTTGGCACAAACAGTCATGAGCCCAATTCTATGTACTTGTGTTCCTGAAGTCATACAACATCCTTTCTCTCCTCTGCCCCCAAATCCTCTGCAGCTATTCATGGAAGGACACAGGAAATTGAGATCTCTGACAGGCTGCATATAGCCCACCTCTTTACTCGCAGATCCAAACTGACAGGCTGTGAAGACAGAAAGGCTCCTTCTCCCCTTGGATACTTCCAAACAAAGTCTCTTTCAGAAAAAATGTTGTTTTCAAAGAAGTTTTATTTTAACTATAGCAGAGCTCTGCAATTCGTGCTCTCCTGTAAACCTCAAATCCTGCAGCAGTTTCACTGGAGTTACACTATAACAACATCTAGAGTTAGCAAGGGAGCTAAAATGGCTAGATGAGCATGTGCAAATAGCTAACAATTCATCTCGTGGTATATCAAACAACCCTGTGTTTATTACCTTTATTTGCTGAGAGGTATAATTGTGATTATTACTGCACAAAATCTGGAAGTAAGCTTGTCCCTATCCAAGCAATTTGCAAGCTGAGTGACTGGTCGAACTTCCTATTGAGATACCTACACAGCAGTAGCTGGAGGACAGAATCTACCACCCTAACTCTTTATTCACAGAAGAATTTTAATTTAATTAAATGGGACTTGATATTGACAGATAGGAGTATAAAAATCAGGTGTGGGATTTAGTATCACATACCACATTGTAGAAACTACGTCTGGGATGAGGTTATTCCATCCAATAATATAGTATTACCTGGATTCATTCCTTAGGTAAGGCAGATGCTGAAAACCTCAGTGTGGTGGTAACTGGAGAACAACCTGTAGTCTAAATATCTAAGGCAAAAAAACCCCAAACAATAGAATATTTGCCTACATCATTCTGCACTCATTGCATAGTGAAGTGTAGGTCAAACTGGTTTTCATGGCTAGCCTAAAATGCCTCACTAGATACTCAAATTTAAAATGCTCTGTTTGCAAAGGCACAACCTGGAGAAGGATAATGGCTCATCTAGAAAAACCCGAGAGTAGTGTGATCACTTTAACATGGTGGAAATAGCAACACTATTTCACTTACCTGTCCTATATCTATGGCTGGGTTCAGACTGGTACCAACATCCATAACAATGTCTGTGCGAATGTTCTAAAAGGCAGAAATAAAGAATAAATCAGCACACAACATTGGAACTGGTACACCGCAGTCTTGTACAAGGAGGAGTAATGTATCCAACTGCTACCCACACTTCGCCAGTCTTCAACAATCTATCTCAGCTCAACCCCTCCATATTGACTTTTCATCTGAGTTCATCCCCAAAGTAAATCAAAGGAACTCACTGTTTTCCCCAGAGATTCAATGGACACAATTTATATTAGTTCCAAGCTGTTAGCTTCAGGGTTCTATACCTGGGCATAACCAACTAGGTCAGATTCTGGTGACATTTTCTTTCTTTTTTTCTTTCTTTCTAAAAGTCTTGAGTGCTATTTTTAATGATTAACTCAATTCCAGTATGTTTCTGATCTTTTGTGCTAACACTGTGCTGCTATCTCTTACTTAAGCAAATCCAATAACTTTCGCAATCATTCATTAAGCCTCCTAATATGCCTGCAAGGTAGATAATTATCGTTTTATTATACTTTACAGATTGTTGCACCGTGGAACAGAGGAGTTAAGAAATTTACTGAAGGTCACACCAGACCAATGACAGAGCTAGGAACAGGCTGACACCCAGTATTTGTTCTAACTCTCTGTGAATGTTTCCTTCACCTAAACACACAGGGCTATTTCACTGCTGACCCCCTCACCTTGTGGTCACCCGTCAGGCAGTCTATCTCAACCTCGGAGCAAGCAACGCCATAACTGAAGTAGGAGAATGGTTTCCCTTCATTCCTTTCAAAGTTATAGCCAAGGTCAGGAATTCTTGATACAAAAAAAAAAAAAAAAAACAACCGACATTTCATTCTGCGAGCAGTCAAGATGAATATAAACACATTGCAACTTATTGAAATCCTTATTCACCTTTGTTTCATCCCTTCCATCAAGCCCATGCAAAAACAAAAAGTGTAAACAACTATAAATAGGAATTTGCTAAAGCTGCCCTGTATTCCAAAACCTGACTGAAACTATCAGACTATTTTAGCCATCTTTATTTTCCCATGAATCTCAGGGCTTGTGATGACTATTATGAACTCACTCCCCTCAATCCAGTGGCAAATCTTTTGCTTTTAGAGTGCAGTTGAACATTTCTTGGAGGTCGTTAAATTTCACAACATAATCAAGTTGAGCCAGGAACTGGATTAAGCTAAGAATTGATTTTAAGCACGGTTCATGGCAAACTTTCTATCTGGCTACTTTATCTGAAAACTGGTTTATTAAAATACTGACAGTTGCTTAGTTAAGAGAAAAACACATTTCAGAGATGCAACAGAAATGAGCTCATATTTTATTTTAGTCCTAAATAGGCTCTTCTCAACATTGTGTTTAGTTTTTTATGTCAAGCCCTATGCCTCAAAGATGATGGATCTCCCTTTTCTTCCAGCAGTAAATCTGACTAACAAAAGCGCTTCATTTCAGAACTGCGCAGAAACCACCAAGAGTTTAAAGTGGGAGAATGAAATTGAAACACCGTATCAGCTTCATGCCACAGCAGACAGGATACCATTCCATCCAACTGCCCTAAGTAGCTTTGTCCTCAAGGACAACCCCTGCCCCCTTTTTACCGTGCATGACAGTTCTAGTGCAACACTAAGTCACGAGGCTGACACAGAGCAGAGCCCCAGGCAAAGCTCCGATTTCATTTATGCCTCCTCAGACCTGCGTCAGCTAGAGTGAAGTTAGATCCGTTTCAGATTTACATGAGCTCTGAACCTGACCCCAAGAGCTGTGCTCCATCAGGAACCGATTCTCCCCAACCAGGAAAGTATTAACATTTCTAGGTAGGAAAGGGCATGCAGCCTTAAGTTAGAGCAGTGACAGAGGGATAAGGTCTGTAAATCCTCCCAGAATTTCCCTGGATGCAATCCATGCAATCAAGTAAGAACTGTGCCTCTGCAATTTGAATATTCACTCACCTATGAAACCCCGTGGCTGACAGGCTAACACAGCTCTCATAGGCAGCTTTAATCTGTCAAAGTGAACAAGAGTTTGAAAACAGTAATTGTCCAACCAGTCCCTGCAAAATAGCTACCCCAAACACATTTCCAGGAGAGTATGAATAGAAGGTGTTAAGTGACAGACAGCTGTCACGCTACTCAGCACCACCAGTGCCAAGGCAAACATCATGATGCAGCTGCTTCCCCAAATAGCCCCAGCAGCAGCTACCAAGGGCAGAATTTGCCCATTGGCAGAGGGATAAGACTTGCTCTTGTTTGTTCAGCTCTCAGCTACAGGTTAGACTTTCAACCCCAGAGACAAAGTTTAAACTGACAGTCATCTTGACTTCAGTAAGGCCAGGGGAAATCCTATCCTGACTTCCAAATCACAAAGCCAAAGCTTCTCCCATGAAAAGAAGAGCTTGGATGTGAAAATGGCCTGAGAGCCTCACAGCACAGTGATCTCTTATTATTGAAGGTATAGAGATATTGCAGCCAAGGAGCACTACAGGAGGTAGATGGCAGTTTAACAGAGTCATCTTCATCACAGAATCCCTTGACTACAAATCAGGTTTCTTCCAGTCCAGGACTGTAGCCTGACTACAAAGATATATGTAACCCCTCAAGAATTTTATTTGGTCACGTTTGTCATAGGCAAGACCCAGGATCTGGAGAAATCTCAGTAGTAAAGTCATAACTGATGTTTTGGGGATGCCTCTTGCAAGCTTTGTTTACTTCCCTTGCCACGTTTCTGTTTCACTGTCTCTGCTCAAACCTTTCCTAGTGAGATGCAAAAGGCCTGAAGGATATATCTGCATACAGGGTTTGCCAATTAAAACAATTTCTGACAATGCCCACTTGTTTCGCGACAATTACAAACAGCTTACCCAGTCTTCCCAGGATCCTTTAGGATTAGACTGTTTGATCGGCTCAAGTCTTTTTAAGATAGTCTGACACGCATTCTAAAAACAGAGAAAAAGAAACAATATTTTAAGAATTGAAAAGTTAGCTTATAGTATTAAAAGCCCTGTAAGAGTTTCAAAGAACCTTTTGTTTAAATCAATATTGCCTTTAGGACTTTGGCATATCATAAAAAGGAACAAAGTTCACTAACAGATGTCTTGCTATATAGGAAGAAACATTGACTGAAAATGATTTTAAAACAGATTGTCTGTGCTGATAGCAGAAGGGAAACCCAAATACAGTACAGAACTTTCCAGACGATGACACAAAATATCAGAAGTCCACCCACTCATACAGCAACTTTATCTGTACCCTGTCATAGCAGGACACCTAAGCGTGTATCTAGCAAGATGATCCCATAACACTGGGAAAAAAAAATACTCCTGCCAAAATTCAACCTACTGAGACAAGCCGTGCAGGGAATATAAACAGCCTCATGTTTTTACTTCAGAGGTTACACTTTGCCTTTTCTTTAAACCTGTGAATGACCGGTACTAAATTCCTCTTTTCAATGGAGAAGTCACATGCCCTGCAAATACATGCATCAGTAACTCCACCATGTCAGTGACAGTCATGATCACGCCATTGCTACAGAAGGATGTTTCTCTAAGTGTATCTACACTTAGAGGGCATTGGTTCTGGAGCACAGCCCACAAACCATCTGCTATTAATATTTGCAGCACAATATATTTGTTATAGATAAGGCCACATAAATTTCTAAGAAGCCAGCTATTTAAATAGATGATCATTTTGAGTAATCACAAGCACTCCACTTCAGAACTACAAAAGGACTGAAGGAGAGTTTCAAACAACTTAAATACAGTCGTTCACCATCTAACACTGCCAGTAGTTATAGCAGATAAAGAAGTTACGAGGTATCCTTAGCCTTGAATTGCTTTTTTTGATGATTACATTTTCCTTAAGCAATAGATAGATATACATTTACACACTTTTCATGTTCTGGAGTCCCAGCTTATAACCCACTAGTTTAAATAACTCAGCTTCCATACATGGACGGCCATTCCATTGATGTCCGCGCTGACAGATGCAGCTGTTGGGGACGTATTTGGGACAGTGTTCGTGCTGGTCTCACTGATGAAAATTTTGGAGGTGGGAATTCCCAGTGATCTGCTAGCAACCTGCAGAGCAAAGGTAAGCAATTGGTAAGCGGCTCTTCTTATATACAAGCGTTATCATTTATTGCTTACTGCTAGGATCCACACCACAACCTCTACCCTCCCCCATCTTGAATTTCATTTTTCTTGAAGACTTCAGTTAATTTGGTGATTGAGAGCCTGCCAGAACATCGTTAAATTTGCCCTTCACAGACTGAATGTGTGCAAGCACATACATGTACACTTTTGCCACAATGACAGGCATGCACCTCACTATTGTGACACTAAACTCTTCTCTCAACAATTACAAGAATCAGAGGATAAAGAGCCCTATTACATTTTGCTTTCATTTCCCTTCCAAAGCAATGTTGCTCCCTTAGGCCTTTTTAACTATAAAGGCGTTAGTACATGGAGATAAACTTGTTTGCAGTATGACTAATTTTTGTATAAAAATATATGTAAACTGTAGTTTTATGGGATGAAAAGAAATTGCCAGAGAAGCTAGATTGAGACCTGCATTCTCTACATAATAAGAGTTAAGATGATGGAGATTCTAATTCTTGTACTTAATTGTAATAACACTCTGGAAATCTAGGACTGCTGCTGAAACAATGAAGTCATTAGGAAGGAATTAGTCGCGATTTGTTACCCTATGCATGCACATAGAGGAAGTGTCTGAGGCAACTCTACAGAGTGAAAAGATGTCTTATTTGGTTAAGTTCAAACTCATTAGTACCTGGATCATTTTGGTGTGAAGTCCTTGACCCATCTCAGTCCCACCATGTGTAAGTAACACAGAGCCATCTGTATACACATGGACCAGAGCTCCAGCCTATAAAAGGGAACATTAATCCAAGAGTCATCACAAATGAACTAGTGAAGTGCTTGGCAGACTTCAGTTGCAAGATAAAAAGAGAATGAATCTGGAATTAGATCAATGTTGTTCAATGTAATTAAAGCCACTAGTTAACATCTGAGGTGAATTTGGTTTAGTGTCATCAACTCACTAGACGTTCCAATGACATGTCAAACCTCAGCCAGTATTTCCAGCTCAGAAAGCAGGTGAAGTAACCCAAACCTAGCCCTGTGAAACAGACGCGCACCCTTCACCTGAACTTGCTAACACCACTGACAGTCCATCAAGTCTGGTCAAACATAGGAACAGTGTTTCAACTCTTTAGGAAGAGAAAACAGGCAGGGAAACTGACATAACACAACACTGTGAAAATATATCTGCATTGCAGCACTTTTTTGACAGTATAAACTGGTAACTGTTGTGTTGCTCATTTCGGTTTGAAAAATGCGTGCTCTTTCTTAACTAATTTACCACTACTCTGAAAAGCACTAGTTTGGTACGAATGGAGGAGGGCCTGGGGGAGGAAGCATAAATCTAGCTTCTCTACTGCAAAGATGAATGACACTTACGAACCTGGTTCAGAAATGGGACAGTGAAGCTGATGCCAAATTTGGTAGGAATAATGCACATCCCTCTCTTCTTCCAACGATTCTGCCTGCAAGGGAAGAACATTGTTTATATACTCATATGGCTTTCATCACAACTCAATACTATGCTTCCCTCTGACAGCTTCGGTATAAAACCAGAAATGAAATACCTGAAAATGCAATATAGACTGAGTTAATCAGTAATTTTTACGAAAGACTGTCTTTTTTTATGGGTCCCAACAAGAAGAGATCCAAAATGAAGACACTCCCCCAGGCATTATAGAAGCAATTGTCTGGACTACCAACTATTCAGTTGTATATACAAGACAATTACAAAAGACTATAAGGCAGTGGAAAGCCTTGATAGCCATCTGAAAAGTCTAGCTAGACTCAACAGACCCACCTGCCCTTACAAAGTCACGTCATGCTAGGTCTTATTCCTGCCTTATCTAAGCTACTAGGTCACTGACAGAGGTTTCTTTCCACAGTGAGCCTGAAGGAATTTCAAATAGAGAAATTTTTAGAAGTCACTCTGCAAACATACGGGCTTACTTAACATTGCACAAGTTGCTAAGAGAACTTCAGAGGTTAGTAGGCAACATGTATACCCAGTAAGAAGACCACTCCAGAACACCTACTTGTTGAATTCTTCAATTAGTTTCTTCCTGGCATGATAGCTAGAGCTTGACAAACATTCATCCCAGCATCGTTGTAGAGTAAATCCCTCCAGTTTTTGGTTAAAATGAGTCAGGTCTCCTTCATTATAGAGATTGAGCTTCCGCACCTTCCCAAAGAGAAATATAAAGGAGATGCGAAGTTTAATACTTCAGACTAGGTCTTTTTAACGGATGGCATCAAAAGCATATTGGTTCCTAGTTTTACTCCTCTGCTCAATCTACAGAACAATAGAATTAACAGACATCTATCTGTTTGTGGAAAAAGGGGGACTAAGGCATTAAGGCTGGGAATTTTCAAGAGAGAATGGGACTTAAGTATGTTGTTAGTAAGATTAAGATACCTAGTGCCTTTGGACTTTGTTTGAATATATATCCTTAAAGCAGGTGTTACACAACTGAGGCTACTAAGGGAATTTAATGAAGCAGAAAATAATCCATGCCATAATGTGGCTGACATACAGGAAGTCTGAGATCCTGCTAAGGGCTTAGCAAAAATGAAGCAGAAGTTCATATGTTTAATTATTTTCTGTGGTTGTGTCCAGTTCTCAGAGCTTGTTCAAAGGCAGCACCACCCTGAAATGTGTCAGTGATCTATACCTCCTCAGGTGGCAGGCCACACTTCCAAGCGAGGTCGCTCATCCAGCACTCAGCAATCATCATTCCTTGGGGCCCTCCAAAGCCACGGAAGGCTGTGTTGGAAGGCAAGTTGGTCTTGCAAACAATGCCCTCACTGCTGACATTGGGGATGTTGTAGGAGTTATCCAAATGTAATAGGGCTCTGTCCATAACCTGGTGAAGAGAATGAATGGAGAGGGACACATTTTACATGAATCACATGTCAGACTTCCCACTAGCTGCCAAAGCCAGGCTGGAAAGCTCTGAAGCTAATTTACACCAACAAGTACTTTCTCTTGCACTCTGCAGGTCTGCAGTCAACACCACTGGATGAGCACCGAGGTGCAGCCAGTACTCCCTCCCATTTGCAGTGGAGTGCTCAAGTGGTATCCTCCTGAAGGACAGGACAACAAACACACTTCTCTGTTGACACTTACGACCCTGGGACAGATTGAGCTTCGAAGTCCTTTGTTGACCCTGCGTTCATGCTGAGCCAAACTGCTACTAAATGCCATTACTCACCTGGAAGAACCAGAATCTTCTTTTAATTATACTGAGTAATCTGTTACTGGAAAAGAAGTCTTCCTGATATCAAGTGACTCAGCAGCTGGGCTATGGCAGTAAGGGCAACACTATGAAATAAAGATTTTCAATAGCCATATCTAAACGGCAAGATTTTAAATGTTTGTCCACTAATTGTCCAGATTGGGACAGGGTTAGAGCTTTTTTCTGGCTTGTGTTCCCAGACTTCCAGCAGCAGCACAGAGAGTAGACTTTACACATCCCAACTTTATTTCAACATGGAGCTCTTTCCAGTCCCCTGATTCAGACACAGTCAAAAAGACAATTTGCATAGATGCGCTCTCAACCAGGCCTTCAGTTTATGCAAACACACTTGCCTACCATTCGGCTCTGCGCACCACATTGCTAGCATCAAATGTGACTCCGGTAGAGCACTCTTGCAGTTCTTTCCCGCTGAAATGGATTCAGTTTTGCAGAAAATTATCAAAGACTCAGTGAACTAGAGAAAGGAACTAAAATAAACGTGACTGACACTAGGCTATTGGGTTGGTCACTCACATGACAGAAGAGTATTTTACTCATCGGTGCAAAAGTTCTTGGAGACAAACTCAGAACTTGGGCCCCTTCTTGCCCTTAGCGCTTGCAAACCCAATGTTAGCTTTAGCCAGTCGTTAACTAGCTTGTTGATTTAGGCACTCTGCCCTGATCAGCCTATGACTGGGATGTTTCTTATTCCAAGGAACTAGCTTTCACTAAAGCTGGGGAACTGTCAGTCATCTTGCATTGTGCAACAAGTTTCCCATCACAGCCCTCTGCAATGCAAAGCAAACTTTCTTGACCTTTTTGCTTAATCCAAGTTATTACGGCATCAATAAGAATTATGTGGCATGTGCCCAGGCAGGTCAGTTGGCTCAGAGAGCAGCTGTATAAGCTCCAAAAACTCATCAAGCTCTATTTTCAGTCGTGTCAGAGAGCAGGATGTGCAGGCAATGCTGTAGACAACAACTCTCTGAAGTCAGAGCAAAAGGTTGCACAGGGAAACATCTTATGCCTTATTAGCCATCAGAAAATTTTACTTACACCATAAGAGAGGTCTACAGAGTTGCCCCCATTGCTGTAGTATGACACCTCCAGACTCTTGACTTTCCCATTCTTCATGAAACCAACCTGTCAAGAGAGTCTCCTCAGTAATCCATTTTCTACAAAATGTTCTGTTTCGTGCTTCCCTCCAAAAACCAAATGGAACTCATACAGGCAAAAAGACTGACTATCCTCTGCTGTAGCACAGGACAAGCACAGGCTGCAACTAAGGAAGCCTCCTAGTAAAGGGTCCATGTTTGCATCTTAATCTTGCTCCAGAGAACTCTTCTAAAGTAAGTGCTGGGCACTTGTCACAGCCACACCTTCCTTAACAGGTTTGTGTTTTGAAAAGCAGGAGCAGTTAGATGAGGATTGAAGAGGAACAGAAATTAACAAAAAAACCAGTAGTACAATACTGTAAACAAATGGGAGGGCACCTAAGAGCAATGTGATTGTCAACAAGGGTAAAGTCTTGGTTGCAAGGAAGAGGGAAATACTTATGCTGAGGTCACAACAATGGAACCATCTGAGACAAAAGAACTTCTGCAGGACTTTAACAGGAAAAATGGTATAACCCAGCTGACCTGATCCATTTGCAGCAGGGGAGATCAGCAGTGAAACAACCAGAGCAGCAATTTTTTCACAGTGTCTTACTACTCTCTGATGTTTCAGGTGAAAACACTGAGACAACATGCATTCATTTTGTACGTGTGCATACCTTGTACCTCCCCAGGAACGGATGTCTCCCACCACTTATCAGCATGTCCTCATCTCGATCCAGCATGCACCTTACTGGGCGTCCAGTTCTGTTAAAGAATACAATTATCAGGCAAAGCCTGGAACACACAGTACAGTTCCTACAGGCCAAGACTCTTCTCTTTTCGGTGAGGACTGTCTTTCCAAAGTGGCAATGGGGACTTAAGGGTAAACTGCTTAGTTTATATATCTTCCTCTTAAGAAAATAGCAAGATTGACTAAAAAAATAATTAAGACCTTAGAGGCTGGGGCCTGTTTATGAACACTCTTTGCAGAGACTCTTACATTAAAAAGAATAGTTGCTTACAGAGACAGGTGTTAATAACTCAGCAATCATTGCTTTCTAGACTGTTTCTCAAGACCCCCTCGTGGCTTTGCAAGAGAAGATGCCAAATGAATTATATAATAATGCTAAGTAAAGTACTGAGTAGCCTTCAATTTGACCTTGTTTATTTGCTTATTTATTATCCAAGGAGGAGAGGAGAAGCTCTTTTTCATTTTCTAACAATTCTGCCATCCCAGTGCTCTCTTCAGGTTGTAAAAATATCTAGGGAATGCCATAGATGTTATTTCACAACCTCTGGCATATAAAAACAGTGGTTTGGACGGCAGAGATAAAAGAAAGGAAAAAAATGTACCTGTATTACTGATTAATTAGAGAAAGCAGGTGGTTTGCTCAGAACAAGAAAAAATAAAGCTGTTTTAAGTACAAGAGCTCAATTTTGGCTGTTCTCTTCCAAAGGTATTTTATCAAATCGCTGCTGTGTTGCAACATACATCTAGCATTGCCAGCAGGGTGCATCCTCACCTATCAGGGCAGTATTACGCACAGCGCAAAAATGTCATCTCAGGGGCCACGTTCACTCACAACCACAGAAATTTTCACAGTTAAAGATGAGCCCATATCAAAACTCCAGAACCCAGAATCACAATTCCAATCTACGCTTCACAAATGTTACAGTCCAGGTTCATTCCCTGAGCTTTTAAGAGTTTGAAAAGAGTGGGTTTCTGTTCAGTGGCCTGCCACCCTTCCTAGGGAAAAATCCAAAGAGAGACTTTGCAGAACAGCAGAGAAACAGTGGCTCAAGGCTGGTGTATGTAGAGTTTGGAGCAAGGAAGAGACTCTCATACCTCTATTATACAAAACAGCAAGCATGGCTAGTGCTGGATTTTGAAAGGGTTTGGGGTGAAATGAAGAGGCAGATAATTTGAGATAGAAGAGTTTTCAGAGAGTACCAAAGGAACAGGAGAGTAAAGGAGTTTTCCCCCCTTTCCTATTAAAAGCTGCCCTTACTGCATAAGCTTAGCCCCTCTGAGCAGGTTTAATTCCTCCTACTAGCTAGGAGGCCATTAGACACCTCCTTTAGGAAACCTAAGGCTTGCTATAAGCTGTAGAGTAATAAGACATTAAGAGTATTGAAAGTGCTCTAGTGCCAATGGAGCTCCAGAAAGAGGCAGATTAGAATAGTAAAAGGAAAAAGCCCTGTTCCCCACACCCAAACTTACTTGAAGGCTGCGACAGCCACTGCAGTTGTCAAAATAGTATTCCTAGTCTCTTTTCCTCCAAATCCTCCTCCCATTCTTTTCACTCGAACCACAACCCGATTTGATGGGACTCCCAATGCATTAGCAGCAAACTCCTAAAGAAAAAACAGAACAGCAGAACATGTACAGAGCTGAGCTGGTGTTAAGAACGACATACCAACACACTGTCTTTCTGCAGCCATTGCAACAGTGCAAATACTTCATTACGTTGCAAGGTCCTACTGGTCCTGCAATTGGATTTGATGTAATTGGAACCAATAAGCCTAGTATTTAATCTCTGAGGAGGCAAGGCACACAGTGCTTCAGCAGACAGCACCAGATTCAGGAAGAGACTGACATGAGATGAGGTAACCAAGACATAGGTCTCATTTAGCACAGTGGACGTCCGTACCACTCTGTCCGTTCTCCTCACTCTATTATGAGACCTTTGGACAGTCTTGGAGTCAGTAACCAGGCCAAAGACAACCCACAGTGCCAGTAGCCTGCCTCACAAGATGGCAGTCAGTGTTTACACCACCTCTCTTTCTGACATGCCATTCAACAGCCATGCTTACTGACCAGCTGGCACCCTCTCCAGAAAGGGTTAATTGTGTAATCCCTGGTGACAAAGATGTGCTGCCAACAGAAACATCTCTGTCACCTGGAAGCAGATTCAGGACACCAGTAGGATGGATACAGACTTTAGATCCCATACCCAACTCTAAGCCTTTGTGGTATTTTTTTATTCAAGACAAGATAGGACCAACTGTAAACCAATCATTTATCTAGTCTGAATTTGAGAAACAAATGCCTTTTATGTAGCAGGTCAATAAGACAGTACCTGTGTCTTCATTGGGTTTTGCGTCGACACAAAGAGCTCCATCTCACCATCTTCCCCCTTTGGCACAGCCAACGTGCAGTGAGTTTCCAGATAGAAATGCTCCTGCCCACCAAGGTACATCTCTCCTAGAAAATTGAAAGAAATGCCCCAAAGATAGGGTGTTCCTGGTGTTATAAGGTGTCTCCCATCATACGCTGCCTGCAAGCTACTGCCCTTTTGACATGTGTTAAATGACAACTCTTTGCGCTGCCCAGCACTGGATATCCCTAGCTCTAAAACTGACACTCCTAGTTCAACATTAAAAAAAAAAAAAAACACACCCAAAAAAACCCAGACACACCCCATCCCTCCACTTTCTAGAAATCTTCAGTCCAAAACCCAAGTGGCTAGCATTTCAAAAATAAGACTGCACACCATGCCATTCACCCAGGATCCCTTAAGATGCAATGTTTGGTGCCCTTCAGACTGCCCTGATAATACCACTGAGATGAAGGATAAAAATAAATCGAGAATGGCGTAGCTGAGCAGATCAAATACAAGGTTACAGACTTTGAAACAGAGGAACAAAAATAGAAACCCAAAATGCCTTAAGATGATCTAACTTGGAATCAAGTCTCTGTCACCGCATGTGGCTCCTTCCCAGGACATCTTACCTGGCAGCGGTGAGGGTACAATTTCTAGTCACACTACACACTATTAAATGTCAGAATCAACCTCCTTTCTCAGTCTTGGCCCTGGTCTATTCAGCTCCCATGAAACTTAACATTCAGAGCAGTTCTCACAATCCTGTTCCCCTCTTCCTTTTATTCAATTCAGCAACAACAAAATAGCTGCCTTCATTAGGTGTATCAGAGAGAAATGCACATTTGCATGAGACAATGCCTACTCTGGTACGTAGCAGGGGCCTTTCTCTTGTCTCCTCAAGGGGGTTGGCCTGGCATTCAGACAGTATTGCAGCCTTTTAAATAACCTATTGTTCTAGCTCAGAACAATTTCTGCCTTGCCTGGCACAGTGTTTTCATTTTGTATAGTATAGCACACTATAAGAAACAGTTAGCAACAGCTTTTAACACCTTTGAAGTGCCAGCGACAATCATTAATTAACTGCAGAGGAAGGTCTCAGCAATGCATACCAAAATACAACAAATTACAGACCTGAAAATAAGTGTTTCAGTTAAACAACTCCCCCTTTCCCCTGTGGGGAGGTAAGGGGGGAGACATGCTTTTCTGATCTTTGAGAATAATGCCTTCACACCAGGTTTTGTGTCTGTAACTGATTTAACTTTCCTTTAAGATCTGTAAGAAGGATACAAAACCCTCTTATCAATAAATATAGAGTTCTCCAAAGGTCTGATGTTTGAGACTCTTCCTCTCAGGAGCAATTGATTGACGATACATACACCAAGCAATGACATGGGTCTCACAGACTATTCCAGTTCTCAGCTCTGGCACTCTCCCCTCCTAACTCACCGAGGTTTGAAACAGCTGTTGATAATTGCTGTCTCTACAACCTACTTGGCAGACTCCAACTGACTGAAACCAAGCAGCACACCAAAAAACAACCACTCCTCAAAGCCAGACCAACAATCAATGTTGACAAAGTGTTACAGGGCAGTGCCATGTTCTTCATGATACCTACAGCCAGCAATGTTGGTGGATCAGGTTTTCAGACGCATGTATGTCCCATTTTCATAAGATACAGTTGCATACCAGGTCAAGGGAAATTGACTGTCTTTAAGATTCAGACCAGACTATGTCTGGACAGTGAAAAGTTCCTATATAGATACGTTTCAGGGAAAAAAAAATCACTTTGTAGAGTATTTGCAGAAAAATGTGTCCTTACATTGGAAGAGACTGTTTACAGGGGCACAGCTGTGAGCATCCAAATCTGTTTGAAACTAAAATTAAATCTTTCACAAGCTACTTGTACATAAACAGTAGTTGAAACTTAATAGGAAATTAATTTAGCCCTGCAAGCCTTACTTTCATGTGTTCAGAATCATATGCATAAAAAGGAGGCTAATAGCTTGATTGATGTCTTTTGTCACAAACTATCCTACTTTAAAAGAAGTATTAATGCTCATTCTCACCTTCCAAAATGTGATCAGATTCTTCAAATCCTTTCTTCACGTCTCCCTTATTAATCCTCTTTATAGACTTAAGAAAGGATTGTTTCTCAATTGCTTCCTAAGAAACATAATGACACAATGAAATTTTTTTTCACTTGGTGGAAACCAAATGAAAACAAAGCTTCCTCTGACTGAAGAAGAAATATCCAAGATAAAAAGCACATGAAATTATCAGACACTAAATATGGTAACAGCCAAGTGACTTGACTTAAAGCAGCACAAAATTTTTGGCAACACAGCAGTTTCACAATAAACACCATAATTGGACAATCTTAGATTGCTCCTTGTGATCCATTTTACATCACAGACCCAGAACCTCAAGGTCTGTAGCCACCAGAGCTGTGTCTTACAACTTATGTTAGCTATAGTCCTTGGCCCAGAAGGGGGGAAAAGAAAAAGGAGAAAAAAAAAGAAAAAGAAAAGAGACAGAAGGAGAAAACTAAATCTCTCAGATGGTATGAGAACTTCTGCAGAAACAGTTCACTTCTGAGCTAATATACAATAATTTTTCTTGGGGAAGTTTTACAAACGTATTTCACTTTTGCCAAAACTGAAGCTTTCAATAATAATAAAAAAAACCCCACACAGAACGATCAAACAACAACAAAAAAACCCAGCACATTTTTGGCTCCACTCATGTTCTGTGGCTGACTAAAAAACTAGAAGCCTCAGAAAAGGAAAAGTTCTCACATGTTGTTTGTGAACCCAACAAGTCATACAACCAAACGAAAACCTCTGTCCAAAGATGACAGTACCAATGTCTGTACTAGACAATGCACAGACTCTTTGTATTTGCATGAATACAATTCACATTACAAAACACATGGGATGAAATACTGACCATTAAAAAAATTAATTAGAATCCCATGGTTCTAATTTCTCCCTAATAACAATGGCTTCACACATTTTTTCATATTTCTAGATGCGAATGCTGTATTAGATATTATCATTTCCTTTTACAATCACATAAGAAAAACTTGTCAACAAGCCTTCTAGTTAAAAAAAAAAAAAAGAAAAAGCACGAAATGATCACAAATTGTTGACGTTAACTTCTTCAGCTTTGAGAAATGCCATGTAAGGGCTGTGTCCGTACAGTCAGTGGAAATGTTTGCAGTGGAGAGTGAACTCCTGAAGAATAATTTCATCAGCTTAGAAACTAGACAAGTAGTCTGCAGAAACCTCAGAGAAGCTGTGCACTGGCAGAGCTAGAAGAGACACTTTCATACCCCACTATTGAGTGTTATAAATCATAGAATGAAGAATGAATGAACCCATGAAGCCAGCAGGGTCATACTGGAGAATACTGAAAGCAAGCATCTGTGGGTAAGAATGGAACTGACGGTAACCTTGCTAATTTAACCAAATTTGTGCTGAGCACAACATATTTACCAGAGTTTGGTTTATTTCTTTTAGGTTTAACTAACACAGAACAAGTTAAGGTACTCCCAATCAGTGCACCTTCAAAGGTGTGTCCTTTTTATATCTAAATATACAAATTATTCCTTCTAACCATATCCTGCTGCACCCACAAAGACTAACAAAATACGTGGCTAAATAACCATGTGTGAGAACAGAAGTTAACCAGACATCAGGGAGTCCCAAGCTAACTGCAGTAGATCTGAGCCACCTTACCTGAATTGTGACAATAGGTTTTAGCTCTTCATACTTAATCTTCACAGCTTTAGCCGCTCTTCTGGAATGTTCTTGTGTGTCTGCAAGAACTGCACCGATGACATGACCAACACAAGTGACCTACAAGCAATATTAGGACCCACCATCATTTGATGTGTATATCTGCAGTAACTGAGAGGCTTGTGATAATTCTCTTTATCTATTCCTTTTGTTCAGTTTTTCCATCTGTTTTTTCAGATTGGTCTATTGAAAACCAGCCAAGGGAAAATGATCACAAACAACTTTGAACAGTAACTGACTGAGCGAGCCAGTCCCAGTGCCCTGCAGCTTGGAGGAGAATACTGAAGGTAACACAGAGAAGAGGGGCACAGGGCAAAGGGACTGAGGCCTTATTGAATTTGGCACCAAGACTTATATTGACTACAGTGCAATTAGGATTTACCTCTGTATAACATAGAGGACTTCAATGAGAATATCTTATCAATATGAGAAATCTTATCTCCTAAGCAGTACGATTGAAAAAGTCTATTTTTAACCACATACCACATCTTCAGCAAAGACAGTCTCATCATTAGCGATGCCAGTGACGTTACTGCCAGGAACATCCTTGGCGGAGACAAAACAAACAAACCCAGGAACACTCTGGGCTTCAGATGCATCTATAGAACTAAAGAAAGAAAGGAGGAGAGGCAGCATTGTTATTTCTCATTTTTCTTTTTGTCAGGGCTTATGAGATACCAATACATTTTCAGGCCTGATTCCCTGAAGTCTGGCTATACAAAAGAGGAGGAGTTTGTGACATGAATATGATGTGAAACCAAGACAGAAAAGGCAACATATTAGACTAAAATCATTTGGGATTTATATGATAATCTGAATCCTGACTGTGAGTCTGACCACCAGTCTGCTGCTTTGGACTATACTGTATCATACAGCTTTTCCCTAAGACATAACTGAACTTGATTCAATCGCCACATGTACTAAAGATCCCTTGACACCCTTTACCAAAGACTTAGCTGCCATGACTCTGTGAAGGCAAGATTCCTTCCTGCCTATTGATAAACATGAAATTTTACTGCAGACACATATCATCTACCATGAGTTCACCTCTAGAGAAAAACATGCCTGTGAGTCAAGCAGAAGTTATTGAGTATCAATTACGAGGAAGCTGCAAGGTATTCAAAAGGATACAAAAGAAATGACGCTCCAAAAGACAAAAAGCTTCATGAAAGGCTTTCTTTGGTAATCAGCAAAAATATTTGTCTGCTTGAATCATATACAGATTTTAAAACTAAGGGACAAGCAGGACAGAAAGTAACTAGAGAAGTACAATATAATTTAATTTTATATGGAACACATCATAAAAAAATGTATTACAAAAGATTTTCAAGCTCTTATTGCAATATTTTGCACATTGGCCATCTAATTGGCTTGCTTTACACGGGAACTGTTGCAAATAGAAAAGCTGTGGCTTTGTTTTTGCTAACTGAATGATTTATTGTCTTCTGTAAATTGCTGCAATTTTTTCAACGTGCTTGTTTAGATTCCTGAAACTCTGATACAAACTGTGCTTGAAAGTAGCTGTTTATGCATCCCATAAACTTTTCTAAAAAGACATTAAATGTATGAATGATCTTTCCCACACAAACTTTTAGACAGTAGGAACTGAAGACAAGGCTATTTTTCTTTGGAAAGTTGATTTTCTTGTGCTTCTGCAGTAATGCCTCAGAAACAATCCCCTGAGTTTCCCTCAGTAAGAAATACAGAGGCAGATGATTTCTAATTTACCCCTGATGGTCAAAATCTGACTCAGGTGAAGTGGAAGTTTTGTGAGCCAATATTTTGACGGACAAAATCATAGGCTGAGATACTTCTGTCACCTGATGAAATATTCTCCTACTTCCTCTACAGAACAATACAGGCTCATGGCTTGAAACGTGAATGCGCAACGCAAATGCAAGAGAATGTGTACAGCAACCTTTAGAAAATACTGAACATTGTGGTCACAGGCATGGATCTGATGCTTTTTCTATTGCCCCATCTGCACTGGTAGCAGTAATCATGTTTATGCATTTGCAGCACTCATCAGTGACCACGTTGCAACACCTGAGACTTAACTATAATGACAGAGCAATTTCTTTCATAACCTGGGAGTCAACTACTACATCTGTGCATCCACGTCCACCATGCTAACATTCCATGTTAGACCACTGTGGGAAACCTCTGGCCAGGATGCCTAAATAAGCAGGAAGTATTGCCTACGGAACGAACAGTACTTTGCAAGGTTATTGAGGATGACAGGAGGCAATGTAACACAGAGTATTCCACATCAAAGCACTTGAGGACAGCTGAGAGCCTGCAGAGCCACCGCAATGTAAGCACAATTAGGAATGGCGGGGGGGGCAGTCGGTCCAGCGACATAACAGCATTAAAACTCACATGAGAACGTAGATGGCATTACCTGCCAGGATAGGCATTCTAGAGTTGGTTAGTCACTATTGTTATAAATTATGCATGAGTCATGCCCTGCATGGACAAGATGTGTTCAGAGACCACTGCACTTCCAAACACTGACATATCCACCTTGCTATAGCCAAGCACAAACAGGTCTACATCTAATAGCTGAAGCTAACTCCCATAGGACTGTTATGCGGAGGCCTTGACCATTGCCAGCGCAAGCAAGCACTGCGCAAGGCAAAAACCAGAAGACAGTACGCAGACAGCTGACTCACCAGCAGGAGTGCTGTGGTGGAACTGCATGTTACAACCTAAATTTTTAGGCAGATAGGAGAGAGCATGTTCAAGCTGCATGCTCTGGTTAGGGATTAAAATGGCATTTTCCTCAGACACTGTGGTGCTCTCCTACCCTGCTCCTTTTTAAGCCTGCATGCTTGAGTGCAAGAGATGGGACAGGCAAGAAGGCTGCCTAGGCCTGAGGGCTTTGTGCTTCAGCAAAGCTCTGAGTTTGGTGTTGATTCCCTCATATTCCCACTAACGCACACTTGCAAGGCAGCTGCAACACATACAGCTCACCTCCATATAACAATGTGCAATGAACTGGAGCTCGCACTGATGAAAAAACCCTTCTCTCACCCACAACCTGACAATGTTTTCTAAGCCACCAGGCAATGTATGCTTTCAACATCTGAAACTCAGAAGCAACACTTACAGGATCTTAGCATGGGCTTTGGTGCTGGTCACCAGCGTTAGATACAGCTCCTTCTCATAGTAAGGGATGTCATCGCAGTAAACAGCTTCTCCACTTGCTTGTTTGGTTGCTGAAACGTGCATCAAAGGCCGTCCCACCATATCTTCAACTGCCTGCCCCTTGGGCACTTCCTGGAATAAAACACATGACTGACTGCTACCGCTTATATTGCAGGGGACAGAAGCATTGATGGGACAGCAAAAGGCACCGTGAGACATTCTACTGAAATGTGGAATGGAATGGGGGCTCAGTCCTGTGGGAACGGAAGGTAAGCAAAATGGAGTGGCTATAATACAGAAAGGGCTATGGATTGGGTTTTTGAAATTGCTATGGAAGAGAATGCTTTGATGTGACAGCTTGAGGTCTGAGTTCTGAAGCTAGCTTCTGCTCTCAAAGATGAAGAGAACAGGTCATTAACAGAGAAATAAAGGAAGAAGATATATCCTGAATATGAAGCCTGAGAGATGGAAAGAAAGGCAGGCTGTAACTGGGGAAAGTAGAAGGGCAATTTCAGTTTGGATATCGAGCTGGCTGCAGGACAAAAGTGCCACCCACAGCCATTTTTATGAAGCTGTACACATCAGCAACAGTCTTGGTCAATGACAGGAAAGAACATTGTATCCTAAAGCAAGGAAGGGACTGAGACCCAAATACAAGCCTCAGGAATCGCATTATATAGGTTCACATATTGCCCATACTGAGGGAGACAACAAGATAAGAAGCACAATGTGATCTACAGAAAAGCCTGGGTCTATGTCATGCAGGTACTGCTACTTACTTGGAAGAGCTGGGCATTTGCAATGGGATCTTTGTGAAACAGCTCTGTGGCACTGATGTAGTTCGAGGGGACGGGTTCACACAGATTGTTCTGTCAGAGACACATGAAAAAACAATCACCTTCCCTGTCAGTCCCTTTCTCACGTTCGTTCCTCAGTAGCCCAGGATATTCTCCATTCTCCACTGAATATAATTTTACTGGGTGAAAGGCAAACAGGGCTCAGGCTCTGTGCAAAGAATAGCCACAGACCCACAACAGCAGTTGCAATGCAACGAAGGGGGGAAGTCCAGGAATCCTCCTGTGAACTCACAGATCACCATCCCTCCACAGGAAGGTGGGGATGCCAGGAGGAAGCAAGTGAGAAGATACACTAGTCACTGTCATGCAGGTAAGGAGTAGAGTAGCTCTGGCAGCTATTGCAACATCCAGTTTGTTATCAGGTACAACTCTGCTTGAATCTGAACCCTCCCTGTGCCTTCCCCACCAAGACAGCACATACAAGTCCTGCTTCCCCAAATCTGCCTTCCCTAGCAGCACTCACAATGCCATTGTGGTTCTTGCTCAGTTTCTGAAGGACTGTCAGGTAGAACTTGAAGAAGAAGCTGAGTGTGAGCGTGCGTCGGAAATCCACCATCCCACCAGGCGCAGAAGGAGACAGATCCATCTCACTCGCCAGTAAGCGGCAGGCATCCTGCAGCAGCTTCTCGTTCCAGTCTCTGCAAGGGAACAAAGGTGACACAGAGCCCTTGCTCAGCCCTAAATATCACTGGGGCCGACTGACTCTTCTGACAGGGCAGTCCCACAAGCTCTCAAGCAATAGCCACCTGTTCTATCTCTGTTTATAGTATATGTGTCAGCTTTGCTCTCATCTTGGGCTCATGTCATCTTTTCTAAAGACATGTCATCTTTTCTATTAAATTATAAGAGTGCAGATTTCTCAGTCTAGATGAAAATCAGTTTTGTAGGTCATGCCCACATCTAGCTTCTGCCCACTTCAACAGATGGATGAATTTAGCAAGGAAATGGCTCTCTGAATGAGACTGACATGGATCTTTAAGGGTAAAGAGTACTGGAGGAAGCAAGGCATCACACAAAATGCAGACTGCTGCAGAAGTGTAGTTACACTTCTTTCCCTTTGTCCTTCTGTGAACTATCAGAGAGAATTTAGGGTATTTGAACTGCTCCTGTAAAAATCAGCACTGTTCCATTAGGCAGCCTTTCTATCACAGAAAAATTCTTACCTGCCAGTGAGCTCCTGGCAAGTTTTTAGCGCCAGGACAGTTGTAGGTGCCATTCCTCCATAGCTTAGTTTTATCTCCTCCACTCGGCTAGTGCCATCTTGGAACAGGACTCTCATCCCACAGGTCACAATAGCAATGTCATCCTCCCGACGGGAAGCCTGCTTGAAAGCTGAGAAGTATTCACCCTAGAAGACAGTAAAATATTTATTTATTCTCTACCTTGGCATGCTTTGGAGTATAAGTATGGACAAGCTGTTAACCCATCTCTACAAGGACGAGCTATTCCAGGTAACTGTTTCTGGTTGATTCATCTTGCAGGTCCAAGCAGGACATGTTTGTTCAGGTAATGCTGTATATTTTCAAATGATTCAACAATTAGTTCTAATGTGTTAGATCAGTGGTTATTAGCCAACCTAGGACTGTGTGGGGAAAATCAGCTTTGACAGAGATCTGCTCGTACCTGTCACATTTTTTTCCATATCTTGAGAGGAAGAACCAGGACTGATTTTTTGTACATAAACAAGCTTACAGTTCCTCAGCAATTTTTTCTTTCTCACAGGCTGCAAAGCTGAAAGGCTAATCAGTAAAACTCATATCCTAAACCCCTTTCCTTTGGAAGTCTTTGAACTCTGCAAGAATTTAAATCAATAATCACAAATGTCTCTCAGTTCTAGAACAGAACAGACTAATGAATATAAGACAATTTTTAATATGTTACTGCAAATACAATTCTCAGTAACTATCCTGAATCCTCTGCTGGTCCTCACAGAGTGAGGAAATTCTTTTAAGTGCACCAGCAACTACAACTCACAAAACTCAGCAGCTCTCCTATGAAGAGTGGCAGTAAATATGAGATTAACACTCTACCAGTACACACCAAGTGATGGTGTCAGCCCGGAGTCACAGTACAGTCAGTTTTTTCCCCTTGCCTGTCCTGCAGATTATGACAAATTGCTGTTCAGGCATCCTGCAGACTAAGAGAGGAATCAGATCTGATGTCTTTGCACGGCCCTTCTGGAGAGTTTTCTGCCAAGTTTCTTCTCTAATAGCTTAGACAAGTGACTCTGCACAGCACAGCAGTCTGTTCCATTAATTATTTCCAATCAGAAGTGGATAGCAATTCTTTCATTATTGTAAAAAACAATTCCTCTGTTGTTGGCAACGAGAACAGTTTCACAAGACGCCCCTTTTGCGCATCGAAAACTTGTTACTGGAGATATAACTGAAGGGTGAGTTTCAATTCCTGAATTCAAGTAATTAGTGGGCAGCCAGCAGATAATAGGAAAGGAGCATCAATAGCGTCCTCCCAATGAGGACATTCTGCCACTCTGCTTGTTAAACCAATTAGTTTTCAAAGAGGAAAAAAAGCAGCCACTTCTCTTACTGCACACTTTAGAGAAGATTTCCAGTAACATGACTGCAACAGGACAGCAATATTTGCCTTCACTCCTTGCAAGACACCTAAGTTTTCTCGGTACGGAGTCCTCTGGGAGAAAAGCTATTTTTCCTCACTGGGAGTGTAGGTAAGGTAGCTATCAGATCAGCTGCCCATGTCTGCTCGACAGCTTGGCAAAACAACAGAGCATGTCGTCTCTAAACTATTGCAGTGGAAGTTTTTAGGTTTAGTTATTCTCCAAGGAAAAACAAGTGACCCTTACTCTTAAGGGCGGCATATTAGGGACCTAGATTATTCTCCCCCCTCCCCTTCTGGACAAGATGCAGCACCAGCTAGGAGCACACTAAGGAATCCACAGGGTCTAAAAGATTCATAGGCAATATTCACAATTGCAAAAACATTGTTTCCATGTCATTTTTTGTCAGTCCCACCTTGGATTATAGAGATCAATAATGGACGAAGATTGGAGGATACTAATTTAAAGGATGAAGTAAGACTTCATGACCGCTTTTCTGTCCTTCAGCAAAAATTGTGGTACTATGAGTCTATGACGGCAATACCAAGCAAACAGTAGGTTAAGATTGTTTTCCAAAGATGGAAATATATAGGCAATGTGATGTCAGGCTTTTTCTATTTGAAATTCAGTAAATGTCTATATGATACAGGATACTATTATCATAAAAATTAAGTAACAGTGATAAATGTGATAAATATATATGTACAGGAAGGGACATGAAAAACTGATGGTCACTAAGTGAGTAATAACGCAAGTGGTGCATAACATTTATGAATGTTATCTGGAAGAAAAGGTATGGTTTTATAGTCCAGAAGAGAAAGCGGGTTGTTAAATAAAGGATATGTCCTTTTCTAGGAATGACTTTTTATATACAAAAAGCTAAGCAGTTTTCTTTTCTGGAATCTGTTTACATTTTAACTTTAATCCAGCGAGCTGTTTCCTTTTCTAAATACTGTCTTTGCTCAGCTGCAATCCCCTTACAAGCATAGACTCAAAAATCTTTATTCCCTGAATATCTTAAAATTTGACACACAAACTAGCAGGAGAAAAAGGTGTTACCTCCTCTCCCTTAATAGCGCCTCTGTGATAAAGCCTACACTAAGCTCAGTCTCCCTACCATAACACTGAATCATATGAACTGCTGAACTTCTTTAGTCTAATTCTTTATGTTGTATGGCCAGTCTTACCCTTGGCGTGACAAATCACATCAATGCAAGAGGCAACATCGGTTTTAAACAAATGGAAACCAAAAAATTCAATCTAGCTGTGTGCTGACACAGCCCTGCTTCCAGTTGTAAGGAAATCACAGTTGCAGAAGACTTTGCCTGCCACATGCCAGCACCTTCAGACATGCCCAAAGAACTTTAGTCTCTTTGACTTCATGTTTGCGAGCAAAGATCAGCCAAGAAACCACAAAGTAGAGAGTTCAAAAGTTGTTTTAGTTTTTCAGATCAATGAGCTGCATATAATGTAGGTATGAAGCCATTGCCCTGCTGGTAAACGTTTGTTTTGTGAAATTGCCATGTGACTGTCATATGGATGGAGCAATATGGTGTTTTCCATTGACCACCTCTCAAGCGTGTTTCTCATTTTGGCAAAAACCAATGCTTCCTGCAATTATCACAAGATCAAAGAAGAATCACTCAGAAATAGATGGAAAACCACCATAAATAAAATAGCTGTGTTCCCTTAGTAGTAGATACAAAAGTTAGAGAGGATAGACAAAGGATTTATTGGTTCTATCCCATAACATGATGGCATTTCAAGTAAATCAGTGTTTTCCATTTATAAGGAAAATGTGTAACTACACTGTGAATCCTTGCATTCTAAACTTGTTTATTTACCCTCTTTTAATTTAAAAGCAGTACCCCTTGTCCTATTGCAATAGGACATCTTCATCACAGAGCCCAGCTCCCCTTGCTTGTCAAAAAGAGTACATTGCTAGATTTTCACCAAATAATTTACTTGCTTCCTGGTCCATTTGCAGCTACATAAGCATTTGGAGGTCAGTCTCCAAGGACAAAAGTGCCTAACGTTGAAAATAACATTCAAATAACAGCATTTTAGCTTCACAGACACTGAAGCCTTTTCCTACAAGCTTACCTTCTTGCTGTAGGGTATTTCAACAGAGAGCAGTATTTCTTCAGGCTTAACTATTGTCTTTCTGTATCCCGTGAAAAACTTCTCATCCATCGTGATAATCCTTTTGCCCTCTGTAGAGCAAGGAGAGACCAATGGCGGAAGAATGAATAACTCAGATGAAGAATGGCAATAGTATATGTGAAAGAGCCTTCAACCTACAGAAATAACTCTTGCTATGATATCAGTTTTCATTTTTCCACCCTCTTTCACCAAATCAGGAAAGATTTTCTCAGATTCGCTTTGGTCCTTATGGAATCTACGACTGCTTCTGCCTATGTACAAAGTTTTATTTGCACAGGAACTGATCAAAGAGACCTCCCTTCTTCTTTACCTAATTAAAGCTGAGCCTCCAGGTGAACCAGTTTCCAACATCCCAATGTAATTCCCTCTTTCCCCTTTCCTTAACCCGCACACAAACCAGTACAAGAGAAAGTTGCTGATCAGACAGTCTGCTTACTTCAAGGATCCTATTTAAAAGAAATTCTTCCTAAGAGCAAATACAAATTGAGACATTTGGCTTTCTTCATAGAAAAATAACAAAACAAGTTTAAATCTGAAAAATCCACAAGGATCAAAGTATAATAGTGACAGAAACAATTTCATGCCTATTGTTTCTCATGAACAGACATCTTCAACCAGCTCTGCGCAAGGATGTGGCTGTAAGTACATACACAGTACCAGAGATTCATTCTGGCACAGCAGTTCAAAATTATTTAGGAAGCCAACCTTAGGGCAAGTCTTAGGACTTCAGCCTCAAAAAGGACAAAACCCCTGAAGACTCAGACTAAGCCTATTTTATGTAATGTTAACTTTCACTTTCAAGTTCTGATCTGACCTAACAATCCATGTCAGGGGACTGTTGACTATCCCACTCCCCTTAGCACCACAAGGAACGGTAAGTAACTTACCATTTGATACCAGAGTCAGTTTGCTTCCACTTGCCATTAACACAGGATTTAAGTCAGAAATCGGGCTTGCTGTCATTATGTTCCCACCAAGAGCCTAGAGTGATAATATATGCATCAGATAAATATTAAAAAATTTGAAGATACAGCCATAGCATCTTGTAACCCTGTATTACTCCATACACAGTGCACTACAGGTTAGCTCTGCTTGAGTTTGCTTTGATAAATTCTTTTTGCTCACTCAGCAATTTTAAACCTTTAATGAAGTGGGAAAACAAACCCCATGAAACCAGTTGCTGTCCCAGTCAATACTAACATTTGCCTGAAACAGTTTTAGGAACAGTCTTTGGGTAATGCATCAAAACTACCTTATTCTCAAACCATTTGTGCCCAACAATGCCAAAATTCAATTACTGTAGCTGCAATTAAGAGAACATCCATGAACGTATATAGCATCTTTTCAGTAACATTCAGGAACCCAAGTTTTTTGGCTGCAATGCAAGTGTAGAGCACAGTATCTTGTGTAACAAAATTTTGTGTTTGGTAGGTTGGTTCATCTGCTTGCTTGGTATTTCTTCTTTTAGTATACAGAGTTCGAACCCACCAAACACACGTCGTCTTCCCGTTTAAAGCCAGAGGAAAATTTGCCAGATCTGATGTGTTAACGCTATGACTACCATAGCTATGCTGGCAAAAATCTACACAGCTGCTTCTCTGAAGTTCGTCCAGCACTCTAAATACATTTTTGTTAAATTAGTCAAATCTCACTACAGTTTCTCCCACTTATCCTGATAACAGCAATGGAAGACCTGGACAACTGCCACGTTTCCCTTGCTTGCTAGATCTGTCATATTAGCGTAGCACAGACACCAGCTGAGACCCATGTTGCTATCAGTTCCTGGGGTTGGTTTACGTGTACTAGCTTCTTTGCCTAGGTTTGCAAATGTTCTCGTGTGAGAAGCACAAGGCACACCAACAGTGCATGAGGAGGCAGGCCAGCTCCTCAGACTGAGCTTTCAATTCCAGTCCCTGATGCTCCTGAGTCACTTACGGCAACATTCCTGATCTGTGGCCCTGCAAACCACCGCAGCTGTTCAAGGACAGCCTGGAAGACCTCTGTTTTGTAAGGAGGAAGCTCTGCCACCGCTTTTCTCAGCACCTCCTCTACTGAGCTCAGGGTACAGGCAGCGCCAAAGGTTACCCCTGGAAACAAACAAATGAAAAGAACCGTTGGTCTCCCAAATGCCAAGGTACAGGAGGATGGTTATAACTGTCTACAAAGCTTAGATGCCACTAAGTTTATTTAGACAGCAGGGTTTAGAGAAGACATCCAGTCACACTAGACTATTTTGTATGCACTGCATGTAAACATCACATTCTCAGAGCAAAATGCACCTTCAAATCACAACTCATGGCAGTCGGTACTGCCTCTCACATGACAGTAACCCACCACCCTTTTGCCTCAGTGTATTGTAAACAATATTGCCCTCCTCTAGGTATTAGTTTGTCCTTTGAGAAGTGAACTCCAACTCTTCTCCAGCTTCCACACCTTAAACATGCTATGAAACAACTGGCCACATGCACTATGTTGTCCTAATTACTTCTGACTATTTGTAAGGTTACCTGTTTCCACCATGAAAATAAATGCAATATTTCACTTAGTCACTTAGACTGTCGAATCCAGCATCTTTCCCCCAGTTACTAATTTTAAAGGCTTTCTAAATAAAATGATCGCCCATTGAAACCCATTATTAACCCAGTTAATACATGTAAAACACCACGCATCAAACAAAATGTCTAATATACCTTCTAATCAAAGCCCTCTTTGATTCTCAAACTACTTTTACATATCACTCACTTGATCCCCTGCATGGGAGAGGTATTAACACATACAGAAAGCCATTTTTAATCTGGGGATTTTCCTTCATATCCCCCCTCACTTCACAGGCATTCTGCCTCTTTTTTGCTCACCTGTTTCAGTGTGCTGAACAGCGTTCATTTCAGAGATCCATGCTGGTGCTATTATCACTGGATACAACATGTTCTTTAACCTCATCTCAATACCTTAAGGAAAAGTAAGACTCCTTCAGTTACACACAGGTGACAGAGAGCCTAAGTTAACTCTTTCCCAGTGAAATGGCAGCAGGCCTATAAAGAGTTAGTTCATTGATCACCTGTTACACAGGTTATATAAGGTCACAGAGATACCAAACCAAAAGCTGCTTTCCACTGATACCAGAATTCTCATAGGGAAGTTCTAGAGACTCTTTTCTGGGCTTGCAAAAACTTTAAATACACTGTTTAGTACTTGTGTAACCTGGCTATTGCTGTACATAATCCTTCAGGAAAGAAGAATTAATAAAACGAACCATACAAAGTGTGGGGATTACCTTCTGAATCAATTGCTCGGGATAACAGAATTACTAAATACATCTGAACTCTCCTCCTCAGCACTTATGTTTGCAGAAGTATATACTTTGGGGGAAAAAAACAAGTAAGATTTCAAGTCTTGAGAGTTTTATCTTTCAGAACACAGATTTCATAACTGAATTCATTTGATTATGAGGACATTTTACACTCCCCTCTTCTCAAAATTTCACAAAACTAGCACAAAAGCTCAGAGGTCTAGATAAACATATTTTTTTTTCACCTGATGCAGCAAAGAACAAGGAAAAACATTCACTGTGAGATTAATCTCCCTGAGAAGAAAATTTATTCCTACATACAACCTGAAGATTAAACAGCTATTTAACAGCAATGGCACGAAGGAAGTTTACATTTGCACTGTTCTCATAACATACTCTATGCAAAGTTTTCCAACTGCTCATAATGAGCATCAGCTCTTACCCACTTCCGTGTTCCCCACAACAAGCTTGGCATTGGGGTACTGGGATTTGAGAGCCACCAGTTCCTTGAGAGTCGTAGGCTGGACCCACATCACACGCTCACCTTTGAAACACAGCTGTTTCTGCTGTTTGTTACTCTGAGTCTGCAAAAGTGAATTCAGAGAGTGCTCAAACCCTACACGAAGCCAAGAATCCCTGCTCACATGCCGCCCATGTCTATCAACCAGGCTCCATCTCAGTCAAGTTACTGACAGGTGGCTGTGATATCCACGCTGTTGTTGGCAGTTAGACATTCCCCATCCTTCTGCTAGCAGTGACGACAGTCCTTCTCATGCTGACAAAACTTTTCCCTTCCTGATATTGCCAGGTGCATCCTGCTGCCACATGTCCCTAGCAAGACCTCGGCCAGCAAGCTCCATCTGACCAAAGTTCTGGCAGATGCCTGTGGCTTCAAACATCTTAGAAGTACTGGGTTTTCCATTCTCATCTCACTGCGAAAATGTCAGTCTTCAGCACTGCTGAACTTGAGTTACCAGCTGTAAGGCCAGATTCTAATTCCCTTTTTAACTCCTTCATCCAATGACAGAAGAAAACAAACAAACATGGCTGTCTCACAGCAACATCAGATCAACCCTTAGGCAGGAGAATGTCTTAGAGAAGAAACAGAGGGGACCTATCTCAATCTAAATATATATCGTGCTATGGTCTATGAGAACCTAGTCATGCTCTATCTCAGGACACATTTAGGCTTGGTGCAGCAGCAGAACTAACAATTGAATTTCAGTTGTTTGTTAAGTGTGAAGGAAGCTGTAAACATGCCATGTGCTAGACTAGACTTCTGGCTGGGACACATTTGCTTAGGGGAAAACTACCCCAAAAAAGACAGGAATGAACATGGAGAGAAACTAATCCCACCTAACTTTTTATGCCAGTGTGAGCCAGACAACTTCTGCTACACTGACTGGAAGAAGTTGGTGCTTTCGGGAAGTCATCTAGTTGAAACATATATTCAGCTACATCCCATAGCTCCTACTTCTCTTTCTACACCATAAAGGGAGCACTGGGCAATTGGCTAAGATATGGCTGTACTTAATGTAGAAGTTCACATCTGACCTAGTAAATTGAAATCTAAATGTCAGCAACTGTTCCACCCCTGAATAAGCAGCGACTGGAAGGAAGGCAACCCAAGAGCAGACATGTATGGTGAAAAACAGAGAGGAAAGTCAGCCAGCTGGGGCAGGCACTTGGCCTGCATATCTTTTAAGCCACCCTGGCTTAAAAGTCTTCCCTTTTATAAAACAGGGAAGAGCCTATGCCCATGCATCTTCTTTTATCAGCAGCCATCTTTTGCACTGCCATTTCCTCACAGCAGAGACGCTGTGGATGCTCAAATCCTGTGCAGAACAACAAAACCAACAAACCACATACTATTTCTTCTTGAAGAACTTACCATTAACTCTGGTGGGAAGATTGGCTCCTGTGTAGGGTCCAATGGCTGGAACTCAGAAGAATTGAACAGGCTGGAGGACATCATTGTCTATGAGAGAAAAAATGCAAATGGCTGGGCGGCAGAGGAGAAAGCTATCCACATACAACCCTAACTCATTCGTCTTTCCAGTTAAATCCCTATTACTATTTCATAGAGCAAAGAATGGCAAACACAGTGAAAAGATGCCACCTGATCCAGCATTTCAGGTTCTTCAGACATATTTTTCTGATCACAGTGCATGTCTGGTCAGAAACCTGAACACACTAACAAGTTTTTGCCTATCAAAAGTGACATCACTTTCACATTGGCATGTAAAGTTACATCAAAGGTACCTTTTCTAAGGTAAGACCAGCAAAAAATATAAATTAGTCTAAACTAATTTGCATAAATACAGCTAAATTAAAAGCATTGGTCTTTGGCACAAAACAAGACAGAGCTAAGACTTCAAAACATCAGAAACAGAGAAAAAACTAATAGTTGAGAGGCACCTTACCACACTGTCTTCTTTTCCATTCATGCAGCAGCCCGGACCATTGGCTTTTCCTCCACAGCACCCCCCATTCTGTAGAAGAAACAAGCCCGCTTCAGCTTTTCTACACAAAACCAGAACATTCCAACTTTTACAGGATGTATTCCTCCTCTTTTATCAATCCCTGATTGCAGAAATTTGCAGTCATTTTTTTTTATTAATAAACTATTTTGATGAAAGACCTCCACACAGTCTTAATTGCTGGAGTATTCCACGCAACACTGGATGCCTCCTAACAATGAATACACAGGAATTCACTGGGATTTATGCTGGTAAAGAATTTGATTATATTCTCTCTTTCCTAAATTCATTTTATACTCACAGTACCTTATGCTCTAATTCCTTGTTTTCATCCCTCCGTTGTTTGTAGCTCAACTGGTACATAAAACGTAACTAACTTTTTTCCTCCAGATATTCCAAAAGGTTCCAATTGTACAATTTACTGGAATGGCGATTAAATAACTTCATTTGTCATTGGACTGCAAAGTTTGGGAAAGATCATACTGGGGAATTAACTGGATTTTAGATCTGTTTTCACTGAAAGGTGGAGTGCATCAATATACTAGAAGCTGGTAACACATTGCTTACAGTTGTCACCATGCTATTTCACAAATGTGTCACACCTCACAGGTTCAAAAGGAACATATCTAGCTCACTGTTGTAAAACCTGTGTCATGATGGCTAACCAGGACATATGCAGTCACAGCGTTTCCCAAGAGACAGACATTCAAACCAGCTCACGCAGCTCTGAACATCTGCACCACAGTAGAGCCAGACAGGTGACTAATACATTAAAACTCTAATACTATATTCCAAATTGAGGTTATGGCTTTTAAAATTCAGCTTACCATGCTATTTTCCCTCTCACTACGACAGCATCCAGTGCCATTGGCTACTCTACCGCAGCAATTCCAGTCCTGCAGGGACAAAAACTGTTCTGAGAAAAACGTGCAGATTCCAAAGAAATGAAGTAGACTTGATTCCCTTTTGAGAGAAATTGATCCCACATTTATTATATCCAAAGCAGAAATGGGAGATGGAAGGTGCCAAGCAAGTAGGTGTTTCCCCTGCGAATAGAAGGCCATGTCCCGCAATGTGATGGCTAGGTCAGGTCCAGTCTACTGGCAGACCCCTTGTTCTGGTTTAGAACTACTCTCACCATTCAGCCAGTATCTGTGGTCCACCTGGAACTGTGAGGAGATACCCAGAGAAGAGTAAAAGGGACAAACACATACAATACAATACCTAGTACCAGCATCCAATCTCATTCAGCTCAGGGGACTACCTTAGCCCAGTGTGGTTTCTGTCTCTTTAGTAACTCCCAGTACCTCTCCATCCAAGTACCTGCTCAGTCTCCCCTGGAGCCTGTGTGAGTTTTTGGTGCCCACAACACCCTTTGGTGAGTTCTGCAGGTCAGCTACCTGGCACTTGGCAGACCATCTGCCCCTTTTTTTTTTTTTCAATCTGACTCCTACTAGTTTCATTTCTTGACACCTTGCTCTTGTATTGGAAGAGGTAACAAACAGCAAATACCTGTCCGCATTCTACCTGTCAGTCACAATTTCATAGATCTCTATCAGAGGTCAACACAAATCAGTATATGGGCTATGTAGAGCCCCTGCCTCTCCCTGACTTTTTTTTCCCAGGCTGAAGCATCTCAGCCTACTCAATGCTTCCTTGTATGGAAGCCAGATTACCACAGCTGTGGATCCTTATTCCACTTCTCTGAATCTTGTCCTATTCCACTATACTGTGTTAGAGATGAGAGGACCAGAACCGCACAGAGTACTCCACTGTACGAAGAGTCATGATGCACACAGTGGCATAGCAGTGTTTTCTTTTTTGTTCTCTATCCTTTGAAGTGTTGTTTTGATTGACAGTGAGCACTGAGTTGATTCTTCTGTGGAACTGTCCACCACACCCCCAAGATCATCTTCCTGCATGCAGGAAGATAATAACAGGAAGATGATCTTGTGTCTGCTCACAGCCTATCATTTTATATGTGAAATGAGGACTGACTTTCACTCTGTAAATTGCTTTTCATTCATTTGCCCTGAGTTTTGTCTTCCATTCTATTCTTCAGTCTCTCAGGTTCATAAAGTCCTTCTGAAATTCCTCAAAGTCTGTTCCTGTCTTAACTTGACTTAACTTAACAGAGTAACTTGATATTAGTTAACTTATTTCCTTATATTACAGCTCACTCTCTTTTCCACCTCGTTTAGGGATATCTTGAACAGCCTTCCTTCCACCACAGGTCTCAGCAGAACTGCACCAGTGACCTCTCTCCATTGCAAAATGCATCATGTTCTCCTACCTGCCATTTTCTGCCTTTTAACCAATCTTTCATCCATACAGAGATCTTCCCTCTTATCCCATGGCTGCTTATTGTCTTTAAAAGCCTTTGGTGAGACACTGTTGAAAGCTTGTTGGAAATCCAAGTAGACTATATTGACTGGGTTTATCAACCATTTGTAATGGACCTTCACTCCTGCTTGTATTCTCTTTTGTTCATCATAATTCTGGATAATAAAATGAAATTAATGGGCAGCATTCTAAATTCTTTACTTTTGATATTTAGTACCAGTGTAGCCACATAAGTGGCTAGTAATCACTGAAGTACCTAATGATCTACTTTTCTTCACAGCCTACAGCAGTTTTTCAGGAACAAAGGGACTAGACAAAACTTACGGCAAAGCTTTGTACCTCACCCGTACCAGCAGATGAGTTCTGGGCAAGAACTATACAGCAGTGACTTCAACTTCTTTCCAGAGCTACTTCAGCTCTGCAGCTCATCTTTCAAGAAAGCAACTTTCTCATCAGATTCTCCCACAGTATGTCCCTATATGCACACCATACCATTACACTTTTTCACGTCGGGGATTATCCGCAGCAGTATTATGCAGAGATGCTGGGTTTTTCAGTGACTTACAGAAAAGAATTACAGTCTGATTACCTGTGATCCCAAAAGGGACCATCAGGTGGATCTTATTAAAGTGCTACACTTACAAGAACCAGAGTGAGTAAAGGAGTTCGTCTTCCTGCATTATTAATGCAGGAAGCACATACAAAGGGGTCAAGAGTTGGAGCTGCATTGTATCACGTACATTTCCTTCTTCTCCAGTTCAGCTCACGGTGTATTTTAGTAACAGAGAGAAAGACAGCCTTTCAGATTTTTTTAAACATTATCTGAAGCCACTTACTTTAGCAAATGTCCTGTATCCTTCCAGAATGGGTCTGTACCCTGTACATCGACACAAGTTCCCTGCATTGCCAGAGCAAAAGGGTAAAGATTTAGTGTCACTTGGCTTTTCTTTTAGAACATTTTATTGTTTCTCGAAAAGCTTGTCAATCTAGATAAAGCTAATGAAAAACCTGGGAGGAGAAAAAGTTCATCTTGCAACAATACTACCATCTCTTTTTGTTGAAATTTTAAATTAAAATTAATTAAATAAAAAAAAACCAAACAAAAATCAATCTGCCTTATGAAGTATTCGTTTACCTCAAGTGTGAGAGTCTAATCAGTATACCAACTATCCAGTCTCCTGAATTACAAAGAGGTTGTTTTCTCCTGCATCTGATTTCCTCTCGGGTCACTGCAGGAAGTATGGTAACATCTCTAACCCCAGCAATAACAGCAGCCTCTCAGATGATTCACACAGTTGAATTCTGCCCCACTCCATCATGTACACTGCTTTCTTGGTCCTTTACTTGAGGCTGGCTGGCCCAGACGCTGTCACCTCTGCAGGCTCTTATGACAGCAATGAATAAACAAGGAGATGTGGAGGCTCTTATAAGCCCTCCAGGGACAGGCCACCTATCCAAGACTTGATGCCACTTGCCCCTGCTTCAGGACAAACAATGAGCTTCTATGAGATTTTCCACAGGCGATTTTTATTCACTTTTGTTCACTGGCCCCCAGCCAGTCTCCTAGTGGAAAAGCTAGTTCTTAACCTCATAACAATCAGCTATCTTTAATGAAATACATTAAACAAAGGTGCACCTCCATCCCAGTTGGTAAAGCAGATGTAATGAAAGTAGAACAGGTTGCATCTCTGCAGGACTATGAGTATTACCTTGGAAAGCATCTTCTATGTCCTCCATTTTGGGCTCGGGATTGTTTCGAAGCAATGTATACATGGACATGACAATGCCTGGAGTGCAAAAGCCACATTGGGACCCATGACTTTTTGCTATTCTCTCCTGAGAAAAAGTAACAACAACCATCAGCTCATAATATCAAGGTGAGTTCGTTGTTGTGCTTGTTTCTGTAACATCTCTGTTAAAAAAAACCAAACAATCTCACCAGAGGTGCTAAGACTATCATCAGATGTTCTCTTATGAGATGGTCAATTAATCTGTGAAGCAGACTTCAAAGAAGAGAACACCCTGAAAACTTTGCATCTAGGCTTTGAACTCCCAATGCAACCGAAGGCAACTAGAAGCGTCCAGTGAGATCAAGAGTTCTTCAGATTTACCAGGCCAGAATGGTTGGGGCTACCTGAATAGACCTGAGTTTGAATTTCAAAGCTTAGCTATCAGGATTGTCAGGGAAGGTAAGGAAAAGAAGTCAAGAAAACAAAGGTCATCCTTTCACGCGTGTCTAACTTACTTTTCACTTTGTTGTTTATGGTCTTAGATAGATATTGGCACAAGTCCTACCCACGGTACAAACTGAGATGGATCACAGTTTCCCTTAAAGGAGCAGTATCTCTGACAAACCCAAGGCAAGTCTGCTTTCATAAAAAGTGCATTATAACACCTTGTTAAAAGAGCAAGGCTTCACATTTCTGTCACTCCTCTCCACAAAGAGTATTTTGGGACTCCAGAAACATCACTGAACCAATCCTTACTGCACTACTGCAGGGAACGTTCCTAACTATGCAGGATGAGAAACCAAGGTCATTCAGGAAGGCCATAGGAGAGCAAAAACCTAACTGAGGTTTCCTGGCTCCAAGTCATTACATAGGCTTTCACCACAAGATCAGCGTTCCCAGATCCTGGGATTTGACCCAGGATGTGGACCAAATACAGCCACCACATAGCCCTAGAACAAAAGCATTAGCAGTTCAGCCAGGATAGCAACAGTTAAATTGTTAGGGCATAACAGAGCTACGGCATCGACCTGGGAGTTTTGATTCCATCACTTAGTCATTCCTGCAAGTAAAGACTACTCGTGGAAAGTCAAACTCCTGGCTTTAACATTATGATGGAGGTCCCAACACCCTGGAACAGGATTAACTAATGTAAGAAGAAAACATGGATAGAGGGTTTTAAAGTTACCAGTATTAATAGCTTACCTGGGCTGGGTGCAGCCTGGATTTTGTGTTTCCTATGCCTTCAACAGTAGTTACAGCTACATGATGGAGGGCACAGACAGGGAAGAGGCAAGCATTGGCAGTATGGTGGCTAAAATAATATATTAAGGGCATTTCATTTGACAGTGCTGCTCAACAAAGGAAAAATGGAACAGGAGGACTGAAGAGTTACTCAGAAACTGTAGCAGTGGACACAACAGGAGGACTTAAATAGATGTGATACAGGTATTAGTTACAAGCCAAATCCTACAGCACCTACTCAGACAAAGTTCTCATCAACTTCACTTGAAGTTTAAAGTGAGTATGCACCATAGGATTTGATCTAGAAATAACAACTTTAAACATCCTTGTTCCATGTTAACCTACAGAACCCAGGTAAGTAATTTACAGAGGCAGACTACAAATATCAAGATGTTACACAGCTGGCCTAGCCCACTCGCAAAGTTAAATAAGAGCACGGAGCTATTGGCTTTTTACCTAGGAAACCATTTCTAGATGGTAGACATGGGGAAAAAGTCAAGGCTGAAGGTAAAATAGAATAATGTTGAGAAATTTCTTATAGGAACTAGCTACTTTAATGCATTTCTATCAAGACAGAATAATGACCCTAAATATCATATTCAAGGCTACGTTACTAAGCAGAACCGCTAAGTTAGATGATCCCAAGTTAAAGTATGTCCCAGCATTATTCCAAATATATGCAAGATTTCAGTGCCTTCCATTACCCACAGTAAAAATAAACTGGAGTCTGTCCCTGTGCCTCATCCTCTCTCTACATTCCCCTTTTTGTTTGATTCCACTGCTTCACTCTTCAATTAATTAAAGAGAGAACAGAGGGAAAAAGTTTATATCTCAGGAAAGAAGAGTTATTCTGAAGGTTACAATAGAAGTAAAGAAAAAGTTAATATCTGCTGGCATACAGAAACCAGATAATTGTAGTAATACAATAGCAATAAAGATTTTATTTTATTACAGTAACCATCATTTGGGTCATCACAGCAAAAAGTTGTATTACATTGCAAGAAAGGTTTTCTGAGTTGTGAAATGGCAGATAGCCTGCGTGCTAAAGTCAGTGCAGATATTTCAGGGCACAATGAAATAGTTCCCTATCAGCACTGTGCAATGCTGCAGGAAAAAATACTTTCTTGCCTTAGCCTTCTGAGTTTATGTTCTGAAAGTGAAAAATTATGTTTTGGCAAAAACATACATTATATAACCTTTTTTAAAATAGTACCACTTCTGGAATGTCAAGAACCTGGATCCGTCCCCATTTCATTTCTCAGTTGACGAGTTCAGATTGCAAAGGATACAGGATTTTCTTCCGAAAGGGATCATACTTGGATATCATAACAGTGCAAGCACCACATCCACCTTCTCCACAGCCTAGTTTGGTTCCACATAGGCCCACTGAGAGAACAGGAATCAAGGAAAACACAGAGTGTTGGCAGAAGCCTGCTCAAACAGTTGTCAATCAAGCCTTAGCAACAAGTTCTTGCTGGAAACCAAGCACTCATTTTTTCCTGCTTAATAACTTAATTTAACATAAGCAAAGATTCAAATGCTAGCACGTGAGCTTTGAGATCAACACCCAAAGCCCTAATAAGGAGGCAATCTGCATTCCAATAGATTCAGAATAAACAAAATTTCTTAACTTCAACAGTTCCCACCTTCCATTAGACTCAGAGAAGGAAATGACATAAGGGAGACAAAGCACTCAGTAGGAGTGTTTTGAGCAGTGTTTTGCTCCTGAGCAGGAGCTGTTCAGGCATGCAGCCTCATCCCTGAGACACATGGCGACAGAATCTCTCAGAATCTCCTTCAGAATCTCTCATCAATGGTGGTTGACTTCTTCCTACGCTTGGCGATTCCCACCACCCAGAAGGCACCCAGGCAGAGCAGTCACACAGTGCCACAAGTCACACAGTTTAGCACTGACATGGGAGCTGTACTTGAACTGCTCACAAATTACCTGCATCTCAAGAGTCATGGTCTGGCCACCCTAGCTTCTCTCTAGGCCACATTTACAATTACTTCCCCATTGCTGGGGACAAAACCAGCCAAGCACACTCCCCAGTAGCCCGGTTGCCATAAAACCACAGGAGGGAGACACTGAGAGCCAGAACTAGCAGAGATGCACAGAACCACTGCACAGACACTTGGGAATTCACAAAGTGTATGGACTGGCCTAAGCAGATTCCTCGACAGGCTGCAGAGCACACGTCTGTACTTTACACTCAAACATTACATCAAGCGTTCCACAAAGGGATTTCAGGAGAGAATTCCTTGAGTCACTTCCTCTTTGGGTTCCTTCACTCATTAGAAGGTAATTACACGCTGTTATTTATTGTGAAGAGGACTGACCAATGCTGAGAGACTTTTGGTGGGAAAAGAACAGCTGCTTTCATTGGCAATGGACACATTGCTGAGATAGCCAACTTAGGCCTGAGAAAAGCAACAGGCATCATGATGTAGGGAACTGAAATCATCTTTGCCTTCACTGCAAAGACTCTGGAACTGACTAATTTCATAGCAATCACCACATCATCTAGGCTGGAAAAGACCTTTAAGATCATTGAGTCCAACCATAAACCTAACAGTGCCAAGTCCACCATTGAAAGTCCACCATGGTCCCTCAGCACCATGTCCACTTTTCATGCAATCATGCATCTGCTTCAGCAGAAATATAGCTTTCCTATGCCATCCAATGTTTCTCTTGACAACAGTGATAATCTGCCTCAATGAAACATCTTTCTCAAAGTATTTGCGTGACCCTAACAAGACACCTACAAAATAAGGTCACCAGAATGTTCATGTAGAAGATCAGAAGGTTATAAAGATAATCAGAGCTATTAATAAAAGCGATTTGCATTAGATATTAAGAAGATTAGACATAAAATGTCTAGCAGTAAGAAGTGCACACAGGCACAAGAGTCATGCCACTTATTTTATCTCCTGAACTTTATCCACCCAAGGTACAGTCAGACAAAATAGGGCTGTTGATAGTTCTGTTGGAAACCCAAAAGAGGAGCGTGATTTATATCCTCACACTTCTTTCAGATCCCAGACAAATAGAACATGGCAACATAGTGAAATAAGTATGCATGATTCTTTTTAAGGAATACACCAACACAGATGTGAACAGTTTGGCATACGTACACTCCCAGCTGGTCAGACAAAACCTCAGAAAACATGGAATGACACTACCTACTGAACCAGACCTAGTATAGCCAGCCTGGTCATCACAGTAATAGCTACCCAGCTCCTGAAGCTAATCTGACTCATGTGTTGACCAGTTTCAAACAGGAGTGAAACGTGACTGCTTGCATCCGCTCACGTAAACAGGCCCACAGTATGCGGTGGGAACCCCTGCCTCTGAGTTTGCATCCCTGGATCATCTGATGAACAGGCCACAGGATAATCAAGTTATTGGATATTACCTATCCAGTAATATCCAAATTATTGGATGTAAGCAGCTCAAGTGGTTGTAAAGTTTTGGCCAGAAAATTCTCTATGATTTATGTGGAATAAACCTAAATTTCCTTCCATTTTATTGTCATCTCAATATTGCTTTCGTTCCAGCATATTCTAATTCCTAACAATTCTGACTTTTGCTTTTAAAGTATTAATAAATTATTTAAAGTTTATTTAAAGTATATTATTTAAAATTTGCTATTTTCTAAGCTTGGAATACCAGCTGTAATTTTTGCCAGCAAGAAATACCAGACCATGAAGAGCACTCCTTCTTATACTCTGTGCACAAGTTCTGTCTAGCACTCAAGTGACAGGCAGAACAGTAAACAATTATGAAATGCCATAGGCATTTAAAGCCTTCTGCAGTTTCTTCTGACACTGGATACATTTTCTTCGTAGATAGGTTAGCAGAGTTGTTTCTGGGTCCACATCTTTTTCCACCACCTGCAAGAAGGGAAAGGTACTGTTACACACCGAACACTTTACAACATAGGTATGTTAGTTGGAAGGAGAAAGTTTGGACTTTTTGCAACTTCTTTTCCAAAGCAGGAGCAGAACCACTGATTAACTCCCCCGACTAGGTTCAGCAATGTTGGTCATGTATCCAGACAAAACATTTCCTTGAATTTATTGTGACAGAGAAAAGTATACGCATTAAATACATCAGAGTTTTTTCAGCCATGGCACACTGAGGCAAACCTTAAAAAACCCTTCATCAAAAATAGCAAACAGACTTAGTAGTGAGCAGAGGAAGAACTGTGTTTTGTACTCGAGTTTTGAATTTCTGACACCTCCCCAAATTGCATCTCATCTTTATTGACAATGCATCTCGGACCCATATCCCTTCTCTTTCTTACTATTAGAAGAGACAGAGAAAGAGAAAACAAGCAGATAAACAGAATGACAGAAATAACATCAGTAACAGACTTTGCAGCGAGAAAAAACAGCAGAGGAAACCCTAATGTGACCGATGCAGGTGCGGCTGGACAGATAGCAAGTACCAATCATCTTCAAGTTTCTCTTTCTTCCCTGTTAATGTTAAATCAATCAGTGTTACATTAGTAGCCATGCTAAACCTGAAATTCCAACCAAGGAGAAATTTTCTCTGCACATTTTGAGTCAGCTCCATCCTATTAGTGAACAACGCTATTAGCAGTTATCTATTAGACATAAAATTAGATTTTACTTCAACCTCTGCCCAATGGTCAGAAACCAAAGTTCTGCTGCAGAGCTTGTCTTCCCCTTTTTCTGTTATTAATAGTATCAAGAAACTTTTCCAAATTCACTGTGTGCCAAAATGTAATCATGTGTTCTTGGCTCTTACATTGTGCAAGTCCTAAGTACAATAGTTACAGTTTATTTAAATTAATCACTCCCAGTTTGAAGGGTAAATTGAAACAGAGGTCATTTGTGTAAGCCTTTTTTCTTACTGATAAGAAACCTTCACAACCTCTGTACTGCTTCAATTTTATGCCTTTGACACGTGACAGTGTTATTCTAAAGAGACAAGGTTCATACTTCCTATTCGAGCCCATGTTTTTAGAACTATCTGATAAAGCTGCTGCTACAAAACACAACTGGTCATTTCTTGCACATCTCATTCCTGCACTAGGGATAATCTACAAGAAAACAGAGTTCATTCATCTAGCTTGGGGATGTCTTGCTGTAAATCATGCAGCACCCATACTGCTGCTTTCAGAGCAGAGTGCTCCTGTTCCCTCACCTTCCGGATGCATAGAAACAAGAGCATACATTGGCTCTCTCACGACCAGTTGGTTCAGAGTAAGCACATACATCCCTCTGCAGTAGTTTGGTAAACAGATAGATGTGAGCAGATAATTCCAAAAATGCCTGTGACTAGGGGTGTCCCATGGACAAAAGGCCTTTCACAGCCATTTCATAGGCCAAGACCCTTCCCCAGCAACTCACGCTCTTACTGTCAAGCTGAGTTTCTTCCTCAGGGCTGTGCCAATGGCCATGGCAAACCCTTCCAAAGCAGCTTCCAAGATAGCTAAGCACAGAGAAAAAGCTTCAGAATAGTTTTCCAGACGGTTAAAGACTATCGAGATTATTCTATGCTTAGATCAAAGAAATGTCTCAAGAAGTTTTCTTGAAATAATCCAAGAAGAACTCCATTAGGTATTCTCACCAAGCAATTTAAAGTTCGGCCCAATAGCTCCTTTTCAGGAATTTAAGTAAGAAATAAAACACGGGCCTAATCCTTCATTCAGCAAAGCATTTAGCCACTCAGCTCCACACAATTTCAGTGAAGTACTTAAGCATGTTTTAAATTTTAAAGTCAAACCTTTGCTCAACTTTATCAGAAAGTGGCTCCCACTATGCAGTAGAACACGTCCTGAACAATCCACTTTCTTACCCTGTTCAAACCAATAGCCCAGGATTCCTACTTCAGCCACTTCAAACTGCTCCACCGTAGCTGTATATCTGCAATGCTGGCAGAGACTTGGGATCAGATGGAGATAAGGGGTAAGAGTTTGGAGGACATTCTGGATTAAACAAAATCTCACACGTCAGAGAGCAAGGAGCAATTTCTTTGCACTCAGATTCCCGGTGAGGGGATGCTTGTTTATGAGTCTCTCTTGCTGGCCACAGAGTAAGAACGTTTTACTGTTACTGCTTATTGTTCATTGTCATTGATGCTGGTTTTGTCCTCCAACATATCATTCCTCCAGTGGTTTGTTACAATCACCTGCTGTGATTTGTTCTTAAAATATTTTAAAACCCTGTGGGTGGGATAACATCTCCTCTTGTCTGATGCCCAGAACAATATGATTCACAGCTTAATATTTTACCCATCAAAACAATTCTTGCTCACCTTGTCCTTGTACAGAAGGGAAACTGAATTATATCCACTGCTTTCAGGGGGAGTAGGATCAGCCCATGTAGATATTGTAATTAAAGAAATATTTCCTTTTTGCTCAGTTACTTCTTGGTTTTTTTGTTCTTTTTTTAAAACAAATGTCATATTCCCAGATACAACAGATTGATAGCTACGTTTTGACAGACTCAAAACTGTGGATTTTACTGCATGGGGTAACTTAAATATTAATCAAATGCAGAAAGAAACTTTGTTGGAAATGTTAGGATGGCACTGACAGTCAAACGATTCCCAACAAATTTGCTATACACGCTCAGTTTGTACTACACATCTATTTGTCTACTGATTCTAGGAATCTTAAATACTCAGATTGCCTCAGCAGGGAGCCCAGCCTGGCCCTACTGTTCTTCAAGCTTTAAGTACCACATGGAACAAGTTCCTAAGCAAAAGTCTATGTGCTTAGAGCCCGTGGGCTGGTCCAGAGAGGTGTTGAACTCGCTTCCCCATGATTTCCTGTTCAAAACTTGGATCTCAATAAATATTTTGTTTGCTGTCTTCTCTACCTGCCTTTCACTAACTCAGATAACTTTGCCTTTACCACATAAGGCATCATATTTAAATTAGTATTTGCAGAAGGTTAAGAAAAAAGCATTTTTCAATTTAAAAGAACAGTAGTTGAGCAAGGTAAATAAAGGAACAAAAAGGAAAACAGAAACTTTTCTAGTTTACCAAACAACATGCTAAGCTCTCCATCTGCTAGGGTCTTTAAATAAGAAACAGATGCTTTTCTGAAAAACAACTCCCATTCAATCACTGGCCTTTAGTCACCCAATTAGTTGCAAGAAGAGAAGGTGAAAGGTTTTAACTGGACTGCCACACAGCAAGTCAGACTAGTCAAAGGTAAAGGTCCCCTAGGAACTTAAATCTGTGAATGTGTATTCCTGAAGTCAATGAGAGATTTTAAATTCATTTACTAGGGAAAAGGATTAGAACACAGATGAACAAACTGAATATAACCACACAATGTAAATCTGCTATTGGTCATGAGAACATTTTGTTCTGCTTTAAACCAGCACACTGAAAACTTGTAATTCACTGTTTATGTAGGACCCAGAGGGTCCCAAAGCTCAAAAAAATCCTGTATTTTGGCTGGTCTCATCTGCAATCAAACATCCACAGGGTCTGGAAGAGGTCTAATGTGGCTTCCAGTATAGACCCCTTCTTAACATTCAGGATAGAAAACAGAAATATTGACTCCACGTGTTTGAACTAAAATTACATGCTACATATGCATGAGACAGACTTGTCAGCTGAGGAAAACAAAATTGCCACTATTAGCTTTAAATTGCGTGTGTTGTTTTCCATTCTAGTCTAGGTAGACTACCAAGATAACTGTGTTAGTTATGTGACAAGCGTTATGCCCAGTGAAGTAAACAGGTGCTTAAAATAAACGATCCTGAATGTGAAGTATGCTCAGCTGTTCTCAGGAGACTTTTTCTTGACAACATTGCAAACTGGGCTAATGCAAGGGAGAAGGATTTGCTGCCATGCAAGTCCCTATCTTATCAACCACCTCTTATCATGCAGTTTTGTACTATGACAGAGTATCAGCAGCCCATTAGCAATGTCAAGTTGTCACAAATTCACACAGCAGTAACCTTTCCCACTGGCGATGCCATCACATTCTTTGCAAGAAATCAGCTGGAATATTTATTCAGGATTCCAGATGGATGGAGACATATCCTAACTTGCTACCTGCTGTTTCAGCCCAGGCACTTCCCACCACCCCTTCTACCACATAACCTCTCATGTGCAGAAATGTCCCAATAAACTCCACATTTGCTGCCACAGATCGGATTCGCCCATGAGTCCAGTCCTCTCTCTTAAACCTGCATGTGGTGGGGGTGTAACTAAACCCACTTTGGCAGCACACTCAAAAAAGGGAACAGAAAAAAGGGTGTCACTGGATGCTCTGGGTAGAGCACAACCAGGAAGCCCTCTCCTCTCTAATCAAGTGGAACCTGCTCTTTTGCTAGCCCTCCTGGTTCCATGAGCCACCAGGGAAAAATGCTGAGATAGCCTTGATATGTGGAATGAGTTGGTACCACTGGTAGTATTAATTGTTCCCTGGTGGGGTATTTTTAGCCAACAACTGCCAAGATCACACTGTGATAAACCCCTTTACACATGCACAAGGTCAGCTCTGAGATGTAGCTTTTGTAAACAGGAACTGCAGTTCCATAAAAATTGCTGAAATGCCCCTGTGAAGGGCAATGCTATTCACAGCATGTTCATTAGCTTCAGGACATTGCACGAAGAGACAGCAGATACAAAAGGAACTGGTTGTCTTCTGCTGCTAGCCTTCAGGGTCTAGGCTGCTCTTTCTCCCCTCCTCTGCCTCACCCCACATCCATAAAAGAGAGTCCCACAGAACCAGCTCTGTGCAGCTCAGTCTCTTCTCCTTTGCTTTGACTTATACACATTTTCATATGTTAGCCAAGAGCCTCCTCCCTGAAGAAGGGCTTTTCTACTGATGTACACAGAGCAATGCTCCTATAACACCTGAGCACCAACCAATGCTGAAGCACCAGCTGTAAACATATATAGGAATTTGTTTATAAACTCTTCAGGCCTACCATGAGTGGCATGTTGGTTTTGAACCTTATCTGGTCTGGCACCAGAAATACAATTCTCTTTCATTAGCACATACCACAAAAAGAAAACATGACAGTACACTTGGCCTGTATCAGGGTCTGGATTGCCCGACTTGTTTGTGGCAACCTGCTACTGCAAGACTCAAAAAGCTCCCGGTTCACCCTCTAAAAACCGGGGTTCAGAGGAGGGATCTGAATTCTAAAACCTTCACAGAGCGAGAAGACAAGTTAATGGTATACCACCTGTGCCCATAATAGCAGAAAATTCATCAGATGAAATTCACAGATCATCCTGTGCCATTGCTTCAAAATCTCAATTACCAGACTCAATTAGCTAGTCATGATTAACTTGGAGCTTCAAGTTTTCACCTCCCTCTAGAAACAATGAACGACTGATATGTCAATTAATGTTGACATATGAACCGTTACTGATCTGTGTGAGCAAAGCTTCAGTTGTCATCTGTTATAAAATGCCAGAACCAGGGCTGGGTTCTACATAAACATTACATTCAAGAGCTCTTTGACTAACTTATAATCCATAATAAACTTAATTCTTTGCCTAACTATTGACACTTAGATAAAACAAAACTTTGATATCAAACACTCTAGTACCTTGGAAAGTTCAAATTCCATTCCAGTTAAGGATCCAAATTCATAACTAGAACACCCTAATTGTAGCAACAATCTTTTCCACGTTTACACTTGATTAAATTAGCACGAAAGATCAACAAATGCAAAACTGATAGTAATCCTATGCCAGTCTGTAGGGCAGGGCACAGAGCTTTGTAACCAACTAAGAATATTGTGCTACCCCTCAAGGGATTAAAAATTCATTCTCTAGCCCAAACTTAGTGCTGCATGTGATTTACCCCTAAGCAGTGCACAGGGAAGGTCCACAAACCCTTGGCTCCACAGTACACAGTGGACATGCAACCCTCTCCCCTCCCCAAGGTTCCCAGCTGGAAACTGCTTTGGCACATTTCCCTCCTCACGTATCTAGACACGGGGAAGGTAGTGGGGCAAAACTAGCATCGAGCTGAGCTCAGCAACAGAACTAACTCGGTACTCGTAGTTCAAAAAAGAGGCAGCCCTGACTTGTTACAAGCTTTTGAAGAGTCAAGGCTGCAATGCCAGTGAGGGGAAGTCCAAACTGAGAAAGGAGGCTCTGGGACAAACTGTTCAAAGGTGTCCAGCAAGTGCAAGAACCACCCCACCCTCCTGTGAAACACTGTCACTTCTCAGGTAATTGTCAGCAGTTGATCTAGGAAACAGTATCAGTTAATGCGCTTTGATTTTAGAGTTTTCTATCTTCTTAAACGGAAACAGAATGAACACTTCACTTAAATCCCTTTTAAAAAAATCAAATGTCAGAATTACTTACTGAACATATGAATTATATATGGATGCTTACATTTGAGTTACATTTTCCAGATCTGTAATTACTGAAATTATTTCTAGTAGAAATGCCTGCATTAAGTCAGTGCATCTTTATGTAAAAGTTGTTACCTCAGAATTGCAGTAAATTATTGCCAACAAATCTAAAATGTAAAAGGAACATTATATATTATATCTTTTAATAATTCACAAGGTAAAGTCAAAGAAGAGAATTAGCCACTTAGCAAAGCAATAAATAGCCTTCATAATTTAATATTCAGAAGTCATCACAATTGTGCTGGTGCTAGAAAACTTCAGAGGAGGAAAAAGATTACTAGAACAAATAAATAATCAAGCCGCAATCCAGGAGCAAGCCGGACAGAAAGCTGGAATCTTCCTTACCTTTTTACCATTCACAAAGAAAATAAGTTCATCCCTCATCTCGTTTGGAGCCATCCTGCACACCTTTCAAAATTCACTCAGACAGGGCCACAGATCACCCTTCCGAGAGCAGCCCTACACCCCACAGCGAAGTGAGCACCAGTGATACGACAAGTAATATGAGTCTGCCTCAAGAATGTTTGACTTTATTTCTACATCGGTGCCCTGTGAAACCCCATATTATATAAGAGCCAATGAAGAGGCGTGCCAGCTGCGTTTGGCTGGTGCTTCTGCAGCAGTAATGACAGAAAAGGAGCTGGAACGAGCAGAGTGACCCGCCCCCTTTTATATAGCAATAGATCACACAATTCAACTGCATTCCCTTTAGATTATACTGCCAGGCTTGGGGCACTCAGAGTGTGCCACTGCAATGGCTGCCAGGAATTCACAGTATTTTGCAATACAACGCAAACTCCGAGGGGGGGGCGGGGGGGGGTGGTGGAGAGGGGGGCGTTCTCCAAACTATCCCTCACCGAATATTGACAAGAAAAAGCTCTGTTTCCCTTGCTCTGTGCATAGCCATCCACCTGGCATTCACCACACAGAGGTCTCTAATGAAAGCACCTGCTTATTTAAAAATTCCTCGATATGTGCACATCAGCGAGTTGATGTACTGCAAGACTATTTCACTATTTTCCCTTACAGTTTTAAAGCTACAGTACCCTCCACCTGCAAGGACATAATTTAAACAGATACATATTTGTCCCAATAAAAGCCATTCTGGAGAACTGACACTCTGATCCAGCACCTCAAAAGAGGTGCTGGGCTAAGACCATAATGTTTTCACTGGGCTCTTAAAACATTTAGGCTTACCTTTTTTGGCTTAATCCTCACATCCTGGATCTTAGGTGCATGTTGCCAGCGAAACACAGAGGAAAGAGCATTCTTTGAAGAATTTTTTGTCTTCCATTTCCTTGGTGGTGGTTTCTTCTGGTTTCTCCATTACACGATCGTACATTTTGCATTGTTTAAGTCTTCCTCGTTTTGTCACAGAATTATCCATGGACACCTAGACATGACAAGCACTGGTTTCATGAACAAGATACCCAAACGCCTAGTTACAGCTTAAAATTCCTCCACAAAACAGCACAATTCCAAAGTCTCATGGAAGTTTCCTAGCACTGTACTTACGCTTCTTTATGATTTTTGTGACTTTGCTTTCCTTCTTCAGCATACCAGGGTTATTAGTTTCAATTAGTTTTTTTGTTTTCTTAAAATCCCTGGGAAAGCACTACATCAAAGTCTCCCTCCCAGGAACCTCTCTGAACAATTCACAAAGCAAAAAAAACCTAATTAAATTACCATTTTCAGAAACAGTCTTTCCTTCAGTATTTTAGAAATACGTCAGAGTGAATACAATACACACATTATTTTTACCAGCTTTATTCTATTGCCCAATCTATCCCCTAGAAAGGCTATTTTATAACAAGTATCGAACGTTGTCTCAGTACTTCTCTACAGGCATTCAGTTTGCTGAAAGTATAGTTCATAGCAAACTTGTGCTTAACGCCACCTGCCTTCATCTACACTTAGAGTGAAGCTGTTCATAGCCGAACCAGTGCTGACACCTATTGTCTGGCACCTCCCACTTTGTAATAGGAGAGTATTACAAAAATTACGCTTTTCTCCAAGAAATCTTTAGCTCTATTGCTTTATATGTATGTGCAAATTTACACAAGGCCTATCCTCACATAGCAAGCATCAATCCCAAAATTAGTGTACACAAGCTTAGTACTTGTAAATAGTTTTGTAATATTTTAAATAACAATTATTACTCATAACCACAAGTAACATGTTACAGCAACCTTAAAGCAACTAGCCATTACAGCATTAACACCAAAATCAAACATACTTAGTTTCCTAATCTGTGTTTACCATAATGCACGATGTTCTTTTTAAGTTTAAAGAAGACTTGTAATCACGTCATCTCTATTTTAAGGAATCCCATGTGCAAATTTTTGCCTAGCCTTGGTGATAACCTTATAGCTAAACTATCCCTTTCTGCTAGATCAGTAAACAGCATTTTATGATAGAATATAATAATGTTTATTTTTGACCCATCAACCTACTATACACATGATATAAAAATAAAGATCAATATATCCATGATAGTGACCTCTACAAGTAGATTACGCAGTAATATAAAACTTCATACCCTGTTGTCTCAACAGGGTCACTGATCACACAATACCAAATTCATTCATTCCCTCATGACCCTAACAGAATAGTCTATTACTATACCCATTTCACAGGCAGAGAACCAAGATACCTATAACAGGAATTTTCCAAATCCTCTAAATGACTCTGGAGCATGAGAGCTTGTGCTATTGAAGTCTCTCAGCCATTTTTGGAAATCCCACCCCAAACAGAACACAGGACTACCAGAAATTACAGAGGAGAAAGTGGGGGGGGAAAAAAAAAAAAAACAAACAAACCCAAATTTCAGTAAACTTCTATAACATACAGATCTCTCCACTAGCATAGAACTCCCTTCAGTGAGCTAAAATTAAAAACTTTTGTCAATCAAACACAAGTTACTTATGAGACAAAGTATCATGACTTACCCAACAGTTAAAGTCTAGCAGGTTTCCCATTTTGGAAATCATCCCTTTGCCTATTCATAACTCAGAAATGGATATGTTTTAGAAGTTCAAAATTCCATGCAGTCTCACTCGCTTATTGAAGAGCTCAGAAAGCAGTTGATATTAGTCAAGAATAAAAAAAAAAAAAAAAAGCAGCTGGCTTTTCTTATTCTGACTGGTTAATCCTGCAGACCTGGCTGTTGCAATCATAACGATAATCTGTTCTGCAGATGATCATACACGTAACTCAATAAATAGAGTGAAATTTATGGAAACATCATTCCTGCCTAAGGAGTTTATCTCCAGAATTTGATAAATGCATGAAAGTACAACAACAATCCAATACTGAAGGTAATAAAGGAAAAGGCTTAAAACAAAGAAAGGTAAGGTTTGTTGCTTTAGTCTCATGGGAAATGGGAGGAAAGAAAGCTCTGAAGAGGATTCTGTGGAGGGATTTATGAGGAGCAGTTTGGTAAAGCAAATAGTAAAGAAAAAGTCCCAAGTCAGCGCTTTAATGCAGTACCCCTGTATGAAGCTTCCAGTGTTTTCACATTAACTCTCTGTGCCTGCTGCCCCTCTCTAATAGCTGGACTACTACAAATTTATGAAGGATCCACTATTGCTAAAACATGCAGACAGCATCTTTCAGCTGAAACAATTTGTTTGCTTCAGATCTGGAGAATTCTCTTCGGTTGGCACAGATATTCTTTCTGGGAACACACACAGGCACTCTTTTCAGGGATCTCAAGAGGTCTCCACTCGCTGAAATCAGGGTCAGCTATAAGAGCATACCAAGTTAGTTAGGGCTTTACACCCTACCTTCTTAAAGATTCCTCTTCAGAGCAAACTATTAGTGGTTGTGTTGCTTTGTTGTGAGTGTTCTCTGTATAAATTAAAATAATAATCACACAGTATTGATTACAAACTGTGAATGTGAAGGCAGAGAGTGTTGCCTGAGAAAGTCTGTGTTTCTCCTTGGCATCACCTGTGGACAACAGGCTCCTGAAATAACTGGACTTTTTATCTGATTGGATAGGGACATTCATACTTTATTGGCAAAGTCTCCCAAAAGATCTCAAAAAAATGGGACCTTTTCAGGATCCTAATACAGGCAGTAAACTTATTACCTTACAATAACAAAAAAACCCAACCAACATAAAGCTCCATATGAGTATGAAATAAGGTCTTGCTTATTTTTCCAAAGGCATTTCTCAGATTAAAAAAAAAATAAAATCAAAAGTTTCAAGCACTTTCTTATGAGATGTCTAAATTCCTTTCTGGTTACAGATACAGGTTTGAAAAACATCATGGTCACAAAGCAAATATAAATTGGATCTCCTCATTGAGGTTTGTGAGTGGATACTAGCTCGTTATCCATGAGTCACTAATCACTCAGTGTTCAGCTTATAATTGTATGAATATTGTCTAATTGTATGGATTCATTTTGTGAATTATTATCTCTTCACCTGCATTTGAAGATGGGTGGAGTTTAATTATAGTTCTTTTCCTAGTCCTACCACCTAGCTTCCTCTGACAGCAAAAAGAAATTCAGCCTTCTGATGAGAAGTACTGGTTGTCACTAGTTTTCAGAACAATTAGCAAAGCAAGACTTTTGTTTCAATTCCTTTGCAGTTTATCTTTCATTACCTAGTTCTAGTGGACCAAACAAAGAATGTTTCAGATATCTGACCTGAAAAGCAACTTCTTCTCAAGCAGGCTTTTTAATATGTGTTCCTTGTCTTCATCAGCAGCTAACTTGACACCTATCAGCTGTCTTTTACTTGCTTCCAGGGCATCATGAGAGAGAAACTTCAGACACCTGTCCTGATAATCCAACTCTATAAAATCAGTAAGGTCTTTTAATCTTTCTTCTTGGCCTTTCTTTCTCTTCATCTGCTGACATTCTAAGAGTATCTTTTGTATTTACTCATCATACCTCTACCCCAGGATGCACCAGAAGGAAGCAGAGTCCCCTTGCAGAGACTGGCTGCTGTCTTTGTCACAGGTAGAAACATTGTCTCCAGCGGGTGTTTCAAGGAGGAAAGGGGCAGCTGCAACAACCATGTAGAGCTCTTCATTCTTCTGAACACCTGCTAAAGCACCTCCACCTGGCATCCCTGATATTCCAAGATCCCTGAGCAGGGAAGCAGGAGCTTCTGGGACAGTCTAAATAAGTAAAAGCTAGTTCCCATACCTATATTGCATAACACATGGCTAATTTTCCACTGTTTTTCTTCACAGGAGACAGTCCCTACACAAAAGTCTGCCTTGCTTGTTTTCTTCTGCCCCTGTGAAGGTATGGATGAATTTTGCTCAGGATATCACTAAATCTAGTTTTCTCTTGTCTATACAAGAGACGCAGCCTAGCATATGGCTCCTTGTCAAACTCTGATACCAGCTATATGATGTAAATTTCTATTTAATATACTGTCCTAAACCTGTCTGGGCATCTGCACAAGTCCTCTGGCTGCCCTGTGTATCTCACTGCTAATCACTTTCTCATTTAAGAATGCAGTATTTTGGTGGACAGTTTGTTCAAAAGACAAGAAATCCTCCACAGCTACTTCTGCTAACCAAAAAAGGCTTCCTCAATCAACCTAACATTCAACTGTTTTGTTTAGGAAGGATTTGTATGCCAAAAGCTTGTGAGCATCCCCAACTATTAAAGTTCATCTGAGAAAAAGACTGCCTCATCACAGACCCTACCTAAACAGAGACCTGCACATCTTAGTACCTTGTACTATGATTTCCTTCTACCTCCCAACTAGCTTCTACCGTTAAGATGACTGACAGTTGTCAAAAGTAGACTTTTCTAGACTGGACAAGTATGGCAAGTCAGTGCCCCAGAGAATTTCAGAAGAGCTTTGTTATCAGTATAATGCAGGAGATCAGATGCCACCAGCACCACTGAAACAGGCCAGTTGTCTCAAGTTACAGCCATCATGGTCAGCTTGTATCCCCCAGACTATCTTGATTTCTCTTCAGAACAAACTAATTCTGAATAGTTTGCCACAGAGTAATAGTAACAGACAATAAACATCACACAGGAAAAAAAAAGTCCCACTGGAAAATTATGGACAGTGTTGGCTCAAGAGCAATTGCTATAAACACAACATGAATCATTTAAGGTGAAAATTAGGAAAGCCATAAACATTATAGCAGTAACATTGAAGAACTCCCTTCCAAGAGAAGCGGTGCATGAAGGAAAGATTAACTGCTTTCAAAATGAGCCTTGAACACCCTACAAACTGCATAATATGTTATGCATATGTTACAGAAATTGAAGCTTAAATTACTTCAAGTCCTGTGTTCAGGACTCTAATCCTACCTCATGTCCAAAGGACAGATTTTTCTTAAATCATGTTCCTGACATCCTACAGTCTCAACCTGAAATAAAAAAGCCTTCATACTCCCAAAGTTATTTTAAGATTGGACATGGAAGAAAGCTGACTATAGAAACCCTGGAATAATGTAGGTATTAAACGTGTAAGAATCCCTGACTACTCAAAACATACATTCTTAATTATCTGGATTATTTTCAAACATAAGAACCTCAGTCAGACTCACTGCTTTCAGCGACAGACTTTATGCGCATGTATGGACATTTAAAGGCACTGAACAGAAATCTTACACCTGAATCATTCCTGAAGCTTTCCAATTCATGAATAAAAAGTTACCTCCACTTTCAAGAATTCACTTGGAAACCAGTTAAAATAGAGATTAGTGTATTCACTCCATTACACTTCTTCCTATATTTGCATGAGGAACTTACAGATCCCAAATATATACATACACCTCAACTGCTCTTTCTACCACTTGATGACAAATGCAACAACCGTTTTCATCTCCCTTTTGAATTGGGGTGGCTTCCTCTTTTTATAAAACGCTTTTGCCTCCACTATTATTTTGTATCCTGCATTATTTTGTGTCTGGATACACAAGGTAGAGCTGATAGTTTTCATGGGTTGGCAGGAGTTTACTTTGCAGCATTCAAGCATGCAAAGTGAGGTTGAGATATTTACCAACACATGAATTACAGGGCTGCTGCAATAAAATATCCAGCATGACTAATGCAGACACCTAACTAGAGTACAAATATACCTGTACTTTCAGGAGAATGCTGCTGATTTATCTTGATGTAAACATGATTAACCACCTTGTTAAATTAAGACGATAAGATGGGCTTTAACCAAACAGCTTAGAAAAATACTTGAGAAAAATGATGAAAGAGTAAGATAAGGTGTAAAGATGTGTGTATATAGGAATTCTCAAAGCTGCTTTTCCCAGGACAAGGTAAGTGTGCTCTCATGGTTAACAAGATTGAGACTGTAGAAACTGATAACAAAGCGGAAAACAACTAGCAGTCTGTTATCTCTATTACTAGCAATACAGCAATGTGCAATCACACCTCTGTCTGGTTTCTGCTGAGTAAACCAGCAGTTTATTTGCAATGAGTTTTTGCAGTGATCCTTCCAGGAGATAAATCAGATCTAGACAAAGCATCTCAAGTTAAGTGGTCAGTAGCCAACATTATTCACTTTAATAAAGACAACATAAAAGGCTTTTCTTCCCTTCAACAAAGTATAAGCTATTCTATATAATTAAAAACACAGAGTTGAATCCAGAATTTCAAATCCATCTCCCTTTGAAGACTATGATGGTTCCAGTCCTAAATTGGATTCCATATATAAAAGCTCTGACATTTTTGTCCCAGGAGAGTTGCAGCAGCAGTCCTATAATATTATTTGGTTTATTACCACAACATACTACTTCCAAGAAGACAGAGATTTCAGTTTCTGCACCACAAAGCATGCAGTGTAAAACAAAAGCCTCTGAAGAAAAAGAAAAATAGGTTGAGAGCACCCAGAGGAAAGACCAAGATCTTTTCTTATTATTTTCATGATGGTGATTACTGCAGCAGATAATAGCTTTTTGGAGGAAGTAGTGTGAAGCTTGTAATATGTAGCCTGCTCCATATTCCATGTCCTACAGAATATTAAGCACAAATAAAAACAATAACCTAGACTGAGAGCTGAAATAACACATGAAAAAAACTGTCAGGATTCTAGCATCATCAACACCAAGCCATTTATATCAAATAGGCAGATGCTAAGGAACTTCAATGGTCATCTGAATTAACCTAATCACATCATCCCATATCACAGCTGTGCATAGCAGAAGCAGTTTTTTATCAGATCTTTATTTTAGTAAATGTATCTGTTGCACTGGTCAGCTAGTATTTGCATGTGTTCAGAGATTTTACATTTAATCACCCTAGTCCGGAAGTTTATTATTGTCAGCCACTTTTACTGTGATGGTGAACTCTACTTTTCTATGAGTAGAACCAGTATTTGGACAAAAAAAAAAGACATTCAGTTATTTTATACCTAATTTTTATTATTTAAAGTGTACAAACCCATCCCTTTAAAAGGAACATTCACAGAAAACCAGCTTCTCATTTCTACGTGGTTAAAAAATTTTAGTTTGAGTTTCTCATTTAACAGAAGAAATTATTGCAGCACAAAAACGTTAGACGACCTGACCAAACAGCAGGACAAACAGTGATGACACCAAGGGTGACATTTTCAAGAGTACTCAGTGCTGATCTCCTGTCTCACTACACTCAGTGGGAGAAAAGTTAAATAAACACCCAATGCTTTCTGAATAATTCCACCTAGTGAGAAAACACCCACTGTTTTTGCTGGAACTAGAATCTGAAGCCAGAACCTAGACCCTGTTGACTGAAACATGTACATACCTTCACTTTGTTTACAGTTCCCATCACTGATGCCCCAGCAAAAGGATGCAAAGTCAAAGTAAGATCAATTAAAGCAAAAGTAAACACACTAGACTGTTTTCCCACACTGACCTGAAAGGCATGAAAGCAACATAAGCTTGAAGCACAACACAAGTACTACCAGTTTGCCTGGAAGGGTTTTGTTTTGTTTTCTGGAATAAGGAACAATTATAAAGTAGCTTATTCCACAATGCACAGTCCAGTGAATTTCCAAGAGCAGGAGAGTTTAGAGAGTTCAAAGCATATTCTGTTATCACAACTCCTAGACATCCATTATATCTTATTTGGATAAAGATTTGTAGTGAGTACAGCCACTCAACTCAAGTAATGTTGCAGTCTCCTAAGATATAAACTGAATGGTTTAATTTACAGTTATTCACATCTCTTCCTTGTACCTCAGGAAAATCTCTTTAGCAGAATAAATACTTTTTACATTAAAACCACTAATAAAAATAGATAAAACTGAGTACCCACCAGTTTTGGGGCACCATTGATGGCATCTTTGATTTTATGAGACTATTTTCCCACGATTCAAGTTTCTCAGGTCTTCTCACCTGACCAGTGTTCACGTCAGCATTTCTTGTAAGAAAAAACATAATCGTCCCTGATCCCTTGCCTACACTGACGTCAGAGGAAGTTTGGATGCAGAAAGATAACACGATGTTCAGGATAAACTAAAGTAAAAAAAATTTAAGAACTTTCATGGTCAGGGTCTGCTGATCTGTGAAAGCCTGACTCAGCAGCGACTTAGTAAAAAGCAGGCCCCTATTGGGCGAGGAGAGGGAGCGGATCCCCGAGCTGGTCAGTCGGAGAGGTCAGCAGTGGGACTGCAGGGAAGGTCAAGGGCCTGGCAGGCAGTGCCTAGGCCCTGTGCCCAGCAGGGGCAGGCAGGGATGGCCAGCAGGGCACCAGCAGGGTAATTCTTTTGCCTGCCCTGCTCCGGTCACTCCACAGCCCTCAGCAGGACCCCAGCGGTAGGATACGGCTTACTGTCTACTGACAGCAGCTCCTCCAGGCTAAGACTTTGTGGACATCAGCTTAAATGCAGTGAAGCCTCTTCCAAGGAGGCATTAAAAGAAGAAAGAGGACCTGCAAAAAAAAAAAAAATAATAATCAGACATCCCACTACTTATATCAATGGTAATGGTGAGCAAGTATATACACTGTATTGAGCCTCAGTGGATCTCCCTGCCCTTACCTCAGCCTGTGGCATGCCATCTAGTGGCTATTGCTTACAACTTGAGACGGTCTCAACTGAGCAGCCAGGGAGCACCTGCTATTTCTAGAAGGGCCATAAGATAGACATCTTGATAATGTAACCACCAAAAGCTGAAAAAGCTAGAGGAAGGGAAGAACAGAGACACTTTTAAAGCAATTTTAAGAAATTATGAGCACAGGAAAATTATTTGACAGGACAAATACATTTGTTTCTCTGAAAAAAAAGATCTCTATATCATTTCATCTATCAGTTAAAAAGTCTTCTGGCTCTACCCAAACAGACGAGGCACAGTAGGGTGGCTTCCTATCAGATTCAACTTTTCCTGCATTGCATAGGACACTTCAACAGCTGCCCTGACAAGCTATAAATAATTAACTTAATCCAAATTGTGCAAGCAACAGAGCAAAAGATTACAAAATCCATTTATGCAATTGAGACGTATTACATTGGGACACCCAGAATACACCTCAGTGAGCTGATTTTCCTTTTCTAGTTTTTATACATAAGGTGTAAAACATTGAGAAATACACACATAGCATAAGCTAAATCTGATTTAACATATGGAGCTCCTAGGCTGGAAGAACAGAAAAACATTTTTAAAAATACTGATTGAGATTGTCATATAACACTACTAATGCTGAACTTCAACAAAAAGCCAACATAAAAATAGTTGTTTATTCTATTTATTCCATTGTAAAAGCTGAAAGGGATGTGAAATCTGTCAAGCTAAAGCAGGGTAAATAATCCATGTAACTTTTTTCCTTCCCCCTTTCAATTTATTTTTTGGCAAGATGACAACAGTTTTCATTTTTAAAAAGTCTTCACAAGTCATTCCAGATGTATTGCTAATGCAAGCTTCCAGAAGTGTTTTCCACAATGCAAAAGTTTCCAACTAATTGTGACTGACTAACTACAATTATGTATACTATTCAACCATTTAAATATCATCACACAATTGACAGTATTGGTTTCCTTGTCACTATTGCTTGGTAAGACTTTACAACCTTCTTCACTGACTCCCAATAAAAAAAAAAATATCAAGACCAAATTCAGCATTTTTGTTCTAGTCTTTCCATACGAATGTCTCAAGATCACTGCACACTCCAGAATTATTAAACTGATGATCTTTTTCCCATATCTCACACACTATTTTAAATAAGCATCTTTGAGCTACAAGAGCAAGAGTCATCAGAACAAAGAGCTGGTGGACAAGTTATGGCAATACATTGGAACTCCCTTTCCTCCAGGGAAAGGAGAAATCAGTCCAGATGACACCATATTTAACAGGGCAGAATCCATAGCTGGAAAAGCACAGGCAGGCAACAGTCTCAGAAAATATGACAATGCTCTGATGAAGAGGTACTAAGTGAGTGACAATGCAAAATGAGGTCTAGAGCTTTGTTCCACTGAGAGGCAAGAGAACACTTATCTGATGTCATTTTTTTCCAAGAATCTTCTGCCAGCTCTTAGGTAGCATGGCATTCAGCCTGGGCTGAGCAGTTCCACAAGAGGGAAACTGATCTTACAGGGCTCTCGGAGCCAGACAGTCATTCACTCCACTGAGTTGAATGAACCCAAGTTCAACAGGAGACCGTCTGTACAAATACACCCACAGACCAAGTCCAGCAGGGGTCACAGTGTTCACACAGTTAGATATCTCATTTATGATTATAACTAAGTATTTTGAGTTTCCCAACCAGATCTACAGAACTCGTGTGCAAGAAAGGGAAGGCTGGAACAGATAGATCTCAATTTTTCCTTATCATTCCTCATTTCCTTCAGCTTTCAGTCTTAATCCTCCATAATCACAGTCTTAAGACCATGACTCTTACCTCTTTCAGTTGAGAGTTTTTACTCAGAATCTACTTTATCTTTGATTCATCAAGAACTGTGACTTCAAAAGTTCCTTCAAAGTTTCCAAACAGAATAATCATAAACATGCTTTGACAGTGATTCCCCTAGAGAAGTTTCTTAAATGGATCCCATTACAATGTCTATCCCTAAATCTTGTGGATCTCCACTGATTACAATGAAATCCTGAAAATCCAGGTTGATTCAGGACAATGACATGTGGTTCAGTCTCTCCCAACTGAATCTGCCACTTGCTAGCCTGCAGAATCACACTCCTCTCAGATCACTGCTGCCTCAAGTTCCAAGCATGCTATCAGAAGAACATTGATCACCTTTCTTAACCAGATTGTTTGTCTGGAAAGGCGACGTATTTCCCTTTCTTACATTTTTCCCATACTCAGGGGCCTATTTCTGCTCTGCAGCTTACTGACTCGAGGCTGGGTTACTGCTTCCTTCATACAGCCTTCCTGACACATTGTTTCAATGTTCTTCATTTCATTTCCTCCTCCTTGGCTAAGGACCATGTTAAAAAAAACCAATGTCTTCTATTTGACTTCTTCAAAACTTTTGCTCACTGAGGTGTGGTGGGGTTTTCTTGCTGATGCATCTCATTTTTCCATACTTCCTTAAGGTACTTTAAATGAAGCTACAGCCTGCTCAAATAAGCTAAAAACACATTGCACGCAAGTGTATCTCAGACATTCATGTCTGTTGTGGACAGATAGGAAGTGTACATTGTTCTAAAAAAGGGACTGACTGCAGAAGCAGCTCTTTGATCAGCACATTTAAATAACAAATACTTAGAAACCTGAGTATCAATATCTGAGTAATCACATATATACATTTAATATCTTATCCAGACATCTGATTCTGTTTTCCTTCCCTCTTCCTCCTACGACACTGAGCTCTCTGGTCAATGTCTCATGACTACGTTCACCAGAATTACCTTCCATTCTTTTATTGTCAGCTGGTTCCTCCTCCATGGAGGAAATCAAACCTAAGTACATACTCCATAAGAGTTTCACCCCCTTTTGAAACAAAAGTGCTTGTACCACATCCAGGATGATTTTGTCCAGACTCTACACTGTTTTCTCTAGCTAGTAACTTCAGTTCCAATAACTTCTAGTTCCAAGAAACCATGATCAGCCACTTCCATTAGGTGCAAAGCAGAACTGGACTGTGTTATCTATTCACCACTTCCCCATTTCCCCCACTCCTCTGATGAGTTTACTGTTTTCCTCCTATGGTTCTTCGTCTTCAACATGCAGAAAAGCTGCTTTAAGCCCCCACTTTGTGTCTACTGTGCTTTTCTCGCCAAACAGTTAAAGTTTTTCTGTTGCCACCCTCACAGTACTTCTTCCCAAAACCTAACAAGTTAAGAGCCCCCAGTCAGCTTCTGACACAACTAAGCATTCCCCAGCTAGACTTCTATGCTCAGCTTGAAAGATTTACCTGAACGCTTCTAGCCTAATTTTCTGAGCCCTGTAGTATTTCCTAAGGAGCCTAGGAATCCAGGAAACTGGCTAAGAACACATCATCAGGATGAAGTATCCACAGGTATGTCCATCTGTCAGACTAACACCCCAGGCCCCATTAGGACAAAGTCTTGAATCACTACCACCCTTGGCTTCCTTGAGGGTGAAGGCAGTGGACCTCCATCCTTGGCTATGTAGTGCTCTTCTGCATCTCCCTTCTTATCTCTGATCTCAGTGAGGAGGAGACTTGGTTGCAGAAGAGATCACCGTCTGCCAAGTGGGATGGTCAGTGTCTGGCTCCTTTGTGTGGAGCAGCGGGTTCTCCTCCTCGCAGTAGTGTTGCTGCATTCCAGGATCAAGGCAGCTGGCTTCCTCCAGCCTGAGTGTCCTGCAAATGAAAACCATGTACTCCTACTTTTGCAATTCAGTCACCACCTACAGCAGCTGTTGTACCTCATCTGGCAACTGAGATGTTTCACCTTGGGTGGTACCTCTTATCTGGAATCCTTTAAGAAAAGTATCAGAACGACATTCCCAACAAGTCAGGACCAGAACCAAGGTGGAGAGCTCCAGCGAAAAACACAGACGCAGAAACAGCAATAGAGACAGTAGAGTGCCTTAGTTTCCCCCTTGAGAGGTAGAAAATAGGCACCTGCTATCCTGAGGAAGTCAGATGGTCTCTGCCAAACAAACAACGGCCAACTTTGGTTTCCTTGCCACCCTAGACCCTCTTAGTAGCCTAAAGAAGAAAAGAAAAAAAAAGCCTGCAGTGCAACATAGTTTACTATTTCTCTATTTGTTAGAAGTAAACAGCTTGATGACAGCAAGCTTTTCAGGCATACAACAGCAGCCGACCCTAAATAAGGTTACTCCTTTTCACACAGGTTTGGCTTCATAAACTCCATAGCTGAGGTCCCTGCTCTGCTAGACCAGGAAACCCTGAAACGAAGCATCCATACCTGCTTTGCCCAGCCTCTGTAACTTTTCAAATACACGTGCAATTCTTGGAGAGGAGGAATTTTGACCTAGTTGCGATTTCTCTAGCCCCAGACAATTCCTTCTAGTAAAGAACTCCTTTGCCAGCTACAGCTTCCCCTTCTGTCCCAGCCCCTATCACATGATGCCTCAGTTAAATCAGTGTAATGGCAGTCCGAAGAGCATAGCGATCTCTTCTTGATAGAATTCCTGGACATCTTCCTTCCGCGTCTCTCTACTTGGGGATCATGTAGTCTGCCACACCTATTTCCAGCTCCTTCAAACAAGGGCCCCATCCTGTTGAGGACTAAGGCAGCACTTACAGGAAGGCGCAGATCTTGTTTAAACCATTTAAGTGATGCCAGAACAATAGCATAGTGCAGGACCTGCCCCATTGCTTGATTAGTAGTACCTCCATAAGGATCAGTTATCAATATTACAAAATCTTCAGGCACATTAAAGAATGTCCAGCTAACTATTTGCTAGTCAAGCAAATACTAGTATTGCCTGAATCCTGAAATAAAAGCTATGCTTGACTCATGGCAAACCCTCCACAGCCAACTACACCTTGCTGTAACAAGTGTGTGAGGTATGTGGATTGCTAGGATGGCCCAACTCCAATACTGATGGAGACCTAGAGTCTCAATGAACCAAGCTAGCTACCTTGCTGCTGGAAAGCAGGGGACTGAGGTGTCACATCATCATCACTGGAATGGAGTGAGAAATGCTCCATAGCCTAACTGGAGATGCAAGGAGAAGTTAACATTTGGAAATAGCACATTCCTCTTCTAAGTTACGCAATCCCACAATAATAAAACCTATCTGGGAAACAGACATGGCAGAGGAACTGTGAAGTCACATGTGTGATACTACACATGCCACAGACTGATTCTTCAAAGAGTACACCAGAAACACAGCAAACAAGATTTCTGCTCTGATTCATTCATATTATAGGATGCCTCAAATGACTCAATGGTACACTGTCAATGATGTCATTCTGGAAAGTTTATACAAGTGTTTATAATTACCCAGGAACTGTTCATATATTGGCAAATCAAAGGAGATGTCCCATTCACAACATAATCCTGTTGTATCCTCCCAGTGTGGATCTGAAATTAATAGAATAGGAACAGTAAAATTAAAACCATCTGACTGGAACTCAATTTACCTATCAGGAACATCCCAAAAATTACACCTTACAGATGAAAGAGCACATACAAAAATACTGACATCCTGCCAAAGAAAACACTGCAAGAAAAAAAATAATAGGCCACAAAAGTTACCAAAAAGAATTGCAAAACAACAGAGAATTAAAGTGTTTCTGTGTATTTATTCATAGTGTTACACTCAAGATGTTGCTGTGCACATAAGCCAATTTACAGCAGTGACTTCAAAGCTATACTTGTACAAAGTTGTGGAATGGTATCATCACAGAGGAAGCATCTTATCAGAGCCCTATAAAGGGTAGCTTTGGTCAACTGGAGTGCTTACTGAAAAAATCCTAAAACCCTTCATACAAAAACTTTTCTACAAACCATCAAGTGTTATTTTCATTTGGGTTTTTGTAGGGTATACATCCCCAGGAGAATTACAAACTTGACCCTATGTATCCCATATCTTTTTCAATTAAGCTCCCAAAGTCAATTATTAGAGGCTTGGAATTAAAGTTATAATTCAAATACAAAACTTCACATCTTCAATGTGCATATTAACAGTTTGAAAAGAGCCTGTAGGAAATACCAGAATTCCTTTAAGTCTACTTTACTCAATGTTTAAGGTTGATTTGTTTGGATCCTCAAACCAGGACAGCTTTAAAAGCTTTAACAAGTACATTCATTAATTTTTGGACATTGCTAGTACTGGACCATATACTATTATTTTTCCATGTAATAACTTCATGTTGCTGTTTTACCAAGAGCTAAAATAATCTAATGAACGTTAATTAACATTTGCACAACACTAATGTTGTTACTTGCAATTCTACAGACAGGAAAAGCTGAGACACTAACAGGAACTCTTAGATCACATAGTGAATCAGCAGTGGCACGGGAATAGAGACAATAAATCCACACTCCCATTTCTACAGTGTCTGGGCTAGGCCCTTTTTAAGTGAGTAAACCATGCAACTAATTCTACTACTTCAAAATATTGCTTCAAATTAATTTGTTGAATTTGATATTACAGCTTTCACCCAACAGTGATGGGTTTAATTTTTATTTACTCTAGATTCTTATAAGAAAAAACAAGGTTCCTTCTTAAATTATTAGAAAGCAGCAACTAATTTAGAAATTAGAATTTAGCAGAGCTAAATTAAGATAAGTTCCCATGATTTCACTTCTAGCTGCCACCTGCTTCTGTGGCAGAGAGCAGGGAAGAAGATTTTTCCAGGTCTACATATCCAGAAATTTCCACCACACTTTCTCAACTCATCCAGCAACCAACCACAGGAGAAATCACTGATTATAGCTAGAGCTCTTCACTCTCCTTTTGCATGCAAATTCCTCCCCTTTCCCAATAATTACATTGTCCAGATGTTATCCAAGATCATCTATTACTTTTGGTTACAGCTCTACCTTCTCACATATCAGTAAGTCCATTTGCTCTAGCATTTTTAAAGCAGAACATCAGCTATTAACTTCAGAGCCCTCCTCAGAGGAGCATCTGGCACACCCAAACTCAGGGAAAAGTCAGTCCAAGTCTCACCCTACCCCACATGCTTTCAAGACACAATGAACACTCTCCTGAAATAAACATGGCCATCCAGGAAGAGTTGCCCTGCAGAGACAAATCCAGTCCACGTATCAGTTCAAACACTCCCATCATGTGTAAGGATCACTTCCAAATGCGTTTACACCTCTTTTGAAGGTTTAATTTTGAACTACTAAAAGTCCATTCAATCAAAAAATTGCAAAAGCTTGGTGTCCTTCACCAAGGGCCATGAAACCAAGCAGTTATGCAGACTGCTCCAGAGACTATCAATTGCACAAGGTTTGTAGGATCTTATTTGTCATTTTATCTTGCCAATTTGTTTGCATAATAGTTGGAAAGTGGAGCTGATTAAATTTCTCCTGCAGTTTGATGGGCCAGTACTAACTTGCCTCTGGTTCAAAGCCAAAACATAGAATAAAGAGAAAACTAAAGCATTTGTAAAAATCAGTATCTTGTGCTTAACTAAACTGCTAATGTTTCCCTTAAATTTAGGTAATTATTTCCTAGTTGGTATTTCACTAATTTCTCTAAGGTAACCAGAGCCCTTACCAACAGTCACACTGGCTCTACTGCAGTTAAATTTTACCTTTTATTTCTCCAGTCTTTAGTAATTCTGCCTCTTGAAGTTTGTTCCTTTTAAATAGGGAACATACCCAACCCTAAGTGATCTTCATTGGTTTACACCAATTACAAATCTGAAAAGGTTTGCTACTGCCTGAAAGAGATGTGTACTTATTCTGAACACTCCTTCTAGAGTAACATCCATGGTTACCAGTGAAGGAGTTTTCCTCTGTATTCAGTTCAATGCTGATAAAATCAGCAAGATTATGCAATTAGCAAGATACTACCCAAGATTTTGATTAAATTTTAACATTCAGAAGTTCTACATAAAGCTTTATGCTGCTGAGTTGGACAATTAATACAATTTCCGTCTTAGCAAAAATTCACTCTCCATATGTTTGTAACAAGTTAGACATCCCAAAGTTCACTAATCCTGGTAATGATATAATCAATAAGACTCTTGTGTTTATTCTAGAACTAGTACCATGAGATTTTGTGCCTGAAGTGCAGTCTACAGATAACATTTGATTCCCTAGTTATAACAAAGACAATTACAAGTAGCATCAGGCCAGTAATGATGATTTTACAGGTAATGGTGTCCATTCTATTTCCAGCTCAGATAATGAAATATCCTACAAAGATATGTTTACAACCACTTGGTGAGACCATGGTAAACTGAAGCAATTCAAACTAGTTCTGTTCCCCCCCACAATAAAGAATGTCATGCAATGTCCATTATGATGATATCTTTTTAGATTACAAATCTATCATTTGCAATGAATAATTGATGATAATACTTTAATAAGTCACATAAAGCGCTCATTACTACCTGACTAGCTTCCGCTTGTGCTTAACCACAGTAGAAGCAAATTACTCCCATGGCCTCCAATTGACTGACACACCTCAGAAAACCTAACGTCACTATTAGGATGTCATTTTTACAGATGTGTGTATGCTTTCCTACCGCAATCACAAAAGAGCAAACATTGACTGATTTAAGTAACCTGTTGTTTTGAGATGAGTATGCGAAGAATTATCATGACCTTGATCCATCCTTGTGTGGCAAATGTCTAGATGACCTATCAGTTGCAGCTTGCAACACCTTTTCCACGCTGTTCCCCACTTAGGGTGAATGGCGTAACCCCAAGCAGAGCCAATGCACTTTGGAACATTCACCAAGTATTTTACTGTTCCCACAGCACACAACTGCCTTAAGGATTATTCATGGCAGGAACACCCATGTCATTAATCCTCCCCGCAAATAGTAGAAATAGAAGATGCCAGAACTATAGCTTTTTAAGAGTGCTCCCAAAGGTCAAGATTTTGTCTACGTGCAGTGCGAGCCTACAAAGCACAGTCTGATGAAACACAGCAACCTTACCTACAGTTACAGCAAAGTGACAGTTGTCCTATCTTATACCTTCAGGGAAGAGTTTGTTAGGAACCATGCTATCATCTATCCCCTCCCTAGCTTACTATTCTTTACAACACTCAATTTGACCACATCTGGGGAAATATGCACATGCTCTCTTTTTTTTGCAAAGACGTTGCAAAAACATTATATATGTTTCTCATGTCAGTGATGAGGGGAACAGGGCGGGAAAGAGCCACACAATGCCTTTCAAGAGGATGAAACTGATATTGAATATTTTCCTAGTCCAAGTTGCCTTTGGCTGTTTCATGAAGAAAGTATATTCAACTATGCAGGGCTTTTCCAATCTTCTAGTTACACCTTCTTGCAAGTTCAAGTGTCAGAACTAGAGTTTCCTGGACATGCTAATCTGTTGTTGAGATAGGCAAACCCTGAAAAATAGTTTGTCATATCCTTCTAAAGACACTATCTGTCACAGCATAGAAGTGGTGTGAAGAAGTATGTGTGAGTACCATGGCGAAACACTGCATTAACTTGAGCTGTTTAATCTCCTGTCTCCAAAGGCAACCATACTACCTTTCAAAAGCTATTTATGTAAATTTTGTCCTACTCTTTCCTTCTCCTTTTATTATTTTTGCAACATCAAAACACACGCAAGCATATCTTCACCCTTGCAACATTACAGATTTTTGTCTCCAAGGCATCTAGACGCCACAGCTTTCCCAACCATTGCACATCCGGAAAGCACTTCCCTGCAGTCTGTCACCCATCTATGTTGATTACGCAGGTTGCTCTTCTCTGCAGAGACAACTACTTGCAATACCCCCCCAGTTCCCTTTCAAATCCAAGTTGTCCTGAATTCCAAGTTACTTTTCCCATAAGCTAAGCATTTAGCTAAGCCCAAGGCAAAGACATCTCTCACTGATGCTTATCAACACAATACAGTAAACTTCCCTAACCTGTATCCACTGCAGTGGCAGCGCTAATGCTTTTTAGCCAGGGGGAATCAGCAGATCACATCCATGAAAGACTTTACTGACAAAACTTCTGTGTGAAGCTAACAGGAGACTTGGTTTTTTTACCCCAGGTGTAGCTGCATCAGGAGAATTAAGGGAGAGGGAGCTAGTGTGCCCTCTTTGGACACTGGGACCTGTTCTCCAAAAGTTCTCCTGCTGCTGGAAATAAGAATCTTGAAAAAGAGAAAGGTCTCCTTCCTGTTTCATTCTGGCACCTCTGTGAGGCTGGGACACAGAGTAGCCCACACACCAAACACATCCAGCAGGGCAGGCCTTTCCTCATGCTAGCCAGTTCACCAAGGCTAGTGGGAAATTTTTATTCAAAGTAAGAGCACAGCACCGGGTATCTTGATTACACAACAGCTAGACTTCAGACTGTATCACAAAAACAAGCTCATATCTTGGATTTACACTACACTGGTCACGCTTCTTTCAGCTACTCTTACTAGCTGTCCCAAAGAATGTGTACGTAGAGCATAGAGATTGCACCCTCCACTTGCCATAAAAAGTCACCCTTCCAACTTGTTAATGTAGTACTTTTGCCCCTTAAATCAAAGAACTTAGATCAAAGAACTGAAGTTCCAGGATACTCTGCTGTTGCAGTCACCTCTTTTCCCTACAGTTTAAGGAGCTCAGGCAAGTCAGACAACAGAACTGTTCGCAAGGTTGTGGGTTTGTTGCTGGTTTGGGGGTTACTATGAGTTTGTTCGGGTTTTTTGTTTTGGGGTTTTTTTTGGGTTTTGGGTTGTTTGTTGTTTTTTTTTTCCTAAGTAAGGCAGTCAAGAAAGATTGTTCTTTGTATTTCCCAACATTAGGTCAGCCCACTCGCTACTTTTCCAAGCGGGTAAGTCCAGCTGCATCTCTAACCATAAAATGTGATCAGGTAATATATAAAACACACCTGCAGTGAAGGTATAAACCACTCATGACATGCAGCTCCTCAGACATGCCAGCATTTTTAGAAGACAATTAGTAGCAATAGTAGCTGGATACTTTGGCTTAGAAGGATGTAGAAAAAGAATTAAATTGAGCAAATTGCCAAAAGATCTAATTAACTTCCTCCATGACCAGCCCATCAGTAGGACGTAGTCTGAAGCAATTAAGCATAGGAGACTTTTATAACTTCTCTGTTTAATTTTCTAACCACTTTGCTCTAGCCGCACACATGTTGAACCTTGTGGATCAGTTTGCACTGCATTACTTGCACCAGCCTATCATAAAAGCATATCCTATAACTGCATTTCTATAGGCAGCTGGACTACGACAACATTAAAGTCACTATCTCAGATTTTAATGAACACCACCAAGCTTTGTGGAGCATGCACAAAAGTTACACTGGTGCAATATATCAGGCAGGTTTCCCTCAGCTGAACTTAGCAAGTAAAGTTTAAAAAAGTTTTTCATCTAGCATTACAAGGAGCATAGCTGCAAGGGTTCCTCTTCACTGACTGAGCAATATGCTTCTTTACAATACTGCTAATTCCACCAGACACTCTTCTATTCCCACAGAAATCAAGAAAAACTTTAATAATTATCTTTATAGGTTGCACGCTGGGCTTTTATCTTTCAGGGAAACTTTGCTATTCAGATAATACAACTGCAGTTGTTCTGTTCCTCAAAGGAAAACTAATAGCCTATTATACTCAGGTCCTAAATAAGGTACCTACCTTCTAACTGTCTTTTGATACCAGTAAAAAGCATATGCTGAATAAGAAAGGAAAAGTTACACCACAGGCAGATTAAGTCAATGAAATCAGAAGTGCCTTTTGCAGACAGCAACACTCAACTTGCAGTACCAAATTTCTCCTGATATGCTAGCCTAGGTCAGTATCTTTGTGGTCCAGCATGTCTGTTCTTTCAAACTTCCTGCACTCACTAGCAGCTGCTACAGAGTTGCTTGCCCACCAGGCAGTAGGGGGCCTGCAGTCTTGACCAAAGCCAGGGATGCCAAATTTCTAACATCCAGGGAGTGTGATGCAGCATGACCAGATGCAGAGGAAGGGGCTTTGCTCCTGCTTACACAGGGCTCAAGCCACAAGCGCAGCAGCCCAGGTCTGCTTTCTGAGGGACAGTGGGGCAGCAGCCAGCCTTGGAGTCACAGAACACATTTGTCTCCCCTCATCCGCCTCAGCCCTCTCTGCATAGACTTGAGCACTTGAACCTGACCACCACTTATGGTGAGGCTGCACCAAGCAGGCTGCCAGCAGGACAGAAATCCATCAGGACCTGCACCCTGAGTACCGGGAGGGCACATCCCATCTCACAGCCCCCTGCCCCATGCCTCCAAAAGGCAAGGACGTAAGGAGGTCCTTACAGGGGGCTGCTCCAGGCAGGGGGAACACACAGACCCCACTGACAGGGCCAGCCCCTAACCACTAGCAGAAGCCCAAGCTAGGAGGACTCCCAAGGAGGAGCCCATGGACACACCTCATCCCAGCATCAGGGAGGTAGCTCACACGGGGAGAGAGCCAGTAGGAATCACTGGACTGGTTCCTCTGGCACCATGCTCACAGGCAGCTCTGGAGGGCTGCAGAGCTCCAGGTGACACACACCTTGACTGGAGGGATGTCACCCTCACTCTCCTCCCAGCACAGGCAGCCACAGATTACGGCCTTGCATGTAGAGGCGGCATGTTGCCCAGAGTGCAACAGAGTGGCCTACCTCCGCCCCAAACACAGGGAGCTAGGCCAAGGCAGGAGTCAGGACTGATCTACTGCTGCACCACCCAAAACATACTGCACCATTCTGCTTGTTTTTAAATGAGAGAGGACGGGCAAAATCCCAATCGTGCACAGACACACTCGGGCATCAAAAGCTTCCCCACAGCAGGGAGGAGACTCCAGGCAGCCAGCAGCAGGCGGCCATTTCGCTCACCCGCCAGCAGGAGGAGACTGCCCGGCGCACGCCCAGGCTGTACGGTGGCCCGCAGCGCTCAAGAAGCCCAGGAGCTTCAGAGGTTGCCAGAAGGCAAACGCCGCAGCACAGCCCCAGCCCAGGGCTATCAGGCCGCCAGCGGGGGCCATCGCAGCTCTGGTGACTTGGCGGTTCCCCCCAGCCAGCCCCTCTCTCCCTCAGCGGGGCCACAGCTTTTCCCGCCACAACGCTGAGGCACCACGGAAAGCCCCAACCAGCCCTCTTACTTTCCTCCGTTTTTATTAACTATATACAGGTGCACTTAGTTACTAACACCGCCCACCCGCGGCAGGGCCCCAGAGTACAGCTGAAGGTAAAAGGCCTTATTTAGCTTCCCCTTCCCCTGTAATTCTCTTCTGATTTGGGGTTTTTTTTATTATCAACATGAATATTTTGTCTGTGATTCTAGCAGTTTGCTTCGTTATGCTGCACTGTCCTTGTCACTCAGCCTGTCAAAGGATCAGCAAAGGGATCTCTGATTGTTTCTTACCTTCGCCTTGGATTGAAGGAAATAAACGTTCCTGCTAAGACTTGGGAAGAGAGTCGCCGCGCACGCTGGATGGGGAGGCAGGGAAAGGGCAGACATTAAACCCCAACTACCCCCTAAGTCCCCAAGAGGCACTGAATTCTGATGGGAGTCATGATCAAAAACATCTCCTACAGCAGAAATTTATCAGCCCTCTGTTTTCCCCTGTGAAGAATCGCATTGCTGTGCCTCGCATTTAAACACGCATGCTTCCAGCGAGTTATTTGCTCCTCTCCCCCTGACAGCTCGGTTAAATTGGGAAGCACCCATCTGACCCGACAAGCTGCTGGACGGACACCGCACTGCTGTCATAGACTGGGTGAGCAGCTTTAGGCAAAGTATGGCAATCGAAAAGAGCCACCACTGACACAGAGGTTATTAACCCTTCCCTGCAGAAGGAAGGGAACCTATGTAAACTGTCATTAGAACAGTGCATCATTGCAACGCATTATTCATATCACGGTGGCATCAGTAAGTTCCAATAAAGCCGTAAGCTCCTCCATTCTGTAAGTACATAGCCCCAGCCCTAGATGCCTGAAATCTAAGTAGGTAAAAGAGACAAAGAGTGTGGAAATGAGGTATTAGAAATTAAATTATATTCCCAAGGTCACTCAAGAGGTCTGTGGCAAGCTGAAGTACAAAACCTGAGTCTGCATCTAGTCATTAACCACAGAAGCCTCATTCCCTCATCTTCCAGTCAACACAAATGAAATGGTTTTTGCCTCCTGTCTTCCTCCTCCTTAATGTTACTTCATTTCTGAGGTTTAGCTCCTGGCCCATGCCACATTTGGCAGACACTGCCTATACGTCACAGCCCTAGGAGCTGTTATGTTGTTATATTTGCCTATTTTAATAATGATGTGCGTCTCTTGTCTTCCCTGCTTTGCCTTGTCGTGTTCTCCACCTGATGTTTCTGAATTGTTTTTACAGGCCTGCGATACACACTGTACTGGGAGCTGGATGAATTAAGGGCAATGGTGCTGCATCACAGATGTCTCCTCAACTGCCACCACACAAAAAAAGTCTCCTTAAAAAGCCTGTAAAGTCCAGAGTAAGTAATGTCAGAGTTTCCCAGACCTACTGCTTTTGAAACCTTTTACTCTTAGGAGTTTGTTCTCTAGACTGTAATAGCAGAATGAGCTATAAAATGGAAAATGACTGTGTCCTGTCCAGCCTTGGGGTAATCTTTAAACACTCTTTATGAATCAGAGATACAGACAGTGACAGTGTTTATTAATGTATTATTCTCCAGTCCTAAAAACACTACCGAGAAGTTAAGCAATGTATATGTCTGATTGTCAGATATGGTTCAGATTGGAGAGTATCCAATGTTACTTTCTTCAGTGTGGCTGCACTCAACAATGATGCTACAAAGCTCACGTGTCAGAAACATTCTTGTCAAAAAAAATCATAATCTGTCTATTTTTTTCCTAGTTATCAAATAACATCACTGGATAGGCCCATTTGAGTAAGACAGACATTTCTGCACATCAAACTCATGAAAATTTCAGAGTTTCATGGAATTCAGGCATCTTCTCTGATCCCGAGGACAGCAGCTCACAAGCCAGCTCACACAGCCTCTTTGGGGACAGAAGGTGTTTGTTAATGCGTAGGCCTCAGTACCTAATTTATAGCTTTACCGTACTCTGGGATAAGGAAATGTTCTGCCACCAGGCAGCCACCTTGAGATGCAAATCAGGTTAATGTAAACTGCAAACAGATATATTTATAACATACAAAAAAGACAATATAGAGACAAATACTTACAAAAGACACAGGTGAAGAAATTAAAGGAAAAAAAGTATAATGTATTTGCACCAAGGTTAAATTCTCAAAACACCTTTCCCTCATCACATCTGAACTATTGTGAATATTTTCCTTATACACATACAGACTGTTTAATTAACATGTGAGGGGATCTTGACAGATTAAATTCCCTTCTTTCACTTAGCTGCCTTTCTCAACAAGCCTTATATATTTCATATTCATTTAGGAAATAGCCTTGATATTTTCTAACTAACCAAGAAAGTGAGAGGACATTTATTTTAATCAATAACAGTCAAAATCAGAACTCTTTGTTCTCTCTTAGAGCGTGCATTTCATTTCGAAGCCTCTCACTAATATGAACTATGTATTTAATATCAAATTGTCCATAAAAGCATGTATGTTACAAACACGTAAGGAAAATTAAGTCATTAAGCTCACAACTAGTTCTTGTTCAAGAGTGGACAGAAAAATACTAACCATTTGAAGGCAACTCGCCCTTTAGCATCTATACTCTAAAGATTCAATATCATCAACATACTCACAGGTCTTCCTTATAATAGGCAAACATTTCAGGCTCAAATTTCCTCTGCTCATATTTCTGCAAAGCTGCAACAGCTTAATAAGTCACATTGGCAGCTTCTCCTAACGGAAGCAAAAAGATGAGACACTGCTTACCAGAGGTGACAGGAAAGAGTTCTGCATATATCTGTGCCCATGGAATCCATTCATTATCTTGATCTGATAAAATACTGTGATTTTTTTTTTCCTGGGATGCTTTTCACTTTTTCAGCATAGAGCAAATTATGTCATAAAAGTCTTAATGGAATTCAAAGAATTCATGCAGCTTTGGGATTAGATTCCCTTTTACTTCAATTCTCTCCTATGCTGCATTCAGAGACATCATCACTTCTAGGACTTTTCTCAGTATTACTTGTATCACCTCAGTCTCCCCCATATATATGTGCAGAGAAGAGGTAAGTCATTAGGATGACAGATGCTGCCAAGCTGATTCCAGAGTATCTGTCTTGTGCTGTATCACTAGAAAGCGATGTCTCTGTCAGGCAATATGTAATGTAAGAAAAGTGAAGATTAAATTTACATCAGGCTCAGAGAAAGAGGCTGCCTATGCACCACCCAGCCTCATAACTATTTCTAGTTGCTGTCAGCTTCCATGAGTGAAAACATGCCAACATATGCTACAAGACCCCTGCAGTGAGAGATGCTCCAACAAAGGACAGACATCTTTGGCTACAGCAGGAGAGTGACACTAGTTCCGCAGTGTATTTTCCCTAAACTTCATAATAATAACACCATCTAATACAGACTAATTGTAAATAAGCCAGTCTACAGGCAGGTCCTAATATTTGGCAATCCTGGATAACAGGAACAGATTTTATCTAGATTAGGTGAAAAGGAGCTACAGAGTTATTTCATCAGGGCAATGAATGCGTGCTCTGAGAGAGCTAGACATTTTATATTTTTTTGAAGAAGCAAGGTTTGTAAAACTCCTTATTTTTAAACCTACCTAGTGCTTCCCATTGCAGAGCACCTACTTCAGGTGCTTATGCATTTGTCAGCCAAACCTGCTGGGCAGCAATTTTCCATACTAGGTGAAAAGCTATTAGCCTTACTACCCCTTTATTTGTAAATGTTCAATCAAAGCTATCCATCCATTCCTAAGAACAAGGTTAAGGGTTGGTTTTGATGTTAAAAAATGACAGTGTTGACAGTTGTTTTCTTCGGGGGCGGGGGGAGGGCGGGGGTGGCGTTGTTTTTTATTTTCACTAGAGGAAAGCTAGAGAAACATTTTCTGTGAATGAGGGTGTTTAAATTTGACCTGGACCTGGCTTTCCCCAGAAAATCTGCCCATGTTTGCAGAAAATACAAAGCCTTTGAATGACAGCAATCTGTTTGTCTTCAGTACAGTTGTTTAATGGCTTAATCTAATGGCTGGAATTTCATCCTGAGCATGCATTCACACAACTGCTCTGCATGCCAAGGTCATGTGTGCATCACCCCATGCAGAGCAACTGTTCATGTCTAAATCTCATAGATACTTTATGTTACTGTACTGTATGTTTATATGCCACCTTCATAAAAACACAGCCCAGGCCTATATGTGGCGGAGCTAAGTTTTCTGTGTTTTCCATGTGCTAGCTACCTGTTTGCAGTGTCTCTGGGCCAGAGTGGTGCAAGGGCAAGGGAAAGCAAGGGTGCAGTTTGTCTGTCCCTCCTGCTGTTTCTTGGGCAGTAAGGGGAAGGAATGTATCTCATTGTACAGCAGGACCTGAATCAAGAACATGGGAAATAAAGTCTGGGAAGTAAATTGGGAAAAAGTGTCTGAGCAACTTAGTCTGGGATGGAGGTGGTAAAGACTCTTTGAGGACTCTTTGAGGTCCATGGAGAATAATGGGAATTGGAGGGCAAGCAAAGGACTAAGGGTAGGGAGGAATGTAGGTTAAGGACACAGAGAGACAGAGGAACTAACAGAGTAATGGTATTATGTCTGGGAACAACAGAGGCGGAAGGTAATAGATAGAGGGATGAATGGATAAATCTATGCCCACCAGAATGTTCCCCTCCAAAGCGTGGAACAGCTGGCAAGACCTCATGGTTTCCCCACTGTCAGAGAGCGCCTATGAAACCTGCTTGAAAAGAGTCCTGACCCTTTCTAGTACTGATCTGCTAAAGCCAGGACAGCCTCTTCCCAGTAAGGACTCACCAATGTCCTCGGGAAATCTCTCTCTATTCAGCCTGACTGCGGTTTCAAACAGAGCAAATTTAAAAACAAGTTGAAAACATGAAAGGACCGTTTCTTCTCACGTTGCAGAATCAATCACCCCAAAGTGACTCCAAAATCTGCAGAAGAGTTCAACCAAAGCAGCCCGAAGCAAACAAAGGCGTGCACTGATTTCAGCTGGCTTTACCCAGCAAGACCAAAAAATAAGCCAACAGGCTGGCTGATGCTATACATGGGTGTGAAAACAAACTTGTCACATTGAAGGTATTGTTGCGGCTCACTCAGGAGTTGCACCAAGCCACAGTGACTTTTTTCAGTCTCACACCGTTACAACATGGGAGCATTCACCTGGGTCAGCCACTGGTATTCAAACCTTGCTGGGCTTTAACTATTGCACAACCAGCCATCTCTGTGGGACAGTGTGGTTCATGTACTGGCAGTCACTCTTGCTTTATTTACACAGAGCAAATCTGTTGCTCATTGCTGTGGGAAGTTTTAAGAAAGGACAAACACAGGATTATCGCTCAGAAATTATTGGCTTCTTTCTCTGCGCTCAGAGCCTTGTCCGAGGCCACCCACACAGCCCTAGATGGGGTTAGCTGGGGTTGCACGCAGGAGTCCTTGGCTTCCAACCCCACACTCAATTACTCGACCTCTCTGGCAGCTCTGCTGGATATAGAGGCTATACTGTTGCAGATTTTCCTCAGCTGGCCCCATGGATATCCCCCTGTCCCGCTTTGAGGATGACCAACAGCAAAATGACTGACAGCAAGAGAAGCCCACACATACTTTGACCCCTTCCTCTAATAATGATGAGATAACAAATTTATAATTGGCCATCCTGGCCGTAGGCATACTGGGAGAGACTTAGGGCAGTGCCATTAAGGTCAGAAGGTTCCTCCCAAACTGTTCCTGCAAAAGAGGGTGCACCACCATGCTCAATGTCTTGTTTGCTCACTAGTCATCAGGGCCACAAGGAAAGTTTTGACATCTCAGATATTAATAAGCAAAGTGAATGTTCTCCTCAGTCCCACAAGATGGCAGGAGATGCTCAAAAATTCACCCTTGGTCAGCTGCAAGGACTTTGCAGGCTTTTGTAGTTCTTTTCTGACAAGCCCTTGCTCTGTGAGGAGTTAAATAAAAACCATATTTTTTAATAAGACAGGAGAAGCCTGGCAAAGGCATATCAGAAAGTGTTCATGGATCTCTTAGGAGCAGCGGGATGTTATGTCAGTGACTCGGCGGCACTGACAGACCCATTTGGGGGAGTGTTTCATGTGGGAACAATCTGCAGAATTTGCTTTCTTGTAAGGAGAAAAAAAACAAAGAGAATGAGCAAACTAAAAGTGGATAGAGGAAACTGCAACTAGCTTGTATAAAGTTATTATTTTTAATATCAGAGCTTGCAGACACTGTGCCTGCAGCATTCCTTACATAACTCACAGCATGAAGACATGAGAAAGCCACGAAAATTCAGACAGTTTGTCAAGAAAGGTCAATTTTTATTCCCTTTAGTTTACAGCAGACGTCTCCCCCTGTTAAGCGCTATTTTTTTCCAAGGACCTAATTAAAAGCAAGTTCCTGCACCAGATCATATTCCACCGTTAGGATAATAATAATCTAAAATGATCCAAAATGACTGAATTCAGTACTAATTAATAGCCCAGTGAATGAGTGTGATACTTCATTAAACAAATATAAAGAAAAGGTCACTGAAAATTGAATGAAGTGTCTCTAGTGATATATCTCATGCAGGAAGCACTGAAGATAGTCTTTGTGTGATCGCCTTCAGAAGGAAGAGATAGGAAATACCCAAATGAATTTAATCACCCCAAGAGGTGTCAGCTCAGCTACCTCAGTGAGTTTTCCTGTGACTGCACAGAGTGGCCATTCACAGGTCAAAACTCTCCCACTTCAACGGATGAAGGAGGTTGAGCCCTGACCTGATGTGACCCCCTGCATTTCAGGCTGGATGAAGCTCTTTGCCTGCAGAGGTGCCAGCTGGGACAGTGTGATGGGGATGTCGGTCCTGCAGTGCTGAGGCAGAAGTTCCACCGTTTCTCATGATGCAATGCTGCAAGTGATGGTGCTACAAGACGTTAAAAAGAAAATTTTTACACTCAGAGGGTAGTACTACACTGCCATTGAGTGTGCACTATGGACTTGAATCTATGAATGTGAGACAGGAGTCCCTAAAGCACTTCATTTATGCCTGATGTATCAAGTCTTCACTTTCATGCCTTCTCCTTCAAATATTTTTACAGGGCTGAAGCTCCTGGCGGGCACCTTATGCCACTTCGTATGTTGCTTCAATCGCCTAACTTAAAATACATTTTTTAATTATAAAGACTTAAACATTTATGGCATTTTTTCCTACACTGCATCTATATACATATGTACTTTATTTCTCTGATCTCTGCTGTGCTACTTCAGCAGATATATTTTTGTATTGGATTTGTACTGACTAGGATACATTTTTTTGGTAGACTTTCCAGAAATAGTTAATACCGTGACACTGTCCTCTGTGAACTTGTTCCACCTAGGACACAGTGTGGACTTATTTGACTGTTACTGTCTGTCCCCTTGTGGACAGAAACCAGACTGAACTCAGCCTACAGATTTAAACAGATCATTTAATGCCTGCAGTAAGAAGGAACAGCTTATTTCGCTGAAGAAGGAAGCTCTTGCACAGCATACTAGTCCCTAGAAAGCCTTAGATTTAGCTATTATGGAACTAATTTTCATCTCCGAAACTCAGATTCCCTTTTTGAATATCCTGTAAATTGGTCACATTCACATCTGAACTCTGTGTTCTGCTTTTATCTATTTGCAAGCAAAATCTGGATCCAGGCCTGAATTTCAAACAGCTTTTGTGGTTTAATTACTACAAAGGCAGCAGCAAATTCAGAAATAATTGTTCTGTTTCACACATTCTCATTCACGGTGAAACACACACAAAGTCTGAGGCTACATGTGTGCAAAGCTTTGCACAAATGATGGTAATTACCCTTTATGTGGAGAACAGAAAATAACCTTAGATTGTTTCCCAAAGTCTTTAAGCCCCAAGCTGAAATGCCTATCAGTTTTGCGCAGACGAATGCAGTTAAGTCTTTTCTTCAGGTAGTGAAGACTGTAAATTCAACTAACATTTTCTAAATTTTAAGCTGAGCAGCAGCTATAACAACAGACAACAGTAAGCATGAATGATTGGGAAGAATGAGGCCTTCCTTAGCGAAGTGAGAAGCGCAGAAGGATGCATAGGTGGGAGGCACCGTGGACTGTAAGATGGGAGCTGCAGGAGAAGCCTCATACCGCCCTAGCAGAAAAGGACGCCTACCCAGAGCTGAGGAGCCAGAGTGAAAGGAGTTGCGCAGTAGCACGCCAAGAACAGAAATGAAGGGTCCTGGATGTGAGATTATGGAGAGGGCATGGATTTGTGGAGCTTTGATTTATAACCTAGGGTCACTTGGCAAACCTTCCTCTCTTCGTTTGTTTTACTCCTCCTGTGCTTTTAATTACCTCTGAGTAGAAAGACAGTTTTCAGAATCAAGCCCATCTCACAAAGTGGATGTACCACACGTACAGAGGCTTCCTCCCTCCTGATGTGTTTCCCGAAAGTTGCTCCTGGCAGTCCCGACACTAATCCGTTTCAGTGATAGGGTTTCGTGAAGCACCAAGCATACTCTTGGCAGGCTAACTGTTTGTGCATCTGGATGTAATAAGGAGCTAGACTTTAGCTGATGTGGTGGCTCAGCACAGTGAGCCACCAGGCGGAGGATGGTCAGTTTTTTTCCTGCTGCCAGAGTTCAAATCGCAGCAGCGCATTGGAAGGTGGTTGTGGTGTGAGCCTCTTGGTAAAAACAGCCAGGCCACAGAGAGGGAAGGGAAAGGAAGGTCACTGGAAGTCAATCGAGCAGCTGGTTTCTGGCTAGAGGACTCCAAAGAGTGTGACGGTGTCTCCCACCAGCAGGAGTAGCCAAGGCTCGCCTCAACAAGAACAGAGCAAGCCGGGAAGTATCCCAGTCCCAGATGGTGAGAAAGGAAGAAGGTGAGGAAGGAATCCCCGAGGGGTGGGGGAGAAGAGACACGGGCCTGGCTGGGATTGCTACAAAGAGAAGTTTGGCGCAAAGTCCCGATGGCACTCCAGTGGAGCAGTGTGCACCACTACGCTTCCTTGGAGGCTTTTAGTTTTATCCCTGTCACTGCAGGAGCATTGCACTAGCTGCCTGCTGCCATTTCCCTGCAGGAACTGTTAACACAAGGGTGGCACTGGTGTAGCACAAGCTTTCCCTGCCAGCAGCACGTACTCAGAGGGACAGTCCTATGTAGGGTACAGCTGGTCTCCGGCACGGCTGAGCAGCAGAAGATGGCAGGATTTTAGTAAGGAACAAAGAACCTTTTGGACCACTCTGAAACAAACTGGGCCCAAACCAGCTCACACCAGCCTCCAAGATCCCAGCTGCAACCTTTGCCCTTCTCTCCAGTCCTGCACTGATGGAAGGCACATCCTCCCGACTCCACATCTTCACTGCACACACACAGAGAAATAAAGGAGAGCAAAAATGATCTTGCAGTTAAAAGTCATGCTGAAGAAGAGCGAGCTCCCTTTCCTACAGTCAAATTGGCTCTGCAGGGCTCACAGATGTTTTTTTCTTAAAAAAAAAAATCACAGTAAAAACTTAATTTAGGTGATATTTAAGCAGATCTGACTCTTAAGATACATGCAAGAAACAGATGTGCAGAACAGAGAAGTACCATTTTTATGGAGTGGTTCTTCAATGTTTGAACCACACTAGGTTATATTTGGAGTGTAAGATCCTCAGCTACACCATGTAGTATTTATAATATCTTACAGCATATGGCCAAATCTTTCTGCCCGTGAAGCCATGTGCCTCTATCAACCGCAGCACAAGGTGGCAATATACCAAAATAAATGGGATATTAACACCTTGTTGCCCTACACTTTCCAGATATCCCACACTTCACCCTACATTAGATTTACTTCTCTCTCTCTGCTGTTGCTCAAGCAAGGGGTTACTTCTCCCTTACTTATATGTTCTGGGCTGCGAGTTGAGGGAGCACAAGTCAGCGTAAGTTGTTTATCAGGCAGAAGCAGAGCCTGTACCGTTGTCAAGTCCCTGAATCCCTCATGTTAGTGTTTTTCTCTGACACTCTGTCCCATATTTGGGCTTTGGGTAAGCTGACAGGAATGTAATTTCTATTTAAAGATACACTGTCTGTTACTTTTATACTAAGTAATAAATGCGGGATTTGAAGAACAAGCATCAGGAAGAAACGGTTGGATAATTTATACATTGAGTCACCTCTAATAAAACACCATTTTAAGAAAAAAAAAAAGCTATTCTTATGCACTTCCTCATAATCTTCCCCAAAAAATTCCCTTGGCCTGAAATTTCCCATGTTTGGTCTCTGCCCAAATGTGGATATTTAGATTCCTGCCAATTGTTTTCAGTCAGTTTTCAATTACATGAGGATGCAAAATAGACATTCCTTCCTATTCCTAGGACGAGGGCTATATTTTCCCATAGCTATGCTGAAGCAATCTCAACACTGAAACCTAAGTTCAGTTGTAAAAAGCTATCAATAGAGTGCAATGCCTTCTGTGAGTCTGGGGAATCCTTTTTAAGTTTTACAAATGCATTTTTACCAAGGAAAAGACTGTTACACTTGCACCTCCTTCCACATATGTGCTGCACGTGTATATTCAGTCATAGATAATTACTTAATGTTGAAAGCAAATGTATTCCTCCTTAGCCCCATTACCCTTCCTGAACAAGTTCTTTGATAAAAGAGAAAACTGGATTCTGTTATCTCAAGTTCTGCAGATGGCTTTCAGAAGTACTTAGGAGTAAGTAATCATTTGACTCTCAGTGATTTTCAGCCATCACTCATGTATCTCTTCAATGTCCTCACCCACATTCAAAATTCCCACTGAAGCCAATATCAATGTTGAGGAATAAGCCAGAAAGGATCCAGTAGGGCATTCAGGTTGCAGACAGTGCTGAGAATAGGCAGTGAATTAAGTGCAGCAGCTATGATATAGAAAATTCTGCAACGTTATGTTGTTTAATACTAATGTTTGCTCTCTTTAAGCCTTGATTTAAAACACTGACAGTGACCTCCCTTCATATTGACTAATACAATTACCCCTCCACTTCCCAGTTTCCCAGCCAGTGAAGCACAACACTGCTCCTCAGAATTTATTAAATACTTAGTTCACCCAGTATTTGTGCACTGAAGTGCTACTCAGTGCAACTAAGCATGACAGATTCAGCATCCTGCCTGTAAACAAGTTTTTCAAAATCTAAAGCCAGATGAAAAAAGATCAATCCAATGAAAACATTTTGCTTATAATTCATAAGCCTTCCCTCACTGTTTATAATCCAGACACTGTAGTTTTGGGAGATGACATGAAGCAGATATCGATTACTAACAAATAAAACAGATTCACAACTTCATATTGCAAAAAGCAAATAAATATGAGGGCAACCTTCAAAACTTTCAGGTCCTTAGTCAAGGCTTACATTCATTACTTAGGAACTACTCCTGATACCCTCTCTCATCCTGAATAACACCTTTTTCTCCAATTAGTGCCACTAATTTTAGAAATACCACTCCTGCAGGAAAACGCAGTCAGGTTAAAAATGCCTGTCTTTTCAGATAGATTTCTCCTAAGCGTGTGCAGAGCAAAAGGCGTCAGGATCCAGCATCAGAAATAAGGAAAGCGAGTTCTAGCAAGAATAAGCTCCCAGAGAGAAAAGAAAAATGTGAGAGTGCAAAAGGCATGAACAACAGAGATAAAGGCAGGAGAGGAGAATTTATCTTACACAAACAGAATTTGTGTTGGCCTATCCGTCCATGACACAAGCACTAATGAGGCTGCCCATTCATGGAGGCCTCAGATAAACATACAGATGGCCATTTAAATCACCACAATGGAGTATGTGTATTACGTGAGCCAGTGTTTTCACTTGGAGAGGGTAGAGAGGAAAAGACACAGGGCTGGAGATGATGAAGATAACAGGCCAGGATTATTGGACTTTTCCTATGTCTCAGCCTTCATAAGTTCTTCTATGAAAATGCTCGTAAAGAGCTGGACTATAAAAATTCCAGACTTTACTGTTGGCATAATTGATCTCAGATATGTCACCACAGAAGGAGACAGAGGAGTATTCATGTAAGACATACAAATCTTGGAGAGGAACCAAGCGTAATATATAATCTTTCCTTCCCAGAAAACCATTCATGGTAGGCTTGGAATAGATTTAGACTTTTAAAACCTGTTCTCTGACCTGCAATATATTTCAAACGAAAAGCTCTCAGGATCACAATAAAGAACACTTGCATTTGATAGTGTATTATTCATCTAGTTTTGAAATAATAATTCCTTGATGATACCTTTGTATTTCACAGAAAGGGGACTGAGGAACTTCCTGTTTAAAAGACCCTTCAAAGGATCTGAAATTTTACAAAAACCAGAGTCCAAATTCACAGCTGGCACAAGTGGCCACTGCCCCATTTGAGTATCTGATCTGGGGCATGTAGAAACATTTTTGCTCCAGTTGGAAGTGTCTACCAACACTGTATAATTATTATAGTACCAGTGCAAGAATTTTTAGAAGCCTGTTTTTTATTTACGCACCATGCTTCATTCTTTTTTTAGAAAATATGATGATGATGTTGTTGTTGTTATTTTACCCCTAGGGTTGGCTGGGAAAACCTGGTTTCCATTTCTAGTCATTTTTTCCTTTGCAGCTTCCTCACATTCCTCTTCACTTTCCTTCACAAATGCTGATCTTCGGTCCTCCTGACCCTTCTTTTTCAACACCCTGTTGTCTCTTTTGTCTTCCTTCTCTAGGGAGTACAAGTTCTTACCTTCTCCCCTTCAAAGCTGTTGTCACGTCAGTAATGACTATATGATATACCTAGAGGCCACAACTGACATGAGAAGCTGTCATACAGCATTGGGCACAGAGAGTCAGTCCCCTTTTATGTCTGCTCTGCTATTGTTTTACACTGTCAGCATCTACCTTGTAAGCCATCAGGACATGTGGCCCAAACTGATTGCTAAAGACTTGATCTGTGGTCTCTTGACTGAACATCAAAGAGAGACTCACGCTGGGTTCAGCAAGCTGCAAGTCAGACCCTAAGACACCACCAGAAATCTCCATCAGGGTGTTAGGAAACCAGCTGAAGCAAAGCAAAATAAATTTTCCTGTGGAAATTAGACCCTATGCCCAAGCTGCTTACAAAGTTAGTCTTAAGAGCATGCAGAGGAGGGGAATTGCTTCTCTAAACTCGGTGTGTGTGCCTGTGAGTAAATGAGCAAGAGACATCCTGTGGGGCTTTTAGAGCTGGTTACATTTAGCTGCTTTGTGGCTGGTGCCAAATGTTTAGTAGCTGTGACTCATTGACGGACTAGCTGTCTTAACATTTTGCTTCATTGTCCTTTTCTCTTTATAAAGGTTTCCCCTCACCCCCACCCGAGATGTCAAGAACAGTGATTCCAGATGTAAGCAAAAGGTTTTGCCTTGAATGAAGATAGCAAATGAAGTGGATGCTCTTAGACCGCTGAACACCTTGAGAGCAATGCTGATGGATGAAAGTGAATGCTCAAGGCAGTCTGCTTTGTTATATGGCCTCCAGGTAAGTGAAAGATTAGTTGGAAAGATATTTGGAGGTGTGCCTGTGCGTAGCCCAGGAAGAAAATCTGAGCTCCTTATGAAACAGGCAGAGGCATGTAAGATTTGGGGGGGTACTTGTGATACAGCGAAAAAGAAAACAGAATGAAACTCTGAAGAAATTGTATCAAAACACACACCAATCCCTGCCCAGTTTTGAAGGAACAAAATCCAGTAGCTATTGGAGAGGAACAATATATTGATGATTGCATTCCTCAAAAGAGCTCAATAAGGGACAACAGCCATCCTCCTCATTTGAATCAGCACGTGCTACCAGGGAAAGACACGATCATAGATGTCAGGATATATGAACTAAGTCTCCAGCTCTGCAGCGCTTTCCAAAGTGGTAACACACTCATCCTGGTGAGCTGGTACTCCTCAGCTCTCGTGCAGAGACGTTCAACACTTCGCAGCACTAAGTTCCCCATCTCTAGCAACGCTCAGTGCCAAAGAGGCGGTGACAAACAGACCCTGGGCAGGGATTAAACCAGCAGCATTTAGCGCTGTGGATATTTAAGGCTTTTGAGCTCATCCGTCTCAGTTTGACTCTCCCTAGGCAGGAAATTGCTAATTACCTTTCCATGGCAGGAGCAGTTCAGCTCCTCCAGGGCAGAGGAGTGAGAATTGGCCGTAATTACAGGAGGAGTGCACAGAACACTCTCTCCCTGGTAGTGGAGGGACTGAGCTGCAGCCATCATTTAAAGGCTGATTAGTATAACTGCTTGCAGTCACTATTTACAGCCACTTCTCAATTGCCCTTACGCTGGGGAAAATGAGATGTTGTCAGCATAAAACTTAAGAAAAAGAACAATAGAAATCAAATTATCTGTTTTCTTTTGATATTAAATCAATCATCATTTAAACAATTACAGTAACAATAAGATTTTTTCTAGCCCTCCAGTGCTCCTTTTGCATTTTACCCACAACCCATGGTTTGGAAAATTTAGTTTCAGAATGAGTGAACTATATATGTATTCAATAACGGCTTGAATAGGGGTGAGGGGCATTGTTCCTAAAAGGAGCTGTGTGAATATTTTAAGTTACTGACTAGGAGGGGTGGTAACAAGAACAATAGAAGAACTAAATTATTGTTATTTTGTCTCTTCTAGACCTCAATGCTGTCATACATTTGCCCTTTCCCCTGAAGTGGGGTTTGTCTCCCTGATGGGCTCTTCCGGGGGAGCTGTCTGAGCTAACACAATTATCGTGTCAAACTCTTATCTCAGGGACCGAATAATGGAACCAGGCTTTGACTGACTGTCTCCTCTGATTGTTAATGAACTGTTTATTGCAATTAGCACCCATCTTCTTTTAGCTGTGTCTGGTGGAGGAGTGCGTTTAGAAAGCTCTCAGAGGGAAGAAGAGACTGGAAAAAAGCAGATGGATTGGAAAAAAAAATATTCGTAAACAAAGAATGTAAGGGGGGGTGGGAAAAGAAAGAGAGAAGGAATGTTTGGAAGGGGAAAAATTTCAAGAAATAGAATTTGTAACAACATTTCCATTGCGTACTATTTATGCAGACCTTAAAAGATTGATAAAAGCACAGGAAAAACGTGGACCCTTTCCTCTGGCTACCATTTAGCTCAAGGTGGTCACAAACACGGTTGGTCCTGCAGTCTTTGCTTAGGGGCAGATCATTCAGGTCACAAGTGAACAGGAGAGGGCAGCATCGCTTTAAATTTACGGTAAGAGCTACGGCTCAAGCGTCTGGGAAACTGCACGTGGACAAAGAGATCACGGTGGGTCACCAGGCAATGGGCTGATGAAGGGAGTTTGCCGGCAGGTACCTGACTGGAAGAAAGGACTGCATGGGAAGAGGACAGAAGAAAAAGGGGTTTTTAAGTGCAGAGTGCAAAGCAATGTGAATGTGGTGTTTCAGCAGTGCTTTTGGCTTGGCTCAGTTTAACTGCTGAGTAAAGAATGCAAAGCTCAGTGTTAGGTAGCATATACCTAGTGGCAGAGACTTCTAGCAGTTCGTTTAGTTACATTAAAAGCCCTGGAGGGAAGAAGGGCCCAAGAAAGCTGGTTAATATTCAAGGATCACCTTCTCCAAGCCCAGGAGCGATGTATCCCAACAAAGAGGAAGTCAGGCGAAAACGCCAGGAGATCTGCATGGATGAACAAGGGGATCCTGAAAAAACACAAATACAAAAAGGAAGCCTATAGAGGGTGGAAGCAAGGATGGGTAGCCTGGGAGGAATACAGAGAAATTGCCCGAGCAGCCAGGGATCAGGTTAGGAATGCTAAAGCCCAAATAGAGTTAAATCTGGGATGTCAAGGGCAATAGGAAAAGCTTCTACAGGTACATCAGTGATAAAAGGAAGACTAGGGAAAATGTGTGCCCTCTCTGGAAGGAAATGGGAGACCTGGTCACCAACTTTTTTTCCTCAGTCTTCACTGGCAAGTGCTCTAGCCACACTGCCCAAGTTGCAGAAGGCAAATGCAGGGACTGGGAGAATGAGATACCGCCCGCCTGATGTAGAAGACCAGGTTTGAGACCATCTGAGGAACCTGAAGGTGCACAAATTCATGCGACATGATGACATACATCCACACGTCCCGAGGGACCTGGTGGATGAAGTTGCTAAGCCACTATCCATCATATTTGAGAAGTTGTGGCAGTCCGGTAAAGTTCTGACTGACTGGAAAAGGGGAAACAAGCCCCCCACTTTTAAAAAGGGGAAAAAAGGGAGACCTGGGGAACTACAGGCCAGTCAGTCTCACCTCTGTGCCTGGCAAGATCATGGAGCAGATCCTCCTGGAAACTATACTAAGGTACATGGAAAACAAGGAGGTGACTGGTGACAGGCAACATGGCTTCACTAGAGGCAAATCGTGTCTGACACATTTGGTGCCCTTCTACAATGGGGTTACAGTGTTGGTGGGTAAGGGAAGAGCAACTGACATCACCTACCTGGACTTGTGCAAGGCATTGCGCACTGTTCCACACAACATCCTTGTCTCTAAATTGGAGACATGAATTTGACTGATGGACCACTCGGTGGATAAGGAAATGGCTGGATGACTGCACTCAAAGAGCTGTGGTCAATGACTCGATGTCCAAGTGGAGACCAGTGATGAGCGGCATTCCTCAGGGGTTGGTACTGGCAGCAATGCTGTTCAGCATCTTTGTTGGTGACATGGGATGGTTTTAAACTGAAAGAGGGGAGATTTAGTTTAGATTAAATAAATTCTTTACTGTGAGGGTGGTGAGACACTGGGACAGGTTGCCCAGAGAAGCTGTGGATGCCCCATCCCTGGAAGTGTTCAAGGCCAGGCTGCATGGGGCTTTGAGCAACCTGGTCTGGTGGGAGGTGTCCCTGCCCATGGCAGGAGGGCTGGAACTAGATGATCTTTAAGGTCCCTTCCAACCCAAACCATTCTGTGATTCTATGATTATAGCTCATCCAAAGATGATTATAGTCTTACATGATACGAAAACTTACTTCAAAGATGTGCAAACGATATACAAAGGGTAGTAACTACCCTGCACAGTGTGCCACGTGGCATCAGGACAGCACCTGTATGGCCACACTCCCCTGCTAACCATTGAACCACATCAAGCATGTCCATTGCACGAGTGCAGGGCACTATTTTAATGACGCCATGGATTTCTGAGATGTAATCAGCAGACCAGGACTGCTGATTCAGCTTCAGCTGAAGGATCAATGCTCTGCTCTAGTGTGTTCTTTTAAATCAATTTATTTGGTTATATAAATACATGAGAACATCTTAAATCCTGGCAAAGTAAATCCTGGCAAAGATACAGTCGCCTTGGTTACATCAGTGGAAACTCCAGTGTAGTGACTTTTAACAGAGGACAAAATTTGGTCCGTTAACTTTTATTTTTCTTCTCTGACAGCAGTTATTAGAGGCAGTTGTTGATTAATGAACTGCTCTGGGCAGGGGTTCTCTCTGACATATGACTTTTTAAAGTTATGCAGTGTGCAAAATCACATGTCAGAGAAATTCCCACGCACATAAAAAATAGCCATACCTATCAGTTGCAGTCTTGGCTCTGCTTCCTTTCTGCCACTGTGTTATGCCTACTTCAGTGAAGAGAGAGTAATTCTCTTTACAATTGATGGTTCTGCTAGTACATTACTAAATCTGCAGAGCCGTACAAGATTTACTGCACTGCACCCTTTTCAAATCAGGCTCACAACCCAGAGAGGGAGACGAGTGCATTTCAAAAGAGGGTAATGGTACATTGGTTCCAAGGGAGTTATTTTGTTCAATCATTTTTCAATATAGGTGAATCACAGAAATCTTTTTCATTTCATGTTTTCATTTCAATGTTTTAATATCTCTGTTCTATTCCCAAAGTATAGAACGAGAAAACTGCGTTTTCATTTACTGAAGTTTGGTGGCTAGTATTTCACCATCTGTGTACATTAATTGTTTGATCTCTCTGTGGAAATTATCAATAAAACACCGATACTGAAAGAAGTCATCACAGAGATTACTGTGTGGGAAGTCTGCGACTGAGAACACCAAATACACATAAACCTACATAAACCATGAAACATCTGTTTGGATGTGGGCAAAATTGTATAAATACAGAGATAAACGACTGCCTGGCCTTTTTATCAAAACAGACATTTCAAGTAACATTTTCTAATTGTAAAAGTATTTTTCCCCCACTGTTTTGTTACATGTGAAGTTGTATTGATTACCCTTCGGGTTTTCAGGGAAATGTTGAAACGGAAGTGGTATTGTTTTGTCAGTTTTTAAAATTTGATCTTAAAAATAACTTTTTTCTTTCCATTATTTAATTTCAACAGCCGTGCTAGAGTAAATGAACCATTATTACTGGCACATTATCATACAGCTGAAGGATTGCATATGATTGAGGATAACTGAAATATGCTATTTCAAACACATTTTCAAAATAATACTGCCAGATGCTTTTTAGTACTGACTGAAACATCTTATCTTTTCTAGCCCAGTATGCAGGAGCGGCATTTGATGATTTAAAAGCAAGTTTCCATCAGTAGTCTCATCATGTATGAAATAGAAACTAAAAATATTGTGAAAGAAACACTAAGCCTTGACATTTTCAACCAAAAAGGGGTCTGAAACAATGCTATCTTGGATTTTCTGCTTTATAGTAATATTTTTGCTTTAAATATTCGGCATCCCAATGAAAAGTAATATTTCAGTGTCAAATTTCCCAGAAAACAGAAATTCCATGCCTTGACCAACTATAATTACCAAATGAATGAGTAATCCATTTTCTCCCAGGCCCTCAGTTTTGTCAGCACTAAATTTACACACAATCATTTTTTAAGGAGATACAGGAGGAAATGCATAAATGCCAAGAATGTTTGTTCAGGGAAATGACACGCCATCCTTTTCCCAACATCTGGTTGTTCATGAAGGGCTCACAAATCTTCTTTTAGACTTATTAAGCATGAAGTTATCTATTCTGAGGGGATCTGTGATAAAAGCAATTTTTTTACTGTAGGGAAGTTTGAGACGAAGCCTAGTCCAGACAGAGAAAAGCGACTGCAAGAAGGAGAGCTGCTTTTGTTGGTCCGTGGCTCAGGAGCATTAGGCGTCTTCCTCTCCAGATCTCTATTTTTAGATGACCTCCAGTGCATTAGATCAAATGTAAAAATTGGATGAGGTCAAGCTGTCTCTCTCTGTCTGTGAATATGCAGCTCCCAGAGGTGTGGCGATGTCTGTGGAATTCGGCTAACCGGTATTAACCTGAACCTTGTCAAAATCGGTCCTTCTATAAAACACGGGCCTAATAACCTTTTGACAATTTGAAGTTAAATGCTCATTTAATTTATGCTGATGTGGATGTAGAGATGTCAGCAGAGGGATTTTTTTTGGTTTTACATTGTCTTCCTTACTGTATTAGCAGCTCACTGCCATCATAAAATGTCTTTGCAGGAAAAAGATTATCATCCCTGAAAACAGTAGAAACCCCGTGATTTCTACTTTTTGTAGCAGTTCGATTTTATTCTAACCGGTGTTATCAGAGCAGATTTTATATAATGGAGCATAGTTCTGTAGGTGTAGGTGTGTATTTATAAACATAAACACACACGCACACAATAGATAGTACAACACTTATTAATTCATTATCCAGGTAATAGAATAAGTAAGTGCACTTCAGCAGATGACGGAAACCACCCACAGTAATTCCCCTTTGCAAAGCGCGAGCCCGCTTTGCTTTGCAGAGCTATGAGTGACTTAAACATCGCATGTCATTTGTTTAGCCCGTGTACTGAGAAGGGAATTTCACCTCAAAACTGTGCGGCGTGAACTGGCAGCCCTGAGCTCTGCAAGATTTATGTGAGGCTGCTGGTGGTGTTGTGTCACTTGATAATGTAGGTCTGTGTCTGTGGAGGGAATACCATGCAGTGTGGAGGCGAGCTAAGGAATTAAATGGGATGGGATTTGCATTAGAGCTTCACCAGAGTTAATCAGCTTTGTCCCTGAAATCTGGCTGCAACTTGCTGTATGGCTTCCTGCTCTGGTCAACAGAAACTCTAAGACTACGACATATAAAAATGCCTTGAAGAAATACAAGAGGAAAGGAAGCAATTATTCCAGTTCAGCTAGATAACTGCCTAAGGGAGCAACTCCCTGTCTAAAAAGTGTATTGGCATTCTCAGCCTCATGACACGGATTCTGCAATGAAGAAAACCCACATATAGAACGAGGTCAAAAAGTTAGCTGCGAGTGTATTGTCTGGGCTTTAAATTTAACCTTGCCTCATGTCTAAACCCAGATGACTGAAGCATTCTGCTAAGTCTTTGTTGCTTGCGATTACATATATTTTAAAATATGTGGAAAGCTCTGTGGCTCCTCTCTTCCATTGGAACTGGGGATTCAGTTCAGCAAGTATACGGACTGATGGATACAAAGGTCACCAGTTACTTGTTGTGGCAAATTAATTTTACTCAGTATACCTCATTATTTATCCTGTATGCATCAAAAAGAACACCCAGCTTAGGCTGAAATGTGTCTGGATTCACATTCATAGGGAGATGAGAATTGCCAGACTGGACTAGCCCAGTGTCAGTCCACATAGTCCAGCAATCTGTCTTTGATAATAACTAGCACCAGATACCGTAAAGGAAAAAAAAAGCTTCTACCAAGCAATAACCCCTGTCATTAAAGTGTTTTACCCCAATCAGAGAGAAGTTGGTGCCCAAAGCATGAGGGCTTTTCCAAACATTTGCTAATCCGGCTGGAACATTATCAATGTAAATGTCTGATTCTTTCCAGATCTTGCTCGCCTCTTCAGAGAAACCGTGTGGAATAAAAGAGCAGTTAGATGAAGGAGAAGAAAGAAATTTCCAAAATGTGGGATATAAACAAAGAAGGTTTGGGGCAGAATGAAAAATAAACAGAGAGAGTGTCTGGAGGGGAGGAGGGAATGAAAGAAAAATTCTGTCCTTTAAAAATAACACAGGCTTCCTTTACAGCTCGCAAACCAAGTGAGGCTTACCTTACAGGGAATAGTTTATGACTCATACCCTGTTTTGGAAGTCCAGCAGAGATCAGCAAGACGTCAAACCAAAATTCAGCTATCTCTGCAAACGTGCTGATCAAAGTTCTGCCCAAGACTGAGCAGCAGACACTGTGGATTATGTTGACTCAGTGAAGTCAGAGGTGACCATGGAGGATCTGCCAGCCTAGATCCTCTGCCCTTAGTCTTGCAGAACACGACAGTACAAGTAGGGCTTGACGTAGAAAAGGACTGGGATTTTATCTGCTCTGTAACTCAAGAGGGTGGAAGGAAAATCTCACTTCACTGATAGCACAAGAGTTGAACGCTCCAATTGCACCAATGATAATAAGAATTCAGGACTAGCAAGATTTGTGCTTTCAAATAACTAATACAGAAAAATGTTTCAATCTCTTGCCCATGAAACCTGATAGATAAAGCATTAGGATAACATGCTCTAAATATGGTTTCCAAATGAGTCCAATGTGAACATCCTGCTTTGGAGACATGAATAACAACTGCTTGCTCAGGGATGCAGTGCACAAGGTAAGATGGAAAGCGACATATAAAAGTCAAAAAGAGTTTGCAGAATACGGGAAGACTGTACTCTGAGAGCCATAACCTCAAATACAACAGAGAAACTCACTTTCTGGGGTTCTAATATTGTGAGATCTTCTCACCAATGTGGGCTCCACACGTGATAAATAACCCTGCTTCCACGTCTCCTGAAAAAGTTTAAGGGCATAGCTAATGACATTTTAAAAGACGAGTTCTGTGCTGATAGATGGTAGCACTGACATTTTGCATTTATTATTTAAGATTGTTTTGCACTTGTAGAAACATTGAGTGCATTTTGAAACTCTGATGGTAATTTGACATTCACAAATTTCTTGTCACCTGGCAAAGTCTGTTAAAATGTTACAAGCAATTATTTTAATCTTGTTGAAGATTAATCATACTTTAAAACATCGGTTCTGGAAATAAATTCTAAATGTTAATACTGATAAATTACTGTTGCGAATGGATCATTATGTAGAGGAAACATTTAGTTTAATTGGAGTTGTTCCTGAGCCACTCTACATACATTACCTGCTGCAAGAAGCTGAAAGCAAGTTCTGTTCTTTTCAAGAAATACTGCAGTCCCATCCTGGTTTTAGCCTCTATTGTAAAGGGAGCATGGGAAATCAGATCAGACTAGGTCATTGCTTGGATGTCAGCTTTTAATCCGGCAGACAATTCCAACCAAACTGGACAGTGTGTTCACAGAGATTAAGTTTTGGCAAAGCCGGCTAAAAGAAAGGGCTCTCCCATCATGAAAAGAGACACTTCCTGGGATACCACAGAATCTGCAAAAGACTCAGACTAGGCCTGTAAGGGACGAGGCCTCTTCGTGCAGGAGGCAGGATGTTCAGGAACAGCTTTATACAGCTGCTTCATTGAAAGAGAAGCACATCATCCGAGCCTGCTACAATGCACTTTTTAAGTCATTTTAATCTTTCCTTCCCTTGCACTGCTTTGGTCCTGGCTCTATCCAAAGATAAAGTCGCCGCAAATGGGGAAAAAATGCTGGTATGCAGTCTTTCTCCATCAAAACTCTTTGGAGAAGTCCTGTGCTAGGTTGGCAGTGAAGATGAATATAAAAAAGAAAAGTTGTGCAAAGCTGACACATAACTGGAACATCTTTAGACCAGGAAGATCTATTATTGACAAATAGTTCTTGCTGGAAACACAGTATAAAGTGAACCTAACACTCTGAAAGCCAAGCCTGAGACCTGTTTCACAATGGTTTGGAGCCTGTTTTTGTGAGACCTTAAGCATCTTCAGTATTGGTGGTGTTTGAGCTGGAGGGCTCCCGGGCCACTCTGACGAGCCCAAAGCACCGTGCAGAATTGGGCTTGCCTCTCTGCCCTGCCCTGTGACTCCTCCGTGCCTTGGCACGTGCCTGAATCTCTACATTTCTGCGGGAGTTCCCAGCAAGCCAGATGCAAAGGCACACCAGAGAAGCCTTGTCCAAAGGGTACATTTCTGCTGCGTTAGCCATATACGGAGACAACAGCCTGTTGGGTAACAACTCTAATCCAGTCTCTAAAAGCCAGCTTCTTTAGAGAAGGCAAGGGTCTTAAAAAAAATTCCTCTTGTATCATCCACAGAAAAAGCATCAAGGGAGATAGCTTTAAAATGCCAGGATCTCCTGGGAATGCTGTTCATTTCTACAAAAGCCCTTGTTTCTTTACTATCTCCAGGGGTGCTGCTATGCTTCTGTGTGTTGCACGCACCATAGCTCCTGTGCCTCTAAAAAATGGAACTGTCTCCTCACCATTCCCTACCACTGGGATGGCCAACATGATGGGGCCGCTCTACTTGACCTGACCGTTTCTTTGATGGGGAAGCTTTTCTGCTAGAAAGCTGGTTAACAGCATGGACTGTTTCTACCCAGGCAACCACACTGCCCCAACAGTAAGAATGGAGCTTTATTATGTTCAAGACAGTGCATGGAGTCCAGGGTTCTGTGTCCCATACCAGACGAAATGGACTAAGAACTTGAACTATTTCAGGCTACCACATAACCCTGACATGTTAACAACTTGGGCTGTTACTGAACTGGGTTAGATTCAAATCCGTGGAGGAAGGTAAAAGGTTTTGTGTTCCAGTACTGGCGCCAAACATTCTGTTTTCTTACTTGGCTCCTTTCATTACCATGTTTTTCAAAGCCTTTAGAAAGAACCCGTTAGCACTTCATTCTGTATAGCTAATCTAATAAAGGGACAAGTGAAGTGGGAGGAGGGAGAAGGTGGGCAGGAATTATTATCCAAATTAGGTGTTAAGCTTTGGCTTCTGCTCCCACCTTGGGTGAGGGTTACAAGGATTAGAGTGGAGAGAAGGAAAGGAACTTCTGTTTCTAGAGCATGACTATGAAAATAGACACATTGGTAACTATGAACAAAATGGAAAAAGTAAATACAGTCCATGAAGTAACACCATCGGGAAAACAAATGTTCTCAAAGAAAAATTTCAGAAACTGCATAATTCTCTGCAGCATGAAGCACTGAGAGCCAAGGTCTGTTTTTTTGGAAAAGTTCCTTTGCATCTGGATCCCCATCAGACTTGGAAGCAGGAGAAGTCTAGGAGGGCTGTGGTTTGGAGTGCGCCGGTGCTCTCATTGCATATTGTTCCATTTTCTTTGTAATAATAGCAGAAGTTTCATGTCTGACATAGCGAGTCTCCCCTCCTCTGTCTCACCTGAGATGTTTCTTGCCACAGTCCACACACTGAGGAACTGTAACAAAGCAAAAGCAGATCCCAACGTGAGACTCAAATCACACACGGCAGACATACTACTTTTGAAGATTTGCTGCAGCATCAGGCATTGCTTGCCTCAAGCCCTGCTTTTGCACTCCATGTGTGAGAAAGAGCTCAACGCAGATAGCAGCAGAAACTGGGAGACGAGCAGTATATACTAGCTCGATTCAACCCTTGAGCAGAAAATACTGTGTATTGTGATAATTTCATGTTCCAAACGCTGGCACAAGAGCTGTTAGTTATGTCAGACCATCGCACCGTGTAGCATCCACCTAAGAATGGCAAAGCCAGTGCGGTGTGTTCATGTTTAAAACATTAAAGGTGTCTCCCCTTTTATGATCCATCTCAACCCGGGTGCTGGCAATGCTGCCTTACTGCTTAGAACACCTGCGGATTTTTGTAGTTAAAGTCATGGACAAACTGCATCTATCTTAAGTGAATAAAGAATTTAAGTTAGCTTCTCTTGCCACTTTTCCTCCCCTTCTGAGGAGGAGTTTGCATGAACTGAAGTCATGAGACCTTTCTCGACACTGTCAGGAATAATCCCTGAATATAGTGGAAGGGTATTACAAAACAGAACAAAGTATATTTCAGTTACAAATTCCTGAGAACACCATCACCCACAGACTGCAGAAAAATTTTTGGGTTTAGGAAGTGATATGTAATTTAAAAGTCATGTTTTTTGGGATTACAGGGCAAAAAATCTGCAGAGTTTACTGCCTTACAGATTCTTAATTTTTTTTCAGTCTGGTAGTAAACCAAACATTTTTATGCATTTGTTGACATGTCCAGTGCATTTGGCAATATGCGAAATCCTTGCTATTTGGGTCAGACAAGCATCCTCAAAAAGAAGGCAACGCAGCAGACCTTCCAAGCTGGGCTGTGCCGGACTCTGTTTGCTCTGGTTCTGTGGAAGTGGCTGTTAAAGACAACCTACAGCAAGCCCTGCCCTGCACCGGGGCTTTGGTCTCTGCAGGGAGCTGGGTTGCCTGGCTCAGCCATGTCATCCTCACCCTGACTGCTCAAGGTCAGACGCAGGAATCCACTGCCTTCCACATGGGGCATGCCAAGAGGCAGCTATCTTCACCAGCTCCCTATCGCTGCCTCTTGGCCCAGGCCCTGGAACCGGCTGATACTCATTTGGCAAAACACCCTGATTTCATGCCTCCCTGCTAGAAGTCACAGTAGAGAGACGGAAAACAAATGGGCCATAAGAGCAAAACCTCTCTCTTCCCAAAACATAAGTCTGTGCACAGGAAGAGCTTACGGTGCATTTCTATGAGTTTACTGCATGAATCTATTGAACGAACAGCTCTCATTTACTGCACGCAAGAGATGCATCTCCTAGGTGCATCCCCTCTCCCCTCCAGGTACAAATTACCATAAGCAGAAAGCAGGATTTAGATCCTTGGTCCCCTCCCACCAAGCCCTACCCTCCTGCCCTGCTCCAGTCTCTCTGGTTGCTTCTCTGTGTCACTGGTAGCCTGAAATTAGAAGCTGTTGTCTCATTTGGCTGGTAATTGTATCTCCTTCAAAGAGGAATTTCATTTTACAAAAGCTGAAGAAGTGAAGAAAAGTTCCTCCTGGTTAGCAAGTTCGTTACCTTCAACATGCTGACTCAAAGCAGTTGAAAATGAATATGGCACATATATATGATGGAAACTCTCCATAGGCTTGAAAGAGGCTTGAAAGCTGTATTTACAAAGCACATCCTAGGCACTGCGGGAATACACCCTTTCTTTAAAATATAGTGAGTGCGGTCCAAAGAGCAGATACATTTACAGATACAAAGACAGAAGATGATAACTTTTGTTAAGATCTCAGACGTGGAGATATAATTCTCACAAACTGGTGTTTGAATCAACTGTTTTGTCTCTCCAACTTAACCTTACATCGCACATTGTCCTCATCATTTGTGTAAGAGCATTTATTTGAGTGACAAACCTGTAAATCCACTTAATAGCCGCGAGATCTGTGTTGCCTTGTCTTCTCCTTGCTTTATCACATATGTTGCTATACCAGCCCACTTGGATGAGTAACTGGCTCATTTTAGGTGTGTACATCTTAAGATTTTAAGTGTACTTTTCAAGCTGTACTTAAGCAACAGAGCACTAATGAGATATAAGGTGCAACCTGGGGAACCGCAGCTGTCAAAAACATCAAAACCAAACAAGCTCAGGCCATTTTTCTCGGTGACAGAGACATAGATGTTGAAATACATTCATATTTACATCAAATATTTATCACATACTAGAAGGCCTCAGTTTGCAGAACACATAAGCATCATTCAGCACACATGATTTCTCTCACTGCCACTTTCGTACTGGCAGCCAGGCAAACCCTGACGTACAAACACTGTTTCGTTTCCTCTCCAACACTCCGCAGCTGCTGCATTTATGCAATTTGCTATATGGTATTTCTCTTCCCAATGGAAAGCACCTCTGATCTCTCTCTCCAGAGGCAAGGCACAGCCATAACACCCCACAGATGTGCGCACTTCAGGCGAACCAAAGGAGTTTGGGAGGTGGCAGGTGAGGACGGTGGGAGACCGGGAGCGTGAAGCACCCTTCCCGTTCTGCCTACCGCAACACCTGGAGCACTCCCACCAAACCCAGGTCCGTCTGTCCCATGCAGCCCACCAGGCACAGGAAGAGACATTGTTCTGCGCCGCGGTGCAAATGTGGCCAACATGCCCAAGAGGAAGCATTGTGGGACCGTCTGATCGGTCCCTGCTGTATTCCTGAAAGGGATGCGCTGAAGCTAAAGAAACGGATGGGGTGAAATCTTGTCCTAATTATGTTAATAGGAGTATTGTCATTGTCTTCAGTGGAGCTAGGCTTTCTCTGCAGGGAACCTGCCAGAAAATCCCAATACCCATTTGTGTTTTCCTAATTCAGGATGAAAATTAGGTACAGCACGTATTTCACCCACTGGTGTATGGCTGTCACCGTGGAAACCCTGTTCAATAGAGTGTGAAAACTTTTACAGTATTGGCTGGGTTCATAAGACTGTTAAGCACCATTTTTTCCCCATTAACTTTATTAAGGGTACTATCATTCAAAAATTAGGCTACCCACGTGCGTAGAAATAGCTGTAATAGCTACACATAGCTGCTACATATGTCTCCTGAAACAAATCCTGTACTGTATTTCTCAATTAAATTCCACTCTTCAGACATACCATGATGATATAACAAGAACTTCTGTATTTTTCCAAGCTTATACTAATTATGTTTTCCATTGCAACATCCTGTTGCAGATACTGCCCCGTTTTGCAAATGGGGAAAGCAGGGTCCACAGGAGTCGCAGACCTTGTCAAAACCATGCAGCCAAGTCCTGGCAGATTCGGGAATGGAATCCATGAGTCCTGACTCTTTAGTTCCCCTGCTCTGATCACCAGACAACACTCCCTTCCTCTGAAATAGGCTATTTTGATTGAAAACAGATGGTGTACATTTTTGGCACAGTGTTTTAACTATATTAAAATGCTCTGAATGAGTATGTGCTTATATCATACCTATATGTGTGTACATGTATATACATGCATGCTACATCTATGCATACAGAAATAGGTATGAGTTAAGGACATATTAATTTACATATATCATATGCAAATGTAATGGATATGCTGAAAGATACTTATGTGCAGCTGGGCAGCTGACATACTTAAACACATAAGCTGTATTCTTTAGTGGTATTATAATTACACGCTATGTATTATTGTCTCTCTCCAAGCAACAGACTTTACATTGTTGACGGAGTATACACTTTGATGTAACACATGTATTAATGTCTTTTATCATTTCACGAGAAATTTTAGTGTAGTTTCAGTAAGGGATGAATCACATCCTTTCTCAGGAGCTCCAGGACCAACCTCCATCCTCGCTTGAACAATGCACTTAGTGGGACCCCACCTGCATTTGTAGTGGTTTTTTTTCTGCAACTGAATTGTTATGTCTTAAATATCATGCTTATCTGCTGAATTTGCTCTTTCTGCCATAAGAATTGCCCCTGCATTAAGCCTTCTCTAAACAGTTTGTTTCCAGCTAAGGCCTAGCAAATCCTGTGTTGGACTTGCTGCTTGTCAGGATTAAGATCTTCCCACGCATCATACCCTGGAGGAGATGACACGGGCCAGTTTTTAATTACCCAGTTCTCTGCCTGGTCACCTGCAGCCTTGGGTCAGATAAAGATGGTCTGTCATATCAGCTGGCAAACAGCTCAGGAGATCTTTCCCATGGTTGGAAATCACCGGAATGGGCTTCTGTCACTTGCTGCGTCCTGTGCATCCTCAGCAAAGATGGGAGGGTGGGCCTTGAAAGCTGCTCGCATAGGACACAGCCTAGTTACAACCCCCTTTCTACAAACCCCTTTTCCACAACCCCTTCCCATTGACTGTATTTCCATTTCTTTTATTGGTCGACTGGATTTTCCCCTTCATTTACCGCAAAAGAGGTAAGGAAATAAGCCTTCAAATCCACAGTTATGCAGGGGGAGTTGAAAACAGCTCATTCCCCACGGGTGCTAATCCTTTGTCTGCACGTTGGCCCCAGCTACCTCACGCCTTATACGCACAGAAAGTGAGCCAGAATTGGGGCTGAAATTAGAATTTGGGAATTCTATCCTTGCAGAAAGGGGAGACTGAGCAAAAGCAGTTATTCTGGTCTGCGCTAATTCCTGCTGGACCGACCCATGAGTGTGCAATAGAAAAAGGAAATATCGCTGATACTCACTGCTCTTCAGTCTTTTTTGATTCTAAATCTGCAGAACTCAGGAATCAGGAAATGCCTGCAGAAAGGTTTTGAGGAGGTCACAGAAACAGAAGTATGTTACAGTGCTGCTTTATCTATGGATAAACAAAATATGGCTGCTTATTATAAAGAAAAAATACTTTATTCTCTTTCAGAACTGTAGCTCAAAGTCCACAAAAAGTGACATTTTCATTTTCTGGTTTCACAAACAATGCTGTCATGTAATATTAAGATCTCCACAACTGGGCTTAAACACCAGCGAGCAGCTGAGTTGTGAGAGCTAGCAGGAGAGTACCTTACCTCAGCTCTTATCTTGCATAGGACGGATTAGCGTGTTTACATTTTCCTGTCTCTTTGTTATGCTACACAACTAATATTCTGGCACAATCTCTTCTTAGTGAAGACTCTTTATGCTAATTTCCTCTGTATTGAAAGATACAGTAAACATCTGTACTCAGGATAGCTCTCTTGCAATTCAATACACTAAACTGTTTTGCTCTAACTTTGCAAAATGTAATATAAATTTCCAAGCAGAAAAAGTGTTAAAAGAAAACTCTGTTCTTGCAAACCACTCGGTGGAAACCAGGCCTCTCTCATATCAATAAAAAGGTCTCCCCAGTGACACCCTTGCCCTTTCTCTAGCCACTTTCTGCCAGGTAGGAGTCAGAGAAATGCAAAACAGCCTTAAAAAGCTCCATATCTGATCAGAGGAAATTCTCCCAGCGCAGGCTAGGCAAAGACTGCCAAAGGCTTTGTTCCAGTTCCCTTTTAATAAGGCATCGCAAAGGGGGCTGAGTTAATTTTGCAGGCTGCTGTACGGCATGAAGGCAACAGCCTGGACAAAATCCGTGGATTCACCTCCTATAGCAGCCCAGTGCTGGGAGGACGACGAGGCTGCTTGAAGGCAACACAGCCTGAGCCGTTCTGGGCTGCTGGTTGCATGCGGCACTGGATCTTATTCCATTGGTTTCTCTGGGATTCATAGTACGCTCCTGCCCTTTAAAGTGAGAGTGGACTCTCTGCTAATAAGCTACCCAATGTTTTTCACAAATACTGAACAGAGTCCAGAGACTAAAGAAAAATTGTAAGAAGAACATAGCACACAATATATACCCAGCGGAGAAGCCTGTATTCTCTACAGCACTTTTTCCCTTCCGTGATGTTCTCAAGTGTTTTTTCATGTTCCCTCATTATCTCCCTATCTTTACCAGTCAGAATAGATACCCTATGATAAACATGTGCAGGAAACTAAGTCCCAGAACAACTCCATGATTAGCCAGAGACTACTTGGTGAACTGGCTGGAGATGGGAAGACTGCCCAGCTCTCTCAGTAATCCACCCTTGGCCCCAATTCAGCAGAGCACTTAGGTACTTGTTTAACTTGAACAAGATACAGTGCTTTACTGTGAATCATAGACCTTTTTATTATTATCACTTTTACTGCAGGGTGAGGGAATTAAGTCTTAGGAAAGGCCTTGAAGCAAACAGAAGCAATAAATTCAACATCCTGAGGCTCTGCGCCCTGGGTCTGTCAGAGTCCCTGACCAGGAGGAGGATGAGGTTCAGAGACCGTGGCCCAGCTCATTTCCTCCTCCTGTAGGAGACAGCAGTGAGATCAGCGACTGTAGGACTGCTGCTGTGTAGAGCTGTGCTAGTCATAGCTGGGAGCTAATTATACATCCACTAGCCACCTTCCTCATTATTCAGTCAAGTAAGAAAATCGTCACTTTATCGGAAAAGCCAAAAGAAGAGCTAATAACTGCTGATGTCTTTTTTTTTTTTTTGCAAACACACAACTATGGCTATTGCTCTTCATTGTAAAAACGCAAACCTTTTCTTTATAACATCTTTAAAAAATCTTTTTTCATTACCTGCATGGAAACCCAATTTTCACAGCCTCTGAAATGAAGCTCTCCTCTTCAGGAGAGAGCCAAGAAATCGATCACAGCGAAGGCTGGACTCCAGGTGATGAATCTAGCTGGACCTTGCTTCCTCCTGATGCACACCACACATGGAAATTGTCAGTCTTCTGGTCAAACTGCGCTGATCTCCGTGGCTGGGGAAGAAAAGGTTTGAGATATAGCTGTATTATGATTAATGTTTCTATAGCAGATAAATAGATTACTCCACTTATTTTTACAAACATTCCATTTTTATGTGATGATTTTAATTCATTTAGTGTGTGCTTTGGCATAGCTTGGGGATATTAAGGGGAGGCAGCAACATCTCTGTGGTTAAGGCTGAAGCTAGCTTCCGTTATAGCACCCTGTTTCCATCCCTTCATCGTAACTTTGGCTTGGAAAGCGGGTTGAGTCTGAAGCTTGCCAGGTGTATTTTAGTCGCTTTTGCAAAAACTTGAGGAAAATCAGCCAAATTAGTTCAAGTTACAGGTTGTTAAAACTTACTCTGATTGGAAATATTTGCTTTTAATTAGTATTTTTAGTCCTTGTCTTCAGTTTGATTGACTGAGTTGAATTAATGCAGTCCATAGCAACATTCCTGCCTTAAGAAAATTTCACTGTAACTGTAATTCTCCCCAGCTGAATGACTGTGACAGTAGAACAATGTCCTCTTACTGACCCATGTGTGCCCCACTAGGAGAGGTTATTGTCCCCGACCCCATCTCTGATGCTTGTCTTCACCCATCTGCTGGAGACTGTCCCTCCTTTTGATGTCCTGGGAGGACCAAGTGAGCCCCAACTTATTTCAGACAAGGTGAACTGGGTTACTTTAAACAATTACCTAGTGATTCATTGCTAACCTCGCTCTCTTGCACTGATGCAGGTAGGGAGTACTCACGCTAGCAGATCTGCTCTCACTTCTATAAGAAAGGTTACCTTCATCAAGGGAGCACTATTAATAAAACGAAGCTGTACCACTGGCCAGCAGCTCCTTCCACAAGTACAATTATTTCCAGTGCACAGGCCTTGCTATCCACACGTGAGGATCCGAGCCAGTGCTATGTTCACACTTTTGATTAAACCAGTGCAAATATTTGTCTTTCTCTACCTCAAAAAATACTTGGAATCACACTTCCAACCTTTCCATATAATTAAATCCTCTTAATTTGTGCACTGACAGTTTGCAAAGAAAAATGGTTGACATTGTGCAAAGATATAAACCACTTTCATTATTCATAAATCTGAGTCCAAACAGTTTTGTTTGTTCCAGAAGGAATTATGAGTTCACTTATGTTCGTGCTGAGATCAAGGAGGCTTTTTTGGCATTGGCTTGAGTAGGATCATGACTGAACACCACAAAACATTTTGAAATCGTCTTCCGTTGCCCATTTCTCTTCAAGATTTTCTTCTCTTTGGGAGGTGACCTAAAGTTACCTGCTGAGTGGCAAGAGATCTTTATTTACAACAAATGATTTCCACAAGTCTCTTCATTTTTCTACTAGTTTTCACCACAGAAGGAATCAATCCACAAAATGTAGTACTGGCAAATAATAAAGGTGCTGGTTTCTAGCAATTGTTAGTGCAGCATTGCCATCACCTGCTTAAAATGCGATGACTGATGGCAAATTTAATCCATGAAGAGAGAGATGGGCCTTGCTGCCTCTCCATCTAAATAAAAATTAGCAAACAAGCTCAAAATGCCAATTGTTGATAAACCATCGTATTGTGATTTCAATCCGCAGGCTGTGATGGAGGTGTCTCTTTACAGTCAGTGTCCTTTCTCTGTTTAAAACACTGACTGCTGCCTGAATTGCAACTGTCATCATTGTCTGTGTCTGTTTTCCCAAATAAATAAATAAATTAGAGCCTTGTTGCAGTTTTGCAATTTTTAAGTTAAAAATAAATAACACATAAGAGAGAGGCACCGCTGTTTTCAATATATCAATGCTTTTCCAATTAAAATTCAAATAGACCAAGATACTACTTTAAAACAAAAAATGAATTGGTCTGACTTCTAATCTGAAAACTCCACAACCTTGGGGAAATTGAAGTCCGTGTGTCATCTCTCGCACTCCCTTTTGTAATGAGCTGGGCACTCTGAGCCCTTCTCTGACATAAAGCTAATCCCGCTCAATCCACCCTGGCCTCACATTCCAAATTATGCTTCTTGCTGGGCTTGTTTTGATCTAAGTGAAGAATTTGCTGGTTTTTACAAATAAGGTTTCCCCCCCACCCCCCTTCACAAGATTCCCTCCCACTCTCTTGCCAGTCTCCCTGCCCTTGGCTTGCCCTTTCTAACTCACTCTTCCTTCCCATATGATCTCCAAATTAATTATCACTCTCCCTCCCTCTCTCCTCTCTATCCCATTTTTCCTCACCTCATCCCATTTCCTTCCCCTGTCAAAGATCTCTTAGTCACAAGTTTCCTCATTCCTCGTCTCTTCCATCGTTGTTACTGATATGGCGGTAGCAGCTCGTTGCATTTTTTAAAAATAACTTTCAGTTAGGTCCTCACTGCATTTATCTGTAAGTATACCCTTTTTTACCAAAAATCCTTAATATTGAGTGTTCACCAGAAGGAGAGGTACTAGTTTTAGAGGAACAGATATCAAAAGCCTTGATTATGATCAGCAGAAACGATGAAACATTGCAAAGAGAGGAGGTTTAGAAGGAGCTCTCATGCTGCGTTATTGCAATTGTGAGATTAGCAACACTAGTTTTGTATAGGCATCAGACAAACAATGTAAATGTATCCACTTTCCTTTTGAATCGATGGATTTTCTTGCTGTGCCTTGTGTGGCAGTGGCAGAAATTTGCATCCACCCAGTTTCACAAATAAATACGTGGTCTTCCTGAGAACTCTTCAGTTTGAAAAGCCACTTGACCCGAGGAAGAGTTCTACCTAATTAAATAGCTTAATTTAAGGGACTGAAGTATCTTGAGGATATTTTCGAAGGTGCCATACCATGGGTAACAGATTCAGGAGACAGTGGAAAAAAACTTCAGCTCAGATAGAGGAATCCACAGGAGAGAACTGGACTAAGGAGGGACTAAAGGCTTGAAAAGTTGCAGCCATTATACACTACAAAAACAAGAGAGAAAAGAAAATAAAAGAACAGTCTTAGATTCATGTTACTGAAGAAAGGAAAGTAAAAAGAATCTCCGATTGATGCACAATTGCTAATTAGGCTTTACAGCATCCCTAGGAGCTTTGGCAGACTTCGTCCCACTTTTACAGGCAAAACCGACATATTGAGAGGTGAAACAGCATTGTCAGAGTGCAAACAGGGTCCTGTTTGGAGGCCAGTATGAGACATGATTTTGGTCAATTCCTAGTTTGTGTCATAATTCAAAATAATAGCAATAAAATAATAGCAATTTCATGCAGTTACAAATGTAATTTCATTGCTTCTTCCCTTCTTCCTTAAACGGAGAGACTATCTTGTTTCTATTCAGAGCACAGCACCCCTGGACACTTCAGCAGGGCCAAAAGCACTTCATGTCTTCACAGAAAATTGTATCCTGGTGGTGGCTCCGTTCTCGTTAGTTTTAAATGAAGACTAAGACCAGGGAAGTGAAGCCGATGCAGAAACAGCGAAGTGAAATCAGTATAATGCAATTTGTCTCTGAGGCAAAATTAGTCAGTTCAGCCATTTACAGAAAATCATTAAGACTGTAAATAATACTCCAAAGACCAGTAAAAGAAGCACGAGGGAAGAGAAAGATAATTCCATATTTACAATATCTATATATGCATACACATTTATGATCATTGTTTTGGGATTAGGTAAATAATAAGCATCAATTTGGCCAGGTACCATTTAGTGCTTGTACTTGGAGTTGTCTGTAGACCTCACAGGAGAAATAGGTCTTGGCAAGACAGACAGCAAAAGAATAATAGATTTACAAGTCTTTAAAAACAGTAAAGCATGTTACTAAATGCATTATTATAGGTACTGAGACTATTTAAGTTCTGTGATAGTCATTAGTTTCAGACTCTCTGTCTGCTGGGATTAAGTTTGCCCCAGTAGTAAGATTTATGTGAAACTGCAGTGTTACAGATGCTAGAACCCGTTTTGCTCACTTCACACACGCAAGTCTTCAGTGCCATCCGAGAGCTCAACTGATGTGTGCTCTGTCTGTCGTTACCTGTAATCTCTTACAATAACCTAAGTTATTACTACAGTTCAGAGAACAGCCATAGGACCCCTTCCCAAATGGTACCATCACATGTGTAAACACACATTCTCTAAATTTGATGCTGGTACTGTTTTTGCATAGACTACTGCCCAAATTTTCCTCAGGACATGAACTGCTATGTCCATAAAAACAATATATGCCTACAAAGTGAAGTTCTGGAGAACAGAAAAGCCTGAATGCAAAATCTTGTCAACATATAAAGGCCACACTTGAGTGCTTGTCCCTAAGCATGAAACTGATCTACCAGTTTTTCGTCTGTAGGGGAAATGTATGGGATTCCCCTCGACTTGGGTGTCTGTCTCTTTTCCCAAGTAACAAGTGACAGGATGAGAGGAAATGGCCTGAAATTGCACCAGGGGAGGTTTAGGATGGACATTAGGAACAATTTCTTCACCAAAAGGGTTGTCAAGCATTGGAACAGGCTGCCCAGGGAAGTGGTTGAGTCACCATCCCTGGAGGTATTTAAAAGACATGTAGACGTGGCGCTGAGGGACGCGGGTTAGTGGTGGACTTGGCAGTGTTAGGTTAATGGTCGGACTTGATGATCTTAAGGGTCTTTTCCAACCTAAATGATTCTATGATTCTATGACTTTAGAAACGGCTTGCGTGCCAGAAGCAGGTATCTGCACTTTTTCACCCAAAACAACAAATCTCATGTCTCTGGAGAAAAAAGGCTGTTTACTCTATTATACTAACATTAAGTATTGCAACACTCAACATACACGTTGTTAATACATAAACTATATTGTTTCAACCGTGTCCTCCGCATTCCCCACTATTCCCTGTGTTGCTATCAGCTTGCTTAATTTATTGTAAGATATAAACTCCTTATTATCATTAGTTACTTCTTAGGTACCGTAAACATTTGTAAAGCTTAGCAATAAGAAGTAAATATTATTGTGATATTATTAAAATAAGAATGGGGTGAAACAAACATATGATAATTGTGAAAGATACTGGGATACGTTTGTTCAACTTGGGTGTATTTTTAGGACACAGTCTATCTTAGTGACAGAACATACAAGAGGGAAGGAATTTCTGAGTGTTACACTAAGTTCTTTTGTTGGTTTTCTAAATATTCTGGACCAAAGTCTCTCTTGCAGTCTCTTATAAAACAGAGAAAATATTTTTCCATCCCATGGGAGCATTGTGAGACTTACTCATCTGCTACATAGATAATTCCCAGCAAATAAAAACGCCACGAGTCATTCTTGGTATTACCTGTTCCTCACAGCTTCTGTGACAGGACAGCTGACTACAGCCCGGTGGGCGTATCACCAGTTCTCGCGGGGACCACCTATATATTTTTGGACAGGCTATCAAATAAGTAGAGAACAAATAATTCCCGGGTTTTGTGTTCAACTGCAGCTTACATAGCTCATTTTTAATAGAAAAATGTGTCGTGTGCCTCTCATAGCCTTACTCGAGCTGAAAGCACGCTGAAAAGAACTGGCTTGATGTGCAACTTCTGTCAAGTGGTGCTGACACAAACAAGGGTTCGGCTTTAAAACCAGAAATAATAGGGAAAGTGAGTGCCTTTGCTAGGTATCCTTCCTTGTTTGCAAACATTTGGTCTGTGATTAAAACAAGGAAAGACTTCATTACTGGCTGAGGAAAACACAGTAACATAAGTAAATAAGTGAAATATCCACACCCATCATATCTCTGGCAGTGGTTCTTTAGTTCACTTCCCTACCAAGTGGTGCCAAAGTCCAAGGAGCTAACATCCCTTTAACTCTTTGCCTTCTCCCTTTTCTCTCTGCAAGGCTATTAATGGTTAATGTATGATCACGATGAACTTGGCTGACGTGTCTCCAACTCCTATAGGAAGTGCTATCTGATCTGGTCCACCTACCCCGGCAACAGCAATTTATTTTTATTGCTGTCATCAGGCGTCCCCCACCCCCAGGTTCAATCCCGATTTCCACAAGTTCAGTGGAGAGCCAGCAGGAAATACCTTACTCGCGCTGTAAAACTGCCTGTGTGCCACAGCATGGGAGCAGGCTCCTACCGCAGAGGCACTGCGGTGACTTATTTGACGAAGGCTTTACTAGACAAGGACCAGCAGCACCCCAGATCCTTGCACAGGGCTCGTGTCATACCAAGGGCGCCCCCCAGCATGGGAAGGGAACCCTTCCCTCATCCCTGTCTTCTCTGTTTAATCCTATCTTCTACCCATCACAAGCTCACTTAAGCTTTTAGTACTTCCTAATGAAGTTTCTTGGAGGGTTTCTGCATAAAAAGCTTTTAGAATTAAGATTCTCTGGACATTTATCTGTTCACCAAGAGTCGGTGGGAGAACTTCCTTTGAAAGGCCGTTGTCTGAGCTGGTGGATCCCCTTCCCAGCTCCGCAGCCTGTCTGCTCTGCCTTTTCCATCACACAGGACGGGAGTCACTGTCCTCTCCAGCTTCGCACCAGCGAGCTTATAGATAGTTGAGTGACTCTGAGCAAAGGTGTGGGACTCGGTTTAATCGTATTGTGTATTTCATTTTCATGGGTATATAAGACCATTGATATTTTGTATCAGCTTGCAAAAGGGCCAGTTTAAAAAAGGCATATTACATAGATGCTTGTTACGGCACAACCCAGCTGAGGGTCTTCTGTTGGTTATCAAAGTGAGGGAGGAGATGCCAGAGCCGTTTCCCTCCCCGGACCTCCAGCAGATGCAGGACTTGGTGGGCTTTTGGAGAAGACTGAACTTCACCAACGGCCGGTGGCCCTTGGGGGCTGCGCTGCCTTCCTCACACTTCACCCAGCTTCTGAGGAAGGACGAGCTGAAGCTACAGGCTGACTTACATACATTAGCTTGAGCACGACACCACATCCCTTACACCTTCCCAGAGGTGAACGGCCACCACGGCCTGCTGGGTGGCTGCCATTTTCCAGCCCGCCTCAGGCCCGACCAGCTCGTTCCCCCTGCGTGTGCTGGGGCGGTATGGCGGGCCCGGCGGGGAGGGAAGGCCCTTCACAAGCGGGGAGGTAACCGCCATGAACGGCCGCGCTTTCTGTCAGGTTTTTAGTCGTCGAAGGGTGAGGCGGCGGGGGTCCGTGCTCGCACCTGGTGCTCGGCGCTGAAAGGCTCGGCAGCGATGGCTGTGGAAAAGAGACGCCGGGCAGCGTTCTGCTCCCCCTGCCCTTCAGCCCGCCGCCCTTAATAAGGCCGTGTTTTTTAATGAAAAGGCGTAATTGCCAGGGAGACGGGCCGGCGGAGGCGACTGAGGGGAACCGGGACGGCGGCGGCGAAGAGGGGTAAGTCCCCGGAGGGACCCCCGGCCTGGCGGGAGGGTCCGCCCGGAGCTGCCCAGCCCCGGCGGCCTCCCCTCTCTCTCCCGCCCTCTCTCCCTCCCCTCCGCCTCAGTCCTCCCGTATCCCTGCATTCCCTGCTGCAGCACTCCCCCCACCTCCTCCTCCCCTCAATCCCATCAGTAGCGGCGGCCCCGGGCTCGGCTCCCCGCGCTGCGGCGGCGCTCGGCGGCGGCGCCCCCCCGCCGCGGCCGCCATGTTGGGCTGCTACGAGCTCGGCGGCGGCGGCGGCTGCTGCGTGTGACCGCGGGAGGGAGGGAGGGAAGGAAGGAGGGAGGGAGGGAGCGGCGGGGAAGAGGAGGGCGCGGAAGCGGAGGGGAGGGAGGGCGCCGCCGTTACCCCTCCCCGCCGCCCCACGCACGCACACACACACACACACATACACAGAGCCCACACCGGCACGGCGGGAGGATGCCCTTTGCCCGGGGGGGCGAAGCCGGCAGAGCAGCATCTCGCCGCCGGGAGTGAAGCCGCCGGGGCCTGCCGGCCCGCAGCGTGCGGCCAGAGCGGGGACGCCGGTGCTTTCCCTCCGCCCCAGGACGCGCACCGGGAGGAGGAGGAGGAGGAGGAGGAGGAGGAGGAGGGAGGAGGGCGCCGCCGCAGCAGCCATGGGAAGGATTTGACAGGGCTCGGAGCGCTTCCCCGCGGCGGTGCCGGTGTGTCGGGGCGCGCGTTCCGCCCGCCGCCCCTTTGGCGCAGCGGAGGAGCCGGGGGGCGACGATGAAGACTTTAGTTTTTTTGAATCACTGAAAAGCCTTAAAAGGAGACTCGGTAAGGAGGAGGAGGAAAGGGAAAGGCTGCCCGGGGCAGGACGTGGCTGCGCCCTAAGGAGGGGCGGCCGGGGGGGACCTGCGGCCCACCCCCACGGCGGGCGCGGTGGCCGCCGAGGCGCTGCCCGGCCGGGCCGGGGCCGGGGGGGCGGTGGCGGGGCTGCGCGGCCCCTTCCCTCCTTCCCCGCCGGTGTGCGCCCTGTTTTCTTCTTCCTTTCGTGCCCAGGAATATATAAATACACGTTTTCCCTTCCTCCCCCCCGCCCCCCCTTCCCCTCCGCGGTGGGAAGCGGAAGGCTGGTGCCAGCCGGAGGGGGCTGTTGGGCTGTGGTGATGCGGCGGGGCCCTGCTCAGCATCGCGTTGCATGAGCTGCATTTTGAATGAAGACCTTTTTAAATATATAAGTGCGTATGCCTCTGCACGCACGGTGAAATCGGTGTCAGTCAGTCTCGGTTGAATTCGAGTGCAATTATTATTATTAAAGCGTCAGGAGCGGCCATATATTCTTCCCCCCCTTCTTCTTAAGCGTATTAAATGATGTTTATTTTTTTTTCAGGATAACTATTTTCTTCTCTTAAAAATTATGCGCACACTCTATGTTGCGTGCCTGAAACTTGCAAGGGTTTAGTTTCAGGCTGGGAACGCCGAGGTGGGCTGGAAATTAAGTACTGCCAGAGTTTGACACTTGTTAAAAATGCTGTTGACTTCTTCTTAAACAACAAAACCCTCAAAAGATTTTTTTTTTTTGTTGTTGTTGTTTTGGCAAAGTAATAATAATCATTAAAAAAGAAACCCCAATGCAAACTGAAACAACCATGTCTGGAGAAGTGCGTTTGAAGCAGTTGGAGCAGTTTATTTTGGATGGGCCAACTCAGACTAATGGGCAATGCTTCAGCGTGGAAACCTTGCTGGATATACTCATCTGCCTTTATGATGAATGTAATAATTCCCCTCTGAGAAGAGAGAAGAACATCCTTGAGTATCTGGAGTGGGGTAAGTTTGAGTGTGTTTATTTTGTGTACATCCGTCCATGTTCCTCTCTGCTTTGTATAATGTCTCTGTTATTTACATGTAAGAGGGGATTGTTTATAACTCAGTGTTTTACTGGGAACTGTTATCAGTTTTACTGTATTTAAACATGGTGGTGGTGCTAAAAAGAAATCCATATTGGTTATTCATCTTTGAGGTACACATATAAAGCATACGTGTTTTTTTTTTTTTTTTTTTTGACATGGATCAGACTCTGGTACATAAAGCGTATTTGTTTGCCTTCAGGACCAGTTTTTGAGTTTTGTGTCCTAAAGTTGATGGGAATATAGAAGGGTGGGGGATGAATTCTCTTGATGCCTGTGAAAAAAGATCAGTACACAATCCTCTGATTTGCATCTGCATTCTAATCTATACAGCTTTAAAATAAAAATCAACAAGAAAATCCTCCAGCTCTCTTAAATGGTATGGGTTTGAAATGTCTGTGAAAATGGAGAAATTACATTCTCTTCTTTAACACAAAATCCTTGCTGACTTAATTAGATTGATTTTCCTGATGAGGAAAACAAAGTCGAGAAGCAGAATAAAATTGTGTGGTGTCCCCCCACCACCATTGCTGTTTTCTTTCTTCATTTTGGGGAGACAGGCTATTTGCAGGTTTTTAAATGAAAACGGGTGAATTATAGCATTCCAGTTCTTCTTAAGTTGTCACAGAACTGATTGCTTCTATGTTTTTCTTTTTATTAGTTTTCTTCCTCCTGCTAAACACAAATGCAGAGCAGAAGATGCAGTCTGACATAAGAACCTTGATGAGAACAGTTACTGTATCTGACCTTCAAACTTCAAAGTCATGCTGCACTTCTGCATTTACATGCAGAACCATTTACCACATTTGCTTTGTAATAAATACATCAGCAAGTCTCCTTTATTAAAAAAAAGGCACATTTTTGAAACACGTAACAGGCATTTGATTAATTAGCTGGTTGAGCTCTTCATAATGAAGTCACTGAGGAAAGACGTTGTTTTGATAACTGATCTAACAACTTGAGGCTGATATGTGTTTTATTTTCCTGCTTCTCACTGTAGTCATACTGACATCTAAAGGACATCTGACTCAGTAATTAAGTTTCTTCTACTGTTCATATTGCACTAGTCTTTGTTTTTTTTTTATTATCTGGAGGAGCAGGCTGTAATTAATGCGTCCTAGCTAAGGAGGAAATAATAATTAAAAGTACTTCTGAAGAATCTTCCCTCTAAAACTTGTCACTGTAGCATACAGAAGCTGTGAAAGACTAGGAAAATATGGTGTCTCCAAGGGTATTTTGTATGCAGAAACTTAGTGTAGTCTGCAGCGGATCTGGCCAGCTGATATCCTGTAAATAATAATAAGAACAAATTTAATCATATCAATGTGATCAGGGTAACGATGTGTTTGGGACCCATCATATTGGGTGCTGGTGCGTTCATTGGTGGCTGTTTGATGGACAAATGCATCATTACAAGGCTCTGACAGTACCCAAAGATTTCTGTAATAAACTTTACAGGCTGCTGATGGAAATAATACACTGTTTTGGAAAGGCTGGAATAAGGTTTCTTGCTGGCCTGTTTTTCCTGCTACTTTTCCACTCTCATGCTCCAGCTGTGCCTTAGCAGGACTCTTCAGCTTCCGATGAGACCAGTTCCTTCCATTTTCAAGGCTGAGTTACCCGAGTCCTCTGTTGGCTCCCAGCTCTGCTATCCCAGACTTCTACCCTGAGAGTTTTTTCAAAAGAGTTTGTGAGGTGAAATGCAAGAGCAACAGGTTCTAGTACCTGCCGTTGGAAGTAGTGTCTTATGTGAATGATGTCTTTGTCTTACAAACACTCATATGAGTTGTCTCTTCTGAAAGCCAGCCCTCCTAGTGAAATTAGCGGTCTCTGGCATTTCTGTGGAAATCAGGGGGTTGGCAAAATCATGTTTTTACAGAGGTAGTGTAGCCTCCAGTGCTTGGGTGCAGTGGGTACTAAGTAGCTACTGAGGATACCCTGTTCTTTGATGTAATCATGACCGCGCGTACATCTCTCCCCAAAAGGGGAAACAATGCAAGTGGTTGATTAGAAAGAGGTTATATGTGGTTTTGAAGTCAGAGACATGCTGAGTAGTGGCAGATGCAGAAGGCTGGCAGCCAGAAATCATAGGTAGTGCCCATCTCCATCAGTGACTCAATGTTGAAGTGCTTTCAGCTCGTGGTTTTTTTTTTTCAGCTTCCCTATTTGAACGACAGGGAAGATACCACCAATTTCACACCAGGGAGTTCTGAAAGCTGCTGTACGTGAAGCACTCTTAGTTTTGAATGTACCGTATAAAATAGTGTGTATTAATTTATTTTTCCCATCAGTGAAATAAAACTCAGTGCGTGGTATGTCTGCTGGTGGATGTCAGTTGGTTGCTGTCTTGGAAAGACACTTTGTGGGTTTATGCCAAGCCTTCACAAATTTGCTTTATTACTATGAAGAGTGCAATCTGAAATTGTTGGAATTGGTCTTGGAATGATGTGGACTGGTATGTTTGTGCATTTACAAATTGCAAAGTACAAATTTACTCCTGAGACCTGTTCATCATTTTAAGCTTAAACTGCTTTTAAAAATTATTCTTTCTAGAAGCAAATAAGATTTATTTGTGTAGTTAGTTATTTTTAAGAAAAGGCTAATAAATAGCTGTTTGGTGATTACAGACTCCTCTTGAGCACAACAGCAAATAATTTTTTTTCTTGCTTTTCAGTGGTGCAGTTTTGAGGTGCTACTATTTGGTTTTGTGAGGGTCTTGGGGTGGTTTTTTTTTTGGAGGGTTGTGTATGTGTATTTTTATTTAAGCTGTTCAAGGTCTGAGATATTACATGCTATATTTCAGGTAAGACTGAATATTTGTAGTACAATCTAAATTTTTATTGGGAAGTGTTGAGGAGATATTCTAGCACAGAAAGGCTAATGTGGTCTTAGTGACAGCCATGTGACTCCTGCTATATTTAGGGCAACTAAGAAGCTTCATGTTCTAGAACCATGAAGCTTCACGGATCTTTTAGGACTATTTTATGAACTTGTTGTCTAGATCTATAATTTATTAGAAAATAAAGCAGGGTGAAACAGTTGAGCATCTGAATTGGTTGTTCATCTTTTGGTTTGATGTTATAAATAAGCGGAGAAAGTAACGTCTGTGCAACAAGAAGCTGAGTTTTACATTTTTGTAGGTTCTCAGTCTTTTGAGGTGCTTGAAATGACATTAGACTGGTTTGAAGTGTCAGGTTAATTATTTTGTGATTTAGAGTGTGTTACTTCTAAAAATCCTTTTTTTGGCTTAAAGTGAAAACATAATTACTTTCCCTATTTTTATACGTTACTAGTTTTGTGACATGTGGATAAGATGATATGATTTTATTTTTTTTTCTATGTAGGTATTTTATGTGCAAAGACAATCATGGAAACAACCTGTGTATTTGAGTTCTGAGGGTTAAATCAGGGCGTGTTCTGAGATGACAGGAAGGAAACGGAGCATTTAGATGTGGCTTGTTCTATGTATTTGATGCTAGTTTTCATTTTTATCTCTATTGGTAGTTGTATTTGTGATTTAGAAAAGGGATTGTCTAATTATAGCAACTGGAGCTTTCCAGAGAAAGTTATTAAGAATTCCATGCGCTTTGCTTTTTCGTTTCTGCGTGTGTACAAGTTGCCATGACTCAAGACTGTGAGGGAGGTAATGAAGGCTGATAAGCAGAACTTGAAAGAAAAATATAGTGATAGCAAGAAGCTTTTAGAGATGTTTTTGTTCTGGGAAAACTTCCTTTACAGTGGCTCCAATTTGAATTGGTTTTAAAAAGGAACTAGAAGAACGTTATTTAGGATGCATTGAAAGAAAATTAGAAAGAACTTTAAAATGTGTGGAGATATAAGGGAAGGAAGATGGAGAGCACTAGCAATAGCATGGTGAGGTGCGTGACTTGATTGAATCTGTTCTCTTGTAGGAAAAATGTAAACTGTCCTTTAGTGGTTTTTATGGTTTGGGGTGGGTGGTATTTTTTTGTGGTTTTTTTTGGTTTGGTTTTTTTTTTTTCTATCAAAGGAAGCTTTGGAAGATGGATTAAATTGTTCTCATTTTCAACTCTAGTTAGAACCGAAACATTGTGCTATTTATGCAGTGCTGATATAGTCATAGACTAAACTGTCATCATTGATCTCATACTTCTGTCATTCAGATGTGTGACATCTCTTCTGGACATTAAAAATGTTTCTGTCACCATAAAACCATTTTTTTTAAGACAGAGTTGTGGAGAGGTTGTCTGTGTTTTCTTTCTGGCAATATCTCTCTCATCTTTTTCTTAAGAAAAAATGTTATGCCTGTTTTTGAGCTAGGTTTGTTTTTAAACATTAGTAACAAAAGAAAACAAAATCCTTAGACTCCTGCTCCTCTTCTGTGTTATTTATCTATTTGTAGGTCATGAAAGAAATCACAGGCATTTTCAGCTATGAGCTGTTTATATTTTGTTTTTAAAACAGACTGTTAAAAGAATAATCCTTCATTTAGGTCCTATTCCTAGCAGAGACAGCAGTAAAAGACTTAGCACTCAACTTCTTTAAGTGTTTCTTATTACTTTTTTTTAAAGTAGACCTTGGTGCTTATTACTGTCTAACCCATTAGAAATACATTTTTAAAAAAAAAATTTTTTTTTTTTCCTTATTGCAGTCATAAACCTGGAATACTTCTTGGTCTGATTGACATAAGATAACACAGTTATTAAATTCTTTTTGGGAAAGAATGAGCATCCTGCTTGTCAAGGCCACTTAATATGTTGTTTCATTGCCTGCAGCTGAGGTATATGGAGCTATGGGGATCCATCTATGTAGAAGTCATTGTGGCATTCCTGACGCACAAATTTCTGTCATTGTTTACGATAACACTTTGCTTATTTTAAGTAAACTGTTGTTTTTGTTACATAGCTGCAGCTAACAATGAAATGCTTTTTATTGATTAGGGTGAAAGAAGAAGGTTCTTCAGTGCTGTCAAATAGAAACGACCTTCAAGTCTCCATGTTTCAGAATACTGTGTAAACAGCTTTTATAAGGGTGCAGTTTTACACCAAATTACTTGAAAAAGAAGGCGAAAAAACCACAGGAAAATATGTAGGAGAATTGTTGCCTGTGCAGACCTTTTTGTTAGGTGGCTCTGTGTTTAACCTCTATAGCTTTTGAATTGTGACCTCTCCCACATTTATTTCAGTTTTGATTCTTGTCTTGAACACAGGAAACTAATTACTGTAAGTTTATCAACAGTTCTGATGTGATCAAATGAGCTGTGAGACCATCCAGTTAATTCTACTTGTTTTGCATTAGAGTTAAAGCCAGTTTCCAGTAGAGTGAGGCATTAACCCATTGTAACACGTATTTCTCAGCACACTTACAGTACACCAATTTTTTTTTAAACTTATTTTTATTGAAATTAAGGGGTTCTTTTAGGGATCTTCTTTTTGGTTGCTTTTGTTCTTTTGTGCAGGGAAAGTTTTGAAGTATTCAGAGGCTTTGGGATTTTTAATTTGTTTTATGTTGACTTCTGTCAGTGATGTCCTTTTTATTGCAAAGGGGTACTTCTTGCTTAGATAGAAAGGTAACTAATACTTCATTTTCAGGAATGCCCTTATTCTGTACACAAATTCCTAGCATGGTTTGGTCTAATTGAGACAAATGGAGAAATATGATTATATGAGTTAGTCTGCTCAGTGGGCATTGTAAACCTCATGACAACGCAACAAGTTCCCTGTTACTAAGACGTTTCATGTTGAAGGGTTAACCCAATAGTTTATTTGTGCAACAATCATAACTGTAAAACGTACTGCTGAAAGTGTGTTTGAATTCTTAACCTCTGTGTAGCATATGGCGCTGTGCATGTGTATAGCTGATTAAACTACTTGTCTTTTGGCCCTTCTCTCCTGAACTTTGCTGATGTACTCTTCTATAACCTGTAGCATATTCTTAGCTCACAGTTGACTGAAAGAAGGGTATTGTGCTATAAAAACAACGAGCTTATTTGGCCCAATACAGTTTAATACATTGTTATGTATATATACTTTTTTTTCTTTTTACAAAGATTGAGAGAAACTACCTTTCTTTTTGAAGTTCTGTCTTACACCCATAGATCAGCGCTTGAATTCCGAATAGCAGCAGCAAATAAAAGTAATTCACTTTTGAGTCCTACCTGTGGCTGGATAGTCAAGTGCCAATGTTGTTTTGAAATTTTATTGCAAATAAATTGCAAATACAGAATTTCCAAATACAAAGTGGATGCAGGCTACTACCCTGGAAGTCATTATTTTCTGTAAGTGGAAACTGTAAATTATCCTGGATATGTCTTTGCAAAACATTAACCCATTCATGGCATCTCTAATTACTTATATACTGTAAAATACTTACCATTTCCATTTGCACAGCAAACTTCCAGAAGCAATTAGATCCTGTTGCCAAGCTGTAAAACCTAAGAAAGGTACAGTGGACAGCAGAATTAAAAGAAAAGGCCAACTCCTGGACTCGTAAGTTTTATCTTTTGGCAAAGCAGGCATTCCTTCCATAAGCATTTGTGCTTGTTTAATTTGATTTTCTTTTTCTGGCTGAACAACTAGAATATTTTGTTCTACTCTGGTCTAACTTACCTCAACACATTATTTTTCTAAAATCCTCATTAAGCTTGGGAATGCCACTAATGTGGACTAAAATCTTTAAAAAATGCAAGTGATTTAGGTCATTCATGTGCAATCTTTTGTTAACTACAAGATTTTTGTTTCAAATAGTTTAAACATGACAGTAGGCTTAATAGTAACTGCAAAAATCTTCTATTCAGACGGGTCAGTTTGCTTTATTTCTACTAATACAGCCTAATTAGGTTTACTAGCAGTCACCGTGGATCAAATCCACATGAGGTGTATCCAGACTCCCGAGACTTTGTGTTTCATAATTCTTCCTTACCCGTATCCAGACTTCCAGTTTGATTTAAATTAGTTTTGTTACACAATATTGTAGGTTTTTTCTATCCTTAGGGATCATCATCTTAGTGCACCTTCTCTCTGCATCTTTTTGGAAAGATTTTGATCTGGAGCTTGTGGATGTTGTGAACTACAGTATTTTGTAGGCCGTTTTGAGGGGAAAAAAAAACCCAACCTTTTAAATATATTTTTTTTCAGCAATTTAGTAGAAATGTGTGGTAATTCTTTTTGTAGAAAGACTAGGTGAGTTTAGAGTGGCATTCCAGAGGGGAGGGAAAAAGCATTCGTAGATGTTAATAGCAGTAATTAAGTTTCCTTCAAATGCTGTGGGATTAGACCAGCAACACTTTTTTGTTCTTTTTGTTCAGTTTCTTTTCAGTCCCAGAAGTCTGGGCTTGGAGAGGATGGTATTGGCTTAGCTTGGGAGGTGGAAGTACTTCGTTCTCAGAGTGGAGGGTACATGAGCAGTTTTCTCTGTGTAAAGTGATTTTATTTATTTATTTTTGAAAGTATTCCCTCTCGCTGTTGTCCTTGTTTCATCCTTTTCGTCTTAAAATCCTACCTTATTTTAGGCTTGTGTGACTGTCCTGCCTGTGAAGTGTCCTCACCTGCGGTGAAGGGCCTGCAGGTCTTCGTTTCTGAGTTCTTCCTCCTTTCCTTTCTTTGTGTTTTTTGTGGATAACGCTTTTCCAAAGCAAAGCTTTAAGGTACTTACCTGCTCTAAGCTGAGGCCTCCTGCTCTTCTCTCCTGCCTTCATTTTGTTGCTTTTCATCTGAGCAAGATCTCAGTTTGTCTTTCTAATGCGATGCAGATATCCATGTGTCAGGTTAATCTTCCTGTGGCCAAAATCTTGGTTTCTGGATTTTAATGTTTTTTGTTTTGTGTTTCTCCCCAGTCATTTCCAATACTTCATGACTTAGTTTGTCAGGTTCATAATACAGAGGTTGTGTGTAGAGACTGGTAACAAAAAGAAGTCACCTGTGTGAGAAATACACACAGGTTTTACCTTCAGGTGCACCCACATAGCATTTTCTGTAAACACCTGTTTATATCTTGATGTATCAATTGATTTACTAAAGTTAATCATTTGTACTTGTAAGCTCTTGTAGAGATGGGGCCTTGGGCTGTTTGTTCTGGCTGTGAGTAAGAAATTGTGATCTGTTTTAGTCCTGTGGTCTAAATATGAAGTGACTTAATTGAGAGTAAAGCTCTATCATTTCAATACCTAAAACTAAAATAAAGAAGTGATGGGAAGGGTGGCAATGACTTTTGTTACAGGAATGCCAAGTGGTTTAAGAAAATGTCATTCGTGCTGTGGGGACACCATAGTCCCAAGGTATTTCCTGCTCTCCCTCCTTGAAAGCTCTTTCACCTTTACCACGCTGCCTTTTGTAAATAAAGCACTGTGTTTTTTGAATGTTTTGCAGGACACATAGTAACAAGAGAAGGAGGAAACAGAAGTTGGTTTTTTAATTGTAACTGGCTGGTTTTATCATGGGTGGGGGCTGATTTGATGGTGCCTTAAGGCTGGCTAAATCCACTGATCTCTGTTTTGCTGGTGCTTACGTGGGCACAGGGACATAATCCAGTCGAAAAGTAACCCTGCAGAAACGTGTTGAAATCTGTTGATCCAGTTGTGTGAAGAGATTGTCCTGGTGTTTGTACAAAAGTGGGTATGTGTGTCTAGGACTGTGACAGCCCAGACTTCAGTGGCTTCACCTACTGTAGCTCCAAGTTCAGAGATTGCCCCTCAGATTCCCTCTAAAATCCAAGGAAGCTACAATTTTGAATCGAATTTTGACGTCCCCAGCTTATTCTGACAGATACTTGGTGTAGAAATTCAGTGAGCCTTTTTGTTTCCATAACAGTTACCAAAATTTTCTTGCAATGAGGAGATTTCTAGTCATGAATAGGGGTCTTCAAAATAGCTGTCTGATTTTGATGATGGCAGTTCCTTGGAAAAATAAAGCGTTGGTGTATTTGTGTGTTTTGTGGTATTTGGCGTAGTATCACTCAATGCCTTTAAACAGTTTTCCTTGTACGTTTTGTAACTGGAAGTCAAAGATTCTTATATTAACGTGCTTGGAATAGTTTTGTTCTATTTCCCCCAAGTTCTAGAAAGCACTTGATGTCATTCTATTTTGTGATAATTTAAAAGGATCCTTTTATAATTTTGGTAGGGACTAACACAAAAGAGACTTGTTTTTACTGTGATCTGATGTGTTACAGGGAAATTAGAGAAGCCGCTACTTACACAAATAGAAATTTGCAGAGAAAATCATTATCATTGAGCTGTGCTGGTTTTGTCGTAAGACACTTTATTTTGTCGTGTCACTCGACCCCCAATATTGACTATTTTTACCTTCATAGCTAGCAACCACTTTCCGCTAAAGAAAGATGTATTTCTAAATGTCTGTCATAATTTAACTCTTGAAATAAATTTAGGCAAATTGGTTTTTCTGGATCTAAGTATTTGGTAGGCTAGCTTTTTTGTTTTCTTCATACTCTTACCTATTTTTCTGAAAGTTAGGAATTGACTTAGTGTCTCCACTGACTATAATCCAGACTCTCAAAAAGCAAACTCTAAATAGAGTTAAGGTTACTAAGAGAAAATGGTATATGATGTGTATTACCACAGCTGGTGTGCATTATTTCGTTAACTTGGTATTTCTTGGTTAACTTGATCCTCGAGTAACACTTTGACTTGAGAGAAGGTGATCTGGGAACCAGTTGCTTCTAGTGACATGGTTTCTTAGCTACTTCAGTGAGTATCTGTACAAATACGCCGTTGAGTATACGCCTCCTGAGCTCATGTTAACACCTGAAAAGTCTCTTCCTGGGTGATTTAGCAGACGTATCTGTATTGGTAGCATCCTACTGCTTTAACTGTCGAGGGCAGGGGGGAAAGGGTGCAGCAGGGGCAAGGAGTTGCTGATTTGTTGTTTAGCTACACTTTTCTTGAATTTTTACATTCCTTTTCTCCAAAACTAAGATTATTTAATGGAATCAGTATTGTTTACTGACAATATTACATTAACCTTGTGATCCTTGGCACTACCAATAGAAGAGAATCTCTTCCAAGAAATTCTTGATGTTAGTACTTAAAAAATTTGCTTTAATTTCACCATTAAGTTTTCTTCATAAGGGAACAATCCAGTCTTAAGGTTTTTTGCTTCATCTTGGTCACATAGTTTATTTTGTCAGTAAATGTGTTTAACCACGTATATAATTATAGTTATAATTACAAAAGCTTCTTAAACACCCCAAAGTCTACATGATATGTTGCTGTGCATTGACTGTTTCTAAAGCCTCAATGCATTCAGTTCTAAAATATGCTGAATTTGTGGCACTAAAACCTTTCAATGACGTCAAACTGTAACGTGATTTTTTTCAAAACTTGTCTAATTTTTGTCCATGTAATCTTGTGGGTTTTTTTTTGTTTACACCAACCCACCTAAATTAAGAAGTAGATTGTTAATTGACAATTCTTAGTGATGACTGCTCATATTCAGCAAAGTTAAATTTTACATTTTAAAACCTAGGAGTTAAGCAAATGTTATTCTGTCTCTAAGAGAACAAGTTTCTTGCCTTGTCCCTTCCATTTCAGAGAGGGGTTCCATCTCTTGGGGATTTCCTTTTATTTTTTATGTCCTTTTCTTCTTTTTCAGTTTAGGGGAACCACTTTCTCTAAGAAGTCACTGTTAGATCTGCTTGGATCAAAGTAATTCACTAGCTTGGGGGAAGTATTTTCTTTATTAAAATAAAATAGTTTTGATGTTATCCCACTGATTCTAAGGCAATAAAGAAAACTTTGTGACTGATAGATTTTCATGGCATTTTTGCAAATGTTAGGTTATCATTTGTTTTTGCTCTTACTTCAGATTTTCAATTTCTCTCAGGCACACCTTCTCCAGTTCTTTCTGTATTTCACCCCTGCCCCCAGCATAAGAAATTGTACACTCTTACAGTGACAGGGTGCGAAGGTCGTTCTTAGCACCGTTCCAGCATCAGGGCTACAAAGCCATTTCCTATGGGAAGCGGCCGAGGAAACTTGCAGGAGATGGAAGATGGTAAATGAAGTAATTTTGGCAAAGCTACAAGTATTTATTCTTGGTATGCTGATCGTTGTTTTCAATAACACCACTTCCACCACGCCCAAAAGCTTGTGGCAGAATTTTCATTAGCTTCAAGAGAAGGGAGGTCAAGCATGTCAAACTGCACATTTAAGTTAAGCATAAACACCTCAAACCACAGGAGTTTAGGGTCCTTTGTGTGTGTATGTGTGTTTATAAAAACAATGTAGCTCTTCTGCGTTGTGCCATACCTGATGTCCTTTCTCACTTATTCAAATAAGAGTATTTGAAGAAATAATTGAAGTTTGTAAATGTGCTATTTGCAGACATTTTGAGCCTCACACTATCACTCTGCCTTAGTGTCCATCTCGTACCATATTTTTCTGTGCTTGGCATTTGAGGACTTAAGTCTTATTTTTCCCTGCTGCTTTTTTTTTTTTTCTCTTTTAGAGAAAAACAGGCTCTCCAGTGAAAGGCACGTTTCCCAGCCATAGGTGGTGTGTTAGGACTTCAGAAAGTTAGGACATCTCAATAGGGAAGGATTCACTAGCGGATCTTTAGGAAGGAGATCGCCTATCAAAATAAGTCTGTGTAAAATTATTAAATAGAAATTCAGATGGTGTATTTGGAAGACTGTGTATATACGTAGATACAGACTATATGTATAGGAAAACATTTTCTTTTTTTACAATAAACTTATATAGACTTTGTGGTAGGCGTTGACTTGGAGCCATAAGCCAAAACTGTGATGTCTGCTTGGTAGGAAGAAGAAAGCGTTTGTAAGCCAAATTCTGCTCTTGTTTAATGGAGGTAATTGGGGAGTTTATTCACTGATTCCATGATAGTAAAGCGGTTCATATTTGCTGCTGAGCTTTTAAAGAAAGCCAAGTCACTTACTTGAGGGTATTAACTGGTTAAGTATTTAAAACTAGAATTCAAGTACTTTTTCTGGGTGTCCAGAGAGAATATTTCCTTTATTTTGCTTTAATGTTTTAAAGTATACTTAAAAAATATATATTTCTTTCCAAGTTGGGAGGGTTCTAAGTGCTCTTTTTTTTCCCTTTCAAATGACTCCTGGTGACAAAGTAATTTACAATGATACTGGGCACTTGTGTGTATTGCCTTGAAGATCTGTTTGGGAAAAGTGGGTGATTATTAGCATCTTAAATATCTCTGCAAAGAAATGGAGGCAGAGCTGTGATTTGTTGAAGGCCATTCAAAAATTTAGTGGAAAAGCAGTTTCTAGGATCCAGGTTTATGTGTATGTTCATTCCAAATTTTTTTTTCAAAGTTTTTGAAATGTTTGCTGTGGAAATTCCTGAAGGTGTGTGTGGTTTGTAACTTCTGTGTGCTTAAGTGTTTTATTTATTTGCTTAAATTTTCAGTGTACTGTTTGGGTACACTTTTTCTTGGCGTCATTACTCGAGAAAACTTGGAATCTTATTTCTGTGATCTTGTTGCTGTGACGTCCTCTTTCCTCCCTCTCCTGTAACTTTAGCATTGTACAACTCAGAGCAGTGGCAATTGTTTTATTTCTCATAAGGGAAGTGCTCTCTTCTGTAGTGGTCAGGTGGATGCTTGCCAGAATTGTGTTTTGAGCAACTGTTTAGGTATGCTGAACTCGGGCCTCCATAAAAATTAAACGTCTTCTAAGTCTTAATGCAGTTTGTACCTCACCTCGTCAAAAATCTCTCCTGCAGCTCCACAAAGTACATGCGTGCCACTGGCGTTTCAGAGAAGCTTTCCCCAGAGTGGCTAAATATCTCATATGGAATGTAATGTGTACCTTCAAATCTTGTCTCATACTTACTATTTATGAAATAGGTCTGCGTTGGCTCCTGCTGCGTGTAGGCCTTGCTTAGCTTGAGTGGACTTTGGGGAAGTGTCTGTTGTTGCTGTTGGAGCAAGTAACTGTTAAGCTGCAAAACTCAGTACAGAGAGGAGAAAGGGAATTTGTATGTAACATTGCTATGCTAGAAACTTTTCCCATAGAACTTTGTATGCTTTCAGGAAGTCAAACATGATGACAGGAGAGATAACAAAAAGTTCTTGACTATAATCTCCAGCTAACACTGGAAATTATCTCCTGGAAAGCTGTGTGTGCGTAGGTATTGCTCAAAAAACTCTTAACTGAAGGTTGAGGCAAGTCCTCTTATAACCTTGCATTTAGTCATCAGTTGAGGTAAAAAGGACAACATAGGTAGGCAATTTCACAGTATGGTTACTTCTGTGGATCAGGAAATTCCCCCTCCCTGTCCCTCCACCCCTCCTTTTTTTTCTGCCTGGTTCTCCTGAGTGTCTGCTTCCTGCCTGTTCCCACTGTGCTCTGAACCGCCCTGCAAGGAACTGATTTTAAAGCAACTGTGCTAAGTAAAACTCAACTTTCCATTAAGAATGGATGCTCTACGTTTTTAGTTAATTTTCTTTCAGTGTTCTGTGCTTAAAGACTTTTGAATATGTTCTGTAGGGTGCCCTGAGGTTGGTTGGTTGGTCAGTCGGTTTTTACAGCAACTTAATCATGACATGCCAGAGTCAAAATGCTGTATTTTTCTTTTTTAAATAGTACTGCAAAAGAAAAATTCAAGAACTAATCATGAGATATTACTTCACAGATAGCAACTATCTTGCAGGCCCAGTGTAATTTGCATAATACATAATGTTTTGCATCAGAAGTTACCATAATTGATTTATGGGGCAGTTTGTTTAATAAGGATATTTCTGAGTGATTTCATTGTCCTGTTACAATTTGCATTTACTTTTGTGTTTTGTTTGTGCAGAAACATTTAGTACAAATCGCTGTAATTTTTCTTTTTGTTCTGCCAGATTCAAATGGCAAAAGTTCTTGAGGTGTCCCAAGGTAGTTAGTTATGATATACCTGGAATAGAGGAATTGGAGAGCAGGGGTTGAGTTTCTCCAAGTTCTTCAGTGAAAGTATGGCAAGGGTTGGAATTTGCCTTCCATGGCCTACTGCCATAGCCAGCCCTTGCGCATACTTTCCAGCTGTGGGGAAGGAATAGCTGTTCCTCTACTGTTGCGCGTTTAGTATTTGTAAAATTACATTTAGGGCTCTCATTCTTCATTCGATACAGTAAGACTTTAGAAACTTACCTCCTATTCTTTCTTTTGCAGTGAGATATGGAAGGTCACAAATTAATCTGCACTCTGAGGTGAAAGGCTTTATTAAAATGAATTTGTTTTCTTGCTAGTCTATGGAGAGTGGAATTTGGTGTTTTAGTCTGGTCTTGGCTTCATTAGCAGATGGATTCTAGAACAGTAAGTTTTTATGAATGTTTTTTGATTGCTTAAAGTGATCTTTCTTGGAAAAAAAAGTATTAACAAAGTATGAGACTTCAGCCTGACCACATGACGTCTGAAGTAATGGATAGTCATTCCCACCTGTGTAAAATCAAAGGCAGTCAGAACAGTAGTGGGTTTTAAAAATTTTCTTTTGGTATGGAACAGTAACAACTGAATGAAGTGCAAGCTAGTGCAAAACCAGATCCTACATCAGTATTTGTTTTGGAGAGCTTCAATAGCTCATTTGTGGTTTTCCTGCTTGTAAATAATGCAGTTATCCCATCTCCTGCTGAATGTTTTTATTCTTTGTATTTTCTGCTGGTGGATGTATCTGTGCCTCTGAGCTATATTAAGAAAGGGTATAGAGCCAGTTACTTGCTGATTTCTTGAGCTAAATCCCAACTTGCACAGAAGAACTTAATGTTCTCCTGGAGGTTCTTGGGTCCTTTCCCCCTTTTCTTCTCAATCCCATCTAACAGAGAAAGCTTTCTTGTGTATAATATTAATATCATAAGTCCCTTCCATTTTCTGAACTCAGTACTGTAGTAGTGAGCTGCGGATTAAATGGAGAGTAATTCCCTTACCTCATCCCTTTGAATGTTTTTTTCCCTTCTTGCTTCTTGTGCCTTTAACTGGTAGCTGAGACTCTACTGCTGTGCTCAAGAATCTCGTAGGCTTTATTAACACAATCAAAATTAATCTTTTTTGTGAGGTACTTTTCTGCACCAAGCATGATAATATGTTACTCAAAAATGTCACTGCAGATGGTTGCACTAGAAAAGAGGCATGCTTCTCTTGTGAGTTCTTTAACTGCATACTATGCATGATTTTGGGGTTTACTAGCTTTTTAGGATTCAAAACTTAAATACTTGAAATAATCCATTAATATTTTTCTTTTTGATGTTGTTCACAGTGTTAAGAGAAAGACAAACAAAAGAAAAGTCAATGTGGAAATTTCTCTTTCCTTTTTCTTTCAAGCCTGATAGCTCAGGAGGGAAACTTTACCATGAAAAATGATAATTTGATCCATCCCAATTCCAGTGGTGTTGCAGAAAGAGCACTGGTGTTCTGGTCGTGTTTGGGGCACTGCACTCCGCTTAGCTTCTGCACAAGTGCAAAACACGTAGTTGGTGGTTCAGAACTGTCTTTCTGTGTTTGCTAAGAGTTACGAGTCATTCTTAAACCTTCGCATTTTGATGTGACCTAAATGTGCCTCTGTGCCCCCAGTATACGTACCTTGCTTTTGAATGATTTCGAATCAATGACAGGACACGTAGGACCAAGTCTTGCTTATCTAAGTCTCAGAATTATTCCAAATGTAGAAGTGAAGTGACCTGAACAGTATACAAAGATTGTCCTTGAGCTGTTGGCCTAGGATGTTGCTGAATTTGAGGATTTTGTATTATATGTGAAAGTGGGCCCACTGCCTGGCAAATGTCTTCACCTCAAGCAGTCTCAAATAAGACCAGGAGCCAGTCCTACCTATGACTTGGAAATGCAAGGCCTAATTAATGAATACGTCACTGCTTTTTTTTACTTGATATCAGCTGGTATTTTGAAAGCACTTGTGGAAGTAGAATATTTCACTGTCACTGGAGCATTTTTTTCTCTTGGTTGTTGTTTCAGTGATAAAGATTTACGGCTCAGTGCCACATTTTGACATCTGCACACCTGAGGGCAGTGAACTGATTGTAGGGTGAAATGTATCTATGATAGAAGCAAAGCTAGCTTAAGAAGTTGAAGGTGATGAATTGTGTAACTCTTCCTTGTTGAGTGGTCAGGAGATTTTTTTTTTTTTATTGATGTCTTTCCCAGAAATACCACACCAGATCCTAATGGTGTAAGAATGGAGTAAGGAATGTCGATGTTGGTGTTACGGAGAAATTTACACGGTGCTCTTCGTGCATCTACGTAGTAATTTGGCTGCTTAAAAGCTCGAGTTAATTCTGGTTTTGCATGAAAGGTCAGGGAATTCCTTCTAATCTGAAAGAAAGGAAATGTGTGTATTGCTTATAGCTTTAGCCAAAATAGTCCATGTTGTACTTTATTCTCAAATGGGAAGGTAAGATGCATTCCAAATTACAACGGGGAGTCTTCCTGGGAATTGCTTTGCAGGGTAACGGTGTTCCTTTCTATACTTTTCTCTATTTGAGGGCACTTGAGCATAGAATATGAAGCATCAGAAGCCAGGAAGAAGGAACTGCAAGCAGCCAGTCTCTGCAGAGCCCCTGAACGCAGGTTTTTTTTAAGCACGCTGCAGAGAATAACAGGAGGGATGTTCAGCGTACCTTCCAGGAGCTCTGCCGGGTGTCAAGCCTGGGAGTGTCTGCTTCAGAGGACTGGTAGAAATTGGGTTTAGGAGCAACTTGAAGGTGATTTTTTTGTGGCCGTATCCTGAATGTTATGTAAGTGGATTTTTGCATTAAAGCTTTGACATTACTGAAGTGATTATTAAATGACTTAAGAATAAAGTATAAACCTCTGAAAATTTGTTTTGTTGCTAGTATGTATCTGTGATAGAAATAAGGAAAGAAATAATTAAAATTGTATAAATGCAAGCTGACAGAATTAACAATCTCTCTGTGTGCATCCTATCTTTGTAGCTGTATGATTGTGGTGTTCTTCCCCCCTGCCACCCCTACCCCCACCCCCCTGCCCCGACCTGTTTTTGCGTATCCCATAGGACAGTAGGGCTCTGAAAATTCATTCAGATTTTGTTGGGGCGGAAACTCTCAAAGTTAGCAGTTATGTAGTGAATGAAGTTGTGGTTTGCAGAAAAGGAAAATGTTTTTTATGGGGGAATTGAATGATGCTGTGGAGAATTTGATTCTCTTGCTGACTGCTACAGAGGTGGCTTTTTTTTCTTTATGTGATAGTAGATGTTAACCACGTATTTTGTATGTAGCCACTAATTGTGTGTTCGTCACATCTGGATCAGTCACTTGACTTCCTGTGGTTTGATGAGAAGAGATACTGAGAACTCTCAGCTGTCGCTGAAATCAGGTGGAGCTCTGTTTTAAACTGTAAAGCTCTATGTAGTGCTACGTGCTCTAAAAAGTTCGTACAAGGAATTCTGAAATTATTAGTTAATATTGGATGACTAGCTTTTCCCTTAATTTATTATGTCCTGATTGCTTTTGTCATAAAGGTGGTAATATCACTGGCTCTTGGAAGGGTATTTTGGAAGGTAATGCATTTAAGACCCTGCCATAAAGAGTGCATTTAAAAAATTTCGTGACAATTAAAAAATCTTGCTGCAGAAAAAATAAGACGTACTGTTTTCAGGAACCACCTGAATATATCTTATCTGAGCATTGAAAAGGTTGTAGACTGTCATCATTCAATAATCCATGCCCATCAGTCCATGCCCTCTAGTTTGTCACCACCTTAAACTTTAATCTTCAGCATGGACATCTTAGCCGAGTCTTGGACGTTCATTTTTTCTTTGACTTATCACAATTTTATTCTGATGAATTGTCTTTTGTTTGTGGTTTTTTTGTGTGTTTTTTTTTATAACAGAGTATTCGCTTTATAAATTACACATTATAAGGCATGCATGGAAGTCATAGTGTATTTATTCTACCTACTTTATTGTTGCAGCTGTTGTTGATCAAAACAGCCAGTTTCTCTGAACAGAGCTCATATCATTTTTGGAAACAGCTTCTGTTTTGGAAGAGATGAGTAGAATTTTTCTGAATTAAAATGAGGTGTGATGGAGCTACTGGTAGATGAGGAAAGGGAAAAATTTATATAAAAGAAGTGGTGACAAGTTTCGTTTGGCTTATTCTCAGTGTCACTATGTTTTGTAGATAGCTAGGGAGGGGGTGTACTGTGCCTAAAATAAGATAGTCTGTGTGTTAGAGAAGTAAGTGCATTTCAGAGCGCATGTTTAAAATTCTTATAGATTCAGTGAGAGTATGTAAATGTACTTAAAGGTTTCCAGAGAGGCATCTCGTCTGTCTAAATTAGAGGCTTTCTGTGAGGTACTTGTCTCAGCCTTTAGGAGAGCATAGTTCAGCTTTTGCATAATGCACCTGTCAGTTTGCCCTATCAACACTTCCCAGCTGATGCTGTTGTATCTTTGAACACACAATGATAACTCTAAAGCCATAGTCCAAAATACTTTCTTCTTTTTTTTTTCATGTTCATTTGAGGGAGGGTTGATCTAGGAAGCTACAGCTGCAAGATGTTTCACTGTTTAAAGCAATGTGCCTCAGCCAGTAGGGAATGAAGCCAGTGCTTCAGTTCCAGCTCCAGTCACTTATGGCCAGAAGACAGCATCCAGGCCCAAAGATAAAGGACATTCTGTGTCTCTCCTGCCTCACCATTTTTGGGAAAAGAGCACTATGTTTTGCTTCTCTAGTGGTAGGCTTTGTAGTAGGAACATACTCTTCTAGACCTTAAGTCAAGAAGAGGCGTAACACCGATTGTCTTTCTAAAATTCAAAGTATTGGTTTTTGTACTTTCCTGTTTTAAAATCTCACTGCTACAGAACAAAACCAAAGTGAGCTGCTTCTCAGTTAATCACAAGAATATTTTAAGCTGCACTGCTGCCACTGTGCTATGTATCTGGTATAGGAAAAAACCTTCCTTTTGACGGAGAGACGGGCATCTTGCGTCCCTCTTCTCTGTCTTGGTTATGCCTTAAACTGCTTCCATGTAACTGTTTGATCAGCAGCCTCTCTAATTCAAAGTTTTCAGTTTTCCTTGCTCTTGGCAATTAATTACTACCGTCTTTTTCAGACCCTTAGCTTGTAAGCTTAGGCGCTGTGCTCCTTGCACTAGACTTGAGATCTCTGTCTTTTAAGCATACTTAAAAAGATAATGCATTAATACTGCTGTTGGATACTCGATCCATAGAGTTCCTGGCAGCCTGCCTGCTTTCAGTGTAGAGGCAGTGCTGTACCTGGAGGGGTACAGGTGGTAATGGTGCAATTATACCGGTGGCAAAAAAGTTGCTGAACCTTGCGAATTTGTGCAGAATGATGCAAATAGCTTAGCAGATGAAGTAAGGGAAATTCAAGACAGATTTCATTGGCGAATTAATATGATTTTTCTGATCATATTTTCCAACTACTTCCATAGAAGTAGTCTGGAACCTGGAAAAGCAATACTTCAGTTTGACAGATTTGCAGGGTATGAGGAAACTGTCTACAGGACCTTCTTAATGGTCTGCTTTGCAAGAGTGAATTTTCGTGGTATAGGCTTACCATATCAGAAAAGGATTAGCACAGCCCTGTATCTTATTTTCTGCAGTGTTTTATGGCAATATCAATCCTCATGTTTGATTCTAATCAACTTCCTGATACTTGCTTTTTCTGTTCTTTAGCTGCAAAATGTAGGCAACGGTTAATACATGCTTCTCAGGAGTCTTAAGACTTCCTTAGCTGTAGTATGTGTTGCGCTTTGGAGAGACAATGTAAAATACAATGTTTAATATTGAAAGCTGTAAACTAATAATTTAACCCAGATCTCTGTCTTGCCCTTCTCTGTTGATGGTCTCAGGGGAGCAAAGGGTCATTAGAACTAATTGAAGTGAGTCTGTTGGAGTTTCCAGTGAGTGATGCTCAGAGAGAAGACTGGGAGAGGCCGGGTCATGGCCTGTGTACCCCACATTTGCGAGGGCACTGAACTCTGTGTATATGGAAGGGCCGAGCCATTGCACCACACTTCAGAGGTCTCCATGGCCATTTCATTTATTTTTACCTGCACAATACTAATACTCACCTTTTAATCAGAGGTTTGTATGAAGTGTTGTGCAGTGTTGCAGCCTGCTTAATTCTGTGAGAAGGATCTAATCTACAAATACACACAAATACCACCTCGAATGAAGGTATTTAAACTATCTGTATTTTGGTTGTGGGTTTGTTTTTGGTCTTTGTTTTTGTTTTTTTCCCCTCCTGGCTACAAGCCGGTTTCAAGTGAAAATGTGAGAAGTGGCACAGTTGCAGAATCCAAAAGAAATCTGAAATACTTCAAACATCTTGACATTTCTTCTAGAAGACAGTCTGTATCATCTGTTGATGTATTCAGATCTAGTCAATGTTTTTACCTATTATCAGCTTCTTAAACTTTTTGTTTGCGGGGAAACAGTAAAGCTTGTACTGAAAATAATCCTTTAAGTTGAACATTTCTAGTATTTAGTAGAAAAGCAAAATCCTCATGATCATTTTTTGCTGTCACTGGAGAGCTATGTGGGGTATTCATCCACATTTTGACTGCTCCTGAAGTAAGCAGCAAAGGAGAAATGCTGCAGCTTGTCCTGTCGTCACTGTTGATCTCATGCACTTGTAATGAAGTGATACAGTAATCATGGCAGTGTTGATATTTTTATAAGCAAAATATTGGTTTATTTCATACTTTAAAGGAATGAAGTTCTTGTAAAGTAATGGAAACATCAGTTGGCATGTGATACAGAAGAGAAGGTTTGTGTTTTTTTGATGCAGTTCATTCCAACTCCCATGTCTGCATACAAAAGACGATTACTAGACTTGTACAAAACTGAGTTCAGGCAAACACTGTGTCATTGCCCAATCCATAATATTTACAAAAAGTCACTCCGTGTGCTCAGATATGACTGCAGTATCATGCAAAGCTTGTTAATTAAATAATGTTTTAAAATTGTTTTTGAGATAAACTTCTTTTTCTAGCTGCTCTAGCAAAAGATAAATGGCTTTTCTGTTACTTATAGCCACTTCCTAATGAAACAGTTACACATGTTATACATGTTTCTAATACTTTTAATTTAGAAATCTTTTGAGCATTTACAGATAGATGCATAGTTGTGTGAGAACAAAGCATGGTCCAATATAAAAATAAGTGTTAAAATGTGAAAAATAAGTGTGAGTTCATTTCATAACTGTTGCTGATCTGCTGGCCATTCAGGTAAAATAGGAAATACAGACTTTTAAAATATATATTTATACACATTTAAAAAAATACAAATAAAACAAAGTATGTATTTTTATACAAAGAAAGTTTACAATATAGGAAGGTAATTAGAGCTATGTGAATGTTTAAGTATTTTGGTGTGTGACTTTTTTTTTTTTTTGCAAGACAATCAGCTGGGTTTTCTTGTACTTTCTAGTTCTAGTGTGTCTGAAGGCTTAAAATAAAAAAATATTTAAAACAATTTTTGTGAATTAAAATCTGGATCATTTGTGAATATATTTCAGTTTCGTAAATGGAATTGTGGGTAAAATCTGAAGGAGGATGTTGTAGAGATTAAAAATACATTTTATTTTTAATTTAGAAAAAGTGTTCCCTAGTGGTGGAACGTAACTCCAAATGCTTCATGTTTCCCTAAGCAGTTTCCTTTTCAGGAAGGCATGACCATGCTTAATTTTGTTTCTGAAGTTATTCTTGCATTGTGATGGAATGCTAGAGGCATATAGCTTTCCATAAACAGATCACAACTAAGTGGAATTTGATTGTGGTGGTCCAGATAGGAAGTAATTAAGTGTTTGAGGTTTGGTTTACTTGGGTCCATTTTAAGTACCTTAATGGATGTCTTTGGTTTTGGAAGCCTGGCCCATGGCATTGATAGATAATATCGAATGAATGGCTGTTACCAAAGAGTGAAAACGGTGTTTCGGTGTTAGTGTTATATTAAAAGAGCCTAATGTAAAGGAAACTGAAGTGCTTTCCTGCTGACCTTATTTGCTAAATCAAGGCTAACGCTAATGTGTGTCCAGTACAGACGTCCGATGGCTGGACGTTCTTTCATATTTAAGACTGTGTGTTGTGAGATGCATATTTTACACTGAAGTATAGGAAAGCCATTTTAGCCATTTTAGAAAGGGCCCGCCATGGTCTCCTCTGGGGGCTGCAGGGCCATTCCTGCTCCGATGCCTGCAGCACCTCCTCCTCCTCAGACCTTGGTGCTCCCAGGGCCGTTTTTCTCACATTTTTTCCACACAACTCTCCGCCTTTGTGGCGGTTTGCCCCTTTTTAAGCACATTTCCCGCCAACTCATGTCACCAGCGCAGCTGAGGGGCTGGGCAGGGCCCTGAGGCGGTCGTGAGAGGCCCCGGCCTCTCCTCAGAGAGCCCGCCCTGCCGCCTCCCCACAGGCACCCAGTGCTCCTTCCTCGGTCAAAATGGTAAGGAGTAGCCGAGAGTCAGGCTTAAAGGTGGTTTTGTTACACTGGATTAGTGATCCCTTCGTAAATTTGTAATGAGGCAAGTAGAAGTGTATGGGTCAAAACGGCTAGCGCTGAAATTAGATGGTGTTAAATTATCCACATTGCCGCACAGCCATGTTTTCTATCTCACAGTGCAACAACACTGTAGAATTCTAATTGGATGCAGAGTTGTAACAAAAATGTATCTCATTTATTCAAAGAAATGAAAGATTACTTTTTTCTTTTTTTTTTTTTTTCCCCCTTATGATGCTTTCCAATTCCAGTTGAAAATTACTTGCCTATCGTGGAATCAACTTTGAACCTTCAGGTTTTAGATCATTATATATTAAGATTAAAGTTTTATCAGTGTTGCTTTCAACCTTGTGACGCTAGAGAGTTTGAAAGTTAACTTTTAGGACAATGAAGGGGCTTCGCTTTCCCACACTGAACCGAAATCCGTACAGTACAAAGTTCCTGTGGCAGATCTGGGTCATTGTGCGCCTTTGTCTGTTTTTCCATCTTTTTTTTGGAGGAGGTAATCAGCATTTCTTCGGGAGCAATTTAACCAATGGTGGAAATCACCAAACACTACCCATGGTCCACCTGTGTGTTCAAGCACAGAGCAATCCGTAGCTGCCGCCGCCACTGTCGTCTCCATTTCCGCAGCCGTGGAGCAGCCCCGGGAATGAGTCTTCCCCATCCACCGATGCTTGAATTGGCTTGTAATATCCAGTTACGCTCTCAAATGTACCTGTCTGATTCCTGCTGATAGCAGACTTCGTGTTTGTAGGGCTAGTTTGCTATGCTTTGGTTGTGTGTCGAGCAGTATAACTGGTAGTCTTGAGAGACTCTCTTTTGTCTAGCCCAGGCAGCACCTGATTATTATGAATCTGAGCAGTCATTAAATACAGAGCCATTTTCATTTTCTGGGATGTCCCTTTTGCAATACGTGATATCCTGCTGGTAAACAACAACAGCTGATGAAATGTTAAGTAACTGTATTAATTTTAAGACCATTTTTGTGTTTCTCAGCATTTTCTCCTGCCTCTGTTACTAGATAAGAAAAAGTATTTATGTCTGGGTATTAATGGTACAGAAGTAACTTTCAAAATTTAGCACCCTATGTGTGGATTTTTCATTAGTGTTCTATTTTTCAGACCTATAAGGGAGCTTTTCATTTGACCAATTTGAAACCAAAGAGTATCTCTGATAGGTGTTAAGTGACTACTAGACCATTTCCTGTTGTTCTGTGAAGTGTGTGTGTTGTATTTAAATTCCTTTAGGGACGATATTTGGCATGTGAACTGTGTTACTGGTTTGCCCACAAATTAGGCAAAATTAGCTCACAGTGACTGTGGTAGAAGTCAGTCTTTTTTGACTGGGAGCAAAGTAAATAGAATATAAAACAGCAACAACCACAAAACCCTCTTTCTGCTCAATAAGTGACTTTTAAAATTTATCTATTTTAAATGAGGAAATGCTAAAAATAAATGTGGAAAGGTTGTAGTCGTGTTAGGCTAGTTAACGATCAATCTTCACTTTACCATGGATGTGGAGTTTATATGGTCAGAAGGTTGGAATTACTTTTCCATCGTTGGACTTAGCAGGTAAGTATTCTGAAATTGTAAATTGTAAAAAAAGAATTTGCTGTATTTACTGGAATAATTGTTTTGAAATACAAATTAGCACTTGCTCTGACAACTACTGTGTTCATGAAAACCCTGCTGAGGAATAGCCTGCAGAACAATTTCTTCTAGTACAGTTGTTTTTAAGTAATCCCTGTCAACACTGGGCATTGAAAATGTGCTAGCTATGTCGTGGTCTGAAACAGCTGTCAAATATAGTTTCTGGCACAAAGCCATCTCTAGATATTGTTGTATCCTGTTAATACAGAAAATGAAGAGAAAATTTTCTTCTGGATTGGTTAGATTTGTGGTCAGCAAGAAGAGGAAGAAAAGGTCCCAAGTTATAAATGAAAAGAAATTTGTTCAAGAAGGGTGTAAATGAAGCTTAAATCAGCGGCTGCGTTTGTTCACCTCATGTTTTGTTTTCCTGAGTGTAATGATGTACTTAGCCACATGCTTTCCTGAATCTGGGTCAAAGCTCGTACTGCAGTTTGACTTTGGGCTAAGATAAGCTGCACGATTGTAATTATAACTAAATTATTAGATACTACGTGGAAAGTATACTAACATTTAAGTAATTTCCAAATGCTTTCTCTTTCTGATGATCCAAAAAACAATGCAAGCAACAATAAATTTGAGGTTTGAGATAAATAGAACAACTATAATAGAAATCAGGAAGAAGACATTTTGGAGGGGGGCAGAAAGGGGAGTCGTTCCAAGGCACTGGCATGTCTTTCTCTACATATGGATTTCACTTTGGATAGGACTGTATGTATTCCAGTTGGCAGAATTCAATTTACAAAACTGATTTTTCATGGTAGCTAGATCACATCCTGCAGTATCCCGAGTTGATAAGAGAACTTAATTGTTTGGATAAGTATATTGGATTCCTCTCAGGGACTTGACTTTGGCAAGGTAGTTAGTATATTTCCAGTAGAGGACATGAAGGCTTGCACGCATTCTTTACTTAAACTATATAAAAGAATCTTTACTAGTAGGTAGTTTATATTTAATTCTTGCTTCCTCTTGGTCACTATGGTGATTTTGCTCATCCCTGACAAAGCCTTTTCATTTTCCTTGAATCGTAGAAATTAGAAATGGCAAAACCCTTTTAGGATTAGAGCATCTAGCACATTCTCTTGCTGATGAGGGATTTTTAGCAGTTTTTTTCTGCCTTTTGTTTTATGAAGGAAAGGAAAGGTCGTCTTTTGGAGCCTGTGAAAGAATTGTAGTGGAACGGAGCACTGTAACATCATACCAGATCAATGTAATCTAGTCTTGGTTTAGACAAAATTATCTTGTGTTAGAAGTTTCATGTTATTTCAAAAGAATGGTTGTTAAGGATGATGCTACAGGCTATGTTTAAGTATTGTCATTACGTAGTTAACATAACTAAATCCCTGTCCAGAAATCATGATTACATGTTATCTTCACTTAGCCTTTTCTCTGTAGTCAGTATGTGTCATTTGAAAACCACACCTCTCTTTGCTCATAGGTTTTCTCTGTGTGGTAACTAATACAGCAAAAAGTAAATGAATCTAAAGATAGTCTCCATGCCAAGAAAAAAAGACAATACATAGACACCACGTATGTCATGTCAAAATTGAGTGGGGATTTTTAAATACAGTTTGAAGTGTACAAAATCCATCTGGTAGAGGTTTTAACTGTCTGTTCCAGGTAATGAGCTGTGAAATTGAATGGGACTGTATAGGCTGATTATACTCAGTGGTTTGCAGATGCCTAACTCTTTTTTTAACTCTTCATTTACTGTATGCAAAATAGCTTGACATTTGTATGGCTTTTTTGCTGTTTATTTCAAGGTACTTGTTTCTGAAAGACACTAAGTACTGTGTGTCCTATAGTAGGAACATTGTTACAATAACTGTGGTGCTGATGTTTATTTGGGTGACGAGTACTGTGCGTTTTATGGAGAACATGGAATGAGCCAATGGAAGGACACTTCTACTAGATTCCTGTTTATTGAATTTTTTTTTGTTAAAATCAGGTTTAAGTAATGTGGCAGTTGTATCTCATTGTGTAAATGACACTTTTATGCTGTGTTTAAGATATTTGTAGCCACTTGCAGTGTTTTCAGCCTTTGGTCTTTTCAGATACCTATTTGCAACCCTATGCAGGCTGTATACTAATATACAAGCTTGCTGGAAAGCATTTCCATACTCTTTGTTTCCTCCTCTTCTCCTTCCGACCACGTGTATTTGCATTATACCTTATGTAGTTATTGACAACAGGGCAAAGATACCTACACTGTATCTGTCTTGATTTTTCTTTAGTTTGAAATCTTGGATTTCATGATTATTCAGTGAACCCACGAAGTGCATATTTTTATGGCTAACTTATGCATGCTACTAATTTGATACTAGCTATTATTGTTTTACTATTTGTATAGATCAAATCAGATCTTCAGGTTACAAATGTACAGATCTGTAATTTCTATTTATTGTAAGTATATTAATCAAATGACCTACACTGAAAGATGCCTGATGTTACACCTCATGGCTTGCAAAAGTTAGTTTTGTTAGAAATAAATCACAGCTGTTGTGTTAATGCATAGTCATTGCTCATCTGCAGTTCTGATCTCTTTGGTTTTCTACTTTCACTAAATCTAAGCATTCTTTGTAGAAACTCGTAGATTATTTGTGGTCTATGATATCACTGAGACTTGCTATACTTTTTTTCATGTAATGCTGTTGACAGATGAGTAAGTTCCTCTTGGTTTCCTCCCACTTTGTCATAGGAAGTCACATGTAATTGATTATGTGACTGAAGAGTAATGATATAACCACAGGAAATCCTGTGGCTGAAACCAGTTTTGTTCTCTACTTACTTTTGGTAATATTTTTGTATTTGCAGAATAGTATCTTTGATTTAGGACTGCATTGTACTTTTACTTCAGAAAGGTGGTGCTTTTTGCAACGTACACACAGAATAGCTGACAGTTTTTGAGATGGGGAATCTTTTTTACAAAAGATCTAAATGTAAATAGAAGTATTGCTGATAAGAATTTGTGGGTGAAAACTTGGAAATGTGGGTCACTTCAAACAAAATGAAAGCCAATAGTGTCAAATGCAAACAGGCACAAAGGGGTGGGGGGGAAAAGTAGCCTGCGCATGCTACATTTGGAGGTTTTGAAAGGTAAGAGGCGCATGGAGGCATGTAGGGCTTCTTGCTCATTGTTCCTTGGGATGGAACAGTGAGCTCACTCAGCTACACAAGTCCCAGTGCGTGTAGAAAGAAAGGCTATGGCTGGAGAGTGAGACCATCCTTTCTGAGAACACAGCACATTTCAATTGATTTAAACAAGTCTCTACCCTCATTATTGATCAAGAACAGTTTGTGTCTTGTCTTGAAGCTCTTACTTCCAGGACATAGCAATATGCACGTTTCTAATTGTTTTAATTTTTGTTTGGGGCTCTTCCATGACTGTTGAGGAGTATTAGCATTGTTGGGTGTCAGTCTCTTTAAAAATTCTCTGAAGGAATGGGAAGACAAGCTTTTAGATACAGCTGCAGATTTTTTTTTTCCTTTCCATTTTAAAGTAATTTAGAGGAATATATTACCGTTCTAAGTAAAACTAGGGAAAGACACAATTCATCAGAATGCATTTGCTTTCTTCCTTGCATACGCTGTTACTGCCTTTTTAAAGTTATAAATTTGGGAAGGAAATGTATCCCTAAGATAAGGGGCAAAGGAAGGATAAAATGCCTTAAGAATATATCTCCTGGCCTTGTAGCGAGTGTTTGTGGTGTTACCCTGACGTTACAGCTCTTACGAAAGGGGATTACTGTGGTAACCAAAATGCTAAAGAAGGCAAGCTGCTAAAGTTTCCAAACAGAGGCATGCCTTACTGGCAAGAAGGGAAGGTGGCTTGGAAACCAAGCAGTGTGGGGAAGAAGTGGCAGGAAATGCTGAGGTGCACGTCCCTGCTGAGATGTACCTGATAGTCTTGGAGTGTGTAGTCCTTAACTCCTGCACTCTGGGTAACAGCCGTCTGATATCACTTGTGGCTGCATGCTCACTAGATGAGGGCAGCCTTGGAGCTGTACAGTGCTGAACCTGGCCAGGAACCCATGCTTCTGTGTTGCTGTCATACATCATGAACTAGTGCAGGAGTAGGTATTGATCCTTAGCTGTTGAGCAAGATGTGGACAGCTGTGGCAGTGTTCCTCAGTTTGGGTTGTTATGATATACCTCCAAAGCCCCCTCCATGTGCCCTCTGGGAAGTCATTTGGAGACTTGAAAAGAGGAGAAGGCGGCAGCAAGAGTAGAGACCAACTGGGATTAGCAATACTAAGCCTACTAAGTTCAGGGAATGTTGATTTAATAGGGATTTCAGTTTCTTTTTTATTTAAATTCTGTTCCTTAGTTTTTTCCTCTATTACAGACTTCTACAGAGAGTGTTCAGTAGATCCAACAGAAATATTATCGGTAGAACTGTTGACCTCAGAAACCTACGTGGTAGAAGTGCTGTACCAGCATGAATGATAAATTGTCTGTTTATTCAAACTGATACTAACAATATTAGTGTGCGCTTCCTCTGTTGAGCTAAGCGTATGTATCTCAAATACATTTCTCTGTGGATATTAAAATGAAACTTAAAGCTCAGAAATAATGGAAATTAACTAAAGAGGTTGGTAATATCTGAAGATTGTCTGGAACAACTTGTGGGAAGTGGTCTTTTGGAATAAGTAGCAGTAGGATTTAAAAAAAAGTAGTTGAAAGATGATTGAAAATGACTTTGCAGAATCTGGACTGAATTCACTTCATTTGCTTCCCTGCTTGAAGCATCAAGAACATTCTGTGATGTAATAAGTTTTTGTTGTCATCAGTAATAAATTTGGGGATGCAGCATGCTGTTCGGGAACAGACATATGATGACTGATTATCTGGTTCAGAATTCTGGGCCGGAGGTGGGAATGTGGGTGGCTTGCTGCTAGACTGCTTGGGTCGTCAGAGAGTGCCCATGAAATTTAGCTAGAAGAGTAGTCTAGATTTGGGTTTTGTGAAAACTTCTTCTTTGAACTTGTTTCACAGTAAAGAGCAGGGATGTTTTCATAATATCTCACTTGAGCTATGTTTTTATAATAATGTCTGTGCAAAATCTAAAGACTGGCGGGGCGAAGTGCAGAAATGGATGTTTGATTATACGCAGTCCTAAGTGACAAAATAACTAAATGAAATCTTGTCATCCAGCATAGTTTAAAGCTTTGCATAGTTAGTTCCCCTTTGTGTAAGTACTTCAGAGAAGTTTTAAGACTATTCTAATTTAATCATAAAATGTACTGTGTGGTCATATGAGGACTTAAACGTAACCCAGCAAAAAACCCTCCACTTTGACCATGGTGACCTTCAAAGGAGATCACTGAGTGTGAGCTGTGTGAGACTTGGAAATGGATGAAACCTAGCTGGTTTATGTCAGCTGGAGGTCTGGCCTAGTATTTAAACTGAAGGAATTTATTTGTTTTTTTCCTCTGAGGAGTTATTAATGCACAGTACATAAACTTAGAAGCAATAATGTTTTACAGGTATTGGGGGGGGAATACCCAAACTCCAGAGCAGTATCTTTCTCCCCTCCCAATCTCTTCCTTTCCCATCTCCTTCAAGGTTGTTTAAGTAGTTAATGGTTAGTGAGGAGAAGGTTGTTTAAGAAAACTTTCTTCCAATCCATAATGTCCTCTTGAAATTGCCTCTTTGGGCAGCTAGATTTGTTATCTACACTGTATTTCCCATGCCTTTTAATTGCTGTGTCCCACCCCAAAATTTTACAGCTTTAAAAACCCGTAGCAGGGTGAGAGAATGTGAAGTTTTGCACTTTTCCTCACCTTTATATCATAAATAAAGATGTAACTAAAGCTGGATTACGTCAAAACACTTAATGTGTAGTCAAAGAGGAAACACCTTTTTCCTCATAGCAATTGCAGGTCGAGGGAAAGTGGATGAAAGGAGTAGAAGTGATGAAAACTCTGGTGAAGAGAAGAGAAGTCATTCCTTGGAAAGACAGGGTGACTATCTGTAGCAACGTTGCGGAAGATGTTCATAAACAGTAGATGTGGGCGTGGAGAGCAGGCAGGGCAAACAGCAAGAAGTTCTTGACTATACATGGGATGAGACTTGTGATGAATTCCTAAAACAGATTTACTGATCTGTTCCAGTATACTAAATGAGTGAGTGTTTTGAAGATTACATCCAAATTCCTGTCTATACTCAAGTAATAGTTGAGTTGAGAGGAAAAAAACATAAACGAGATATCTAAAATCAAGAGAAACTTTGTGCAACACTTCTTAGGATAATATCTATTTTAGTATTTTTAGTACAGCAAAATAGTTTGGATCAAGAGACTGAGGGCGTGTTGACTTCATATTTTATTAAAGCAGTTAAATGCACCTTTATATTTTCAGTTCATAGTGTGATCTTTATACTGCCTTAAGTGGGCTGAAGGCCTACAATACCTCTCTAGCTTTAGAGAAGCATTTAATCTTTGTTTTTAAGCTGAATTTTATCCTAAATTCAAATCACATGTGTGTTGCATTTGTGCAGTAGTGAAAGGTGAAAGAAAATTTCTTTTTCAAACAAGGCTGGAGAAATTGCCTTTGGCTTTGATTATTCATGCATGCATTATAGAGCCTTAACTCTCCTGATCAAGTTAAAGTAGTACAAGCACCTCAGTGTGAAAACAATGCTAGTTTAAAAATACCTCTATATAGCACCTACCTATGGAAAATGTAAAACTGCAGCAGTGTGAGCAGTTTTCCTCACAACACCACTTGCACAGTAACAATTTATAAAAGTGAAAGATTTTCAATAAAAGTTAATTTCTAGTTGCTGTAAATACTATGTGTAGCCTAACCTTCTGTTCAGAGAAGCTTATTTTTCTCTTGTGATTAGCTTAAAAAGGTAGGTGACCAAATATGTTAAGTAATTTTTTGGAGATAGTTTGCTTTAAAGCATTCAAGATGAGTAATTGTTTTTCAAGAAAGCGGATAATTTTCCTTCTAGGCTTAGCATTGAGGGTAAGCCTGTTGGTGGTGTAGAATGCAGCGGCACAAGTAACTAGTAAATCACTACTATATAGTATACATCATAAACTATATACGGTTAGTAAGGAAATTAATATATTTCTACATGTTAATGAGAAAGCCACATGCTTTGTTCAGATAAACGGACCCTATTCTGTTGAAAGTATAGCTTCAGCTGATTAGTGTATTACCTAAGGCTTCAGGATCTTAATTTCCAGAATGAAATATTTTATATTTTCTATTTGTGTTATGTTTAGGAGTAGAGTATGTGAGATTACTGTGAATCAGGGGCATTCCCAATATTAGACACCATTTAGTGGTGGCAGTGTTTTAATACTGTCGTGTCCCACCCCACCCCACACCCCCCCCCCCCCCAAAAAAAAAAAAAGTGCCTGGGAAACTAAACACTAAAAATTCACCAATTAAGTGAACACCAACCAACGTGTTCATATTGCAAACATTCTAACTGGTGAAAATCTGTAGGTAGTACCAGAACTTGTGCTTTAAAGTTGTATCTAATTATGCAATACACAGCTCTAAATGAAATCATATGACTATGAACCTGCAGAATCTGTAGGTTGTATTTATTTTAATTCATATTTTTCAATTACTCATATAATTCTATGTAAATATAGGTGTGCTATATTCATACATATATGTATGTGTGTGCGTAGGTGTGTATATAGACATAAATGTACATGCATATACATATATATATTTGTATATTAAAAAAAAAAAAAGCCATATGCATTGGTACTTGGTCTTGGTTAGAATTTCAAGGCACAGTTCCATAAATTTCTGATACCCTCCAGAAATGTTTTAAGCTCTTCATTCCCAGGGATAATTAAGATTGTTCTCTGCTCAATATGTGGAAGAATCAAATAATTATGTCTATGATTTTATACTGGATTAGCTGTTGAGTATGTTGGGCATGTTAGGGTTTTTTAATTTTTTTTTTTTAAATGTCTGATGTAAAAACTACTGGAAAACTTGGAAAGACTCTAACTTCAGAAAGCTTTCAAAATCAGACTATTACTAAACTCAGAGTAATATTGTATGGAAAAACTGACGTTATCAGATCAAACTGTGATGTTCCAGATGCTTAAGGTTTTTTGTCTTCTATCTTTCTCCATATGTATAAAAGTAGTAGATCAAACATTTTGACTGTGAAGTCAATTCCTTTTTGATATACATCATTGATATTGTAATATGTACATATTTTAATGCCTGAATTCTAAAAATGAATAAAGTTGCCCTGGTACTTAGTAGAAAAACAGGTAAGTATTAAAGAAGCTCTTAGATGCATATGCTTGACAGAAATTATAGCGAGTTATTTCTGTAATCTTGTGATTTTAATATTAGTATAAAATGGAACTTGTATTTTAATGTTCCAGACTGTGCACACCAAATAAGACAAAAAAGCTATTAGAGGGAAGGGGGGGGGGGAAGGCATTAGAGGGGAAACATATATATATAGTGTACACAATTTTTTGTTACTGAGAACTACTGAGAAATTTTTCATTTAAAAAAAGTGTCACTGCCTGAAATAAAACAATATAGTGATATAAATATCTATACCATTCAGAATATATTAATCTGTTATTTTAGAATAATCTTAACTGATTTTTCTACCATTTAAAAATATTAAAATACAGGATTTGGTATGGCAGTTCTCTCCACTAAGTTATAGTAGATATTAACTTTGAAAGTAAAAAGAGCAGTATTTGTGAACTGTTCTACAGAACAAATCTACCTTGTTTCATATTTAAGTCTGTTTGAGATAACAGTTTGAACTTTTTTCTTAGTGTAAAAATAATTCATTTCCAAGTCCTTGAGTAGGGAGATATTCAAGGAGTTTTCTGTTTTGCTCTTCACTTCTTTGAAAGGATTCATTTCCCCTCCACTAGCTCTTTGTTGGCAAAGGTAGCGAGACCTCTTCCCTGCAGGAATAGCTTTTTATTTGTTTTTGTTTGCTTGTGTCAGTCTAGTCTGCAAATAAATGTGCCGTCGCGCAGATTTTATACTTGATTTTGCTCTAACAAAACTTGTCATCTCTCCTTATAAATGTCCCCCTTGCAGATGAGTTGTGTTTGATATTTGCAGGGGGAGGGAAGGATTGTCTTTCATTGTAATCATCAGCTGAATCAGAGTTTAAAATATAAGTTGAAGGTGGTTGGAAGTTGGGTGGATTTTTGTCTCCTAGAAGATGCTTAAGGCTGTTGCACTTGATAATAATGTGATGGTTGCCCAGAACTATGGAAAATGTAACGTGCTGTTCCAGTCTTTGACTCCGTTGGTGCAACTTTCTTTATATGTGGGTTGCCATTAAAGTACTATGATAGCTACAAGAAAGACAAAGCTAGTATGAGCCGTACTGCTGGCTCCCGTGGGAGGTAGTTTGCCCCGTTGTCATTGCTGAGGTACAAATTTTGGAAGTCAGGAGAACAGCCTTGAGTGGCAAGGGAGAGGCAAATGATCCTCTCCTGGTCGTTCCTGCATAGCGCTGCCGCTCAGGCCCTACTGAGCCAGGGAATGGTTCCTTTGTTTCTAATAGCCTTGTGCCATTTTATATTAGTTGTGTTCTTATTTGTCTGCTTTGTGGGAAAGGTGCTGCATTTTTGGAAGGATACCAGTTAAACTTCTAACTCATCATTCTCGTGCCTTGACCCTTTATTTGACATTAAGACTGTTTTGTTCTATGCTGTATTAGTGTTGGTTAATTTGTGCTTGATCTAACATGAGAAATTCAGCTGTCTCCAGATATCAGGGATATTTAGTTATATAAAACATAGTAATTGCAAGAGAGCAGACTTTGCGGTTAAAATATGACTTTCTGGGGCTATCCCAAATTTTATTTGAAGTTGTGAGGCCTCTCCTTTTATATGACTATAAACGTAGAAGATTTTTAAACAAGTGAAATATCAATATTTCTGATACAGCTATATCTTGAAGGCCAAGCTCTAGGTGAACTTGTGTAGCCCATTCAGTAATAACTGGATTTCATGATCGGATACATGGATATATACTACTGTCTGATGCACTGATCATGGAGTATGATCTAGTTGCTAAACTTCATCTCTGTCTCTTTCTTATCTAGAAACCACAGTACTGATGTTAGTTGAATTTCTAATGCGAATGGTTTTTGTGAGCTTTTGGGGCCCTTGTTGAAGAACTGAGGATCCAGTCGTGGGCCTGTTCTGTGTCTTAACATAAAAGACACTGTAATACGTGGACTACAGATTGAGGTCTTCATTGACATTAGAAGAAAGTCATGCCTTTCACAAAAATACTTGTTAAAAGCTTTTTAAAAAGTTCTAATGATAGAACAACATAGTTGCAGTAATTTAACACGTTTTACAGGAAATTATATTGTTAAATATATGACTGGGCTGTAACACTTCTGCAGTTGTAGTAAATAAGTTGTCATGACCCTTTCTAACTTTAGAAATAAAAATGAAAGCTGGGAAATGGTTAAAAAGAGCAGTTGAACAGTAAAGAAGAAGAATGTGTCGAGTCTTACAGAAGCTGCCATAGAAATGAAAGCTGCTTTGGTTTCTGAAATCTATTTCACTGTTGATCAAATGGCTCGTGTTGGGAGCCTTTGAAGAGTAATGCCCATTATGGTCTGCAGGAGCAGCATTTGTCTTTAATTTTAACACCAGCTGACCGTTTCTTAAAAGACTGCAGCTGTTATTTACCCAGAACAGTGTAACTAATTTGATTTTTTTGTGTGTGTGTCTGCTGCAGAGTTAATGAATCATTTCTGCTCCTTACTAGGTGCTAGAAACACATAAATTATTATTTCAAATGTTCCATTATTCTGAGGCCTTTTAAACGAGTATGTTGTTGAGGTACTAAGTGTAATGTAAATGAGGTAACAAATGCAATGTGCTTAATCAATTCTGATTTTCTTTATTAATAATCATATTTTTCTCAGTTTATTAAAAATCATATTTGTAAAGCAAGCAAATAATATGATAGCTGTGCACAGCTCATATCCCTTGAAGCTCTTTTAGACATCATACTGTGAACGTTACAGAGCAGCTTGCAATAGGAGAGGTTTCAGCATGGGAATCCGTGCAAATTGTGACTTACGGGATTCTGTATTGGTGATCTTCCGAGAAAGTGTGGAACAACTCTTTTGGCAGAAATGACTAGTCTTTACTAGTTCTGGCAAAGCAATACTGGCAGATCAATGCAAAGCTGAATCTTCTGAGCTTGATTCCCTGTGTTGTGCAGCTTTTATTTGTTCACATATCTTCATTAGCATAAAAGCTAACAAAGCTAATCAGTATTCAAAGAGGATATTATAAAGGAAAATGGATAATACACACAAAGAAAGCATGGAACATTTTGGTTAATATAGACAATGCTTCAAACTGTAATTGAGTGTTAATGTCAGTGCACATCTGGAATTGGATATATTTCCGAACCTACTTATTTCAAATATTCTTGTTTTGTTTTAATTTTTAGGACAAAATGTTGCATGTAGTAGTGTATTACAGCATAATTATGGGATTTGTCTGGTATCAATTATTATGAATAGACTGTAGACAGTTTAAACAAAAATGTGGCTGGAGGCTTTTTATTGCTATCATTACTTGGATTTCCTGACCTGGGGTCTTTTGTTGTGTGGTTTTCGGGTTGGTGGTTTTTTGGCTTATTGGGGTTTTTTTTGTTATGATTCTGAGCACTTCAGAAAGATAGCTGGTGAATGTTTGTTATGAACTTCCATTATGTTATGAACTTTCTAGAATATTTACTGTGCAGTTCTCAGAATTGGCATTGTTTTTCTGCTATGCTACAGTTCTTATCAATATGCATTAACAAAGCATTATGAAGTTAAAGTATTGAATGAGTGCAGGGGAAAGCTGTAGTATTTTGCAAAGTCATGTCTTTTAACAAGGGCTTTAATAACGTAAATATTAAAGTAATGACAGTAAATGGAATATCTGATTAGAGGTTTTGAAAAAATTTCAATTATGGGGGTAATAGAGTATCTGGAATCCCTCAACACTAGATTTCTACCTTTTTAACTTAAAATCTCCACTGGAAATGTGGGCTTCTGTACAGAATGCTTATGTTTTTGATATCCGTGTGTTTCTTTCAGTTATTCATGAACTTTTGCAGGCCCCAAAGTTCTCAAAATCTCTAAGTCAAAGAATAGTGAGTTAGAAGACTTACCTGGCCTGCTGATGTAAGGAAGAGAGGGAACAGAAATTGTGTACCTGTCTCTTCTCTACTTCAGGAATTCTTGGTCATGACTAAAATAAAACTGAATTGAAGAATGTTTTTAGGAACAGTCTCCAACTCTGTGAGCACTCAGAGCAGTCTGTAGATAGGAGTAAGTTGGTAAGGACTGAGTTTTCCTCCCTTCATTTTGACTCAAATAACTGGACTTACTCCGTAGTTTGAAATGTTTTTTTCAAATATTGCTGTTGCTTAGCTTGGTTTTGGATAGTATTCTGTTGATGTTCACAGACAAACAGATGACATTCTGATGACTTTACTCGGGAGCCTGTGAGGCTCTGGGCTATTTATGTATTTTTAAATTTTGTGACAAAAGGCCATTTTTGAAGTTCAAAGAAATATTCCCCACTGAAATCCCCAAATTTAACGTGTCTGCTTTGTGTGTGTACGTTCTCTAATAGCTGTTCATCTTGCACATAAAATCACAAGCTTAGCATAGTCAAGTGGAATATCTATAATTGATATCTTGATTATAGAATCAGATTTGCAGGCCTTTGAGCAGCAGAAAGATCCTCTCATCCTCATTGTTGGTCAGGACAAATAAGTCTTTATGATTTCTTTGCTGTTAATGTTTGGGGTTTTTTTATGTTAATTCATTTGCTAGTGCTTAATTGAAGTTGTAACCACTTAAGCACTTTCTTCATGTTTAACAAGTCTAATACTCTGCAGTGGCTGAACGTACCTGATCAGTCTGTATGTTTTGTTCATGTGAGTAAGTATCCCAGAGGAAAGTTTGGCCAGGAAATATTCTGCTTTCCAGCTGTAATTGAATGGGGTTGAACAACAAGCTGAGACAGCTGGGTCCTGTTTTGGTCTTGATTTGTAGGGACCCTAGGGATTGGGAGAATGGGAAAGGGGTCCTGTGCCAGTTGAATGAGTTCAAATGAGGAAAAGAGAGCTTTGCTCCCTCGGCTGCTCTGCATTTCAACTATTAATACTGCAATAAAGCCTATTCAGAGAGTTCTGTGTTCTTTGTGTTTCTTGAAAGAAGGCTTGTGTGCTTAGCTATTGTGTCTTTTTTGAAATTTAATGTCTTATCACATGAGGCAGAATTTTCCAGGTCAACCACCCAACTTTAATCATGAGATCTTGTAGAGCACAGGAAGGAAGCTGAGAAGTCCTCACAATAACCAAGGAATAACATCCTATTGGAAGTGTTCTTTCATGGGGTCATTCACATTATAATTAACAAACCCCAAGAAACAAGCAGTTAAAGCATTTGGACTTCAGTCTTGAGCAACTTTTTGAGTAGTTGAAATCCTTGATGTATTAATTAAAGTAATTTAAAATGAGTTTTCTGTGGTCTTGAGGTATAACAGAAGCTTTTTCCCAGTCCTTCTGAATGTTGCTCAGTTCTGAACATATACTTCAGATCCCTGTAGGAAGGTCAAATTGCTGCTTTCAGAGGGAACCCTGAATGAAATTTTTGCAGGTTGCATTGCAAACATTTACTGTTTGGTTAAACTTTATATTTGCCTCAGGCTGACCTGTTGTTGACAAAAGTAAATAGCTGTTTCTCCTAACTGAATCACGTTGTCTTAACAAAGGGGTGTTTAAATTCTCGTGTCCAAATCCAGCTAATATGATTGCCAAATGAAAATAATAAGAGGGTAGAAGCTGGGCAAAATGAAGCTATGTTTGCACAGGGATCAAGTTATTTAAGTAAGAATGAGAAGGATGCAGAGATTTGTGGAGGAACTGCCTTGTTTTAAAAGGCAGGGAAAAAAGCTACAAAGACAGAAGAGATCTTGTTAGAAGAAAATAGCCTACCTATGCTACAATATAAAACAGAGGATCCTGTGCTACCAGATTCCTTCTAGGAGTATATCCTTACTAATGTTAGGGTGGGGAACAGCTCTGTGCTGTGGTGGCTGGATCGCTTCTGGTACTCTGTTTTCCTTGCGTGTTACTACATCATTGCCTGTAGTGTAGACAGACTCTTAGTTTAGACACATAGGCGCAGAAAGCGAGTTTTTTAATTTTTGTCTCATGTAATATTTAAAAATTACATGAAGAGAACATTAGAGTTTTTTAATTTTTGTCTCATGTAATATTTCATGTGTTCACAAATGGTTATTATGAAGTGTGGGTTCATTGTTATCAACTTCCTTTGATGCAAAAAAGGTTATTCTAGAGAACTGTATAATAAGCAACATTTCTTCCAAATAAAATTTTACTTGATGATGACTAATTCTATAAAAGGATACAAAAAAGGTGCATCACAAGCTTCTTCTGAAGCTCTATGGAATTTCTGCCATCTTTAGTTAAGAGTGACACTGGGCAGAGAAGCGTATTGTCTGTTTGCTGCCTCTAGATCAAGGAAAATGTTTTACTTGTATTTTCCCCTAGGACAGAATAGCAGAATTTAAATAGACCAGACATAGCCATTTTCCACTGTTTTTCACATTCTCATAGAAGAATAGATAACTCCTTAGTGGAGGCTTGCTCGCTCTTTTTTCTGGTCTGAAGGTATTCCACAGTGTTGCTTACAAGCGGGATTGGGAAAAGCTGGTTTACATTATGTCCAGGTGTTCTTTTAGGGGCAATTTCTCTGTTGTCAAGGTTGGTTTGAAAATTTGAGAGAGAAAGCGGAGCTAGTGCTGTGAAGGCTGTTGTTTTGCAATATATTTTACATTGGAGGTGACACTTGTTTTATTTCAGCCATATAAGAGAGGGGCTTCTCAGTGTCAAGGTCATAGCTGGGGAGAGCACTCTGGGAGAATTTTTTTCCCTGAGGTAAAAGGTCTATAGAGTTTGAATTTGGGTATTTTAGGTATGATATTCGTTGAGATTAGAGTTTGAATTTGGGTATTTTAGGTATGATATTCTTTGAGATTAGAGGAGATAAACTAATTTAAAAAAAAGTAATTTAAAATAGTGTTTCACATTCAGCTTCCTGTAACTTTTGTTTCCAGACGATAATAAAAGCATTTATATCTTTCTCTAGTGTTCTAACAGGACTGCTAGCACTTTGTTTTTATTTGTACATAACTTCACATATTATACCTCTTAGAGTGATGACATATAAGGATAAATGGATATCTAATTTGCTTTTGTATCTTTAAAGGTTAAATTGATATTTCATTATTTCTCTGAAGTTTACCTTGTGTGATCCCTGTAATGAGTTAGTGATTAAAACATAATACAAAACAGATCAAGATTTAAATAAATAAAACCTTAACTCATGGATTGTCTATCCTGAATGTTTGGTAATATGCTTAAAGAGCCACTAGAAACTTTTAGTATATGTTTCATTTGAGACTTATTTTAGACTAATATTTTTCTAAATGCATATGGTTAAGAAATGTTGATGTGACAAGTAGCAATTCCATTTGTATGAAGAAGAAGATACTGCTATTTAAGAAGTTGAGCTAGAAGCAAGGAAGCGGCTGTCACCTTTTACATAGCAAAATGTGAAAGCTGTGTTTACTCTCTGTGTGTGTGCACACACTCATATAAATAGCAACAGCCGTCTTGTGGAGGACTGGAGAGCAGGTGAATAGCGCAGTTACAGATTTTGCCACCTTGGTTGCTTTCTAGCCAAGTTATGTTTGCTGTTAGGTACTTTTTCACTTTGAAATGGGAAAAAAGGTGACTTTGAAAAGGAGAGAGTAGCAGAAGCCACTGACTAGAAGGGAAGAAGAAAGAACAGGAATGAAGAAATTGAATCTTCTTTTAGATGGCTTTCTTACTTCCTCTGGGAGTAAATCGTGTCAATAACAGTCCCCTGATATTATTGATTAAATAACAACTGTCTTGTTTCTGTGGTGTCTTTAACTATTGAGTTTTCAAAAATAGAGGGTAAGGTTCTTGTCTCTTGAAAGAAAGGAAATGGTTATACTGGCGTATGTATTATATCAGAAGATTTCAAGAAGAAATCCTGTTTTTTACATAATCTACTTAAAAAGACCTCATGCTTCTTGTCAGAGATGGCTCATGTTTTGCAACGGAAAAAAGAATTTTCTTCCCCTTTATTGTATCTTTGTCTTTTATCTTGTGATTTTGTTCCAATGAACGATTCAGCTGGGTGAATAGTTTTTTATTTCAGGAAAATAATATAACTTTATATTACAACTCAACGGTATGTGTATATTTTAAAGTCTCTAACCCAAACGAGTCAGAAATAGGTAAGATTTCTCTTGCAATGTAGGTTTGCTGTTTGGTGTGATAAGGTCTTTTTAAAATGCAAAACCGCTAGATTTTTCTTTCAAAATTGCTCAGTTATCTATTTAGTTAAATATTTTCATCCATTTATGTATTCTGGTGTGTTATTTTCATAAGTCAAAATGTGATCTCAAAATTACAGCTTAGAATTTGTGTACAGGCTGTGCTTAACTATGTGCATGGGGTTCTGTTAGAGAATACTGAATGTTGTCTGCCACCTTTCTCTCTGCTTTTGAAAAATTCAGGCCTATAATCTTGGCAACAAATTTGTGTGCGTGTATACACATATATATGGCATTTGAAGTATTTCCCAAATAAAACTGGTCAGGAAATAATTATTTTCCCCCATGTGCAAAATGATAAAGGGTTCTTTGCTGTTATGAATAAGTACAAAATGTTTGGTTTTTGGATCAGTGGGAGAAATTACTACTCATGGGGCAAAAACTTGTTTACTCTGTCATGTGTATGTGTCACAGGTTTATGGAGCAGGGAACAAAGCAAGATTTCCTTTTCCTGGAGGCACAGAAGCAGGATTCAGGAGTAGATTTTTATCTGCTACCTGTATTTGATAAGGAAAGAATTGGGGAGAGAGCTAAACAAATCACCCTATAAACCTGCATACCCCCAGTAAATCATGGTAATTTTGCCTCTTCTCTACCTGACTTTAGGTAGTGGGAGAAATGGCACATTATGCAGATTATATGCTGTAATGCTCTCAGATGCGTCCTGGTGACATCTGTCATGAACCCTTCCTTAAATCTCTTTCACGCTTTAATAAAGCTCCAAACCACTGTAGTGTTTCAAAGATGGAAGATAGAGTTTAGTTCCTGGAAAAAAAAAAAACCCAGGACAAAACAAAGCCAAAAAAGCTTTTATGGTCTCTGAGAAGGAATTTTTCATAAGAGTATTTTCACAATGTTCCTTCCACGGCCTACTTTTTCTCTGAGTTCAGATAGTGAGTAGAGTATATGAGACTTCGTGCATGAAGAAGGTGGTCCTTGTTCCTTTAATGGCTCTATGTGCACAGCTTCATAGATTCTAGCCATCACGTAGCAGAATATGATTTTCTGTTTGTACAGCAAGTTGGTTTAGGTTAATTTACTAGTTAGGATTCTCTAATTTACTGGTCAGTTTTTGGAATGAATTAAAAATTACTGCTAGTAATTAGGAAATTGTTGTATATGATACCTGGGCATTTACAGTTACATTTTCTAAAAATCCATGCAATCTTTGGTATTTAAATTGATCATATTTTCAAAAATAGTTCAGAATCTTTCAAGAACATAGACAATTCAGACTCATTATTTTAAATCTAGAAAAGGTGATAATAATGTAGATACTAAAACTAAATTTATTTCTTTCAGATATAGTAAGATTGATAGTAGTTGTTACAGTCTTTCAAACTTGGGAATGTCAATTGTTATTTTACAGCCAAAAAGATGGAATCTGTGTTATTTTTCTTTTTTCTTCTAAAAGTTTGATGTATCACAAGAGCCTCAACTGTCCTTTTGATCCCCCTGCCCTGTGAACATCGTGACCCTTCTAATACATTGCAGTTTTGTTTGACTGTCTTAAGCATAATGGCATTATAGTACTCTTTTGTCCACTTTCACCGAGTCTTCTAAGGTTCTTCACTGACGCTGTACTTCCTGACCACTACATGCCCTTGCAGCATTTCAGGTGTACTGGGTCCTGTAATAAACAGGTATAAGTCACTGGTGTTGGCTTTGAAATGTCCACATTGTGGTGTCCAGAAACGTCCAGGTGTCCAGAAAAAATGTGGCATATTTCATTACAAGAAAAGATGCTTTGTTGAACCTTTCTTTGCTGTTTCCTTCAGAATTAAATTGAAAACTTGAGAGCTCAGTGTACGCTTGTAATCCTGTTTTAGCATCCAGTTTGTTAACTTTGTTACCTTTTGCTTGCTTTTTCAAACTTACACTTTAAACCTATATTTAAAAAAGACAAACCATAAAATCTGAGATTCTAATTTCAGTTCATCTCTCCTGTAGCTCTGCAGCAGGTGAGGCATACTTCCCATCTTGTGTGGAAACACAGTGATGTCCTCTGCTGAAGAGGACAAGCAGTTTAACAGTGTGCTCAAAAGGACTTTTTTGCTTGTTTTACCTGTACATCAGGGCTGCTGCATTCTGCTGAGTTTGGGGCCAGAAGGTGTTGAAATATATTTTTTTGGTGTTGGTTTCCTTTGATTTTTTTTTTTCTGATGGTGCTGTCCCTCACACCCACAAAGGGCCTGGGCCACAAGAATTTTGCTGTGTCTGGAATAAACTTTACACTTCCAGTTTGCTTTTGTTAAGTGTGGTGCTGGTTTGATATCAAATTTGACTTTCTTTGTTACCTGTATGGTCTTGGTGTAATGAATTCCACTTATACCCTAGAGAATCTAGCTCTTAGATTGCTGCAGAAGTTGTGTCATCACTGGAGGGTTGAAGCTCTTTTTCAGAAGTGTATGCCACTTGGCCTCTGAATTTCGCAAATTCAGCTTCTCTTCTGGAGGATTGTTTACATGACGTTTTTATGCATTATTTTCAAGCTATTCTCTCCATCTCCCGTAGGAAACAGATGGTGCTGCTCAAGAAGCCTAAATTTGAGAAGATTTTTTTTTTCCTCCCTTTCTGGTCCTTTTGATTGAGACTTGTTTGGAGGTAATAAATTGGTCCAAGAAACTTGGCGTTACCTACAGGCATGCCTTTCCTCTGGAAATTTCTGTTTGGTGGAATATACATATATGTGTGGAATATATGTATGTATATGTGTGGGTACACACACACTCACATGTGTGTGTGTATATACACACACACAAAAATAAAAAGTTAACACCGACTGTTCCCTATGATCTCTTGACCGTCATGGAAAAATGATGGGCACAGAGTAAGCTTGGTTGTTGTAACTCCGTCACAGATCTATATCATAATTTCATTATCACTGTTACTTTCTTTTGACTGCGGGAGCCTATTTGCTTACTGGGATTCAGATAACTACAAGCAAATTTCAGCCCTCCCACTATCCTTTACAGTACGTGATTGGAAATTAATAGATTGACTTTCAGCTGGAGAGTGTGTATTTTTTAGACCTCTGGTGATGCAGACTGCTAATTTCAGTAACTTGCTGATCTCCTGCGGTGGCACTCATACGTCAAGCTTAAATTCTGTGCTTTTAGGCTGCAGCACAGATTTTTTTCAGGAGGTGGAGGTGGATGTGGAATTTAGATTTTACAGAAATTAATTTTCTTTTTCCTATCTTAGGTCTTCTGGAGCTGTGCTTGTTCTCTGTGTATTCTTGAATAGAATCTCTAATGAGGAGTCAGAAATTATTTTGCCTACTTCCTCAAGTCCTTGGCAGTAAATTTCATTAGACCTTGCTGATTGAAGTGTATCTAATGCATTTTTGTGTTTATGTAATCTTTGTATTAGTATCAGCAGAGATATTTGTGGTTTGGTTGAGCCAAAAAAGTTGAAATGACTTTATCTGTAGAAATGTTACTCAGATAAGGCACGTTGGTCAGTACATTGTGGGGAAACCTGCCCTGCCCTTACTTCAGACAGCTAGTACTCATCAGTCTAGTCACTTTCACAAATACTAAATTCACATTTGTTCTAAAATATACTAAAATAAGTGCAAATGGGAAAAATACTACAGTGTGAGTGGTTCTTAGCTTAACAGATGGAGCCTAGGCAAGCTATACTGCCAACTGGTAACAGTGAGGAAAAGCTAGAGGAAGTGTTGTCTATTTTGATGATTAGCAACCCAAGTTACTGACAGCCACTGTTTCTTGAGTTCCAGTTGAATTCTTCTTGAGATTCAGAGGGATTTTAAGGCATCCATTTATCCTGAGGTTTGTAAAGAAGTACTTTAACACAGTATGGGTGAAAGGTTTGTCTGTGCAGCTTGTATACTTTACTGTGATCAATATTGGTGCTACCGTCTTTGAGCATGAATTAAATTAAATCAGGTACTAATGTTGGGTTAAAACAAATGCATTTTCTGTTCTCTCACATGCAGTAGTAGTTGATTTAAATTAACAGTTGCGTTGAGTTAGCGGTTCTGTTGACACTTAAAATAGTACAGAGTGCTTCGTTATTTGAAACATATAGAGGAGCAAGCAGTAAGATTTCTCTCTGTGGTGGATATTCTTCCTTTGTAGGTTGGTACATTGAGGGAAGGCACTGCACTGTGGCTTATGCAGAAAACACAGCTGAGGAGAAAAAATCCCAACTAGGGAAATCTCATCATGACTAAAACCACGCAGTAGCTGACTCCAGTAGAAGGAACCTTTTGCAAGGGTTGTGTAAGTCATCTGAGAAAGTTTAATGTTGAATGAATCTTGATATTCAAGATCCCCACAATTTCATTGTAAGTTAGGTGGGTAAGTTAGTGTTTGATGAAAAAATTGAGAGATTCACTTGGAAATACTCAGAAGAAACTATAAGAACGTAATTTGATTTTAAACTTCCCTCAGAGTAGCTTTATAGAAGCAAGATAAGAAGTAGTCATTGTTAAAATATATCACTAAACTCACTCTGACTTTCAAATGTATTATCTATTTTATTTATAAAGTTAAAATTGCACTATCATTGGAAGGTGAGGCCTTTGTAGTTAAATATATATAAATGTGTTTTGTTAAATCAGGAAATAATCACAATTAAAAGCAAGAAAATAAGTGTTTTGAATGTTTCTGATGGCACATCATATCAAGGTGCTCCCTGTCATTCAAGTTTTGTTTACCCATATGTGTAAATAAGTAAAAATTGCAATGAAATACAAACAAAATGAGGGGTGAGGAAGTTGAGGGTGTTGTATACATTCATTACTTCCTTTTTATGGACTTGGACATCTCTCTAATACACGAGTGAATACTTGATTCTCATTCTCTGAAGTGTCCTTTCTTTTCTTTTTCAACACTTGTGTATGCAAATAAATTTCACAACTCTGTGATTCTGTCTTGTCTGAAGCTGGCAGTTTGCGTCAGCATTGACAGAGTTATGTAGTCACAGGTGTCCTGTTGATTTCAATAGAAGTTAGGTGTTTGCATTCTTCTGAGGATTTGGGCCCAAGACATCTTGAGAATCCATTGCAGTCATTTCCCAAATTAACGTGTATTAAATTATTTTCCTAGAAGAAATATTTGGTGAATGGCAGGTTTCTAGAGAAAGGTTTCTCAGCTTCATAAAGTGAGATCTCACTTTCCTGTTAATCATCTTTTCCATATTTGTGTGTCAAAAGTAGTAGTAAATCAGAGAAGTTGTTACCCTTGGATTTGCCCTAACTTTATGCTAAATATTTGTCTTATTATTTCTTTTTTTTTTCTTTGTTAGAAAATCTGTTTGCCAAAAGAGGCGGAGGGAGTAATCCATTCTCAAGTAGTTGTATCTGCTGGTTACTCTAAGAGTCTGGACACAGACTCTTGATTAAAAAAATCCCCAGAAAACAGAACAACACCAACCCTCCCGAAGTAACTTTGTGAGCAGAAGTGACTAATAAATCTTGGTTTCCTGTTAATTGTGCCTTGTGGTTGATTGGAGTCCTGAGTTAAAGGTTTTGTCGCAATTACAGCACCTGTACGGGAAGATGCCTGCTCGCACCCCTCCGGCTGGTTCCCAGGGTGTTGCCCTGGGATGAAGCAAGGGGATGCTCTTGTAGGCTGTGTGGGTTTAGGAGTCTCTCCTGCCACCCACCTACTTCTGCAGAGCATGCAAAAAGTGAATTGTCTTTGAAACGTCTTCTGCTTAGTCATATCTGGTTCAAGTCAGGCGATGGGTAGAAGTTATGAGGGGACCTGGATGCAGATACGTGCTGTGACTGCGGGAATGTTGCTTCTTTCATCTCTGTGCCACTCTCCTGACAGCAATTCAAGTGTATTTATGTGTAAAGGGTTTTGTTGGTGGTTATAATGCTTAGTCAAAATTATTAATTTAAATATAAATCCAGGTCTGTCTAAGAGAAACTGTAAATCTAGAGGATGAAAAACAAATATTTCTGAATACCATCCCTGTTACAGTTCTTTATAAGGACTGTATTCTGCCCTTCTGGTTTGTTTGCTTTTTGTGGAATAGCTGTAAAAAATGTACACAATGCCTATTGTAAATACCATCCTTCCGTCTGCTTCTGTATGTAAAATTTTTAATTTACATGCCATCATTATTTGAAAAAATAACAAGAAAGTAATCCCGAAGTACCTTATTGTATGAAAGAGTCATTTCCATTTAGGCAGTTAGATAAGCAGCCCATTTCCTCTGAATGAATATTGCTAAAGTTGCTTACAGTAGTTACTAGATCTGGAATGAATTCAGGCTTTCCAGGTGTGTGTTTCTTATTGTACAGAAGTTTTTTGAATGCACTTTGAGATAAACTGAGACTATTTAAACAATGATTTGAGTATTGCATTTTTATGATAAGTAGAGAAAGATTTGGGTGGAAAGAAGTATCAATATAGAGTAGAAAGCTGGCAAGTATAGATAGGTATATATAGAAAGTATGAATAGTGGACAAGTTGAATCTAAGTTGTTGGGGGGAAGTGCATTTTGAATTCTTGGATGTGTTGCACGTGAATGCTTGATTTTCTCTTACGTTTGACATAATATAGGCCTAAGAATATTACATTTAGTTTCAGTTATCAATTTTATTTGCTAAGATATAACTAGAGAATTTGAAAAAGAGCAACAAATTAAGGTGGGATTTTTTATTATTTTTATGAGCAATGCTGTGAAGCCAAGCTAAAACTAGTAGGAATGAGTTGTGGTTAAGTTCTGAGTAAATACAGAGTAACAATCTAAAAATAGGTGTTAATAAGGGAAGGAGTTGCCACGCTTTCCTAAGGATTTGAGATCAGAAAAAAACAATGTTCAGAGAGTGGGAGGGGAAATGTTACAGTTCTCATGTTTTTTGTAATACTTAGGGAGTGCAGTGTGTTATTATGAAAGTAATCTAAGCTTGACCTAGGACTCGACCCATTTGTCAAGAATGGTTTAAAAGTAACAAGCTCTGTTTGGTGTTTGTATGGATGAGTACGCTCATGACCCGTACCTTCAAAAATTACTAATTCCAAATACACATTTGATGCTTCATTATGGCTAATATTAATTTTTAGTAATAACAAATTTGGTACTGCTTTCACATGGATAAGTGTTAAGAATTTGTAGGATTTGAATTTCAGAAAGTTTTGACCATCTTTCACATTGTTAAGCTTGCAGTAATTTAATACGTTGCTCAGGAACATGAACTAAAGTCTGGAGGAAGACAAGGTGTCATGACCAGATGTTTAAACTGGGGCCTCTTGCTGAACAGGGAAAGATGATGAAATAATTAGCAAAATGGGTTTAGTCATATAATGTGGAGCATAATTATCCATACTAAAATGAAATGTTTATGTTTGCCTGCCCTTTACTGTGAACTACTTCTCTTTTGTGATCTGTGGAACAAGGTGACACTTGGAAAAGTGAGCTATGAATTTACCTCTTTACAAATACCTTTTTCATAGAACAAACCTTCTGGAAACAAATTACAGAGTGAAAGGTAGTGAATTCCTAGCATTCATTTTGCTTATGACTTAATTATAACTTATATTTTCAAACTGTTTTATTACCTGTAGCTGGAATTCATTTTTATTAGAGTGCAGTTTCCATTTAAATATTTATATGAAGTATCTAGATCGATAATATTATAAGCACTAACTAAAATTTGTTTATGTTCCCTACTTCTGAAGTGTGGCTGCTTTATTGAGGTAACCAAATGAGTACTCTCTCTCCTGAAAACTGCTGCGTTTGTATATAAATTAATGAATTTGTGTTCTGTGCTCTTCTGAAAATGTGTCCAACTTCCTTATTATCCCAGTACTTATCTCGGACTTGTTTGTGTGTGCTATGTCTTGCCATGGCTTTTCCTTTCAAGTTTCTAGTAAACAAAACTTTTGAGATAAAACTTGGGTAAAAGCATTCAAAGAATTTTCAGAACTAGGTGAATATTTTATGCATTTAGTATTGCAACTTGTGAAACACTTCTCCACTGCACTGGATGCATACAAGACCACCTCTCCTATCCATGTTTGGGCAAAAAAAGCATACAAAATTTTGAAAAAAATGTCTAGAGTTTGAAGATGAAGAGCAACTTGTATTAATACTAATTCTTCTCTTTGATTAGTTTATAGTTTGAAACTGAAACACTTAATCCTTCATTTAAAGGAAGAAAGTTAATTTTGCTTGCTGCCTCCTCTTTTTATCTTAAGCTGATAAATAAAACCAAATAATCGTATCTCATTTATAAAATTACTGTGTTGTCATAGAAAAATTGCCTTTTATCAATGTAGCAATAAGTAAATGCTTTAATCTACGTAGCCTGTCATGACAGGCTTGTAGCAATGCAACTCTGTCTTACTGTAGGGAGTAAGATTCAAAAAAGACTCTTAATTTAGGTCAACTCTGCAAATACATGCATGTAAGAGTTCATGGTTTTAAGGTCTCTCTTATTTCTGACTTGACGTTGACAGGGATACCAAAATAAATGATGTGCTCAGTAGCACGAAAGTCAGTTAAGATGTACTGCTTGGCAGTTCCCTTCACTTGACTCATTAGGAACTCTGAAGGCTTAATTTGAAACAATATGCCCTTAAAGGGTGGTTTGAAAACCTTTTTATGTTTAGGTAATATAAGCGTAAGGGGGCCTAAAAACTGAACAGAGAAACTGAATAAAAAAAATAAGTTAAAGGTTTCTTTTTGTTTTCATAAAGAATTTGATCCATTGGTAATGCGTGTTCCAGAATTATTCCTTACTGCATCCCTGGTGGTACAAAGGAGGTGTGGATCAAAGCAAAAGGGGCTGTAGCACAAGAGCCTCTTATGCGTGTGCATGCATGTGCACAGACCTATGTGGTTTATGTAGGAACTTACTACTTGCAGAAAATGTATGCTGTAGGGTAGTTACAGCTGTTGGGAAATACATTTGTCATCTTCAAAATCAAGATTCTGTTGAAAGTTCGATTTGCGTTAATGGGGATCATTGATCTTTTTGAAGTAGTAATAGATTTTAGTGATTCAACTCGCTGAAGATTGAATGATTCAAATTGCCATGAGGTAAAATGCGGTCAAAATAAAAATATCTTAATCAGCATTATTTTTCAGTGATCACTTAATCAGGAAGAAAGCAAAGATGATTGTAGTTGAGAAATAGAGTGCCGGATCTGGTGCACAGTTAGGTACTTAAGCATTATGATATGGTCTTTATTCTCAAGTGGGCCAAATCAAGTTTATTATAGGCAATTTGCATTCTAATGGCACTGAACTTACACATGATTAATTATTTTTTAATTTTAATTATGTTAGTTTTAAGATAACTCTGAAAGAGTGGTGAAGGTCTAGGATCTTTGAAGATCTTTAAGGAGTGCTGTTAGTTTAATAAAGGACTGCTGTTAAAGTCGTAATTCCCTGAAGTGTAGCAAAACTAAGAGGAGTTCTTGAAATGTCACATTTTATAGAATTTCTGTCTTTTTATCAGTGTGTCGATGTAGAAGAAATAGACAATAATGAAATGTTCAATTGCATTACCCAGCTTGAATACAAGAAGCAAGCAAATGAGTAGTTTGCAGTTCTTACAGCAGAAATAATATAGGGTGATGGCATTAAAATGGTGTGAGGTATGTGTGGAGTGGGAGCTTAAGCTGTGGAGGTAGAAAAATTTCTGTGGACATAGGAAGGGCGTTTTGTTTTCTTCTTTTGTGACTGGGAACTTGAGATTTGAGTACAAAGCAGTCATAGGTACTGCGGTAGCGTATCTCTCCTGTTCATTGCACTTAGAGTGGCTTGACGCTCAGAAGCAGCATTTTCCTGTGAGGTATTAATGAAGTGTAATATGATCTATTTTCTTATTTTTAGTAATTTCAGAGTAATCCGTAGGATATATCAGACAGTGTAAAACGTAGGTAGTGTTCAAATGTCACTTTTTATTTATTTGGATCACAAATATTATTTTAAAAGTATATCTAATGGCAGTAAGTGGTTGCTTCTAAAGAAAATTAATAATATATCTGGAAAACGTGTATTATTTTAACCTAGGCAAAACCCCTTCTCACAATATTAAGTTCTCACTATAGTTTTTAATATTTCCATTTGACAGATGTTATAACAAAGTAATTCTTGCTTTTATGAATTTTGCACTTTATTTTAAAGTTTGAACTTCAGTTTAATGTCAGGTATAGGTCACAAATGCAGGACATCCTATAACATCTTTCATTTCAAATGTCCATTTGACAGGAGTGTGATTGTGTGCATTCACTACCCAGCGTTCTCCAGTCCGGACTGGGACTTCTGAGATCTGTTGCAATGCAAATATAAGCAAGCGCCAGTGAAACCCGCTGTATATGAAGTGCTTACGAGCAGGTTTATGCCATGCTTTTAAAGAGGAAATGAGGTATATTGTTACGTGATAAGTCAGGCAAGCACCCACCATATGAACTGTGACATCCTGCAGAAGAATTTGCCTGCTGTTAGAGCTCGTCTATGTTACTGGCCTTCTGCTGTGAGGCCCTTGTGGCTTATGAGGAAGTGTCTGCAATGATGTGCAGTGAATTTGGGGGTGAAAGCACCATGGTGGAGGAGTGAGAGACAGGACTCAAATGATTCATGTACTGCTTGGGATTTGACAGGTGTGCATTTTGACAAGTTCTGAGTGTAAGTATATGCTAAGAATGCATGGCTACACAAACAAGAGTCATTTTAGAGGAGGAGAGTTTGTAGAGAGTCTGCCTACCCCTTTTCTCACAGGTTTTGAGCATATCATTTAACTAATTGAGAGACTTTCAATTTTACAGAGCTTTTGCAGCTTTTTTCCCCTCAAAAATGAATGTTAGTTGCTCATGTAAGATGTAATGAAACTCTCAGTATCAGCAAAAAAGCAAATGTCTGACCTCAGTATATTTGCTTTATATAGAAGACTGTAAACCCAATCTTTCTTTCTTAATTAAAATTCTGAAGTAAAAGGAAGGCAGGCTGATGTTGTGTAGCTCAAGTCATAGTTTGTTAGTCACAATTCACTGAAAAGTAAAGGCACTCCGGACTAGTGGTGGTCATGGAATTTGAGAAAGGATGGTGGCATCATCACTGAAACTGGGACTTTGGAAGAGAGACTCCAACTGGGTAGACCAGAGTTTGAAAGAAAAAGTAGTAAAATAGAGAACTAGCAGAACTTTGCTCACATCGTGGCTTCTGTGACCAGCAGGGTAATGGGATGGGGGCCTGGAGGTAGAGAGAGACATGAGCAGACCAATGTAAGAAGCAGGCGAGGTACAGATGTGGAGAAAACTGAGGTGGCTGTGGGTAGAAACCATCAGGTGTGGTAGCAAAGCTGTGTGGGGACAGGGCAGAGCGATAGTGGATGATGAGTCCTGTGGGAGAGGTTAGGAACAAATCATTTAGAAGGAAAGCATTGGGATGAGGAGTCACGGCAGGGAAGAGGTGAAAGTGGATCATGTATTTGTGAGAGACAAGAGAAGAGAGTGTAAGGCAGGCTGCAATATTGGACAGATGTTTGAGTATCCCTTAAAATCCATCTTTCTCTAGCTTCAAAAATGGAACAGGAGGCTCCTAAAGTGCTGTGAAATACCTGTGAAACTGATGAGGGGGCTTTATTAGTCCTGGTCCATACAGAGAGTGGCAACCTGCAGCACTGGTTTTTTAGTCAGTGAGGATCATGTACTAGATGCTTGTGTTCCGTGGACCAAAGTTGCTAGCTTTCTTCTGGTAAAAGACTTCTATATTATTATAGTATGCAGCAGAATTTCTAGAGAGAATTAATTTTTATTTTTTAAATGAGAAGACTATTTAAATTATAAATAAAATATATATTGAACAATTCTTTAATTAAGGATGCAAACCCATGAATACAGAACAAAGTAAACTACAGAATTAATGATATCTCCACGACTCCCTTGAGAGGGTACGTATTACAGGCTTCTGCTGTGGTCACAAGATACCTGTTCTTTAGAGTGGAGAACTGTTACTTGACAGGTAGTCAATTCTTCTACGCACCTCTTCCCCCCTTTTCCCCCCCCCCCCCCCCCTTGAAATTTGCTGTGTGATTGCACTCTTTGTTTATTGCATAATATTTGATTTTTTTTCTCTGATACTGATCAGCACATGATCTTACTGTTTCACAAACAGTAAGACAGTATTTTTTAAAAACCTAGTCAGATTAAATGGCGATATCTCTATTTTACATAATAAAAAGTAATATATGGAGGGACAAAGAATTTTACTTAAAAGTATTCATTTTTGATGCCTGGTTCATTTTGTTTTTTCAGAACATTTAGTAATTCTAAGCATAGGTCGGATTGATTTTATTTACAGTTTAAACTTCCAGCATTTTTGGCAGTCAAATAGCAGCATATTAAGTTACATGTCAAATATTGAGGAATGTGAAATTTAAGCTTGTCTGTCAGAAGTGTGATTTTAATTGACCTGTCTCTAGCTCTGTGACAGCATGAGGGATGGAGTCTAAGCTGTATTCTGCTTTATAAGCTTAAGATCACCTTTCTCCTATGTTAGTCTTCCAGGTTTTCTAAATGTAACAAAATCTACTCTGCTCTTGATTTGCTCACAGAGCATTTCCACCCTCTTTACTAGGTGGAACCAGGAGTCCTACAGTAAAGATTTTACTGATCGTGCTACAAGAATTTCATCAGAATTCCAGTGCACGGCAGGATGAGTTAAAGTTCAATATTTCACTTTGCTGCTAGCATAATATTTAAACATAGGGTGATTTACTGAAATTCTTGTCACAAGAAAAATGGTAATATAAAAAAAACCCCACCATATCTTGATGTGGTATGCAAGTGTTGCCCAGATCTGCAGTGGGTGTTTCATGAATGCAGGGATTATTTTTCATCGGAGTCTGGGGAGGTGAAAAAACAGAACTACCCTTGTATGTTTAGGAAAGATATTTTATTTCTCTCTCTGATTTTAAAGTTCCTGTTGAAGAATCTTTTGTGTTAGCTGTAGCCAAAGATGGCTGGATGGTCTCCACTTGACCTAGATGAGAACAGATTACTCTTTTTTTTTTTTTTTTTCTTTTTTTTTTTTCCCCTCTTCCCCAGGATGAATAGGATCCAGAATATTGTGTCTGTCTATACCATAGTACAGGAATTTGTGGACATGCTTCTCATTCTTGGAAAATGCCAGATTCTTAACTTGTTCTTACTGATGTTGGCACTTAACTGTTCATTGGGGAATAACATGATAAAAATGTTCTGAGGGAGTGAAAACTGAATCTTAACTGTTAAAACTGAGAAGGGTATTTGTGGCTTTTATTTTTTCATGTTGCCTTAACTAATGTTCTGTGGTTCAGCTGCTATTGCTGTTGACTTCAGTGTTTTGCCCCTGGTTTCCTCCAGAGAGTTGGCAGAAACTGCAACAAAGCTTTCTTGTGCTGTTTTGCCAGTCTTAGGTGGGTGGAGAGGAGAGATTTCTTTTCCGTGTCCTCTCAATTAAATTAGGCTTTAAGCAGCTCTGCCTTGCTGATTGTCAATTACTTTGCTGCTGTTTTGAGAAACACTGTTTATTTTGGGAGGAGTATTCTCTCACACCTCCCTTTCTGGAGTTCTTTGCAACCTCCAGTTATGGTCAGTCTTAACTCAGAAATGCTATTTACACATTTCATAATCACAGCTGATAGAAGCCAGTGGAAAATAAATACTTTGGGTTTGGACTGAGTCTGTAAAATAAAAACACTTGTTAAATTCCTTCCAGGAATTTAGCAGAAATTTCAAAACTGCAGAATGCTTTTAAAAACAAAGCTATCAATGTATTTTTCTGCTTTGTTCTTTTTTCTTATATAGAATTTTTTTTTTCAAGGACAGCGTTAGGAAGAATCATAGAGCCTTCTGGTAGTCGGTTAAGTAACAATCTCTTAGGTTATGTGGTTTGTCTTCTTTGCACGGGGAAGCTCTGTGTGTATTTTTATAACTACTTTTAACTAGCGAAGGAAAGGGGGCCTTTCCCTTGAAATGGCAAGCAGCTAGTTTCCCATGGTGGTGGTTTTCTTTTCCAATCTATTTCTTACATAATGAACTTTCACTGTTACTGTTGACAGTTCTGGTGGATACAGCTTTTAGTTCCTGTACCTTTGGCTTGGCATGGTATTTTACATTGTGTTCAATGCAGTGGGCAGAAGGCTGGTTTTGCTGTGTGATACCTGGATCACTGAGGAAGCACATTTTGTAATTCCTTTGGGAAGTGAAATATGGTTATCTTACAAAGACCTGCCAGTCGAGGATACAGTCTTCCATCTAAGCAGACTTAGACAGCCTGTTTGCCCAAAAAGCAACTGTGGCATCAGTGAGGCACCAAGAAGAATTTCTGAACGCAGACCTGTTCTGTTTTGTTTTCTTTTTAAATCGGTTGTGGGGCCATGTTTTCAATTGCTGCTCCAAGTCTGCAGATGCTTAGCGCTTTCTTTAAACGGTCCACATGATCTTCGTATCACTTGGATTTAATTTCAGCCCATGCCTGCAGCAGCTCTAGTTTGCCGTGGTGCTTTGCTGGGGAGGGAAAAGGGCAGTAGCAGGTGAGGGAGGGGGAAGGACCTCACCGCTAGGTCCTTCCCTCCCAGCCAGTAGGTTAGCCCTCAAAAATCTGAATTTCAGGGCTAGCCCTGCCCAAGCTCTGCACATAGAAACTGGGAGCTGGAGGGAGAGAGAGCAAGGCAGGAGCATGAGACTAGCTTTGCAAATAAAGCATCCAGTACTGATGTTTTATTATTTTGATGTTGTTTCTCATCACGTGTGTAATGGCAGTACTAAACTGTTGGGTTATCGACCATGTCGTCGTCCTGCCTGAATCAACTCTTCAGGAGATGGACTTTTATCTCCGAGAGTTTAAAACTTGGCTTGGCAGCTGGAGTCATGCTGGCTGTTTTTCTGTGTGCTTAATGTGTTACTTCAGGTGAAATTCTAGCCAAATTTCAACTGGAAAAAATTAAATTTCAAACACTTGTAGAATTCTCCTTTTACTGTTGTGGGGTTTTTTTTTAATTGTTTGACTGCATTATAAGCATAAATGGAATGAATGACTAGAACATAAAATGTCAGGAAACACCCATAGAGACTTAAATAACTTGAAGGAATAGTCACGGCAAGTTCGCCTTGTTTGAAAAAACAGCTTATCTTACTACTTCAGTACATTGGTTACCCCTGAGGGTGAATTGGGAGATTGGTTTTTCTTGCCTTGTGTAACTGAGTAAGTGCAAGGAATCTTGCCAAGAGGGTGGTGGTGCAGTTTTCCCAGGCAGGGTGAGATTGGAATTATTGGCCAGGTGGGGTGGCCGATGTTTTTGTAGAACAGTTTTTATAGGTAAAGTCTTATCTATCCGTCTCCTCCACAGCAATTGGTAGCAACATAAAATATTTTTCAGAGTAACCTCCTTCATAGACTCTATGTATGACTTGTCAGGTTGTGGCCATAGAGAATGTACTGGCAAATTTGAAAGTTTTATATAATGACCTTTGGTTCCTGCTGAGTTGACAATCCAGGATGAGCCAGAGGATATGCTACCCACACCTACCTTCTGGTTTGGAGGTGGAAGAATTCTATTTGGCACGGCAAACTGCTGGTCCCTAATCTGTATCACACATGGTTAGCAACCTTGAAAAGGGATGTCTGTGTGGAAAAATTCAGCTATCCCTCTGTGTATTTCTGTAGGTTGAATGAAGTAGCAAAGGAAATGCCCATACTGCCTTTGGCCCTCAAAAAGCTGCAAAGAGAATGTGTCACTAGTATCAATAATCAAGGAAATTGCAGCTCCTTCTGAAAAAGAGGTGGTGTTTTCTGGTAACTTCATGATGATTCTGTTTAGGGGGAAGGGGATGTTAAGAGAGGCAGATGGTGTATCTGTATGTTTTAGCAGAGCTGCATTGCAGGAGACCCCTTTGAGCACATTGCATTTTGAAAACCATTCCTTGACCTTACCATTTGCTGTCTTTATAACAGCTCATATGACATTGCCAAACTAGTTGCAAAAAGTCTGCCTGTTAACCTCATAGTCTGGAAAGCTGTATGTATGAAACGGCTGTCTGAAGATATGCCTTCCAAGACCCTTGGCCAGGCCAAGTTTTCTGTGCTTAGGATTGCTGTTGCCACAAGAACAGCAGATGTTTGCACAGCAGACAAACAACACTGATGATAAAGCAAATTGACCTTTTTTGGAACAAGCTATTTGGAGCACATTCCTAGGGCAATTCTTTTTTTTTCTCTTTCCTTTTTTTTTCTTTCTTTTCTTTTCTTGGACTGTATCTTTCTTCATAAAACTGCTTGGCTATACATTGACGTGTCTGTTGCTAGAGGTGATAAAAAAATTGAAGAGAAGGGTTTACAAACTTTTCCATTAACACTGATATTACAAATCATTAAATGTAATCCAAACCTATTTTTGTCAGCTGTATTTTACTAAAGTAATTATAATGATGTTTATTTTTCCAGTGTCCCTATGGGAACCCTGGAAGATTCCAAAATGTAATAATTAAAGAAAGACAGGCCCTTCCTTACAGTATAAAGTGAGGAAGAGTTTTGTGGTTTAAACAGCTATGCTGTTGCTTATTAACAAGATATTTTGCCTTGTACTCTAGCTAGGCCTATAATGGTCAAAAAATGTTGAATTCGAGAACTACGCGTTTGTTTTCAATCAGTTGTTTTTCAAGTTAAAAGGCTTTAATGGCTTGTTTTAATTTGTTCAGTAGTATTCGTCAGCAGTATTAATATTTGTATTAAATTGCTTGGTGCAGTACAGCTGAGACTGTCCCAGTAAGGCAGTACTTTTTTGTTGTCACTTATTTTTTCTATTGCAAGACCTTTCTTTTACGGTATAAAAAGATTAATTGAAAGTTTGGGGAATCTTGGTGAGCTTGAGCAATATAGTTCTGTTTACGTTACATTTTTAAAGTATTTAAAATGTAATATTAAAAGTGTATTTTAATTGTATTAATAAATACTTTGAATAAAATTATTATAAATTTAAAGTAAAAGTATCACTAAAGTGAAAATCTCAGTGTTGTACAGCTACGTCTTTACTATTTGGACCTATACTCCAGTTTTTTAATCATAAGCTGATGTTCCTGTAGTTATAACATATGTAGCTCCTGGCAGAGAATTGATTCCTGGCATCTGAGGAATTTTAGAAAAATTGACTAAGTTCAGACTTTGTAACTTCTGAGATTTTTGAAGCGTTTCATCCATTGTACCACTAACATTAGTAGTGGTGTGCTATATTGCTTAACAGCAGAAACATAGGATCCTCCATTTTTGCATTATTTGTTTTTCAGACTTGATTTACAATGCTAATTTAAGGATTGGATAAAGAAGTTTTGTGGGTTTTTTTAGGTATTAAAAATATAGGAAGCTTCTGTCTTGACTCAATTTATAAAATTGCTTTGCTGAATAGTAGGCAATAGGCTTTTGGACAAGGTTTTTGTAGTGCCTTGAAGGGGTGTGTGTTTAATGTCAAAATTCTAAATTGAGCGATGGGTTATGTGTATCAGTATTAGGGTTTAGGGTTTTTTAATATGATTAGTTCGTATCATTAGAAAGACAAAACACTGAATTCTAGGAGAACCCAAATCAGGTTTCTTACATGTGTCTAGATATTTGGCTGTTAAGTAGGATCGTTTGCTTTTAGAGCTTTTGAAAACCAATTCCCGCTTCTGTTTAGAAACATCATTCAGAACAAATTGTTCAGCAATATGATGCCCGTTAGAACCCTTCCCTGCAAATAAAGCTGTACTAGTTCTGTCAGCTTCTGACAGAAGTGGACATAGATGGGTCCCAGTACCATGAAAGCATAAGCTACAAAGTTTTTTGTGGGTCATGTAAAATGTCTACTTTACTATGTACTTTTTTGTTCATTTCTTGATCCAAGTATGTGATGGTCACTGCCTTGTCTATTACAAAAATACTGTCCCTGTTTTATAGATATGAAACTACGGGTGAAGTATCTGAAGTTGCTTGTTTAGGATCATTGAGAAAGACTACCTTTGATCCAGAACTTGAACTTAATGTTTTCTGAGACCCATTCCAGTCCTGTGTACGCTGGGTTATACAACCTTCTTTTATGGGCAACTTTTATGAACCCTGTTTACTGAAGCATCTGTTTTAGTGATAGATTTCATTTGTGTAATGTATTAAATGTGACTTTAAAACAATTATTTTTAAAGGAACTGCATTTCTGGCTCAATTGTTTATAATTTTGGTTGGGTTTTTTTCTTTTTTTACCAAAGGTTGTGTTGTTATGTGGGTTTTGAGGTAGAGCTATCAGTAACTTGGATGTTTTGTATGCGTGCAAGGAGCATGTAGTAATGGACTGGGACTGGTGAGTTGTAGTGCTAAATGGGGCTGAAAGAGGGGAACAGTCCTTCTGGTACTGTTTCACTGCAAAGAACACTGGGGTTGCCTGGCTGGAATACAATGCCTTATTTTGCTTACTGCTTTCAAAGATATGATAAAAGAAGAGGGAAATGAAGCTTAACTTTATATATACAGGGTTTTTCCATTGAGTACGTTAATAACATCTTGAGTACAAATGTTCTTGCTTCCAGAAGCCAAGAATTGACTATTAAGCATCCCCGGACTTGAGGAAGTGGTCTCCAGAAATACATTGTCTAGGCTAATATTGCCCTTCCAGTTATCATTCATCAGCATTTTAATTTCTCAATGAATACAATATTGTTTTGCTGCTTGGCAGAGAAATTATTATTGTCCAAAGTGAACCCCTCATTATATTATACTCTGCTTTTTCAACCGGAATTAATAACATATAGCACATAGATGTAGTGGATGTCTCCTGTAGAAAAAATATAGTCTGTTTGACTTTTTTTTTCCTTTATATTAAAAAAAAACCCCAAAAGTAGGCTTACTTCGTAAACTTTTTCTCACAGCAGTTCTGGCTTAGTTCTTACTAGTTATTATTTCTAGCTTTAAACTTCATTGTATTACATTAGGGAATACAGGTAGATAAGCAAAATGGTCTATTGTTTTCAGGGCTCTGATTACATCTATTTTATGTTACTGTTACGTTGTTGTTTGGTTTTTTGGTTTTGGTGTGTGGTTGTTTTTTGTTTGTTTGTTTTTAATGATTGATATTTTCCTTTGTTTCAGCCAAACCTTTTACATCTAAAGTGAAACAGATGCGACTACATAAAGAAGATTTTGAAATCCTGAAGGTGATTGGTCGAGGAGCCTTTGGGGAGGTATGTATGTGAAGGAGGTGGAAGGAAGGGTTTGAATAATGCTCTTGTGTATCTGCAGCACTGAGGAGAGACACTTAATAGTAATATACCAATGTATGTTTTTTTTCATTATTTAGGCATAATGGATATTGTAGGCCCACCTAATGTTTCCTGCAAGTGCATTCTGATTTATACTTTCTTTGACAGCTCTTTTTAAGTCTTAAATTTTGAGAGAAGGCAAGTTCACATGGATTAAAAGACCATGTTTCAATTGTCTAATGATAAATCATTTGCTTGACTGTAATTCTTTCCAGTCAGCAGGTGCAGGCCATTGAGTTACTGACGGTATACAGATCTAGCCATTTCTAATAATTCTAATAACTAAATAGTCTGAGAGTAGTTTTCAGCAACTTAAATAGCCAAATACTGATATTGACATTCTAAGAACATAGAGAAATCTCTCTCCGGTCCTGTCTCTTTGTTTCCTATTTTAATGAATGTTTGAATATTTTTCCTGTATTTCTTTTAAAGGGTTTAGCAAGTGTTAGTTTCTTTTTCAATTGTCACTTAACTGCTATTGAACTATACAATTTTTTTGCTGCTTCTCATTAAGCCATCTCTTATTTGAAGTTGTCAAACAAGGCTGTTGTTCACTAGGCTTTACACTAGGCATGTCAGATTATATAGGTTGAGGAAATTTGAATAAATAAATGTTAGCTTTCTGCCCCTTCTTCTTAATTATATTAAGTGCATGTGCTTTGTATAGGTTGAGGATTTATTATATAGGTTGAGGAAATTTGAATAAATAAATGTTAGCTTTCTGCCCCTTCTTCTTAATTATATTAAGTGCATGTGCTTTGTTCTTCATGCAGGACACTATGTGTGTAGAAAGAACGACCTAATATATAATAGCGCCTTGAATTTTTGCTAGCCAAATAAAGCAAAGCTGAAATATTTGCTATACTGCCTGAAAATACGTGTGAACAGAAATTCAAAGTATAAGAAAAAGATTTTCTGAGCAATGTCTTCGTTGCTTTTGGGGTTGGAAATGGTTTTTATTTTTCAGTTCTCCTTAGTATGAGAGCATCTCTGGAGGCTCTCTGGCATGTGACAGAGAAGAGTTGGTTTCAGGTTCACGTACGTGTTTGCATCGTGTGAAAATTAGTCTTTACTATTCTGTGGTTATGGAAGAATAGACTTTTATAGGTAGTATGTAAGGAACAGGAATTTTTACTGTAGTGTATGTCACTACATACTCTGATGCCTACATGCAAATATCATCATTGGACAACTGTAAAAATAACAATAAAAGAGTAGTATTTATTTAGCTACTTTATCACTTTTGGTTGGTTTTGCTCCATCTGGAGTAATGCCCCTTTATAAAGGAGACTGAAGGCTGAAGTTACTCATGGATAATTTATCTTTAGTCTGAACCTCCGCCACAAAGAGTGTGTTGTGTTCTTCATTTTGATGTAAACACTTCTGCTTAGAACATCAGCTTTTCTTAGTGCTGCCATAGTAGTTGCAGCTGAGTTCACATACACATTGTAGAAGATGTAGGAAAAATCACTGATGTGGGTGCTTTCTTGTCAGAAGAATAAGATGTGAAACCTGCCTTATATTGTGTTTTTAAGAGAAGTCATTTTTGTCTGCTAAATCAGCATCAAACTCCACAGTGGCTAAACCACAAAAAAACTGTAGTTCTTTCTCAGGAAGCTTCTCTGTGGTGAATCATCCCATGGATAGTGAGAGCGTAACTTTCCCCATCCTCTTCTGGGGACGGTCTGTGTAATTGGTTAGTTCTTCTCTTTTAGGAACAGTGTTTCTTTCTAACTCCTTATCTGAGAAAGAGAGTGTGACTCTATTTAATTGTCAAAATCTTCAGTAAGGGGAAAACTGAAGTTCTCTCTGTGAAGATGTTTGGGTTTGTATGTTCTTAAAGTAGGACTTACTAAATATTTGCAAGGATATATGTTAAATTTTCTTACTAGCTGAAAGAAGGAAAGTTTCAAGTCCTACAGAGATATTTGTCCAAAAAAAACAACCCCAAGTTCTGTATGAAGTCACTAAATTTCCTTTAAAACAACCAGTAAATATTGGAGCAAGGTTGAAAAAAGGACCACGAAATTTTACTGCTATTAAGCCACCAAAAACTATATTAATATTAAATTGCAAAATACTCGTATAATTCAGTAGACTACAGCAGTTTACTGAGACAGATTAAGAAATCTGGAAGAATGTATTTTATTTCCAGCAAACTATAAATGAGAGCAAGGTTGCTCTAGGTTACTGGGAGGAGTAATTTTTGTCTCCTGAATCAACATAATTCTGAAATTCTGTAGACTACAAAGTTAGTACAAGTTTTTTTTGGCGCAGTCTCAGACTTGTTCTTATTTTGATTTTGCGCCACTCAATTTCTTCAATTTGCATAGTCAAGAAATATTTCCCTTTTTGTTTTTAAACGTTTGATGTAGACAGAAAGTAATTTGAACTAGCTATTGCTTATAACTGTAAGAGTTCATTGTTCCTAGTTTTCTTTTTCCCCTTAGCCTGCTTGCTGACAGTCTGAGAATGCTTTCTTTTTTGTCAAATTAATGACATGCCCCTTCCCTCTGCATGCATACGTTTACTTAGTTAAAATTTTATGTAAGAAAGTGCTGTCTTTAGAAAACACAGATGTTTTGCTTGGAGGAGGAGAATTATCCTGGTAAAATTAATAATGTGGGCATCAAGCGTTTCATGGCACTGGCTTCAGGCAGCATGGTTTGAAAAACTTGACAAACAACTCTAAACAAGAAGACTTTAAACTTGAGAGTCGAAGAATGCTGCTAGGAAAGGTGAAGCAACTGGGCAACAGCTCTTCGTGGTGTCTCTCAGTAGTATAAAATTGCAGCTTATTGAAGATTGTAGCTAATACCGAATTTTTAATTTCATTCTATTATTGCTTAAAACAAAAGTTCAGTGCTTGCTTAGGCAAGCAAATATTATGTTCGTATGTTGTTGATATTTTGAAGATGATGAATTTTGTAGCTCTGAGAACTGCTTAGTTACTCCTAAATTTTGGCATCCAGTTATGAACAGTAACATTCTCTCTTCTTGTTTCTGGAGCACTGCCTGCTCTTGATGAGCAAGAAAACCAATGCTGAGTGCTGAGTCTTTTTTTTATTTGTTTGTTTAATTTTTTTTTATTTCATTTCAATTTTTCAATTTTAATAGCTTCTGGTTTAGCTTTTTCTTTATAAGGCTGTTGCTTTTTTGAGCAAAGGGAACATGCAGACATGTACTGTAGAGACAAGTAGCCGAGTTTGGGGCAGAAGGTGTCTGACAGCATGCCAGACTGTACTGCTGTTTGTGGGAAATAAGGAAAACTGTTGGAAGAATAGGAAAAAAGCTATCTGACTAAACCAAGATGTTTACATCAGCACATACCAATCATTTTTTGGGCTGCTCACAGGAAAATATAAATTAAAAAAAAACCCCCAACCATTAAAAGTCCAATTTTGAGAAATTCCAGTAGCAAGACACTTGAGGATAACTAGACAAGAATGATTACACTTTCTGCTGTCTTGACAGCCCCACTGGGGAAGGGAAAAGATCAAAACAGCACTCTGTGTATTTGGGCCTTTGTGTACATGGTATATACCTCAGTGTGTGTATGTAAACACTGTCTGGGGCTGTAATCATGTTTCAGATTTTTTTGTTACAATTAGAAACCGCATCAGAATGCTCATTGCTGAAGTGTCAGGTTTTTCTTTCACAGTCCCAAAATAAGCATTTTATTTCATTTTTCATAAAGCACTGAGACACCCCAAAAAGATGCTGTGATTGCAGAAAAATGATGATGTTGGTGATCTTTGTGTGTGTGTGGTAGTTATTGATACGGAATAACATTAATGGCTTTCACAGACTAAAAAGCCTGCTCCTGACTGATTGTAAACACAGCTGGTAAACATGGGGGTATTTTTGTTCTTTAGTCACTCTTCAATACTATTACACATTTGCAGAAGGTACCAAGCCCTCGATCTGTCGTTCAAGGCCTATGCTCCAGCTGTTAACCAGAGGCAGTGCTGTAGCTCTTTTGGTTGTGTCCAAGTGAATGCTGTTATAGGAGATTCAGGCAGCTGTGCAATTAGCATAAGTCTTTCAATAGCTAAGTCTCTTGCAGAATAACACAGCCTTTCGCTGAGCATGCTACAGGCAAGAAATGAAATCCTGAAGCTGGACTTGAAATATGTGTGTTATCTTATGCCTCTGGCTGCCTATACTGCAGCAGTTAATGGTGGGGAAAAACTTATTTTTCATGCTGGGCAGCAGCAGCAGTCTAGTCAGCTCTCGGACCAACCTTTTAATTTTTCCCTGTAACAGTCACAAAACCCTTAAAGCTCTGTAGGGCATAACTGCACTGTAGCTTCATGCCACAGACTGCATCATGCAGAGGGGGCCTCTGTCATCCAAGATACGATGCAGTTTGAATGCTGACCAGTTTCAATGTTAAGGCTTTCTCCTTCTGCCATTTCTAGTTAGAAATTGATACAGATAAATGCCTTGGCAGAGTTTCAAGCTAGTAAAAGGAGACTCAAGATTCAAATCTGCATTGTGGGTTATGTATCACTGTAGAGGATTCATCTTTCCCTCCTAAGGAAAATTGTGATGCTCAGTCTTGGGGTACCATGCACAGAACAGTAGACATTCTTTATGAATCAAGATTAGATTATAGTCACAATAGTAACAATCTATTTTTGTGTTTCAAATCTGAAAGTACCTTGAGGGATCCCAACTCTGGACTTGAACCCCAGTTTTTATGCATGAAATAACCTTTAAAAATTTCAGTTCATAAACTAGTTTAAACAAGTAGATGGTAGTACCCTTCTGTTTTCTCTTCTGTTTTTATTCCCACCCCCTCCCCCCATGGCTCCAAATGTCAAGAGCAGGGCTGATAATGCATTGCTGCATATATGGGAAGTGACAACTGCTTTGTCTATGAATCTGTAGCTGAGCAAGAGGTACACTTTTAGATATGCTTTGGTTTAGACATCTGAGTATTGCAGTCCTTCAGCCTGCACTTTTGTCATGTTTATGAAACTGCTGCAGCTGATGACACATTTGAAGATGGCTGAAGGAGGTTTGCATGACACTTCCTGCAAACTGTCTGATCCTGTATTTTCTTTTCTGTTATCACTGTCTTCACACATAGCTGGTTTACAGATTATGAAAGAGGTAGAAGGAATGTAGGATTCAACCTTGGTATTTTTTTGCCACTGGCCTGCAGGATGAAGATGATTATAATCTCTGTGACAGCATGTTGGTTCATAACCAGATGGACACAGAAATTAACTTTATCTCCTTAAGCCTTAAAATTTATTTGAAAGGGAAGAGGCAGAATGTGGTAGCTGGAGAATGGTTGTTAAAATACATTGATTGTTAAATTTTTCTATAAATGGGATGTTAGTGTTGTGGTCTGGTCTAGTTCTGACCAGCAGCTCTGAGTCTGTGGCAGATTCATGGCCATTTTGGCGAAGAGAGCTTGGGTAGGCTTCCCATACCCAGAGAAGCCTGAACTGTGAAAACATGTTTGTGTAAACTTCCTCCCTGCCTCCTTCCTAAAAATATTTTGTGTTAGCTTTTATTATAGCTAAACAAAACTATAATATTCTCAGAAAAGGACTGTGTCAGTTGGCTTTGTTAATATGTTACTCGGTAGGCCTATGGTATCTAATGTTTCAGAAGCAATGAGAGGAAGGAGGGCTTGTTTATTACGTTTTACTTCTCTAGAAAATGTGGATTTTTCTGTTTCCCTGCCACTAACAACAGACATGATGAAGACCTCATTGAACTTCAGGTGGAAAAATTTGATTAATGCTTTACTGTATCTTTGAAGAAAGTCCAGTGCATTATTTGAAATGAGTGGAAGTTGTTTTATGGCAAACCTACTGTCTAATTTGTGTCTAAAACCTAAAAGATATTGTTTATTTTGTTTTAGAAACTGCTGCATTGCTGTCTTTTCTCGGCAGTTTTGTAATTTAAATTGTTGTGTAGGACTGGAAGAAAAACTCCAAGAACATAAAGCCAACAGCCGGTGTTAGTTTCATGATAGTATGATAGAGCGAAAAGTATGATGTTGAGAAATACCATTGTTCATCTACAGTCACCTAGAAAAAAGATACATAACAAAAGTGTGATACATAATGAAAGCTTAAAATAGACTTTTAACTTCTGCAAAATAAATATGCTGTACTTTATGAAATTATTCTAACTTGATGGTGATGATGTAGTACAGGTGATGGTGTAGGGTAGTAAGGTGATGATATAAGGTGGTAAAGCCTAAGTGTCCAGAACACTGAAGAAAAAAATACCCCAAAACTGCAAGGTTTCATAATAATTAAAACAATATGCATTTTCATGTTTGAACTTATTTATCTTTCATTTATCTTTTCCAGGTTGCAGTAGTAAAACTAAAGAATGCAGATAAGGTTTTTGCCATGAAGATACTTAATAAGTGGGAGATGCTGAAGAGAGCTGAAGTAAGATAACAGAAATGTTTTCTATAATCATGCACCCTCTTACTCTGCGGAATTGTTACTTCCCTTTCTAGAAGACTCTGTGTATAAAGGGATTGAGGAGGTGCTTCACTTCTTACTGACAATATGAAAATTAATATTTAAATAAAGGAGTTTGTCAGAAGGGTTAAAATGGCATGGAATCTTGACTTAGGTGGGGCTGGATGTTTTAGACATTATACCTTTTCTGTAATTGCCCAAGAAATCCAAGCAGTTATTCCAGTTAGGAAAGTAGTCTTTAGCAAGTATTTTCCATGGTGAAAGGTAATTACTGAGCTGTAACTCACCAAGCCTATTAGTTTATCAGTGGTTAGAACTTAGTCAACGTTCAATTTTTAGATTGAAAAATCAGAAAGATGAAAGTCTCGAGTTAATATGAGTGCATGTTTTGTAAAAATGTGCATCTGCAAAAATCTGTGATGCAAAGTTCCTTGTTACAGCTTGAATCTGTTCTGTGCTCTGAAAAAGATGGAGCAGCTCTTTCACCAGTGCTGCTTTGTCTTTGTTTCCTATTTCTGTCATACATCTTCACTCTTCATAGAGTCCTCAATACATTTCCCTGGATTTCTTTGGAAAGAAACTTACAAAAATGCAGTCTACACCTGAAGACTTTGGAACTAATTTTAAAGAGAGTACTTAACTAACTCTTCAGATTCCTTTGAAATTCTTCACCTATGCCTACTAAAAATAAACTGCCTAAAAAGTAGACTCATAAAATATAACTCAGCATCTGACACATACAAAGTTGCTTTGGCCGTTGGGTTTTCTTTAGTTTGGACAGTGGGAGCACTATCTTGGTGTCTCTTCCAGCTTGTCTGATCGAATTATCTCTAGCCTCAGTTTTTATTTGAGACTCCTACTACCTTCCTACTCTCAGACTGCCTTACTGTTCAATTACTTCCAAGTTTATTCTGATTTCTGCATTTATGCTTTAATTATACCTTGTTAGGAAATGAGATCAATGAGAAACCGTCACACATTTAAAAAAAACAATGTATCCAGACAAATTAAAGCCAATTTCTGATGTCTGCACATCCTGTCTCTTTTAATGAAAATATTATCACAATAAGAAGTATAAATGGTATGCAGACTATGGTTAGATGCACACAATGTGTTTCCTCTTTATCCAGAAATTATTCAGATACTGAGCAATCTGATGTTAGTCTCGATAGAAAGAGGTATTTCTGTCCAAGACAGATGTCAGTACTGCAAGTTTTATTATTTTAGTGAAAAAGAAAAGACCAGAACTAAAGTTCCACTCTATTTTTAAATGTACCCTTTTAAAGTCAGTTTAAAAGCTATTTCTTTCCATTAGAATACAGTTATAAATAGGTTTGAGAGATTTTTCTCTATGCAAGGTATTAAAAATACTCTTCCCGTGGGTCCAGCTGAAATTCTGAAAGTTTGAACAGTTAGCCTAAAAAGAATTACAGCTATGTTTTTCCAGTATTTGTAACTCATGGGTATACAGTGGAAAGAGAAGCATCTGGAGTGAAAATACATTACAAAGCATGACCTTCAACAACTGTAACCTGTCATTTTTGAATGTTGATGAGTGCATCTCACTTGTTACTGCTGATAGGGAAACTGACCCATTTTGGCTCTGTTAGCAATGTGCTGCACTAACACTGAAATACACAGGAAAATCACAGTCCAAAAATGCAAGACAAGCGTATAGGTAGGTGTATATATAACTGGGAGAAATAAGTTCTCCGTATATCCCTGTATCAACTCTGTGGGAAGTGGGAGTCATTTGTAAAAGCGGAAAGGGAGTATGTACTCTCAGGCTTGTGAATGCCAGATGAAGGTTGATGACTGCAAGCTCTGCTCTGAGAGTAACTGTATGCGAAAACTTTGTTGCAGTGAAATTACACAGGTTGCGAGGTCAGTGTTCTCTTTTGTATTGTAAAGAGCAGAAGTATTCCAAATACTTGGACACTGTTGAAAACTCAGAGATGCGATGTAAATACTAAAAACTAATTACTAATATAAGGAGTACCTGAAAGTGTGCGACAGCTTGCAGTTACACTCCCAGACCCGTTACCCTGAGTGTTGACACTCACTTACAGTTACACGTGTGCCGTGGTGGTGCCGGCTGAGGCTCAGGATTGATCAGGACAAATATTATGCAGCATGGAAGCAGTCAGCACCTCCCGCAAGGTGCTGACTCTAAGCTGCAAGGACATGAGCACCATATAGCCAAGCAGCCAGAATTCTCTACTGGTTGAAGGCCACAATAACAGTGTAGATATAAGCAAAGCACTAAGTTGGCTTTACTCTGTCAGAGGGTTGGATTAGATGACCTCTGGAGGTCTCTGCCAACAATTCAAGGGCACCGTTCCTAGGGAAGATGAAATGTAATGTTGAAATAATGAAAGGCACAAAAAAGGCTTCATTTAAAAAAACCCCAGCACTTAATTGAGTGGTGTTACAGTAATTTCAATTATAAATTATTTCTTTTTTTGACATGAATTAATTTGCCCATGAACCACTTAGACTTTTTGGCTGTTACCATCTCAGCTGTGATCTGCTGTGGTAATAGCTGCTGCTGTCAGCTCTAGGCATACTGCCCGGAGGTGGGTGTCTAGAGTGCTTAAGGAATGCATGGTCTTTTGTTAAATCATGGCAAAAACAAGTGGAATTCTACACTGTGGTAACTAGTCTGTGAACTGTGTCATAACAAGTAGAGAAACTACATGTCATGTATCCTCGTGACAAGAGTTGATAGTATCTCCCTCTGAAAGATGTCAAGAGTTTACAAACAAGGAAGGAAAAAAATCAAGCTGAAGCATAGAACAGCTTTTTTTCATTCTGAGGATCATCTTTTCTTCTTCTCCCACTCCTAAGTCCATCTTTCATGTAATACCTTTGAGGGTATATTTTTTAAAGTATGTTATGTTATTTTCTTGAATTTCACTGTTTTATGTGCTATGATTAAAGTATACCATCTTTCTTTTTCCTGGGTGCATTATTCTTACTGCATTCTCCAAAATGAGAATTGGTTTGGTTTATGTGCTTGGAGGAGGGAGTTATTTTCTGTTTTGTTTTTACTGCATGTATTCTTGTGCATATAGCTCAATCTAAAATTATATTTCACTTTTCATTCTTCAATCTCCAAATCTCACAGCCAACAATAACCATGTCAGAGTTCTGGTATTTGCCTATTGTTTTTGGAAATTAAATTGGAAAACTAAAAAGAAAAGGCTGGATTTTGCTTTAAATTTAGCTGTCTCCTAAGATGGAAGAGACAGAGCACGGTTCAAATCAATGAAACATCTTTGTGAAGTAGCAAAGTGTGCTGGAAGAGATTATGGTCTGTTTTTCTCTAACTCTCCATCTGACTTCTAAATAGAGCCCATACAATTATCGCTCTTTCCTTTACACTGTCTTTTCTATGTTTTTCTGAACAAAATTGTGTGTTGGCCTTGCTGTTTGGTACCTTTTGCTTCTTGTGATATCCACTTCAGTCCCTTCAAAATGTTTAGCATATTTCTTTGATATAGTTTCTTATTGGCTTCTCAACTGTTTGGTCGTTTTCCTCTGTTATTCTGCAAAGATGCTTTTGCTGAGGTATTTTATTTACTTCTCAGGGCAGGCTGCAAGACCTCCATTGAATTAACTCCCTTTCTGCTTTCCAGTTGGTTTTCTTCACATTTTATCTTCTGCTGTTTCATACGAACCTGTGTTCTCCTCTTCCCTTAGGTTTTCCTTAGCATTTCTTGGCAGTTCTTGTTCCTCCTCTGTTCCACTTGCTATGAAGGCACTTTTTGCCTTCTGTGTTTCTTTCCAGTATATTGAGGGGAGATCCTCTTGAGTGTCTTATCAACAGCTTATGTCTGGCAAGAGCAATAGTCAATTCTGTCCTACTTTTCCTGAGGAAAAAATGTGGAGAAAACCCCAACTGGTTAATCATTATCAGATTATGGCTACATAGAAGTTACTTGCAGCAACTTTCAAATGAAAAGAACCACCTTGCTTATGTGAAAATTTAAGTGTAAAACTAGGCTAACAGCATGATGAGATAAAATAATGACACAAGACTCCAGATTCTAGTTCTTTAGCTTCTATTGTAGCTGTAATGATATAATGCCATTATTGATTGTTTTCTTCAATCTTATGTTGCTATTCTGTCATTATTGCTACTTGATTTCAATATCTATATGTATAAAAAAGATAGGATTTTGACAGGATTTTTAGACAATGGGAAGCAGCAGCTTATTTCATTTGCATCATTTAACTGTATAGAGAAGTACGACTGTTTGAATTTAAAGAAGGTGGACTTTTCTGATACCTAGTTTTTCATAGATTTTTGCATGTTTGGAGAGTGTAGTAAACGACATTTTAACTGAGAGGCAGTTTTGATTTTTTTCCCCCCAAAATATAATGTTAAAATATAGTGAACTTGGAAAATGTGTTTCTTTACATATTTTACTTAAAGGCTATAATTATTTTTCTCCCCTTCAGACAGCTTGTTTTCGAGAAGAGAGAGATGTTTTAGTGAATGGAGATAACCAGTGGATCACAACATTACATTATGCATTCCAGGATGAGAACTATCTGGTGAGTGCTGCTTTTATGTATATATGGATGGAAATGCAGATTCTTAGTTGTGGTTTGAGAGAGAAATACAGGGGGTTTTTATTTGTTAATTTTGTGTTCTGGACTGTACAGACGATGTGAGGTTCTGTGATTTTGTGGATGAGATTCTGAAGGGTGGATAGCGCTCAGAAACTTTTAAAGCTTCTGCTATAAGTATCTCAGGAATACAGCTTTGTTTTCTAAATGTCTTTGCATTTGTTGATAAACCTTGATCTATCTGCATCTTCTTTCTTGTAATTCACCACTGCAGTTTAATTGGATCCGTAAAAACAAAAGTGTGCTTACTAACATAAACTTTCTACTTGACTTTAATTTTTGCAATTAACATTGCTGATTATTGTTTTGAAGTTAGAAATAGGGAATTAGCCTCATTTTGAAACAACAGTTTGTTTTGATTGGCCTTTGCTTTTTTGAGGACTTAAACCCACTAAGATGTCATAAAGCAATAAAACGTTCTTGCAGCGTGGAAGAAATGTTCATAAATAAGAGTGGGAAGCTGCAACTGTAGAGTAAAGTGTCTCTTTAATATTCAATGTTATTTAGTTTTCAAGTACTTTGAAAGACTTGCAGAAGGAAGCTAATGTGAGGAAAAAGTGCCAATTTTCTATGAAATCAAAAATGTTTTGATTATGATAGTTTTGGTAATATTTATGCCTGAAAAGGTGAACAGCTACACATTGATAGAGTATGCTTATTTGGGTTTTACTGCCCCATGCTTTTGATTCTATATCATTAGTAGGTTCTAACATTTTCTATGCAGTCATAATCTTTTTTCTTTTTCCCCCAGTGTGTCCAATAAAAGAAGTGCTATACATGGAATTCTTGCAGAATTGCAGTGCTTTTTGCCATTATATTGTTTTCTGTTCTGTCAACTCAGATACTTGGAGATCCATGGATTTTGTTGGAGTTTGTACAGAAACAGGGGTCTGCATTTGTGAATCTAACAGTTGCCTTAAATTACCTCCCAGCCAACTTGATGCTTTGTTAATGTGGACAGTAAAAATAATCTGTTTTATGTAATTCTGATCCTACTATTAACAGTATGTCAAAGAAAACATTATATATTCCACAACAGCCTGATAGAATTTGTTTTAATCTTGCCAGTTTCCTTGTTTTCACTAAGCACAGAGCGGCTTCTGTTCTTTATCTTTGGTAGTCTAACAGGAGCTAGTTTCGCAGCCTGCTGAGGAAACTATCAGTAATACTGTTTTTCATCGTTTTAGTGTGAATGTATCACTAGTTTTTTATGTGTTTTTTTTAGTAAAATAAAATATAACAGAAGTGGCCTTTAAAAAAAATATCATTGTAGATTGAACAGTAGATGTGGTTGAGCAGTGGATGTTGTTTGTCTTGACTTTAGTAGTGCTTTTGACACTGTCTGCCATAATATCATGATAGACAAGCCGACAAAGTATGCGTTAAGTAAGCAATAGTGAGGTAGGTTGAAAACTGGCTGAACTACTGGGCCAAGGGATTGTGATCAGTGACGCAAAGTCCATTAATGGTGGTGTACCCTAGGGCTCAGTACTGGGGCCAACATCTTCATTAATGACTTGGACAATGGGATGGAGTGCACCCTTGGCAAGTTCACAGATGATAAAAAACTGGGAGAAGTGTCTGATGTGCCAGATGGCTGTGCGATCAGTCAGAGGAACATCAACAGACTGCAGAACTGGGCAGAGAGAAATCTCGTGAAGTTCAACAAAGGGAAATGCAATGTCCTGCATCTGAGGGGGAATAACTCCAGGCACCAGTACATGCTGGGGGCTGCAAGCTTGAGGTCTTGGTGGATAACAAGCTGACTGTAAGGCAGCAATGCATACTCGCAGCAAAAAAGGCCAAGAGTATCTTGGACTGCGTTAGGAAAAGTGTTCCCAGCAGGTCAGCGGAGGCCCTTCCTCTCTGCTCAGACCTGGTGTGGCTGCATCTGAAGTGTTGTGTCCAGTTCTGGCCTCCCCAGTGCAAAAGAGAGATGGAGCTACTGGAGCTCTTGAGCCTGGAGAAGAGAAGGTTCCAGGGAGACCTTCTAGAAGACTTCTGGTACCTAAAAGTGGTGTACAGGAAAGACGGGGAGGGATGTTTTATCACGGAGTGTAGTGACAGAACGAGGGATAACTGTTTTAAACTGAAAGAGGGGAGACTTTGATTATATTTTAGGAAGAAATTCTTTACTGTGAGGGTGGTGAGACACTGGCCCAGGTTGCCCAGGGAGGTTGTGGATGCCCCATCCCTGGAGGTGTCCAAGGCCAGGTCGGATGAGGCTTTGAGCAACCTGGTCTAGTGGGAGGTGTCCCTGCCCAGGGCAGGGGGGGTTGGAACTAGATGGTCTTTAAGGTCCCTTCCAACCAAACCATTCTGTGATTCTATGATTCAGGTGCTGGAGCATCTTTCATATGAGGAGGCACAAACTGAAACACATCAAATTTTGTCTGAACAGAAGAAAATACTTTTTTACTGGGAGGGTGGTCAAACACTAGAACAGGTTGCCTGGGGAGGTTGTCAAGTCTCCATTGTCAGAGATACTCAGAACCCAGCTGGACATGGTGCTTGTCAGCCTGTGCTAGCTGACCCTGCTTGAGCAGATGAGGTTGGAGTAGATGATTTCAAGAGGGCTTTTCCAACCTATATGATTTTGTGATTTAGGATTAAATCCCATGTTAAACTTCCACTAGTTGCTAGAATTTAATGTCCTTAAATCTGTGCTTTTTCTTTCTCTTGGAAGGATGGTGCTGTTGTACAGTAGTATTTTGAGATGTATTTGAAACTTAAATAAATCTGATGATTGTGTTCATTTAGAAAGTATTCTTAAAGCTTTTTTTAAAAAACACAAAACTTATTTTTTTAAGGACATGGGTCTTTGATCTTGGATGGGATGCTATGCATTGACTGAATTGTTTTATTAAAAATTTAGTGTTAAATTTACCTTTGTTTCCTGTGCATATCTTTAGCTTCAAATGCATGACTTAATACTGTGAGTTACAGTGTAAGTGTTGCCATATTTGAGGAGTTGAGGATTTCTTTGTCATTAGGCTACTGCGTTGCTTTTGCAAAATGGGAGGTGAAGAGTCCTGTGTTTTACGAGCCAGAATTCCTTTATTTCAGTATATCCAGTAACTGAGTTGTACCGCTTTTTAAAAGTGCTGAAGAATGAGTGCAGAGATCCCACATCAGTTAAGAAAATCTTAGAGTTCTTTTAATATACTTTCAAAGCAATAAGTTAAGCTCTTGCAGATCTCTATGTAGTGTATCAGTTAATAATAATTATATTAAATTCCAAAGGCTTAATGTATTTTCTAAAACTTTAAAACATGAGAAAGTAAGACAGATCTTGTTTCAGAGGGAGCGTAGCAACACCACTGAACAGAAGATATTTATCTTGTGTAAGGCTTGAGAGCATAATTTGAGAAGTTTACTATTCATGTCACAAAGCAACAGATGACATTTTGATTGTCAGCACACTTAAAATTTTGTGGAAATGCGTTCTGTGCTTTCTTCATGCACTTGGAATCAATGAAAATGCCCAGGTTATTCTGTATCAAATTGTTAGAATCTTTCTTCATCTTTATTGTTATGGAAAGTACGAAAGAAAAGAAACAGGCATAAGATTTCTGCCTGCCTCTGCCCACATCTTCCTTATAGCTGGTATAATTTTGCAGATTTTTTTCCACACATTTTAATTTATTTTTCTGAAGGTGGGAAAGACTTGAACAAATGAGAACTAATTATAAAAAGTCCCTTTAAGTTGCTTTGCCAAAATTTTAAAGAATCAAATTGGGATAAATTATTGTATCATTTGTGATTCATTATACCCTATTGTTAAGAGTCACTGCTTCAAATGTGGATATATGCTGCCTTCCTGGAAGCCGAGGTTGGAACTCTAGGCAAAAGCTTTCAGATACTGTATACTTTAGTGGGAAGCTATTCTAATTACTCTGTCCACAGTGTTTGAAAGTAATGTCATAGCAGTGGGTGTTAAATTAGATTGCTTATAATTAGCTTTCTAGTTATAATTAGTCTGATTTTTTTTCTTTTCCCCATTTGCCCTTCCAGTTGCTGTTCCAGAATTAAAACAAACTAAACTAAGCTAAAAAGATATTAATTGTCAGTTTCCCACTTTTCTTAAGTTTACCTTTTCCACTCGTTTTGACCATGTCTCTGAAGGAAGTGGGTTTTCATTCTATCATAATATGGTAAAGTGGAGAAAAGTTCTGATCTCTTTAAAGTCTTTGCACCTGATTCAATGGCAAGCAGGTTTTAAGTTTCATTAATAAATCGGAAATCAAACATTTTTCTCTATCATTTCAATTAGACAAGGTGACACCTTCCATTGTATGTTGGCAGATCCTGTATTGTGCACCATGTCAACAGTATCTGGCATTGTACTGTGAGCCACTGGAAATCTCAGTCTTTGCCTGAATCTGAGTAGTCTAAAAACTTTACTGTCCAAAATAGTTTGTTTAATAGGAAAAGATGATGGTAGGAAAAAAGGAAATGGCCCTTTTTTTTTTTTTTTTTTTTTTTTTTTAGGAAATTAGGGCCCTTAAATGAGTTCCCAAGTTAAGACAATTTATTTCTGTTTTATAGATCTGTCCTTTAATCCTTTATTCCTTTTGCATTCTTTCAAAGGGTATTGGAAGGAATCCAGAGTATCTAGCTATTTTATGTTTGGTGATGGGACAGTGGATGATGCTATTTTGTCATGAGACTTACTGTATTTGGAGAGGTATAAATATGAAAAATATTCAAGTAGGTTAAATATTAAAATGAGACTGAACCAGCTAGTGTTTTCAGAACATGTAAGCTTCTTGGTTAGCTTTTTTAATGCTCATGACATTTTTTGCAATAAATTAATTTTTATGTTTCAATTAGTTTTCAGTCTGATTCACTCAATAAATTGTGGGGTTTTTCCCCCCTCTGTTTTCATATCATTCCCACACCATAGTACCTGGTTATGGATTACTACGTTGGAGGAGACCTGCTTACGTTGCTCAGCAAGTTTGAGGACAGACTACCTGAAGATATGGCTCGTTTTTATTTGGCTGAAATGGTGATAGCTATTGATTCAGTTCATCAGTTGCATTATGTTCACAGGTAAGTCATTTGAGTTCCAAATTCCTGTAAGAGTTGTGGGGAGTTACTTGATGAACTGAGAATAATTCCTGTTAAAGAGTTTAAGCTAGTAACAAGTATTTCTCATAATAGTATGCATAGTAGAACTGACTTGATGACATCTTGTGGTTATTGACAACTGTTGCTGACCTTTTACCATATGGTCAGACATATGAATGAGGAGATTTCATTAATATCTGAATGCATGGGATGAATCTTGCACACTGGCATGCTTCAAAGTTAATGATCCATAATTTATAAAAGCAAAACTGGAAACCTGTTGGTGAAATATGATCAACTTTGAACATGTTTACTGAAGGGTCAGGTTATGTTTCTTAATTTGTTCAACGTATACGGAAGTTGAAAACACACCATTGTGTGTTCTGCTTTGGATTTTTCACCATTGTCTTTTGGATTTAATGAAACTGTCTTTAAAATGAAGTGATGGCATTTTGCTAAATAAGTGGAAGTACTAAAATTGTGGTACCTATCTTTACCTTGATATGTAAAAAAAATAATATATGCTGGTCAAAGGAGAATATCGATTTGTTTGTGTGTAGCTTTTTTTGAGGCCGTGATTGATTTTTCCACAAAGCTAGCATAATCTTTTCTTTAATGTATCATTCTCTGAAGACTTCCGTGGTAGTTCTTGTATGCAGAGCAAAAGATTACCTTACAAGAGGCAGAATTTTCAAATGGACTCAATAGATGTATTTTGCTCTGACAGGAATCAGTAGGAAAACTCCAAATTGTTTAAGCTGAATCATTAAGTTGGCAGAATAAGCTCTTTTGATACATCCGTCACCCTTAATCAGAATCTATACTGACCGTTCCGCCTTTTACTGTTTCCACTTTCCTGCTTTGCTCCAGAAAAGTTTGGGCGTTGGGTTTTTTTTTTTGGTTGTTTGTTTAAAAGGTGTATTGGTTTGTTACTGGGTTGTGTTTTGTTTCCTTTGAGACTGTGGCTTTTCATGGAAGAGCTGTAGCTAAGAGTTCTTTAAGGTGGAGTGGTGCTAAACTGCAAATTGCTCTCCTGGAATATTTTGAAGTTTGCTAGTTTTGTTGAAGAACTGTGTCTACCTGCTAATGAGCTCTTTGTGATAAAGCTTTGTGGAAAAGCCCAAGCAGAGTATTTTATTTAGGAGTTTTCTTGAATTTTGAAGATTTTTAACTATGTATTTCTGACAAACTGTTCATTTAGGACCTGATGTGAAGGGCTTTTGTATTCAGTAAAATTTGAATTGTATTTTACCCAATAAGTCTGCATATATGTTAGTAACTCTTCCCAGAAAAACAGATGTGTACCATCTCTACCTTTTCCTTGAAACAGATCAAAACCTTTGTAATTCAGCACTGTTAGTATGTAATATGCAGCACATGTGATGTTTCCATCCTCAAATAGTTAGTGTTCCCAAGATGAAATAGGTGTTGGTGTAAAATTTTGATAGAAAATTCAGTGACATTGCAGTTCAAAACAACATACTAATTATTATGCTTGCATATTTATTACTAAGAATCTTGAACAAGAAAAAGCGCCTGTACAATCCCAGTCCTTTGTTGTTTGATTTGTGGCTTTGTCAGTGACGTTCCCACGTTTGGCATTTTATCATTAGTCCTGCTGTAATACAATGCCTGTTTATAAGGGGATGTTTTGCAAAGATTAAAAATGTAGAGAGCACTTGAATATATGTTAAATGATCAGCCTTTGAAATGAGACCCTTTCCACTGTTAGTTTTATTAGGATGTTTTGCAACTGGTAAAGCAAAAGAAGGGAAAAGAAAACACATAATCTCAAGGCCACTAATGCTCTTTTCCTGAAAGTTTAACTGTGGTGGCCACATCCTTTTTGGCAGTATGTTGCACACAGCAAAGGACATAGGAGGAGGAGGAGGAGGAAAATACTACTCAAAGATGGCATAATGTAACAGCTGTAGTTTTGATATTTCAGGTGAATAGCCAGTATGCACCACGGGTTGATCTGCGTTGTAGCTAGTGAACTAGAAGTCATGCTTTAGGCATGTTTTGTTCAAGGCTTTTTTCATACAATGAGATAGCGGATTGTTTTGTTTTGTTTCCTTTTAGTGCCCCAGTTCTTTCAGGATAGATTTCTGAAGTTAACCATACGTAGTGTTGTACTTCGATTTCTCTGAATATTTTTCTACCTTTTAAAAATTGCATTTCTGTTTTTGTTCTCAGTGTGTCACTCCTCTTGCCCTTTTCTACCGTTAATCACCTTTTTGTTGTCAGTTAGTTTTGTTTGGGAGTGGTACCGATTGCAGTGGTCGTTCATTCGCAGACCACTCCAATGTCAAATGCAAGTCACTTTTCTTTCCTAAAGTCCATTGGCCAACATTCTGAAACGTCAAATGCAAGCAAACCTCATCATTACTTAAACGAAATTGCTATGATTTCAGGTTTTGGAGTTCCAAATTTGAATGCCATTTCTGCACTAGGATTGCGGGATGAATTTATCGTGTGAAGGAGATAAAACTCTAGGTATTAGTAGATTGTGCAGAGAACTTGCGTGGTGTGTTTGAAGCTGTCTACTGATGCCTATTGAATTGAAGAAGGAGAAAAGTTGTTAGCTGAAAATAATCAGTACTACTGTTTTTAGGATTAGGTTTTTTTCCTGTTTTTATCGACTTTTTACTTTAAATAAATACGTGATATAATGTTTTTGAGATAACATCAATCAGGACATATAACTTTAATAATTTTTCATTTCTGATCAATGAATTTTTATGAACAAATCATGTGGTATTTTACCTGATAGTTAAATGGTGCCTCAAAATGTTAATAAAATGGCCTTTTCTTTTAATGTGTATTTTGCTTTTGCTCTTGTTATAAATGCACAAGGGCTGGCATTACCAAATGATGTTTGGCAGTTCCAAGACTAGCTTTAGAAAGAAAACTTCATCTAAGTTAAGTATATGTGCAGGTGTTCACAATGATGAAGAAAGTACATATGACTTCCTTGGGAGTTCATGTAAAGCTTATACCTAACCCCGCTACCTGAAATTACTAATTTGTACTAATCAAGTGATGCTTGCTTGTAGGCCAAGGTCGAATATTGTATTGTGCCTGTTTTCTGCAAACTGTAGTATCATACAGGGTAAGATTTTATGTTTATGAGGAATCAACATAAATTTGTGTTTTATAGATTTATAGCACCTTTTTTTTGGGTTAAAACCCAAAAAGCTTTGGGCTGAAAAAGGCCTCTATATGCATTAACATTAATTTCAGTTTCAAGGTTGTGTTGTTAATTCCTCATGGCATATGTTAAAGGCTTATCTTTGCATACATTATCAAATATCCAGGTGTGGGCTGGAGTAAAACTTATCGGCTTAAGCTAGGTAGCTACTCTTTATTTATGCATGTTGCGTTACCTCAAACATGTAAAATCTGTTTTTCCTAAAACTGAGACTCTAACTCGTTAATTATTTTATTGGTGAGCCAATGCTTGGTTTTGTCTCAGTCCTTTTACGTAAAAAATACTTTAGAAGCCCTGACTGCCACTGGAGGAAATTTCCCCTGAGGATTGCAGAAGATACCCTCTGGGCACATACTAGTCCCAGGCATAGTGAGTGTGCCGCTGGTGCCTTTGCATGCCCCATCAATGTCTGTGCTGCTGCCTTTTGTGCCATCTTCTGAGGCAGCCCTTACTTTAGTGAGGGTGCATCTAAGTCTGTTGCTGTCCTAAATTTCATTTGGGACATTCCAGATTCTTGAATAGTACGGAATTCTAAGTGTTAATGTGCTGAAGTTATTTTCATCTTGACTTTCTTTCCTCCATCTATTTGTTCTGTGCAGGGTTGCACAGTGATTCAGTGCAGCTAGGGAGTGTTCAGCATTTAGGCTCATGATCCTCCAGACCACTGCAAAAATATTCATTTAAAATAGTTTTCATATATTGGCACACACCCATGTTAAACAGTCTACTTTTTCTATTGAATGGTAAAACAATCCTCACTAACGTTCTTACTAAGAAAATATTTTGGAAGGATTATGAAACACCTATGTTAATTATTATTTTTGTTGGTTAAGTTTTTGGGAGGATAGTTAAGACTACAGGGCAAGCTCTCAAGTTACATACACTTCAGATGTCATCTTTTGCATGTGAAAAGATAGGCATGCAAAGCATAAACACACCTACTTCCATAAGGTATGTGAGATTCCAGTTAGCTTGATCAGTGTGTTTCTGGATTTCTAGTTGCCGCTGTCTTTTAGTCTGAAGGATTTTAGCATTCTAAACCACCAGATGCATTTTTTTTTTCCTTCTCTTTCCATTTTCTTTATCAGCTTCTGAAATTAAGTTGGGCTTCACTGGAACATTTGAGTTCTTAAAATGTAGAGCGGCGAAATTCTCTGTGGAAGTGACATCCTTTCTGAAAAATATTGAACATGAGGGAATAAATCCGTTAGAGGGATAAAAGAACTGTCTATTCCCTATCAAGCCAGCCTCTTCTTTGCTTTTAACAAGAAGGTACTATTTGTCCTCAGAAAAAATCATCTTAGGGACATCCCTGAAATATTTACTGTAGCTAGCAGGCAGCTGAAATCTGTGATTCTTTGTAGGATGCATTTCACTTTCAACTATAAGTTTCAGTGCCAGCATATCCATTTTTGACTTGCTGAATAAGTGGTTTTCTGTTTTCTGGGTGTATCCCATCTTTCCTGATCATTAATTTGCTTAAGTGGAAAATTTGGGGGTGGAAGGCACATCTAGGGAGTTACTGCATTGCGCGGTATGTCTGAGTTGAGTTGGCACAAGGATGAGCCAAGTGCTCTGGCCTTTGGTAAAGTGAACTGAAATTGTGGGTTTGAAAGAAAGCAACAACATATTTTAAGTGTTTACCAAACTTTGCAACAGACATAATGTCGAACACGCAGATGAAGATGTCCTTACAAAGTGCTGAGAGTGAAGGAAACAGGGCTAAAAAAATAAGGAAAAAATAACACGAAATTATTTTGATAGTCTACTGAAAATATATTGCTTTGGTTTAGTTTTACATGGAAAACTGCAGGACAGAAAGTTATTTTAGTGAGTATTTGTTAAGCTTGTGCTTCCTTACAAGGTATTCCTTTACAGAGGTAGGAGAGTTCTGTGAGTCTAGGGTCTGTGCTTCCTCCCCATTTTTCCACTGAGGAAGGGCTGCAGACAAAGGTTATCTTTACAGACTCTGGGCTTTCATTCTGCCCTGTGAGCCTGTATGCTGTGAATGCTGGCAGCTGCTCCCACAGTACCCCCTCAGGGTGGCACTTGATTTGTAGTGAAGAGCATGGGAGGTTAATGACACTTGACTAGAATTTGTTGGTAGGATTTCTGAAGGAGCCTGTGATGAGCTAGAAGTATTTGAAATAAACGACCCATGTATGCTTGGAGTGCCAAGAGCTACTGGATCAGACTGGCTGTGCCATCATGTAGATGGACAAATGGTTTCTTATGGTATTGTGTCTAGTGGGGGTGTTAATTGAAGTGAAAGCTGTGTAATGGGTGTCTGAGATAGCATAGACCTGTATTCTGTATTATTTGAGCAGAAGGAATTTCAAAACCCCGACTCCAGTGCCTTAAGCGATAGTAGCCTTGAGTAGTCCTTTCAGCAGAGGTGCTTTTATAAATGTATCCTTCGGCCTTTTGTTGCCCATTGTTCCTCTCTCCCCAAGACTCAAGCTCCAAACATCCCTACTGCTCTGCTGAAACGAAGGTTTGTGGGGCTGTGCGGTGAACTGAATGAGGACACCAGTCCAAGTTAGAAGTAACTTTATATTTTAACTAACCTCAGTCAATTTTCCAATCTGTTGGATGGAGAAGGAGAAGAGGAGGAAATTGCTTTAAGCTGGTCTTTCCAATAAAATCTATGTTAATCTACATGGTGCCCGTTTTTTCTCTACATCCACTGAGTGGTACTTGAGATGTCTGGCTATTTATTTGACCCTATGATTTTAAAGAAAAAGGGACACAAGAAGCTGTTGGAGCTGGAGTATCTTAAATTTAGTTAGCCGTAAAACCCTCAGAAGTAAACCCTTTGCCTTTCATGTCTGACACCTACCTCCTAAAGAAGGAAATTCTTGATTATCATCAGTTGAGGAAGGCCAGCAAGGCAAGGAGCACACCCCTCTGTTCTTTCTGTTGAGTCCCCACCAGGCCTTTAGCTAGACAATTACACCTTTGTTAGAAAGAAGACTCAGGAAAAGGAGAAATGTGTAGATTAATATTTTTTTTCTTTCTTACGTAGATTGGTATATCTTCTGGGTGCACTTCCTTGAAAGGCAGATGGATGTGAGCATTCTGTCAAATGGTGTGTAATCCTGTTTAGGTAGGAACTGGATGTGGTTGTCATAAAACTGAAGTACGTAAACCCTCCTGAAAGTGAAAATGGGAGAGACAGACAAGAAATAAAGTTTGACTGAAAAGGATCCTTTTTAACCTTGTACCTCAATGGGAAAATTCTTAATGCCAAAAGTCTTACATAAAATAGCCTGGTCTTGCCTTCCAAGTAGTAATGTCTATAGCAAGGTTCAGTGGATGCTAAATGTGACAGAACTTTCCAGAAGATATTGCTGCCTCTAGCATGAAGTTTCATTTCACTTCTGTGATGTTTTCAGGGAAAAAAAAGTCCAGGTTAGAACTGTCATAGCTCTGACATGGCATCTGTTTTAGTGTCTAATGAAGCTGGAGGTGTTTTCAAAATTTCATAACTTCTTTTGAAGACAAAACATTCCCATTTGTAAGCTGTTTTTGTGTGAGTTAAGCTATAATTTTACACTCATTCTGTTCTGATTATTTCAGATCTGGAAATATTTTCTCCTACTACTTTCTTTAATATCCAAAATCAACAGCAGGAAAGTAGGACAAAACCATTTTCTTTATTTCTGAATTTTTAGTCCTAGTGACTGTGGTTCTGGGGGTGTAATTAGGTCATTGTTTGGTGGTTGAGGATAGAGTTGTAATTAACACTTTCAGTGATTTTTGTTCTCATATATACAGCTCAGAACGATGCAGGCAGAAATGAAGATAGCAGTTGTGTGATGGGAGCCTTCATTATTCTCAAGGTTTTTGTTATATTAGAAGGAGGCTAACTGCTTCATGTTTTGTCTTCAACAGACTTTCCACTTCATCATCTTTTTGTGAACACAGTATCTCATGACTACCTCTGTTCATAGTGTCTTTTTATTTTCATTTATTAATACCCTGTGTGCTCCTCAGGTTCCCCCTTAGAATGTCTTTATTTTATTTACGATTATGGGCCCTTTGCTTCTTTCTTTTTATTTGAAATACAGTTGGGTTTATGTTGTTAGATTAGATCAGATCAGAAGCTGCACAGGAAAATTTCATTATCATCTCCTGAATTTGAGTGTCATGTAGATTCGTCATTGCATAAATAAGCAATAATAATTTGGCTTTATCATTTGATATTCTTGCAGTATTAGTGTTAGTATAAAACTGTAATGTCAAGATGCTTGAAGACCTTATAAACCATTGTTGTTTACCTAGTTTCCTGCTAGAGCATTTCCCCCGGTGAATATTTGATGGATTTGGGGTGAAAATGTCTTCGCTGCCTGAACTGCCAGATCTGATAAGTAGAAATTTGGGGTTTGAATTTCTGAATTAAATTGCTGTTGCCCCAACCACTAAATGTAATACTTCCTTTTTCTCATAGTAAATTAAGATATCCTTGCAAGATATCTTAATTATAATAAGATAGCAGAGCAAGGATCTGGGTCCTGAAAGGGCAGTTAAGGAAATATCAGTCCACAGTAAGCAGTTCCCTCTTACATTTCCACAAGAGCTGCTGTTAAAAGAGTCCACCCCGTGTTCCTTTTTAATAACAGTGAAATATGACTAGATTTTAACTTCTTACATGAGAAAAAATAGGTCACTTAACATACTGCAAATTAGAATACTGCTTACAAAGCAGATGCTTGCGTAAGGTCATGCTTGGTTCAGCTATGGAAGGCTTCGTGGTTGGGGTCAGGGAAGCGAGACCTTGTGGAGCTTTATCTGAAAAGTTGTATTAAAATCTTTATTGACTCAGGTGCTGTGATGTTTATGCTGTTCAGTTTTTCTTTATTAGCTATTGGGGGGCAGCCTTTAGCATTTCCTCATGCAGGAGGAAGCAGTGATATTACTGCCACTGTAACTCAGTAATTTTTAATCAGATACAGTGTGTAAAATCCAGGAAAATACTGGCTAGAAGAGAAGAAAAAAAAAAGGGGGGGGGGGGAGGGGGGAGGCTAAATATGATCTGGTATAATGGTAGCAAAGTTGTGTCTTTGTCATATAGGAAATTGAACTTTTAGCACGAAAAGGAATTTACTTTTATGCAGGTACAGCTCTTTAAAGATTCTGCTGAAGTTTAAGGGCTGAAAATTCAGGCCTTAAGTTCCTACCTGGGATATTAAAAAAAAAATTATGAATTTGTTTTATTTTTAAGTAAGCATTGTGGCTTATGCTTTATGTTAAAAGAAAAAAAGTGATCTACATATGCAACTTGAATACAAAGACTTTTTCAAGAACCCTGTCCTTTGTTCTTAATAAGTGTAATTTTAAGAGTTTGAGCAAAAAGTGCACTTTTTATTTTTCTTCTAATTTTTAAAGGTCTGACATGTTTTTCTGCCAAAAAAATTAGAGTATGTGGATGCATTTAGACCAAATGCATTTCTTCCTTCATAGCCTCAGGCTACAGTTCCTTCCTCTGTTGCTGTCAAGAGTTTTAGGCAGATGTTACAGTGTTTATTATATCTGGATCATGCTTCTCAATATGTTTTGTTCATTTGTTTTCTAAAAACAATGAAAGCAAAAAACATATATCAAACTAACTACATCTTATGTCTGTTTTTACATGGCAGAGCAGTAGAGCTGTAGATGTGTGCTTCAAACTTGGTCTAGCTTATTCCTGCATGTTTCGTTGACTTTTGGTTGGAATAAAGATTGTCTTACAACGTGTTCTGTCCGAACACATTCTGAATGGTCTACAAGATGAGAGTCTGTAGGATACATTTTTATTCCTTTTTTCCTTTCTGTTTTGTAGAAGTAATGACTGCATTGTTTTCATATTCTTTCCGTCAAATTGTTGTCTTTTTCCTGTGATTTAAACATGATAGGGGCCTATCTATTAATTAGAGATATTGTTTTTCTGAAGAGTTGCTTTAAAAAACTATGACATACCCCTGTATGAAAGTGCAGTTTTGATCTCTAGTGAAGTGACTTTCTAGAAAAAGCAACTTCTTACCATCTTCCTCAGATGTAAGAGGTATCATAGACTAATTTAATTTAATATTAATTTTTACATATAAATATATTGGTATGTTGCGTTTATACAAGCACACTTTATTTTTAATATGCTTACTTATCTATATGCTGCAGTATTTTTGCTTAGCAAAAGATAAATTGTTACCAGAACTACCACCATACTGACTAATTTGGTACACTAAAATCTTTCTACAGTCTGCAGCTGTGTGCTAAGCATGTAAGGGGCTGTCTGAGTGACTGAAAAGAGGTAACTTTATAAAAGTTACGACACAGTGATAAGCAGAAGCTTTACAAAAACCAAAGAAGCAAGAGTTTGAAATTGTTTAATAATCATTCTTCACAATTAAGTGGTGAATAGAGTCCGCTGGGTATCAGATGGTGTCCCATTGAGGTGTATGCTAGTTTTACATGCTCTATCTGGGAAATATGAAGATAACTAATCATATCTTCACTTAATGTATGAAGAAAGTGGAGTACGGGTGTAATGAAAAATAAACACGGTGTATAATTTCATATGATGGACATATTTACTTTTTCATAGCAGAGCAATAGAGATACAGTGTTTCAGTACAGGTTAATTTTATCTCTGACTGGGTAGATGTAACAACAGCCAAACTACAGCCAAGAGTAAGTGGAACATTTAGATTATGAGTACTTCCAAAAAAGCTAATGGGTTTTGGGGCTGCAATAAATAAGGCAAGATAAGAAATCCACATGTGCTGTATTTCAAAGACTGGCTTTGATCATGGGAAAGTGTTGCAAAATAGAAAGAAGAACTGGAAAAGATAATGTCTCTTTAAGCATGAGTCTTAACTCTAAACAGTTTAGTAGTGATGAAAAAGGAACTAAATTTCTGTACCACGATGACTACTTGATTTTGATCTGTTTCATACTATTGGAGATACAGTTAGGTTTGGGCATATGTTTGGCAGCCTGATTGAAGTTTCTTGTGTATAAGTTAAAATTTTAGGGATTTCTTTTACAGATCACAACTTTTGAAGTAGTGTTTCATGACAATTTTGAGTATGGTCATTCTTAAAGTTGTCGTTCACTCTTAAAATTATCAGACAACTTTCAACTTCCTGAAACTTCAATGACGTGGATTGTAAATAATATTCCAGATGCCATTTCAGAAAAAAATAAACTGTTCTAGCTGCAGTATTTTACTCTCTCTGCTAGGATATTTCTCCCAGTGAGACCAAGAGCCGTGGTTCCATCACACTGAAAAGGGTACAGGTATAATATAATTATTTGGTGTGCCTATTACTTCTCTGTCATTTACAGTTGATAAGGTCTTAGTGTATAGGTGATGTTTCTGCTGTTACTATCAATAGGCAGGTGTTTACATTTTACACTGTTAAATTTAGCCCGATTTCTGATATAATAGTCTTCAGTTTAGCCATTTCTGTATGTTTGATATTCCAGTCTTCCCTGCTGTTACTGCTGCTTTCCAGCTTTGTGATATCTACAGGTTCTATTAGCATGCATTTATTTTTGTGCCAAGGTTATTAACTAAAATGTTGAATCAGTTTCAATACTGACCCTGGAGGATTTCCACTAATAGTCTTCCTCCAATTTTATTTCCTCTTTCAGTGCCTACCCATTGTCATCTCTACTTTAGCAAGTTCCTTACCAATGCTGTTACTAGACCTGGCATTTGTTCTTTCCGTGGTGCTGTTACTCATGTGGGGGAAAAAAAAAATCTATTAAAACACTTTCATACGTGATTCTGTGTCAATTCATAATGCTGTCACAAAAATTACCTGATCTTGATGACTTAGCGTGCAAAGGAATTCAGATTTTGCACTTGCTGTTTGCATGGTCTAACATGGTATTCATCATAAGCGTCTAAATATTATGCATTCTGTTTAAGGAAGTGAAACTTCTATAATGTTAAAATAGTCTACATATTTTCTGCCCCATTAGCTGCAATAGCTCCAAATAACATTCTCTTGCTATTCACTTGCATCTCAAAGCTGGCTTTCCTTTTTAAGAACATAAAACCCCCAAAGGTATAGGAAATGCAGTAACAAAAGCATGATTTACAGTGATGGCTTTTGTCCACTGTAGCCAAAAAAGAAATTATTTACAAGTTGCAACTTTTGCATAAACATATACATTCAGTCTTTGCTTACCTTGTTGATTTAAAGGATAGTTTCAGGAAAATATTTGTCTGAGATTCTGTATGACTAATGTTATGATTGCTTTTGACAGTCAGATGCTTAGGAAAGTTGTGAAAGCTGAAATGTAAAACATTGTAATTCCCATTCGAATATCGTAAGTGGGATTAACTTTTTGCGTATCAAAAAAATCAGATGGGTTCTGAGGGTGTCATGGGCAAGAAATATAGCATTTGTGTGTTATAGTATCTGACTTCAAACTAGACCTTTGCACCACTTGTCATAGACTTAATTACAGTTAAGGAAAACTGATGTCTAAGAAATGATGATGCCTGACCTTAACATGCTTAAGATAAATTTAAAAAAAAAAAAAAGTATGTGTCATCAACAACTATGCCAGCACCATTAGAAACACTAACAAACATAGAAGCTGCTCAGTGCAGTTTCCCTGGGGAGATAAAAGTTCTGTTATCCTGTTCTGCTTGTTCTGTCATTTTCCTGCTTTTTCTATGAATATGTCAACACCCAAAATTTCTGTCCCATAATTTTTAAATGAGTTAAGAACTTCTATACTATGCCATTATCTACATGAATGCAAAACAGCTTGCTGATTTCCTTACTTATCTTTTAAATGTATTGCCATAATCTTTCTATGTTGCTGCCTGCCAAAACTGTGCCTGTCTAAATGTGGTCATGTCTTTCTTCCTCCCGGTTTACACTAACTGAATGTGCGTATTTTACAGTGCCTTGATGAAACTAACATGAAACCTCTAACACGCTGAAACATTTTGGACAATATAATATAAAACCCCTGCATTTCCACTCTAAATTTGCCTGTGTGTCTTCCTGTTGTGGGTACCAATTTCTGTGGGCTAGAAAGTGTTGTATAACGTTTTGACTGTGTTGTCAAGAGTTGTTCTGAAAACTCAGGAAATTCCTGTTGTCACATGAAAACAGAGTATTTTGAACTGGGATGAAGATGTTTCTGGTCTCCTGTTAGAAATTTTGACACAATCTTGGTTTAGTTCTTGGGTTCTGTTATGATTGAAATTCTCTGTAACTGGTCTGCTTGAACACAGTGCAGCAGTTACTGAAGACCAAATGTACATTTAAGGTAAAAATGCAGCTAGTGTGTGAAATAGTTGAGATACACGTGCTTGTGTGGGATTCATACTGCAGGCTTTGACTTCATTTGTGTTTTATGGTAATGAGAATTCTTGGCTGGAAGTGCCTGGTGGTGTGATACTAGTTTGTACAACATTCAAATAGCATCACTAATAATCTTATTGAGTTTTGTAATTCCATTTGCATAATATGTTAAGCAGAAGAACTCTGAATATCTTATCTGCTGCGTGTTACTTCACAGGAGGTCAAAGCTGGTCCCTTCAATAGGCTTTATTAGGGAGCTTGAAAGCTGACCATAGGCAGGTAACAGGAAACTGGAAAATTGGGTCTAGCTAAGAGAAAAACATGATTAGCTCAACCAGAATTCAACTAGTAAATCCTTGTTATTGTTCCTAAATAACCAATCTTCTCTCAGTATTGCGTACTTTATAAAAGTGTCAATAATTGATGGTTGTCTGTTAGCGTTACAATTTTTTAGGGTCTTGCAACAAAGTCTTTAAAATACTACAACAACTGAAATGTAGGGAGAAAACCCACAAAATTCTGAGAATTTATCTAGAAAGATGCATGTGACTTATTTTATAAAATAAGTTTATCTTGAAGCAGATGGCCGAGTTACTTGCCTAGTCTGGTCTTGCAGGCCAGCTGATGCACCTGGAATGGAGGATTTCACGTCAATGCAGTGTTTGAGTTGAATTTAACCTCAGTAGATGCAATTTTCAGGAGAGTGCCAGAGGCTTTTTTTGTAAACTTCTAGTCTAACTGATCCTTTTGAACCATGATTTTATATCAGTGAGTATGTGTTTATGGCATTTCAATCTCAGTGATGTGTTTTTGTTTTATTTGTTGTATTAAAGTAAGTCAGGCAGTACTTGCCCGCTGTTACATAGCTTGTATACTCCTTTGCTCCAGATCCATAAGAAAGAAAGAAGGGAATTTATGTAGACATTTAAAGGAATGTTTTTATTTGTTAATGGAACCAAGCATCAAATTGTCTGTCTATTTGCAACAGGTTGTCTCGAGTACTAAAAATTCAATATTTAAACACCATCCATTGCTTTCTGATACTTCAAAACAGAATCAGCATTTTTCTTCTAATCTGTAAACAAAAATAGTGTTAGGCATGTAGATGACTTTGCTTACTTACAAAGCATTGCTTTTCTCAGAATACTTTGGTAATGGTGTTGTTAACGTAAAGAACTGTGGAAAAACTTTTCCATTTTTTCAAATAGACACCTTGCCGGGGGCCTTTTGGCTGGTGGTGAGTTTCAGGGAAGTCTCTCCCAGTTGGAGCTGAGGCACAGGCACCAGTTAGGAATGATCTTTGACTGCACGCTTTACATGAGGACAGTCTTACAGGATGATTAATTTGAAATGAGTTAAAATTTTTACTTTGTTTTTTACTCAGACTGATCTGATCTGAAGCAGATCAGATATAAGATGTGTCCAAAGAAAGTTTTTATTAACTCTGCTTATGTATCATGTTAATAAATCATTGATAGGTGTAACTGGTCTTTTTGCTAGTTTAAGTTCTGAACTGCTGTTTCCTCCTCCAGAGAATTTGCTTTTCAATTTAGTTTCAGCGAGGGGAAAGCAATGCTTGAGTCTCAGACAGACAATAATGATTAATACAGACATTAATCAAGTCAGCTAAGTTCAAATATCAATTCAAATATCAATCAGCTCTTTAAAACAAGCATCAAAACTGCTTTGTATAGCTAAAATGAGCTAAAACTGCTCATTTTGTGAGTTCTGCAGTGCACTTCTGGAACATTACATATAGCCAAGGACTTACTGTCATTTTCCTTGTTAGCCATTTAGATGCACAGTAGACAACTAATTCTACTTAAACAGGCCAGCAACAATGAGATTAACTGTAGGTTAAGTGACTGAAAATAGCAACTTTGATCCTCCAAGTGACCAGCTATTTAAATGGAGGAGGATACTAGATGGAAAACAAGCATGGGAGGAAGGGAAACAAGAAGGGGAGGGATACATGAGTGACTTCTGAGGCAGACTTGGCAAGGGGGTGGGGGTGAGGGGGTGACGATTTTTTTTGTACTGTTGAGTGTTCCTAAATAACTGGTTGTTCGAAAATGGTATTCTCTGACTTTTAAAAATGTGAGTTCAACCCCAGCTTTCCCTCAGTAGTAGCAGTTCTTTATTTGAACCTGTCTTTAATACAACACTTGTAATTTAGGCATATCAAATCAATCATATCTTAATCTCTAATTAAAAAAAAGGCAGTGCTATGACGTGCATCTTTTCTTATGATACGTTTTCTCATTTTAACTTCTCAATAGGAATTCTATTGTATTCCACCATAGGATCTAAAAATGGCAAAGCTCAAATCTCTTCCTATAGTTTTCACTGGGATGCAGGATTCTGGTTCACCTGCGTGGTTCAGCAAAATCGGTACAACCCCACTCTTACCACCTTCCCCTTCAGCTGTCCGCTCAGGGGGCTGCTTTTCAGCATTTTAAAGACTCAAAAACTCTCTCTCTGACAAACTCCTTCCTTCTGCAGTTACTGACTTTTGTACGAACAATGAATGTGAAAAAGCAACATAGGAAAAAAATATTAATAAAATTGATTGTTACTGAAATAGTCAACCATCAGGCTATGAATTTGAAGCACATTCTCACATGGGCCACATTCTCCTGTAGGCTGTTTTCTGCCCTTCACATTCTGCTTCCATAGATGTTTGTGCTGCACAGCAAAGATGATTCAGGCTGGTCTGAGGAGAAAAAATCCCCAGACTGTGTCTCATCTTGCTTGGTATCCCATGGTCAGAGGAAGGATCATAGCCTCAGTCTCTTATAAAAGTCTCATCCAAATCCTCCGCAGACTGAAAAGTAGACAGGCTAGAAGAACCCCTGAGTATAAGGAGTTAAAGTGAAGATCCAAAACCTCATTATATAAGTCAGATCTGTTACTTTAAATGTAATTTTAGTGTCAAAAAGGAGAGCAACCTAGTGTCTCAAAATAAAAAAAAAAATAAGAGGAAAAAATACATCTTTCAAGAAGAGGTAAAACTGTTTTTCAGGGGGGCACAGGAGACTTCTAGGGAGTCTTCTATTCCTGCCTTGCCATCCCTCTGGATGTAGTCAGAAAAAACCCTGTACTTTTTTCATGTTGAATTGGTTTAGCACAACTGAAAAGCTAATATCAAATAATAATATAAAATGTATCTTGTTTTACTTGTCAGGGTAGGACTTCTGATTCAAAAGATTCATTACCAGCTTTTCTTGTACTCAGGTTTGGGGGAGGCCGGTGGCGCGGGTGAGAGTGAGGTACCAGGCGCGGCTGCTGCGGTGCAGTGTGTTCATTTGGTGTTTGAGCAGGCCAGCACGACCTTCCCACTCAGGGCTCTTAGGCTGAGCAACTGGGCACGATGTTTACTTTTCCCCCTTTAAAAATTATTTTGGAGTCCTGAGTGATACAGTAGAGGAAAAAAAAATTACGTTCTGACAGAGGTGGGAGGGTTTGTAAGTTTCTTCATTTGTATTTTCCTCATTGATTTAGAGACATTTTTGTCCCTCTTCAGCTCCTTCCACACTGGTGGGTTCTTCCACCCTGTGTGCTGGTCTCCCTGCGGAGGACTTGGTTGAGAATTTCATGGGAGGGTCGCGATATGATTCTTCCAGCTGGCTGTGGAATAGCACAGAGGAAACGATACGGTCCTCTGCTGCTTCTTTCTTTTCAGTCTAAAGCCTTCCAAGTGTACACTCCTACAAGGCACTCATTCTTTCTCTTGCTGCCTCCAGCAAAGCTTTGATTCAGCCTGTATCAACATCAGTCAGGTTGAATGAGCAGCTGTTCATATGGTTGACGTGGAATGAGTAACAACATGAAATAATGTACGTTTCTGGTGAAATACAGTTTTTTCTTCTGTCTCTTGCACACATGTATAGATGTGCTTTCACACATGCTCATACTTTCTTTTCCTGTGTACCTAAAAATCAGTGACTTTGCATTTCTTATATTTAATATCAGTATCTTCTGCTGTAATTTAACAACTTGTGAGTAGAAGTCCTTCAACAAAGTAATTAATTAGTACCTTTAATTGTTTCCAAATAACCAAAAGGTGATAAATACAGTGCCATATTTGCAATATAGTAAAGAACATGATCAAGCTGAGGGGAAGCAAGAGATATTATCCTAAATTTAGTTTTATTATTTCAAGAGTAGTAGGTTCTCTGCTCTCCACTGTTCTACTTTTTACCTACTCACTGGGAAGGAATCTTCTTTCCTATTAGCATTTAACCTATATACTGTTAATTTAGGGCACAGTTAAGTAGAAGACATATTTGAACAAGCCATGCTTTTGTCTCTTGTTCTTCAGTAGCCCCCTTCCACCCCACCCCCCCACCCCATTTTTTTTTTTTTTTTTTGGAGGGGATAGATAATCTTAACAATGACTTCAATTAAAAAAGAGGAATCACAAATATCTGTATAACTGCTGAGTAAACCTTTATTGGATGAAGGAAGAAGAAAGCAAAGGATCTGTGCAGCACGTTAAAATGGCTGTACAGTAGTGTTGTTTTCTGAAACATTCTTCTTCCTGCTGGGCAGGAGGGTCTTTCAGAAAATATGTGAAATCTAAAGCCAACTAGCCTGGGGGAAAAACAGTAAAATATATAGGATATAACAGTGCTTCTTCACATGCTTGCAACAACTATGGCAAGTATTTGATGTATATATTTGTTCTCTTGGGACGACATTGGTTTTCTTCTCATTGGAAACCATTTTTTTTAGCCTCCAGGGTCTACTTTGCAGCCTTTGCATCTTATCTTTGTTCTGTTTCCCACATAACTCAGGAACAAGAAACAATTTATTTAAATTTTTGTAATGTACTCTCTATTCCTTTACGTTTTACGTGTCTTTATGTTCTACATTCTTCTGTGTGTTTTTCCCCCCCCTTTAATATATTTTTATAGCTTCATGGTGATTTTTATTGCTGATGGAGTACATGGATGGGAGAGGAATAAGATCAACCTCATATTAAGACTGTATATCCTTCCTTTGGCAAAATGAAAAGCATCCAGTGATTTCAGAACTCATTTCTGTACAGACCTCCCTTTCCCTCACCTCCCATAATTCTTGGTGTATTTATATCTGTGTATTTATTCCCAAAGAAAGAAAGAAAAGGACTAGGGAAGAGATGCTGTGGGATGCAGTATGGATGCAGCAGGTTAGTTTGTTTCATCAGTCCCAGGAATTTTCTAGTGATTTGCAACTAACAGCTTGCTTCAGCTCAGAGCACTTACAAATATCCCTAATAATTAAAAAAACATGTATGTGTGGCTTATACAGACACACATGCAAATACATATATAGGAATATATATTAATACTTGTTAAATTGTCCAGACAGCATCTGAGTGAACACTCTTCTGTGAATCGTTTTCTTAGTATCATCAGGGCATTTAAAAAAATGCATATGAAAAATGGTTTTTTGACTGTCATCGTCAAAACTAATCAAGTTCTCTGTTTATGTTGTCTAATTTACTCTAAGAAATATTCATTGCGATCAGCTGTTTCAGAGACTATGTATGGTTGTACTGAGATGCAGAGATTGCATATCTAAAATGAGAATCAAAAGGAAAGAAAGCATTTATCTGCCTAGAAGTATGTGTTAAGGTTATCTAGCATAGGTAGTAATTTACAGTACAACAGCTGGGCATATTCTGGATTCCTCTTTAGCCTCTTCTTTCAGGATTTCTTTGACAGATGGCACTCACAGATGGACATAACATTCTTAAGGAGCTTACTCTTTCTACTCCTTTACCCGCCAGTAACTCATGATACTATTAGAAATCTAAAAGCTCTGACATGAATTAGCCTTACTTAGCAGACTTTAATTTTTTAATCTTTAGAATATGCTGCAAGGTAGTGGTTGTGGAGTTCTTAATCTGTTTACTTAAGTTCTTAGAAGCCAAAATGGAATTCCAATAAAGTTGACATGGCAAAACATGGCAAATATACAGTCTATTTTTTCTTTTTTTTTTTTATTGTCAGGATAACACTTCTCTTCCTGTCTTTTGGAGTAAAAGTGTAGAATGATACAAAAAGAACAGTTCAGCAACCCAGAAATAGCTCTGTCAACTGAAGTTCGCAGAGTTCAAACAAGCTGCTTGGTATTCTGTTGTAATTGCATTGAAATCTTCAGTGAATAAACTGAATATTTAAAATTGGGTGGTCAATGAAACTTGTTTCTAACACCATCAGCCTAAACAGTTTGATTTTTGTTTTTTTTTTAGTAAGTATTTTAAAGTATCATCTAATAGACTGCCACAAAAAAGAGCAAACTGTTTTTGAGGTATTTGAATACACTTTTATGATAGTTATTTGTCTGCCACGTACTTAGTATTGTTTCTCACTATTCATGCAACTTTGGGCTTGAACCTGAAGGCCATTATTCTCCGAGTGTTGACTCAAATGGCCGTTTTCTGATGAATGTTGTTGGTGTGGAGTTTCTGTTGAGGAATGTGAAACTATAAGCAGAATGATCAGATCCAAAAAAAGCGTTGTGACAGCTGGGCAGGTTAGAGGCGAAAATAGTGAGTGCCCTCAGCCAGGTCCTCCACTGCATGTATTTGTGGCTTATTGGAAAACTAGAGGAACACCAGATGGAGGCAGAGAAATGAAATCAGGCTTTTTGTTTTGTTTTCAAAATGCTGTGTAAATGAAAGGTTCTCAACTCTTCCTTCACAAATAGTACATAACCCACCGTGGCAAAACTTGTGGTTCACAGCCCATTTTCAACTGTTTTTTTTTTTTTTTTTTTCTTCAGGGCCCCTCTGGTGTAGGTTGCTTGCTAGGTGAGCAGTCCACTCCTTGCCATAGTTTTTTTCCCCAAAGGCTCCTTCATTTCAAGTTATTACTGTATTTTCAGTGTAGGCACAGTTTATTAATCAGATAAAGGTATGATTTAAACATCTGTTTTGGACCCTCTGCCTGCAAGTAACTGGCTTCTGAAGAACCATCAATAAGCAAACAGTCCTGACATAAACATATCCAAAAGAAAAGGATATATGTACTCTGTTCCAGCGCCTGCGTATTCCTGAGAATATTCTTTCATAATAATAAAGATGCATGCATATAGTTACTGCAAATTTACAAACAATTTAGCTAAGGAAAACATTATGAGAAAAAGCAATCCATGTGCTGGAATATGAGGTTCAGATAAGTAGTCCAGGCCAGAATAGTACCTAGTTTGCATCTTCAGCAAATTCCATATATATTGTACCACCTAAAAGTCTTATTGTAAACCTGAGTTTAAAATAAATAAATGAAAGAATTCTTGTCTTCTTTTGCTTTTAAGTTCAAAATTGTTGGATAGTGACTTTCAGCACGATTAACTGGGGAGTCAGGATGAAGACAGAGTCCTTAATTAAGAAAAGCAAGAGACATTAGGAGAACCTGTGACTGTAGCTGGGACTTATGGTGTGAGGGGCAAACCATATGATGAAGTTGTATTTCAGTAGAATAAACCAGCTAGCTGATCCTTTAACATTATCTGGCAGCAAGTGTAAACTCTTTTTGAAATTGGTACGTGAAAGAAAGATGCTGCTTCGGGGCAACGGGGCTGTGGTAGTTACCATAATTCTGAGACACGAGGAGAGTCGTACGCTGTGCCCTGATGTAGCCGCAGACTCGTGTGCTGAAGCCATTCTTAGGAGGAGAAGAGTCTCCCCCGAGAGCCAGGACTTCTTTCTTTCTTATGCAGAGAAAAACCTGTGCAAAGGGGCAGTGGTGTGGATGGCTACTCATATAGCGTTATCTGTTGGCTTGGGCCCAACCTTGACAGCATTTATTATTTTAACAGTGTCAGCAATGTCAAAGACTAACCTCAATTGCCGAGCATTTTGGGGTGAATAGGGGCTTTCTCCTTGTCAAGACTTTAGAGCTTTAGAGTTTTTAATTTTAACAAATTTTGTAAGCCTGACAACTACTGAATATCAAGAAATGATCATGACAATCACCTTATTAATGGTAAGGCTAAAGACGCATTCTCTCTTGAGCCAGAAGAACGCAAAAGTATATATGCTGCTACAACTGAATATATAGTATCTTGATGTTACTGCATTTCAGAATTAGATTTGGGAAGCTTTGATACAATAGAATCAGAATGTTATTATTGAAAGAAAATTGAAAAGGCAGCTTTAATCAGAACTTTAGAATAACAGGATGGTTGAGGTTGGGAGGGACCTCTTGAGATCAACTAGTCCAACCCTCTGAGCAGGACTCAGAGCAGGGTCAAGGAGAGCAGATTGTCAAGCACCACATCCTGTTGGATTCTGGTTAGTCCTTTCAAATGAATCATAATTCTGGATTATCTTTGATCAATGACTGATCAATAAGTATTGTTCTGTAGTAATATTACAACTTGTCCTGATTCATGTAAGAATATGTATCTCTTTCCCTGAGCATTGGCTCCTCCTTGAGCTTTACAGATTGCATTCAGTTAGTAGCAGTTTTTACTGATATCCTATGCTGATGTTTGGTCTTCTCAAACCAAATACTTGTTTTTCAAATTGGCTTTTGTTTCTAAAAAAAAAAAAAAAAAAAAAATTTAAAAATTCTTGTTGTGTTTCTCTCATCTTTTATATGCACATCTTTCAAAACTTTTATGCTTATGCCTCAGATATGTTGCATCCTGAGACCATCATAAAAAGCTATTTGAAGCTATTAAAATTACCTGAAAAGAAATACAGTAGAAGGCTCTTATGTTTTTATGCATGAATTTTTACTCAACAATATTATTGTGTTCAAGATCAATGCATTATTAAAGACTCAAATGTTCAATTCTTTATGTGTGCCCAATTTTATGTTTGAGTCCCTGCAAGTTTTTTGGTTTAATGTGAATAACTCAGGTATGAGACAACCCTGAGGAAAGTTACTAGTTTCTATATTCTTGCTCTTCTGTAAGAGCAAGAGTTCATTTTTTTTGGTTTTTCATTTGTTTGGTTTTTGACGGTTCCAATGTTTGGTAGTCAGACTATTTCAATTAACTTCCTTTTTTTTGTTTATTTGCACTTTTACCAGTTTCAGGATGCATTGGATGTCACACTTTCCGTTAGGTCCATGATTGTTTACAATAAGGAATTGTCTTTCTGATAATGTCTACAACTCTTTTATTTTTATTTCATAGGTGTTTAAAATTACATCTGTAAATCAGCATTGTAAGGTACTAAATTTAAAATGGTCATAAAATGACGCAGTGTGTCCTGGGTTTAGACTGTAAAACTGACAAGACAATAGAAATAATCCTTAGCCGTCACAAGTGACTTTGCCCTGACACCTCTTCAAAATACCGCATGAGGGACCTAGCCTGGATGTGAAGTTTTTCTCCATAAATATCTGATTCTGACAGTGGATTAGTATTTTAGATGAAAGACAATAGCTAGAGGGAGTATGTAACTGCCAAGCACTTATCAACAAGAATTTTTCAAATCACCCATTATACTTACTTTTTAAAGAAAGGGAAAAAAATTGGATATAAACAGCTTTTAAAAATAATTATCCTTGTTTTAGAACTGGTACCATATTGGAGAGATCCATTATTTGAAAGCAAATATATATGCACAAAGGCCACAGGGAGACATTTTTCTAAGGTAAATTAATTCTAGGACATTATAATAGGATGTGGAGCATATATTTATAAGCCAGTAACGCACTCAGTTCAAGTGTTCAGGAATGAATATCAGTGCCTGAACAAACTCAAGATGTATATGCATTGGCTGATGTACTCGTTCTCTGTTGTTTGTTATTATTTCCTTTATTAGCATTTGAAATTCATAAAGAACATTGGATACCATAAGGTAAATACTGTGTTGCGTTCCAGAATACTTGTCTGAGTGGCAGAAATTAAAGAGCAGTTTGAAACTGTAGAGAGATGGACTGGGAGAGGACGTGGAGAGGTCAGCTAATACTTTTCTTCTGCTGCAAGGCAAGAGCAAACTTCAGCTAAACCACTCTTGACAGATGTTTGTCTAACCAGTTCTTAAAAAAATAATAATAATTACAGTGATGGAGATGGTGAAATTTCCCTAAGCAGTTTGTTCCGGTGTCCTACTGTCATTATTACAGTGTTTTCTAATGTCTCATCTAAGTATCATTCACTGAGATTTAAATTCATTACTTCTTGTGTTGCCCACACTCAATGTGGATAACAATTCATCTTAGTATTTTTTGCATGGTATACTTCAAGTCTGTGGTGTTAAGTTCTTTGTAATAAAAGAGAAATGTAATTACCTTATTTTTAGTGGACACAGAAGTTATTTCTCTCAATATAGATTAGGGATTTAAAAAGTACACTTTGGCAGAACGTATAGTCTGAAACTAAGTAAGTTTGGATTCAGTACCTGATTCTGTATGTCATGTAGCACATGTACTGCATCTAGTACGTGAAACCTTGATTTCTGTATTGTCTTTCATTTAGTTTTGTAATATTATTAAGAATAAAACTTGATTAGGATGTATAACAGTATAAATATAAAATTGCACACACTGATCAATAAATAATGACTGTGTCACAGATCTAGAACCTTTATTGTCTTGGTTTGGTTGATGTTTCCTAGTAATTGATGGGAGTCTGTCCACTGACTTTAATGAGATTTAGATGAATCTCCTGCTGCCGAGAGTAGTGAGATTCTTTTAGTAGAGGTGAATTACTGGGCGTTCCTGGAACAACACATACATAATGATTTATTATCAAGAGTTAATGGGAAAACAAGGGAGTTTTACAGTATTAAGATCCCGTTTAAAAAAAAAAAGTTGAACCTTCTCATTGTAACTTTAAAATAAGATTATTTATAGCATTTATGTTTTCCATGTAGTTGCTTTGCGTATTAAGGCCTAAATCCTAAAGTGTTTGGTCTTTGATTATTCCTCTTGACTTCAAGTCTTTATGCAAGGCTACTACGGCTTTTTCAGTTGCAAGCTTTAGTTTGTCAGCTTTATATGAAGCAGGTTTTGTTTAATATACAAACATGATGCAACTGTTTGGGTGCTATGTAAATAATAAGGTTGTGATCAAAGTTATTCAAATGATTTTGAATTCAATTGAAATATGCACTTTTTGGCTTCCACCCAAAAGTGAAGGAGTGTCTGTTTAGGAGAAGGAACCGTAGAGCCTTGATAAGAGGCACGGTTAATGAGGTACAACATATTCCAGTTTTCTCATGCTGCTATCTTGTGCAGCCTATCTTCTTGGGTTTACTGAAGAACAACTGCCGACTGTCCAAATCTAATTTGGCTCAGTGCACATCGGTCTTTCTGCCAGACGGAGCGTATTTCTAGTTTTGCTCACTAGAATTCAGATAAACTGTAGTTGGCAGAATATGGCAACTTTGATATAACCCAGTACACTGTAATGGAAAATAGAAATAAGCTCCTGGACATCAATGTCCATGGGTTTGCTGTGAAAAAAATGCATCCATTGACTAGCATTCTTGATGGAAGTTTACCAGCTGTTTCACTCCACATATCTAAAGCAGGCTGTCAGTATGGCATCACTGAATACCTTAATAAAAACTTCACAGGCACCAAATTTTCTCCTTTGATTGGAGTGCTGCCAAAACCAAATATCTTCATTTTTTTTATTGTGGATGTAGCATTTCTGTGTGAGGAGAAGAGGAGTGTAGAAGAAAAGTCTGCCTGAAACAACAGAAGGGAGTGGAATAAACAGTTTGCCAAACTTCTGTCCTGACTAAGGATAATCCTGTGTTCTGAAGGAATTTTGGATAAAAAGTCCAGGCATTCTGGCAGTAAGAACTTGGTTATGTTTTTTTAGAGTAGGTAACTTGGCAAAGGATAACATTTCTTGTTGTAAGAGTGGGTAATTATAACCATTGATGTCTGCTTTTAACCTTTTGATTTATACTTTTGTGGAATGCTCTTGCATGTATAATGAGAAAATAATGTGCTGTGAAATCCTCAATTAGTAATAAGCTGTCTGGATCAGCTTTTCTGTGCCAGCAGTTACACCTGAAACTAATTTATTTTTCTCATCTGCTTGTATTTTAATTTGCATCGGTAGCATTAAAAAAATACTGTTCATGCGAAGATTTCACAGAAAAATAATTTAACGTAAGCTATTCACTTTGTTCTTTACTATTCAAGGACACCATGTCTTGGGGCATGTGACCTGTTCAGGAAAATTAATTAATTTCCATGCTTTTCTAATGTTAACATTACAAATAAAAATTTGTTCTCCAAATTATCCCTTTCTTATCCAGTGGGCTAAAGTAAACTGGTAGCTCAGCTATCGAATTGCTGCTTTGATTTCACTCAGGTCCGTTTCTTTCTTCAGCTCAGCTCACGTTGTAGTTGTTGAGTTTGGAACTGCATAAGCCCCTTTATTGTCATTCCAGTTCTGCTGCTTTAAGAGCTCAGCTCTGTACGTGAGGACAGTCCCTTAGTATCTGAAATGTTTATTCCAATAAGGGCATATTGAGAGATGCCCCCTCGCACCATCTGGCCACCTTTTGTTGATATTGGTTACAGAGGACTCACCTTTTCCTCCATTTTTGCTTGATCATTTTTGCTTTTTAAAAAAAAGAATAAATACATTACAAATGAATAACCAAAGCGAGCACATTCTGCGTCATAACTGTACAGTTACCAAGAAGCGGGATCCCTACTGGTCACAAACTCTTTAATTGTCGCATAAATACGTGAGTCTGTGAGTTGGTCCACTGGCATCATCTTTGGTATTGTCTTACACAGCTGCTGCTTAATCATTGTGTTACAGTTCTTGCATTAAAAGTCACTCTATTTCTGAAGTACTTCCTTTCTGTTTGTCTGGTCCCGTGCCTCCATGAAGCTGCTCATAAAACAAAATTAAGATTCTTCTGGAATCTGCTGTTTCCTCTGCTGTAGACCTGAGGAACTCCATGTGGTCTTGCAAATAACTGAATAACGTGGATTCAATGATACAAAGAGTGACATAGATGAACCTCAGGGACAGGTATACTTTGAAACCATAAGAAGATAATTCAAGTTGGAAGGAACTTCAGGACGTTGTCTAGTCCAAATTTCAATATGCAAGACCTCACGATTCCTAAAGTTTCATTTGGTATCAGAAATGAATCCAGGAAAAAAAATATATTCACGTGTATTAAAAATTCTTTTTAGTTTGTTTTACAGCTGGAATGTGCTACGGATTTAGCACGTCTCAGAGGGAATACTTTTTCTTGAGTCTTACTGAACAAATGAAATTCTACTCTGGCTCATTAACAGAGAAATCAAAATGAATGGCAATAATCCAGATGTCTGCTGTAGTCCCGTTTCAGAATGTTGTTTATATTAACACAGTTAGTATGTAAAATGTTTGGGTTTTAATTATGGCTTAAGAAAATAAACTGTTTTAAAGAGAGGTGAGTGAAGTCATCCGGGTAAACATGCCAATCTGAAGAATAGCTCCCCAAATTAAACCAAGAAGCATTATGAAAAATGGTTCATTAAAACAAAAAATCTTTCAGATTTTTTCATAAGCTTCCACATTTATTTTCTGTGCAAATGAAGTTTCTAATATCACACAGACTGTTTGTTCCTATAGCATTCTCCAGTTGTATAGCAGCGAATAACGGAAGTCTGCAAAACAAACACAAAGAGCATCACTTTATCCAAGCTGCTGTGCAGTGCTGATTTTCTCCTACGGTCAAGGCCAGCGCAGCTCAGAAAAATAGAAGGCATTCCTGTACTCTGTGTTGGAGACATGGTTTAAATGGACATACGTGTTTTTAAAGCATTTTATTTAGTCCAGACTTCTAGCTCCTCTGATGCTATTATATCACTCATTCAAAAAAAAGCCAGCCAGTGGTCTGCTTGGTTCACATCCTCAGGTGGCAATGCTACAATAAAGTTGATTTAAGGAAGGTTTATATTTCTTTGGGTGTGCTGGATGCCTGTGCCCCCTAAAGTCACTGTGGAGTACATTTGAAGAACTTGTACTAGCTTCATTTGTACCAGGTCTAACTCTGGCAACCTGTCCCCATTGCACGTTGGACCTCCCACAGAAGCTGCTCTCAGTAGTAGGACTGAAAGAACTCGGAGTCTCCAGAGGCCACAATGGCGTCAGAGCAATTCCCCCAGTTCAGTACTTCTTCCCACTATAAATCTGGCTCATAAAATGGCTTCCAAATGCTTATACTTCTTGAGATGGAATTATTATTTCATATTTCAAGTGAGCAGACCTTCTTTTATTATAGTGAACTAATTACAGGGTTATTAGAGTATTAGTGCTCCATAGCCTTCTAGCCAGATATTAGTTGCTTGACTGAGCACCAGTGTTATCGTTGAGTGATGTTGAAATGGTTTGCCCACTATCACCCAGTAACTCTTATCTACAGAGATTCAGACCAGTGGTCTATTTACTAAACCATATAACTTTTCATTATTTGCTCATTACTTTTGCCAGATTTTAGCGACTTGGTCTGGAATTTTCCTTTCTTAGTATCTGCCTGAAGCAGTGTCATCTCTTTCCAGGAACAAGATTAAGAAACATACATTGCTTTTCCTGTATCGATTTTAGATGAATAAAATAATTCTTAAAAGTCCTGTGAGAAAGTCTTCTGCTTTGGGATGTGGAGGCACCGCTGAAATCCAGGAGAGAATCTTCCTTGAGTCATGGACCTATTTTCATTCTTCTGCCCCCCCACCTAGATATTTTCAGGTTATCATTTTCCCCCCAATATCCTGGATCTTAAGAATTTCAAAGAACCATATGCAGAGTTTGGTCCCTAAATGCTTTTCAGTTTTATTCTGCTGTAGATTTGTGCTGTTTCAGAGCTGTAAGGATGAAGGGACTTGCCCAGCAATTTTGGGAGATGTTGGTAAATAGACACTAGAGACAGTGTGGAGCCTCTTTGTTGTTAGTAGTGCTCTTCCTTTTGGTGCCAAAGAGGATTCCTGTGCAATAGAACAAAAATTAGACATGAGGAAGAGTGAGAATACGTATTAGAGGAGTAGGAATCCAGTGGGAAGGGAATCTGGGAAGTGACTATGGGGAAATACTGACTGCTACTGAGATGGGAGAAAAAACCATCAGTTAAATGTGTATGTACAGGGAGACTAGGACTTGGGAGTGAAGAAGCTGAGAGTGAAAGAAGGAGACAAAAGGGGAGGAGATGTGGGTTTGATAGGCTGTGGAGAATTTGATATCTCAACTTTTGAGGTGAGCCTAGGAGGCAGGGGATAGTAGGAATAAAATTGCAGCCGAGGTGAAAGCATGGGAAAAGGGAACAAGTTCATACAGTGAGGAAACTGGGATAAGCCAGGGAATGTGGAGTGGGTGTGAAGAGGGAAGACCGTGCTCCGTTTAGAACAGGAGAAGAATCAGTTCTGATCACTGAAGGAGAGTCATTAAATGTCATTCAAACAAAATCCTGGAACAAACCTCATAATTCTACTGGAATCTAGCAACTGCAGGCTCAGTAGAGATGTGGGTTTTATGACACATTATTTTTCCCCATAATCACCACCTTCAAACTCTTCAGTTATGCTGGCAATAATTGCTCCCTTTCCTTGTTCCCCTCTGGGGCTCACAATTTTCTTAACTTTCCCTTTGCTTATGGAGTACTCTGCTCCGCAGATGCCAGCAATTCCTGTCTTTCAAACTGTCTTTTATTAACGTAGTTCAGTTGAATTCAGAGCAGTTGTTCGTAACCCATACCTTCAGTTATAAGAGCTGTAAAGAGTTTGTATTCATTAAGTTGGTCTCTTTTTTTTTTTTTCTTAACTATAAAAATTCTTCTTATTAAGTTATTCCTGAGTCTCACAAACTTTGCTTTGCAAGAAATACTTGTTCCTCTGAGTGCTTTCAATGTTGTTTTGCAGGTTTGTTTTTCAACAGTGTTGACAACAGAGTGAGATTTTTCATGTTTTCTGCTGTTTTGTGAGATTGAATGGGGGAGGTTGGGATGATGATGATGGTGGTGATGGTGATTATTATTATTATTATTATTACTTTTATTATTATTTCTCTTGGGAATATAATAAAAGATAGAACATAGATAAATGGAGCCTCAAGGGTGACTCATGTTTTTGTTTAGTTTGAACTAGGTCCAGCTTCTAAGAGGAACTTGATTTTTAGAGGAACTTGAAGTGTTTAAAACACTTCAGTGTTTTAAACTGAAGTTATAATTCCGGAGGTCTTAATAGCACGTGTTTGCTTTTATTTAGGAACAAGTTTAAGGAATGTTTTTGGTGGGTGAATGTAAAATAAATAAAACGATCCGATCTGGAGGTTGCAATTCTTTGGAATATTCAGTGTCAGCAAAAATCAAGTGGAAGAATGTTATTTAGAGAATGGACTCAGTTAATTTTTATTATTTGCCGTGTAAAGAATTGTCCATATGCTCAGTTGCAAGATGCAAACATATGATTTCTTAAGTAGTGGTTTTTTTTTACTTTGTAAATATTTCTGGATGTTTGAAAGGTGGCTAAAATTTGTTTTCAGCATGGGCCACAGCCTATTTGTCTTTGGGTAACATGTTGTTTCTTCAAAAAACTTCTGTTGTTTCTGATGGTTTCTTCTGTTACCGTATTAATTGTCGCTGAGTGTATAACAGTGTGACACCTTCATGCCATTGCTTGTATAATGTTGTTCAAGGTGTGGTTCTAATTTTTTGGCCATTATAAATTCTCAGTAAACATTGTTTATAACTCAGTATCTATTTAAAAACAAACAACCAAACAACAAACCCCCCCAACACAACAAAACCTTACTCTCACGTGCAATGTGAATATCTTAGCTTGTGAATATATTGAAATTTGCAAAGCAATTTATGACATTCATTGGTAAGTTGTTAGGGGAGTGAAGGAAAGTCAGGGCTTCACTTGTTTTTAGTTTGTTTTAGGGGATTTGATTTTATGTCTAATAAATGGCTGTTTACTGAGCAGGTATTAATAGTATTTTATTCATACAGTTGTAAATTACCTTTTGAATATGATAGATAAGGTTAGAGTAACAACGTAATCACATCATATATTTTAAAAATGTAGCTCAATGGATATTTCTAATAACTGTACTTTAATGAAAAGGAATTTCAACATTTTAATGTTGTTTGCAAGTTGACTGAATACTGCTGTGGTAACTTGGAGAGCACAGATGCTTTCATCCTAGTCAGCTGCCTACTGGGGACATACACTTTATCTGTATTTCAGTATATTACGTATCTCTGAAACATGAGACACACACACACACACACACACAAAAAAGAGTCAAATTTGTAAAATAAGCAGTATTTATTATGTTGCCTGTTTAGAAAGATTTTTCCATGTATATTGTGACCTGAGTGGGGCAGCTGCAGAATTTGGCCAAGCAGAGCTGCAGCAGCGTGTACTATGGGTTTGTTGGTAATTTCAGCAGAAGTATGACAGATGTCCATAGTGAGCCGAGGTGTTTGTACATGAGAGAAAAATGTTGATGAAAGACACTGAATTTAAACATGTGTTAATTATTTTAGGGTTTCATTGACCTTTGTTCTATAGTAAAACTTAGAGTTTGTTTTACAGCTCGAGTATAAGCGTGCATCTTTCACTTGAGAGTTCTGCATCAAAATTCTTTACATGATTTGGAAGTTTTACGTACAAAAGTTCAGAGTGAGTCAGATTCCCCTGTCTACCTGTGAGAGATGAGAGACATTTGACCACGCAGTTCTTCCAAAAATTAAGAGGCATGATATGATTTGATCCACAGCCTGTCATGAAATGTCCCTGATGCAAATTTCGTCATATGATGAGTGATTGTGTTCCATCTATTGATCTGTTGCTGGTTTGAGTGATAAGGATGTTGCAGAGTTAATGCTTAGACTATATGTTATACAATAAATTTTTGTACTCACTCTGAAATGTGTTTTATTTGCAGGGATATTAAACCAGACAACATTTTGATGGATATGAATGGACATATTCGATTAGCAGATTTTGGTTCTTGTCTGAAACTAATGGAAGATGGAACGGTAAATTAGAAAGAGTGATATGTTCCTAAACACCTTTTCTTCAGTCCTTTGCTAGCTTCTAAAATGTGTGCTAATGAAGAGAAAAGGTGCCTTATGTCAAATAAAATGGAGTTGTAATGGTATTGGTGTGTAACTAATCTTGGTTCAAAATATGACTACACTTTGTTTGGATTTACTCTATATTAAAAGCTTTTTAGATGCACATAGTCAACTCATGAATAAATAAATAGAAGCTGCACTGTCAATGCTGAGTAGGTATTTGGTGATGAACTATGAATCTCTTGAGTTTTGATCTCTGAGCTCTAATCTTTATTGAAAATATAAGCTTTAGTATAAGCAGGATGAGATACAATTAGCATATCATCATATTTTAGTAGTATAGTTAAACTTGCACAGTATATAGTAGGTGTGACTAGAATGTAATTCCAGTCTATTAGTCATGTCCCAGAGTGTTACAAAGTATTTGAGTTAATATATGTGCTTACCTAATCTATAATTACTTAATCACAACTGTAAGCCAAAGAATTGACAGTTTTTTTCGTTCTCTGCTATTAAATATTTGTAAGAGTTGAGCAAAAGTACGTTATTGGGATGCCTGTTAATGTAGTGCCTTGTATGCTTATGTATTTCTTTATGAATTTAGAAGCCTTTTTATCATGTTTAGTCGTTACTGTTATAACCAGAACACTAGGCTTAAATTTATATATACATGCACAGTGCCACAAAGAGCAGTGTCTGTAACGATGGAAGTTGATTTTAGTCCTGGAAATGTAACTTCTACAGGTCCAATCTTCAGTGGCAGTTGGAACACCAGACTACATCTCTCCAGAAATCTTGCAGGCCATGGAAGATGGAAAAGGGAAGTATGGGCCCGAGTGTGACTGGTGGTCCCTAGGCGTTTGCATGTATGAAATGCTTTACGGAGAAACGCCCTTTTATGCTGAGTCCTTGGTGGAGACCTATGGGAAAATAATGAACCACAAAGTTAGTGCACTTTCTCTTTCTGTCTCTCTCTGTAAGCTAATTATTAATAAGTAATAGGGTAACTTGAAAGCTTATTAAAAAATGAGCTTTTATGTACTAATTATATTAATGCTCATGAATGTAGAACAAAAGGTATGTTTCCGTATAGTGAGTTTATGGTTATGGATTGCAGATGGCTTTGCTTTAGGATAAAGCAGTTTGAAACTAAAAATCTGGATTTGGAAACATGGCTGTTAGTTCACTCTCTGGGGTGAATCTTGGCTACATTACATCACTCCTTTTGTGTTACTTTCTTGTGGCGGAATCCATTGGTTGGCTTATGCAGAAGATTCTTAAACGTTCTTCCACATGGAGGTAGCTGTAGAATTCAACAGTGTATGAGAAATTTAAATATAGAAGAAAAAATAGGAGGCAAAAAAATTTCAATAGTTTCTGTCCTTTGGGGAAGTCTTTTTCCTAGAAACCTTACTGCATGTATTTAAGAACTGGAGTATTTGCACATTTCTTTTTCTACATAATAATTTTCACTAAGAAGGGTGATTTTCCAACTTTTTCATGGTAATAAACTGTTTTCTCTTATTTTAATCTTTAAGGAGAGGTTTCAGTTCCCTGCTCAAGTGACAGATGTCTCTGAAAGTGCAAAGGACCTCATCCGAAGGCTCATTTGTAGCAGAGAGCATCGACTTGGACAAAATGGAATAGAAGACTTTAAGAACCATCCATTTTTTGCTGGGATTGATTGGGACAACATTAGAAACTGTGAGGCACCTTACATCCCAGAAGTCAGCAGCCCCACTGATACTTCAAACTTTGATGTGGATGATGATTGCTTAAAAAATTCTGTAAGTATAGAATTAATGTTTTGACAAATCTGCTTTTGTAGTGTACTTTACCACAAAATATATGTAAATGGCAGTTTATTTCAGTGTGTTCACTGTGTTCTGCACAAACAACGAAGTGCTGCTTTGAAGAACTGTGGGGGGTTCTTTAATATAGGCAAATTAAATATAAATATATTATATTTATAGTTTGGAGGCTGTTCCTCCAAACATACATGAGTAAGGATGACTGCAGTTCGTTTTTGTAAATTCATCGTAACTTTACATGTGTTTAACTAACACGTACATCTGTTATTTGCAGTAATAAGTTCTTAGTGTTCATGTCTTACAAAGACTAAAATATTTACATGTAGATAGTCTGCAAGACACAGTATTTCTAGCAGAGCATTGTTGAGACTTGTACTAAGTTTGCATAATGCATTTTATTGTAGTGCTCTACTCTAATTGTTCATATCACTGTCAGTTTCCGTTCAGCTCATTCCCACTAAAATTTTTCCAGCTTGTTTTCTGACTTGAGTTGAGTTTTGGGAAATTTGGGAGAAATGTTACAGCCATTTCTTCAGGAACAATCTCAGTGAGAAAGAAATGATTTTGCCTTTGCTTAAAAAGCTTTGCAACTATTGATTTTTAGCAACTTTATGCTTTTGAACAGGAACTTTGACAGATGATAGAGGTCTTAGCATTAGAGGAATACCTTGTGTTGTCTCCTTGGAAATACTTTTTTGTGTGTGTGTTTGTTTGTTGAAAGATGCAGAAACCTGCTGTTTACATGTGAGGTGAAGCATTGTCACCATTTTTGTTTTTGTTTTCTAAACTGCCTGGGCATCTCAGTTCCACTGAGCTGCCTGGACCTGCAGATAAGTGATTGAACATGCATTGATATAGGCAGGATACTGCACAGTAGAACATGGAAAACACTTTGACTAGATGAAATCCTGTGGTAGATGTATGTGATGTAGAGCATTAGATCTCAGATTCCTTTCATATAGGCAAATTAAGTAAATCAGTCTGGCTGCGTAGGACAACTTGCATTTTTTTCATTTTTTCCTCAGTTTTTCCTCTCTTGCATCTGATATTGCCCATCTCCTTTCACAACTGAATTATTTTTATCTTAAAACTTTTTTTATACAATCTTCAGATATCTGTTTGCACATTATTTTGTCCAGCAACAGCTCTCAGGGTTGGGTGTCAGGAATGGATGCTATGGATGCATATGTGTAGCAAGTCTTTATGAAGCTATGTTTGTGAAGCTGAAATACCTTTTGGAGGTTATTCACACATTGTAATGTTGGCCAGTGCAGGGGTCTTCCTTTTTAGAGCCTAATCTCCCGAGGCACTCAGAAGATGTCTGTGTGATGTGAATATTTTCCCATTGTAAAGAAACAGGAGCTGCAGGTGAAGAAAGAATGCTCCTGTGATGCGTTATTGGAATCAAATTTGAAAACAGAGTCCGATTCTTAATTTTGCTTTAGACTTGGGGGTGAAAAGCAGTGCCGTTGAACGGTTTGAAATGAGCGCTAGTTTCTGGAGCTTTGTTTTCAGTTTCCTCATTTGAAACATGCAAAGGTAGTTGTTTGTTTTGTTTAATTAAGGTTTTACTTCTACCATTTCTTTTCGCATCTAGCATCTCTGAAAAAAACCTAGCCTGAGGCATTGCATGACAGAAAATATTTTGCATTTTTGCTTCAACTAGTGGACATTGTGTTTAATATTGCTTCCCCTCCAATTCTTATATGTAACTTAGAGGTGTTTTCCCCACCGTCTTTCATACATGTCTTGTGAGGAAAGTTCACATACTTGCATTACTATTACAGAAGTCAGCACCACAGATAAGCCCATGAGACTTTTTTCTTTTTTTTTACTTTTAAATTCTTTGCAAGGTTTGAATGGCGTACAGCAAATGAGGAATGCCCAGTGCTGAAAATAAAAGGCAATGTTGAAAAGCCATGATTGTTATTGTTCTGCCTGAACTTGGAATGGAAAAATTATATATGCAATAATGAAAATGTAAAAGGGTGTTAAAAGTACATATAAACACAAAGGGCAAAACGGTGTTGTTCAGGCAGCCTAAGCTCTGCTGGTTTTTAGGTTTTTACTGTTTGCCTTAGTAGCCTCACTGGTAGGCATGATAGACAGATTCGGTTATAATTTTGTCACTATGATAATACAGTTGAATTTACACAAGTAGCAGGAAGTAAGTATTTTGATTTCTGCCAAAGAATCAGCAAAGAAGCAAATTCTTTTACAGAATCTTACATCGTTATCAATAGAGAGATGATATTTTAGAACCAACCTTTGGTTAGCTGTGTGGTAACTGAAAACTGTCATATGAGCTGTTAAATTCACACAATTAGGCATTTGGTCTTTTTAAAACTTATTCGTAAAGAGGGTTTTGAAACTCGAATCTATGAAATACGAAAATAAAATCTAAAGGAGAAATAAGGAGTTTGACTTTTCCTAAGCATAACGGGTAATAATTGATATTTTTGTTATCAATTAATGGAAAGTTAAGGCCTTGTAATTTGGTCTTGTCCTTAGTTTCCAAAATGCCCAACAAAACGTAGACTTGATGTACTTACATAATCTAACCATGTAATTGGTGGGGGCTTGTTGGAAAAAAGTCATTATGTTACCTTTTCTTAAAATTTAGAACCTTTTAGCACTTAGGGAGTTCCTTTTGATGACTGTTGAGGCCATCTCTAGTATAGCAACATAAACCTTGCATCTTGGGGTTAAGCAGGAAACTTTTAACAGGATGTTTAAGAATATTAGAATTTACAACGGTTCGAATAATACAGCAACAGGGTTATTTTAACCTGAGGAGAAGCTCAAAGATTTGTCTTGGTTTGTAGTTCTTTGTCTGGCAGGTAAAAGGAGCAGTGAAGGAAAAAATGGTGAAAGCACTAACAGGATTATTGTATTTCTTATTTCTACTAAATGTCTGGCTGTTGTTCTCTCCAAACAGAGATAGACTGCTCAGAAGGGACACTGGTAAATCTACAGGCAGGAAACCCTGCTGACTAAATAGCATAGAGGAGTATAGCAGGGAATAAAAGATGAGAGTCTTTGAGCTAAGAGCTTCTTGGAAAAAATAAGGAAGAAATTGGCTTTTAATATCTGTAATATTCTGCTTTTCTCCAGTGATAGCCTATTTAATTAGAAAAGCATTTCTATGTCAGCATGCTATACTTTTGTATATTGCATGCTATTATAAATAGTTTTAGGCAGTTCCATTTAATATTTGGACTGTAGGTAAGGATAACTGTGAATATAGTTAGTATGATATTATCACTAATGCTTCACATCTGGTTAAACATGAAAATCTTTAAGTCCAGTAGGATATTACTTACTCAACTGTCCTATTATTTTTCTAGGAAACAATGCCTCCACCGTCACACACTGCATTTTCTGGCCATCATTTACCATTTGTGGGTTTCACATACACAAGTAGCTGGTAAGTTAAGAGTTCCAAAGTTGTATGTAGGATAGTTACATAATATCTTAAGCTTCCGTCTCTGAAACCAACTGCAAACAGATACAAAAAAATGTGCTTTATTGAGGAAATTAGTAGGCCATAGTTTAAAATGCTGTCTGTCCAAAAGGATGAGTTCTCTGCAGGTAAAATTTACATTAATTTAAAGGTCAGCACCTATGTTTGGAGGAGTGTTGTTAAGAAAGGTGGTTTTCAGACGATGTATGAAGTTAACTGCATATGACAAAGTTAAGGCTAGATGTGTGGACCCAGAGAGAACTTAGCTTATTAAACTTTAAGAACGGTTTTATTTCTAGTCCTTTGACACTCTTGAAGTCTAAATGGAAATTTTTAAAAAAAAACACTTTTGTTGTTACTTGGCATTAACGTAGTATTTGCCATGTTCATCTCTACTGCTAGATTAAGCAGTACCAAGGAATTCCATGTATGCTCCTTGATCATTTATGAAAATAAATAAATAATGTTTACAACCACTGAAAAACCAGGCCTGTGTTTCTGCAAACACTTGTGCTTAATGCTGGTTATGTGCTATGTCCTGTAGACTTCAAAAGGATTATTTGCAGAAGTAGTAGTAAGTGTATGTGAGTGTTCACAGAATCAGGGCCACAGCATTTCTGATATGTACGCGCCCTGGTTGTCATGTGATAATTGCATACCATTTTTAAAAGTATTTGGGAAACTTGATTAATTATTTTAAAATAAACTGTTACTGTAATCTTACTAACTACATTGTTGCTTTTTGCTATCCGACTAATGTAGGCTGTGATAGTGATCATTTTTAATCAGGAGTTCATTCACTTCTACGTAGCAAAAATGCATTGAGGAGATCAGTCATGCTAGGTAAAAATGAATTCAACTTTTAATGAGCACATACTAACAAGGTATTATTTGACTGTGTATAAATTACCTAGTAATTAACAATTTAAACAACTATTTATTGGTTGTTATACAGCCTGTTGTAAAATCCAATGCTGTTTAATTTTCCCCCCCCAGCGTGCTTTCAGACCGCAGCTGTCTAAGACTGACAGCTGGACCACCCTCCATGGATCTTGATGCCAGCATTCAAAGAACTTTGGAGGATAGTTTAGCAACAGAAGCTTATGAGAGGAGAATAAGACGCCTAGAACAGGAAAAGCTTGAACTTAGTAGAAAACTGCAAGGTATAGTAATTTAAAAAAAACCAAAACATTCAGTAACTCTTTTGACTTGCACCTTTGTGAGCTATGGTTTATACTGTGGAAAAAAATAAATATACCTCCTGGAACGCTTTCTAGCAGAAAAGAATTTTCTTCCCATTGACAAATTAAACTTCTGTTACTCTTTATGCCTGAAATATCCCATGTATGCAACTTCTTATAACATGCTAACTTTGCATGGTGCCGTGGTTACTATGGTGTAAAGATTTCATTCTTAAAATGAAAAAATCTAGGAACTTTGTTTGTCCAGCTGACAATTACTGAATAATTGACACTTCGTAGTTGGAAATTATTAATTGTAGAATCCTCAGTGGAGGGTCTTTTGGCATGTCTTAATTTATCAGTAATATCTTTTTGACCTCCTCCACATGGCAGGCGTGTAATTTGTCCCTCTCTCTTCCATCATTTTCTAGAATCCACCCAGACAGTTCAGGCTCTGCAGTATTCAACAGTGGATGGCCCAATAACAGCAAGCAAAGATTTAGAAATTAAAAGTTTGAAAGAAGAAATTGAAAAGTTGAAGAAACAGGTAACAGGTATGCTATAAATATTCATGTAAAAACTGTAATGGGAAACAATATTTTGACAAGATTTTTTTTCCTAATGTAATGCTAGCTTTACTTTGCTTTCTAAAAGAGTCTTCCAGTCTGTTTTTACTTCTCATTTCACCCTTCGCTCTTCATTGGTAGCTCAACATTTTCTGCAAATTCAACTTGATAGTCAGTACTTCAGTAATTCCAGTTGTAGGGAAGAAGGAAGATTTCAGTGACTTCTGCTATCATTAATAGTGGTAAAGTTCCAGCAGTTTGAAACTGTGGTGTTGCTAATTTACATGGGCGGGAATCAGGCTCGACCTGAGAATCTGTGAAACCATTATCAATTTCCACTGTTACTACCTTTTTCCACCCTGCCCTTCCTCCTGCAGTGTGCTGTAAGAGCAGATGGAGCACTTCTTTAGTTATTTTTGGCAGTATCAAAAGTCACTGCAGTCCTTTCAGAAGTTATAGTCACTGTAGCATACCTTAGCATTCCTTGCCTTGTACATCTACGCACTCTGGTATGCAGTTACGTAGGTAGTAAACTAGAAGGAAGGATGGTGTTGTTTCTTTCTTATGAAAGTAAACATGAGGAGTGGAGACTTCAAGAATATTAAAACTGCTAGGCTAAAAATATTTGATGGAAGGATGATTTGTTATGATTTGAGCATCAGTTGATATTTTTCATTATCTCATTTTCTGTTGAATTTTCCTTGGAAGGGCCAAATTTGTGAGATGTGATTATATTTGTGTTCTCTTTGAAATCACAGAGGTTTATTATGTGCTGTTGCTTAGTACATTGTAACTGGATGTAGAGTAAAAGCGAGTTCAAGCTGGAGATGTGGTTTTCTGAGTGTTTTCCTGGAACAGTACTTTCAGAAAAGCGTGGGTTATCTGGGTAGGGTGGGCTGTGTGCATGAAACTACAGGGATACCAACTTTTCCGAGTGGCGGGGAGTAGTGAAGGGTGTTTTCCGTGAGAGGGGACACTGTGGGCTATAAGGCTGCAGTTCCCTGAGCAGCAGAACTGACTAAACAAAACTCTGCCACCAAAATGGGTCCTGCTCACAGCTGTGTGGCCCCTCCTCTCTCTGTGAGTGCCTTGGACTCTCTCTTGACTTGAATTCAGTCAATTAAAGGAAGAACAAACTACATAGATGTAGAGAATTTATTACGTATGATGTAGTAAATCAATACAAAGTGGGCAATAGAAGCATATGAGGAAAGGGAGATGAGAGGGGAAAGAACCACCTCTCAGCTCTGCTGTCAATGAGCTGTCATTTCTTACAAAACTGAACCTTTATTTCCTTTCCATTTAATTCCTTTGCTCTGAGAGTTCATGAAGATTTTATGATAACTAAAACTTTGATTATCAGGTATCTCAGTACTTTAAGTTTGAAAAGTGTTTTTGAAATCTGTGCAGATAAAGAGCTGAATTTCCTTAATTAATGTCATGCTGCCTTTCTTTAGAACTGCCAAACTAGTCAAAAAGCAGACTGCTAGGTATTAAGAGACTGTTAGGTATTAGGACTAGAACCATAGAAATGGGGAGGACAAGTCTGATTCCTCTTGTCAATCCAGATAGGAAAATGCCTGCATTTTATGTGAGAGAAAAATCTGACACAAGTAGCTGTAGATGGATCTCTGTTATACGTCCATATCTTACCTGTGGGCAAGGGAAAAAAAAAACAGCAAAAAAGATTGGAGGAAACTACAAAAAAGATTTGTTCTGGTTTTATATTTGTGAAAGGACTTCATTCAGTTCCTCAAAGTGTCAGGAATGCCAGCAGCGACACCCACAGAAAGAATAACTTGAACTTATCTTCCAGGCATTTTAGTTGGTGTGTTTAGACTCTGCTGCTACGTTATGGGGCAGAAGCATGCTATGTATAAACTGGAAGGAAAAGCTGTGGGAACATTCCCCAACACAACTGATACCCCTTTTCAAATTTAAAAGAAGTCAAAGCCTGGTGAAGGCAGTTAAGATTGAGAAGGTTTTCCCTTACGTACCCATTAAGATTTTCTGCTGCATGCCACATATGTATTTGTGTATTTATTCCTAGATACAATGTATTCTTCTGGTTTTTGAGTTGGAAGTGAATAATGTGATCAAATGAGGAATATGTAGAGTTGTCTGATCCATCCCCAGTCACAACATAACTTTCCCAGTACATGCTTGAATGCCTTGTCTGGTCCACAATAAAGCCATTAGTTAGAAGACACTCATTTGTGCCTTGAGTTGTAACTAACACAAGCTAATTCAATAAAATTGAAAAAAGAGAGTGTTGTAGTTTGATTGACTTTATGTGGGGTTTTTTTTGTTAGATAGATTTTAAAACTAAATTTATGACAGAATACAGGCAGAAATCAAATGATGGTCATGTCTGAATTCTTCTAAATTTAGGGAAGCTGGTTCCAGGATTTCTGGGTGGTGTCGAAAAATATCTAAAATTCCAAATCTAGATCTGATGAACTTTAAGAAGGTTCAGGTGCAGAGCTGAACTTCATGCTTTGGACTCATCTCTTGGGCGATTAAATGTAATTTAATAACATCCTACAGTGAGTGTTTGCATATATTAGCTAAAATGTTAGCAATAACTAGGGTGATTAGATGGAAAATTCCCATTTACTACACATATGTCACCAATAGCTTTTGGTTATATTCTTTAAGCTGTTTTACTGCCTCTTCTGGAGCTGTAAGAGTAAACACCTGCTTAAAAAAGTAATAAATAATGAACACAAAATTGTGTCAAATTCAGGAGTCTCACCGGGAGAACCTTAGAAAAATACAGTTTTCTTGTCTATCTAGTTTTCCAGGAAATGACAAGCTAGCATATGCTTTCAATTTTTGAGGTCAAAGTTACAATTTTTGTTCGCTAAGTTACATAGGAGAAAACTTTGAGGAATCTTTAGTATTGCCAAATATGTAAAGGGCAGCAACGGAAGAAGAAAACAGAGCTGTGGAACAAAGTAGTTCATGCACGGAAGAGAGATTTATCTTGGCTCAGCAGAGCCATATATAAACTTTTTTTTGCTGGTGACTTCAGAGTAGACTACATAAGAGAGGCAGTTAATAATTTCTGGCTTTGAGCTACATCTCTTATTTAAATGCATTCTTTTAAATTTTTAAACAAGAGTCAATGAATTGTAACGATAGTGAATATTTCTCTAGGTATAAGCTAATGGTATTCACTTGCTTATAAAATTCTCATGTTTCAGAAATTACAGCTCTTAGAATTATACGTGTTTTTATATTTTATTTCTCCAACAGCCAGTCTCTTAGGGTTGCATTTATGAAAATGTAGTAAAGGCTCCTATTAAGGCTATAGATGGGTTCCTGTTCTGTGGGTAAATACGTATGGTCTGAAGACCTGCCACAACTGGAATCAAAGGCAGAATGTCCAGTGATTTCATAGAATTTGGGATTAACCTACCTTCATATATAACTTGCTTTAAATTCCTGTTTTTAAGTGAAGGATTAAGAGGGGAAGAAAAAGCACCCACTGGCTAGAAATTTTCAGTTGTCATATTTTATAATTTCAACTTTTAACGTTGTAGCATTTGAGTCTATTTATATGACATTATTTAGCTGTGGCGTAGAATTGTACTGTCATTGTGTAACTGACAGTTGGCAAGAAACTGACTGTAATAGTTTTCCTGTATTTATAGTAATAATAAAGCAGATCACATAAACACAAGCGGTTTTCACACTAGAAATGAGTAAAATTGTCTGAAGTTAACTTTAAGTGTATCAACAGGAGAACACTTGCCAGCTCGAGTGACCCGTTACTTTTACTATTTCTTTCTGGGGGAATCTGGGGGGAGGAGAGAGACTGTAATTACGATGTAATAAAAGATGCATTATATATTACATCACAGTGTATAAAAGTCAAACGTATAGGTCGCGTTAAAGCATACATTACAGAATTATGTATAGTGCATGATGATTATAATGTGAAAAGACAAGTTGATATCGTTTTCTGTGTTGTTTTGCAGCAAGCTGTAAACTTTATTCTGTTCTGTTAAAAGCAGATAATGGCAGTTGAAACAACCTGCTCCCTATTCTAAACCAGATAAGAATTGCATTATTTTGTGATTAAATGGAAACCAGAACAAATACTGAGGGGGCTTCAGGCAGCTAGACTATGCTATTCTAGAAATACTGATTTTTTTTCCTTAACATATTTAGAAGTCTGTTGCTTTTTCTAGATTCTGGTCAGCTAGAACAGCAACTTGAGGAGGCCAGCACTGCAAGACGGGAGTTGGATGATGCTTCCAGACAAATAAAGGCTTTTGAGAAACAGGTCAGAACGCTGAAGCAAGAAAGGGAAGATCTTAATAAGGTAAAAGCATTTTGTCAGCAACTCTTCCAAACCCTAAAGACTATTTTATTTGTGTTCATTTACTTGAAGTAACTTTCAAGTGTAAAATTAATGAGCAGACAACAAATGTGTAGCATGTCCTACTTTGCTTTCTGCCTCTTTTTTTGAAGATAAGGTCATTATTTAACACGTTGTATGTATGACTGCTGGGTGGTCCTAGGTGACTGCTCCCAGATAGCGAACATCTCCATGATCCAGATTGCATGGTGGCTGCAAAGAAGGGTTTGTAGATTAAGGTGATAATGACAGTGGTTAGAAGACAGAGTAGAGAAGAACTATTCCAGACGACTAATTTAATCTGAAGTATGTGTGAGACTGTAGCACGGAAAAAATGCTGTGTTGCAGAAGTGTTTCCAGAAGAGAAATGTGAAAATATGCCGAAATATGAAAATTCAAAAGTAATTTGAAGCAACTACAGATAAAAAATACGGGGGTTTATTTCTTCTCTATCTCCCCATTTCCCTGTTTTCTTATTTGTAGCATACTGTCTTTCATGGCTCTTTTTTGTATTTGTGGTTAAATCAACCTGTAATCAGGTGTGAAATACATTAACCTGTTTCTCATAATGATTATATTGACCCCAATTCCTTGTTTTCTTATTTATAGCATACTGCCTTTCATGGCTCTTTTGTGTATTTGCAGTCAAATCAACCTGTAATCAGGTGTGAAATACGTTGACTGTTTCTCATAATGATTATATTGACCCAGTATTTTAGAGCCCCCACTCAATGTTGATGTGCCAGCTGTATTTAACGCTGTTTCTTTTAACCCTTAAGGCTCTTAAAACCTTGAAAGCTGCCAGTTTGTCCAAGAAAGACCATCTGTCTTCTAAAACAAGTTTTAGTGATTAGGACTTCTTTTTAACAACCTTAGAAAACTCTTCTAAATCTGTATAGATGTCAACAGTGCCAAAAATTAATTCTTCCTGCCACTCTTCTTTTCATCCTCAGACTTGCTTTTCCTTGCTTCTTTGTTCTGCTCCAGTTTGGCTGAACATCATTAAACCATTTAAACTCTCGTGGTCCCTCGTTCGTAGTGTAGTGGCACAGATCTAGGACACAGCAAGCTTTGTGAAGGTATTGTGCTGTAGAGTTATCACAGCACTAGCAGTGTTATTTCATGTGGGTTCTTTTAGAAGAATAATTATCATATATTGCTATTTATCACCACCGTGTTTTGTTGCCTGAAACTTTCTGTAATATTTGATATTATATCCAGTGTGTGGAAATCCTACTTGCCATTGCAGGTCAGTTTTCAAAAACTTCTAAGGTAGAAATTTTCATAGAACAGATTTTTCCATTCAATTAATGCAAAAACTTTTGTTAATCATTGAGCAGTTGAGATAAGTACTATTATTTTTATTCATTTAAGTAGTTCTTGAAAAACTATGCTAATGACGTTTTTAATTAAGAAAGCAAGGTATTTTTGTATTTTAATGCAAGTGCTTGAAAGCCTTTGTGTTTAACCTATAATAATAGAGTAAATTCTGACTTAGTTTACGTTTATGCAGTTTTACTAACTTCAATAGCATAAAACCTGGCCTCTGTATTGTAGATGCAATCATGAAAAGCAATGAATATGTAGTTTCTATTCACTCTGGAGAAGGTGTTAGATGCACATCCAAAGACAGAAGTGGCCTTGCAGCTTTCTAGGTTTATTACTTAATTCTTTTTTTAAACTGTAGGAACTGGCAGAGTCTAGTGACAGATTAAAATCCCAAGCCAAAGAGCTGAAAGATGCACACAGCCAGCGGAAATTGGCAATGCAGGAGTTCTCAGAGATGAACGAGCGGCTGACAGACTTGCACTCTCAAAAACAAAAGCTTGCCCGCCAGCTCCGAGATAAGGAGGAAGAAATGGAAGTGGTGATGCAAAAAGTAGAAAGTTTAAGGCAAGAGTTACGCAGAACAGAGAGACTTAAAAAAGAAGTAAGTGGTGAGAAGACTGTTTAGACTCTGTGAAATAGTAGTTATATGTAAGGTTTTCTGACAAAGTAATTTTTTTATCTGTAAATCTTTAACTCTTTGCTTGTTGTTTCAAACAGTACTGATTTTGTTTTCTAAGAATCTGAAGTGTCCAGTTTAGTGCTGAAGATTTATCTCTTGTATTGAAAACCATCGATAGATTTTGAAAAAAATATTGAAGAATCCTACCTATTAAAAATGTATGTACTTTTGTAGCTGGAAGTCCAAGCTGAAGCCGCAGCTGCTGAGGCATCCAAAGACAGGAAATTGCGAGAGAGGAGTGAACAGTACTCTAAACAGTTGGAAAGCGAAGTAGAAGGGCTAAAGGTTAGTCTGTTTTGATATTGACACCTGCAAACTTACTAGTCAACTAGGACTTGGATCTGTTTGATTGCTTTCAGATGTAGGACAAAAGGGCATTGTCAGTTTGTCACTTCAGTTGGTGCTGAATATTAATGCCAGCATGCATCCCATTATTGTCCAGAAAAATGAGCATTTGCCTAATGCACTTCTTTTCAGGCCAGTGTGTTCACTGCTCACTGAACTGTTTCTTAATACTCGATGATTTCTTACCAAGTTGCTTTTGTTATTATTTTGTTTAACTTTACCTGTTAAAAGCGTGTTTTTTAGTGTAAGATGGTTAAGTATTTGAAGATAAACCTGCAGCCTGTGCAGGTTTCTGTATAGGTGTTTTGTGTACTGTGTTGTTCCTCAGCATGTAAGTCAAAAGAAAGATGATTTCCTCCACAATAGATGTCAAGTGATGTAACCCTGAAGGAAAAGTTTTAGCGTATTCTGTCTCTCAGCCCGAAGCTGAAACATTTTTGCACAAGAACAGCATTGAGCATGAAGAGTTTTGTTTATATCGACGAGATTGCTCACACAAGTATGTGTTTTCAGGAGCAGAAATTTAAGTAAGCCAAGAATGGTAACTGTTATTTCGTTCTACGATTTAGCATTTTATACAGTGCTCTGAAGAAATCAGACTTTCTCAAAAATTATATGAGAATGTTCTTCATTTACACATGAGGATTGCTGTTCATTTACAGCAAAATCCTGTTCCCAATGTTTTGTCAGTAGGATAATCCTAAACTTTTTGTGCAAAATGGCAGATTAGGCCTATTCTGGTCTTAATTTACATGAATAACAGGAGGTTTTTTTATTGTAATTCTGTGGGACATTTGTCAACATTAAGTCACTGCACAGAAAATTCAAGGGTTTTTTTGCAAACGTTATTTTATTTTGCCTTCCTTTGGTAAATGAAGATAAGGAAATCCATTCAATGTGAAATTTGGATTTATAAAGCTTCTGCTGCTGTGAATTCCGATTGTTATCTGAAAATTAAGATGTGTTTCTTCTGCTTTCATCAATCTTCACCATCAACAAAGAGTCTGTAAGACAGTTTAAGAGGCAAGAAGAGTTTATTTAAGATCTATTGAGAATAAACGATACTCTGATGTATAACAACAGGGCAAATTTATCAGAGAGGAAAGGGGACTTGTGGCTTTCTTAATAATATTTCACAGTACAGTAAGCACACTTTCAATCACGTGTGGTTGTTGTGATACTGAGTTATCCATTCAGTAAAAGCTCTGCATGGATCCTTCAGGATCATGGATCAGTTCACGAGGCTGTTGTAGAGAAAAGGTCGTTATTTAAAGAAAAAGGGAAGTTTCTCCAAATGGGAGGCACAGAAGAGCCCAGAAATTATGGCAGGTTAAGTGTAAACAGGATGTTAAGGGCTCAATAAAGAGAATTTAGAGACCACTTTGTAAAGGATGCTCAGAGTGATTGTGGGAAATTCTTTAAATCAAAGCAGAAAGCCACCTTAGGAAACTCACGGGGCTGTTTGAGGTAAGCTCCGAGTTGATAGTGCTGTGGCAGAAACGCTCAATGAGTTTTTGATGTGTCACAGTTTATTGGTGAAGCAGGGGAGATTGCCAGAGTGCATTCTTTGCAGCAGGTTGGTTAAATGAGCTGGATGAGTCTGAGGATGATGTGTAGGAAGTATTAGAGCTGTCAGGTGAGTCAAACGTGAAGTTACCTGGAGCAGTGGCCTTGCCAAGGAGGTTCTGAAGGAACCGGGTGAAAAGTGAGAGAACTGGTGGCCAAGATGTGCACCCTCTTATTACGGATGGCCCACTGTGCCACTGTAACTCTCACCCAGAAGATCCTGGGAACTCCAGAGGAGTGGGTGTGACTTCCTTAGGAAAGGGGTAGAGGCTGTAGTAAAGAGTAAGGTCGGTGGGCCCGTGGAGGAAGCAGAGCCTATTGGGAAGGAGGCAGTGTGCCTTCTCTCCAGCCAAATCCTGCAACACTCACCTGCTGGGGTTCTGTGAAGTTGTCAGTAAGCATGTCGATAAAGGAAATCCAGTGGATATCATGTGTTTGGATTTCCAAAAAAACCCAGGCTCAATATAAGTCAGCAGTGTGCCCTGGCAACCAAGAGGGCAAACTGCATCCTGGGGTGCACTGAACAGCATCTAACTGTCTATGTGCCAGGTAATGCGTTATGTCTCACTTGAAACAGGCATGTATGAAAGCATCTTTTTGGATGCCACTGTTAAATTTGGGCAGGAAGAAGCTGAGGGGAAATTAAGTTAAAAGTTTACAAAATCACAAAGGTAGTGGATAAGGTGAATGGAAGTGTCTGTTTACCAAACCCTACAGTACTATGACTGAGGGGTACTGATGAGGCAAACAGGACACGCATTTAATACGATACTTCCTCACTGAATGAGGAGTGAACTCCTGGAACTTGTTGTCGCAAGAGTTTGTGGTTGTGACAGTATCAGCAGGTTCATAAAGGGATTAGACAAATTGAAGAATATCAGGTCCCCTGACTATGCAGAGAGGTACCTTCTAATACCTTTAGTCCAACAGTTGTTGTATTCCAAGGGGAATGGACCTCACAAAAAAGGCAGGCCTGGGTGCTGCCCCCAAATAGCCACTGCTTTAGGGAAGATACTGGTCTGACCCGGTAAGGCATCTTTTAACATTGTTCTTCAGTGAAGCTGAATGTGATACTGGCAGGGTACGAGTAGTGAAAGCATACTGTGTAAGTGAAGAAGTGAATGGCTTGGACCTCAAGTTGGAAGAAGGTACCAAAAGAAACCAGTTACCACTTGCAATAAGTTTCTGATTCTAATCAAGCTTCTATTAATGTTAAATAGAGCTGTATGTAACAATGGAAGAGGAGGGCTTTCACTTTCATCAGAGCAGTATTATAATGCCTACAGATCTCTTTCTGTTCTTCACTAATAGATAGATGTGTTTATTGTTAGCTTTTAGGGCATGTCCCAGGTGTGTATTCAGGCAGCCAAAATTCTGTTTCTGGATTGAATTATACGTATAGAAAAGGTGTGTTCAGTGAGTCTGGTTTGGGGCAACTGTGCAATTTTTCGTGATAATTTGTACAACTGATTTATTTTTTTGTTTATTCTTTTGTAAGTTCATTTCAAGGAAATTTAGACTAAATGCATGTTAAATGTAGGTAGCATATTGAAAATGAAATTCTTAACTCTTTTCCTACCTGAGCAACAGCAAATTATTAAATTGAGAGGAATAATACAGTAATCCACATAAGTGATAATTAATAGGATTGTAATAAGGAAGTTTGCATCTTTCTTAATATGTTGCATTTGGCAAATATTTATACCATGAAACCTTGGGCTATAAGCATGACAATCCTAAGTAAGATTCTCCATATTCTTAACCAAGGTAAATTATTATTACCATCTGCAAAGGGCAAGATACAAGCCTTGAAGCAATACAAAATAGCACTTGTAACAAAAGGCTAATCTCATTAAAGACAAGCCAGAAGTCTTTGAGATTTTTAATGGGACGTTCATTTAGGATTACGTTACTTAAATAGGAAGTTTTCCCATGCCACCTGCTCTATTATTGCAGTATTTAATGGTTATTCTTCTTTAGTCTTCAAGTGCAAAACTTGTTGTCTGCTAGCATTGCAATTATGGTACCCATAGTACAAGATACACATATCAATACATATAGTAATATTTACAACGCTGCTGTCAGTTTGGAATATTCAGCTTCGTAACTGCCAAATGAAAGAGCTGCTGTGTGGAGGGTTTTTTTGTTTGGGTTTTTGTGTGTGTCTGTGTGCGTGCATGAGAGGGAGAGAGGGGGAAGGCTTCCAGCGTAGTTATGGCATCTAACTATCTATGTGCCAGGAGATGCATTATGTCTCTGTTGCACCAGTTGTCCACTTGAAACAGGCATGTATGAAAACATCTATTTGGAATTTGTGCTTGCATCCATTCAAAATATATTCTCTGTTTACAATATTACTCTAGTTCTGTAAGCCACTGCAGAATACCATCCAGCTCTCTTATACTGCACCATCTGTCTTGTGGTCTTAATGGTATCTTTTCATTGTGCAAAAAAAATAGGAAATACCATTAAAACATTTTGTGTACCTGATAGATGATGTTGCAAAGCCCAAACTTTTTATGTGTTCCATTGCCATATATGTGTAGACAATTCAGCATGTTGGGCAGTAACAAACAAGTTCAATAGTTATCTGCCTGTGCATGAAAGAAAATACCTATACTTCCTTTCTTTTTTTCTTTTGTAATCTTTCTTTCTCCAAGCCATCTCCTGTTAGGTTGGTATCTTCTTTCTCCAATTTACCATGCTGCATCCTAAGGGCAGGATTTTACTCCTAGATCAAAACAGGTGGTTGTTTTGATGAGTTAGAGAAAACAAAGTGGTAGCAGCACGTATCTGGCTCGTACGTTTAGGGGGCTTTGCAGTGTTCTGCTGACGCTACCAGCAAGGCCCAGCTTTCTCATAGAATTTGTCATGGTAGAAATTCAGCTCATCTGGATGCTCTACAATGACATTTAACTCTTAAAGTCTATTCATACATCAGCAAAAGAAAATTACCCAAAGCCATGTTTAATTAAGGGTAACAGGATTTTAATGTGTCATGGTAAAAATGGAGGTATAATTAACAAAATATCTTCAATCCTCCTGAAGGTGTGAGACAGTCACTGTAAGGAAGTAGGTTTTCCAGTTACCCGCACTTTCTTGAAACACAGTATTTTTATTAAGTAGTTTCCTTTCGTTAGACTACCTTTAATTACATATTTTAAAAAACAGAAAAAATTCCAAACCAAGTTATACATGCGTTTACATTTAAAAGTATTTTCATACTTGGATTTCAGTGCATGTCATGCCACTATCTCATTTTGAACCTGATCTTGCTCCTCCTCTATGTTATGGCAGGACATTGAGTTTAGGGAGTGCAGCATTTGGTGCAAATGTGTATGTATCCTGAAGCAGTGTGTAAAGACTATTGAAATGCCAGAAGACCTCACTAAGAGAGCTATGCAGCTGCGAAAAGTGAAGTAATTACTCTTATTGTTTAAAGCTTGTTTTTCCTAGTAATCCACTATGATGTAAATGGTCAGTTTGAGTAAAATAGGTCAGGTTTCCCTCCTGATTGATGCAGTCCATACAGTGTTCTGTAGCTAGATTTTAGCCTTCAGTTAAGCCCCCGATTGTCTTAGTATAGCTTTTCCACAATTATTTGTGCTTTAAAATATATTGACTGTATATCAGAGTCCTTATTCTCTATTCCTGAAAGTCACTTGAACTTATTGCTGTCAACCGTGTGAGTGGGAGCATAAAAATCTTCTAATTCTGTGGTCACTTTCTGACTGCATGTAAGGGGAGTCAGAATGTGGCCAGAGATATTTAAAGTGATGATCAAATTTTAAAGGGCTTGAAAACTATTACTGTGTTGAAAACTATTACTATTACTTACAAGATGAGAAAGAGTACAGTTCAGATTTATGCTCTTAACAAATTTTCAAAAATGTTGAGTTTGGATGTGTTTGACTTAAATCTGTAATGGGATCTTTTCTAAATATAGGCTTATGAATATTGAGTTGTTACTAAACATAATTTTCAGCATTCTTGAGTGCTAACTTGGGGCTGTTTATTTTAGCAAAAACAGATTGGTCGCTCACCTGGGGTAAGCAGTATAGAACACCAGCAAGAGATCACTAAACTAAAGGCAGACCTGGAAAAAAAGAGTGTTTTCTATGAAGAGGAACTATCTAAACGTGAAATAATGCACGCTAATGAAATAAAAAGTCTGAAGAAAGAACTGCGGGATGCAGAGAGCCAGCAGCTTGCCCTCAAGAAGGAGATCATGGTTTTGAAAGACAAGTTAGAGAAAACCAGAAGAGAAAAGTGAGTATTGTATGGAATTTACCTTTATGCTCAAAATACGTTTTTAAATCTCCTAGTATGTTTCCAAACACACTATCTCATCCTTAGCTTTAGTGCAGACAGGTGCATTTTGGCTGAGCTAATGCCAGGGTTGAAAATAATCACCTTTAAAAATATGACAGAACAAAAATATCCATGACCCTGTACTGAAACAGTTAAATTTTGCACCAGAATTCTTGCACTGGCTGACCATTCCAGGGTATGTAACTTGAGTTGCAGACTTACAGCTCTGGGTAAGTCAACCCCTGAAGCTTATGTTGCAGTTTAAAATGACATTTTTTTTGTTTGGTATTTTCATCTTTTGATGCAAAACTAATGTGTTAGAGATCAACTATTGCTTACATTTCTGCCAGCACAGGAACAGTCACTTAATGCAGACTAAGGCTAATCCATGCTGGGTTTCATCCAGTGTTAACATCAGTCATCAGACTATTGTAGGCATAAGGTGCTTTATCTCTTCTGACATGGTAATTTGTCAGAGACCTGCTTTTTTCTCTCACACTTGGTGGAGCTTGTAGCTGGCCTTGAGAATGTTCCTTGAGGCATTCATCAATAAAAACAAGTTTTTCTGTTGGGTAGTGTAGTATTGGAAATAGTCATAATTTGAATGTGTTCGTTTTCATTCATAAAAAATTCAGAATGCTTTATAATGCTAACATAGATGCTTCTTTTTGCTGCTGTAGTAAGATGGCATATTAGAAAAACCATGGAGAAGTTCCTGCTGAAACTTAGCCAACCAGTAGCGAGTCCTTATATATAAAGTAGTAAATAAAATAAAGAATTTTTCAAAAAAGTTATGCAAATAAAGGTGGAAACACTGTTTCTCTTGTAAATTGTTTCCAGCAGAGGAAGTAGATCATACAGCTGGAATTCAGTGGATGAACTGTTTCTTCCTAGAATATAGCTGTTCATAGGCTGGACATATTAACACAGTAATTTACTGCTTTGTTCTAGGTTGAGAGGTAAAACTTGCATCAGCAGCATGTTTTCCTTGTACCACAATTTAATGCTCTTGCTGACCTATGAGTTATAAATGCACATAAGGCTATGCTGTCTTGTAATATATAAAGGGGATAGTATGATACTCCTTTAATGCCGTGTCAGTCCAGTAGTGTCTCAAAAGGAGGAATATTCAATAAAGAATCATTAATACCTCTTTCTGCAGGTTAAACTGCTGCTAAAGATCATGTTTCCAAACACTGACCAGACCAAAACCTTCTTGGAGGTTGTACAGCTCCAAAAGTTCTAACTAGATGTCCATCTAGTGAAATAACGAATGGCCTAAAAATGCTGATCTGCTCCATGTTAGCTAGCTCATAAACCTTTCAATCGAATTTCTTTGTATAAATAAAAAAAGAACCAGATGCAAATCTGAGTGCTGACGTATAACCGTGTGTTTCTGTGTGTATTTCAAGTGTTGGTGTAAGACAACATTTTAAAGCGTGAGCAGAAGTGTGTCACATAACCAGAATCCAGTATTCGGCCCTTAGTAGGTAGGGCTTCAACATCAAGTCATCAAGCACATGATGAGTGATTAACGAAGACCTGATCTTAACTGGGTTTTGTTAAACAGATCTGCAGAATCTCATGCAAGTATTAGGACTCCAAAGAAATGCCGAAGTCCACTGTTCAAAGTGTGCTACAGATTGGCTTCCGTAATGGTTCAGGGATTTAGAAGGGAAGCTTAAGTATTAGGAATAGAATACTGTTGCTGCTTGATTCTCAGTATTTGGTAGTTTTCCTTAAGAGAACATGGATTTTTTTGGTTTGTTTGTTTGTTTCTGCTTACACATATTGTTTTTAGCTTTTGTAATCAGACATGCAAAGCTTTTTGTGAGTCTGCCAGTACAGAGGCGTTCAGTGTAGGTGCTGAAAAGGAAGCACCTGGAGGCTTTGTGCTGAAATAAGTGGAATCATTTCAACAATAGGCTTGGGCTGGGCGTGAGGTTGAAGTGTGTGTATACAGTTTGGGAAAAAAATTTTAGTAGTCTAAAAATAATCTTTAGTGCATATTAAAAAAAAAAAGGTTTTGAGAAGAGGATGCAGTTGCATTACTTCATAAGGGCTAAAGTATAGAGTGAATAAGAGCTAGGTAAAAATCTGTGTGTGCTTTGTTATGTACCTTACATGTTGGTGGTTTCCATTTCATTTTTTAAAATAGGTATTTTTTTCTTTGTTTCCTTCAAATTTAAGCTTTCTTACTTTTACTATTTCAACAGCATAAGTCTTCAAGGGAGAGAAACTTCCTTTCTGTACAAAACGATTGCCCTTTGCTAAAGTCTGATAAACTGCAAGCTATTAAAATTGGGAACACAGTATCAGGCCAGTGATCTGTGTAGCACGATGTTCCATTTCTTGGAATTGACATTATAAAATATTTCAGAAGAAGGTGCAAGGAACTGTGTAAATCGTGTGTAGAATTTTGTTTTAAACCTGTCATTTAATGATAGATTTATAAAGCGGAGAGCTTTCTAAAACCGTGTTTGTTGTTTTTAAATTGTGTGATATAAAGAAGCCTGGGGGCTGGTGTTTGTTACAGGTCTACTTTTCTTGGTTTCAAAGCAGTAAGATAAAATATTTCTCCACTTTGTACAGCTGCAATAAGGAGCTGGAGTGACAAAGTGATACTATAAAGCTGTATTTCACATCGTTTGCATGTGGTTTGCTACAGTTATTTTACTGATAAAAAGAAAGCTGGATCATGTATGATTTTTTTAAACTCGAAGAGCGCATACATAGCTAAATTTTAGATGAGAGAAAAAGCTTGATGGGAGAGGAGGATGCCAGGCTTCAAAGCAAATCTGTTATTTTGATCTTCCTGGCTGTCCAAGGTACGCCTATGGAGTCTGTCGCAGTTCTGTGGTTTGCTGAGTTGATGTTTTGGGTAAGATAGATTATACCCACATTCTCCTCTGTTTAAAATTTAACTTTCTTGTTTCTGTATTATACTACAACAATTGGACTTTCTGGGTTAGTGGCAATCACTAGTTGAATTAAGAATGTGAAATACAGAAAATAACAAATATGTTGGGCTCTTTTACCAATCCGAAGCTTCCTTAATCCACCACCATTTATGGCCGCTTTGAGCCTTGAAGCCTTAAAAAACCAAATTTTAGACAAATACAGAATAAAAAACCCTGAACAAAACCATAAAGCCATAAAATCTAAATGAAAGAAATAATAAAAAATTAGTTTGGTCTACTGTCTGAGAAATTAGCTTTGAATCTGTGCTTTGCAAACAGAAGCAGAACCTGTTATTAATTCCCTTGACAGCCGATGCTTTAATCTCTTCCTGCCTTTTCCCTAGACTGCTCATCATATGCACGGAATCCGTTGATATGGAAAAGGAGTGGTGGTGAATTTCAAACTTGGTGTTTAAACAGTAACAAAAGTATGTTACTTTGCTAGGACCAGTGTTATGTTTCAAAGGATGCCTAGCAACACAGAATTTCACCATGAGTCTAACATGCTGTACTAGATTTCAAAGAGTGGTTGAAGCACTAAATGAATTTCAAATTAGGAATAGGAAATTCAAACCAGCAGTACTCTTAACTGGGTTCACTGTAACCACTGACACTTCTCATCTTTTAAGGGTGTTCTCTCAGTTTGGCAGTTTGTAGTAGTTCTGCATCTCGGAAAAAGAGGCGAGGATGTAATTTCTCTGTTGCACAATGTAAAATTCTGATCAGTATCCAGAAAGAAAATATTTGCAATGCTCAAAACAAAGTTTCCCCTGGATTTTATTTTTACAGAGTTAACCTTTTATACTGTGTAATTTTTCAGACCTTTTAAGGCTGGATAGTGGTATTCACTGAATGGATATTTACTGTATCTGTGGCATTTATAGTCTAGTTCCATTGACCAGCTGATTAATTTTGTGCCAGTTACCTGAATAATTGGTGAAACGGTGAATACAACATGCAAGTTTGGTGATTCTCAAAAGAGTGGATGTGAGGTGGGAGTTATACGTCTAAAACGTTGCCATACACCACTTTAAGGAAATTGCAATGTTTTTTGGCAAAGAGAGGACCCGCAGCTTCATTTATTTTCAGGTTCTCATACCCATTGTGCAAGATCAAAGTTGATGTTAAGCAGAATCAGCCAGGGGTTCTCCTCTACTGAATGATGTCCACAGGAGAGGGGAAGGGTTGGGGAAAACAGCTACTTTGAAACTCTTTCTCAGAAAGAATGGTCCAAACCTGCTCTAGAATCTGGTGATATTAGGAGTGTAAAGGTTATCTCATAGTAAGTATACAGTACCTGAATTAACAGTTCAAATGTGTCCTCTGGCTGTTATAAATTGTCCAAAGTCTAGCCTGTATAAGTTTTTCTCATCAGAGACCCAACCCCAAGTGCTCTTATTTAGCTTCTCTATGTGCTGATTTGATATGTGGTCATTTTTGCCTGTAATTCTGTGTGAAACTTGGAATTGTAGAAATGTCTAAGTTAAAATAATGTTTTCTGTGAGCTGAGAATTTACCTTGAATGCCTTAGAATATTGACACGTGCTTCAATCTTGCAGAATTAGAGCTGCTCTATGTTTGAAGGATTCATCTAAAGAATAAAATACGTATAAGTGAATTGATAAACATTAGCTCAGTGGAGCTCTAATAATTCCATACTGAAGGAAAGCTCATTGTCTAATGATAAAATTCAACAGAGTGTCTTATAGTCCTAAGTTGGTAGTATAATATCACACTTGCTTAGTTTTAATATGCTGTGGTATTATCAAGCTAGTACTTTCCTTTCAGCTAGTGTGTGCATTGGTCTTGATGTATTTAAGTGACAAGTGTGATGAGTTTTAGAATGGGAAACTTTATCATTCTACTTCATTTTATTTCTTAGCCAAAGTGAAAGAGAGGAATTTGAAACAGAGTTCAAACAGAAGTATGAACGAGAAAAGATTCTGCTAACAGAGGAAAACAAAAAACTTTCAAATGAACTTGATAAGGTAGGTGCTGATTAGTTGAGTCCTGAGTTTATAATTATTGTATGCTACGTACAAATTGGACAATATAAAGCTGTATTGGTTATGATCAACACTTAATTGATAGCAGAAATAAACATTACAGAGAAAATGGTGATTAATACTTGATTTGAATAGAGAGTATCTACATATATCTGAACTTGAGAATGTGCGCACACACACACACACATATATATATATATGCCTGTGTGTGTATTTATGTGTAGGAATTGAGTTAGATGGTCTTACAGTTTAGTAAGATTAATTTTAGACAAGCAAAAAAAATCAGATTATTTCATTGTATGACCCAAATATAAAAATACATAGTTAATGATGTGATTACTTAGAGTATATTTGCATGTCAATTACTGTGAAATAGCAGGGCCCCTCCCACCTATTGAGATTAAATGTTACTTTGAGATATTAAAAAAATACAAATGATAAGGCATATTAATTGGAGTGTGTTGAGCAAGGAGTAATTGTTTCATGCATTCAGATTATCTCTTTATTGTTCATTTTGACAGGTTATTCAAGTTCATTGTGGATTAGCCAAGTCTTGCTAAACTTGTCTATTCTTTTTGTAATGCATTAAATTTTATAAAAATATGATGAAAGTACAGTGTTCTTCAAAGTAAGCATGTTTGCATGTCAGTGTTCAAATGAAAGTATATTTTCATACCAGTGTAAGATGCATACTATATATGCCTATATGTAGGCTTAGTCCAAGAACAGTAAGAGACTAGTTACTTTGATAGTTTTTCTGCTCGGTCTCCTTTTTTTTTTTTTTTTTTTTAAATTTGGTTAGCTTTGTATTTTTCTTGTCAAATGACATCTAGAAAATAGGCCTATTTAAATCATAAGCCCATTTAGGTGATAAATATGGAGTGGAGTACCCATATTAGGAGTAAAAAGCAGAGTAGATTTAAAACTGATTTTTTTTTTCTTCATTTTGAGTTGTTAATGTATTTCAGTACTAAAAGAAGCCTTTCGCATTCTAAGCAAGCCTCCCTATAAAGTCTATCTGATCTGTAATTCCAGTTTGACTTTCTGAATAATTATTGAACATAATGAAGGTTTCATTCCCAATACCAACTCAGGTTAGCTGTGGCTTTTGTCTTGCAGAATGTGCAAGTATGAATGACAGCTACGTGAATGCGAGTGAGGTTAATTGCTAGGTATAACATATTGTACTTACAGATGTGCATTTAATTTCAATTTCCCTGTCTGCAAGTAAGTAAAATGAAAAATAGGGGAATGTGAGACACCTGGAGAATCTCAGGACTGAGTTGTGGCTGTATCTGTTAAGCCTCTCATTCTCCATGGTTACTAAACAAAGGAAAGGTTCGGCAGTTTCATCTGAGCTGTAACAATTTTTGTGTCCTTGCTTTGCTCCGTTAATGTAGTTTTTTCTATATAGAACATTGCACACCTGAAAGGTGCAAAGCAGAAGCCTTCTAAGAGTTATAGAGTGATTTGGAGAGTAATTCTCAGAAAATTAATTAATTAGAGTAAAAATGTAGTTGTCATCCATAAAAATGGCCTTTCAGTACAGCTAAGGTCATACGTGAGAAGAGATTCTGACTTTTATTGTTACATGGTGTTTATTGTGATGGGTAGTACCAATTTTTAAAGCAGATGCACTATGTGGGAGAGCGGAACGTGTGGCTTTGAGTCTGCACAGAAATGGACCCACAGCAGCTTATACCCTTAACAAGTTGTTTAAATTCTCATTCAGCTCACCACCATGTTTGAGAGGCTGAGTATGAATAACCGGCAGCTGGAAGAAGAGATGAGAGACCTGGCTGATAAAAAGGAGTCTGTGGCACACTGGGAGGCCCAAATTACTGAGATCATCCAATGGTGAATACTCTGCTCTAATGTCATTGCAGAATCCTCTCAATAGGTGGTAGGGCGGTTATGGAGTTTTTGCCTTTGCACGTGGCACTTGCGAGTGCTTAAGTGAAGTCTCTCACCCCTCTGGGGTTTTGCTGTGTTTTTGCTTGAGATTTTAATAATATCCAAATCTGGAAAATTGTGTTCCTCCTTAAGAGCGAAAGTGTCTTACCTAATACAACTTCTTTAAGTGCAGAAAAATCATGGCCACTGGGTGTGGCTTGTGGCTTTGGAAGAATGCTGGAAGGAGTCACGTGCTGAGCTCACGCCTCCAAGAGGGAACAAGCCTGGGAAAAGCAGTGGCTGAGAGTATTTGTGTCTCGGCATTAATTTCCTTCATCTGCTTGGCACGCGGCAGAATGAAGCAAACACAGTACAACTTTTATGTGATTTTTTTACAAGGAGGGCATTTGAGACTACCACAAAGCCAGTCAAGTGATGTTTCTAATAATAGTTTTGCTAAATAATGACGTTATGTTTCTGAAGTCTTGTGTCCAGTTCTAATAAATTAAGGAAAAAAACCCAAGTTGAAACTATTAAGACAAAAAGATTGTTTTATCTAGGTGGCCTTTACTTTTCCCCTCCATGCCTGCTTCTCTCCCCTCCCCTTTTATGGTCCATTGCAGTGTTTATCATCTACAAAAACAGTTTGCATCCAGACTTTTTTTTTTTTTTACAGATCATCCACTTCTGGGAAGATTTTGTCATCATATACTAATCTTTTTTTTTGTTTACTACTTGATTATTCCCACACACACACCATTTTTCACAACTCATGTTAGTGAAAAAATCTAATCTAATTTATTGTGTCCAAGCCTAAATGGAAAACATTTGTTTTAACAAAACCTAGTTTGGTTTTGTTATAATGTCATTATAATTTTGTTGTCCAAATACAGAGAAGTTTGGCTTTTGAATATAGCCATGTGAATACGTAATAAGAAAGAAGGCTGTCCTCTGGGGTTCTGGAAGCATTTTAAACAGTGTTTGTTACATAAAATCATGTAATGCGGATCTGTGTTATGAAGGCCATTGGGTCTCAAGGCATTGTATTCGTAGCAGAAGTTAAAAAGTTTAAAGGGTACACTTCGCGTGTGTTCCTTTTAAATCTTGTCTCATAACTGTGAGTGTAGTAGACAGCCTTCTCACAAAAATAAATATATGAAAGTCATTTAAATGAACAGTTTATTTCTAGCCAATCAGAAACATTTATTCAGAACAAAATCAAAGTAACAAGAGAGGCAAGTCTATTATTTCACATTCCATATTGTTTTAAGGTAATGCTTATCTGTCTTAAGGCACCAAGGTAACCAAACCCCCTTTTTCAGATTTACATGTGAAAGCATTCCTAAAACTTGGCAGTTCTGGAAAAAGACAAGTCAGAATTAGCTGTGGATTGTTTTACTTAACACTAGGTAAAAATGCACCAACAGCCATTAAGAATGTCCCTTCTCCAATTTATGAGAGTGTTTAATATGAGAGAAGATGTACTACTGATGTGGTTCAGATGTACGATAAAGCATCTTGCATGTATTAGAGATGTCACTGGGGAGTAAAATAGGTTTGGGATTGAGTTTTTTGAGATCAGGAGCATGCAAAACTGAGTGAAAGATACCATTTGACCAATCCCTTATGATAATATAGTGTCTTTTAAAAAGTACGGAACCAAAAATTAAAGAATTACATGAAAAGAAGATAAAAATAGAAGTACTGTGGGCAAACATTAAGGAGATAAAACATAGCTGGCTTGGTTCCAGTTTTTAATCACTGTACATATCTCAATTTTCATACTTCTCTTTGCTTATGTTGAATTTTTTTCAACTATGTGAGGCCATATCTTGGCTCACATCTTTGTCTTATTATGTTTAGATTTTCCATGTGTTACCCAGATAATCTGGTCATGTCTGTCTGCTCTCCTTAGAATCCAGCACTGCATGCTGACACTAGGTCCTTCTCTGGGGATTTTTTGCTGTGGAACATGGGGTGCTGTATGAAGTTATTTAAGCATCTACAATAATGATATACATTTTAAAAGAAAAAAAAAACCCACCCTAATTTTGAAGAAAACTAATCTTATTTAATCAGTCATAAGCCTATGTTTTCTTCAGAACCTGCAATTGAAATGCCTACCTGTCCACCTCTTCAGTATGACAACAGAATGGTTGGAGGTAACAAGGTAGGGTAGAGCTTGTAGGCTCCCTCTTCAAAACTATCAGATTTTTCACATAATATTACTTTAAAATACATATTTTGGGTCCATACTTTTGACCTCTTAAAAATGAGTTTTGCCTACTGCCTTCTTTTTGTACCATGATTCATGAAGGATAGGAGGCAGTAGAAGGAATTAATTACTGGTTTTGCAAACAGTTTGCTCAGCTGCCTATGGTAGTTGAAGGCATTTGTTCTAGTCCTTTTTTAAGTAACACAAGCCCTTCCTTTGAGTGCTTGGACATCTAATAGATATCTCTCAGGAAACCTGCCCCACTATTTGAGTGCACATTTTGGGTGCTTAAGCTGGTCACTTTCTTCTCCTCGGGCCCTTCAAAATTCTGTTTCTTTCAGATTTTACAACTTGCAAGTGATTTTAATGGCCTGTCATGTTCCCTTTAGCCTTTCACTTCTTTCTTACTGTGCTCTCTTGCATCTTGTTTAGGGCAACCTTTTTATTTTTGTTATTATCCCAAGATGCCATAAGTATAGCCAAAGTCTTAATATACTTGAATCAAAATTTCATTGCAAATTCTAATGTGGTAGCAGTGGACCCTCACAGGTCATTCAGCCTTAATGGAGCTATTATATTGACAAGTTTATATTTGCCAAATCACTCATCATTCCTTGACAAGAGTAAGAAATATCGAGGCTTTTATAGTCAGCTATAAATTTTCCTATGGGAGATGGGAAAGAGATTCATTGCATAGGAGGTTAATGCAGTCGCTTTAAAAAGCAATCTTTTAAATAGCCATGGTACAGTATTTCTGTTCTGTTGCAGAAAGGAGGTTGATGGAAATGTTGGTAGTGATTCCCAGAGTACTTGGCAAGAATTGTAACTTATTAGTCTCTCTGGGAGGGATTCATGTAACCTAGTTTTAGAAGTCCTAAGGTAGACAACTAAAATAAATCCCATGACTAGTACTGTAGAAGTCTGTTTTTCTCCCCACTGGTTGAGAAGGAAATATAGACAACTAGTTCAAATAAAGACTTCTGTATCGTTAAGTATGTTTCTATGCATGAGCTAAATCCTACCTCATTTACTTATAGAGCGGGTGTTAGGCTTAGATTCAGCTGGCCAGAAGCTGTGAGTGTTGTTTACCAGAAGGTTCAGTTAATACTCTTCTTGTTGACTAGATAACTTTCCAATCAACTGTACTACGGTTGATTTCATCTTAATTATTGATTTCATTAAAAAGCAAACCAAACTCCACAAAACATGTCAGCATTAAATCAAACATTAAAAAGCCCCAAAGCTGTTTGGTTTTTTTGAAATCTGGTTGCTCTCAGAAGAAAGCACACGAAAGTTGTGGAAGAAGTTTAGCAAAAATCCTGGGTAAATTCAATTGCAAGAAACTCAAAACATCAATAATTCTGAGATGCATTATTTGAGGTAGGAATAATCAGACTTTAATTGTCTATAAATAGAAATTCTGGAGGGCAGGGAGAGATTTCAGGGTTTGTTGAAAATTTTTAGAGAAATAGTTTTAAAAAATAGTTCTGCTGGGGAAAAATAAAATAATTGAGTTGGAGGCTTTGAGCGTAGTGATATGAAGACAGAAATTTAAAAGCATTGAGAAACTACAGGAGAAATGGGCATCATGGCCTACAGACTTCCTTGGGGTTTTTAAATCAGGTAAGAGACAGCTTGGCATAAGATCCCAGGGCTTCAAGACCACTATTGTTCAGCAAAATATCTCCAGTCGTGGATAGCGGTCAATGGTAATTTGAAGGTTGTCCTGATGTTGGCCTCAACTAAAAAGTGAAATTAAAATTTTAGAGGAATTTGTACTATATCGCTGTTTTAAGTTCTTTATAGTTAACAAACTGAGCTTGTACAGGCACTTACGTTAAATATAAAAACAGAACCTAAAATCTAAATTTTCAGTAAAGAAAGAAATTACTCTGGGTGGAACCTAAGGAATGTTTCTTCCTTGGGTCTTCTGCTGTGCTTGTTAGGGCTCTCTGCAAGAAAGGGGCGCAAGGAGAGGAACATTAGTAAGGTTAACTTTACCATTCTTGCTTTATCTTCTTAAAAAAAAAAAAAAGCCACCAAACAAAAAAAAACCCAACTCAGCAAAAACTGCAAGAACTCTTTGGGTTCACGTGTTTAATCAGTGTATCTCATTATGTAGAGAATGTTGCCATCTAGTGGACAACAAAACTGTATCTCAGCTCTAACTTGTAATGCTTGTGTTTACTGTCTTAGCATAGATTTTTTAAAAAATTGACTTTATATGTATATTTTCATTTTCTGTATTTCTACATGTTCATTGGAACACCTCTCTGAGGTTATTGCATGCACAGCTTTGCAGAATTTAGAGCCTTAAGGTTCTGTGCATCATAAACCAAATAACTGAAGTGTTTTCTCACCTTCAATAAGGAAGAATCTATATGGCATGATAAATATTGACAAAGAAATTGGACATTTAAATTTTTTCATCTTTAATTAGAAACGTTAAAAAATAAGGCACCAATTCAATTTTATTTTTAATCTGACATTGTCCCTTTTTTTCTGCAAAAATTTTACATGTCCTTAAAAATAGAGAAGATCAAATGCCAATTTCTAAGTTACTTTTCCGTTCTACATCAGGAAAACTTACTTTCTCACTGTGAGAACCCCTCAGTATTTTTATTTCTACTTATATTCTCTTGGTTTTGCTACACGTTCCATTATGCACCCCCCCCACACACACACACCTTCCCCCAGAAACATCTTAGGCTACTTCTCACATCTTTTGCCCACCCGTCTACCTTAGGTGGTTTATATAGGCCAAGATTATCTGTATCTGGTCGTCAAAATGTCTTTCATTCAGAATGTTATGGGAGAAAAAAAAATAATGTTGGCATGCTGCCTCTATTGAGTTGTGGTATACCTTGGGAAACATACTGACTCATTAATATCAAAATGCTCGCTGACTTTTAATAGAGTCAGGAGATGTTGGGGTTTTTTTTGTTGTTGGGTTTGGTTTTTTTTTTTTCCCTAGGCTCCTCCCCACCTCTTGAACTAATTTGTAGGCAGGAGACAGAGAAGATAAGCCCCAAGGCATGAATAAGTGTTAACTTTTTTATGCTGGGTGGGAATTGTGTGGCAAATGGTCGCTATTTTTGGATTAGCTTCCTCTGTATTAAAGCAATCTTCTTTATATAAGTCTTAAACTGCACACCCAGAAGTTGCTGCAGCCTGTAGCTGTTTAGCCCATAGCTTTTGCACTCTGATCTTGCCCTAAGGCCATGATGGGAAAGCTCTTGTCTTCCTCCCTTGCCCATGGCAGTTCAGAATATGTGCTGTCCCTCGTGCCTCCAGGTTGGCTATCTAGAAATCTTTGTTGAAACATTATATTACTTTTATTCATTAGTGGTAAGCTTGTGAGTAGCACCTTTTCCGTATTCATGTATGAACCCCATAGTATCAACCAGAGAAACTTATATGGCTTTGTAGGCACGGAGCGGGAATCCATTTCTGGAGAGCAGTCACCGAGAGACAAATTCAACCATCTGAAAAACTCTTTGTCTCCAATCCAACATACTCAGGATTAAAGTTACCAAGGAACGATCAGGAGGCAAGGATAAGTTAATTTTCATGAAGTAGAAAAAATACTTTCACACTTTCCTAAAAGTTACTTAAAACTGAGGATCATTCCTTATAGCACATCCTAAACATTTCTGTGGATAGTCTTAATAGATTTAACTGTGATTGGGTTGTGGTATTAGACTGCTGGTGTCTGAGACCGGCTCAGAGACGTGGGTATGCCCTGGCGTTGCAGAACAAGAGGAGTATGTTCAGAGCCAGGCATGTAAAGTGAAAGGAAATGAGTTTTTTTTCCCTTTTTCAGGTTGGTTCCCCCTCCACCCCGCCTCTTTTGTTTGTTTTAGGTTTTTCATAAGCTACTTAGTTTCAGTGAGGTAATTTTTTAGTAACTTTCTTTTCTATGTTAATACCTGAGGCAAAAAGCGAAGAAAGAACCTTCTGCTGTGATTAATCACAGAAAGTTGTTTTCCCTTTGTAACTGATGATCAAAGAATCTGAAAAACAGACATGTCTCCTCCTTGATGTGTTTACACCCAGGAAACGTGTCTTGATAGAAAGCAAGCTCAGGGGATGAGAGAGCCTCTTCTGGCTCATGCTTTTTAATAACATTAGAATTAGACTCTCCCTATTTAATTAGCATTTCTTGAAATAACATCACTGTTTGATTCTAACTACTAGTTCTCATAGTCAATTGATACAGTAAAGTCAACCACTGGTTCCAGTATTATGTGGATGGTCAAACTGTTTAATTATTGGTTATAAATTTTGTCTTAATTTACTCCCTAAAATAGGTTGAATCCTGAAAGGTTTCTTTCCTACAGTCCTCCCAATTTCAGGTAGCTGACATGTATACTGAGGCATATATGACTTACTTAGATATGTAGTATTTCAGTCTTTATTCCCTGTCTTGGTGATGCGTATTATTTAAGGAACTCTGCAAAGCAGCACAGGCTTAGTTCTGTGTGGTTTTCTGTATTGTTTTTTTTTTTCTTCCTTATGCGTTCTGATTTTTGTTTTGTATTCTGCTTTTTTCTGTTTCTGGTTGCTATTTTATTTGTGAAGGGACTTTTGTCTTTTTCTTTAGATTCTTTGATTAAAACACCTTTTCCTTCTTATGTGATTGTTTAGGGTAAGTGATGAAAAAGATGCTCGAGGTTATCTTCAAGCCTTGGCCTCTAAAATGACAGAAGAACTAGAGGCCCTGAGGAACTCCAGTTTGGGTGCAAGAGCTACAGTAAGACTCTATTTCCATATGTCAGATTTTTTTGTTGTTGTTGAAAAAACACTACTTTGATAGTTTCAGCTGCAGTAATAACCTGTCTGTAGAGTCTGAGTCAAAAGTTAAACTTTCTAGAGCTTCCCTTCTGAATAACTGAATAGCAAATTTATTGTTTATCAATTAATTAAACAGCAATGTCTTTATAATGTGATTTTATCTATGATATTGTTCAAGTAGCTACTTTATAATCATATATGAATTGTTGAAGGAAATCTATACTTTGGGTCATGAAAGCCTTAAAATCTTTCACTAGTGGAATGTGAATGTCCTTCATAGTTGTCATTTGAATTGAGGCACATCAAAACTAGAATTCACAAAATCTCTTTACTTTTGAGATCATGACAGCATAAGACATTCATCTTGCCTATTTAGTACTTGAGTTTAAAAATAATACTAACAACAATACTCTTCATTTTTTAATTTTAGATTACTTTGGAACTAATGAACATAAAGAACATAATAGACTGAGAAACGTCATTGTTGAAGTTAGTTACTTTCCTCATTTTCTGCCTTTTTTTTGCTTCTTATACTTCCTTCTCCTTTTTTTTTATTCTTTACTAGGACATGCCCTGGAAGATGCGCCGCTTTGCAAAACTGGATATGTCTGCAAGGTTGGAACTACAGTCTGCTCTTGATGCTGAAATCCGAGCCAAACAGGCTATTCAAGATGAGTTGAATAAAGTCAAAGCTTCCTGTATCTCTACAGAGTGGTAAGACTGAATTGTTCTGATGGAAATTTACTTTGATACTGCCCAGGGAGTGTCATCAAATCATGATTTTAACGATCTTGTCTGTCAAAATTCGCTAATGAATTATTGCCAGTTTCTTATATCCAAATGTGAAAAAAAGACCATATCTCTCTTCATTGTGTAAGCAGCTGAACACTTACTGGGAAAATTTGAAGTCTTGAAGACTTTAAGAGGGGACACTTTCTTTTAAATAATATAATCTCTCCTAGTTGTGATAACAAGTTCAAATGCAAGCAGAGTTTGGTTTTGTATCTTAGAACATACTCTTTTCCATTCTTTTGATAGCTGCATTGGATTACCTGACAAAAATCAATTATTGCATACTGATTTGAACAGTAATAAGATGTGCTTATACATTATGAATTCTTTTATGCCTTCCTCACTCAGACCTCACTCCCTGCCCTCCTTCACTGCCCCCTCCCTTAAAGTACAAAATTTATTCTGAGTTGGGTGAATGCCTGAAGCAGGGGATTAGTGGGAAGACATTCCATTTCTAGGTCTCCAGCTTCAATGTAACTCAGTTCAACACTACCCAAAAGAACTATGGAAATCTCTTGGAGCCCTGTGAACCCAGCTTCAGAGGCATGTGACTTCTTCATAGCACCCACCATTGAAACTAGTGCCTGTTATTTCCTTGGTTAGCTTGACAGAGACATCAGAGGCAACACATGAGCTTTTCTATACCTGCAAGAGAATCCTTCAAATTAAAGTTTGAGGCATGTTTAAGAATAAGCTTGCACTGCTGCTAACCACTGCCAGTAAGTTCTGCTAAAAAAGAAAGGCTTGAATTTCTTTAGCTGTGGTTCTGATTCCTATTGCAAGTTGTTAACTATTAAGCGAAGAGATTTTAATAGATAAAAGGCAAAAATATGATCAAATACAAAATACATATTATTTGTATAGTTCCTGTGATATGTTGTAATTTGACTTAAAGTAAGCATGGCAAATTTGCCACAGGAAGAAGATTGGTCCTGTACTACAATGTGATAGTAGCTACATTTCCAAATTATGAATCCCACTGGGCTGGGGATGCGGCGTTGGTCCTTTGGGTTGGTGTAGGTTGAAGCAGGCACTCAAGCTGAAGTAGAACTTCTGAGCCTCATCTTAGTCACACACCCATTCTGTTCCTCTTACTGCTTTCTCTACAAAAACGATTTTCACAGTATCAGTTCTCTCATCTTGCAGTGTCTAAGCATGTGAATAGACAATACAAGGCATGGAAATGGCTTCTAGGAGAGAAGGGGTTGGGCGTGGTGAAACGATTTCAAATACAAGCAAAATGAATAATTTCTCTTCAGTCGTATTTGAGGAGCAGTGACTTGTTTTGCAGCTTTAGGAAAGCAGTTGGACAGAGCTGACGTTCAAATATATTATCTGTGAAGTGGGAATACCTTACCCACCTTACTTGGGTGTTTTCCAGGCCAGGGAACATGATGATAAGCAGCACTGTAGATCCTCTGAGAAGAGGAGAACCAGTGTTTGCTTTGATAGGCAAGGATGAGAAGTGTGGTAGAAATGCATGGTAGTGTTACCTGTCAGCTGTGAATTAGAAAGCACTGAAACAACTAACTGTAGAGCATCTGAGAAGAAAAATAGTTCAACATAATCTATTAGTATCACGGGCACTGTAAATTAACAAATAGAAAACCCTGTATTTTTAAGCATAAAAATACATGTGGTCTTTTTTTCTCATTCACAGGATACAGGCTTACACAATTACTCATAAATTAGAAACATGAGCCTATTTAATGGGTAAACAGGCGCAATGAATTGCTTGTTCTGTTTGTTTTGGGTTTTTTTTAAGATACAGTACTAAACAGGTCCTAATAGATTTCTGAATTCATTCTCATATTTGATGACATGAAGCTTGCTGGGCATTTATTTCTAAATAGCATGCAGTGATGGACAAAGAAAAGTGACTTGTATTATGGGTTCTCAATATTTACATACGTTTTCTTTGTTTGTATTCTTTTGAAGTAAATTGCAAGAATCTGAGAAGAAGAACATGGAACTGTTGACAGATATTGAAAGGCTGAAAAAGGAGACAGAAGAGCTTAGATCAGAAAAGGGTATGGCAACTGATATCCAAGTAAATAATATGTTTGATGTTGGTGGGTACATCTTATCAATTAAGATGTACCTTGCAACTAAAATATACCAACAGACTCTGGCATACAAAACATGAGCACGACAATTGCATGTTAAGATGTACCCACAGCAGTTGCATTTGCACTTCTAATACGTACATGTAATATGTTTCAGTTTTGCTGATGCACTTTGACCCAGTAAGGTATCATTTGAGCCAGAACTGCATTATTTTTATTTAGCATGTGTATAGTGATTTACTGCCAGAAAACTGCTAGAAGTATAGGTATGTTTATAACTTTTTCCCCCTTTTATGGTGGGTGAAGGTATTTAGACTTCCGTACATAGTCATAGTTTTCTTCATCTATGAATGTTTTGGGCCTGTCTACACAGAGAGTAAACAACTTCAGAGACATTCATTGCATTCATTTGTTTCTGGGATGACTTTGTGGATTGGCTTTGTAACCATGTAGTAAGCAGTGTGGTCATGTTTGCTTTGCTGTGGTATTAAGACTATGTTCTGGGATTTCTAGTGCATCTGTCTAACAGCATTTCACATTGTTGCTGGGAGAAGAGACTTTTTGGTACTTCTCAAATGAAAAAAATTTTCATTAAGAGATGATTAATGATTTGGCTGATTCTTCGCAGTTCCTGTAGTAGCTCTCATATTTGTATCTTATGAGTCACATGGGAAGATGTGATTTTTTCAGGCCAAATGGAATTACCTAATTTTCTGTAGGGAGCTGTTTGAACTCTAGAGTTTCAAAACCCTGGCAACAATTGCTGCATAGAGATGTCAAATATTGTTCAGCCTTTGCAACTTAACAACATGTCAATCAGTAATGTATTGTAGTTAACATTCGTGGCCTATATGTAGGCCTCCAAGTGCTAGTTGACTGGTAAAAATAATACAAACCTATACAGAACATTAAAAAATGACTGGTCCCAATTAGCAAATAAGACTTAGGGAATTGATACTTGTTTGTCTTGATGCGTAGCGCTGATACCAGGATTATGCTTCTTCCAAGTGCTTGGAGAGGAACTCTTGATAGCATCTCCCTGGAGAGAATAACGCTTTGTCATGTTTAGCTTTCATTTATAGATTCTTGAACTCTGTTTAGTATTTTGTATGGTTAGTCAACTTCTGAAATCTTCTTTTCCGTGAAACAATCTGTTAAGACTTTTTAATTAATATTTTACCCTCTATTTTTTCCAGTATTTAAAACCTTATTGTTTTTGTGAAAATAGAGATAAACATTTACTCTTTTCTAAAAAGAGAAAAACAAACAACACAGACAAGTACTGTTCAAGGAAAAGTTAGTTATTATGCTTTTTGCCAGAAGTAAATTAATACGATTCTACTGCAACTATTCAAATATTTTTGTAGAAATGCAGCTTAATCCAAAATCATTATCATCTTTGGACTTGGTTTTCTCTTATGAGAAGAAATATATTGGTGTTTGAATCACGAACTACACAGAGGATTCAAATATTGTCAATGTACAGTGTTAGAGTAGCTTCCTGTGTGTGGAAATTGATTTCTAGGAATGGATTACTTAGATTAGCACTTGAATCCTTTGGTCGTTATAAATGTAGGACAGAAGCTTAGAAGGGTGGGGGAAAAGATTACTAAAAATGATTCTGTAAAGTAGCAGGTAATTTGAGAATTGTTTGCAGTATTTTACTGGGGTTTCAGTGTATGTATATTTTTAAGAGAAAAGGGTTCTTTGTAACTTCTTTGTTCACTGTGGGTTATATTTAGAACAAACAGGATGATATGGCCAGTTAGAGCAAGACACTATGATGTTTTTTAAAAGAAATAAGTGACCTTTGATAGCACCAATCTTTGGAGATGCACACAGTCCTGCAGGCTCTGGTCATAATATGTGTGTGTATATATATAATGGATTTATAGTGTTCAGGCAGCTAGAGTTTGTACACATCTGTGATTTATAAACAGCCACACAGCAACTTGAATTATGCCCCAAAGAAAAGAAGAAAAAAAATAAATCAGTTGAAGCAAGTAAAAATAATAGTCACGATGTGCCAGCCTCTGTGGCTCCAGAGGATGCAGTGCTCCTGCTCTGCTCGCTGGCTGAAAACCCACAGAGGCATTTGAAGCTTTACCCAGGATTGTGGTGTTACTCTGGGACATGCAAAAGTGAGAGGTGGCAGACAGGCATAGAGCACGGGTCAAGGAACTCGTATTATTTGGAAATGCAGTGTGTTCCGCAAACAGCCCGTTCCATGTGATTTTGTGGAACCTCACTGTTTGCTAAAGCTGTCTTGTCACGGTAGGCCGTCCAGCGTGTGACTAGAGCAGGGGTGACACCCGCTGCCTTAGTGTGTATGCTGGTATGTCATGCAGTGCATGTTACAAATGGACATAAGCACATTAGAAACCTGTGTCTTCTGCATAATAAACACGTAGATACAGTATGTTTTCATGTTGAATTCACACCACACGCATCCTAGCTTGGAAAAGGTTAATTAAACATACGCTGCTTGCTTAGTGGGTGCAGGTCTATTAAAAAAATCTTTTCCTCTGGAAAACAGAGCGAATGTGACAACTTGCTTCAAAAAATGTAGGTGGTTCAGGTGGATGCTCAAACCTCGATTCAGCAAGGCAAAGGTCCTCCATGAAAAAGTCATTTTTCTGTAGCTTAAAAAACCTGCTGCTGTTTTCTAGGTGTAAAGCACCAAGACTCACAGAATTCTTTCTTGGCATTTTTGAATGCGCCTACCTCTGCTCTGGATCAATTTGAAGTAAGTGTACAGCTATTCTAACTTCTCTGTTAGTCGGTGGAACTTCTGCTGCTATGTGTGGGTTATATGCATATTTGCTCAGAGTTTGCTACTGTATTTTAATTATATTGCCCATTTATATTTGTGTATAATAACATGCGAGAATTGTTTGTCATTTACAGTGCTGGCTATCTTCTCTTGAACACTAGTAATCATAGTGAATTCTCTCTCAAACCTTGAATGCAGAAATTTCCCTGATTTTGTAGTGAACATGAAAAGCATAGTTGTTCAAATGGCTTTTCTTTGTATTTGGAAAAATGCTACGTAATGCAAAGACTGGTTTGGTAGAATGAGAGAAAAGATAATCCTTGAATGTACTCCATGAAGTCATACTGTATATTTATTAGTTTGTCTTCATCTTCTGTTTATTTTACACAGATCCGTAAAATCCAGATAATTACTATTCATCTCCTCTTCACAGATCCTCTATATTTAAAAAATAAATCTGTTTAACTCCTTTGCCACTTTTAGACAAAAGTCCAGTTTAGGTAGAAAACGTGGAAGAAAAAAATCGAAATGATACTATACATTTTATATCTTCTTTTTTTAATCAACAGTAAGCAATGCATTATTTTTCTTTTTAAAAGAACAGCTGGGGTGAAATATTGGTCACGCTGAATTCAGAGGGGACAAGGCACCACCTTTACAGTTAGATATGGGTCTAAAATTTGTCCCTGTTTTTTCCTGATGGGTGTACAAGGTCATCACATTTAGTTATGAAAAAGCATCAGCTCTGATGTTACTGACATTTCAAAATTTACTTTCTTTTCATTGTGTTTTCATTAATTCATTGTTCTTTCTTGAAGTCCTCACAATTAACACAATTTTTTAAATTTGCTTTTTAATTATTCATCTTATAAGTTACTTTCAATATAAAAATCATGTTGGAGTGTAAGAATATTATTTTACTGAGTTAATGCTGGAAAAAGATTGGGGTTTTATATGGGTAGTTTATTGATTAATTGTCTATGAAAGGCAATTAATGAAAACGTACTGTTAGTGGCACTAGTTATTTACAGTTCTTTATTTTTGCACTTTTATTTATACTGAACAGTTTTCTTCATCCATCTCTTTCTCTCTCTCTCTCTTTTTTTTTTACTGCTGTTTTCATTAAAATAGGATTCCTTTTCCTCCTCTTCATCCTCATTGATTGATTTTATGGATGACGTAAGTCTTTGAGTTTCAAACCAGTAAATCCCTCGATAACAGAGATCAGTTGATTGATTTGGAATATTCAAACATTAATGCAGTCAAATTAAAAAAATCTGAAGTGCAGTGGAGAACAGAATATTTCCGTAATAGCATACTTAACGCCTATTTATATAGATAGATGTTCAGTTTTAAAGTAAATGTTTTTCTTTAGGTGCAGGTGAAGAATTCTTAATTGCAGTCAGTCTTCCTAATGGGGAGAAGCTGCTTTTGGGCTTTATCTACTGATGCGGCCTGTAGAAAGTGGTTCCATTTAGTTCTATTGCTTCATATTATTACTTTATTGTTAGTTGTTCCCAAAAGTTTTCTGATTGCTTCAGTGAAATTTTTTTCCTTGCATACAGTTAATTTCTGTTTGCCCAAATAAAATATTGTCTCTTTTTTAGCCTATATTGTAAGAAGCAATTTTCATTATAACTGAAGTGACTTACTTCTTTTTATTGCCGTTTGAGATGCTAGTTTTTAATAAGGACAGTGTTTAAATATTTAGCCTAGTTAATTGCATACTAAGGGAATTGAATTCAAAGCTGAAAACTGACTGCATTATATTTCTTTCAGACTGAAGTAGCAGGTACATAAAAATAGTAATAAGCTTTTTTTAATCAAAGTATATACTATGCATCTATGGTAGGGAACCATCTGTTACAACTCTGTAGGTGTGTTGTGCGTGTACGTCTGTGTCTGCTTGTATATATGTGTATACACATACATACATATTTATATTACGTATTCAAAATAGTGTAATTCTGTTTGCATTAAAAGGTGATGTAATTAATTTTATTCTAGAAATGTCTGCTGGGAAGGATGTAACAAAGAGGGTATCGTATATGGTCCTAGTCTACTGATTGCATTTCCTTTCACAAACTCTGAAAGAATGTTTTTCTTCTAGATGCTTTTTTTTCTGTAAATCAAGTATATATCTTAGACAAAATGTGGAGGTACATTTGTGGTACCATAGTAGAAGGTATTTGTCTGCACTTTTGTACAGCATATAGAAAACCTTGTCTTGCTGATTTTGTTGGAATTTTCTTACACCAAAAAAATGAGAGTACAGTTTCCTGTCATGTTATGACAGGATATTTATATTTAATAAATATTATTTGATATATTGATAATGAATATATATTTAATGAATAATATTTATATTCCTTAACCGGACTAAAGAAGTGTTCTCCATGTTGCCTGAGTATTATGAACACTTAGTTTGTATCAGCATGTTCTTTCATAGAAAGTTGCCTTTAAAAAGATCTAGTACTCTCTCCTAAAAGCTGTTAAAAGAGAAATAAAGTACATATGTGGTAGAGTAGTTGATAATGCTTTGTTTTGCAAGGGGAAACTTAGGACAAGAAGGTTTTCCTGGTTGCTATCTAGTTAGTTTTGAAGGACATCAGTACTTTAGTCTGTATTTATATGTTGGTTGGCGTTTTTGTGGGGGTTTTTGGGGTTTTTTTTTGTTTGTTTGTTTTATTAAAGAAGGCAGCATATTTTTTTCACAAGCATTTTGACAAAATAATATTTTTTTGGTCTATGCAAGTGAATAATGTTCTATTGGCTTACATCCTTTAAGACGTTCTTCTTGATTAATCCGCCCAGATCAAATCTTTTCAGATACCCATCTTTTAATCTTTGATAAAACTCTAGGTATTAATCTGTATATTGTTGCATGTGAATGACTTAATACACGCGGAATCAAACTTCTCTTGTTACATCTTCAGTCAGAGTCCAACAGGAGGACTTTTTTCCTCAGTTGCTTTGGGCAAGAGTTAGACACACAGGAGCTAATGTGTCTAACACCAGGGCAGATTTCTTTCTCATAGGGCAAAACTGCAAAGGAAGAGTGTTGACTGTTCAAATATAGGAATAGAGCATCTTGCAGGCAAATACAAGACTTGTTGAGTTACCTGTCTTTATTAGAAACAGAAGTAAAGCTGAAGTCTGTGTTAGTAGGTGAAAGGTGGTATAATTAAGTTGTGCTTAAAGTTGGTTCTGCATCTTTCATTTATTGGACAAATACTGGAGTTGTTCGTAGTGAGTTTCATAATATATAGCCTCTGAATTATCAAAATTAACAGTTATTTATGTTTTAGCTTGTTGAGTTGGTTCAATATCAATGTATTTGGCAGACTTAAATTAAAACAGGGCTATGAAAAAAAACCAACAAAACCCGCCCCACTGGATGTGACCTCCATTACCTTTCCAGTGTCTCTTTTTGGCAGTAGTTACCTTGAAGGGCAGTGTTTTCTTGCAATATTTCAAGAATTAACCTGTGCTCCGTCAAACCTGAGAAGTGTGTGGGTTCTTTATATTAAGACCAAGGAAGAATTAGAAGTCCTCAGGTCAGACTAAGGCAGTGCTGCAGGAAAGTGCGTTTCAGGAAAGTATCTCCTGTAATCAGGAGCCAAAAGTAAATATTACTAGTGTCCCATAGTGTTTTTCCAGCTCCTGTGCTTCATTATGGAACGACAGAGAGAGTGTAAAATAATATACAGTTGCAGTTAGATAGCACTCTTTGCAAGATCTCTGGAGACTATTTAACATACAGATGTGTAAGCAGAACTGAGTTTGACCCACTGATTACACTTGGAGTTTACTAGGATGGCAGACACTTGTGTGTCTGCCATCAAAATAACGTAGTTGTTTATAGCACTCTGCGAATGACTGCAGTTAATTCTAATTGGTTCAATGAGGAAAATGGTAGCTTCGCAATTTCTTCTGGAGGGAACTAAAAATAGATGTCCTGCTGCCTCTGTAGCCTGCAGGAGCTGAGAAAAAAAAGCAGTAGCTCACTTAGACAAGTAGCAGTCACTGTTGGTTCCAGCTATCCCTCCTCAAATCCAAAGACACTTGGTCAGGTTGGCAGTACTGGCACCTAAATCCTCATACCTGCAAAAGCCCCCACGTTCAGAAACAATCTTTGTATCTCCTGTGCAGACAGGAGGGTGCTGAGGAGAGTAGAAATGGGTTTTGCTGTCCCTAGTTTCTGATTTTGATGGGGAGGGAAGTCACCACCGGCGATTAATATACTCGTTTCTAAATCTTTGCCGCTGTTCCTCCTGTGTGTTGAGGCTGTCTCTCAGTAACGTCATCTAGGTGTTAAGTCTCCTGTGTTCACTAGAAGTGTCTGATAATCGAAGTGTTGAGTCTTGGTTTTTTGCCAGGTGGATTTTTGTGTATCTCACTAGCTACTAGAAGCAATCAACTTGTTTTATTTAAAGGTGAATTTGTGATTACTTATAGAAATAAAATGTAATCCTGTTTTCCGTTGTCAAAATTTATTTTCCCTACTTGCTAGAAAATACTACTTCTCCCCTGTTTTCAACGCATTACAAATTAAAAATAGATTTCTTAAATCCTCCTGCAGTCTGTCCTCACATCCAGTCCTCATGGGCTTTGGTTAGACTAAATAAATCTGAACTTCGTAAATAACCACAGAATAAATCACTGTCTGAATTCTCAATATTAAACAGAATAATCCATAGCAGTGTGTGGTGAGATCCCTGACTCCACCTGCACATTCATAACTAAGTTTGGAATCATTCTCTTTCTTAATGATACTTTAAATTAGACATATTGCGCCTCCAAGAGATTGCTTTATTCGTCTTGTTCCAAGTACAGAGATGCTAACTGCAAATTATTAGTGTAATGTAGTCTGCAGTTTCACTGCTATTGTCCAGTGTAAAACTACAGACTTTAAAGTAATTGTTCCTTTTTTTTGGATGTTTTTTCCCCTCTTGTTGCCCCAGGCTATCTTGTTTTCAAAATACTTGTAAAAATGAACATGTTTGTGTGTGTCTAAAAACTACCTCTGGAGATTTAGAGCAACAAATTCTGAGCTGATGTATGTGTCACTGTTTGGTTTTGTAACATATTCTCCTCCTTTCTTTGTTAAAGCGCTCTCCTTCCTGTATTCCAGCTAACAAAGGCAGACGTGTAAGAGGCTGTCTTACTCTATGTGGCCCTTTATTTTTTGCCTGTTGTGTACATGCCTTTGTTTAATGTATGGATTGTGTATTTACCTCACTGCATGTCTCGTGCTGCTGCTACCGTTTGCTGCTGCTGCTGTGCTTTCTGTTGTTTTACAGCTGTGGGCTAAAAGCTTTTGGAGTATTTAATTTGGTAATCTTGTGAGCAGAATGTCACAGTAACTGGAGAAGATGCTTTGGGTACTTTCTCATTTCAATATGAAAGTTCTTTGTGAAAGCTGATCAGGTAGATGGAGGTAGGGAAGACGAGCAAATGTCAAATGAAGGCCTGCTTGTTTCCTTGCCCTTAGCAGAGGGCATGTGTTGAGTTATGGGAATTGCCTATAGAAGGTAAAGTTTGGCATTTGTGAGGCATGTCATAGCAAATGATAGAAAATGTCACAGTACAGAGATAAATAAATGGGAAGTGGGGAATTGAGTAAACTGAGCGTCAAGAAGGGCAGGACAAATTCATATGAGGAAGACAGAGTTGGATGTGTTGTAGTCTGTTAAGCTGGAAAGCTCTATAGTGTTTCAATAATCAAGGTGAATTTTTAAAAATGGTATTATCAAAGCTTTGTCAGACTGAATTCATACCAGGTATGTTACGTCCATTTTAAACTCATACTGCCACTTTTGTTTCTTTTATATACCTATAATGATAGGAATAGGAAAGCATACAAAGCATCAGTATTGAATAATGCCCAACAGCTCTAATAATGAGCTTCCCTGTGCAGTTCAAAGCACACTGCTCAGTGTCTTAGGCAAGTTTACAGTAACTGCTCGTTTTTGTCGGCTGTGGCTGCAATTCATCTCTTCTCAGGATGTGTTTATACACTGGCCAGCTCCAGCTCAGACCTACAGGGGTGACACCATGTAGACAACTAAGTACAGTCCTGTGGAAGATGACAAGGCTATTACAGTTTGGTAGGAAATATTGAAGTAAGCTTTTGATAATCCAGTCGATTAGTGTAAAACTAATTTTAATGTTGCTGATACGGTCCACATAAGCTTTTGGCCGTAGTTGACTTCAGTTGCTTTTGTACTTAGCTCTTCTCATTAAAGCAAGGAACCTGGAGGTTACTGCAGCAATACAGCTTAAGGCCCTGCTTCTGCAGTAAAGGTGATGGTTAAATTCCCTTCAAATTCTGTAATGGTAGATGAGCTTCTGTGTGTTTTGTGGGCTTTTTATGTTCAGAAGTAAAGTAAAAATACATTTGTTACTGGTTCAGCAGTTGTCTTCAACTACAAAGGCTTTGTAGCACATTCCAGAAAAGTTCCGTCATTCATATCATGCTTGTACTAAATTTTTTTTAAGAAACACCATGAAAATTTTTTTGGTATGCAGATGCTACTTTGAAAGGGAGGGCCTTTGGAGTATCTGGAAACATTTATGAAATGATAGATTAGATCTCCGCGTTTAACTTGCAGAAGAAAAGGAATGTCTGTTTCTTGCTATGAAAATTTTGCCTTTAGTTACTCATTTGGCTTATTTTTTAATAACACTTTTAAGAAGAAGGTGGAATTGATCAAGGTTTAAGTCTCTGAGTGGACTCCAAGTTATCACATGTTTAGACTCGATAAAAATAATAAGTTTAAAGTAATTGAAACAATGTTGTGTGTTTGGGGATTTACTACTTAAAGGCATCAATGTTCCTAATACTGGATAAAGCTTCCAATTATTATTTGCTTCTGATAATTTTGAGCACAAAATGTTTGCTGTACTGCTAATTTTTGCCTCAGTGCTTGAAACACATGATCTATGTGTAGAAAACAGGTGTATCCCAGTGTGAGATTTTCCCGTTTTCATTACAGAAGTACTTGCAGGCATCTTAATATGCCTAAGTTGGTTAAGCTGATGGGCGTTTTCCACCAGATAACTTTTTTTGAAGGCTATGATAAAACTGGAAGCCATCAAGCTTAACTCACTACTATTAAAAAAGAAAATAAAAAAAAAAAAAGGGAAAAAGAAAAAACAGCAACTGCACCTGTTCACTACCATGACTGAGTTTCTGGAGAACAGGACTGTATATGCATGTATAAGATTGGCTTGGCAATATATTTCATTCCCAAAAAGTAGTAAAGCTTGTGGAATTCTTAGTATGATGTCAATGGCAAATAAGATAAAAAAGCACTGGAATGTTCAAATGCTTTCTGCAAACGTTGCTGCATATTTTAGCTTGTGTGCAAGCTAGGCAAATCCTGAGCAATGGGGGACTGATGATAGATAGCATCGCTCCAGAAAAGCCAGGCATGCAGTGGAGCCTTCTGTAGGCTTTCAGTTTTATTATTAGTGGACAAAAGCATCCTCATCTTGCTGTAATTCTTTTTTAAAAAATATAAATTTACATAGAAAACTTTGATGTGGAGATGTCTTGTTTTCAAGGAAGAATCCTGCATTCTCTGATTTTTCAGCTGCACTGACAAAAGATGACTTGTTATCCAAGATTGTACCTATATGCCTTGTTGTTCAGTGTAGTTGTGTTTGGCTTAGTTTCATTGTATATCAAGGACTAGGAAAATACTCCCCAGAAGAAACTCTATTCCTGGTAAGGATGTATTTATAGTTCAAATGGAGTACAAAAACCCCCTCAATTCCCTGTAAATATAACTAACTAACCTCAGTAAATACGTTGTTTGCTCTGCCTTTTCTCCTTATTTTCTCCTAAATATGTTTGCAGTGATTTAGCTGGGCTACATGGGAATTCGCTTCTAACAAATCTCTACTGACAGTGGACAAAACCCGGTAGTGTTTAGAAAATATTCACCCTTTAAAAATGCTGAATTACAAGTCTCTTCCAAGTGTTTATCAGGCCCCTGAACTAGCAGCTCTTATGCATGTGCGCTCCTCTCAGCAGAAGCCTTGGCGTGTTCATGTTCAATAACTTTCATTGCATTTTTGTACATTAATTAGGAAGTTGCTTAAAATGGAATTTTTATCCTCTCAGTTCTCTCTTAGGAATTCTACTGCTCCCATATCTTATTTTGGTAAGAGTTAAGAATTCTTTTTTAATGATGTCTGTGATTTATTTTTTTTTTGGTTGTTTTTTTTTTTTCTCTTGAATTGTTCTCCTAGATTGATTCAGTTGAGAATTTTACATTGTCTAATACTCCATCACGGGATGAAGATAGCAAGTCTCACCTCCATTCAAGATCAAGGTCTCCTTCTACAGCTAGTGAGATTGAACCAATCGAGGTACTTCAGTGTTGACAAATTTTTGTCTTTTCTATTTAGGAGTAACAGTTTCACTCATAAAAATTCCTATTGCAAATCCTTTTGTTTAGAATGAAGCTCACTCTGCAGTGAGACTATTTAGGACCTTGTAATAACCTTCTGCACTAGTGGTGAGCAGTATTTTGGGGAATGTTGCATTTCCTTTCACATATGGTTAACTGATTAGGAATGGGAACTATGTTGAATCAATTATTAGATACAGTCTCTCTTCATAATGTATCTTCAGTCATGAATATTTAAGAAATGTTGTCACAAAGTTAAAGGTATACTCTAGTTTGTAAGAGCACACTTTAGAGTCGTGCTTAAAGTCTGGTCAATACAAAATATTAGCCAGGCTCTGAAACTATAATAATATAACCCTTTTCCCTGTTAAAAAAAATTATCTCTTGATTATTTTACATTAGAAATGATTCAATCAAATGTTTAAGATAATACAAAATTATTTTTGACATTTAGAAGAAGAATCGTACACATCACTTTGCTGAGAAATAGGGTTTGGTTTTCTGAGTCCTTTTCTACCTTGATCAGTTTGGTTTCATTGCTTGTAATTTTGGGGATGGGGTGGGTAGGACATTGTAGTCTTTTTACTTTATTCAAGCTATCTTTGATAGTGTGTATTTGATGTCTTATTGATCCTTTGGGAACTATGTTCAGGTTACAGATCATCCTCCCCGTTCAATTCACACACCAACCATGAGGACAGCGTATATTGGATCGGGACTCTCTGCACCAAAGGTATTCAGTCAAGCATTCACACTTTTTATATAGTAAGGGACAAAATATCACTCCTGGGCATCAGTTTCAGGAGAACTGCTTATCACAGTAATCTTACCAGAACTGCCTGGAAGGGTTGTTTATATGCAAGCTGGTTGCATTCTGAAATTTAAAACCCTTCGTTCTTACATTATGTGGTGAGATGAGGCATTCCACTGTAGCAGTACACAGGCATTTGATTATAGGAAAAACAGTAGTTTGGACATTAGAAAGAGGTAAATTAACCAGAACATGAAGAAAGGAAAAGAGACTTACTAGAAAGAGAGTGTTTTCCGGCGTGTGTCTGACCAACCTGCATCTATCCCCTGCGTGCAATACGTCTGTGTGCTAATTAGATGTTTATTTTTGAGAAAAGGCAAAGAGTAAGCCTAAAACGAAACTGTAGATTTGTAGTTTTATAAGTAATGTAGAGTGAGCACTACAGCCAGCATGGGGCTAGGAGAGGGAATTCCAGTTTTTGTGTCTTCTGGCTTTTTACTTGCATAAATACTGATTTTACATCAGTTGTTGAAATTATTTTGCTGTTGGCTAAATAAGTCAGTGAGTGTATTGTGTATATTCAAGCAAATGAGGAATAAAATGCAAGTTAACAAAGGAAAAAAATGTCTTGTATAAGTATCAGAAGTGCCTCAATGGCTTAGGAATCTTCTGTATGTTTAAAAAAGTTACATTTTTTCTGCAACTAATCAATGAAGGAAGTGAGTCTTTCTAATAGATCTGTTTCTCTCCTTTGATAAATTGCAAAATAGCAAAAAACTTGATTTGTGTAAAGGCAAGCTAAAAAGTTTGAGCAGACAGTGTTCTGCTGACGACATCTTAGTAGATCAATTAAAAAACTGTAAATGCACTTGGAATCACGTGAAACATTTTACTGGGCACATAATTTAATTTTTGCAAATATTTTGCTCAGTAAGTAATGATTGGCTTTCTAATTTATTATGTTCCCTAAAGAACGTTCTTACTTTATGATTGCATCAGTTTTTAAAGCTAAGTATTGTTTCCCTACAAGTTTCAAAACACGACGTCCATCTGTAGACAGAAAGCTTCCATTGTAACAGTAAAAATGTCATTAAATATGGATGAAGTTTGAGCCCTTAGGTGTGATATCTTATGCTGTGAAAAACAGGAAAGGGAGTAAAATTTTAATATACCTACTCATTAAAGTAGTCTGCAAAATTGTCTTATTTCAGATCATGTACACTATCCACGTTGTTTGGACAGTCTCTGTGTTCACCCTGTGCTGTATCCTTTCACCACCTACCAGTTGTTACTTCACTGGGAGTTTTTTAGAAAAGCCAAGCAGCTTCCTGGATTTTACATAAGGCCTTCTATGAATCATACTACCACATTATGTAGTCATTTAGCCTTGATGTCATAGCATCAGCACTGCCATCCTTGAGGGGAGGGAGAGAGAGAATTAAAACACTTAATCGTGTACTCTGTGTTTGCAAGAACTGACAAGAAGAGAAGCCCTTTCAAAATCAACGTTATCTATACTCTTGCTTTTAAATTGGGTTTTCTGAAATTGCCTGTGCCTGACATCATAAAACTGAATTGTGTCATGCTTCCTGGCATAAAAATTAGAATTTTGAAGAAGTCTGATATTTTGCTTTGAACTAAGGCAACACTGCTTACAGAGAGGCATTGAATTTGCAGCTTAAAAAATACTATGGTGGGTTGACCTTGGCTGGCCGCCAGGTGCCTACCAAGCACATATATACACACCTTCAACTTCCAGAGTGTAATGGAATAATTTTGGCAACTTTCCTATCTGCAATGGAAGCAAAGTCAATTAAATGTGGTTTACAGAGTTTCGTTTGGTTTCGTTTACAGAGGATGGTTTTAATTATCAATAACAAGCATTGATAAGGAGTTTTTTTCAGACCATGTGTTAGGACCTCAGATCTCATTTCAGCAAAAATAAATAAGCTACCTTATGTGCTCTTATGTGCGTGAAAAAAATAACTGTTCTTCAGAAGTCTTACAGGTATTAACGTTCTTGTCTGCTTGTCTCACAGCCTAAAGCCCACCAGTTTGTAGTGAAATCGTTTAATACACCGACAAAATGCAATCAGTGCACATCTCTGATGGTTGGTTTAATACGACAGGGCTGTACTTGTGAAGGTAAGCACTTGTGAAAGCAGGAAGGGTGAACTGAAGTTCTTATAGATGCAAATGTACAGTAAAGGTTGTGGAGTGACAATGCAGGAGTCTTCTATTTGTATTTTGAATAACAGAATATATTCTCATGCTTCAGTCTTTGAACAGTAGAAGCCAAACACTCTGAACATCTCATGTAACAGATTACCTGGGGACATACTTCTTCTAGTTGGTGGTAGAAGAGCTTCGTTCAGTTTACTTAGAATAGCAAGTAGGGCCACAGTCATTGATCAAGTATGCTGACAACAGCTTTGTGTTCTGACTTAGGGCAAAATGTAAGACAGGTTTGCCATTCACTACCAATTTTGCTTCTTTCCAGGACTAATTTATTCTATGTTTGTATGTACACAGAGTGACACTCATCATTTAGACGAGCTTCCAGCTTTTTGTTTGCTAGTAGAGTTGGGCCTAGAGGAAATCATAGAGATTATCTCGGTATGAGCTTCTGATTAGGCTCTTTCTTACCTGTATGAAACCAGACTTTGTATCCATACACCTCTGAAAATGAGCAAATCAGAATTTAAAGCAGATAAAAGCATCAACTGCTGCTGTGCACAGATGGACATTTCTGTTTCAGCGTAGCAAAGTTCAGTGAAACTATTCAGTTGTCAGTTAATAAAAAAGAGAGGATTCCTTTATAAATGTCATCATTATCATAGCTTTTGCATTGCACAAGAAATAACCATCAAATCTTTTTGTTTCTTCTCCTTCTCACAAGTATGTGGATTCTCTTGCCACGTGACCTGTGCAGACAAAGCTCCTGCGGTATGTCCAATCCCTCCCGAACAAACTAAGGGACCTTTGGGAATAGATCCACAGAAAGGCATAGGAACAGCTTATGAAGGACATGTCCGAGTAAGTATCAGGTAGCTGCATTTGGGGCACTTACACTAAATGTGTTGTTTTCTGGAGATGTAATTAAACTCTAATTGGGGTGTTGGGGGGTGGTGGATTCAATTATACCTTAAGGTGTCAGTTTGCAAACTAAGACCTAAATTTTCACAAAGCAACTCAGCATTTTCAACGGTACTTCTCTCTCCATCTCTGTTGGCCATTGTGCTTTGAGTTGGTCTTGAATAGTCCATCTCTAGAGATCAGGTCATCTTCCAGGTTTTTGAGTCTTTCTGTTGATGTACTGTCTAGGGTCGTTGGTATGGATACTAGTATGTAAATACTAAAAAAATTACTCGACATAGTTTTGGCCATATTCCTGTTGATCAGCTAGAGATGGGTTTCTTTCTCTATATTTATTAATATAGCTTTGAATGAGTTTGTGAAATAAGAAGGAAGAATCTGTGGTGCTATGAAATTTTTAAATAATATATCATGGTGTCCGTGCAGCTGTGTTTGATGCTCTCACTGCACCTGTGCTATGGCTTCTATTGCTTAATGTTATCACTGAATAAAAGCTTGTCAACTAGATGAGAGAACTGATTCTGGTACTTTCTGTTTGATTTTTGGTTGCATGCAAACTTACAGAGAGTTGATGAGATTTTATCTTCTAAAGGTACCAAAACCAGCTGGAGTGAAGAAAGGTTGGCAGAGAGCGCTGGCAGTCATCTGTGATTTTAAACTCTTCCTCTATGATGTAGCAGAAGGAAAAGCATCCCAGCCCAGCGTGGTAGTGAGTCAGGTCATAGACATGAGGTAAGCTGGTTGGTGCTGAGTGGGAGCTTTTCACTGGGAGGCTTTTTCTGCTTTTCCTTTTTGTGAAATCAGTAAGCAAAATCCAGAGCTTTTATGAAACACTGTAATCCATGTTGAGAGCCTCTAATTTTCCGGAGAAGAGCAGTATTTGCAGTTAGCCTGAACTCCACTTGTGTGTTCCTATGCGGCAATTTAAACTCCCGTTACTATATCATGTGCCAAAATGCATCTGTTCAGCTGGAACGAATGAAGAAGAAAAATACGTTCTTTTGGGGTTGAATTGAATTTTAAAAGACAGCTAAAGCTTTGTTATAGGATAAATAAAACTAATACAATTTTTGATTCAGAAGGGGTAAATAGTTTGTTCCCACTGTCTTCAGTATTACTGAAATACTGCCAGTTTCACTGAAGGTTGAGGACATGTAAGATACCAACTAAGTAAAGCTCGTCTCTGAACGAGGTTACTTTATCCATGAAGTTTCAAACAGCTGTAGCTTATAGCTTCTAGCAGGTTTGGATTTTTATGAAAGAAGTTGGAGAGGTGTTCTTGGTCCAGGCTTATTTTTTAAGTTTGATTATGTTTTGTTTTGTTTTTTAAAAAAAGGTTTTCATTTAAACAGACAAAAATAGATACTCTGAATAGATTTATCTCCATCAACATTTATTGGGAATTAGTTATGCAGCATTGTATTTGTGAGTTTCATCTGCAGATAAAGAGGAAAGAATAATTTTAAAAATTAGGTCTCAGTACTGTCTTGTTGTATCCTTCACAAAACAAGGCTATTGGTACTATGGAAATATAAAACCAACCATACAGTTTTTACTCTTTAACTCTTTTCCAATTATGTTTGTGGTCTCCATAAGGGATGAAGAATTCTCAGTGAGTTCTGTCTTGGCCTCAGATGTCATCCATGCAAATCGAAAAGATATCCCCTGTATCTTTAGGGTAAGTATTATGTCTTGACCCTAGTAACCCAGAAGTACAGGTTTTCACAGTGTGATGTACGGCGTGCATTCACTGACAGCTTGCTAGTATTTTATTTCCTTTGCAAGTTCTGGCCATGTGGTATCCATGGCAGCAGCAGCAATGCATAAGGATCTGCACATATATCATTTTTGTGGTAAAAATAGCACTGGCACATTTAGAAAAGTTCTCGTCTCTTTACATGGGTTTTGGGTTTTTAGCCTTCACAGTAAGACGTGCTTTCCTCAACCTTCTGTTAGTCATTTGGAATTCTTCTGTTCTTCATAACCTTCTACATTTTCATTTCCTAAAATTGCCTTCTGCTTCACAATTTAATTTGTTGTGGTATTTCTGACGCCCTTATTTTATGTATTTTCTTTGTATACAAGCATTGGATCCCTGAAAACTCCTATTCATCAGATAGTATAGAAATCTAGTGTAAAATCCTCCTCAAAATTTATGTCTGTTCTGTTATCTGATATCATCATTGGCCATCATTGGCTTTTTCTAATATTCTTCTTATTTTTACTAGATATTTTATTGAAGCTTTGAACCTCAATTAAGTATCTTTGGTGTCTTATTAATTCCCCTATCATTTCTTTACTATACCATTGTATTTCACTCCTTGTTTTTCTGGCTTTCAGACTGTTCATCACTCTGCATGCTAAGAGGAGATAAACCTACAAAAGGGGCTTTCATTGTCATCTGTAGTAGCTCTACCAAATACATGAAAAGGATCATAGATAATTCTTCAATAAAGACTATTCCTATTGCATGAGATTATTAATGAAAACTATTGGTCTTAATAAAAAACCAACAGAATACTTTGTAAGAAATGCTTTTCATTATAAAATTGCTGTGAGAAACAGGTGACTGACTACCTTATTAAGGGCAGACATTTCCAAATTATAGAATAAATACAAATGCATTTAGAATAAAGCCAAAGTTTTCTCTGTTCATCACTGAGTTATTCACATATACAGGTTTTTCTGATGTGGGTTCTTGATTGAGATAGTGTTTTCTATTAACTAAGGCTAAGTTTTTGCATTCTTAGTTCAGACAACTAATTAAAAGGACACTTATAGGCACCTGATATCCCTGTAAAAATTATCATGATTAAATTTTGTATTGCTTATGACTTAAAATGCGTTATTTTAAAATTTTCCAGGTCACAGCTTCCCAGCTCTCTGCATCCAGTAATAAGTGTTCAATCCTGATTCTAGCAGACGGTGAGAATGAAAAAAGCAAGTGGGTAGGAGTGCTGAACGAATTGCATAGGATCTTGAAGAAGAACAAACTCAAAGACCGCTCAGTCTATGTGCCCAAAGAAGCTTATGACAGCACCTTACCCCTCATTAAAACAACACAGTCAGCAGCAATCATAGGTATGAAATGAATAAGAAGATAACTCTAAGAAAAATGGGTATCCTAAAAGCATGCTTTTTTTTGCAAAATCATGTTAAGTGGCATTATCTACTGAATAGAGAGTAATATATTGGGTTTTTATCCCATATGGAAATGTGTATGGGTTTGAGAAGTGCGGTTCACCACCCAGTACTTTCTTCAGATCTTTAAGAATATTCTGCCTATTCACACGTATGCATAATTATGAATAATTTTGACTGAGAACTGGACATTACTCTTTTGTTATTCTGTAAAAATAATTCCTTAACTGGGCAAAATTAGCTCTATAGAATACATGTAAATCACTGACTTTACAAAATCTGGTTGTGGGACCAGAGAGAAAAGGTAAAAGCAGAGAATTAATATAATTATTTTAAATGCTACTCCATAAGGTATGTTAAACTTGGATTATTTAAATTATTTAAGTGTGGTATTATAGTTATTCCAAAGTCGCTAGTACACTTAAGTGCTCTGAATGGTTTGTTAAAAATTTATGTTTCTTGATTTTATTTCTATTAACATTAGAAAAAACTTACTTTTTCAGAAATTTGAAAGATCAGGTTACCAATATTTTTTGTCACATGAATATGTTGGGTTTGTCTTTATGTTTGTTTATTTCAAGATATTAAAAAACTGTTTCCGTTAATCAGAATTATCACTATTGAAGAAGTATTTCCAAAGAAAAATAACTCCCTTTTTTGTTTTCCTTAATATCGTAGACCATGAAAGAATAGCTTTGGGGAATGAAGAAGGGTTATTTGTTGTGCATGTCACCAAAGACGGTAAGAGGTTAGGAACTGGTAATAATTTCCCAAATAGTAAATAGTCAGAAAGTGACTTTGTAACCTTTTTTTCTTGTTCAGTATCCTTTGGTTTCATTTTTCTCACTTTACTACATTATCAGCTGGACAACCCCATGTGAGAGCTGATAATCAAGAAGGTGTTCTGTGTGCTTTCTGTTTTGGGTATCCTTTCCAGTAACAAAGAGCTAGCATCTGGAATGCAGCTGTGAAGGTTTTGTTCCCTTGTTTGAAGCAGGCTCAATACTGAATTTAGACCGGGTTGCTCTGGACTTTGTCAGTCAGGTCTTGAAAATCCCCAAGGATGGAGGTTCCACAGTCTCTCTGGGCTGCCTGTTGCAAAGTGTAATTATTCTCACAATTTAACATTTTCTTTGTATATCCACTTGGAACCTCCTCTGTTTCAATTTGTTACCAGTGTATCCGCTTCTCCTGCTGTGCACCTCACTAAGGAGCCTGGCTCAATCTTTTCTGTAACCTCCTTCTTGGTATTGAAAATTAAAACTTATGTTCAGTATTGTAAAGAGACGTAATGACAGATACCCAAGCTACTTCAACAAGCAACATGTTTAATTGTATGTTTTAGTTAGTCGAGGGTTTTCCTTTATTCAGTAGTTTCGTGGTTGTAATCTGTTTTTTGAAATGAATGCCGAAATAATACAGCAGTTGTTACTGCATCGGATCTGCTCCTCCCTTTTTCTGATGAGGAAAAGCCAAAGGTCTATCCAGCATTGCCACATCTGGTATTATTAAAATACAAGTTTTGATCCTGTGCTTTTTAGTATTGCAGGGAAGCAACAAAAGGGATTTCTTGGGCTTACTTCGTAGTTTATTTTTACAAATACATATATTTTAATCACTTCACACTTCAACATTATTTACTTGGATTTGGGGGGTTTTGTTTTGTTTTTTAGAGATTATCCGTGTTGGTGACAACAAGAAGGTTCATCAAATTGAGCTTATCCCAAATGAACAGCTCATTGCAGTAATCTCAGGACGAAACCGTCATGTGCGGCTTTTCCCTATGGCTGCCCTGGATGGAAGGGAGACTGAGTTTTATAAGCTGGCAGAGACAAAAGGCTGTCAGTCAATAGTTTCTGGACATGTGCGCCACGGAGCTCTTACATGCCTGTGTGTAGCTATGAAAAGGCAGGTCCTCTGTTATGAACTAAATCAGAGTAAGACACGTCACAAAAAGATCAAGGAGATCCAAGTCCAGGGAAATGTCCAGTGGATGTCAATCTTCAGTGACCGTCTTTGTGTGGGCTACCAGTCAGGTTTCTTAAAATACCCACTTCACGGAGAAGGCAGCCCGTACAGTCTGCTCCATCCAGATGACCACACGCTATCATTTGTCGCACAGCAGCCAACTGATGCCATCTGTGCAGTCGAAATCTCAAGTAAAGAATACCTGCTGTGTTTTAGCAGCGTAGGGGTTTACGTTGACTGCCAGGGCCGAAGATCTAGACAACAAGAATTGATGTGGCCCGCAACTCCATCTTCTTGCTGTAAGTTGCCGTGTGTGTCAGTGTACTTGCTATTATACATTGAAGTGATCGCTGCTTGTATTAATATGCACAGGAAGGGAAGGTAACGTGACAGGTAAATGATCCCATTTATGCTAGGTTTGACAGCTCGGTCACTGACCTATACTGGTGTAGCACAAAGAGGAATCATGGGTCAGCATTTCTGACTCTGACATCCAATTTCTAAACGCATGAGAAGGTCTCTAAAACAGCCGAAAGCCTCGGGTCCTACAGGGACTGATGGGATCTTTGTGCATTCGCTACCACTGATACTGGACTGTTGTTATTTGAAGTCTTAAAATTCGATTGTACTTTGACTCAGCATTTTGATTCAAGCTTTCTTATGTTCAGAGTCATCAGGATCTGGTAGTTTGACTTGCTTTTCTCCAATGGTGTTTATTCCTACTTCCTGGTTTTTTTTCCTTTTCTTTCCTTACTCCTTCATTCTCTCTTCCTCTGCAGTTTTTGTTGACAGTCTTCTCATTCATCTCCTCTCTTTGCTTTTTTAAAACATCAGTTTTTAACTGTCCCCCCTCTGTCTCCCACTTCCCTTCCAAAATACAGTGTATGGCAGGCAGTATAGAAAATAAATTTTATAACCTTAAGGAAAAAATACTATAATTTCTCAAGGTTTCAGTTGTCAGCAAGAACTGTGTTAAATATTTATTGTGCATTTTTTCAAAGCCGGGGCTTTATCTTTTTGACAGTTGGAGAGAAAAAAGAACCTGCAATGCCTATCTTTTTTTTAATGTCTTTCTGAATGGAGATAGAGATTAGGTATATTTTTCCTCAGAGTATATGTGAATGAGTGCAGTCTTATGTTGGTTTTTAACATAGTCTGCCTTCTTGCCTCACTGTGACAGCACTGCAGTCACACTGCGGAGCGGAAGGGGCTTCTCTCAAACTCACTTGTGAAGCCCCTTCAAATGTGGAAGGAGCACCTTTTACAGGCCATGTCTCTTTTCTGGTTTTCAAGTAAGAAGTGTGATTCTTACACTGGACTCAGAGAATGAATGAATCAAAAGATTTTGTGATAGACTGAAAAACAGGTATTTTCACATGTAGTTCATCTATACTGGTCATTGACAGTTGTGAAAGTTTCTCGATTGCCTTAAATGAAGTGACTTGACGTTACTCCAATTCAGAATGGACATATATTTTATAGCAAAAACTGTTACATTTAAACACAAATCGGATGCTCTTGTTAGTCTTGGCAGACGATGGCAGTCTTGTTGCCAACATGGAAATACTGAGTTCTCCTTTAGAAGTGGTCCCAGTGTAACAAATTTCATGCTGGGGAAATGCACCAGATGAGTAGCACAAGAATTCTCTTTACAATCCAGAAAATAAGAAAAGAGAATTAAAGCTAGAAGGAAACATGAAGATGTTTATGCCTGGTTCATGGTGCTTAGTTCCAACTGATGTTCATTTAGTACATAGTCCAAAGACTAAAAGCTCAGTTCATTCAAATGACAGTTATTAAATAACAACAATATATTTTCCTACCATGTCATTTACAAAAGACGAGCTCTTAAAAATAGGGCTTTCAGAAGAAAAAAACTTTGAATCACATCAGTGTTTGGCAGAACAAACTGTAATCTCTTGTAGTTCAAAAAGGAGTTTGGTTCTGCAAAGTTAAAAGAAGAGTCATAGAGGTTTTAGGCTTTTGGTGGTAGTGGTCGTTTGCCTTCAGAATAAATTTCTTGTTCATTTTTGAGTTAAAACACATTTTGTGAAGATTGTTGTTGTATTGTGGGGTGAGGATTTTTTGTAATAAATATGGTTAAACATAAGAAATTACATATTTGAGCCCTACCTAAAAGCACGTGATCCTATACCTAATCTGTCCCTCTCAGGTTACAATGCACCATACCTCTCTGTGTACAGTGAAAATGCAATTGATATCTTCGATGTGAACTCCATGGAGTGGATTCAGACTATTCCTCTCAAAAAGGTAACTTGCTCTTTCAATATCAGTTAAAGAATACGTCTAGACTCAGTATTGCTTTGCTACAGGCATAGATGGTTTTTCAAGCACATCAGAAGCCATCATTAAAACTGCTTGTTTAAAAATAATTGAACTAAAAGAAGAGCTACTGCAAAGACACCAATGCTTTTTGTTCAAAATACAGGATATGAAACGTGTTTTACATGTGGTTTCACTGTTTCAGATGAATGGTCAGTCTGGAGCGTATGAGTATGTTAGATTTACTGATACTATTGTAGAGAGCGGTTTCTTGGTATTAATGGTATATGGCTTCATTGGGACCGATTGCATCTGTGTTATTGACAGAATGGATGTTAAGATAATTAACCAGGCCTTCAAAAGCCAGTACAAATATTAAAACCAGGATGATGTCACATTTGGATCACTTATCAAAAGGAAGAAGTTTTTGAAAACTGACACTTTCTTGGTATTTAGGTGATGTTTGCTCAGCTGTATTTGGAAAGAAAAAAGAAAAGTGTTTTTTTTCCCCATAGTTTAGGCTGACTTAAGCTTTGTATTACTGTCAACATAATGCCTTTAACGGGCATTCCAGTGACACAGAACTACAAGATACTGTTCTTGTGGTCTTGTGTTAGTCATTCAGTCTCTCTGCATATCAGTTTCCCATATGTCAGATGCAGACCAGGATATTATGGCAATGCTATAAGGATAAATAATGCAAAGATCAAGATGCTCATCTGTTAACCATCTTAAGGAGAGAAGAAGAATCTGGTCTTCTAGAGAAAATTTCCTCTACTCTCTCCTGATGTCCAATCTTTGAGTTATTAAGCAGTTTGAGCAATTTTTTTACTGCACAGCAGAATGTGATTTAGTACTTTGATTAATATTTGACTCAAGACTGCCCATTTAATGAATGAAGCTACTTTCAACAAACAAGAATTGCTATGTCTAGGAGACTCAAAAATGGCAGTTCATTATGAAGAGTTTGTTTCTAACGCAGTTTGCAGACTCGGAGAGTGGAATGCATCTTTCATTTTGAAGTTGCAAATCACAAATACCAGTAGGCTCTAGCAATCTCTGTATACTTTTATCAAGTTGCGAAGTGCAATTGTGACATGATACTAACACAGAATAAAAGCACAGCTTACTGCTTTGTGTATCTAATAAACAAAATTGAATTGTTATATGAAGTAGACTTCTAACAGAACTATTTCTTGAAATGCTGGGAGGAATGGTGTTAATCCTATGTCTTTAAGTGGAATTTTAGGCAACTCTCTCTGTACTTGTTCTCCAGACAGAAATTCAAAATCTAAAACTGTATTCAACTCTACTTCGTGGCTTTATTGACTCACAGTTGTTATTCTTGAGAGCAGGCGTGTGCTAGTGGAGATAGGAGACACAGCTCCCTCCAGCCTGCAGTTCTTCTGTGGAGCAGGCTTTGCTCTGGCCAGTTAATGCGGTTCTACTCCCTGGTTGGCTTCTAACAGTGCTCCTTTTATAGAGTTTATAGTGCACTTTGGAGCTTTCAGAATAAGATGCAGTATATAAATGTGACTGACTGCTATTACAGGGACTGATTTTCCTTGTTTCAGGTACGACCCTTGAATACAGAAGGCTCACTAAACCTTTTAGGCCTGGAGACGGTTAGATTAATATATTTCAAAAACAAAATGGCAGGTAAGTAAAGAGAAGCCAATTTTTATCATTCAAATTTTTGTTTAGAAAGAGCATTTTTCTTTGGCCTGGATCTGTGCATTGTAGAAAGTGATCTCTCAAACATATGTGTGCTTGTTAATTTGTGAGAAAGCCAAAGCTTATAGATTCCACAGTGATTGCAATGATATGTGCTATGCAGCTACTCTGAACTTTTTTTTCCCTTTTGAATATTCAATGAAGACTTGAATGAAGACTGGAAATAGAATGACTAGACGCCTCTTCCAAATCCGGAATCACCTGCCGGAATGCAATCTAAAAATTCCTGCACAATTAAAGGCTTTAATAATGATCTTGGCAGTACTAGATAAAATTAATATTATATTTAACATAAATAAGCCTTTCCCAAGGATCAGAAAGTAATATAATATTATGTATTCATAACTTGTTATCAGGGCCACATATGATTGTGTGCCAAAGTTTTAGCTTCAGAATTCTATTTTTGTTATGAGTCATTTTGACCTTTTTTTTCTTTTTAGAGCCCATTTCGTAAGCATGCTCCTGAGTAATTTTCTTAACCTTTTGCTTAACCTCTTAGATGGAGAGGGGATGTGCTTTGTTTTAACAAGCAAAAGCTATAGTATTTTTAACAACTATTCTGAAAATAGTGGAAATAAACACTCTAGAAACATACACTGCTGTTGGCAGTGTTTCAGTGTTTATTTAAATTGCTAGCAAATTAGTACAAAAGGAATGACACTGGTAGAGAGGGGCAACATGGTGGACGTATTTAGAAAGAATTTTCAAGTCTAATAAAGACTGAACATTAAAAGTAGAGCAAAAGAGGGGGAAAAAAACCTGGAGCGCATAGGATCAGAAGTGAGTAAGGCTGATGCTTTGCTCCTTTAAGCTTCTGCTGTCTTTCAGAAAAAGCTGCCAAACAGTAAAGTATCCTCCAGGTGTATCTCCTTAAAAGTCTAAAAGTTTTTTTTCCTGAAGCTGCTTACCTTGTAGATCCCACACTTCACGAAATCTCCAGTTGATCTTAAAGAAGAGATTTCAGTTCCATACAAAAACTGTTTTGGCAGTGAGCAGTAGGTGTTGAGTATATTCAAGCTTATTAAGCGTAATTTTAGTCTCCATATGTATAAAACAAGGCAGAGCAGTTGCGGTGTTCATCCAAAGTAATGCTCCTGTTGTATGATTATCACTGCTATACATTTCATGTCTTCATTAAAGATGCATCAGCCAGACCTACACATACGGAAAAAAATCTTCCCTTTTCCCACAGTTGCACCAAAATACATCAGTGTTCAAACATATAAACAGGACTAGTCTCTTTGGAGCAGGGAATGAATGAAAAAGAATCTTGCTTTGAGTCTGCCAGATGATTGGCAGAACAGGACTGTTCCAGTGATTTTCAGTGAGACCTGCCAAAGGCAGTTTGAGATAGAGGACTGAGACCCTTTCCTGCCCACCTAAAGGTTTTGTTTGAAAGAACTAATCAGTGATATTTTGAGAACACAGTTGTGGCAGCTTGTGTGTGAAGAAAGGTTAAGTCTGTTGCTATATAACAGAGTAGGTAGTGACCAAGAAAACCCATAAACCAAGGAGCATTTGTTCAGGTTTGATGGGAAGTGGGTGGTGTCCAGAGGGAGAAATTTTCTTTGAATTCAAATGCCATTAATACCTAATGAATTGTCACACTGGACCATCGTATTTATATTGATTGCAGAGGGCGATGAACTGGTAGTTCCTGAGACATCAGACAACAGCCGGAAGCAGATGGTTCGAAACATCAACAACAAGCGCCGCTATTCATTCAGAGTACCAGAGGAGGAGAGGATGCAGCAGAGGAGGTCAGTATTCAACACGTACTTGTCTTCTGTACATGCCTGTAGGCCCTGAAGGACAGTGACTGATGCCAATGTAGTACTTCCTGTGTTGCTTTCTGGAATGCCAATTCAGCTGTTTCTGTCTCTTCACTTCTGCCTTAATCCTCAATGTTTAATTTATGTTAATACAAGTTTGGATATGGATATGCACTGGATACACAAGTATTCATTAGTTCAAATTAATTATGTGAAACAACTGTAATTTGGAATGCATGTCTCCACATACTGTATATAGGTATATAGGTGTGCACATATACTGTATATGTAAAGATCTGTAATAAACACTTTGCAAAAGGAGATTATGTTGCTAACTATGCATATGGATTAATTACTTTCAGACTCTGGTTCTGCTTTTCTTTCTGATTGCAGTTCTACTCTCAGGAGTATTCCAAGGCATCTGCTTTTTTGATTTATAGATTTAACTACATAAACATTCTATAAATCTCAGAAAACTCACTTCTTCAGAGGACATAGGACTTCAGGATGTGTTTTTAATAGAAGTCCTTAACAAGTCACAAATACTTTCCTAAAAGGCAATAAAAATAGGTCTGCACTACTGCCAGTGTTCATAGTGGATGTTATTGACCATTTACTATCACTCACTAAAGATGACCTGCTACTGTCTAAGCTACACTCCAAGAACTGAGTATTTCAGTTTTCTAACTTCCGATGTCTTCCACTGATGGCTGGTTCCCAGCTTTCCTTTCTTTTTTTGGCTCTAAGAAAAGTAACAGCTATGTACAGTGGAGATAAAATTCCAGTTATTGTCCTTGCCTTTTGTGAGCTGAATCGCGATTTGGTCTTTTAAGATTTTATTTACTCTGGGTTCTGAAATGCATCCTTGCCATTTTGAAGAGCTTTTAGTTCTGACCACAGACTGAAAAAGGTACTGCAGTATTATTTTAATTCTATTTTCATATTTTGTACTTCATTTTCATCTCCACTTTGTAACGCATCACAAATGAGTTCTGCTTTTACTCATCTTACAGAGCTTTTTATCAGCTCCTAGTGGTTGTATATTCTTTGAATATTGGTAACTACTGGGTGTGGGCTGTTAGCCTGCAAACAGCATCCTTTTGTTCTGCCCCCTTGCCTGCTCTTCAAGCTGGAAGCTTGTCCATGCCACTGCTGATGGCAAGGGTTTATGACTGTTAACGTGGTTAAATAATTAATTTCCATTTAAAAGTAGCTGATAATCAAAGCGGCACATGTTTTATAAATGTCCATCCTCATGTCGAACAAAATATCTAAACAAAGTATTTTCTCTTCCAGGGAGATGCTACGTGATCCGGAAATGAGAAATAAATTAATTTCTAACCCAACTAATTTTAACCACATAGCACATATGGGTCCAGGAGATGGTATACAGATTCTCAAAGACCTTCCAATGGTAAGTACAAAAGTACGCGTGAAAGTGACTGACTGCAACAGAGGCTGCAAATAAGTGAGAGAAAGACAAGTACAATTTTAAAAGTATATTCAGAGTGTTGATGTATTTCATACCAGGAGCAGTGTAACTAGGGAAATGGAGCTGAACATGCTCCATTATGTGTGGTTAAATTTAAACAAAGAGGATGACACTTAAGCATGGAGGAGAGGAGGAGGAGTGGCTAATGCCTCCTGGGTTTTAAGGCAGGTCGGCCTCTCAGAGTTGATGGTAATTTTTATGACCCATATGAAGGGACACGATTAAGAGGATTTGAGCCTCTGTTCTTTCTGGGAATGGAAAGAGAAATTTCTTTCCCTGTGAACTGTGTTAGTGTAAATTCAATTCCTTTCTTCTCTTCCCATCTTCATCTCCAACATGTGTTCGTTTCCACAAAACCTTATGTAGGAAATGCTCACCTGGAAGTTACTGAAATTTTTAATGAGCTAAGGACCAATGAATATTATGTTCATAGGAGAGTATCACACTGCTTGTTTCAAGCTACCTTGAGCATCTTGTTTGTGTGTTCTGTATTGTTTTCTAAACTTGTCCACGATGACAGAGATGTTATTCAGAAGATGCTAATTAGCACTATAAGAAAGATCAAATGATAGGATATCAAACAGATGATATGAATATCACCATAAGACAAAGGCATTAGTACAGAAGTGCTGTCTAAAATGATCATTGTTATTACTTGGAGTTTGTGCAGAAAGCAAGAGGTAGATGCTGAAATTGGGATCTTCAGAGGCTGCAAAGCCTAAAGAAAAGAACAATAGGACTGGAAAATAAAGCGTGCCGTGCAGTTGCACTAGTTTAGGAGCTTAGGAGCATTAATGTCTGGTCTCCAGATACTCATTTTACCTCTACTTTTGCAGCAAATGGTACTTTTATGTTACACTTTACCATAAAGTCTGCACGTTGTACATGAGCCCTTCTGGCACTGTGTTTTCCTTGGATGAGAATATGCAAGGAAAGGAAAGGATTTGCTTTAAATCTCATACAAAAGATACTCTGAGAAAAAGCTCAGTAACAAATATACTCAGTGCAGTTGAGCAGCAAACAACATTGTGTGTATGTTTATGAGTGAATAAATAATGAAGGTGCTGGTTCTAGAAAACACATGACAAATCCAAGGGAAACCGCAGGTAGTGTTTATCTTACCTAAATGTGAGTATGGGTATGTCTAATGTTAAACAAAGAATGATAATTTGCTTCAGGGCAGGATGTAGATCAGAACCTTTTTTCACTTTTCCATTGCTGGTGGGTTCTTTAAAATATTTCTGGGTCTTCTCAAGCAGAGAAAATAATCTGCTACTGCTAAAGGTGGGGCAAAAGACATCCCATTTCACACCATCAGTAGTTGAAAGTTCATGGGAATCAAAAGGTGCAAGGACTCTTAATCAAGTCTCAAATCTGGCAAGCATAAAATAAGGAGTGATTTTTATCTATAGAAGGGAATTTTCTAGATTTACAGGGATTAATATTTCTTCAGCTATGTCATCTCTAAATGGCGTTTAGCTTTAAATTCATTCTAGTTACGCAAGCCTTGTGTTAGCTCAGAGGTCATATTTGAAGTTTGGACTGATACTTTGCTTCTTACCAATCAATATGATGTTTCGAAAGACATTAATGAGTTGCTTTCCACACTTAAATGTGATGAGAAGACATTAGAGAATGTGTACAATATAGAATTGATTTCTCTGCTTGTTCCATTGCTGCAGCTTCTATTTAAAGGTACTGTTAAAAACTCATTTTTGCAAGTAGGTATCAATCTTAACGCTGGGAGATGTCACTGCAGATAAAGCAAATTTGACGTGTATTTTTCCAGCAGCTCCTTGCAGTATCGTACTGTATTTGTATTCATAACATAACGGATACAGAATCATGGGACTTGAAAGTGTGTGAATTTGAAAGCGTAACTTGAGGTTAGGAAATAAATGTTCTGTCTAGAGCTACTTCGATCCAGACAGCTGGTTCTTTTCCAGCAGCTTCCTGTAAGGTATTTGACTGGAATAAGTTTTCATTTAGTCTTTTCCAAACTACCTACTTAGTTCCTCAGGCACAAAAATAGAAGAAACGTAATTGTGCGTGTGTGTGATCTCATGTATTGAGTCAAATGTTTTATTTGAAAAATAAATTTAGAATTAAAAGAAAGGACATTCCATGGAGAATCAGTACACAAGGTAAAGAATACTCATCTAACCCTGCGTACAGTTCATCTATATGGTGGTTTCTTTACAAGGACATGGAATTATTTCACTAGATTCATGCCTTGTCCAAAAATGTGAATAGATTTTCTTTATTATTTTTTTGGGTGCTTCTTAGTATGTGTAACGTTTTTGCAGCTGGAACTTCATCTTCGTATTTTTAAATAGATTAGTATGTTTCAGAAGAAGTATTTAAAGAACCTGTGGGAAAGATCACAGCATTTTACTTTGCGAATGCCTCTTTCTGTTTATGGAAGTGGAGAATAAAATCCGGTTTCGCATTTGAAGAGGGCTACCACTAGGGGGAGCAAGTAGTGCAAGGCCAGTAGTTTCCCCACATTATCCAACTATTTTAGGTGATAGAGCTTCTTTCTTTATGAGATACAGGAATGCAGAAAGTGTATGAAAGAATGCAGTTTCTTCCGACTTATTTGAGTAACTTCAAATTTGGCTGGATGTACTGATACAGATTTCTTCATTCAGCATGATCCAACTTTAGAGAGTTTAATTTGTGTTGTAAATGTACAAAATGAAAATTGGGTAAATGGAATGTTTTAAACTCTTTCAGGCTATTTGATATGTTGTATCAGATGCCTATATATGTGCAACATATCTGTCTGCATGTGATTGCCCTCGCTGATGCAGCCACACAAGGGGGAAAGATGCTTTCTCTGTGCGTTGTTTCTAAGGCCTTGGTGTGCAATAGGCACATGACATGAACAGTGAGATACGTTTATGGCAAATTGGAGCCTATTAACTTAGTCCCACCTTGTTCTCTCCATGAATGGACAGCCTAGACTTCAGTATAGCCCTGTGTTGGTGCAGAAATGAACGTGCCCAAGGCTCAGAGTGAGATCAGATTTAAGAGAGAAAATATTAGAGGTTGTCAGGCAATTGTAAATTTGCATCCTTCTTTTCTTCATGGTGAGTAGTTACTCAGGGTCTGACTTTGACAACCAAGTTTGTGGGCTACAACACAACAGAAACCAGAAGTTCTTGTTTGCTATTAACAGAGCCGTTATCAGTACATATTTGTATTTTATTGATGTGGATACTAGATCTGGGTCATTGTCTTGTTTTGTACAATTTAGAATCGTTCCTGTTAGTATATCCCCAAACTTATTTATTTACATGTTTTTCTTCCCTAGCAGCCTGTCACCAATTAACTGGCCGCACAGTCTGGCCTCCCTTCTGCCCTCTTGTCCCTTGAAGCCACTTTATCGTGGATGCTCCTTTGTAGTGAAGATCTGAAATCTGGAACTGCACTTACTGCAGCACAGACCACCTCTCTGTGTACATCAGATGTACAGGATTGATTTTGCTTTCATATTCTGCATGCCTAAGTATTTTACATACAAAAGCTAGTCTTGACTGCCATTATATTTGAACGTTATGCTTCAGTTTGACCTCATTATACATGAGCCATTATACTTCCATTCTAGGTGATGTGTGAAGCTTTGCTTGTTTCAAATGAGAAACTTCTAGAGTAAATGAATACTTATGCATATTTGGTATTCTTTAAAGAAAGTGGGAGTCCCATGCATGCATGCATCTAATGATGGAGTCCATGGACAAAGTTCCGTGGAGGATATTTTTAAAAATGTTGCCATATCCTGGCTTTCTTACATTCATGAATGCTGGCTAAATATTTTCATGGTCTGCAACTGGCCTACCCTCTGCTTTTTAGCTTGTGATTTTAGACACTCCCTTTTCTCCCTTATTGGCTTTTAGGAACGTAGCTGGCTTTGCTGCCAGTTCTCTGTTGTGAGCAGATGACTCAGCAAAGTCTGCTTTCCTGGACCATTCTTGGAATGGTGGCTTCTTGTACTGATATTTAGATGCTGCTAAACTTACTAATAACAATTTAATGTATATTATGTCTTATATGCCATACTGTGAGTAATTAATGTTTTGGTTAACATGCAAAGCCTCATAATGACTGTGTGTTTTTTTAAAAAAAAGTTGGATTTCACCAGCTGAAATTAAGAGAACAGTAACAGTAATGTTTGATAATATGTATTGGGATGCGACTTAATGTTCTTCCAGACTTTAATACGTGCCACATACAAAAAGTAGTGCCTTAGGTTTAGCGGAGGGGCAAGTTGTATTTTTACCATATTTTATTTTTTTTAAGTCCTAACATTTCTAATGTTACTCAGATCTGTTTGTTTTAAGGTAATGAAATCAGTTGGATAAGGGGAGGAGGAACTTAGAAGTTAGAAATTAGAAAAGGTGTTCTGATTTGCTGATGGCCGTTGGGTAAACCATCCCCTCGCAGGCTGACCTCCTGAACGTGTACAGATGGCACAGGGAGGGAGCTTTGAAATGCTCTTCCATTCAATCTGGATTTAGGTGACTTTAAATTACAAGAGCACTTACGTCAGCACATTCTGTAGAGATGAATTAGAAACTTTCTGTTTAACGTGCAGGATTATTTCTCCCCTCTCTTTCTTTGTATCACATTGTGGGAGCATGTTGCTCAGTTGACCTATTAAAGATGTTTGAATTTCCCAATACTTTTGCACCTTATCTGCTAAGGGCCTAGTCTTCTGCAGCGCAGAGATGGTGGTGCAAAGTCTGTTCATCACAAAAGCGCTGTCAGGCTTCAGTGAGTGTGCAGAAGGACATAGGCCTTGTGTTGTCTGTCTACAGCAGAGTAAATTGTCCCAGTTGTCTGACACTAACCAGTTCACCTTCCCACCTGACTTGTGTCCCTCTCCTGTCGAAACACTGTTCCCTCCTGTTAGAAATACTGTGTGTTTGTTGTATGGGTGATACTTAATTTTAACGGAATCGCTAAAATGCATGAATAACAGAAGGAAATCTCTTACAATCTTTAACTGTTGTGTATTCTCATCTTTTCTTCTCCCCACAACCATCTCACCTGTGTTCACCTTCCTTTGTTTGTGTTATCTCTATTTTAGATTGTAAGCTCCTCAAGGCAGGGAACTGATGCTTCTCAACTGTCTGTAAAGCACCTTTTACAACTGCAGTGCTCTTTGAAATATCAAATAATAATAAATATTAGAATCGATTCCCAATGAGTTAAAAGTTTTATTTGTTTTTGATGTTTTAGCAACAGCAAGGGTGGCAGGCCCGTATGACACCATGTAAGGAAGGTGCTCAGAGGACTGGGGGTGACAATGTAAGAACCTGTGTGTTGGCGGGCGAGCAGGGCTGCTCTTTGGCTGTCCTTCCGTGTTTGACTGCTCTTGCGGACTGCTGTTGCCGATGTAACCTGTACAACCATCCTTCATTGCTTTCTCTCTCTGTTGTCTTTGATAGCAGCGTTCCCCTTATCAATTCCCTCATCATCACTCCCGTCTGATCTCCTCTCCGAGCAACTTTGAGCACATCTACCACATGACTGTTAATTCAGCCGAAAAATTCCTCTCTTACGATTCCATAAACCCTGCATTTTCCCCGCCTCCACGCTCTGTCCTCGGTACTCCAGACTTTATGACTCTGAGGGTATGAACGGCTGAGTCAGGTGTTCACTCTACTAACATTGTGTGGTTTTCCTTTTGCCTGGCTATTAACATGGGAGAAAAACCCTTGTAAGCGGTCTCCTTCACCCCTTAACTTTCTTCTGTCCCAGCTGATTTATTTTCTGCTATCAGCTGTGGTCTTTCCACAGCTCTGACGTGCCAAGAAACAGATACTTCATGGCTTTAAAAAAAGAAGAGAAGTGTGTAACAACTGGGCTGAACCTTTTTGCTATGAGAATCGCATTTTTAATCAATGAGGAAGGATGTGGGAATTTTGAGTGATAAGTTATCTGTTCCAGAGGGTTCATCGTTCAGCAGTCAGTGGCAGGATGTTGTGTATCAGGTTGCATTAAGAAAAGGTTTTGGATCTGTCTGTGTTGGACCAAACTTTCAAACTATTTGTTTGTGATGAAATCACGTGGAGTGCAAGAATTTTTACATGCTACTGTACACAGATTGAGACACGAGTTGTGCCTCAGAGAGTTTCTAGGTTAAAGTAAATAAGTGAAGTTAGAACATGTACAAGCAGGATCAGAACTTAAAGATAATGGTAACTTGCTGATGTAGAACCTCTTAGTCCTGGCAGCTTTAAGCAGAGGCTGAGGTAAGATACCGTTCTGTAGATATCCTTCCAGTTGGAAATGTAAATTGTGGGGATGGAAGCGGTCTTTTCTTTTTTCTTGTATTGTGCATCCTGGTGTGACTACGTGGGGGTTGCTGGGTCCTATAGAAATACAAGCCACACTACAACAGACACACAGGTACATGCTGTGCATTGTAATTGTGTACCGTGCTGTGGCCTGCAGTTTTGCTTGGGACAGATTCGCAGATAAATCGGGAATAATTTGTGAGGTAGATGTATGTGATGGTGGTTGGTTGCTCAGGGTTTGTTATGGGTCTGAGCCACGTCCGTTGCTGTAATGGAAACGCTGCTGTTGGTTTCTGTGGCCTTTGGACACACTTCAGACATGCAAGGCAAACCTTCACAGCCAGACTGCTTTGAGTGCCTTTTGGTTGCTGTTCTAGATCCCTATCACTGAGAAAGGTTTTGGATACATACCTGCATATACTACAGAGAATTTAAAAATGTAGGAGGAAAATTAATCTCTTCCATACAGCTCCAAAACAAATTTGTGTGGCTAAGCTTTGGCTGGTCATGTGCATGGTTGTGTGTCGCTATTGTGAAGTCCCAATTGTCACAACTGTTAGTATTCAAAAATAAAGTTGCAGTGTTTTGGAAAACGTGCCCTGTGATGACAGGTCTGCATCCATCCTGGCGTTTCTGGTATGAGGGGAGATGCAAATACACAAAAGGAATGCTGTATTGAAATGCAAAAAAAAATAATATTGTTAAGCCAAATTGAAATTTGTTGTATTTCAGTTCTCATTTAATAGGTGTTTTTTAATCCAGCTGTACTGCAAAATTTTCTGTTTGATATGCAGTGATGTATCACCGGCCTGTGACCCACCCTCTACCTTCCTTTTCTCATGTGAGTAGTCTCCCTGGGATCAGTAAGGAATGACCCCTGGTATTTCAGACAGTAACTCTTAATTTTTGCTTTAGGAGCATCCTTCATCCTAATGTTGCAGCCTACTGGCATAAATTGGAGGGGGAAAAAAAAGTGACGTGGGCAACCTGGAGTGTTGAGATCTTGTACCTGTTAGCTCCTTAGAGCACTAGAGGTTGTCTTGTATGAAGAAAAGCGTTTGTCTCCTTTGTGGCCTCAGGATAGAGATGCTGTAAGCTGTATGGAAAGCAAGGCTGTGAGTTTTGGTTTTGTGTCTTGTCCATCCTCCCTTCATGGTTAGAGGGTTTAGTATAAGAAGAATAGCACTCCCTCTGAGGTGACCCCGGTCCCAGGTACGGATGGGATATTGGAACCAAAACAGCATGGAATCCATAGGGGAGTTGAAAAATGACCCGTTAGAGTAGGCTTTTAGAATTAAAAGCTCAGGTTTATAATGTATATTTTATATATATATAATATATATATATTAAAAAATAAATAATAAACAGAACACTACTTTAAAACAAAAAAACCCCAAACAACAAGAAGCAGCATGACGGGCAGAGAGAAACATAGGCAAACAATTTCCAGTGGGTGTTGTAACTTTAGTTAGACCCTGTATGTATGTTCTCGCCCCACTGCCTGAGCAGGCAGCGTGGGAGCAGTTACTGTGGTTGGGAGAGCTGAGGCTTGGTAAGACTGCAGAGCCCTGAGCATAGCAGTGATTGCGGGTACATAACCCACAGCTCCACAGCAGCTCCGTTCCCTGGCTGGGAATGGGATGCACCGAACTTATTTGGGTCTTTCACCCCGTTTCACAGTGATTAACTTTGCTCAGCAAGCAGCTTCTCTACTGCTGATTTTTTTTTCTCTTCTCTCATCTTTCTCCATCTGGTTCAGTAGTGGGAATGAATTTTCCTGCTAGGATTTGAATTGTTGGTCTAAATGAGGGGGTTTTCTCTCTTTAAGTAGAGCAAGCTCAGATTTCTTCTTTTTTAATTTCTTTTTAACTTGCTGCATTTTGCTGCTTTATAACTACTGCTAATAATTGCCGTTTATTTTTCTTTGAATCCCCTTTCTACATCATGCGCATATCACTTCCAGGGATTTTGGTCCAAAATGCCAGGGTCTCTGGCGTGTGCTTGTTTTATTTTTAGAACAAAGAACAATGAAAGATTTGCTTTGTGAAGAAACTTTCTACGAGGAATTACATGGACTTTGCAAACTGAGGTCATGGAAAAAAAATATCATTAGAATGCACTATTAAAATAAATGAGGCTTTTTCACACACCCACCCATTCCCTCCTTCCCCTGATGCCTGTATGTTGTCTGCTCAGTCACTGCCAAGGAGGTTAATTGCCTTATCATTAAGTACAATAGTTCTCTTTGCAAAATGAATCATTGTGGGTTTATACAAGTACAAAAGACCTTCCTTGCAAAGTGTACTAACCTCAGTGCAGGGGTTTGGATGGTGGTGCACTTGGCTTTCCTTTGTTTCTCAAAACACAGCAGTAACTTATTCCTTAGCCCTTTAGTTCCTTTGTGTATTGCCAGGGGAGCCTCCCTTGTTCATGTACAGCCAGGATGCTCATGCTCTGATCTGTAACTCAGATTGTTTATTGCGTGGGGAAGGACACAGGAGCAGAAATTTAGCGTTTTGTACTCCAAAGTAGGATGGTGGTTTTCATTTTTAAAAAAAAAAAAGGGGGGAGGAGGAAGGTAAGCAAGAGACAGCAGTATGATCCCGTAAATGATTTAAGAGACTCTTTTAAGCCTTCAGGTATAAATCCTCATTGAGAATAGTGCAGCAATGAATGAGGGGAGAATTAAACAGGGCTTTTTCATTTGTAAGGTCTCTGATTCTGTTTTGTTGGTGTTTAAGAGAGATCTGGGAACAAGAGGATATATTTTACTTCTTTCTTGCTTGTTGCATGTTAAAAATTGGCCACTTCTAGCCCACTGGGAGAATAAGAAGCAAAGGGCTGACTCTAAGAGCAAAGGGGTCTGTTACAGCAATGACTCTAAGGATCATTGTAAGACTGGATTGACAGCAGGTTGGTAACAATTATCTGATAAAGTCTGAATTGTATAAAATCTGTTCATTACAAAGCCTCTATTTAATTATCCATTTTAAAATACATATAGAGAAATGGGTAGTATTTGAGGGTCTCTGAGAATACCCTTGTTGGGGGGTGGAATCTTCGTTCTAGTTTGAAATTTCCGTAACATCTTACCTTAAAAAGACATTGCAATTGCAACTGTTGTTTGATGTGTGACTGCTTTATCTCAGAGTGAGGATGAGGAAATAATTAAATATAAATAGGAAGAAATTAACAGTTATTGCAGGGGGTGTTTTTTAAAGGGGAAATAGAGTAATGCTCAGAGCTACCTGCAGTTCTTTTCACATTCTGCATCTATAAAGGTTGCAAATCATGTTAGGAGCAGGATGAAGTCTCATATTTAACCAGAGATGAAATGATACGCATGGGCATTAGAAAGTCCCTCTGGGCTCAGAAGCCAGCTCATATACAGAGATGGGCGAAATAAACTGAGAAGCCTTTTCCCCAAAGGTCAGCTGTAAGTTAACAGAAGCAGGAATAAAGTCTCCCAGAACTCATTTCAAAGTACCCTTTTCCCTTCTTTTAAAGACAACTTATGTTTAAGGATCTACCACTTCCAAATAGAGAAATTGTGTTTTATCTCTTTTCTCAGTAAAGGACGAACTCCAGTCCAGTAACTTACAATTTAGAAAATCACACTGGAACTCTCAGGATGCAAAACAGGAGCGATAATCAAAATACACAGAAAAACAGTGGCATGTGCTCTGGGCATCCTCTTTGAGCAGGCTGAAAACAGGAGTCTGATTCTCATTTTGGCTCAACTGGTGGAGGTCTGGAGTAATGCTGTTAATACATTTGGAATTTGGAATTGAAATACAGATTGATCCACTATGTGTTCATAAATCTGCAGGCATTAGGCATTAACATGGTTATTGTATAAAGTTACACATGCATGGCACAAATGATGGCATCAAAGAGAGAAATTTTAATAAGACCCATGGAAGCTTGTGTTCAGACAGAATGCAATATGCGATATAACACGAATATATCTATAGCAGCTTAATTAGGCTTGCAAACCATCCTTTTGAGGAAATTCTTTAATTATTAGACGTACTCTTTCAGTTGTCTGCATATGTCCATGTAATTCAGCACTTCACTATCGCGTTGCGTGTGCTTCCAGTCTCTGCACTAAACTGCAGAATATTATTTTGCACATTTTGCTGACTTGCTGCCCAGATAATTCAGCTCCGGTAAGGTTGGGGTTTTAATGTATTTTGGGGCCTTCCTTCATAACATCCAGGGTTGAGCCAGCAGTCAATAAGTAAACATGTCGTTGTGTGTGTCTGCATTGCAGAATCTTCGGCCTCAGGAAAGTCGGACCGTATTCAGTGGCTCTGTCAGTATTCCATCGATCACGAAATCCCGCACAGAACCAGGACGATCGATGAGCGCAAGCAGCGGGTTAGCAGCACGTAAGCAAACAGAACTGTGTTGCTTCGGGGTCTATGCACAAGTATGTTTAGGGAAACGGCTACTTGCATTTGCTTCTATCCATCCTGGCACCAGACAGGATTTTCGGAAGTGATGGCTGACTGTATTCCCATTGAGGGCAAGCACAGTATTTTAATCTTGCTTTCAAAGGAGCACATGAATAAGCAGCTAGGGCTTTTGAGAGTCCCACATTTGCAATTTGTCAAATTTTTAAAACTGATGTTAGGATTAAAATTACATTCTTACCCTTGGGACTGCTTTGCTGCTGCGTACGCGTCTTAAATCAGTGGCAAGTTGTTCACAAGCTCCATGTTTATTACATTTGTTGCTGAACTGTGTAGAGCTCTTGATGCCTCTCTTGTTGCTGGTGCAAAAAGAAAGCCGGCTGCTGGTATGGAAGAGTTGCATTGCATTGGAAACACCTTTCCTAGTGCTGCCGTCCTGCCTTTGCGTGCCAGAATCAGCACAGTGACTAAACAATGGACCGTGTGAAAATAGAGGCAAGACTGGTGTCCCAGCTCTTCTAATTGTATTTTCCCTTCCTGTGGCACGTGCCGTGTTTGTTGCACGTTGCCAACTGCTTGCAGATAGCCTGTGTCTGCTGTGGTCTGTACCTGCCGGTACAACCCATCTGCTCCCTGGGAAAAAGGCCACTGGAACTAGGCTGCCACCACAGTAGTTGTCGGAACATAGTGACTGTGTCTGTGCTGGGTAAAGTGTGCTAATGCTGACGTGCCAAGGGAGGGACCAGAGTATCCCTAGGAAAAACTGCAGCCGGCAGCAGACAAGATAAAAGCCCACACAGCCTGCAAGCCATGAGCTGAGCATCTTGGGACCTGCTGGAGGAAAGCAAAACTAACCAGAGAAATAGCTAACAAATTTCTAGTACCTTGAATGGGCGTCTGTAATGCAGTTTAATTCCTCCGTACATTTTAGGATCGTCTGCACAAAACGGCAGTGCTTTGCGGAGGGAATTCTCAGGAGGTAGCTACGGAGCAAAGCGTCAGCCTATGGCATCACCCTCAGATGGTTCCTTATCCTCTGGTGGCCTGGACCAAGGCAGCGATGCACCAACAAGGGACTATGAGCGAGAGGTGAGTGATAAGAGAAAGAGGAGAAAATTTTAAGTCTGTTGATAAAGATGAGGAAGATAAATTCTGTCACGGTTTGTCTACAAGTTTGGGAGTCACCGACAATGAAAATTTGGATTTCCTGTATTTCTAGCCATCCTGACAAGAAACTTTGGTCAAACTGTGTCAACTGTGGTCCTGGTATTTAACATGCAGAAAACTCTCTCTGTGCTCCTTACCTGGAGATATGTGGGTACTGAGGCTCCCGAAAATACAGTCCCAGTAGAGTAACAGCTTGATAGTGACCTGTCACAGCTTGAAGTGGTGATATTCCTTCTGCCCTTTATTTGCAAAGACTCTAAAGCTATCTTAGCAACCATTTCACAGGAGACGTTTTGTACTCAGAGTGCCTGAAGTTAACAAGGTAATTTAAGAATTATCATATAATAATTTCATTTGGAGCAGAAACTGGATTTAGTAATTTATATTCTGTGCAGAACAAGACTATCATTATGATAGAACTGCAGTGCTAACTTAGTGCTAAACTCAGTTCCTCCAACCAAGAATATTTTACATGGGAGGGTTCAATCTGAGGTTGGGCAGCAAAACTTCCCCATCCCATTTTCTTACCAAGGAGTGGGAAAATTAGAGATCACAGAGGCTTTTCATGGTACTGAATATATCCTTTCAGTTGAAGCTGGAGGGCAACCCAAACTCAAGCTGAGACATAGTTGCATTCTGCTGTAGTCTGGAAGATCCAACAGGAGTAACTTGATTAGGATGATTTGAATTAATATCCTGGGAGTGACACAGAAGAGGTAGCTGTGATGAAGCCCATACCATAAAGATTGCTCAGTTTAGTGCAAGAGCATCTCAGATCATAATCTATGAAAAGGCAGGAGCCATTGTAGCTTCACAGGCAACCTGAAGTTGCACACTCTGCTGACCAAGAGGCCCTTGGCAACATGCAGACTGCAAGAATCCCACAGGTGCTGTGTCCTTATGTCAGCATCAGTTAAGCCTGCTGAAACAGAGTGATCTGACCGCTTACTTTTAAGGCTCCCCAGACCAGGAAATTCCGAGCAAAAAAAAAAAAATTCCTCCGAATTTTTGGACACAAGCAAAATACATGGAGACCCTTGAATCCAGTCACCGGTTGCTCAGTCACCTTCACTCACTCTCGGACTTACTATCCTGTTACTTACTGGTGTTCTTCTGTGTCTTTGGGCTGCAGGACTCTGACTCTCCGAGACATTCTACTGCATCGAACAGCTCCAACCTCAGCAGCCCTCCCAGCCCGGTTTCTCCTCACAAGACCAAGAGCCTCTCCCTGGAGAGCTCTGACCACGTGAGTTGGGACTCATGAACTGCTTCAGCATTCAGATTTGACATCACAGCAGCTTGCTGTCCCCATGGCTGTCCCCTTCACTCGTTCCAGTTCTCACCTTCATCATCCTAACCCTCCCCATTCCCTGTCTGAAAGTGATCTGGGAGTGGGGTACAGAGGAAGGTAAAAGCTGGTTGTCTTCAGCACCGTTTGGCACTGCCTCACCCTCCCTTCCCCAGATTTGACAGCAGCGAACGAGCAACGCTAGGGTGTTGGTAAATATCAGATGCTGTAGATTTGTATTAGTATTGGTTTCATTTTTGTGGTTACAGCTGCTTCATTTTTCAAGACATATTTATCCCACCCCCTGTTCCACTTCCCAAAAAGTAGCTTAAGTAGACCAGACCAGTATCAACAAGAGAAAATTCAGAGGGATTTTGTTTTCATACAATAGCTCGTTGTACTGTACAAAAGTAGCACAGAGACTCCTTCCCCTGCGTGGGGAATGATCAGTATGTCAGAGGCACATAAAAGCTTTCAGCCACCACGTTTGAATGTCAATCTGATTGTCGCCAGCAAATCCTTATTGATTAAAATGATGCATATTTTACTACAGTACAGAGTTTAAATAAATACGCAGATGTTAGAGTAAAATACGTATGTATATATTCAAAGAAAAAAAGCGTTGTGTATGCAGCAGAAGATGGATGCTTATTTAAGAGAGCCTTTAATTTAAGATTTGTGTTGTCCCTGTTTTCATGCTTGGTAATATACAGACTTGGAGGCCTGGCCTAAAACTTTTTGCAGGACAGATATTCCTTTTGCGTAGCACTCGCTGCACTGCCAGGAGAGGTCCCTGCAGTGCTTTCACGTTTCTTTACTTCTGGCGGTAGCATAAGTGAAACTGTAATTCCTACTTTCATGTTAATCCCCATCCTTTGCAAAAACGACAATGATTGGAAAGCAACCCCCTGCCCCGACAACCAAGGGCACCAGTCAGCCAGGTGGCTGCCCTGGTTTCTTGTGTGCCGGCTGCGCGGCTGAGGAACCTTACGGCATGCTACAGTAGAGGTCCTTAAGGCAGCAAGGGAGTTCGATGCAGCAGGAAAACTTTCCCTGGGTCAGTCTTTGACCAGATTTAACTCAGAAGGGAGCAGTTTTCCGCATCTCCTTGACCATCCCTAACCAGAAAACTGTTACTGTTGTTACCAAATACTAGTTGCTAATGCACATCAGCCAAATGAGTGCCCTTAGCCCGAAGCTAGCCGTGGCTGGCTATGCTGTCACTGTAGCAACAAAGAACCTTGAAGACTGACCTCACACTGTTCACACTGTGGTAGTCGAAGATGCCTGGTCGCCCGCAACTGCCATGCTGGCAAGGTTGGTTTTCCTCTCCCTCCCTACCCGTGCTGTGGGTTTGTGCAATTTGCAGTTGTTCCTATGTGCTCACCTGCTGTTTGGTTCCAATAGCAGGTCAGGTTGGAGGGCAGAAAGTATTGCGGTGGAAGACAGAGCCCACTGAAGTTGCAAAAATAAATAAAAAGCTGAAGCTGGTCACGCAGTCAACAGAACAAAGTGAGAGACTGACGTACAAATAGATGGTAAGAGGAAGATGTCTCTTCTCTTTAGTGAGCAAGGCAGATGCGTTTTTCATTTGGGAGTGTGTTCAAATGAGCCTCTCTTCTCAGTAGTGTTGTTGTTGGCTTTATACTATGACCATACTCAAACATCTAAGGGCTTTTTGTATTTAGAATACTGTTTTTTGTGGGTTTCGGAAACTTGTTACAGCTCTTATTAAACCATTCCATATTCTTGCAGTAAGCAGTATATAGTGTTTCAGCCACATAGAGATGTTTGGAGTTTTCCAGTTTCTGTCTTCCCTGATAGAAGTTATAGAGGCAAGTTCAAACCATGTACAGTAATTTCCAGGTATGATCTAAATGTGAAATAGGGAATGAGACACAGATAATCTAATCCATTTAATCATGCTGGGTCTCCTAGGTAAGATTTCTCTTTCACTCTGAATCAAGAGTCCAAGTTTAAGCTCATTCAGTGTTATTTTGGGACAGGAATTCAAGACTTTTTTTTAGAAACCATCATATCAAAAGCCTGTCTCTCTCCTGTTCGGGTTTTTCAGAGTAGCAAGCTGGTTGTGTTGTTTGTTTTCACTTCAGAGCTACTACTTTTGCAAGCCTGGCATTTAATATTAAAAGCTTTAGCAAACAGCTAAGCACTTGGAATTAATTCCTCCCAGAAAAGTTTTCAGTCTTTCTGAGGGACAGATAGGCAGGACGTTATTGGCATTATTAAAATTCCACATCAGCTTCTTTTTAAAGGCTGCATATTGCTTCAACTATAGCCACTGCTTTTTCCCCACAATTCCCTCCTTTTGGTGAAGCATGTCCACACACTTTTCAAAGCCTTTGTATTTACTGTATGTTGTATTTAAACATTAATCTTATTTTGATGTTGAGAGAAGGCATTTAAACAGCAGTCATTTAAGATAGAGCAGCGTGACAGTCCCCTGAGAGAGGGTCACAGGATCTTTTTTCGATTTTTTTTTTTTTTGTTTTGCAGTTGAGCTAATGCTCTATCTGAAAATGGAACCCAAAGAGCCACGATAAAGCAAACAATTAAATCGAGTAAACCCCTATGTTTACTCTCTTACGGTGCCTGCAATCTATTGATATCAAAACCTGACATTTTCAGGCAGGGCGTAGGTCAGCTGTGTTACAAAACTAAGCTCTAGAGGATGAGAGCTCTACAGGCCTACACTGTTTGTGCACCACAGTTGCTAAGCCTCGGTAGTCTCCTTTAGGATTACTATATTTAATTGTTAGTTTGGTACTGTGCATTTTGATACACATCTGTTCAAAAGAGAAACAGCAACTGTTCTCTCAGTTGAAAAGCAAATGACCACATCGCTTATTTGAAAAGAGAAAAATTGTCCTAGGACTTGCATAGTTTTATATATTTGGGGACCATTTGATTATACACTCAATTTTAAACCACACTCATCTTTTTTTTTGTTGGTATGAACACTGAAAACATATGCATACTGTAGCTGAGCTTTTTAAATACTCATTGGGCTAGGAAAAGGAACTTGGTCATTTGAACTGTAAGACTCTTGACTGGTATCTCAAAGACAGTTGTCTCTTAAGGTTTGATGTTTGCTACTTTGCACTGTAGCATTGCTTCAACTTCACAGTTAGAGGGCTGCGTTTTGTTCAGGGAGCTTAAAACCTCCCATTGAATTTTTGACTGTAGCACGTGTTCTCTGTACACATTATGTATCTAGCTGATTTTTTCCTTTTGGCTGAGACTGAAGGTGTTTGTTTGCATTTTTGACACTGCTTAAACATATGGGTTGTTGGATTTTTGCATTTTTTGGGGTCTCTTTTGATGGCAACACAGGATCTGAATAGATTCAGGCAGCTACTAAGGATTCCAGGTTATAGAATGAAAAAGGTTTGGTAAATAGTTTTTCCCCTGCACGTGTGCGCACACAGATACGTGGCTTCCTTCCACATTTCATAAACCCAAAAGCGGGGTTATAGTACTTTCTTCTCTGTTGCCTTTGACCTGTAGAAGACAGCTGGTGGTTTCTAAAAAACATTCCCGAAGCTGTGGTGAAGTTACTTGCTTCTTTTCCTCTCCGTTAGTTGCTGTGGCTTGTTAGGAACGTGCGTTTTGCCTATTTTAACGGGTTTCAAAGCTGAGTTGGGAATGTTATCTCTTTGATTTGATTCTGATATAATTACAAGCCAGGTGTGTTATTCTCAGGTATATGGCAGAGGGAAGTTAAGGGTCTTGTCATACCAAAAAAGTCCAAAAAGCATAGCGTATTTATAGAAATGTTGTTTAACTGCACCTAGCTGATTCACAGAGCATGCATCAGCCTTTCAAAACAAAACAGTTGGAATATTAACACAGAAACAGATTCTGGCACCATATTGTCTTGTGTGGCCAGACCCTGAATGACAGGACAAACATGCTCTTGGTTAGAAAGCTGGTTTCCCATTTTATGCATGCTGTTTAATTTTAAATGAATACATTAAGGGTAAAATTTCTTGCAGTGCAAGTACCCACACCTCCTGAGCCTTAGTCTGGGAATCAAAAAGCAGCACACAGTAGCTTCTTAGTGTTTTTTTTTTTTTTGTTAATAGGAATCAGTTCCATGTAGGAAATGGGACAACTTTCTGCACTAACACAAACTGCACCCTTCCTTGTGCTTTGTGTTCACACTGCATTTGATAAACACCCCCAGAAACTGCTCTGCTGCAGGTTTTCCAGTCCAAATTCCAACTCTACTTTTTCTTTCATTCCGGCTGCAGCTCAGTACAACCTGTTTTCATTCTGCATTTAAAAAAGTCTCATCCACAGGGAAGAAATCCACAAACAAACCAGTGTTGGTATTTCAGAGCAATTATACCTGCCTTTTTATGTATGACAGTTTCATATCATTTATTTTTAAAATAAGTTTTTTAGGTTTTTCATTGTAATATTATTGTACAGTTTTGCATGGCATAGATGTAATCACTTTTTTGTTTTAGAGTATAAAAGCTGACAAGTGTGCGTGTGGGGGAAAGATTCTGCTTTTTGCCTCTTCTCACTATTTTGTTTAATGCCCTCAATGTTTTAGGGGACATTGTAAGAGATTCTCTGCTACAGAACAATGATGTAGATTCTTTTGCACAGAAATATTTAAGGTGGAAAAGTCAACAATGTAAAAATGACTTCCCACCAATATTTTATGTTGGTAACACACTTAATATTAACCTACTTTGATGTACTGCAATAAAACAGGGAACTGTTAGAAATGCAGAGGTTCTGTCTTTTTTTCCTACCTCCCCACATTAAGCTTTGAGGAGGAAATGGAAAGGGGAATAATAGCGTTCTTGAAGATAAAACCAGCATGTTGTAACTCACCTGTACAAGCACACAGCGAGAAGAAAAGAAATATATGAGAAAAATTGATTTAGCTCTAGCAACTTTCAGAAAAAACTACCAGAACCTTTTTGAAAATTCAAAAGTCAGGACACCTTTTACTTTAGTGTATTGAGCTTCATCAAGTACAGATTTCCTGACCTTTTTCTTAGGTCATCTGTTCTGTGTCAATAGCTGTAGTCGTTATTTCTGATGTTCCTCCTTCATTTAGTTGCACATCAAATGTTTCAGCTGCCCTAGTGTTAGAGGCTGAATTCTTACTTTTTTCTGAGCTACCAGCATCAAATTGACTTTCATGCATCTTTTAAGTGCATCTCAAAATACCTGTGAAATTTTGCACCTGCCCTGACCCTTTCACATTGCCCACCAGTTCCTCACAATTCAGCCTGGGATTTTCTCCATAGCAGAGACTGTCTGTGGGGACATTTTCCTCTTCATTTATTACCCTGTTGGTAAAAGTTGTAGCTTTGATTACATGCCTCAGTCCTCCCTCCCCACAGCAGGAATAGACGACTATGCCATTACTGATCCTGTGCTGCCAACAGGGCCAGACTGGGCACTAGTAATCCCCTCCAGGAACAGTCAGCATACTTCCCACTTCTTACAGGGCCACAGGCTACCTTACTCCACAGAAACTTCTAATCCTGTCCCTCTCCAGTTAAAATTATCAGTTTCTCAGCCCCCCACTGTAGCTTATGTGTATTTAAGCCATGGGCTCATCCCATTTAGGCTGCCGCATGTCTCTCCTAGCTGCTGTAACTCTGTGAAATACCATCTGTTTCCTGTGCTCTGACTTTCACAATCAGTGCTGTATTTCTGATTTCCAGGGTTCCACAGTTGCACCATCACAGCTGTGAAGGTCTTGGGAAATGGGCCTTTTATTACCAAGGGATTTGGACTTTAGAAAAGCAGAAAGCAAACTGCATGTTAAGCTTCCTGTACAGCTCCTCAGCATTCATTTTCTGTTTTGATGCAGCAGCCACGTTGACTAAAGAAAGAAGGTAGGAAAAAAATCACTGCTTCCACACGTAGCCTGAATCTTGATTCTTTAGAGTGGAAATTCCCTGTCTTCAGAGAAGAAATTGCTTCAGCTTGCCCTGTGGAACAAAGAACTGTTTTCTGCAAGAGGATTTTTCTAGAACTTAGCAGCGTGCTGCAGCAGAGAAATGTTCATATTCCTCAACCTCCATGTGTAGTTCAAGCGAATGCACTAACTCGTACAGAGCAAGTAGTAGTGAGATCAAGGGGTTTTGCTCACTGTAAAATGCCATGACTTCTTTGACTTGCAGCCAGAGCACAGCATTTCTGGCTCACCTTTTCTCCACAGCTGTTACACTGACATGCAGTTCCTCATGTCACAAATATCTCTGGACAAAACTATAGAAATTATTAATGCTTCTAGAAAATACACAAAAGGCCAGGAGAATTAGGAACTGAGAGCTCTAATTAGCTCTCCTAATAAAGAAACATCTTACCTTCTGCTAGTTGCTACCCTTTAGGCAAATGCAAAACAACTCCATTGTTCAGCTTGATGTTATTCTTAAACATACTCTCTCTCAAGGGAAAGGAAATGTTTGCTGAGAGTTAAACTCTTATGCTCCAGCGTGGTATACAAAAGACCTGTGGTCACACAAACAAGCGCATACCAATCTCACCTAGTGCTTACCAGAAAAGCGAACTGTAATGCTCTTCGCATTATTTTGCCTTCTTTGCAAGTTCTCTGAACATAACTGGCTCTGAATCTTTAGTTTCAGAAATTTTGCTTTGAAGCTCACCTAATCCAATCCCCTTGTCAGCTTTTTAACCTTCAACATAAGCATTTAACATCTCAAACAACTCCACTGTTTTTTACAGCTGCAAGGTCTAGATCCAAAGGAGAAAAACTAAACAACATCTATCAGAACCCAAAACAACAAGGAAAGTTACACTATCAGTGTACAAAGTTAAACAGCTTAATGCCAAACTGTTACTTCACTGAACTGCAGAGTTTACTGTTCTCAAAGGGTTAGGAATAGCCTGAGCAGTACTTTTATTTGAATTAAACAGCACAGGATCTTTCTCAACCAAGTCTTAAATGAAGCAGTTTATATGTTTATGATCTTGCAATAAAGATAATACAATAACCTGTTTTCTATTTCTCAGAGGTCCCTCCTGAGAGAGGCCATTTTATTCACTTACCTGTTCTTTGTCTCTGGAAGTGTCAGCAATCAGGATTTCTTACATACCGAAGGTTAAGGTCACTGGGCTGTGTTAACTGCGTAGGACCAGCTGAGCCTGCTGCTAAATATCTGGCACTTACCAGATAAGGACACCTGCCTTAGTAGCACCAGGTAAGCATCAACCCCAACAGTTACTTTTTCTTCATAAGTGGAGAAACAGCAGAGACCTACATTCAGGAGACTGGTAACAGGGTGATTCAAACAAAGGAAGACAAAAAACCCAAGTCAATTACCAGGGATTTTCATGGCCAGACAGATCTATGTCCAGCCTCCTGGTAAACTTGCCACTATCACTGTTAGCACTAGTGAAACAGCTGCAATGGAAAGATGAAGGAATAAACAGGCCATAGATAGATGGCTTTACAAGGGTAGCAGCGATTCTTTGAGCAAACAACAACTGCAGCAAGAGGAGACTTAGAAGCATCTCCTGCTCAACTCCTGCTTATCCCACAGAACAGGACAAGGTTCACTTGGCTATTCAGTACCGCACCAGAAGATGAAAAAACTGCAGGCAGAAGGCCCACCGCACAAGCACTTTTTTATTGAAATCAGGAAGTCATACAGGTACAGGCTTTGTACAAAAATCTAAGAAAGTAAATTTCCTAGTTTGACTCCAATGGTTTAAAACTGTGCGTCTGGTTTTAAGTGTGTGACATCTCAGCAAAAGCTTGAAATGCTCATGAGAGACATTACGTGTTTGTCTGCCCTGCCATAAGCTCTGCATTACAGGAGAACAGAGTCAGACAGACTAGGTTCTAGGTTAGGAGTCCTGCAAGCAATTGGTGTCAGAGTTGTAGCTTATCTAACTCGCCCTCAGGAAAGCTGATACCTACCAGACAGTGAAGAATCCCGCTATTTGTGCTCAGATATAGCTCTGTTGATTACATATTTGACTCCCAGAACTGAGATAGGTTGTGTGAGTGTACGTGTGTGTTTAAAAGAGACTGGCACTCAATTCTCAGATTTTTAAAATATTTCCTATGTTTAGCTTGCAAGCCAAAAAGAGGCAGAAAGCATAAAACGTCATCCTATGTACACACACACACAAACACACCCCTACCCCTTGCATTAAATCCATGTCAGTAAAATCCAGGAGGGTTCATAGACTGCCACCACTTGACTTACGAAAATGGGAGGGAGGTGCTGAATGTGTCTGTGGTAGGGTACACCCTATTTCATTCTATAATTCACAGTATGAAAACTACTTGAATTCCACCTTGGCATGAAAGAGGGAAGGTTTTTAAAAAACAACTTTTTGAGAATTACAAACAGGTTTCAATACTAAATTCTGCTCTTGTCCTCCTTCCCCTACTTGTTATAAAACCCAATCAATATGCAGCCACCATCACAATGTTAAAAATGCATTCAAGGTAGTTGACTGGCGCCTTGAAACAGTACAGAAGCACTCAAGAAGATAGTTTCCTGCAAGCTGCGGACTGTACTGGCAGTCAGTGTAGGACAGACACAGCATGAAAGAAGAGCTTTGTCCTTGTGAAACGCACACTTGGCTTCCAGGCCACAGGCTGCCGCATCTCAAGAGGATTGAGAGCTGGGGTGCAACGCATGGGAGGCTAGAACGCTCTCTGCAAGGCTCAGATGAACTGTGCCCTCAGAACAAGCCGTGTTAGTTCATTCTTACTACTCCTCTGGCTTCTTGCCCCTACTGCTCCAATATTTGCTATATGCCTCTTGGAACATGTTTTTGCAGGGAATTTTGGCCTTCAGTTTGGTGCAGATAAGGAAAGAGCCCCCCATCTTCCGATGAAGAGAGTAGGTCTCCTCTGGCGGAGGGACAAGCCGATGCTTCAGCATGATTGGGATTAAACCATGGATCTTTTCAGTGGTGCTTTGGTTGCCAAAATCAAAAGGTTCCTCAGATGCAAAAGCCTCTCCCAGGATGAGGACAGCATTTAAGTGGGCATCTTCCATTTCCTGCCCAAAAGGAAAGAGGCATAAATAACATCACTAGCCATTTTAACCACTAGGGAGGAAAAGGAGAAATGCTAGCAACTAACAGCAGCAGCTCAGGAGAAATACCTAGCTCTACCCACAACAAAGGTAACCTCCAGCCCCGAGCAAGACTGATGAACATTTGGTTGCTACAGTTTTGGGCAACTAAACCTTCCACAAGGCCATGAAATTTCAGTAGTCCACCACCTGCAGGGACTCGCTGAGGGAGAGAAGGAAGCGGTTTGGGGGCTAGCTGTATCATCATTACCGCTCCCAAACACAAGTGAGAGAACAAAAGCCAAAGCCTTTTTTGCCCTCCTCCCTCAACCTTGTCAACAAGACTGAGAATGACATTGGCTTTTACCACATCAAGAAATCTGGGGGAATTGAGAGACCCACAAGGAACTTATCAGCGGCCACCACTAAAAGCAGACCCTTCAGCTCCGTACCTTGACTTCATAGCCAGTGAGGAATTTCATTTCAATGGACTTCTTCAGTACTCTCTCTCTGTCCATGTCAGCAGCTGCCTTGATTACCTGAATAGGAAGAACACTTTCAGGAGAGCTAGGACATGACTGAAAAGTGTTTTACATACGGGACTACTACATAGGCTACAGGTGCACATGCTGCCCCCCTCGCTTCCATGCCTCTGCCCTCAGGGGTCTGCGTGTCATCTAGTTTACAATGACAAAAAAGATACAGCTTCTGGCTCTCCAAAGCTCTTCCCAGTAGGGCTACACGTAGCCCAGAAAATGTAAGAAACATCAAAAAAGCTTCACAAATTACCCTCTCCCCCAACAAAATAGTAGAGCCATGTGTGAAGAGGGCCATATTGCTGGCCCCTGCAGCTCAATTTATCAAGTGCAAAACATGGTGATACCGAAGGAAGCACATAGATTTATCAGTCTGTAAGCAAGCTAGAAACCACAGGAAGAGACAGTGAACAGGACAATTCCCGCACGCCCTTGTATAAAAATCATTGAATTCTGAGTGCTTTGATACACCCTGCTGCCCAAGTCTCCCAAGTAAGCAACATTGCAGTTCTCCACATTTGTCATGCAATTTAAACAGAGGCTTGCAGCAGCCATGCAGAAGGCTATGGTAAGGGATGAGAGATCTCCCTGTTGCCTCCAGCCCTGCTTCCCTCCACACCCAAAGGGGATTCAAGTACAAAGTGATACAGCTTAGAGATAAGCATAATTTTGCAAATACTCTAAAGGACACTCTAGGACACAGTGCAAGTTCTCACCTCTATGTAGACATCTGTGAACTTCTCATCAAACCCTCGTGTTGCTCCAAAGTCCAGCAGGGCCACCTGGCAATGGACAAGTCCATCTGTATTACAGTGTCAACCACTCAAGTACAGCCTGACCTTAAAAAGACTTATGATGTCTTCAGGAAGCTTAGCTGGCTGGAGAGCCTTTCCACTGCAGCTCAGCGTCCCCCTAACTGCTTCATTGCCTGACAGAAGCACAAGCATTTGCACTAGTACATGGCAGAGGAGGTATGGCCTGTGCTCACATTGTCACACCTGCTCAGCTGATAACTCCACTCAGGCTTTCAGTGTGGGGACAGAGCAGCACAGAACCTTTTCCCAGCACTTTTCAACACAGACCTCAGGGATGAACAAGCAATTCCATCTGACCTGCAGGGCACAAGCAAGCAGCCAAACCAACAAGCAGGACATCTGCAATTGCTACCTTTATCTTCAACACAGCACAAAACGAGAGCATTTAACTAAAGAGTCCTTGGCTGAAGAGTGCCCTGGTAGAGCCCTGCCAGCTGCAACTTCCCACTGACCAGCTTCAAAACAGAGCCTGAGGCTAAGGAAGCAGCTGTGACTGGATCTAAGGCCAAAGACAGGCAGCTAGTGCTACAGGAGCTTTGCTCTCCTACCCAGGCCAAGTGAGGACAAGTGGCAAGGGGACAGGTTTCACTGTCCTACCTGCCCAAGGCTCAAGGACAGGAATCCAAGAGAATCTCAGTAAGGGCTCTTTACACTCTGGGAAAGGGGAATAATCAAAACCTGGTGAAAAACAGCACTTGTACAGGCAGAACAGCAGCTGCTTGGACTTACCTTGTGCAACTCTGGGTCATAGAAGAAGTTCGACCAGTTTGGGTCAGTCTGCATGTACCTGAACTCAAACAGCTCCCGCAGACAAAGGACCAGGATGTTGTGACAGATCTTGAAACACAAGGAGAGAAAGAAGCAAGTCAGGAGGGCAGCAAGCCCTACTCACACATATAATTTAAAATGAGCATTAGCAAACAGGGAACACATCACCACACTGGCAGGAACTATCTGCTCCATGCTGCAAAACTCCTGAAGAGCTGAAAAAGCACCTCTCAGCAACTCCCAGCCCACAGCTGCCACGGGACATCCTTAGCAGACAGCACAGAGGCCATGCAAGTTTTACGTCAGCCTGAGCTGTAGTTTATATCAGCCCCTGGACGTGCCCCCAGAGAGGCTGCTACCCTGTATCTGGCAGCTGAGAACAGCAGGCTCCAGGGGTCATCCAACTGCAGGTGTTAACTTGTGTCCTGGTCCTGGCCTTTTACCTTCCCAGCTTCAACTATGCACTTGGTTGTTGCTTTGAGAGCAAAGGAACATCTTCCCATTCAGCAACACAACCTACCCTGGTGGAAAGCCCTGCAGAACCCTGGCCAAAATGAAGCCAATGCAACTCAGGGGAAGTGAGATGCAGTCCCAGGGCATTTTAAGTTAAAGACCCAAAGAAGCTGAAGAGGAGAATCTCTTCCTGTAAAGAGATTCTCTGTCCTGCCGAACTACGTACAAAGCTAGGACCAAACCGTTACTGAAAGGGGTCTTCGCTAGATATACACACACACCCCCATGTAGTCCTCAGCTAAGTCTTCTGCTGGGCTCAGCACTGACCCAGCTTGATGGAGGAGCAGCAGACCCACGCCTTGGCACTGACAAACATGGGGAAAGCAAGAGTAGGAGTCCCTGAAGAGTGCACTGCTGAATTACATACTAGAGCAGAGCTTTTCTGTGAGGATATTTGAGCTGGAGCCTGTTCAGCAGAACTGCCAGCCTTGTTCTGCCCCTCTTCAGCTTCTGCAAAGCTGAGTGAAACATCGTATCAAACACGGAGTGAGGAGAAGACCAAATGTAAGCCAGACCCTACTACAGGACACTGTCATTTGGGTCAGAAGGCTGTGGGTCAGCCAGGCCAATCACTTACAGGAAAGGAGGACTGTTCCCTGCAGCAACATCCCACCTCACAGCCTTTTAAAAGCAGACCTGGTGATAGAGCAGCTCATTGGAGGGGTTGAGCCCTAAGAACAGTCAGCTCAGGGGTCACAGGCAGCCAGCTCTGGCATAGCTTCAAGTCCAATGTGACACTGAGATCTGTTTATCTAGAGGAGCATATTCTGCCCTCTTCCCCACTGACCTGCTAACAGCTGACAGCTCACACCAAGACAAAAAAAAAAAAAAGAAAAAAGAAAAACTCAAATACCAGGACAGTTATTTCTGCTACTACAGCAGCTGCTTGTCCTATCACAGCACTCCAATGCCTTGCTATATTCAGCACCAACGCCTACCCATCCCCTCACCCCCCCTCCTGTTTACTGAGAGGTACTTTTCCAGCAGCCCTGTGCAGCACAGGTCAGTTCCACAGGAGGGGGTGACACTCAGCCGCTTGCACCGAGATGATTCTACCGTCCTGCCCATAAGAGCAGCTGCAAAACAAGACCCCTCTCCCCTTGCTGACAATCCCTCCTAAACTTAACGTCATCAGAAACAGGGCATCTAGGAGTTACGCGGCTAGGCTACCTCCCCTTCAGCTGCCCTTGCCATTCACCCCCTCCACCCCCTCCCTGCTGAATGCTGGTGCCTGCAAGGCCTAGGCCAGCATGGGGAAACTGTCATCACTGCCAAATTCCCTACGCAGACATCTTCTGAGAGGCTCCAGGCAGTCCCCAACTCCAGCCCTGCTTTGCACTGCTCAGAGTTTGCCCTTCCACAAAGCATCCCCTGGTCTACCAGTCACCAGGCAGGCCAAGCACGCTGCTCTGAGTGAGGGGAGAAGCAAGACCACCCCGCGGTACCTCATTTCGAATCTCCTGGCTCAGCCCTACAGCTTGATCCAAGGGGAAGCCAGACACCAGCTCTGTAGTCAGGACATGCTTGCTGCACAGCTCATCCACCACTCTTGGGACATAAAAGAAGGGGTGGTCTTTCAGCAGCTCCCTAGGGGAATGGAGAAAGGAGAGGAAAAGGTTAGGAGCCCTGAGAGCAGCCAGGCCTCTCTGCAGCACCTCACATAGCACACAGCCCCTTCCCACCACCTCTCCCCACACCCTGTCTGTGGCTGCCAGGAGCCATTTTCCTCAGCAGTTACAGTAGGGATCAAGTCACCAGAAGCCATGCAGCTTAGAGCTGCTGCCAGCTCCTGAAGTCACATCTCCTGCCAGAGTAGTGACATTAGGAGGGCTCCAGGCCGGTATATTAAGGGGCATTGGGCTCCTCTGCTCACCCTGCTTTGCTTCAGGGCCAGACTACACACATGGAAGAAACAGGCCTTTTCCAAGGGGAGTAATGCCACAGGGGAAGTTCTGCAGAGGGACAGGAGGGGCATCCAGCCTCCAGCAGCTCTCCCTGGTACAACCTTTCTGTAAAAACAATCTGGACCCCACTGCTAGAGCAAACCAAGGGAGCAGGCAGTGCTGGTGGTGTTAACTGCTGTACGAGAGCTGAACTGAAAAACCTCCAAGACTAAAGGACGGGAGAAGCTTACAACAGGCTGACATAAGACAACCAAAACAGCACTGCAACCTGGCCTCAATAGTTACTGCAGTACCTTCACGTGTGACAAAATGGACAGGCTCATGCTGAAGGAGAGAGGATATGCTATCATGTCTCAGCTGACTGAAAACACACCTGGCTGTGACAAGGTGGTAATTCTAGGGGACAGCTCAGGCCACAAACACACACCTTTCCCCTGTGCTACATCCCAGGGCACAGCATTCACCTCCCCGCTGTCCCTGAGGTTAAGCAACCTCTCCTGCTTTTCACACACACATACAGAGATGGGAGGGGTTGAAGGTATTGGTGTGAACATACTGGAATTTCCTTGCGCAGTCAGCTTCTCTCTGGTAGTCACACTCTAGGGCCAGCTCTCTGCTCAGGACTTCAATCAAATGCTCGGGGAACAAACCTGAAAGTCAAACAGCAGAGAAGAGAGTAGGCTTAGAAAAATGGAGCCCCTCAGGCTAAGCTTTCCAGAGCTGCAGCTGAGGAGCAACCTGCTATCCAGCCAACTCCGAGATGAAGAGTACAAGTGGCCCCAGAGAGCTAAAGCATGTTTCCAATTAGATTCAGGTTCTGCAGGTAATCCCAGGCCAAGGCTATGCAGCTGCTCCTAAATCAAGGCATATCCACACAGTTCTTGCATAGCAGGGCTCCATCTTCCCCCAGCTCCCACCCTACAGCTGTCCCTTCCTGGTATTGGTGTGGCTGTGCAGAGACACCCCCCCTCAAGGAGCAGAAGCACCCAAACACTACCCTGGGCAAAAGCAGAAAAAAGGCTCCAAACTGTATCTGCCTACAACTGGGAGCAGCCACCGCCAGGCACGAACAGTCAGCATGACTAAGACAGTGGACTGCAGCAGCACGTAGACAGGGCCTGAGTTGCCAAGTCCAGTCTTCTCAGTTTTGAGCTGGAAAACCGATCTACTTCTTGGGCCAGACATGGCTGGCACTGCAGCAGCCTCTGCAGTGCCCTGCCCAGCCACCACAGAGAACAGTTCCAGATTTTGTCAGCACCCAGCCTGGTTTTAAAGCAGTATTTGTACAGTCCCACTAAGATTTACAGCTGCTGCAGGTAGATATTTGGGAAAAGGAATAGTAAGTCCTGCATTCCCTGTGGGAAAAGGGACTTAACCCTGTGCTGAGACACTGAGCAAGCTTGAAGTCTGACAGTTCTCCACCTCTTCACAACTCTGACTGGGAAGAGCAGAGAATGACTGGAAAGACCAGAAAACAGCAGGCATGGAGGGCTACAGGAAACGAAGAAGAACAAGCTCTGCCAGAAAGTAACAGGGACAAAGCAAGAGTACCTAACCTGAACACTGCCCACGCTTCATGCCTTGAAAGCCATCAAAAGTGAGTATACCCTGGCACTTTATACTTTGCCAAGAGTCCCTATGAGTCTGTCACCATAAAGAGTGCACAGACACAGGTGCACATTACTCATGGTCAGAAAAAGCCAACACAGGTGCACTTCCCACCCCGCTGAGTGGATACTGGAGCAGGCAGATGGCCAGCAAAGGCAGCAGCAGCTCTGCAGCAGGAGAGGAGAGCAGAGCATGGCTCCCCCAGTTGGCCGTGCACCCACTGCCCACATCCCCTACCTCTCCTGCTTTCTGCAGGAGACCTGCTCTTAGGCAGACTTAGCAATTCTTAAGTCCTTTTCACTGTTTCCTTGAGGCTGTTTCCTCCCTCCAGTCCATAGAGAGAAGTATGCAGTGTGCTGCTTGAAAGGGTCTGGCAGAACTCAATATGTGCTAGTGGGAACACAGGGCCTGCCAAGGGTCTCCGGCTTCTTACCTTCAGGGAGAATATTGCTCATGCTCAGGACAGTCATCAGGTTGTTAACATCACTGTTGATGCTCTGTGCGACTCCGGGGTACTGCAGGACAGAATGGGAGAGGGCAGCATTGAGACTAGATGACCCAGTTGTACAGAGCAAGATAACAACACCTTCCAGATGAACATCCCCTGACCCCCACAATACAGCCACCTACAGCCTGGCAATGAACCAGGGCGTACCTGAGCCACACACCCCTCTAAAAGCTTATTTAAAGCCCAGCATCTAAAATGGGGGACAGAGAGACACGCAGCTCCTTGCGACCAGAATGGCCTGTCTAGGTCCTCTGACAGGGACTCTTCCAACACATGCAAGGTTCTCAGACACACAAATCTCACAGAGATGGCAGTCAGTCATTTCCCTAGCACAGCTGAAAGTACATGCCACTGATGGCCCCAGAGTGTTTCATCCACAGCAGCAGGGCAAGCAATGAGGCCCCAGCCCAGTCCTGGCCAAAGGTGCCTCCTTCTGTTCTTTCTCCCCTTGTCTGTCAAGAAGGGAACCAGCCTATACCGCTGTGGGACAGAATCTGTGCTGATGCTACAGGGTTAACTTTCCATTGCTTTTACCATGGCCTATCTTTAGAGAGTACTTTGGACACAAACGGCTTCAGAAGACACCACCAGCACCCATCCATACTGTTTCTAAAGCCTCCCCACCCACTTTACAAAAAACACCAACCAGGTGACAAACTTTGCCTGGGACCCTGCTCAGACAGCAAGGGACCTCACTCCTGTGGACTTTATATAAACAGTGTTGTAACAAAGGGTTTCAGCTCCAGAACTCAATTCTGTTAGAAATACCTGCTTGAAGTTGCCGACAGCTTTAGTGTGAGTTGGTGAATACCATCCTGCATTGTCAGACTGCCACTGCTCAACAGTCAGTGCCTGCTTGTCACTTAAAACTTCTTTAACCTTTGGGCTGTGGCCAGAAAGAGGCATGTGCACAGCCCAGAGAGGGGACTGCCCTATGGAGCAGGTAGGACCCTCGCACACAGCCCTACAAGTACAAGCAGTCCCTCACCACCATTATCCCCACACTGCAGTGGTATACCTATGAGATGTCTCCTGCTCATCTGGAGTCAGAGACTGGCTCAGGCTGCAGAACCTTTTCTGTCACTCCCTTCTGCTTGCACTAGGTAAGATAGTGCTGGACCCAAATTTTCACTTGCATTAAAATGTTTCTTATCCGTCTAGCAGTAAACATACTTATGCAGCTCCCCTGCCCTTCTGTGCAGCACAGACAAGAGACAAGGCTGGTATGTAAAGCCCACCTGGATTTTCATGGCAACTTCTTTCCCATTTTTCAAGCGTGCCAGGTGAACCTGACCAATTGAAGCAGCAGCAAAGGGACGTTCTTCAAAGGACTCCAGTTTATCCCTCCAGTTGGGGCCAAGATCGTTGTTGAGAGTTTTCTACAAATAAAAAGAAAGCATCAGGTTATAGGAAGTAAAGATTTAAGATCTTCGATATGGGAAATCATGTTCCTCTAAGGTGACTCACACAGCCTACAGTAGTTCTGAGTACCTATACCCTGCTTTCTAGATTGTATTCCCTTCCTCATCATTGCACACCATCACAAGGAGTGGCCCAGCCAGCAGTGCTTCCCTAGCACTAAGGTGATCGTGATCAGGACTGTGTGAGGCTCTGTTGCTCTGGCCTAAAGATCAGAGCTCTTGAGCACAAACACCACTGCCTTAGCAGTACAAATGTCCCCTTTTTGGTGCCACTTGTTATTTTCCAGAAAGTGAGCAAGTAGTTAGACGTTTCTGCTCTTTCATCATTCTGCCAAGCTGAAGAGAAGCAATCCAGGCATGCAAGAATGACTCCCTCAAGGCAATACTGACAATTAAACATCACAGCCTGCTTTAACAGCTTTTTTGCTACATTGCCAGACTGCCATATTTAAATTCTGGTTCTGCTCAGTGTCTTTCAGAAGGTAAGTAGTGCTGGCAATTCCTTTTGCATCACCCTTCACAACTTAATTTACAGAGGAGTATTAAAAAGAGAGAACATGTACGTTGGGGAAAGCAAAACTTAGTTTGCTTCATTTTTTGTGGTTCTTCTTGATGGTGCGTTAGATTTAACCAAAAAAAGTAAGGACAAAGTTGCCGTTAATTTTCCATCAGACTAAGGCTTGTAAGTCTGTCTCTAAAATTAGATGTAGGCACTTTAGACACTGGCTTAACATCTATGAGAAAGACAAGGGAGAAGAAACAGAAGAGGAGGCTACATTCAACAAGACCCTATAGCCATATTTGTATACAACGTCCTGTTCCATCACCATAATCTCCAGACCTTAAAAACCCCACATTTTTCCCCACTGTCTAGAGCTGAGCTTCAGTGTTTGGAGAGAAAAGGCAGCACATAATTGAGATAAGGAATCAGATGTCACCCACAACTGAAAATATGCAACATTTACTGAAGAATACTCTTAAAAATCCCCATCCACTTCCCTTACTGGGGCATGTCACAGGTGACATTTATTCTGTTATTGGCCCTCCCCCCTTGATAAGCAGGAAGGAATATTCCTCACCATCATCTGCTTTATCGGCATGAAATCAGCACTCTGACGGACACGCTCAAAAATCCTCTGGAGATGGGGGTTGATGAAGGCATCATCTGCCCAGGGAAAAGCACATGGCAGTCAGTGTGGGCACTGCATTCTCCAGTTCTTCAGCACACAAAGAAACACGCACCCGCATTCAGACAAGCCAGGTTGTCCCGCCCCCAAGGCGCACCCCAGTGAAGATTTTAGAAATAGTTCTAGTTCAGAAATTCTCCATACCCAGGCACAGCACCTGAGGCATGCTTCCTGAGGCATCATAGCTTTAGAAACGAGACAAACAGAAGTCCTGTACACAAGTAGCAAACATCTCCTAAGCTACCCTCCTGCTGCAGCAGGAGAAAGTTTTGTGCACCCCCTCCCCAATTACCAAGGGAAAGATAAAGCATGAATAGACTAGAAAGCACGCTGAGAAGCTTTCTATACTTTGGAATCAAGCATCAGTTGTCATAGTGCTCCCTGGCTTTGTCCAGCAGCGCTGCCAAGAGCGGGGAGGAGCTCTGCACAGCACAGAGGCTTTTGGTGTGATGGCAGGTTGCACAAACCCAAGAGCACAGTGGAGAGGCACAAGCCTCTCTCATCCACCACCCCGTCTTCTCACTGAGACCAGTACAGCATTCACAGGTCTAGGGGAGGCTGCTGTGTCATGGAAAGATAGGTCACAGAAGGAACCCTCTGGAGAGCCATCCCAACACTCCCAGGTTCATAGCGTAGTTTAATCCAGGTCGTTCTAAGGGGCAGCAGCTTCTCCAGGAAGCTGTGCGATGGTGAAACACCACTTACACCAGTATTGAATTCTTAGAGGAACCAAGATTCAGCATCTGCTACTGTAAACAACTACCCAAATGCAAAGCAGCTACAAGTGGTCAGAAGAAAACAGAGCTGAGCCACAAGTAAGTTATTTTAAGAGTCAGAAGGATTTAGCAAGCAAATATTTACACTCATAAGAAAGAGGAGGGGGAGGGGTATCTTGAAGATTATTCCTCTCCTTTGAGCAAAGGCTTCTACAACAGCCCAGAGAAAAGCCACCAGTTCTGGCAAGCTTTTATTTCATAAAGTCTTATGGAGGATGTAGATTTATCCGCTGCTCTCCCAACACTGCAAAAAGTCCAGGCTACCGGCCTTAATCTCAAGAACTGAACCTGCACATCCACTTGTGGCATTCAAATAAAAATCCCTCATTTCTCTGCATTTACAGATGCATGTACAACTCCAAGTCTGTCCCAGGAAACAAGAAACAAACAGCCACCTTAAAAGCACTGGGAAGAGGGGTGGAAAGGAATGGTGCGAAAGAGATACATAATGCAGAGACACAACATTAATGCCCAACGTTGTTTAGAAATTCCCACCAAAGCCATGAGCAACATTAAAAAAGTACTAACAAAACCTTACTGAGGGATCAACAGGAGTTTTTAAGAGGAGCTCCCATTCTGTCACTGCAAGTCAGAGATTAACAGGCTTTGCAGGAGCAGTGAGTAAAACTGCTGTTGGGACGTTATAGCCCTGCAGGACGGCTAGACATTGCATTTGTGTGCACGTTCCAAACACCGAAAGAAACTTCTGCTCTATCATCAGTGGTGTATCACTGCCAAGCCTCTGGCCATTATAAAGTCTATTCTCAAGGGCATGTGAAAATATTAGCCATCATGCTGTAACGTGATAACCTGCGCCTCCTAGGATAACTGTGCAGAGAGAGAAAGGACCTCACTAAAAGTGCCTCCTGCTCCCAAGAAGCCTTTTGTGTCAAGGTATCAGGGTTTGCCACAGGCATTTAGGATCAACTTCTGTTAGTTTGCTTATTGCTCACATCTGAAAAACTCACAAGGTATTTCAGTCTTTAGTCTGAGAGGGAATTCTTAACTGGGCCTGCTCGACCACCGCTGCTTTGTTCATTAGCACAACGCCAAATAGACAAGAAGCCTGCAAGTCCAAATTGACTGTACAGAAACTCGGCAGCAACGTTAAAAATCAGTCACGCTGCAGAGGCAACTCTGACAAAACGAGGCTTACAACATGCTGATGAACACGGTTATATGTCTTTGTGGCAAACCTGATGAGGCCTTACTGGAAAAAAAAACACAAAGCAAGAGTCAAGGCAGGGGACTCAACTGGCAAATACAGCTGCCTTTCCAGCACCTTCCAAAGCACATGCACTAGAACATGGGATGATTTGGGGCCCTCAGCATCCTTTCTGTGCATCACCTTCAGGGATGTGGGTGCCTAAAATCCACTGACCCCCAGAAGCAGACATCAGGGTTTTTAAGGACACTGCTTTGTAACTTCTGGGTGGTTTAGCTCATAGGTGCTCAGCTGCACCTGGACAAAGCCACGCAGAGTCCCTGTGCTCAATTAGCACACATTCCTGTTAATAGAAGAAGCCAATTCAAACTCGCCAGGCCACAGAGAAGCCCATGAAGTGGCAGGAACTGTGTGAAGGCCTCCTGTCCAAACAGCTAGCCCAAGAACTGGGTGCTCCACACTGTTGGAAGTGTCTAACCCATTTCACCACAACTGTCCCTCAGCAAGGTTACCAGAGGCCTGTGTTCTCGCCAGGGACTGAAGCGCTCCACACACTCATCACAAGAGTCAAATGAGGGCTGGGCAGCGCCACTGAGGTTGCTAAAGGCCTGTATGTTCTTGACACCCAAGTGAAGTCAATCCGCAAGTGTTTGACGCTCCTGCCAGGCCTCAGTAACATTAGGAGACAGCAGGCAAGTGTCAAAAATCCAGAGCATTTCTGCTTCTCAGAGCTGGCCTTTCACAGCTATTCTATCTTCACTCACATCCAAGTCTAGGGCAGCTGTGACCAGGCTCTGGGCACACATCAGGTCAACTCAATAGCACGTTAAGAATTTTAACTAAATCCCCACCTATGGTAGGCAAGTTTACTTCAAAGCTGATTTCCAGACACAGCTCACTCACCCCGCATACCAGACGCACTGGCCACAGAAAGCCAGGAGCAGAAGAGCTCCTCCTGGATCTGCACTGTGAACCACCAGTCACTGGCACCTGGCAGTTTCTAGAGGGTGAGAAAACAGCATATGGGTGGTAGCCTTTGAAAAGCAGGTGCTGCCTCCCACCTAGCTTTGTTAATGTTGCCATCAGCCTGGCACGCACCTAAAACAAATGATTAGCAAATGAAGAATGATGAAATGCCACAATCAGGACTCTCTGGAACAGGGAGCTGGTCTTGCTTTATTGGCTAGCCCGAGCTATTTAATACAATACTAGATCCAACCTCATCAGTCAACACCTACGAAAATTCAGGTAGAAGCCCAAGCCAAGCAAGCCAAGTACTTCAAACATTCAGACACTGACTCAGTTTCAGTGACATCTTGAAAGCTATTTCCAGACAAGTGTAAAAGCTATTTTTGGCTGGTTCTCTCCTTCCCTATCAAGTTGGGCAGGAAGGTGAAGTGGATAGATCCAGATAAGGTTTGAATTCGGCACACCTGCTGTCTTCCAGGAGTAAGCTAACAGTGGAGTGCAGACCCTGATACCACTCATGCCTTCACCTGTGATCACTGAATTCAGAGACCAATGGAGTAAGCGCCAGTTTGAAGTCTCCTCAAGATGGAAACAAGTTTGATAAAATTTATCAGCTGTACCGGCCTTTATGGCAAAGCTTCAGTGCCAACAAAGCATGTAAACCATAAACATGTTGTAATGGGAGAGGGCTGTGGATATAACCTTGACCACTTTTGGTGAACAAAGAACAGGATCACGTTCTTATCATCATCCTCCTTTCTAGCTGGATACCTGTGTACAGAATGTGATACAGCTCTGCTTCTCAACAATTGCTTTTAATACAGGCATTAAAATTCACAGAGAGCATCACCTTCTTTTCAACCAGTTTCACTTGACTGCCTGACACAACAGGGGCATTGGGAAAGTGGTGGTATATAGTGCACACATATAGTTATTTTACACTTACCCTGAATGCTTAACATCTGTCCCAGCTTCAGTGCTGCTCCCCTGACCTTGCACAAGGTTCTCACGATTCTTTCTGCATTGGCTTCTGACAGGAACGGGCTGGAATCCATCACCGCTTTCTTTCCTGAGGAGAGAAAGTATATGGATGAAGAGCACCCTTACCTCAGTGAGCTCAATCCATTGTGTTAGTCCACATTCAACAGATTTGCGCTTCCTCAGAGAAATCCAACTAGGACTACACTCAGTGCCTTCAACCAGGGGCACAGACCACACTTGGACACGCGTGTCTTGCACTGACTTTGACATTGCTGGCTTGAGGGCCAACAGCAGCAAGTCCCAGCAGTGCGGACATCCGCAGAGGTTATAGAAACTGTCCAGGATCCTGAGCAGATGTTGGTGCTTGAACTCGCTGTGCCAGCTAGCTCAGCCTAAAACACTACATAAAGGTCTCCCAAGTCTCCCACCACAGGCTGCAGCATAGCCATAACCACAGAAGAGCAGTAGGGGTGAGCCACAGCTAAGAAAGAATCGTCAAAAACTTTGACGGCACACTGGGATAGACGGAGAACGCACCGGTACTTCTTAGGGTGGGAGAAGGGACTCACACCAGCACCAAACCTCCTTTCTAATAGCAAATAGTTCTTGCACAGAACAGATTCATACATAAACATACATTGCTGTGCAATTGCACATCCAGAGTGTGCATTAGGCATCTGTAAAGACCAGATGCAACCTTCACATCTCCAAGCCCACAATAACATTCTTTTCTAATCAAACTGAAATTTACCGTCTGCCAATGCATAGGCAAAACAAACTCCACCAACACCATAACCCCAAAACACCACAGCTGCATGTAGCATTTCGAAAAAGCAGCAGATTATGAATGTGTGATGAGGTTAATCAAGCTAGTCAAATCCAGGGAGGCTGGAGGTAGTCCTCACAGGAGAAGCCCAGCAGGACCTCTCATCTGTAATACTGTGTTGTTCTTGAACAATTATACTGGAAAGGAAATTAAGTCTTGTTGTCAAGATTGCCAACCTTTTTCCCTTTTATATGCTTACCACGAGCTTATGGGCAGCTTGCTAGTGAGAAAGATGCTGCCTTTCGACAGAAGAACATCTCAATGTAGCTAGTCACTTGTTCTGACTGCGCATAGAGGCCATGCAGGGAGGAGGCCAAACCCTTCTGCCTTCACCCCCATCAGCAGTCATCAGCTTGCACAGAAAAAAGCCCAAAATATACAAACCCACACATTCCTGTCCCCAAGAACAGGTAAAGCCTGATGTCTGACAGGCTCACTAGGTGGTCATTGCAACCATCAACACACCAGCCCCAAGCATGCAACAAGTTTTTTAGGTGGCATAAGAAGCACTTCCCCTTCAGTTTGTTTTGTTTTGGTTTTTTTTTTTTTTTTTTCTTTAAAAGGGAGAGGGAAGGAGACCCTGATTCCACTTTGTGGTCCCTTTGGGAGAAGCAACCCAAAACTCCTTCTCCAGGGCAATGCCCAGTAGGGCAGGCAGGCACCCGCCAACCACTTCTCTTGGGGCTGCAGATCAGTTCCTCCTGATAGAGAGCCAAGCAGGAGGAAGGTCAGGTCTTACAGCCAGGCTGCAGGGCCCACAGTTGGTACGCTGAACTTGGAGCTACATTTTTTTTTTTTCTTTCCCCAACACTTCAGAGCAAAGGGTACTAAGGATGGAACAGCTGAAGCCCCCATACAGAACAAGCAAAGCCTAAAAGGCACAGCAGCTGCAACAGGCCTGAAGATCTCAGGCAGATGGAAATTACTGGTGTGTCCTATAGGGACTACGGCAGCAAGAGATCCTCTCCATCTCCAGCTGCCTCTCAGGAAGGCATACAGACGGAGCTCAGACTGGCCAGGGGACAGGAAGAAGAACTGAGTCAGACTGAAGTGGCTGCTGTCTAAATTCTGGTGGCCACACAACTTGGTAGCCACACAACTTGGTAGCACTTTCTTGAGGTGTTAAGCATGTTACTGATCTGACACCCTTCTGCCCCTGCAAGCAGCTGGCTTGATACAGAGCTTTCCCTAGATAACCAATACCACTGGCCATGCACAGAGGTGCCAAGCACTGCCCTCCCCTGTCCTTCAGCCCCCCTCCCTTCCCTTTACCTATTTTGTGGGAAAGCAGCAAGATGGCACCGCATGTGGGACATCTATCTGTACTAATCCCTCTCCTAAGTAAAGAACATACGTGGAAAGGAGAGAGGAATAAAAGCACCAGGAGGGAGTACACAGGACAGCTATCCTGCTCTTGAGAGCAAGATGCAGAGAAGGAGGGACACAGAAGTCACCATTTGCATCACACAGAGCAATCCTCACAGCACATTTTGCTCTGGATCCTGGATGTAAGGAGTCCGAGAGACTGAATAGATAAAGCTGCCCAGGGCAGAAGAATCTGGCTTTGCCCACTTGAAGAGCTGACTTTGGAGAGTAGGGTGCTTGGAGCCACTTGGCAGAGCTCTGGCTCTCAACAATCCCATCAGGAAAACTCTGTATCCTTAGCAATGATGAGGCAAATAATCCCTTGTATGAGCTCCATCAGACACACAGGAGCTAGGGAAAGTATCGAGTCAAAGCCCTACCTTCCTGCACACCACCTGCACACAAAAACACCCTCCTTTGAGTCTGCAGCGGGATAAAGGAGTTAGTTAATGATTAAAGTCACCTCCAGAAGCCAGTGAACCCTGACAATTTTAGACGAGTCTTATCAGAGAAAGAGCCAAACACAGGCACTCCCCATCCTCTCCTCCTGGTGTGTTTCTCATTGAAGCCAAGGCCACAAGGGCACTACCTGATCACCAGGCAGCCCAAGAGCACATAAAGAGCTGTCGCTTGTTTATGTACTTTGCTAAAAGTGGGCATGAACAAGAAAGTGACCTGAAAACAGGAGTCAAAAGCATGATTATGTAAGTGGCAACTGAAGAGGAAAAAAAACACAGAGAAAACAGACATAGGCTTCCAAGGCTACGGGCAAAGGACGTGGGGATAAAACCCAGCACAAGTTTGCGAAAAAACACGCCAGTTTTCAGTAAGTTAATGTTTTTCCCAAAGGCCGCAGGTACCTTTTGATGCTACAAACAGTTTCCTCCCCATCTTAAGATCACAAAGTTGGGGTTTTTTTTTTTAAACCTACTTCATCAGGGAAGCAAAAAAAGGCAAACAGAAGTCACATCTAAACAAGCCGTGGCAACAAGGAGACTTCAGACATGAACAGTCCTGCAGCCACAGAACCTGGAGACTGTCAGCTCTTCCCCAGCAGTGGTAGCAGGCAGATGCCCTCAGGAGAGCTCAACCCATGTCTTCCTTTCTAAATACAGAATCGGCATAAACCTTTCCAAATCTGTGTGCGTCTCACAGCTGTAGCACTGCTTTTCCACCTCCTTTGCTACCGTCAAATTGAAAACTAGCCGCTGGAACCTTGCATGTATTTGTTTTTAGGACCATCCATCACACAAACTTTGGGGCAAGGGAAGAGTCAAGAATATAGCCTAAGCATTTGGGACTGAAAACTCGAGGAGACTGCATTACTCCTTTTCATAAGGAAACAACTTTACATTCAAACCTAGGCCAGCTGCCAGCCCTCCGGGGCTCTGCCCAGCCTGGCATTTGCAGAGTGCCTAGTAGAACAGCCCAGTACAGGTCATTAATAAGTTACAAAGTTGACCTTGAACCCAGAATCTCTTTACTAGTAATGGCAGCTATTTATCTGGGCACTCTTTCATTTTTATTCCAGGAAATTTATTCTACCCTCCTATTCTCACCCCATGTCAGCCTTCCACTTTAGATACACCCTCCAAATACTGAGACTGCCATCAAGGTCACCAGTGACCAAGGAGGTTATTTTTAATTGGCTACATCAGCCAAGAAAATTCCCACTGGAAATAAAGTACAGCCATCCTCCTTTTAAAAAATAAGATGAACCAAACCACTTAAAGAACTTCATGAGGGCAGCATTAGGCCCTCAAGCCCTTAAAAAAAAACAAAACCACAAAGACACACAAACAACAATACACCAAAAAAATCCCCCCCAACAACCCTGCACCTACTCACAGGAATTTGGCAGCAGAATTTATGTCCAGGAAATTAGGCATGGATGTAGAAGGGAAAAATTCATGAACTCTTGCATGAGCCTTTTTTGTAATAAATCCTTTAAGTAGTTAATTGTTTATGGAAACAGACAATCCAAGGCAGAGAGAGAAGGGCCCTGTGGCTACTAAACAAGGATGGGGAAATCGAGCGGGAAAAGACAGATCAGCACTAGAGCAGTTGCTAGAGAATGTGCAGGAGAGTAGACATTTGTGGTCCCTCCATTTAATAACAGCGATGGAAAGAAGTACAAGCCCTGCTACTAGGATCACTTGTAGCTCCGGAGTTTCTGGCTTGTGGTTTTGCGACTAAAGGACCGTCATTTCAAGCTCCATTTTAAAGGTGTGAAGACACTTTCTGGGCTGGACAAGAGGACGGTAGGCAAGAGAGGGCTCTTCCCTGTCTCTCCTGGATGCCAGTGAGAGCACGAAGTTCTTAGGCATGCCTTTGGGCATATACACATCCCACTTGTTTAAGTTTGAAGTGCCAAGAAGTTACTATTAATATTGCAGCAGTGGGGAGAGAAAAGACATCTTGTACCAGCTTCCAGAGAACAGGACAATATGTCATTCTCAGAGACAGGTCTTAGCCCAATCTTATGGTGCTGGCAGCCAGAAAACTTGGACACAAATGCCTCAAGCTGAAATCATGAAAGGGGTACAGAGGTATTTTTAAAGAAATATAGAAGTACCTATGTCAAGAGATTTCCCTTAAGAACAGCTAAGGCTGGTACTGCCAGAACAGCAGTAAGAAAACGGGATCTTGGACTCAAAACTGTGTCCTCTGCCATGCATTTCTCTAGGAGCAGAGCCCATGGAAGGGAGTTCTCATCCACATAGCCTTACCCACCACCGTCAAATCCTGTGGGAAACACATCCAAGGACACTAGCTAGAGGCTGTAGCCGAGTCACCTGGAGACTTGCTTGTGTCCTTGGCCTGCGAAGCTCCAAGTGAGTATGAGGGCTGAAATAGTGTCTTACTTCTGCCTCACCTCAATACTTGCTGCTCTTGGCTCATTCTCAGTCCCAATATCCGTCTCCTTTACAGTGTAACCACTGCTCCAAGCTCTTATCTAAGCAGACATGACAGCAAGAGGGGAAATGCAAGAATAAAAGCAAGCCAGCTAAAATAAAAGCCAGGTCATTTTCTAACTCCCTTGCCTAGCATTGAAGTCAGGAGTTCTCATTGCCTTATTCTTTAATTAATATTTGTTCAAGAAAATTACTCTTTACAAAACATGACTCAAACCGTAGAGCAGGCTTCTGGCACCAAGTTATATTACAGGAGAAAACAATAGTTTTCCTAGCAAGAAGAAAAAAAGCCTAAAGGTGCAATTACTTTATTACAAGGAAAGTGTTTGTTGACCTCTAAAGAAAAAAAACAACCAACCAACCACAAAACCAAAAACCCCACACCTAATCCTTTCTCACACTGTAAGGAAGAGAAACAAAGCTCATGCTATTCCCTCAAATTCCATAGCTCTACAAACTCATGTTTTCACTTAGGGGCGTGCCCAATTAGAAAAACAATCTGGCAAGCAGAGAAAGTTGTGCAATTCCTCCATTTAAAGCAAAGCAAATAATCAGCTTCCAACAGGTATGAACAACCTGTCAAATATCACAAGGGCTGAACGCAAAAGCCTTCAAGGATTATCTGCAGGATGGGCCACGTTTGCCTGAATGCATGCTTTTAAATCAAAGCAAGGAAACCCTCCCAGCCTCAAACACCTCAGGCCGTAGAAAGAAACGACAACTCTTTGCCAAGGATCCTTTTTCTCTGCTGAGCTGCTCTGCATTGCCTAGTTGTACAGGAAATACAAAGGTCCAAGTATTAAAAAGTAGCGTCCTGGGTGGCACACACAACCCCTGGCCCCCCACCACAGGGAATGTGTTTCATCTAATGGGGTGTTCGTTTTTTTGGTTGGTTGTTTTCTTTAGGGTTCTCCTCCCTCCAAATTTCTTCAGCCACTCCAGTACCTCCTGGAATAGAGATTCCCACTATCTCAGCCTCCATCCTTCCCCCACCCCAAAAGACGACCAGGGAGAAGACAAACTGGCCTTGTAGCAGAATACTAATGGCCGCAGAGTAAAATGACAAGGACACAGCAGTTATCATTATCTCAAAGCAATGCTTCTGAACCAGGAACAATTTGACTTGATTTTTACTTCTAGCTGCAAGTCCTTACGCCTTTCATCAGTTCCCTCCAGTCACTGGAAATAAACATAGTAACCACACAAAGATACTGTCCAAACCAGAGAGACCAGCTGAAGACCGAACAGCCTGCAATAACTGTAACAAAGAACTTTACATTTTGCAGTATCCCACCAAAGCTTTCCCTGGATAAGAAATAAGTGAATGGAGTCCTAAGCTTTAGAGTTATCTCATGTTTTCTAGAAAAGAACACCATGTAATTTTTCTGTGCCCTAAACCATTCACCCACACATAACCATTCAGTATCACTGTATTTTACCAACACATAAGCTTAGAAGAAAGCCACCATGACATGGTCAGGTACAACTTAGGAACATTTTACCTCCAACTTCAAACAAACTGTGAAGAAAACAGGATCGGGTTGATTTGCACGTCACAGCTTTTGACCTATGATGAGAATACTTTAGAAGAAGGCAAAATATAGATGCTGGAAGTAGATAATTGCCATTTAATGGGTACATAAAGTGTTTTGTCTCTCAAGAGAGCAGCCATCTTCCAAGTTCCTCCTAGGCAGAACATCCTTAAATTTCAAACAGACTGCAACCACTAACAATGTTTTCAGACATTCGGGTTCATCTACGGTTTCTGTACTGGTAGAACTACATGGTTTCACTGAACAGTTTAATAAAATTGTTAGGCTAAGACAATCCACGAGTGGGCACAGGGACAGTATTCAAACCTATGGGTGGCTGTGGAAAAGCTGTACAAATTGTGCTGGCATAAACTCATTCTCTTGCATAGAATCTGAACTCTGTCCATGTAGTGAGACTGTGGTGTACTTTGACAGAAGACTCTGGAGGGAGAGAAGGATTATGTTAAAAATAGAAGAACTACTCATATCCCCCCTGTTACTCTGACTGCCTCACCGTCTCAGCTTTCAAAAGACTAAAATCTTGCAAATGCAGGTAAACTGTGTCTGGGGGAAAAGAGAAAAAAAAAAAAGAGGGAAAAGAAAGAAAGAGGATGTAGAAAGGGCTTACCATTGCGTTCCTCAGGTCTAAGGCTCTTCTTTGCAACTTCTGCCAATGCCCCAATGCCAAGACCAACAGCTAGTCCTTTAAAATAAGGAAAAAAAGACCCGGTCAGAATGAAAAAACCTTCTGAGCCACAGAGGCATTTTTTTGTAATTAACTTTAAGCCACACAGTCAAACACACAGCAGCAAAACAGCTTGATTAGAACATCCTCGCTTTTGCAATGGAGTCATCTTCAAGCTTGACACGGAACAGTTTTCTCCCGTACTTCTTCAGCCCAGCATGCCAGCCAGATCTCATAGGCTAGGCCAGCCTGGGATGGCTGGCTTTTATAAAGCATGTCAAAAACTGCTACTCAGAGCTCTGTGCTCTGGCTGAGGTCCTGCCGTAGACTCAAATTGTGGAGTTTAGAAGGGAAGGAAAAAAAAAATAATCTCACAAACTTGGTTCTCAAAGTATAGTTCTCAGGGAAGAAGAGAATCCTCCTCACTCCCCACCATGCCACAACAGTAAGGTGAAGCAAAACTGTATTTAGATGAAGCCGCTGCCAGTAGAGTTCAAGGCTCTGTGACCCCACTGTCTAAGCATTCAGGTTTATTTGTGCTTATTAGCTGTCTGACTTCCACGTACTCCTTTACTATGATGAACTGAAACACGTTTTTTCTGAGGCCCACCTTATGCAAGTAGTGTTGTAACCTGCAAGTCCAAGGAGCTGTGCTGGGGAGTGAGCCCACACAGCAACAGTAAGACCATGAGACCAAACACTAGCGCTCCGCATGCACTATCCCCCTTCCAAGCAGGGAATTCTAGGGCGTTGTCTCACGGCCACAGATTAAGCTACAACTACAAAAGAAGTGTTATCTGCCTCCACTAACCTGACTAAAGCCACTGAAGATTAAATAAGACATAGATCTAATCATGCAGTAATCTGTACTACTAAAGGTCTCGCTGCCTTCCCAGTTTCAAAGTATTTATTTTTCTGGATAATAAGTGACATGGGCAACCAGAACAGCTGGTGCTCCTTCACATCTGCTCAGCAATGGTGCATCCTGCCATGCCGTACTCCTACACTGCTAGCAGTACTGGGTGGGCATGTTTTCCAAGCAAAAAATGAACATCTATCACTAAGAAACAAGCAACAATTCAAAGCTGTATTTCTTATCAAAGCAATGCCAAAACTTGGGTGTTTTCCCTGCATATCCAGGGGTTAGAAAAAGCTACCACTCCCCCCAAGTCTCAGTCGCTCACTTTACTCCTTTATTCTTACTAAGCTATTATCAGAAGAACTATGAAATTAGGGAATTTAAAAATGGCCTAAAATCCTCATGGCTATAACTCCACCTACTAACAGCAGTACTAAGGATCATTTTGACCCTGAACATCAGGAACATATTACGTTCTCCTTTATTAACCTGAATTTCATTCACTGTGGCATTTGGAGCATGCACAGCTCACACAACAAAAACCAGTGTGGAAAACTTCATCCTTCCTTATCTTACAGACCAGACTAACACTCTAGGGTTCAGAAAGCAAGTACTAGACAGGAGGGTTCAGAGCCACAACACTTATTTCCTGAAATGCCACCAGATTTGAATTCCAGGCCTCTTTTACACAGCCACCCATCTGAAAGGCTGCGGTCTAGGCAAGTATTATTTGAACACAAATAACACTGTGTACTGGGTCTAGCGGAGATAGGAGTTAGTTTTCTTCATAGCAGCCTGTATCATGCTGTGTGTTGCATTTGTGACTAAAAGTCTTGATAACAAACCAATGTTTTAGCTGTTACTGGACGGTGTTTGCATAGCATCGAGGCTGTTTTCTTTTTCCCCACTCTGCCCCTGTAGCAAGTAGGCTGGTGGTGGGCAAGAGGCTGGGAGAGGACACAGCCAGGACAGGTGACCCAAATGGATCAAAGGGATATCCATACCATATAGCGTCAGGCTCAGCAGTAAAAGCTTGAGGAAAGGAGGATGAAGAGGGGAAAGGTTTGGGGTTTTGGCATTTGCCTTCCCAAGTAACTGCAACAGTCACTGAGGCCCTGCTTCCCAGGGAGCAGCTGGACATCTGCCTGCCCACAGGGAGTAGTGAATGAATTCTTCTTGCTGCTTTGCTTGCACGTGGAGCTTTGCTTCACCTATTAAACTGCCTTTATCTCAGCTCCCGAGTTTTCTCGCTTTTGCTCTTCCTATTCCATACTGCTGTGGGCGGAAACAAGTGAGCAGCTGCATGGGGCTTAGCAGTCAGCCCTTCACCTGCTACCAGGAACAAGTCACCCCTCCAAAGAACCTGCACAGCTGTAGAGAAGTACTCTCCTCCTCCAGGCCACTAGTCTACTGACCTTGCACAAGTCACTCCTGACATCCTTCATTTTTCTTGACTGCAAGATGAGTATTTCCGCCAAGATTAATCATTTTGGGACAATTTTCAGCATCACTGAACAGCCACGGTTCAGCACCTTGGAAAATAACATCCCTGAGCACCTCTAGAAAGTCACACTCCTGCATTTTACACTTTATGCAGACAGATTATTTCGGGTCTGGAAAATACCACTTGGTTTTATACCAGCAGAGTGCCTCTTCAGACATTTTCCAGGCACCTCCAGCACCCATTACGCTTCAAACCAAGCTCATCAAGAGATGATCTGGCATCAGTTTTCTTCAGGAAGAATCCTCTTGCTCAGCAACTGACACAACAAAACAAACAGGATACTGAATGGGCCGTTACCACCCTGCTCAGCCTGCCAAGCACAAGGGTGGGCGAGACTCTCTCCTGGAGCAGCCTGGGCCCTGGTTTCGCTCATGTCAAACACCACACAGAACACGTTGCAAGCTGCAGATTGTTGTGCATCAATAGATTTCCACTAGCTTTCTGAGCATTAAACGCTCACCAGAAGAAAGCCACGCTCATTTGTTACTCACATGACAATCTGAATCCTGTAGTTGTCAGTCCTGTATATGGTTTAATAGAATACCTCAAGAGGTTAGCTTTATTTTCTTTGCAAAATTGCTACAATCACATTAGATCTAGACTTCACTACAAGCTTCCTGAACTTTATTGCAAAAGGAACTTATTATATCATTAAAATAATAAACTTACAAACCAGGAATATGATTAAGGGAGACAGAAACATGAAATGATGCAAGGAAGAGAGAATGGAAATAAAGAAAAGATCAAGAAACCATGTGGGTGGAACTGATGACCCATCAGGCTACAAAACAAGCACGGAACAAAAAACTGCAGAAAAATCTGTTTTACCAATCCAACCTTGGGAAGAAAAAATAAAATAAAAAAACAAGGATGATATTTAGTACTATAAATACAGCTACAAGCAGTCATTCCAGCTGCTGCAAGAAGCAAACAAAAATACATATGAAGGACAAAAAAGTTCAGTAGAGGATCTTGTGCTGATTACAGAGAAACATTAACTCAGTATTACATGCAAGCATTGGAGAAAATTATCTTGAATCTTTCCAGCAAGATGTTCTTTGCTCCCAGAAAAGGTGAGAAGCCAGGCAAACTCTGCAGTCCAAGTATTTCTGCCTCCTGTTACTAATTTGTCCATCACCCACCAGAGTGTCCTGACACCACAGCTGAGAGATCAACATTCCCTATAACACTGGGGGGGACAACAAAAAACACACGAAGACAGGAGGAGGAATGATTCAAGTATGAATGGGCTCACGCCAATAGCATGGGAATTCAGCTATCTGAACTCCAGGAATAGCTACATGAACTCTGTTTTTGACTGCCTCAACGTCTTTCCATCTTCTCCAAGTCTAAAACAATGTTGTTCTAATATGGAAATAAAGAAAAAAAGTGAGTTTTATCCCACCAAGAAAAGTCAGAGTCAAATGCTAGTTTGACTGGTGTGGAGGTGGTAGGGGAAGAATCCGCCTCAACCATTATATTTCTCACAATGGCTTCCTGGGGTCTTCCAACGAAGACGGCACCCCAAAGCACACAAGAAACAAGTCTTGCACAAAATTTTACCTTACACTCCCTCGTGGATATGGAGCAGCCTCCTGCTCTTAATTATTTTCGACACAATGCCAAGAGGCAACCAGTACAGCAGGAAATAATCACACCCCTGCCCCACTATCCCTTATTCAATTCTGGTCATTTGAATGTCCTAGGAAGCAAGGACAGAGCTGGGTCACTACTATTCCACAGGTTAACAGTGACATCACCTGCAAAAGGGGGGGATGTCATCCATCCAGCTGTTAACTATCATCCCTCAGCAGCAGTAGGTGCTCCCAAAAAACAATAATGTAATTGGAGATTCTCATTAAATCATCCCACATCTTGTTTCTGATTTCTGTTGAAAAGGCAAGAGAAGAGGAAATGTGTGAGAGAGAACACACCATGCAGGCACAGGGAACTTCCAACTGACCTACTACTGAGCTTTGAAACACTTAAGTTTACTTCAAGCTTATCTTGCCTTCTCAAAAAAAAAAAAAAGAGTTGGATTGGATCTTAGGAAGGCAAAAAATCAATTCTCATCTCAGTTGGAAAATGCCTCCTATGCCCTTATGTGACTCCCTTAAATCAGCCTTGCTCCTCAGCTTGCAGGTATTTCTAAAAATTGTACACATTACCTCTTGCATCACTCCTGTGAGCAATGCCCAGAAAGGATGCACAGCGAGGACAGTAAGTAGCTAAGAGAAGCACACACGTACTACCATCCCCTGGCTCACAATCTAAGAGGAAAACAGTCAACCATAAGCCAAAGCTTACCAACTTCAGAGCAATCAAAAACGGGTAAAAGTCAATGGCGAACCACAACATTTGAAATCAGCTAATGTTTCCTGGTTTAAGCATTTAAAATGCTTCATAAAGACACAATTTGGAAAGAACATTTCTCATCAGATAAGAGCCAGTCAGGAAAAGCCATACTAGAATTAGCTGACAGGGTTTTACAATTGCTCTGGCTCTCTCAGGGCCATGTGCAGACTGGAAAAAGGACTCTAAACTTGGAGCAAATAGCAAGCAGGAGCTGCTCCGCACTATAAATGGGGGCCCTCTTTCCACGCGGTTCTGGAGGCTGTTTAAAAGCTCGTGTCAGTCTGGATCAAGATCCGACCATGAAGAAGTACCCATTACAGATAGTCCTTCCCATGTGGGGCTGCCCACACTACTTTAGACTCGCCACACTCCCAGAAACCTTCTTCAAGCATTACCCAGCCTACCCAAATATCACCAAGGGATTTCTTAAATTGGAAAAACCCTACCTATAGGCCACAGCTGCTGTTTGTTAGCCAACATAGTGACAGTGGTATTTCTCTTTGCTGTTGCAGGGAAAAATTCAGAGGGAAAGATAAGCGATGAATGCTAGCAAGAAACGGGAGAATCTGAACACCATTTTTGCAACACAGTGTTCCCCTAAAAGCAGTCTTGAAAGCAAGAGCTCTGTCTTGCCAGCGATTTCAATCACATAAAACAGGAAACTGGAGGAGAAGGAAGACCAAAAAATAGATGACACACACAGATATGACATGGGATACTGCTTATAAACAAGCATTTCTTTCTTACTCTCCCTTTGTGGTTTTGGTTTGGTGGGGTTTGTTTTGTTTTTTTAACTTGCAGTTAGGCAGGTAGTTATATTCCCCCTTGAAGCATGAGTCAGCCTTTCCTCATGCAACAGCCTTGGGTGCCAAGAGCTAGAGCATACAGCGACAACACTGGAACTCAAAGTTCACAGAAAATTTGGTCATCTGCCACTTCACATCCACCAGCTGTCAGCAAGCAGCCACAGATAAATTCGGAAGATGACAGCTAGAAGTGCTGTGACACTTTCCATAAAAAAAAAAAAAGAATCAAGGCTAGATTACAACAGAGACCTTTATGCTACTAGAGCTTAAAAATAAAGAAGGCAAGTTAGTTTTAAAGTGATGCCTTATTACTCCAAAAAGCAGATCATGAATGTTGCTTCCATTTCAGGAATACTAAGCATGCTGAGAAGCCAGAGCACCTGCAATGAACTACAGGGTTAGAGAGAATTGACCAGCATTAAAACCTTATGATATCACAAAACTCCCTTGCTGCTTATTCCTGCACTGCATAGAATCGGTGCCCTGCCCTCAACTCCTCCTAGTGTGCACATTACTCTGACAAAGATACACACAGACAACGAATAATTGGTTTTTTTATATAGTAGTCGATACAAATGACATTTGACAGGCTATTTTTCTTTCTTCTGGGATCTGTAACACAAGGATGTCTACTTTGCAGATGTGCTTCTCTATCAAATTTTGTGGAAGAGAATCACAAGAGCCACAAGGGCCTAACATGCTACTTGGGAGAGACTGTTCACAACCTAGATAGGCTACTAGCATCTCAAAACACTAGTCACCAAAAAAACCCAACAGACTACTCATCTAATGATTAGCTATGTAAGACTAGCTGTGATCATCTTTTCCACCTGTAATACCGTGATAGTTCCCTTTTTCTCAGGAACATTTAAAAGTCTTTTGATGGTTTTGGATGTAAGACATTAGATAAACACCAGCTGTTAATACTACTGAAGATATTTAGCTGCTTTTTAACATAGTAAGTTCCATTGTGCAAATAAAATTCACATAGGTGTCAGCTTGTTTGATCTTAGAAGCTCAGGCTTTACATCCTTCCTGGGAGAAAGTGGTTTATAAGCAATGGCCAAGTAAATCAAACCTTGACTATTATCATCTCCCAACCCTTAAAACTCAATATCGGAAGGATATGTTTTATATTTAACCACTGTTGAGAGAAGTAGCAAGGATAAGTCTGGGAAAAAATTATTTAATATAACAGCTGCTTCAGCTGTCTATGCTTGACAGTAACAGCAGACTGTAAGGAGAGTTTCCTCAATAAAGTGAAATCACATATGCAGGACTGGGGCATTTGTACAGACTGGAGAACAACCTGCACCTCGCTCTCTCCCTCATAAAAACAGCCAGCCCAGTATGCGTTACCATGAAGATACACAGTTCTGCTATGCACTCCCAAATCATCTGCCCTACACTCTTCAGAGTGACTTTCCCCCCCAACCCCCTATTTCAGAACAGGTATACAAAAAAAAAAAAACTAAGCTGCAGGAATATATCAGCCTGCTGCCTTAAGACAAAAGAAAACCCATGCCAACACTGTAGTTTTTCTTTACAGGTCATTTGGTGAATGGATCTGAAAGGTCCGTTTAGGTGGGGAGCTTTTTTCTTTGCCATACCATCACAGTAGCAGTTAGATATGATAAAAGAGTGACAGATAACTGGATTCAAAGCATAACTTAATTCTGACTAAAGATCAAGATCCCTAATTGCAATGAAAAAGCCCAAATCAAGCTCTGAGCTAAGAAGCTGTTTGTGGAAAAGCACTTTCCTATTAGCAAGCTCAACCAGAAGATAGAACCAACTAATGCTTCAGCAGGAGCACTGTCATAAACAGCCATTAATCAGTATGTGCAAGCGTAGTGACTTCACAAATGTGGGTGTGCAAACTGACCTCCAAAGTTGGCGAGCCGTCCGATCCTTGTGACAGGAACTTTCCTCTCCCGGGCCCGCTCACTGAGCTGCAGCAGAAAGAGGGGGAAAGGAAAACAAAACAGAAAGAAATCCACAAATGAACTGGGCATATGGTCAGATACCTGCGAATTCAGAGTGCAACTCTGAAAGCACTTCAACTCTGTGCTACGGAAAGCTTTTCTTGAATACCGAGTCTTGTATACATTGAGATTTTCAAGTGAACACACTGCAGAACAGACACACTGTGAACTGAAACATACACTAAGCAGAGGAGTGGAGGAGAAGGTGGGACCGATAGAAAAGCTGACAACCGTGTTTAGAAACCCCATTTTTACTTTCACCTCAGCAGCCCTTATATTTTCAACTTGGAGAAGCAGCACACTGCCAACCCAAACTCCCTTCCACGCATGGAATTAAAACTCATGGAAGGTTATCAGGTTCACAGTACTGTAGATAATTCCCACGTGTGCAACAGCTGGAGAAGCAAAGCATACAGTTACATCAATGCAATATGCCAGTGAGTGAACCCTCAGTAGCATCTGATACTGGGTTTGGGGAAGGAGGCAGAAGGTCAGCGCAGAAGGCAAGTATCTCCACTATGAATATTGCTGTGGGCTTTCTGCGTTGCCTCACACAAGGGCATGAAGCCCTAAAGCAACAATTGTGAGCTATGCTACTCTCCAATCTACTAATGCCCAGGGCAATGTTCCCTCCACTTCTAGGACTGCAATACACAGTACAGGAAGCCACAGCCTTCACTGAGAGAAGCTTAGGTCCAATTCATTCTTCCCAGCCGTAGCAACACAACTAGCTAAAGGGGACAGTGCCCTTAAGGAGAAGACAGACTCTTTAGGTCAGTGTTCAAACCTTTGTATCCCTACAGCTGCCCCCACCTACTCAACATTTTACCCCCAAAACTGGCGTGAAATACAGACCCTTCCTTACTGTAATGTGCATCATAAATACATTGAATCCTCATAGTCCAGTGAATGAAAGGAGAACTCTTGTTAATAGAAAGCTGGAGTCTAACCCTATGTATGCTTTTTAAACGTTCTCTCATATCAGAATATCTGATACAGAGGGGGTGGGTGTGAAAGGAGAGCCTGAAAAGCTACTGACAGAAACATCACAGAGATCAGAGTTAGGGAGCACAGACACTTCCCTCTTTTGCCTCCACAAAAGGGAACAGCAGAAGAGGAAGAAATGAGAAACACTGGAGAAGGTGAGTAAGGACAATCCAGTATAGAAACCATAGCACGAAGAATCCCCTATTAAAAAAAACAACAACAACATACCATCTGCTTGTAGGGTTTCTGCTCTGAACCTGTTTTAGCCTGTCTGGCTTTATCAATATCTTCCGCTGTTAATCCACTAACAGAGGAATGGTCTTGGTGAAAAGCCCTATTTTGTCCAAAAGCAGCAGCAAAAGGATTTCCAGGGTCCCTAAAGCCTCCAAATAACCTTGCATCCATTTTGGGAGGGAAAGGCTTCTGACCCATGCTGGAATCTCCAGTCTCACCAACACCTCTAAAAGGTCCATTCGTAGTGTAAGAGTAAGCAGGGCCTTCACCGCTGCGTTCGTGAGGCTTGCCAGGGGCAGTGGAGAAGTCCATTGCAGCATCTGATTGTTCTCGGGCTGAGAAGTCATAGTCTTTCCCAAAATCCTCACTGAGATCAGTTAAGTTCTCCTGCTGTTTGCCTAGTTCCTGCAAGCAATAATAGAAATACTTTAAGGAAAGAACTTTAAACCTGCTCCCTTACCCACCCCTGGTCCCCAGAGATGGACAGGTAGCTAGGCTGTCCTGTCTCCACAATAAGTAATTTGTGGAGACTCTGGCACTGCAGACATTCACAGTAAGAGACAGGAAAAAAGAAGAAACACTGAGGACACCTGGGATGAAATCACTGGCAGTCTTTCAACCCCATTGATGGGACAAATTAATTAACAGCTTCTCAAATACCTGTAACTGGGGCGGCCTTGTTCTCCATATACTGCCAGGAAGTGACACTAATTATGGAGTTCACTAGAAGCAATCCACTGCTCAAAATAACAGGTGGTGGGAGCTACAATATCACCAAAGATATACTCAGGAGGGACAACAAAAAGCTAAATCTCATAATATTCATAATATTCAGTTCTTACCCCTACCCTGCTCCCTCTTCCCATGCTGTCCCTAAGGAAGCAATGTCAGCACTTTCAAGCCCAAAGCTACCCGAAGCAATACCAGATACCTATGGCAAGGTTTGCTGTCATCCCAAAGTAATTAAATCTTGTGTTTGAAGCAAGGATAGCAGTGTCAGACACAGCAACACTCAAGGCAAGACTTTTCTGTTCTGTCCAGACCTGTAAGAGTCGCCCCACTAAGTCCAGATATTTCCCACCACTTTTCAATGTGGGGGGGAGAGCAGAGCATTATCTACTATTTACTTGCTACTTGACATATCTCCTATTTACTTGCTACTCGACATATTGCAGTTACCTATCTCAGCAGCAGCAATACCATGGAAGAACTAATGACTATTACAGCCAGTCAACAGGATTTTGAATCCTGCTGCGGTCAGGCAAGCGGGCAGCATATTTTAGGCTCTTTCCTAAACACTAATTACATTTCCCCTCCTCACAGGAAAAAAACCAGAACATGGTCTTTCCTGTTATTCAGCAGGTCTCATGCTATTCTGATCCTCAACATTGGGGCAGGGGGGAAAGGGGGCAATCTGTTTACAGATGGGGACTGTGGCCACAATACTGACTGATGATTTCAAGCAAGAAGGCATCTCTACTTCCACACTTAAGTTTTAAAAGGCATGTCAGACAGCCAAAACCCTGCCACACGTCAAGAGAAGTGGAATATAGTCACTTAACATAAAAGCTTTCCTCTGTTCTAAACAGAAAAGTGTCATAGCTTCAGACAGATTTCTTACTGCTTTGGCAGCAGCTTCCTATGCAACTCATTTAGAAGGCAGGGCAAGTGTTCTGCAGGTGTCTTTGTGGGGCCTCCCTGGGCACAGAAGCATGCACAGAAACAGGAGAACATCACAACTCTCTCTTTCCTTGGATGCAAAGGCAAGACAAAGCACTATCTCTGTAAACAAACAAACTTAGGGTGTTCCTATGGCAAGCTTATAGAGAACCAAGGGAACACGGGCCCAGATTCTAGGACTGAAGCTACAGGAGACTGCTGTGATAGTCTAAACTTGTTGCATAAAAAAAAAAAAGAGGTCAAAACCTCGCTCATTAGTTTCTGCTTCAAAATCATGATCCAAGCTATGCTGTCTTTCTGAAGGATCATAAAGAATGGTTGGTTTTGATTAAGAACAGTTATTTTCCTCAGACAAGCCCCATGTTTTCAAGAGAGGGCAACACTGCAAATGTGAAGCTCTTATAAATCCATCCCCGTGCCTGGTAACAGAAGCTGCTGCTTTAAAACAAAACAGAAAAAAAACCAAAAAAAAAAACAACAACAAAAAAAAGAGATAGATGCTGGCTTTTCTTATGTTCTTCATTTGAAAATCAGTTCTGAAAATTCAGTCTGGGCTGTAAGTGGTGAACATGCAAACACTTGACCCTGAGCCATCCTGAAAAATATCTCATGCACCAAATCTGTAAAGAAAGGAAGAAGCACCGAGCTAAATCCAATTCACTCTAGAAGAGTTCATTCACTTAGGCAAAGGAGAGGTAATCAATGACTGAAGTTTGAAGGAGACTTTAAATAACAAAGCTGATGGCCAGTCTTAGCAAGAGCTTAATCTTTGACAATATAAGGCAAGCAAAGCGCGCTTCATCTTCAGCATGTCTTAAACACTTAGTAATGGAAACTGCAGCACTCCGCAGTAACATTCCCCTCTGCCCTTTCCTGTCCTAGCACCTACTGCACACCACAGAAATCCTGGAGAAATCCCAGAGTGTTGCAACATCTATATTACCAACCCAGCACTTCAGAGCTGGGTTCTAGTTCATGATGCAAGTTCCTAGCCACTGTCTAAACAAAACCAAAAAGTAGCTGGAGGAAAAGCAAAACATCAGACCAGACTGTGCACAAAGAGCTTTGCTTACCTGCATTTTCCCCAAGGCAGAACTGAACTGTTCTTCAGCAGTGGCTTGGAGAGTCCTCGCAATGGTAACTGCATCGCCCCCAAGGAGCACCTGCCGAAGCTGCCCTGCTTGGGTTTCTAGGACTGCTTTACTCAGCTTTGTCAAGCCCCTCATGACCATGATGGCATCACCCGCCATGACTGATCTCTTTCCGTGCTGAAAGGTGGAAGAGAAAAAAGAAGAAAAGAAAAAAAAAAAACAAAAAGGTCAAGGAACAAGTTTGCAACCACTTTCAAGCCACCTAAGAGCCAGTGGCTATTCCAGACAATCCCTTTCCGTTTTGGCAACCAGCCACCATGGGAAATGGTTTGCAGCTCAGATAGCACACAGGCCAGCGTGAATGACAGCTAGTTAGCTGACCTTACCAGGCAAAGCGAGAACTCTCCTTATGACCGTTCATGCGTTAGGATAAAGTCACAGGACTCCACACAATATTCAAGTTACCATTGACCAGGGGACGCAGAGATAGGTAAACGTCAGTAACACTGCAAAGATGGTCTTGATTCCTTCCAAATGTTTAAAAAGGATTAAAAGCATTACTATTTGACCTTTAATGATTAACAAGTCCTGGAACATATTCTCAGTACCTGATAGCATGGATGAAGTGCACTGACAACTGTCACATCCCATTCCTGCCCAGGAACTATGCCTGCTCATGCTACATAGCCAAAGTTCTTCATTTCCACACCAACAAGGAAGCGTTGTCTGTCCTCCAGCGGTAGTCTGCTCAGCCCTTAACTTCCAACTCACTGCTACTCTTAATTGGAAACTTAAGTACGCTCAGAACAGCTACATACTACAGCATTTGCAGAGTACTGCACTACAGTTTTAAATTTTTGACTCAATCCCCCTTCCTGTTCAAGGGGCATTCCATGTCAGATTCCTGACAGTTTGTGCAATTTCAGTGTCTTAATACACAAACTCGGCACTGCAGGATGCAAGACAAGAGTGTGTCTGAGAAGAACGAGTTCCACTGACTCCTTTGTCTCAACCTAGAACCAAGCTCAGGCTCAGGACACCGGCTCTCCTACAGCACTGTGGTTCACATAAAAGAAAAATCAGGAGTGGCTGGGATGCCAAAACCATTTTGCAGGGGAGACTTTCACCTGCTTATTTCACATATGTCCCACATCTTTAAAGCACAGTCAGGCTCACAGTTCCAGGGCTGGTTCAGTTGCACATCCTCCCACCTTTACTGACATAGAAGGCAGAGGCATGCATTTGGCACAAGATGCTGCCTAAGGTTCAGCCTTAGCCACAGAACATTCTCTGTGATAATCTGGAGGAAAGAAAAAAAATTCTGGCTGCAGCAGGTACCAAGCACAACTAAGGACACATATTTAAGTTATTTCCTTGGTAGGTACGCAGGCACCAATTCATTTTTAGAAGATAACCTGTGAACACCCACACATGCACAACTGTAAACATTGTGAACTGTAAACTGTAAACACTGAAGGTGTACAAGTGATCCTGAGCCAACAGTACACACAGCATTCCGCCCTGATACAGACAACAGGCAACTGGATCCAGTTACCTTCCCAAGAAACACAAAGCCTGTCTCACAAACACGCCTGCGCTATCAGTCACGTAGGAGCAGCATGGACTGCTATAGCTAAATTTCTGGATAGGTACACAATTTACGGCAGTCACACAGGAGACGCACAGATTACTCCAGCTGAATTTCCAAAACACATTATTATGCAAATGCAGGGTAAACCCCAGTTACTGGAGTATTTGTTCATCGACTGTTAATCAGTGATCAAAATCAGGAACAACCACTGTAGCCAGGAAGTGAGGATTATACCTTACATGCTTTAAGTGCGGTTGTTAGAGGACAGTCAAGTGTTTGCAACGAATTTGGGCTTAATTGGTTAGCTGTAAAAATAAAAATCAAGCCTACCAAGGCCATTATTCTTCTGTGGTTATCTTTGCAAGACCTATCCACGTGGTTCAGACCTGTAAGAAGTGTTACTTCTGAATCTCTCCAGAGTTTAACAACTAGGGTTGGTTTTAACATTGTATAATGCACTGTTACACTTGAAAGCTGTCTGTCAGGTAAGGAAGTGTACTCTGTCAACAGGAGGTGGTTTTCCCACCCACACACACACACCTTCACACTGGAAATTTCCACATGGATCTCACTCAAAGTATTTGCAGGCTGTCCCTGCAATTCGGAGCTGGGCAAAGAGACCAACCAACAACGCAGTAGTGTCCTAGCTGAAATAAGACCATTCAGAGGTTGTCACTACTAAGAAATAATTGATTTTTTTTTTTACTCTCAGGTATTAGAAGCACGGGAAAGCTTGAATGAGTAAAGTTCATTCCCTCTCAAGAAGAGCAACAGAAGGTAATGCAATATAGATCCATGTACACTCAGACAACACACACAAAACCATCCACTTTTAACATGCATTCTTTCTAACCAACGATGCTAAAACCATATTCTCCTTTCACCCAAACACAGCTGAAGGATTTATCTTGAAGTGACAGTTATTATACGCTAAATGCGCCTTTAAAAAAAAAGTTAAATCTTCCAACAAAATTTCAGGGAAGCTAATGCAACCACAAATGGAAAACATACATTGCACAATGCACGCTCAACATCCCATTGCTAAATATATCAGCAAGCAAAGAGGACCAATTGCCCTTTACAGGTTTGGCTATAAAAGACACCACTGGGCGCGTTGCTACTGATATCCTTCTGACTTCCGTGCTGTCACCCCCACTTTCCTCTGCACATCAGTTATAACCACTTAGGTACCGTGCAAGCGCTTTGTTAGCTCAGAAGCATCAGCAACATGCTCCGACGCAGTGCTGCCAAAGGACAGGCTGTTGTAATGGGCCATTTATCCCCGCACCTTGCTGGAATACAGGCCTACAGGCAACTGACTTGCTATTTTCAATGATCTTTCATATTTTCTGCAGATAGCTCACAGACCCAAATGGAAACCACAGTACAAGCACAAAGGCAAAGGCATGGCTCAATAAGGACTTCAGAACTCAAACCCAGTGAGAGTCACCGACAAGTAAAGCCTGAGAAGAAGGAATGTATCTTCAGAAGCGCGACCATACTCCTGCTTTTTTAGACAGAATTTTATCTGTAAGCCATCTCCTTCCAGTTCCTCATCTTTTGTACACCAACTCCTCGCCTTTAACAAAGCACAGCCAGGAAAAAGCAGAGGAAACAAAAATAGCATCAGGAGCAAGAAAACATTCAGGTAAATTCTATACCCATCATCAAGCAATACGAAGGTGGAAGGTAATAAGTGCAATGAGAACTGAACTGATACTGGAGGCATCTTCCTCAAGTAGAAAAAATCCCAGGTTATCTAGTTTTAGAGACCCTACATTTAGCAGGACACATTGGTTAATTACCCTGGGGAGGACACAGAAAGCAGGAACTAACGAGAAAGCATGAAAGAAAACACATGCTAGGTAATCAAGAAGGGAAAAGATTACACACAAAAAATAACTAAGAATTAGTAGAACTACATTTTTCTCCATAGAAAAAGCAATAAGCACAAGCAAGGACAAGAGATGTGAAAACTGAAAGACAGAGGAAGCATGCACTTCCAAGGAGAAGATGAGTACATGTCCCCAGCAAGACACTCACGTTAATACCCAGTGCAGACAGAGGCAAGGTGGTTCCCCCCCGGCCTTACAGCAAGTTCTTTTCATACCACTACTAAATCAATAAAAAAACATCATAAGCACACTCTATCAACAACAGATTTAAGGAGTGGTTTCAAACAGAATGTACAAAGTCTATATCACATTTCACTTGTCTCCTGAGGGCTCGTTATCTAGTGCTAGCAAAGTAGGGCGCTTCCTACACAGACTATGGACAAGTCAGTTGTGAAGAAGGTTGACAAGTGTCAATCACAAGCTATTTTCCAAGAAATAGGCAGGGTCACAGTTTTTGCTTAGTAAACTTGCCACAGTTGAATGGATCTCTAGAAAGCACCCACACCTTTTAGCATGAGGAGGCTAGAGCCAATTCATCCTCGGACACCAGACAAGGTCCACACGGCAGGTAGAGAGGCTGATATAGGTTAGATGCCACGCCAGTAGGCAAACCATCTTCTGACATTGCACCAGATTTGGAACACTATTGTAATGACAAAACTACATCAATGCCTGGGATGCTCCTATGTGCAACGATCACCTGCCTCCCAAGCCACTGTCCTCTAGTGACTAACTGCAGTGCACTTCCTCCCTTTAACACACCAGACTACTGGAATGAAGGTTTAAGCAAGTACAGCGAGACACTCAGCGTACCAGAGGCTCCTCACAACAGGCAACAGAAATTCTTATATTTGTACTCTTTTCACCACACATCTCTCCGTTCCTTCCCCTTCTTTTCCATGTGCTAACATGTGCTCCTACAGACACACAGACCAGCTTCTGACTCCATGTGCTTTTTTCCTAGATGCTTGTACAGTCAAAAACCTTACTTATATATACTCACACGTATATACAACTGAGTGAGTTTAAACACAAGGAGACTTCTAATCATACAGAAAGATACCAGAAATATTTTTTAAAGTTTTCCGTGCATGACAACACAACCTTTTACAATGCAAGGGAATTAATTCTACCATCAACAGTTTGCTACCCACACAAGAAAGAAATCTACTATTGAATAATTAAAAAAAAAAAACACCAAAGCCAACCCAAAACATAAAAACACCCTAGCAAAACCCCAGTAGTTTTACAGTAGCCCACATTCCTCCTCTCAGGTCTCTAGATAGTTTTAGCTTCCTTCTTTATCTCCAACTTTTCTTTAAATAAAACAAAAGTGAAAAAATATTAGGGCTGGACAAGTAGTAAGGCTGATATCACACTTGCAAAGGAAACTGAAGCAGTCTCTATGCTTTCCTCCCCTTCCTATTATCCATTATCACAATCACTGTTATCTTAGTTGTAGCTAAACAAGGACTATAACCCTGGAATCAGTGTTATAGCCACCCATACTATCAGAGTGAGTGTGGCAACAGTATTAAATAAAAATAATAAACACCACAAACAAGACACAGATGACTAGGAATTCAGCACATTTGTTTCATGGCAATAAGCCATCAGTAGATTAACTTCAAAGTATGTACTACTCATTAAGGTCTTCTGTAGAATCATAGAATCATTTAGGTTGGAAAAGGCCTTTAAGATCATCAAGCCCAACCGTTAACCTGGCACTGCCAAATCCACCACTAAACCATGTCCCTCAGCGCCATGTCTACCTGTCTTTTAAATACCTCCAGGGATGGTGACTCAACCACTTCCCTGGGCAGCCTGTTCCAATGCTTGACAACCCTTTCGGTGAAGAAATTGTTCCTAATATTTATCCTAAACCTCCCCTAGTGCAACTTGAGGCTGTTTTCTCTTGTCGTATTGCTTGTTACTTGGGAGAAGAGACTGACCCCTTCCTGGCTACAACCTCCTTTCAGGTAGCTGTAGAGAGCAATAAGGTCTCCCCTGAACCTCCTTTTCTGCACGCTAAAACTGGAACTGATTTCAAAACTTCTTCAGATTTCTCCATTTCTTTTTGTGTGTGTTGTCATACGAACCCTTTCATGTTATCCTTTCACTCATGGCCCTTTTCAGTTCCATCACACACCTCCCCTACCAGTTCCTTTTATACCAGATTTCCAGGCCCCTGCCTAGACATATTTTCATTAGCTGGATTCCTTGGGTTGCAGCTGACACAAATTTCAACCATGCAGGGCACAGAACAAATTGCATTTTGAAGGGACAAAGTTGTCATTATCTTTCAAATTGAACTGAACGTCTACCACCTTGCTTATCCTTCATTCTCCCCCTCCCCACGTCTCTCACACACTGCAGCTCCAAAAGAAATGTCTTTAAAGACCTGACCTACAACAGAACTAAGGACTCCCATATTTGAGTCCTACCCTGGGGCTTTGACTCAAGCCTCCTTAAATTGAATTCAGCAAGTCTCTGAAAGCTGCTTTAAAACTACACTTGCACAAAGCAGTTTGCCAATGCCATTTAAAACAAACACCTTTGAAGGGCAGGCGGAACTTGTTTACTCTCTAATCATTTATAATAGCAGTACACGCACTGATAAAGTGGGCTGCTTGGCAGACAAATGCATCTTTCCACCAAAATTTAGAAGGCTTAGCAGTCATTTTTAGCAAATGACAGCTAGTTCAAAACCAAGTACGAACAATTTTCCCCATAAATGGCTTTGACACACAACATAAGAGTGAAAAGAATGCTCGGACACTTTAAAAGTAAGCACAGTCTGCTTTATTTTAGGCAGAGATACATCAATGCAAAGTGAATGCTCTGGACTGGTGGCTCTATTTACTTCTTTCTGGACAATGTCTGGGCACATGCAAAAGCGTAGTCACAGCCCACGTGCCTGGAATTAACAGAGCGTCTTTCTACCCTGGCCACAGATCTAGAAATAATTCACTCACAATTAAGATCCTAGTGGGAGAGCACATTCCCTCATTACAGGCCACTTCCTCTGCTGATACGCCTTGACACAATACACTAATAAATTCTATCCCAGGCGCACGCTGTTTCCCATTAAACTGAGGTAGATCCAACTCAATCGCTGCGAGTCTAAGGCTACCGCTCACTCGCTTTTCCCCAAGAATAAGTTCTGTGCCTGCTCCTGGGAAATAAGTATTTGCAGTTGGGGAACCAAAAAAAGTTCCATTTACCACATTTGCAGGGCAAAAAGATTTGGGGCACTAGGATGATATTTCAATCTAGAATTGTATTTATACCTGAGATCCTATCTTTGTATTACCTATGTTACAAAGAAGAAAGGGAGAAAGAATAAGAGGACAAGAAAAAAAACAAGGTTTTTTCCTGTTAATGCATTGGGCAGTGCTTAGAACAAGCCACTGCACTGCATCCTCTGCATGGCTCAAAAGCTGCAGGCTCAAGTTACTTCCCCACACATGTGGATCTTTCATCCAGCAACAAAGACAATAGTATATTAAAGTCAAAATGGAGCATGAACACAAAGTGCACAGATTAATATGAGATTCAGGCAGATACAATATATGAAGCACATACTTAAGAAACAGAACTACTACAAGCTGAATTTACACCTTTATTTGGGTTTCTGGCAAGTCTACACAAAAGCACAGTTCACTAGTTCCGAGTCATCGCTCTATCAGTGCTAACATACAGCATCACTTTAAAAGACAAATCCCCCACATCCATGTGGAACAACTCTAGCCAGCAGCATTTACAGGAAGGTTACACTAAAGCTCTGTGCTGATCAAATCCAAACATTGCACTTCAAACAAAAAATAAACATTACAAACTTCTCCCCCCAGGTTTGCAGAGCAGCTCTACGCTCTCACAGAATCACTTCACCAGTTAGGGCAGAAAAGACCACCAAAGCTGTGGTGACAGCTGTGGTGACACACACGGAGTCAGTCCCTGTCTAATGCACAATTCCACGGCATTAAGCTCTGCGCAGGGAACCAACAGAGCTTCCTCCCTGGTCCCATACTCTGAACCAGAACACAAACTATAAATGAGGGAGATTATGAGTTTGCAGATTTTTTGGGGGTTGGTTGTTTTGGTTTTTGGTGTTTGGGTTTTTTTTTTTTTTTCATACAGTGTTATGTTGTAATTGTTTTTATTGGAAGTTTTAACTTTCTGAAAGCAGATTGAGTCCAATTTGGGAATTGGAAACTGAGGAAAAAAAACTATGCCTCACAAACAAGTGCAGATTCCTTTAAAGTTAATAACACCATTACTTATGACAAAATTATTAGGAAAAATAGCAGCTCTTCCTCTTGCTACACACATCACTTCACGCATAGATCTCAGGAAGCTAAAAGAAAGGCGACTGATATCAAAGTTCTCTACTTTAAAGGGAAGAACACAAGTAATCTACCCAAAGTTACACCACATACCAGTGATGGGGTTGGGAACAGAATAACTGCTCTCTCCAAATACAGTGATCCTTACAGCACACAGCCTATACCTAAGTGTCCTTTAAATATCCACCTCTACAGAGCAAAAAGGAACAAGGATTTATAGCCAGTTTGCTAACCACTTTAACAGTATATTGTTAACAGCCATATCAAAATGATTAAACGCCGCACCGGTAGAGGTTTCTAGTCAAAACCTTTCTAATTATAACTGTCTGTAAAACTAGACACACCCTGTAACTGTACCATACATCTGTCTTCCTCAGGTGTAAGAAGATATTTTCCTTGTTACCCTTTTTGTACATTGGGACACAACTATGCACACTATGTCTGGAGTCACTACTTTACAAAGTAAGAGGTACTCCATGCACGTCCCTCCAGGTGGCATACACACATCCTCTGTTCACATGGTGAACATAACCCTTCTGTTACCGTGAACAGCAGGTCAAACACCAGCCTCCCACTATCGATCCTGCAGGCATACATGTCTATATAGGTGCCATGCCTTTCAACCTTGCCCTGGAAGTGAGGGTTAAGTTCACATTTAGTAACTTACAACACATACTAGTCTATTCATAGCCCCCTTACATACCAGCATCCTAGCTATGGGAGCTTTCTTTTTTCTGGCTGTGACAAAACCTCCCTGTAAGAGCAGAAAAAACAGGATGCAAGAAGAGGACCGTACGCAAAAAAGATGACACAAATTCAAGATGACACAAATTGATCTCTGAGCTGAAGGGGAACATGGTCTATCAAAACCGACAGCTTCTGCATCACGGCTCTGCCACGGTCCTCAGACGAGTCATCTGTATTGATTTCTACTCAAGACAATACAGAGGCACCTTTGACACTATAGTAAGACTAATGAGTTCTGTATTTCTCATAATTTACTACTAGACCCAATCTGCAAGCTCTCATACCTAATGCAGAATCTATAATCTACAATTTTTTATGCTGTCTCTGTATAGATTTTGTAAAAATCACATTCTATAACATAAACATACTGTTTTTCCAAACTAGAAAAGCCAAAGCTTAAGGCAACCTATATAGATGCCTTTGAAAAATCTCAAACCTCCCAAAGCAACTTCTGAATGCCCATGCTCCACAAATCTTTGCTATGCAATATAAAATTCTAGGCTTAACAATTTCAGAAGAGTTCTCCAAAAGAAACCCTCGATTCACTTGCAGCCATCTTCCTTCTACCTCTTTCCTAGTCCTGATTATCCTCTTGATGAGCACTTTGACTGTATCAAACTGATGATTTAATACCTCCAAATGGTACGAGTCAGAGAGCAGAAGAGCTGTGACGTTTCAGAATACTACGTCAGGCCCTTTTATGGTACATTTATTCCGCACATCCAGAAAAAATAAGGTGTGCAACTAGTTAAAACCAAGAAATGAATAGCAGTGAAAATGCTACCTAAAAATCTAGTCTACAGACAAAACCAAGACAAACTGTAGAGGCAAAACAACACAGTAAGAGAATGTTGTAAGTGAAAGATATCACCTGCACAGCACCAACAGTTCTAGGACCGCCTAGACCACAAGTAGATCAACTTCCGTGGTATCTCTACATACAGAATCTACATAGTATTTAGGAAAAGAGACATGGCCTTATGCAGTTTTCAGGAAAAAAAAAACACTTAGTTGTTAACTCTGTATATGTGTGTGGACTTGTTTAAGCAGGGATATAAAGCTGTAAAGTTTCTAGAAGCCAGCCCCATGGACTGACAGCTAAGTTTTTCAGAGCAACTAGTGTTATCTTCTACGCTGTCAGAAGCAGATAGAACACTGAATAACTGGGTGTGTAAGATGTTTCATTTAGCTCTACACCTCTACTGACTGACAGAACACAAAAGCCACTGAAATAAGGTGCAGAAATGCAACTGCGCAAAGGGCAAAACTTGTATATCTTCTTATTTCCTGGTCTTCCACACCAGCTTACATTGGTTTAACTTCCCCACCTACTGTAATGGAGCAAGGGGGGGAGGAGGGAACAAAGCAAGTAGCATCTAAAAAATGGAGAGCATCTTTGAATCTACAGATGGGCACACATCGATAAAATGAGCTTTTGCTGGTAGGTGGGAAAACAGACACTGTCTGAACGCCCTCCCTCAAGCTTCTGTGCTTTACTGTGAGCTCGCGTTTTGGCTCCACGTGCCAGTAACTTACTTTCTTCTTTAGGTACTGAAGGAAAGCACACGCTCACAGAACAGGCAGCGCTTGAATCACTTTTATAAAACAAGTGGAGAGAGAAGCTACTCTTTTCCTAGAGATGCTCTGCACCAGAACACAAAGGTCAGTAAGTCAAAAAGAGCCTCCTCTTCCAGACATTTCTCTTAATCAGTTTTAGAGGAAGAAAGCCAAGAGACCTACATACACACAGGAGATTACCTAAATACTATTTCAGACGCACTGCCTCCATCCTAAACTGAAGTGCTCACCCATCAGTGCAGATAGCTTTGAGGAATAAAAGAAATGCTTATTCATGCATCAAAAGCTGAGTCCTGAGACACATTTAGCAAGACAGCTGGACCAAGCAAGCTATACCATACACACTGACACACACGATAAAAGACCACGAGACACGCGCCACCCCTAGCATCCTTGTTAGAACAATTTAAAAAAGGCTCACACAGCAAAACCAAACCAATCTTTACCTACAAAAAAATCCCTTTGTCACCAACCAACTAGTTCAACATGAGGGAAATTACAAAGCAGAAATTCAGCTACTGTACCTCTTCTCAGTTTCTAGAAAAAAAATATTACAACTGGACAAAGAGGGCATGAAACAACAGACCCCTACTTGCCTGTAAACGGATTACTGGAAGACTAGAAGCCAAAAAAAGTTCTGTTATTGCTGCATGGATGCAATACGAGCTATTATTAACCCGCTCTAAATATCACAAATGAAATAACCAGAGCTGCATTGCATAGCACAGAATTCTCCTTGACAGCAATGAAACAAGGTGATCAACACTCAGACGGTAAACATGTAAGGGAATTCTCCACATCTTCTGACCTTTTCTTCTACTTATCACACTGCTTTATTTTTAAAAGGGAGACACTGTCAAAGCACAGCAGGTCACCTATTTTTTTCACCCCTCTTGAGTAAGGCTGGACAACATACAACTGTTTACTCTAAGCATATCTTATTCAAGGTTACCAAGGTCATTGCTAACTAACAGCAAAGAAAAAGCATCTACAGAATACAGAAATAAGTCTCCTGGTCTAAGAGCAAACAAACTGGGAAGCGCACGAACCACCGCTGAACTCTTCCTTCTGATGATGTATGAAAGAGAGACAAGTTCTTGACACAGCTGAGAAATGCAAGACCACCGATGTTCTGTTCCAATGCCAACCTGCCTTCAGCCGTTAACTCAGAGCAATTTCTGAATCCTTTCAGAAGCCTTTTACTGAGCTACTACTGACTTTGGCCAGTACCTTTCCGCACCCAGTACTAACAATTATTTTGCATATGCTCAGAGAATAGACCCCAGTTCAGTGAAGCAATCTAATTTAAAGACAAGCAACTCGGAAAATAATGTTCAGAAGGCGTCAGGTTAAGCCTTTTTAGAAAAACATACTTCAGGTGATTGAAAGAAGAACCTTATTTACTCTTACATTTTTCTTTGCCTAAACCCTAAGTGTGAAAAAAAGAAAAAAAGCCTGCTTCGTTTTCATTAAGAGCTTTTTAACGTCTTTATTTTTCATAACCCTGACCTCAAAGTTTGTATCTTCATTGCACAGGGGGAATGCAGAGAAGTTCCCCACCTATATTCCTGCTGGGTGGGACGTGAGTGTGTTGGGGCATCAAAAATAGCGTTATTACATATGATACAGTTCTGCAGAAGCTCGGATGGTCAGTAACTATGACAGCAACATTATAAAAGGCAAACTTTTACATTTGTAGTTATTTATAGGTAGTTTGTTCAGTGCCTGTTTAAAACTAAGTACCTCCCCGTTAATTCCAGATCACTTCCTTACAAAAACTCTAAAAGCCTGTTAGCTTGTGGACAGTAAGATTATTTCCTCAGGCGCCTTACCAAAGCCAGGGGTCTCATGGTTTCTTTGCCCCCATTTCAGCCACAAGCAAGCTCGAAACAGACAATGGATTTATTTTACATCCATCTTCAACCAGACGCACCGACGGGTCCCATCGACAGAGAGAAGCGAGGTTCTAAGCTGGAGCAGCCTGGAAAGCCAGCACGTAGCACTGGACAAGACACTGCGTTGTCCTCCGAGATGCCCGTGGCAGGACAAAACACCCCGCAGAGCGGAAAAGTAGATTCCACCCTCTGTCCTAAGCCATTTTAGGTTGAATATACAGCCCACCAGAAACACGCTGTCTGGAATATCCCCAACACCGGCTCGGGCAAGCGGCGAAGCGCCGGCCCCCCTCCGAAGGAAGGGGCTGCTAAGGGCAGAGCCGACCCCGCGCCACGGGAGGAGGGACGGGGACCGGTCCCCGCTGTGACCCCGGGCTGCAGGCTGCGGCGCGACGGAGCCAGCCCTTGCACAAGGCCTGGATCGCACACGCCACCCGCCTTGGGCAACGGGCACGGTGACAGGCGCCCAAGCGCGCCCCGCACCACTCGGTCAGTTGCCGGGGCAGATAGAGGAAGGCCCCTCTCACCGGCTACCGGCCCCGCGCTCCGGCTGCTCGACGGCCCCGGGCGGCGCGGCCTCCTCCAGCTCCGGCGAGGCCAGAGAGGAGGCCGCGGCACCCGCCGGCTTCTGGCCGGGTCCAGCCCCGCGGGGCCGGGGCAGCCGCCATTGCCCGCCGGACCCCTCCCACGTCCCCCCGACGGAGACGGGCGACCCGGAGCGGAGCGACCTCCAGGCCGAGGGGACATGCGGCAGCCGCGCCCCCTCTCCGCGCCGGGCACCAGCGTCCTCCCTGCGGCGGCGCCGACACCGCCGCCTACCTCTCACCTCCCGCACCGCTCCGCTCCATCCCACCCCGCTGAGCTACCGGGTACCCCACAGCCCCTTCCCCTCCATCACTATGGCCGCTCCCGTACCCCGGCCTGCGCGTCCGGGACGGGACGGGACAGCCTAACCGCCACCGCCTCGCCTGGCTTGGCTTGGCTTGGCTTCACCCCGCCGCCGCCGCGACAGCGACGCTCACCTGTCCACGCCGCCGCCGCGCAGCCCCACTCGCTCCGCTCCGCGCCCGCTGCCCGGGCCCGCGCGCTTGTTTACCGCCCCGGCCGCCCCCGGCGGAGACCCGGCCTCGCGCCCCGCCCCCGCCGCGCTCCCATTGGCCCCCTCCCCGAAGGCGACGCCCCCTCCCGCGGCGGAACCACCTCCCAGCAGCGTGCCGAGCCCGTGCACCCCGCACACCCCGCCAATGGCAGGAGGGCCCGGGCGGGGCGCTGGCCAATGGGGGGGCGAGAAGGGCGGCGGGGAGGGCGCGCGCGGCGGCTGCAGGAGGACGTGAGGCCCGTGAGGTCCGTGAGGAGGCAGCGGGCGGGGGGCGGGGGGCAGCCGGGACGGGCGAGGCGTGAGGTGCGTGTGCGGCGGGCGGGGAGGCCGGGCCGGCGGGCGGGAGGCGCCCGGGGAGCCGCCGGCATCGTGGCGGGGGGGCCGGCAACCCCGCCACCGCCTGTCAGTGGCGGGCCGGGTCTCAGCGCGCCGGGGGAGGTCCTGTCAGGAAGGGGGACCGGGTCGGGGGGGGGCGGTCAGTCTGAGGTGGCGGTGTGGCCCTCTGGGGACATTAATGCGTACCGAGGGATGCACAGGAGCCCGGCGCCTCGCAGGCCCCAGGCGAATGCCAAGCGGAGGGAGCAACTCCATTTTGTGGCGCTCCGTGTCCGAGAAACCTTTGTGCGTGGACACCAGAGCGATTTTTCAAAGCACTGGCTTAAAATCGCGGCTGGTTCGTGCTGTTCATGGTTGTGTTGGAAATCGCGTGCCCGTATCCGTGTTGGAAATAAAAATAGTGCGTTGTTTCCTACAGGTTGATTGCAGCGACGTGGTGTCTCACAGATGCTGCGAGGGGCTAATAGTAACAGCTAACTCCGTGCTTTTGTGGATGTCCCGGTACGCGCCCGTCTCTGTCAGCAACTTTCCTGTCTGAAAAAATAACAATACGTGCCACATGGCTGCATTAGTGCAGAAGTATATTTGGATGAGGTTTGGAGATTAAATAGTTCATTTCTTCTCAAAACAAACAGGATTCATAATTCTCCTCTAGTCGTGGCATAACTCAGGAGTGACCAACAAACAGCCCCAAGCTTTCATTTCAGCCGTGTCAATTGCTTGCTTTGGCCAACCTTTTCAGCTAACTAGTAACTTGAATTGAGCGCTTAAATCTACTCTGAAGGGCCTATATCAAAGTTAGTGGGAATTGTGGGTGCTGTGGATTTGTGAAGAAGGAAACTGGGTAAATGGTTTGTTATAAGTATATATAGGGATTTAACTACGCAGCCAGTTAGTGAATATTACTGCCAGCCTGCTAGTGCCAAACTTCCCCCTCTCTATAGAGGGGGACAGTTATATCCCTTATCTCCAGATACTCATACCACAGGTTATTTGGCTGCTATTTATGAACACACAAAATATTGTTCAAATATTACATATATTCCTTCACTTTTTTTTTTTTAATAAAAAGATATACTTTCCACCCAAGCCCCACTCAGTTTCTTAGGTGAACCATGAGGAGATCTCTGCTAGGCACTGAACAGGCAGCTACAAATTAATTTAGCAAAACTCAGCACCCCAACATTATCCAGATTGGAAGCAAGCCTCAGTCAGTATTAGAAAAACTAGATTTGAACTTGAAAGGTTAAAAAAACAATTCCCTGGGGAAGACACATTATTGACTTAATTGCTCTACACACAGGCTGTGCGTAGACACAATGTATCTGAAATGGAAAGGCCAAACGTGACACTTACATGTTTGAGAATGGGATGGAGACTGGATGTGTTAGACAATGCAAAAACATGGCTCTCAATACAATATGAACCATGAAAAGTTTCGTCAAAAAAATGACTAGTTTTCTTAATTTCAACACTGACACCTTCAGAAATGTGTATGAATTAATTGTTCTATTTGTGGTTAATTCCATACTACTTTCTCTAAAGGAAGGAACATCTCTACCCTCATCTGGAAAGAGATATGTTTCAGATGTCTTTTCTAAGGACGTTCTTATCTACTCCTCTACTGAATTTGGATGTCAGTTCTAAGTTTCTGTGTAACATCACTTTGCTTGCGTCAGCTCGGCATTAATTGTGAAATATGTGTTACTCACTGTGCTGAGCATGGAGAACTCAGGTTTCTGCATGAGCACACTGTCATAGTTTGAGATGTAGGCAGAACAAGCCCAGGATAAAGCTCTCCCCATTTTTCAAAGACAGGCCTGGCTGGTTCCCAGGTGGTAAACCATTGGGTATTTCTGCCGCTGCTGTTCACTTTGCATCACACCTTCTGTTGCCAGGCTTTCTGTAGCCTTAAAAGACCCCTTGAACTTGAATGCAAGGCTAACTCTTTCTATACTTAGGCTGAAGAAGAGAGAAGTGTCTGTTTTCCCACTCAATTTGGAATGCAAAGAGGTAGGATTGAAAGCCGGATTGAAGCTGCTGGCTGCAGATACTTTATGTCCTTTTCTGTTACTTTTTAGTTCTTGTAGGGAATAGGGGGAGGACACCCAGGACGCAAAATTCAGAATCCAGAAGCTAACTTTTGTGGGGATGGTTGACTGTGTCCAAAATCCTAAATAATAAGTTGAACATGGTGTATGTAAAGCACTGGGAGGACTGTTCCACGGCAGAAGCCATGCAAGATCTCCTTGTAAACTGGAGAAAAATGGTAAAAGAGAAAAAATTCTGTCAATACTTGGGATTGATTTAGTGCTGTCAATTAAGAGATTGACGGCCCTGAACCCTGGAAAAAAGAAGGGGCAGGGTGCTGTACTTCAAAAATAGACCAAGGAGCCAGGCTTTTCTTCAGAAAGGCTATCAGTGGTTTATGTAACAGCCTCCTGCTTGGCAGTTCCCATGGGCTTTAGGAGGTCCAAATTCAGGTTCCCCTCTCTGCTCATGAAGGACTTAGAGCACTCCACCCTCACACTGGGACTCTAATCGTTATGCACGCTCTTGTCTTCTCCTCTTACCAGCATTATTCACATTCTTATTTGTTATTGTGCTCTACATAATGGGAAAGCTCAGCAAGAGGAAATGAGAATGGAGCGCGCCTCCATCCCCTCCAAATCCCAGACAAGTTCACAACCTGGCCTTGTGCAAACTGTGCCTTCTTTAGAGGCAGGAGACATGGACGTGAATCCTGTGGGGATCGCCCAGGCCACCTCATTCTTGTTTTGTGCCCTCCTCCAAAGGATTGTTGCTAAAACAGCAGTGACACCTGCTTTGTCCGTGCTTTGAATCAATTGTCAGAATTTGCGTAGGAGCTGATCTGCTAAATGTGCTATGCAAACACTTGCCAGATAAAGCCCTTCCAAGCAGGTCAGAGAGAGGGAACCCAGGAAACTTCTATGTAAAAACCTAAATGTTGGCATCCATTGATGCCTTAGTGCTTCCAGTATGATGTGACAGCAGAATAAGGTTGTTGCAGGTTCAGAGTTTTTACTTCAGTGTCTAAATCTCGTGTTATTTTTCTGCTCTATGCTTGCGTTCTTATGCAGATCTAAATTTACAGAGCAAGCCAGAGCAGTCCTGTGAAAAAGCAAGTTCCCAGATTTTGAGGAGTCTCCTGATTACCTATAAGAACAAGAAGTGAACATTGTTAAAAAATCAGCCACAATGCATCTTTGGCACTAAAACTGTCTTTTGCTTTTCACATCTTGTTCAGTAGTGTCATATTGAGTCAAATTTCAGCATACTTGCTGCCTTATCCAGAAAAGTGAGCATTTCTAGTAAGAATCTTACACCTATGAGGATTATATAAATCAATCTTTCATTAGATTATAATAAAAGCATGATAAATTTGATTATAATAATATAAATTACAATACAGATATAAATACTATAATGATATCTCTATCATCATAATGTAAAATATATAAATATAATGGCAATTATAATAAGTTTACATTATAACTAATAATGAGTCACACTTTCCCAGAGCCTTCTCTCTACTGATGTTAAAATGGTTTGTTGAGGATTATTTAGTTCTCCAAATATACTGATTTTGCAAGTCAGAGAGAGGCCAGTACCTTACCCAAGGTCAGTGGGAAAACTTGATGTAGCAGCTAGAAGTCCTGACGCTGTAGCAGATGCTTTAGCCATACCATCATACCTTTGCCTTGTATTGCCTGGTGATACTTATGGAATGAGAGGCTTAGTGATGCAATTTCATGAGGTGCATAAGCAGCTCTGCTGCGGGTCTGGGGTGGAAGCAGTAAGAAGGACCCGGGGAAGGGCGAGCCCAGAGCTCCAACTGTGAGTTCCAGCAGGGTCGCTGTCAGCCTTCGGGTGGGGTTGCTTTCCTCCTTCTGTTTGCTGTCTTCTGAGAGGCAGCTGTTTGCTCACCACCCAGCAGCTCGCCACTTACTGGGTGCCAGGGAACACCCAAGAAAAGCTCTGGCAGTTCCGATGCTGACTGCTTTGAAGAACCCGGTGAAAGACGGCTTTTTTAAAGCCTTGTACAAAGTGGGCCAAGTTCCCAGCGAGGAACACAGAGAGGAATGGGCCAGAGTGGCTAAGCTTCTACAAATAAAAAGAGTTAGAGGACCAGAGCCTGGAAGGATCCTTGGGCCCTGCAGTAAGAAAGGCTCCATTGCAATAGGAAATTAGTAGACAGACAACTAACCTGCAGAAAAAAAAATTAATGGAGTCTCAATTAAGCAGCTACTGGTCATGTCATTAGGTTGACAAGTATCCAGGCTATTCAGAGAACACTCAGAAATCCTCTTGCATAGGACAGGCTCAAGCTGTTTCTCCAACCACAATAAAATATACGTCACCATCCTTCTCCCATGTTCACACAGCTAACCACAAAGCAAAAGCTGCTCTGGAAATGTTTCCCTCAGTCCTCCTCCTCCAACCAACCACTGAGGCTCAGATAAGCTACCTCTTCAAGGGTTTTGCCTTATGTTCACTCATGTTCTTTAGAGGTTAGTTTCTTCAGGGCAGGAGAAGTGTCTTATCTGACTACGTAGATTTATGGTGTTCCGTCAACTTATTAAAATAATATAGAGATGATGAACTGGAACAGCTCAAGGAGAAGTCACTGGACAGGTGGCTTGGTTTTAGTAGTTAACTTGTAGGTATTTCAAAACTTTGACAGGTTTCAGTGATGCTGTTTGTACCATATGTTATTTACATGGTGTTATGGCCAAGAATGAGAGCAACAGCCTTGTAAAGAAATGAGATCTCTCTGACTCAGTCAGTGGTAGATGCACGTCCAGTATCATCATAGGATTCAAATGATGAGCTATTTTTGTAACACTTGGGACTGCTGGGATTCCTGAACTGTGTATTTTCATCCCAAAGCACTCAGGCATTCTTTGCACTTGTCCTTCCTTTCTCTCTCCCCTCACTGCAAAGGGAAGGAGACAAGGCTCAATTTCATTTAGTCAGTGAGCACTTTATTTTTAAGATGATTTAGTGCTGTCAAAAGGAGACAGTGTGGCAGTTCTCAAGACGAATGTTTTCTGTCCAAGAGGAAGACACAGAGCAGGGAGCAGGATGGGTATTTCACGATTTACACCCCCATTGTCCTTCCAGGGCACTCAGTGAGCAGCCTTCCTCTGCACAGCTGGAGAAGGCAGGGAATGCCAGTGGAGCTGTTGGAGGGCCCCGAGCCCCCTGGCTAGGAGGAGGTGGGGAGGGGCGGTTGTCAGGTTCTGGGCAGAGGAAAGGTCTGATGAAGGGCTGCCTTGTCTCCTAGTTGAAAAAAAGGAGGAGGAGGAAGACACAAAAAACCTTCTCTTTTCCTCCTAGGTTTTGCCTTGCTGAGAAAGCCACCTTCACAGGTGCCTCTCCGTGCCCCTGCTCACAGTGCTTGCCTGTTCTTTGTCATCCAGAGAGGGTCTGCTTTGAGGAGGAAAGGGTGAATGTTTTCAAACCACAGAGGTGATTTATTATCTCCATGGGTCCTGCAGGGAAGAGACTGACACAGGCCTGGGAGGCCAGCATTGTCAGCAAAGCTTAAGATTCAAGCATTTCTTGTCTCCTGCTATTTATCCAGAACAGACTGGAGCATCTCTTGACAGGGTAGTTGAGGCTCATGCTATACAGCTCCAGGGCATTGACTATACAGTACTGAACTCTTACTAGGATGTGGGCACCAATGCTAGGGTTATCTCTAATAATTATTTGTGGAAAAAGTATTAAGTCTGTTCTTCAGGCATTTTAGAGGATACCCACCTAGATTTCTCTTCTCAGGGATGCGAGGCAGATCACAGCCTCGTTATCTTTCACCAGGGTTTTCCCCTGGCACACACACGCTCAGCAGGCTGGATAATATGATTTTCTCTCCCACTGGGGGAAAAGAAGTGTTGCAAATATGTTCTCACAAACTGGAAATTTACATATAGGTACATGGATTTTTTCCCCTCTTTAGATTATGAAAGAAAACAAAACTAGGTGTTATTCTCTAGATGAGGTGGGAACAAGCCGCAACAAGCCCAAGCTACAAACACGTTCATCACTGACAGAGGGAAAAAGCTGTGCCACACGCCATGCATACGCCGCCACACCACGCTTGGCTGTGGCTCACACCACCCACTGCTCCATCCAAACTTTGCCACATGGTGCCAAGTGGATACCGGGCGCTTTGGAAAGTTGGAGACAAGCCGATGGGGGTGGAGTACATCAAGAGAAGGACAGTGCCAGGTGGAGAGGCTGCAGATAGAAGCACTAAATGGAAGAAAGTGATACCAGCAGATAGAAATGCTAAATGGAAGAAAGCGATACCAGACCTTGTCTTTGGATGGTGCGTGGGACAGTGTAGGGCAAGGACAGGCACCTTGCCCCTGCCACCTTAGCAATTAATGCAGTAAAACATTCACAATATCTCGCTTGCCTGTTCAAACTCTGTTGCCCAACAGTGCTTTTTACGGGTATTGAGCAAAGCCATTTTGGATGAGATGAAGTTGAAAAGAGTGCAGCAGTCTGAGTAGCAGCTGTGTGCCTCAAGAATACGGTACTTCTGTTTCTCCCCAAATCTATGAGACTCAGTTAAACATTATTCAGTCTGTAATTCTTCTTTATCTCTGGGCTAGACAGATCAGTTGTTTCTGCTCATTGTAAACTGCACTTGCTTGCATAGTTTGGTGAGTGCTTTGCCCTCTCCTCTTGCCACCTGATTGATTACATGGACCTCAATCGATCCCGCACAGGCACAGTGGAAAGGCTCAGGTCTTTGTAGCTTCCAGCCAGGATTCACTTTACAGATGATAACTCGTGAAGCCATTCACCCCCTGGGTAAACATGACAAATTAATTTTGAAGCTAGGCAAACAGAAACCAGTCCTTTGCCTGAATTTAGCCACTCTGAAGAGCCTTTTACAAAGGACAGAAGGGGTATCTGGAACAGTTTGTGCAGAATTGTTCTAAATGGGAAGGCAGGCTGGAGCCAGAGAATATGAGAGAAACAGGGCTATTTCTGAACACTTTACTGGAACTAACACTAGTCATCATAGCTTGCTCTGCTGGCTCACGGTAAAGTGTGCTGCCAAACTCAACCATTGCCCCCAGCTTTTGGCACAGCATTACCATATGTCACGTAGCTGGAGAGCAGTGAGCCACCTTGCCCCAGCCTGGAATCGTCCCCAAGACGGCGTGTTTTCTTTCACTGCCCTGAGAGCCAGTCCTTGTTCTGGCTTCCTGGCATCTTGCCTTGCTGTTCCAGGACACAGCAAGGTGTGGGAGGGAAACAGGGAAAGCTGCGACAAACGAAAAAACTCATAAGCTCCATCCACTTGCCTGAAGGTGATTCACAGATAGTCCTGACAATTTACTTCCAGCAGTCAGTCTAGAAAGCAAGCAGAATCATTGCTACCTTTGGATGCTGACTGACCCTTTTTATGCTTTGCTGTGGCTACCAATCCAATTCCTGAGGTCAGTTGGGAAGGACTACATAATCTGACCTCTAGTATCTACATCTGTGTCTGCATACCTGGAGAGAGAGATCGACTGGTGGCAGAACACCCTGACTGACACGTATCTGAGTGCAGCTAAGGGGGAGACGGCAGCAGTTAATACAAGCCTCTGGAAGGAATGACTGATCAAGAGATCGTCCAAACATCCAGGTTAAGCCCTTCATTTGACCCTAAGCAAATTATTCAACTCCTGTCTGTAAAATAGGGCTAATGGCTTTCTTCTGCTCTGTCATGCTTTTGAAGCTTAACTCCTACAGAAGTGCACGGAAAGCCTCAGTGGAAGCACAGCAGAGTAATTTCAACATGCTCTGGTAGGCTGTGCACAAGGAAAGAGCTTGCCTTCAGGCACAGCGGTGCCAAGAACCAGCAGTGCAGGTTCACTCTCCCATCAACTCCCAGACGCTTCTTAGAAGATTTCTAGCCTGGAGGAGACCAAGGTGGGGCCATAAAGATGTCCCTTTCCTACAGCAATCCCACTAGATACAGTATCTAATGATGAAGCCTGGACAGTGACTACCTCCTGCGCCATCCACTTCACAGACTTCAACAACTGTTGCTTTAGTTTAACTGCTGGCCTGCTTTCGAAGCATAGGGAACAAGGTTCCTTTTCAGAACAGATGTCCTCGATGCTCTCTGCAGCAGCACTCCTATTTCGTGACAGCACTAAAAAGCACACGCAGGTACAACAGTAGCAAAGAAGGTGACCTAACCTTTTACATGCTAAGTGCCTTTAGTATGGCTTTATGTCTCCTGCTAGCCCTCATTTTCCCATCCTCTTTAAGTCTTTAAAGCTATAGCTGCACTGCCATAACAAGCCTGGTTAGAGAAGCCAGTACCCCACTCCTCTTTCATAAGCCTAACCCATGCCTCAGGTACATTTTGGTTTTTCTGGCCTTGTATTCTTCCTTAGGCTGACCAGCCACAGCTCAGAGCCTCTAGAGCCAAACTCATTTGCTGGATTTCTGTTTCCCGTTAGTTTTCTGCACAACACAGAGTTTGAATTGGCAGCACAATGAGTTGTCTGAAATCATCCAGGGTGTTTGCCATTTGAGTTCCTGTCTTGCCCACTGAAATCACATAGGGACAGAAGTCAGATTATTTTTTTTTCCGTATTAAAGAAGAAAGTTAAACAGTTTTCATGCCTCTTGAAACCTGCACATAACACTCTGCAAGCACAATATTTGGAGAACAAAAATAGCTCAAATTTGAACTTCCAGGAGTATCACAAAAGCCATATTTGGTAGGGGCTTACAGAATGGGCATGTCTTTTCTGGCATGATGAAAGGGCAAGAATTATTCCTGTTGGAATAATTCTGTTAACACTACTGGCATTTTATTGCTACTATCTGTCAGTACATCAAAGCTGTAGATATGTAACTTTAAAAATAATCCTACCTTCAGCTCCAGAGATCTTGGTTGCCATACACCAGTTTTGAAGGAAGACTCGGGTTCTTTCATAAATAGATAAAGCTCTACCAAGTAATTGTAGTTGCTTATATTTAGCTTTGTAAAGAATGAAGATGGCATAAGTTAAAAGGTTGGATCATTTTTCCACACTTGCTCTCACACTTCTTACATCGTTCCTAGGCTGCTTAAATGCAAGTTAGCTGTGGAGTTACTCACATTTTATATTGGGGTGAGCAAGGTCTCCCTCAAATCATAGAAACCAATGATACAGAAGAAAATAGGCCTAATGCTTTTCCTGCTCTGCCCCCTTCTGATTCTTCAGGCCCTGCAAGGAATTTCAGGAATGCCAGGCTTCACGCTATTTATTTCTGCACAGACCTAATCCTGAGTTGGCCTTGGGGGCTGTCACTTACTTCAGGCTGCATTTGATAGGACTCAAACAGTTCCCAGTTTTGGAAAACTTCCATTCCAACTACTTGGCCCTGTACCTGTCTCAGGTTTCTATATCAAGGAGTTTAGCTAGTTCCACTTCAAAGTCTGTACTTATTTATATCTTTTTAATACTGAACCATAAATAGTGCTGAGCACTGACGCTTCCCAAATTGTGCTCTTGGGCACCTGTCAAACAAATGTGTCACACAGAAGAGAAGATAACAGTTCATATTCATGTAATTCCTTGAGTGCTCAGGGCAAATGTCTTGAATTTAGAGTGGGAAAAGATGGGTGATAGCAAAACTGCAGCAAAGGGAAGATGTAAAAGAAATGATACTGACTTGTGTGATCATGTTTGATGCCCTGATCTGATGTGGGCAGATCTTTCTTATGTAACTAAGCTTAAATACAGCATTTACTCTCTTACTCTTTTTCTGTTTCCCATTTGTCTATTGGGAACAGCTCATATCACTTTACCTTACTGGGGGCAGGGAAAGCAAAAATAAGTTCAATGAGGGATGAACAGTGTGTTAGGGGGCATTAGAATAGTGTGATAGGAGAAGCTCTGGGAAAGATACCACATTTATCCAGGCTGTTTTCTTATAAAACAACTGAGTTCAAGAAAACTAGATAGTCCCTGGTCCTCCTGAGGACACAGACATGATCTGGCCAGACCCTAGGCTTCCCAGTGCCAAGAGCTGGAATGACAGCAGCATGCTTTTCTTTTCCCCTCCAGATTAGCAAGACCTGCTGGGACAGAACACGAGACTGCAAATGAGAGGAGGAATGACAAAGCAGTAAGTTTAATTATTCCTTTGCTTCTTGAGGGTGCTTAGAAGAAAATCTAATTTAACCATGTCTAGAGCAGCCCCTGACTTATGCTTGGGGTTTGTAGGACTGAAGCTAGGGCTGAATGCTTTAAAAAAATAATATTAAAAATAGGGGGTGACTCAAACAAAATGGAGTGTGCAATCTAACAGCAGCACCTCATCCAGAGCTGCAGCCCTGAACGTGGCATCACCTTGAACCCAGCTGGTTTTAAATGGATTTTGGTACAGTGTGAGCTCACTCTCACTCAAAGCCTCTCCCTTGCTCTGCCAAAACTGCAGCTGTGCTGGGGTCTGAGGTGCCTGCTTTCTCCCTGCCATGAGGGAGACTCCAGGGCCTTCCGCCTCACTGAAAAACAAGGGGCACACAACAGAGTACTTTAAAATGGCTGGTACTTCTCCATATAGACTTACTGCCCTCCCGTGGCTGCTAAGGAGCATCTCTAATGCAGAAACAGGGAGAACCAGGGACTGAGGGAAACAATAAAGAAAAGTAACTATATATTAAATTTAAACCAAAATGCAATTTGAGTTACAAGGAAGAGGAAGGCAAGCACACTGTGTGATTAACTGGCAGTACCTAGGAAGACAAGAACAAAGCAGAGAAATTTACTGGTTTCGGAGGAGCAGGGAGACCTCCAAATACCTTATTTTGCAAGGACAGCAGGCCTCGAGCTATTCTTCGCTGGAGTCGTGCCAGCAAGTGCCATTTTCTCAGAGAGATAGTCCATCTTACTTCATCCGGTTGCCCCATGGAGGAAACTTCACTAGCAACTGGTGCAAAGAAGGTATGGGAGAGCAGACCACTGCTCCTTTTCCTGACTGTGGCAGACCTGTGCTGTGACCTTGCTGTATCTACTATACCATGTTGGCCCAGCTTCAGCAGTGTTTATAAAGCTCTTACTGAGACACCCTGATATTGCAAATGTGTCCTTTTCTCTCTGTGAGCCAGGAGACGACATTTCTAGCACAGAGTGACTCCCTTCTGAGGGTCTTCCCTTAAGAACCTGAAGTTAGGTTTTATGAACGAGATCTTGAGTATCCGATGAGAGCTGCTGTGGAAGCACTGCATGGTTCTGCAAGGAGTGTCCTGTTTCTTGTATGTTTTTTATGACTGTGCTGCTTCTTGTGCACTCTCTGTGGGCAGAATGCATCTCCGGTCTTTGACGCACAGTTGACACTTCAAACAAAACAACCCTGAAGCAACTGAAACCAAAAGCAACAATGAAGTGCCAAGAGGAGAAACAGCAATAAGCACAAGCAGCAACTGTGTGGCCAGAAGGTGACAATGACGAAGCAGTTGAATTGCACATGCTTCTAACGAAGGCACTAAATACTGCAAGGAGGCTGCATATCTCCCCCCAGTGAAAAGCTTGGATTTGCCGTTGACTTAGCTTCAGTCTTACGTGTTAGAGACACATTTGAGACTAGATGCAATGAGATACTCATTTTAGAGTAGAGAGGAGGAGTGGGTGTGACAGAGATCATGTCAGAAAATGCCAGCCCATGGTACCTCCTATAGGACTTCAGGCTGTTGAGTGACACCTGCATCAAGCCAGGTGTCGCCCCATCCTACCTGACAGCTGTGCTTATTCGGGGATGCTCATCAGTGGAAGTATTAGGATTTCTTTAGGGTGAAAGAGGCTGCAGTTCAGCAGAGCGTGCAGCAAGTTGAAAACAGTGGATGAACATAGTAGACAGACAAATGCTTTGCTCGTTCAAGTTGCCAGGTCACTGAGTCAGTATCTCATGCGGTAGCCAACTAGGAAGTAGAGTAAATCCTGCCGTCTCCATTTTCACACCTTAGGCCATGCTGCACAATGTCAACATCACAAACAAAACTTCACTTCATGCACAGGTGAGAATGTCCAATGAGATGAGAAATCACTCAATATAGTTTTAAAACTTGTATGTGTGTATATACACACATAAACACACACAGTGTATATATATATTTGTAGTAAATACATATGAACTTTTACACAATTAAAACCACTCCACACAATATGCTGTCATTCACCAGGACAATAAATTTTGTTGCACTGACAGAATCTGCTGCTCAGTTTTAAATTACAATTTTTATAAGTTATGCAAAATTGCTCAGTGGAAGGCCAATCTTTGGCAAGCACAAATCTGCAGAAAACCACCAGTTACAGTAATGATCCTTCAATATTTGAAGGTACCGCTCCAGTTTCCTTCAAATATCAACTCTGCTTTCATAGAAATGAATTGTTTCTAACAATATGCTACAACCCTGTTAAGCCAAGCAGGATTTTTCTTTTAGTAGATAAGAGTATTTCACATCCTCTCTACACCATGCAATGCAAAAAGTAAAATAATGTTTGTAAGTGATTGTATTCTGATTTGGCCCCATAACTGGTTTAGTTAACAACAACAAAAACCAAACCCAAACCCACAAACAAAACAAACCAACAAATAGACAAACCAACTTTCACGTAAACCTTAAAAATCAAGAGCTCTAATGATTTATGTTTCTAAAGGAAATACCTTTCAGTGATAATTAACTCTGTCTGCAGCTGTTAAGTCCAAACACTGAAAACATAAGAAATGAGGACAAAAAACTAAAGAAAGAGCAAGAATTACCAACTCGTCCAAACTGAGACACACACAACTCATAAAAGCCTTTATGTGCTTTTAAAAAATTTGTTTGAATCACCTATGTGATGTCCTTGTTAAATATCAAAGTAGATTAGGTTGAACAAGTCTATTGGAAAAGCACTACCTTAAAAACGCGTAATTCAAAGTCTTATCTAAAAAGTATTTTCAGAGATGAAATTCTGCATCTCTCAATGACATTGCATTATTCACAAAACCTTGCATAACGTTACATTTTGAAACACTGACATTGATCAGCTGTCAAAGAAAACAGAGCTTGTTTGCGTAATAGACACTCAAGTAAAATGAAAAGAAAAAAAAATCACAGAACTTGGCTATTTCTAAAAAATTGACTCAGAGTAGAAATAAAATGATTTTTAAAAGTGGAAAAACCAGTAGGATTCAGTCAGACCTGTATTTTTTACAGGCAAAAAAGCACTGTGGTTTTTTTGTTGTTTCTTTTTTAAATGAACTCAATTGAGGCTATGTATGTATTCCTAGTATTAATGATGCATTATGTAGAGCAATGTAACAGCAGGTTAAAGTTTGCACCACCTTATTTTGATACAAACTATGACAGGGTATTTCCAAAAGAGTCCCTTTGACATTAAATAGCCATTATAAAATTTGTAATTAAAAAAAATAATCTTTAAACAGTACCAAAAACTAGGTAAACCAAGCCTTAATCAGTGTAAGAGGACCTCTTCATAAAGGGAATGTAAATCCTCCTTTGGAGTGGTTACAACAATGCACAGAAATGAGACCAGAAATACACACAACAAGTTACAGGTCAACTGATTTACTGGAGTTGTGTAGTAATTTCCAGCATACGGTAATTTGAAATTGTAGTATGGACCCAGAAAAATATTTCCAAAAAAGACAAAATGCTGGGAGGAGACAGGAAAAAGTATGGTTTCCCACGCTGAGGATCTGATGCGCTAGAATGGGAAGCCCTGCCTTCAGCTGTTAGCTGCAATGGCAGATGTGCTCAGAACCAAGCACTTGATGTTTAAATGTCCCACCACTGACATCCTGTCTAGATCCATCGTGGCTCACTGTGTCTCACAAAGGTCAAAATAAATGGGCCTTTGGGGCAATTTCAACAGAAGTTGTGTGCACAGAGGCCAGCTGATGAAGTCCAGCCTCGCTTCTCTAATGCTCCCCACCAGGTGTAACACACTGCTCTGTTCCGTGCATGCTGCCTGCTGTGCTTTTCTGATTACAGGTACGACTTACCGGCACCTCATATTTGCACAACACTTCAAAAGTGTGAAGCATTAGCAACTCTAGAGTGCAGTTAAACTTGACTGCAATTCCAGGGCTCAAACACTTTGTCTTCTGGAAGTACAGATCAGACCCTTCACCTCTCCGGTGTCCTATGCTACATACAGGTTTCTGTGCTCACAACAGCCAGTGTGCACATCAACTAACATAAAAGTAATGCTCTGACATCAGCAGTGAGCCAGGCTTTTCACTGGGGTCCGAGTGTCCTGTAAAAAATCTCAGTTCAACATGTAACTATTAGATTTTTAGTACACATCATGTCACAGAGTTAGTGTTTTCCTTACAAATATATGGCACTAAGTGTAAAACTTCATGACTTATTCCAAACAGTGTACCATACTTCACAGCAAAGCTTTAAAAAGAATCCTCTAATTCCCACTTCTTCTAAATATACAGCTGATGGGAGGCCAGGGTGTCCATGAAAGGTCGCACAAGGTTGTCTGTTGAGAAGTAGAAGACCAAGCCAAAGGTGATGGAGATGGGAAGAGCAGGCAGTGCTTTCTTAAAAACAGCCAGTAATAAAAGAGTTAAGCATAAACCCTGCCAGAGAGAAGAGAATAAAAAAGGAGATATAGTGAGAAGCCCGGAAATGTATCTGTCATCAAACTAATGTACAAATACTAAGCTATATATACTGTGCCACAATTGAAGCCTGCCTGAGCTACCAGTGGCATGAGGTACGTTTGCCCACACCTTCAGCTTTCACACAAGCTGGCCAGGTATTTTCTTCAGCAATCTTGAGCACAGCTCTTTGCTGAGAAAGTGGTATAAACAGCTAGTGCTGACATACAGCTGACCCCAAGAGGTTAATTTATTTACAGATTATTTTGCATTTTGTTCTACGCCATTATGCACAAAAATACCAATCCAGCAGATAAAACCACTTAAATCCCAGTGAACTGCACAGATACGGAGTTTCACTGGAGGACTAATACACAGCGGCATGTACTTCTAACACCTTCCCAGTTTTCAAGGTCTCTTGGGGTAAAAAAAAGAACAAAGAATCCCCAAAACAAAATATCCGCTGCTGTTCTTTTGACTGTATTGCTTACTATGATAGGTTAATTCTGGTTTTATCTGGATAGTAGGCCAAGATCTGCTTTTTTGAGCATGCGCGAAAGCTTTTGTACATTTTGAGTAGACAATATGGCTAAGTTCATTTAGGCATGGATTCCTTCTCTCATTTGAGCCCTTCTTCCTTCTTCCACGATGGCAGAACTTCAGAGACACTAGGCTCCAAAAAATTTCACAACACCACAAAACAAAGAGAATGGGGCATTTGACCTCACAGACAGCCCAGAGAGGGCATTCCCCCCAGCAAAGGGGCCCTGTGCTGGATCCCAGGATATGGAGCTAGGTGATACTGTGGGTTTCTCTGACCTGGGAGGTAGAAAAGCTACACTCAATACACCTTATTTGTTAGTTCTCATGCTTTTTGATCCATGATCTTTACAAGTGAAAGTCACCGTCTTTCACTATCCTTGGGATCTAAGTGGGGAAATGGAGGCCTAAGAAGGACATAATAATTCATTTTCTTCTACCTTCTAGAACTCCTGCTGTTGCCCTTCTCGTTAGTTTCCGTGAGGATGCTGGTAGAAACAGCAAGTTCCTAGTAATTATTTTCTACCTAGGTGAAAGCTCAAAAGTGTGTGGTCATTAGACCTGGCAGGACCAAGTCTTTAGCAGTCACAATATGATTGTCATCTGCTTTTAATGATAATTTCCATGGATTTTTAAGTCTCCTTCCTTCCTCTTTTTTCCAGCGTGAACGTAAGAACAAAATAGGTCTTCATCCTCTTATTTAGCCATTCTCCTTAGCAAAAGGAAGTTAACCTTCTCAACTACACTGGCTATCGACATGGAGTTCATAATATTGACTTTTGTGGCTCACAGAAGTCCCCAGTCTTTAACACTGAAGCAAAGACACTAACAGTTCATCTCTAACTGTTTTCCCTGTGGCTGTTTCACCCCCACCATCTCCACACTTGGCTCTGCTCCGAGGAATCCTTCCTCTCAGCCCATATCATTCAGCTTCTCCCAGCGGCTGTTTAAAGCCTGTCTTTATAGGCAGCACTGGGCTGGGAAATCCACTGGTGGTTTCTCCTAAACACCCAGCTTGTTACCTGCAGAGATTTAGCACTGCTTAGCTGCTAGTACTTCTGGCAACACCGCTGTGCTAAACAGGCTTTAACAGAGCTTTTAAAAGCTTGCTCACTTACTATGAGAATGGCTACAAAGCAGGCCAGTGTCGTATTCCAGTCTCCACTAGCTGTGGCAGCTGCTTTCCCAACAAGCACACTGTAAAATATGAAGTCTCCGAGGCCCAGCTTCACACCCCCTGAGAGAAGTGGAAAACAAAAACAAGTGTTACTTCTGCTTTTCTTGTTTTGCTTCCTCCTGAACAAATTCTTGTCCCCTGGGGAGCAGGTGAAGGTTCCTGCTTAAATTGTCTGCATAGCCAAGAGATGTCACTGGAACCACAATCCCAGAACAGATACTGCAGCAGTAAGTAGTAATACAGAGTTAGACTCAGATCTTTGTTGCTTAACAAGTCACAGCTCTTCAAGTTAACTGCAGTTAGGCCAAACGGGGTAACAGGGTGTTAACCACAATGAGTAAAAACATCAGGCACCGACTGACTACACTGAAAATGAGGTATGAAGCTTCCCTTACTTTCCTCCTCCTCAAGCTCCTCGAAAGAAGTGATGGGGCGGGTTGGACCAGGACTCCTTGTCTCAGGCATCTGAGAGTCTCCATGCAAAGTGCTCCTGTGGTTCTCTCCCCCATCCTCAGCTTGGTTCCACAAAAATAGGCCAAGAAGAACAGACCAAAAAAAAGAAACACAAGAGGTAGCTATGTTTATAACTTGTTTTAATGCATGAAATCCACACTTCTATGAAGCTTCTCTGGAATGGGTACGCCCTTTGTTTCTTTCTTTCTTTCTTTCATCAGGACTAGTTCAAGCAGGGACATTTAGTGGCTTTGAGAAAAACACACGCGTTATTATTTGAAACAGTCAGAAGCGTACGTGTTCACAGCTTCTGTGGCAGCCACCCAGTAGTTCAATGGCTTTAACAACCGAGTACATACGCAGAATTAAGCATTGCTCTGCACAGGCTAGAATGACAAGTAAAACCAAGTAAACTTAATACGCACTTCTACATTGTTATATCTTTGTGGTGGAGGTGCTCAGGTATTCCTTAACTGGTAGTATGACAAAAATGGATGACTAAGAGGACTGCCATTTATGAGAAAAGTTCTGCCCTGAATCACATTGACATTGGGGCTGGGTGCTCACATGTAGTAAGTGGACACGTTTTGTTGTTCACAGATTTAGGGGGTTTTTTTTGTACTTTTAAACACATCTAACAGAGCCCTTGGTAGTGCTTTTGGAAGCAGCCAGTGTGTGATACAGTACTTTATCTGACAGTTCCTGTTTTTCAGAAGCGCTTATACAAACTTTCCAGTCCCCGTCAGTCTAACGGGATGCTGCCACTGCAGATGCAAGGAGACTGTGATCTGGGGAACACAAAGCTTCCACAGTGGCATTCTGTATGCCTCAGCATGTAGTTTGCTCCTGCTTTGTGCCCAGTTTCAAAGCAGGATTGTGTCCCTGCAGTTTGTTAGTATGTCAGATGCTTTATCCTGAAATAAGCAGCATGTTCGATTATCAAGCCTTAGCATGCATTTATTGCTTTAACATAAACAGGTACTGTCATCTCTGAAGTGCAACAGGACCAGATGGGAAATCCTCCCAACACCACAAGTCAGATTTCATTCAATCACCTTCAGAACTGCAGTTTCACTTGCATTTCAAGAAGATAAAAGCAAAGGCACAAAAATTACCACAGGACCAGTTAGAACGTAAACTCGTAACACATCGGCTACTGTTGGGTAACTGCCCAAACATAAGCCTTTACCCAAGGGTAAATGTAAAGATGTTAATTTTCTTTGGCAGGGTAAGCCATATTGCACTTACAGCCACCTAAAAGCATGTCTGTTCTCTGGCAGTGGCCTGAACGCAATACACTGCAACGCACTTAAGTTCACCAGCTCATCGGCAATGTATTTATGAGCCTATGTTGTAATTTACCATCCCCAGCTAGTAAAAATGTAGCCCCCCTCTAGCCCACTTTCAGCTTTGTCTTCAGTACTTCTGAAGATGCACGTTGGACAACACTTTTGTTTGCTTGGTTGGTTGGTTTGTTTGTTTTTTAAATAAAGGCAGCCTGAATACTGGAGCTTCCTACATTGTCTGGTCATCTTTGCTGCCAGTCCTAAGAGCAGGTTTCAGTACATCACCAAGTTCTGTAACTAATGTAACAACGCTGAATAAAAAGGCATCCATCAGGATTCAGAGGCTTACATTTTCTTGCAGCCTCAAACATACACATTATTTCCATGGGACAGTGCTCTGTATAGAAGAGTGACATGCAAGCAAACCTGCATCCCACGTCTGCTGACTTGCTCCTCTTGCTGCTGTGTCTGGCTTGGCCATTCCAACTGTCCACATCATAGCAGCTAGAAAAAAAGAGAGAAAGTAATCAGCTCCATAAAACATCAGTCACTACAGCTCAGAGGAACTAAATATTTAGCTGTCCCTAAAAATACAAGCCCTTGCCCCTGCAAAATGTTTTTAAAGCAGTCACTCTAAGTTGGTTTCCCTAGGCACTTGGACGACAAGGTGGAAGAAAATTAAGGCAGTGCATCCATTCAGTTTTTAAGAAAGTCCCAGAGCACAAATAGCTAAGAGTCAGTATAGTCTTCTCTGTAAGCTAAAGAAAGCAAAAATCCAGAACTAGGGGTCCTCATCTCCTTTGTTTTTTTCCTGGCTTATGACTCTTCTCTTCAAAGAAAACAATTGCCCAGGAAATGATGGTAGCACAGAAGGTAACCAGAGGTTAAGATACACTGCTTACTCCTCATGTTCTGCTAAAGGTAAAGCACACAAGCAAGGAATAAGCAGGAGTTGTCAGAGTGCCAGTTTTCTCTCTGCCTGTTTGTTTTGGTTCTTTCCTGACAAAATATTGGCTGTTTCTGTTTTGGTTCCAGGAAAAACTGAAAGATGTTTGGGGATTTACTCTTGAGATGGATCCCTAAATTAAAAAGGAATACAAACCATTCTGAAATCAGTGGAAGAGAACTCAAATCAGCTGTTTATTTGAGCATGCATCAGTCTTCCTGTTTTTATAGAAGCTAAACTACAAAAAATAAGCCAAGGCAAACACAGTGCCTGCTTTTCCACTACAAGCTCAGCAAAGGTGATGTTTTTGCATCTAGAGGGAGCCACAGAATGTGGTCTTGAAACGGAGACACCAACGTTCTGCCCAAGAACTTTTTGTTCAGTATTTATTTGTTGAATTGCATTCCCCTTTAGAGAAACTAATTTGTTAACTAAAACACGTAAGAGACTTCATCTAGATTGTCTCAAGTCAGTGTAACAGAATCTCCAGTAAAAGGGAGGTCAGCTGAAGCCAACAGAAGCTCTGCTTGGAACATATAAAACCATTCATATAACATTAAATGCTTGGAAAAAAAAAAAACCACCAGAAAGATCAATCAGGTTGGAGGCATCCTCGATTCAGCATGCAACATTTGGAAATACCCATTCATCTTAGAAGCAATGTAATGAAAAAGTCACTGAGGTCCAGGAAGCACTCGAGTCCAGGTCCCGTGAGTGTGAAGTCACCCGCCTTCCAACTCTCTTAATCTTAAGCACATATATACCTTTGTGGATAAGGGCACCAGACACCATCATAGTTAAGCAGCCCAAGAAAGCCAGAGAAGAGACGACTGATTTTGTTTGCAGCACAACACTTGAATACAGCCCTTTACAAAGCAAGCAGCCGCACAACGAACAATAAAGCAAATACATTTTAAGTATTGCCATCTGTACAGTGCACAGAGCAAGAGCAGGCTACAGGAAGAATGAAACCTCATCACACCTTTAAAGTGTGTCTATAAAGCATATGCACAAGGAGTCAGTGTATTGAGTGAGCATCATCTAATGATGCTTTTTTTTTTTCCATCATCTAATGATGAACTTTGCAAACACTACTACCCATCTAACACTGGTTTTTGTATGCAGAACAAAGGGGCACATTCTACACTGTAGTCATGAAAAGATAAGTCTACCTTGGAACATTTCAGCTTCACAAGGCAAACATGGTCTCCCTTTGGCTAATTAGAGTTAGCACCATCGTAACTGATAAACAAGGCCTTCTACAAATGGTCTGTTCCAGAACATAAATGCACACCAGTTTTAGGGCAAGGAAGTAACTGAAATAGCGCTCTGGTTTGACACAGAAACAGGTTGCGAGATTAATCTGGCTAAAAACATTAACATTCTAATCTTACTCACAGGAATATATTAATGCAGGAAAAATGGGCTCATTTCTCTCCTGTGCGGTTTCTACCAGCATTCTCAGTGGCCCCTTGGGACAGAGAACAGCCATCAGATCTGCAAAGAGAAAAGGGCCAGACAATCTCATCTCAGACTATTGTGCATATTTTATATTCTTTATCTTTAAAAAACTATTCTCTCCTCAAAATTACATCTATCAGTATTGACTGGATGATTTCCTGAATGGCAGTTTCTGCCACTTTGCATAACTATCTGTTCTAGTCCCTGAAGATGTTGTTCACTTAAAACACCATCCCCGCACCTTAATGTAATAATAAGAGTTTTCATTGTGCTTATCCTATAAAAAGCCTCTTGAGACTACCACATTATTTCTTTGAAAGTAGACGACAGCATTATGTCGAGGTGTTAAATTTAATTAGAGGAGGACTGGGGATACTGTGTTCACATTCCACAATCCTTTGCTAGGTACACTGACTGTGTTTGGCATGAATGAAGGCCTTTGGTCCAGTTCCTCTTCACCTACCCTCTCTCCCCTGTCAGAGCTCGTCACCAATCTGAATGTTACCTCCCAGCTACCTCTTGTTCTGCAGGTTCTCTTGAAACTTTTCACTCATACCAAAATCCATGATCTCTTGATAACCGTAAGCAAAATGCGCAAGACTGTCAGGTTGCTACTGATAAAAATCCAGCCACCCCTACCATGCAGTTACATGTGGTTCGGTACTTCCCTGACTTGGTGTTCCACTCTGAAAGACATGGTAGGAGTACAGTACCTACATGAACCAGTTAGCAAAAGACATGCCAGGGAGTCAACTTAATTACCCATCTGTCTTTTTCTAAAGCTGTCAGCACCATAAAATTGGCTTTTGAATGATACACACAGTCCTGAGATTGCCTCAGAGTAATCTCTCCATGAGCCACACCTTGAGAGTCACAACTCAGACTTACCATAGATGGAGATTGCACCTAGAATCACCCATGCTGACCACTCAGGTAGATATTTAATGAAAACCAGTGCCATTAGAGCACTGATCATAATGAGATATGCTTGCTGCAGCTGCAAGGGACCTTTCCAGTGTATGCAAATCATTCCAACAGCTCCAAAATTCCAGATGACTAAGAACAGAGTGGGGTAATCCATGGCCACGTTGTATGTCTTCAATACTTCACTGGAATACAACAAGAAAATTTAGCTGAGCAATCAAAGCCACTGACGCACAAAGCATCCTACTAGCTGTAGTTAAACAAGCCTCCTACTGCACCAGGAGGAAGCAGGACAGAAGCAGCTCTCGTCACGAAAGGGGAACCTGCCTCACAGCCAATTGCTGCTCTTAGCTCTCTGTTCCTCCTGCGGGAGACAGACGTGCTGTGTGCGCAGACAAGCGCCACAGTGCCTTAGTCCTGAGGTCAACAGTAATTCCAAGGGTTTGCGCAGGCAGGATTTCAAGTCTTAACTGAACATAGGCCTGCAGCTACATGACCATCTGGAACAAAGAAGTCATGTAAGAGTCATCCCACCAGATGCATGATGCTCACAGTTAAAGATGAAAAGTTTCAAAAAGTGCCACTAACAAGTTAAAAGCTTGGTTCTACCTGAGCTGGGAGCTAAAGGAATGAGCTTGAAACAATGTCATCTGAGAAAGAGACAAAACAAATCAGAGAACTAACTCAGTACATAAGTTCCTTTCCACTTGCTTCTTGATTTATAATCTAGGGCCTCTGTACCAGAAGGTTCAGCCTGTTCATTTCATGCTCACAGTATCATTTCCCAGTGATTTTTGTAGAGTAGGCACTGAAAAAAATCAGGCACTGCCTAGTAAAGACTTCATTTTCCATTTTTCTTAAAAAAAAGCAAGCTATCTCATTCTAACAATTTTTAAACATTCCTTCCCTTGTTCAAGTTAGGGATTTTCTGCAAGGAGGTGAAGAAGTCCTGAACCGACAGGGTACCTGCACCATTCCCACTTACCCGAGATATATGTAGGTAAAGAGGAAGAGCAGCATCAAAGAGGACAGGATCAGCCAGCCATGGATGAACTATCAAAGGCAAGAAGAGACAGTGACTGAATGGGCTGTTACCCTTCACGCAGGTGGCGGTGCTGCATGCAGTATACTGACAGAGCTTCCTATTGTCCAACAGCCTCCGTCAGCACCCCTCCTCCAGTTTCTGAAGGCCCTGCCTTCCCCACTGCTGATGAGGGAGGAAGGACAGCCAGTTGCTCCCAGTTCTCCCAAACTCTTTCATTTTATATTCTATCCCGTGGTGGTTTATTTTGTGTGTTTGTTGTTTTGTTTGGTTTTTTTTTTTAAGTCTCTTTCCCACCCGTTTCCATAGGTATCCATACTGGCTCCTAGCTTAGACAGGTAAGCACATTTTCTCTGCTCAGTGGGGAGAAGGAGGGGTTTGCCCAAGGCTGCACAATAAATCCATCTCAGGGCCAAGTTTAAAAAGCAGCAATGGCCAGTGCTCAAGTGCTGGGCTGGTACCACATATGACAACTCCACAAAATCTGAATGTGTCTTTCCCCCCAAGCCCTGTCCCCTTCCACCAGAGCTTCCGCAGGCAGGAAGAATACCAAGCAGTTCCTGCAAAGCTTGTCTGAAACGTGTTAAAAGAAGGCATTCACAGTAAATGGTACAAGTTAGTCCGTAAGTACAAACTGCAAAACTTTACGATCAGATGGAGAAGACTCAGACCTGACTAACACAAAGTATCAGGCCTCATTTTTAAGAGCCTACCATTAGTGACAAAATAAAAGCAAAGTATATTCAGGGGCACAGCTCTACCACCGCTGACAAAGGCTTCTGTACAATATGATTCTTGCTACAACTAAGATGTGGTCTAGCCAGTGCCTGTACTTCTCACTGACACGCAAGCCCCACTTGAACTCAGATTCACAGCATATAGCTGGAAAACGCTCTGGCATGAATGCTTTACCTTGTAGCAGCGATATTTATAGAGCAGAACTAGGAACACGGTCATTACAACGATGACGCTGATCATTATGATGGTGTTCAACACTGAGTTCAAGAGACGCTGGCCCACAGAAGGGGTATCCTCACTGAAAGGGGTGTAGATCCTGCAGTATAAAGCAAAAGCCATATAAAGTACATATATTCTCTTCTAACTAACTGCCCCAAGATAAAACCAGACCTCTCTGTGTGTGGGAAAGAAAGGGAGGTATGACTGCCAAGCACAGCAAACATGAGATGTAGCTTCTGAAGGGCTTGGGCTCCAGTTAATTATCAGCTAAAGATTAGGGGTCTCTATCAAAAGCACATTCCTACAGAGAAGGTGTGGCTGGCACAGCTCTAAGCAAAGAGACCTAGAGTACAAATTACTTCATTTAAGTTTAGTAACTTCTCTCCAAGCCACAAATTTTTATTGCATATTCTAGACCGTCTCCATGATAACTGTAAGGATACATCCCACGTGCCGTCCTGAAAGGGGGGGGACCTTTTCTTTCCAAGACTCTTTTATCCCTTCTCATCACCCCACACCCCCCCACACCATTTTGTTTCCTTTGGTTCAGTTCAAAGGACCACAGCCCCCGTTTCTCCACCCACCGCGTGAAGCACAGTTAAAGTCCCAGGAGGGCTCTCAAGCACAGTCAGCAAGAGCTGGATGGAAATATGTATCCACACCATGAGTCTTTAGGAACCAGAAATGTTGTCAGGAAATGAGACACTCATCCAAATGAACATGCCATTCCCTCATTGCTGCCAGCCAGTGAGTGAACAGACTAGGAGCTCAGCCTGGGCCTTTTATCCTGCTGTGTGAAGCAACTTCATTATTATGCTGCTCACAGGCTTTGCTTAAGGTGCCCTAATGACAGTGCTAACGAATCAGTATAACGCAGGTATGGAAAGATTTCCACAGATGAATGTAGCATACATTAGTAAGATCTCTGTATGTTTACAGAGCTACCTTTAGCTGTATAAAGGTTCTCCCAACCTGCCAAGGAAGCACTCTGTGTACACAGACACACGTGCGTGGGACGTATGTGTAAAGCTAGGGATCCCATGTACTCAGAGGCTGTTTTGAAGACCCCACTTACAGCTGCCCGTTTTTCTCCGTATAGAAGCGCACTGACTTTATGGTGGCGACGACAACAATCATACAAAGGGTGACAGGCACAAAGAGCATGATTACATGCTTTGCTCCATATTTCAGAGTCAGTTCCTCCTCTTCATTTTCCAAGGCGCTTTCTCTCACTGGAACACCCGAGTCAGACATATCCCCATCGGCAATATTGTTAGGGCTACGGCTGCTACCTGTTCGCCTCTTCTGAAAAGAAACATTAGCAAATATGTAAGACCTTATTTTCTTTGTGTTCAAAGCTTCATTCCATCATATTTCAACTACAATAGGAAGGTACCAATTGAACAATACAATTAGAAATTCCATTACAAACAGGCTGCAATGGAGTTTTTTAAGCAAAACCATGAATATCTAAGGGCCTCTTCAAGTCCAAATATATAGATGGACCCATGCGCATGAAGGGCAAGGTACACAGAACTGAAAGAAGAAATGTCATCTGAGGTGGCATAGCCTGATCGGTTCCTCCTCCTACAGCAATGCTGTGCTTGCTTTTTCCCACTGCTTTGCTGGCAGCAGGACTTGCTGCATTTGACCAGAGCAGCAAAGGGTTTCTGGCAAAACAAGAAGGCTGAAAAGGATATCCTGCAAGAGTCATATGTGCATCACGTCCTGATAAAAGCCTGTATCTTTACCGAAAGGAAGCAAAAGGGAGGCGTATATGTGGGGATAAAAAGGCGGGGAAAGTCACAGCGGAGGAAATAGGAACGGGCACTGCTGCTACTGGCTGAGAGAGTGACAGCAGAGAAACTGGCCAAAGCCAGTCCTAGAAGCCAGTCTTAAGAGGGATGGAGGGGTAGCAGGACTACATCTATCGTCATACCCCATTTCTTCGCTCCCCGCGAAGGACGCATACCTACCCTATGTGCCTGCACTTCCCCTGCTTCTGCGGTTTGCAGGCCATCCTGGTAGGAGGGTACTGGAGGGCTCTCCGCAGACATCAGAGATGTTCTCTCATTGCAGGGCTCTTCCTCGCTGTCCGAGTTATTCATGAATGTGATCATCGTCGCTTTCCCAGGGAGCACTCAGGAGGAGCGCAGCTAAGCACTACTCAAGGCTGAGGGGACAAGCAGAAACAGTGAACGCTGCAGTGCAAACAACTGGAAGTCTGAAGAGGAGACACAATTTCAGCAGGGAGGCTGCAGCACACTATGTTACTCCATCTCCTCCTAACAGCTGATTTAGCCTGTTATCACCCCAGGCATGACAATCCGTTCAGTTAAAGTCACAGTGACTTTTGCGGTAAGAGAGAGCAGCTAAACGCAGCCCTGAAGCAATATAATACTTTTTCTTTGCCACAGCTTTCACAGTTGCTGCCTCTACTTCCCCTCTGCCGTTAGTACACCCTGACTTTCACAAAGGAGGTTTCTCAGTGCTCAGTGGTTGTTTTGCATGGGCCAAACAAAGCTTCACTTCAAACGCTGGCTGCCTGCTAGAAAGCAAAGAGAGCTCAGCTCCTACACAACACTTCCGCAAGCATCGGCAGGTAGCAGAAGTTTCTTAGTAACCCAGAGCCTCAGCTTTACATAAGTCACTAACCAGGAGTTACATGCTGTCTTCCCTGTTATGACTGTTTATTAACCAGATGGATTTCATACGCAGTTCTCCTCTTTGCCCATGGACAAGGAGAGGTTTGTGTAGAAAGGAAAAAAACCTGTCTCCTTAGGTGAGCCACCTTTCCCCCCCCCCCACCTTATGTTGCCTTGTGATTAAAAGCAAAACCACTTGGACGGGCAACAACTTGGAGTATAAGAGCAGGGGCTAGAAGCGTTTGGCCTCTTTCCACCTATTGCTGTGCAGAAAAACAAGCAAAGCAGTGGCACAGTGCAGAGAGGAAGGGAACGGCTCTTCTTTCCAGACACCAGAGAGAAAAGGTGTACTGCCTTGGATACTGCAAAAAAGCCTTAAAGCCAGTATTTCAGAAAGGTCTAAAGGCAGGTGGTAGGAAAATTCCTTTTAGCCTTTACCAAGTCAGCTTAACAAAGTAACCAAAGTAAATAAGGATAATTCAGTCACCTTCTGATTCTCAGTCATCTGTCCCTAAGCAAAACCAGACCTCTAATGCATTGTAAAGCCGTAGTATCTACAAGAACACCTCCTCCTCTGCAGTATTCTACCCAAGTATCTTGCGACAAAAAGCCTGTGTGTTTCCAACTCAGAAGAGGAAGCTGAAGAAGCCATGTGACTTGGACACAGTCACTTAAATCTGAATCACACATTCGCCGTCCAACCAATACACTATGCTGTCTATATGCCAGCTTGAGAGGTCAGAGTGGATACTTTGAAGATCTGTGAGATATTCTTGCTTTTCACTAAAGAAACTGAAATTCACTTTGGAGGAAGAAAAGAGGGAGGAGTGGGAGATTCCCCTTTCTTTCACAACCTCCTTAACACATCTGGCACCTTCAAGAAATTTCAGAATGTCAACTCAGTCTGCCCAAGTGAATCATTTTTCAGACATCTGCTCATCCCCTGCCTTCTCTTCATGCCTTTTCGTATCATTTTGTTCCTTTCTTAGTGATAGAAGTGGTACAGTTACAGGAAACAAAGGGGTATCCCTCGAGCCAGGCCAGTAATACTGTGTTCTTACCGAGTGAGGTGCCTAACACCTGCATTTTTGTGCTTATTCCTCACAGAGCCCAAAATCTCTGTTCCAGGTGTTTAACAGGCTCTTCTGACTGAATATGCGGGGCCTCATAATTTAGAGGTGAGAGCCTAGATTCTGGTTCAGTTATAGGATTTAGGCCTTCTATAAAGAAGCCAGGAACATTAAGTCATTCAATCATGACATGCTTCTGGATCTGTGAACAGGTTAAGTTATGCATGCCATGGGATCTGTGACCCACAGAATTTAAATAACTCTCAAAACCTTCTGCCCATGGGCAGAAATAAAGATCTCAGTGAAGAAATAAAGATCTGCTCTCTGATAGTTTGGGACTAATATTAGGTTTTAACAACCCAATGAAAATATTAAAGAACTTTTTCTCCCAGATTGAAGAAACTGCAATGCAATTTTTGCTATATGAACAGAGCAATTCCACAGAGGATTTAGAAGGGACAGCCAATTAGCCTACTTTTAACACCCTAGTTGTACCCTAGGAGGAGTTAAAACAATAGCAAAAACACAGTACCAATTACTAACCTCCAAGATTACATGGAAAAAGAATCTTATGTTGTAATACAGCTGCTTTTAAGATGGACGTTTTCTGTTATTCTCCCTCAACAAGGACATGGATAAATGCAAAGATACAACAATACTTGCGGTCAGCAGGCAGACTCAGACCTGAACACAGCTTTACTGTCCCTTATTTACAAGGCTTTGGTTTCAGGGAGGGCTGACACAAACAGACCCCAATGTATCCATGATTTTACAGGAGCTCTTGTGACAGCCAGCCCTCAGCAAATCCTCAAATGCTGTACTCACAGCTGCCTTAAACTCACCTAAATACGCGGTCCTGACAAAGGGGTTGTCCCACCACCCTTAGTCTTGCTGGTGGCAAGACCAGGTGCTCATCAGCTGTCTAGCTCTTCTGAAAAGACAAGAGGCACTTGTTTTCCTTTGCTTTCACAGAACCAGGTTCCAGCAGGACCAGCTCCCCGGGGCAAGCAGCCCCAGTGCCCACAGGAGGAAAAGGGAGCCGTGGGGCATCTCCCTTCCAGTAGGGTTGAGTCTTACGGTGGCAAGCCCTCTGCTCACTCCCAGACAACCAGCCCACCCTCACCTCTGGTCTGCAACACCTATGGCAGCGTGGCTCTTAGCCAAGCTGGGGTCTTTGATGTACAGTTTGCAGAGGCAGGAACACTGGCCCTCCCCCTCTACCCTACCACAAACCCAGCAGGGATTTTGTCTAATGCCACTATTTATTCGTCAGAACTGCACTTTGAACTGGCACTAAGGCTGTGCTGACTGCCAGAGAGAGCTTTGGTTTAAGAAGTCTGTCCTTCAGGGGAGGAAGGACAAGCCTGGTAACTCTCACACACACCTACCCAGCACGACAGCACCCTTTGGGCTGAGCACAGCGAAAGAAGAGAAAGCTTCTGCCCTGGGGGCCTGCTTGCCAAACAGGGAGCCACAGAGCACCAGGCATCCAAGAAAGGGTTGTTATAAAGCCACACTGTTTTCTGATTATCGTTTCACCAGTTAAACTAAGGGAAGAGGCCTTGCAGAGATGATTTTTACCTCCCAAGGACACTGGGTACCCCATAATGGAAAGCACAGGAACCTTCTTTCCTACTCATCTGCATGACATGAAATATATTGGTGCATACTGTTTTCCTAGGCTGGGCTGAAAAGGGGGAAGGACAGTTTGGGAAAGGAAAGCATGGAGGAATGAGACAAGCACACGCTTCCTTCCTGGCTACAGCGGGAGGAGGAGCTTTTGGGGCAGGGTGGAAGCGCAAGCTGTATCTATATTCACAGAAAGCTACAGAGCATGGTACAGTACAGTACAGAGCAGATACAGTAAACAAAGGAGATGAACAACACGTGCCAGACCATCATCAAACTGAGCCAGTAGGTTGCAGGGTATCAGGCAAGGTTTTCCTCTGTGGGTGGATTCAAACCATCAGGTCCCATTCAAAAATCATACGATGTTTAAGAGCCAAAAGACCAAACTCTCAAAACTGCATGGCAGAAATGAAAGGGGACAAAAAACTAGGTCAGTAGTAAGTACTTCTTATAACGGGGCAGCTGAGGTGGGAATACGACTTCTGCTTTATAGCAGTCTTGTGAAGCCTGCTGGAGAGCAGGAGTCACCGTTTCTCTCCTTCCAGATGTCCTTTGTGCAAGGGACCTCTTTCCTCAACTGCAATAAACCAGCTTTATGGATTTTGATGAAACTGGGGCAATTCACAGTAACATTAGGATCTAGCCTTGGTTTGCCTTTTAACTCATCCAGCAAGATCACCGTGCTGCAAACAAACCTAAATAAATTGCTTTGCACTTCACCCATCACAAATAATATCAGCACAACATACAGCACAGAACAGCTGCTATAGGCTGGCAAAATACTTAATAATCCACTTGAGAGTTAAAATTCCTGCTCAAACGTATTGTTGTCTTTGACGGCAGTTAGATGAAGAGAATTAGTTTTCCTTTGCTATATTTAGATGAAGGGAAAGCTTTAGGCTGATGCTGACAGCCTGATCTCCTAAGTTCCAGCTGTAGTAATCACTGCTGCTGGTAAATACGAAGAAGAGGAAAAAAAACTTTGAAGAAATCCTAAATGGTAGGGAACAAAATTAGGAGGAAAGACTTCCAGGTTCTTGCCAATAAAGCCAAAACATGCATGCTGCTAAAAAGACAGGGAAGTTGGGACACACCATCTCAGTGCTCAAAAGAGAACTCGCAGATGCCGTTTGCTTTCAGCCCCAGAATGCAAAAATAGCAAAACATGAGATACTATGGGAAGTTGTAGGGATTTGTAGCCCTTTCTCCTTTTTTAGGGCACACAACATAGCTGAACTTGCACTACTTTCCCCTGCCCCACAAGAAAGGCACTGCACAGCCCCAGGGGGTTATTTTGCTGGCAGAGCTGAAATCAGACCCTCCCCAAGGGGGTCACAAGGACTATCTCGCCAGCATTAAGCCCAAATACGCTAACAGCCAACTTCTCATCACAAAATAAAGGCACCACAGCCCTGCAGAATTACTTACGCCGCTAAAAACCTCAAAGCTTGGGTCAAACTTCACAGGCAGGAGCAGCTACTCGTGTCGACCCCGACACTGCTGGGACACCTGGGCCAGCGGGTGCTGGGGGTGACACAGCGGGGACATGCAAGGACATTGGGGACAGGTTCCTGTTTCCTGCCCAAGCGCCGGGCAGGCACAGCGCACGCACCGGGGCTGTCCTGGCCCTAGAAGTGATGGCCGGCCCGGCCACGTCCACACGGCTGGCAAAGAGAGACAGACAGCAGGAACTTTTAAAAAATGACAAAAGAGACAAAAAAAGCCCTGTGAGGCAGAGACCCCGCAGGAGGCTAGCAGGAGACCTTGCACCCATGCAGGCGTTTTCCCCAGCTGCCCTTTCTAATGCTTGAAAAATCTGGTTTCCTTTGAATTTCCGTCAGCGCTTCCAAATGAAATCCTGGGCTGCAGGCAGGAACGCCGCCGCCCAGGGGAAATACAGACACCCACATATATGTATACGATTTTACACATACACACATATTAAAAAAATGTTTTATATATACAAGCATACATAATATGCACATATATAAAAATATATGTATACACACACATACATATATATAACTGTCACCGGAACGAGCCCAGGCTGCCGGACCTCCTCAGCCTCTGTGCCGGGCACCGGCGTGGAGCGCAGCGGCCTCGCACGGCTCCGGCAGCGCGGCAAGCCCCAGCCCCCAGGCAAACGCCGGCCGCCGGCCAGGCCCCGTCCCTCTCCGTCAGGAGGACAGCCAGAGCCCGCCCCGGCCCGCCGGTAACCGAGCCCTTGCCCGATCCCGGCCCGCCCGTGACCCGGCCCGAGCCGCCGCTGTTTACCTGCTCCCAGCACAGACCCGGCTCCTCTCCGCTCCCATTGGCTCCGGCGCACTCCCTCCCCAACGCTGGCCGAGGGAGAGGAGCGCGCCCGCCGATTCGCCGCAGTGGCTGTCGCTCGGCAGGTATCCCCGCCTACCAGTCAGTCTGCTCCAATAGGAGAGAAGGGTGGGAAGAGGAGCGGCCAATAGGAAGGCGGCTCTTCCCTCCCTCTCCCCCCGGGCCGTGAGGCGGCCTGTGAGGCGGCGGCTGCGCCGCCATAGTGGGGCCGCCGCCGGGTGACGGGAGGCCGGTGCTGGCCCGGGGGTAGGCGGGGCTGCCGGGGGGGAGGAGCCGTGCCTCCTACAGCCGGGCGCCGGCGGAAGGCAGTTTTGAACTAATCGCTTGAGAATGCTTGGCTTTGCACCAGTAACTTAGGCTTTCACAGACCCTTAACTAACCGAGCCACCGGTGCTTTTAAGGCATTTAAATGCTTATCAGCGGCCTTCAGTAAATAGAAAAGCTGTACGAGTGTGCAGATCGTGACTGAAATAAAAAGGTAAGGGGGAGGCATGGAGGAGTAAATAGAGAAACCAGAGGAAGTGGCCAAAGCATGGTTCTTTTGGCGTTGTGTCTGACCTCTGTGCAGTTTATAGATCAGAGGGATAAATAAAGGAAAGTTACAAACGTTTTCACATTTTTTGCTATAGGTGTGAGAAGTTTGTGTCAGAGTGTAAGCCTGTCTTAAAAAAAAATAAATAAAATAATTAGCACGCCAGTAAGCAAGATAATCCTGTAGACAGATGAAAACTGTTTTTCAGTCAGCACGCAAACAACCCGCTCCCATGTCCCTGTTGTTCCCGTTGCTTTCTCAAGCAACAGCGAAGTGAAATCGGGATTGTGGCAGCTCTGTAGCACTTGCTCATCATCTGTGGGGGCAGAGACACGAACTGGAATCGCGCTGAATTCCCTCTGCTGCTGTTGCCACATAGAAGAGACCCAGGCACAGACCCAGGGAGCATTTGCAGCAGAGCTTCACCTTCCTCTTCGCTTCGTGCCATCCGTGTTGATCTTGCATAACAAAGAAATGAAGGGTAAAACGGTGATGAAAGGGACGCGAGGTACCGTAAGTGAACTGCCCCACTATATGTCATTGGACAAAATGGAATTTTATGCAGATTCCAAATCTAAATTGGCCATCACATTATTTCCCCGCATTTCCTGCGCAATGTTGGTGACAAGTGATACACCTTCCTTATGCCTGTAATCCTTACTTTGAGCCACTTTGCACACAGAAATGTGTTACGTGTAAAATTCTTCAGAGCCCCAGAGAGCTGGCTCTCAAAGCATGGCCAGCTGTCCTTTGCCAGTGTAAAGTCAGTCTTGAAAAACTGATAAACAGTGCACTTGGCTGCGTTCTTCACTAGCAGAGTATCAGAGCTCTTTGTAACAGATTTCTCTCAAAGGCTATGTCTATCCTTGGTTTTTGTACTGAGCTGTTGAGTTCCTTTTCACTGGACACTTGATCCAGCTGGAGTTTTTTTTTAAGTGGGAATTTCTCTGGTGAATTGAATCCTTTGCACATTGTATGTTCAGCTGTTTGTCAAGTTTGTTTAGTATTAGGACAAGACGCAATTTTGGTTGCTCTCAGATTTTCCACAACTGGCAGTAGTTTTACACCCCTTTACTTGTATGTGGAGCTTACATATCTGACACAAATTAGGGATAATAGTAAAAATATTTATCTGTTTTAAAACATTTTACATCTTCAAAGCCAAAGCATTGACAGTGTGAACTGCGCTACTCTTCCCATCGCTGGCAGCTGGCAGTCCATCTGAGCCTGCCCAGAGTTATCAGTGAGATGGCTACAAGCACATTGCAATGAAACCCCTGGCCTGCTATAAATCTGTGCAGGCAACAGGTAAATTGTTCCTCAGCCCATTAAAGTCACTGGAGCTGTGTGCAGATTTCATCCATATGAAACGATTTGCTGAGTTAAGAGCAAACGTGCTTTCTTACGGGTGAATTTTCTTCATTTTTCCCTAACACCCATCAGTGTCTCCCTTATTCTTTTCTCCCTCAGCTCACTCTATTTCTACCATATAATAGACACAGCAATCTTTGGTAATTAATGCTTTTTTTTTTTTTGGTCCACTCATCCCTATCCCTTTTTATGCTGTCTTTTTTGAATTCTAGGTTCATTTCACTGCCCTTCCTCTGGTCAGTTGTGGTCAGCAGTGTATTTGTATTTACCTTTATCTTGGTAGATGCCCAGGCCTTGCAAATAATTTGGTTGTATTATCAAGGCCACATGCCCCAGAATTCTGATGCAGGTTCCCTTTTTCTTCCAAATCCTGACATTTTAAGTAGTAATACTGAGTAGTTTTCATTTGCCTTCTGCTTTTTTAATCTGTTAAGAGATTTTCATTGCTAACACCTGTTTTGCTATTTTTTTCCTCAAATATCACTGGGAGAGAAGTGGGCTTTTTCCCCACTTCCTTTTTCAAATGAAAACTGGGACTTACATGCAATCCCAAGACCCCTGAAATCCAGGCATGTGGATGTTCACCAGAGTTGGGCAGCCTCTTAGGTAGGAAGCTCTTTTTGATTCAACAGTTTTTGATTCAACAGCAGGTAACAGATACCCCATTCAGCATGGCCATATGAATTTCAAAGGCTGTAAATGCCTTTAGTCAGTCTTAGGTTGACTAAAAGCCGTGCTCAAGACAATGGAGATGAGAGTCAGGCCTTGTCCCATCCTTACTAACTGCCTTCCTCCTTAATTGCTGGGTGGGCTTTGTTTCCTTCTTCTAGGGGCTGAAGGGATGGGAAATGGTTTTACAAGCCCAGCTGGCCTTTCTCAGCAGCCTTAGTAGCTAAACTTGCAGCTTTTTTCCACTCTTAAAAATGCTGCTCTTGAGTATGAAGGGATCTGGGAGAAGATTACATTAACGTGAACTACACAGGTGTCTGTTCAAGTCCCTGGCTTGAAGTTTAGAGACAGATTCCTTGCTTCTTTCCGCATTCTCACTGAATCCTCTCTTTTGCTCTAATCCTATTGGAGAAATACAAAGAGATGTAGGTCTTGTGCAACCTAACAAAGGGTTTTCAGAAAAATTACATGTACTGCAACCTTCACGAAAGCACAAGAACTGATGGCACTAGGGCAGTGGATATGTGAAAGCCAGCTGTCTCTCTAAGAATGCGTATTCTGCATGCCTCCTTTGTAGTTTTCGGCAGCAAAAATCTAGCTTAACTCAATGTTCCTTTTTTGTACCCTAAAGTGAGTAATAGGAAGAAAAAGTGTTGTTTCAGTCTCTCCTTCCTTGAGAGTTACTACCGTACAGCTTTCAGTCAGAATGTCCCTTCATGTGTTTTTTTAACTAGCAGCATCACATGAGAAACATCTGACCTGAGAGCAAGTGAATAGTCTCTTTGAGCAAAGCCTCGCACTGTATTCATATGACCATCAAAAATATTTCTGCTTTTTTTTTCCCTTCTTTAAACAGATCTGTGTAGTCTTTTCTGTGAAGGATCTCTCACAGGTGAAGCTTGCCTATTCCTAGGAAAATTATGTGATAAGCTGCATTGCAGCTTTTTGACTTGGGAGATCAGCGTCTCTCGCCAGAAGCAATTGTTACCAGACTGGTGGTTGTTCTGAAGTACATAGGGACATTTTGTGTAATTGCCCTAATGTGCTCCATTTTAGTACTTAGACGTTTACAGTAGGAGATCTCAGGGAGCCTTTGGTTACAAACTGTTACAATCCACCAAATATATCCAAGGAATTGTGACTGGTTTATTTCAGAAGGCATAAATAATACCCGGAAATAGGACTACTGACACAAATTCAAACACTGAGATGCTCCCTTGGCTTTTGAATGGAAACAGACAAAACACCATTTGTCAAAATAACATTAAAACCTCTTATGCTTACACAGAAGATATGAATAGGGTCAGGCCCAGCATATCTGAGGTTTTACGCTAGAATAGACAGTAGTTTCCAAGAGCCTTGCTCGGTTTATTCCACTCTGTAAATCTGCAGTCCCTCAAGGAAAGGTCATTACTGAATACGAAAGTAAACATTTTTCTCATAACTGAAGGAGATCTGCTCATTCATAAGATTACTTAGCATGCAGCCACAGCTTGTGACAGAGTGACACTTGTGGATGGGTGTCATATATTGATGTCACACTTCTGTGTTGATTTTTAAAGAGTGATCCCACATTGGTGTATCCATGAAGCCTCAGATCCAACGGGACAGTAGACTTACCCTCCGGTCCTGAAGAGCATGGCATATCCTTCTATCTAAAACAGAGATGAAATACAGATCTGAAAGTTCCCCAGCCCATACACTATTGATCTGACTCTTGGAAGCGCATCATCTCCATCGTAAGGGGATACTAACCAGTTGTGCAGTGAATGTTCACTCAGTACACGTCTCCCATGGTATTGCATAGGACTGAGATCATCTTATGGTCCATACATTCCAGGGTCCATAGCATCACAGAAGCTGTGTAAGATGACTGGTTTCTAATATGTGTAGAAATGAGGTAAACACGAGAACCAAATCAAACAGACAAGGCCAAGGTGGTGGGAGGGGAACAGGAATCAAATCTGTTTAAGAGTGCAGTCACAAATCAATCAGTGATGGATCCAAATCAATGCAATACCACCAAAGTCTTGCTTTTAAGCAGGGGTCCTTTGCAGCCCCATCAAGCAGGAGCAGGACTGCTCCAATGGGAGTGCCCTGTGCCTGCTTGGGAGCAGGAGCAAAGCTCCTGCTTCCATGCTGCCCTCTAGACCAGTGTCTCATTCAGACAGTTTCTCTTGCCTCCTTATGTGCATGTTTTGTACAGTTTTGCTAAAGAATCAAATATCTCTTTAGGAGACAAATGCACCAACCTGAAAAGCAGTATCATGCCTTTTAAGTTGTTGGTATCTCTTTGTCTTTCCAGATCTTGAGACAAATCCTTCAGTCAATCCCAGGCTCTGAGAAGTCAGCAGATTTGTTCATGTGACTTGGAAAACTGTGAGTTAACACTGCTCTGCTCTGCCTGGAGTCAATGATAAATCAATAATGACTTTAACCAAAATGAGGTCAGTGCTGGGAAAAAAGGAAAATAGACATCTAACATCTTTTCAAAATGCACATGACTGAAAAAACAAGACGTTCCTCATAACTATGCAGATGAACCTGTATAATTTACTTGGGCCCTCTGCTGGTAGTCATCATGTGGAGGACGTGGGTAAGAAATGTCAATTATACCTTAATATTCAAATAAATCCTTCCCCGGTTGTATTTCAAGGAGGTTCCCTCCTCCATACCCTGTAAAAGAAAGTCTTGCTATATACGCTAGGGGGCAGAGGCCTTCTATGCGTGGACATCTTGGTAGCTGGATTAGCTCTTTGACATAGATACATCTGCAGTCTCATCTCCGTTACACTGTGTGATAATCCGTTGAGGGGATTTTATTGTAATCAGATTCCTACGAAATACATTAGGTGCTCCTATAGCCCTCTGTGGGGAATTTATCTGTGAAATGTCTTGTGTTGCAAAACTGCTGACACTACCAGAGCAATTCTTTCAAAGCCGTGTTGTTTGCTGCATTCCACCACTGTTCAGGCACTCGGATTCAGACCAGCTTGTTTCAGCTCTCACAGTTATATCGTGACCGGTGTTCCCATTGCTGGAGCTGCAACTGTAGGAGCCATAGCAAGAAAACTGAGTGAATGTAGGCAAAAAAATATTTTTCACCCCCTTAAGGAGTAAGGGCAAAAGTGTCCTATTTTGATTTTCATTTTTTTTTAAAAAAACAAAGCTTAATTGCTTTGTTTCTGAACTTCACTTATGTACTCATATTAAGCAGCAGTTTTCTAAAGAATCCATTGTCATATTTCTGCAAGTTTCTCTGCACAGAAGCACTTAGAATAGTTTATCTTACTAACTTTTAAAGTAAATTAAATAAGTTTGTTTTAAACCCCTTCCCCTTCAGCAGGAGTGGCCATTCCTAAAATAGCCTTTACCGGCATTTAGTTTATTTAGCTTTGCATTAACACCATTTAATCAAACCTTAAATTAGGTTTTGAACCAACTTAGTTAAACTGGTTCAAGCCAGTTTGATTTTCAGTTATGCAATAACTGAAGAGTTTATTATATTTTGAAGAGTTTATTACATTTTAAGATAAATGAAATAAGAGGGTTCATACAGGGATTTTTCTACTGATCAAACAAAGCAGTTTTAAGGCAAATCTACAGTTAAACCACTGTGGCTCTTTAAAACCTTGAGGCTTTATTTTTCCTCTTGTAGAAAGAAATTGTAAGTAAGTTGAAGAGAAAAACAAAAGATTTATGTGTCAAGGAGGTTCATGCATAGATCTCAGATTAAGGAAATAACAGTAACTAGTACCTCCTCATCTTCTTTATAATTTCCCTCCTCTCTTCCCCCTGTGGCAAGCATCAGTTGCTTCAAGAAGAACTTCAGAAGTTAATTATTTTTTAAATTTTGCAAGGTCTTGTGCTTTGCTAATGAATCATACTCCTCACCTGTAACTTTTCATAAGTGCAATTAAGCTCGCCTTTTTCCATTCCATTGCCGTATTTCACCCAAATCACCTTGGTGTTCCCATACATCTCACAGATGTTTTCATATAATAACAATGCCTGTTTCCAAAGCAGCAAAACTTTGCAGGCATTATGGGTGAGACTCATCCTCGGTCAAAAACGGTCTTCATGAAACACAGTCATACTGCAACTCTCACAGATGGGCCAGAGTTGACTGTTGGTGTTAGATAAACTCTATCCCTTTGAGCCTGTCTGTGTTTGTCTCCCAAAGCCCAGGTAGAGCCTGGAGATCATTTCAGCCAGGGCTGGGTTGAAGTACAGCTACTATTTAACAATATATAGTTGTCAAAGAGAATAGCACCTAGATCTGACATTGTCAAGGAGAAGTTAGCCTATCAGAAAGTCACTACCTAATAGAGAACTATGGAAGAGAGAACATCATTGCAAATAAATAAAAATCACAGCCATTCATTTGAATACAAGCTACAGGTTTTCCAAAATGTCTGTGGTATCTGTGGAGGCGTATTTGCTTTTGCCTAAATCCACGTGAGGAACTGGGCATTTGCACAGATAGAAACAGTGCGGCCTTAACATAAGGAGGAGGGGGAAACAGCAGAAAAGGCAATGCACTGTAATAGAGTCAATGGGAGCACCTGGGCAAAGGAGGTCTTGCACCAGGGTTTGGACCAGTGCTCAGTGATGCAGTCTGAATTCACTGACCTTGGTCTTCTGCAAAGCAGCCCTGTGAAAATCTAGACCTGAGGCAGGCAGTCTGCTTGGTTCAGTCTGGAGCTTTTCCGTGCTTGAAATCCTTGGTAAAAGAATACCACCGCTCTGTGGACACATTGCCTGACAGTCACCAAGCAGTTCAATTCCAGCATCTGTGCTGTCGCTGAAGGCAGCATAAAACTCGGCAAGACAGAGGGTGGGTGTAGTGCTGTCAGAAGAGCTGCGGTACCCATATCCAAAAGAAAAATTTACAGTTCTTCCTAACATATAGGGAAGATGCAGTTTCCTCATCTTCTCTATCAAGTCAGATGAGTTTACTCATACAAATGTCAGAAAAAGCAAATGCAACTCCACAGCTACCTCCATGTTATTTGTGGACGACTTACAGCTTGTATTCAAATGCGAATACAAAAGCTGTGATAAATAATGTCAAAAGCAGATATATTATCTGAAAAGAAGAGAGATGCCTTCACAGTAATTTAGAAAAGGAAACAGTAATGGTGGTGACTTTCTGTATGAGCAACAGTAGCATATGAAACCAACATTTCCCATGTACTCATTTCAAATGCTGAATTTGAGACACTCTGGGCCTCATTTTTATACATGCTGAGCAGACAATATTCCACACTTCGTGAAAGTCATGAGGTTCATGAAAGTCATGGCTTTCATGAAGGAAGACAGACTGGTTTGCTTCCAGAAATGGAGAAACAGATACACCAAAAATCACTGGCCAGTTTTTAAAATGTTGATCTTTACCTCTTCCTGCCTTAGTTTTCCCACCTGCATGGGAAAGATGATAATTACCCTGAAAGAGAAGTGCCTTGAGGCACCCCCTCCAGGGAGGGTGTAGCAAAGTGCTATGTTGTTAATGAAGATGAGCAATTCCCACTGCACTGCACACAATGCCAACGCTTAGATCATTTCTCACCCACCTCTGCTTTCCTCCCTAAACTGCATTTCTGTCTCCCGTGTCTTTCTCAGAGCTCTTCACACTCCTGTTTATTTCAACATCTATACAGGAGGTTCCATAACAACAACAGATTCATTTAGTTCTTCCACGCAGTGCAGCTATCTTAAAAACCAGTTAAATCATTTCACCTCTTAAAGTAATTTCTTGTCTTAGATGGCCAGTGTGACACTTTTTATAAGCTTAAATCCTACTCTGCTTATTCAGGGAGAATTCTTTGTGAATGCTGAATCAAATCTAGCCTTCAGATCCCAATCTGTAGTTAAAACAGTCAATACCATGGCAGATGCACTCAGCAGGTGATGGCAGATGACTTTTCCTTGCAAAGATGTACTTGTTCCCACTGTAGAGATTATATCTGAACACAGAACCTCTGTTCGATTCTAATCTCAGTCCTGAGCTCATGTGTCTAACGGTGTCTGTGCACATTACTACCTTGTGCACACTAAGGGAATAAGGAAGCTAGCTCTTCTGATAGTGAGGGGAGCCTTTAACCACTAGAACCAGAGTAGTTTTGCTGTGGAAAGGAAGTGGGAGATTTGAGCAGCAAGGGGAGAAGAGCTTGTGGTTTGGGCACTGAATTAGGATACTGGTAGTCCAGGCTGTCCTCCCAGTTCCTGCACTAACTGCCTAAATGTTCATACAACACAGAGATAGGAACCTTTCTGAGGCCTGACTTGTTCCTTAGAGAATAAATTCTTCGGCAGAGAGAGTCTTGCTTATTATATACATGCGTTTTTCACTTATGGCAACGAGGTTCTGACTCTTAAAGTCATTTGAATAAATTTTCAAGTGGCTGAGCCAAATACATCAGAGTTGGGCTGAAATTGGTTTGAACTGATCCATAGTAAAGATATTTGGGTTTTGTTTGTGTTCACAAGAAAAACTGTAAAATGTTGCTCTGAGTTGTGGAACACACTTTATTCAACCCAAAATGAAATCTTTCCCTCTTAAAATGCTTGTAGTGAAAAAAAAGTTAAATAGCAGCCAACATTATAAAATTGCTGATGGTAGCAGCCACCTCTTCTGCAAATGCAAGCACTCATGTAGGCTGTGTAAAACCCACATCTGAGTATCTTCTCCATCTGAGAGGCTCTGACCCACATCTCCCATTTCTCACAGAAGCATCTTCTCAAAGCTGTTCTACATCCACCAGATTTACTCAAAGGGAGGAACCTGGCCTAATGTTGCGATCTGTTTTGTCTTGTGCTTTGATCTTGTTGTAAAGCCAATACATTTCTGACATAGTTCCTTTCGATGTTAACAACATTAATGTAATTTTTGGTTCAACCAACTATACTGCAAAGTTGATGGATGATTAATCATTCTAAGCATGTGCTTAAAGAGGCCAGTCATCAGCATCTCTTATTGTTCTTTATTGGGTTTTTTGAACTATCCAATGGACTCCTATAAATAGGATATAATCTTCTATTGAAGTCTATAAGAGAGTGGAAAAAGCATACAAACGATACCAGCCTCCTGGGGACTTCTCTAGAAGGATTTCTCCTGTCTTTATAATAAAGAAATATGAACTAAAACTTATGCTCAAGGGATGTACCAAATACTTTGATCTAAATTTTAGCTTGTAGTGTTGGGAGGATTTTTGCTGTAAAATATTTCTCTTGAAGTCTGAAACAAGCATAAGTTGACTCATGTCAGAAAAACTGAATCACAAAGAATAGCTACTTGAACATACACAGCAATGAACTCAAACACCTCCATTAGTGCCTGCAAATTGTAAAACTGACTCTAAACACCACGTGAGCTGACCAGTCCTCACCAAAGGAGGAAGAAGAGCTAAAAAGAGAAAGAAAGAACAGCAGGTGGGACAAAGAATGGATAATCCAAAAACCTTTAACTCTGCCTCTTTCAAAACCGACTTCTTTTGAGGTCTGCAGTCCAGTTTGTGCCAGAAGTCCTGATAAAACACATAAGACTTCTGAATAGTGATCATATTGCAAGATGGAGCTCTTAACAAATACCTAGATGGTTGCATTCCCCATCTCATTCCAGAAAGTAATGCATCTTTATTCATCTTTTTCTCTTGTTCTTCTGTGCTTCTGCCTGTCCTTGTCATCCTAACTTTGGATCCGTCCTGCCAGATGCTGAGCTCCCTGTGGTTCTCATGCTGCTGCGTGCTGAGGGCCTTTGAAACCATTGGAGGCTTGAGTTTTGTCATAAGGTCCTGTTTTTCTTGTTTTCCAAAGGTTTCCTGGTGGTGAGTGATGTTACATGGCAATAAACAATAATACGAGCTGTTCTGCAAAAGGAGAGAGAGAAAGAGGAGGGAGGAAGGAAGGAAGGAGGGAGGAAGGAGGGGGCGGAAGGGTATTGCTTGCTGACAGTATTGGTTCCTGCGAATCCTAGAGTCACCAGTCGATGCTGGTGCTGAGCATCCAGTGGTCACTGAGCACTGGGCTCTACTATGTCATTTCCAGTGTGCCGTAAAAGCGTATCCACTCATGATGGAGACAGAAAGGACAGTGTGTGACTCCTGTAGGACAGATGTGCAACTTTGCCAGCTGCAATGCTGTCATTATGCCCAGATGCAATGTAGGATGGGCAGAAGAACCCCAAATCTGTCCCCTGCGGCCCCTCTCCCCTAGTCTGACCTGAGGGAAGGGGCATTGACTCACCAAGACCTATGAATGATTGGTTTTGTGTGAGTGGCCCTTGGTGCTGCTGCAGCTACTGGGTTAGCCATGTGCTGCCCTTTTGCTGGGTTTTGCAGAGCGCACCGCTAGTGCCTGGGGCCTTTGGCTTCCCTGGGATGGCGCAAACCAGTTCATCTCCCTGCAAGCAACCCCCTGGGGTGTAGAGACAGTAACTGTGAGGCTGTAGAGACAGGACAAGACAACTGTAAGAGATTTATTATTGAGAACACAAACACTTTTTTATTATTCATTTCTATAGTAATCTATTTCTAGCTCTATGACACCCTATTCACTTGGTACCTAGCATCTGTGCTGTCTCTAGTGTTGGGGTCCAACCCCATTGCCTGCAGCTGCACTATTTGGATGGCAGGTGCAAGTAGGGCAATGAGGGTATGCTGGAGCTTGGCTAGGAGGTGGCCTTGGCGTGGCAGCAGCAGCAGCTGCTGCCAGAATGGATATTGAAAGCCATGGCTCACAGAAGGGAAGCAGGCTAGCCCAGGGAGCCTGCATAGCTGCTGAATGTGGTTGCCCAAATGGAAATGCAGGAAACCCCAGCCCTGGTGTAAAAGGATTGTTTGGTACAGGAGGCAGAGTTGGGTGTGGTGAAGTATCAGATGCAGCATAAGCTGCATCTTGGACACCAACCATGGTGTGGCTGCGGAGTTGTGGTGATAGGGATGTACAGGCCCTTCTGATATGTGTTGTTGTTTCAGCAGATGGTCTGGTAGGTGTGAAGGTCCTGGGTGCAGATGTCTGGATGTCCTCCTGTGGTGCTGATGCAAAGGGATCATGCTCCTCCACAGAAACAGCTCCTACCACAGGCTGAATGTTTGGGCTTCTTCTCAGGTGGCCTTCCTTCAAATCTGGGTCCTGTGAGAATGCAGCTGGTGCTGTGGGTTTTACACCAGCACTTTGCTTACAGGGTCATAGTAGGTGGAGGTAATCTCTCTTGAAATATGGGTTATAATATAATAACTAAAAAATGCAAAGGAGAGGAGTTAGTTGCCATCATTTTCAGATCGAGAAAGACAAAGCTGTGATAACTAAGCATTTGATTCAAAAAAGACAACAATGGATATCAAAAGGCCTCTTAGTGGCATTTTAAACCTAAAGTGAGGCTGAATAAAATGTTACAATACAGTTCTGTTAAGTCATGACCCCTCTTGTGTTTTTGTCATTTGGGAGCAGAGAATCGTAGAATTTTCCAAAGCATAAAAATGGAGGTAGAAACACAAATATCAGTAGTTTTCAGCCACTTCAATGTGGAATGAATGTGTAGGTAATAATATGATGCTGACATGTCTCTTGTCAGCATTCAGCAGATGCCACACGAAAATTTAAATTTTTGATACAGCAAGATACGGCGCAAGTACAAAAAAAAGCACAGTATGATGAGACTATCTTTCCGTTTCCTGGGCTCAAAGTAACCGGAAATAACCAAAACCTATTTCTTCAGCATTTCTGCTCCTCAGAAATACAGCATCAAGAATTGCTGAGAACAACCAGAGAGACAAAATCAGGACATTCACTACCATCCTTGTCTCCTACCTTGTAAAGGCTTACTGTATATGAACGTAAATCTATCTCACCAGAATACCCTGAGAGTTATTTCACGTGCAGAGGGACTTGACGTACCTTTCCAAAAGCAGAACCTGTTGCTGATGATGATTGAAGTTTGCCAGATGAGGGGGATACTGCAGAATCCCCTTCAATTTTACTGAATCCATTAAGATTAAGCTGATGAATTAACATTTTCATGGACTCAGTTTCAAAAATTTTCAGAGGTACTCTCCTTCCCAGCACTTCCTTTTTGAAGAATCTTTCAGCAAGAACTACATTTCCAGCATCACCCCCCCAAATTAACTGAAGCCAATTGCTTCCAACAATTTTCCAGAGTTTCTTCAGGAAGAAGGGGATAAAAAGCTTTGCCAGAGCTCTCTTCCAAAATATTAGCACCTACGTTCATGGCCCAGGGTTCATCAGGCAAAACTTGGTCATCTTTTTCTTCTAGTAGAGGCGCAAGCAGAACGTCGCCAGCAGTTCTTCTATCACATACACATCGAAGGAGAAGTTGAGAATGCCGACTCAACTGTCTTGTCCGGAACAGAAACCCAAAATGTTTCTGATGAAGAAGGCTCCATTTTCTATTTTTTTTTCTCGCTTTGGCTAAAATTTCCATCTGTAGCCCTTGACCTGACCAGCCAGGCTTTGTCCTGCTAGACAACATGCTAGATGAAGGGCAATGGTGCCAGCTGTCTGGGGAGCCAACAAAAGTTCTCAAATGTCACCACAACACCCATGGTGCATCACGGTCACATCACAGCATGGCCACCGTCTCCTGGCAAAATGAAGCAGGGGCAGAAGAAGTTGCTGAATAGCAGTAGTTGCTTTTCATTTATAGAGCTGCAGATGTTTTGAGCCAAGGGTCAGGAATTAAATAAAACTGTATTTGCATTTTGTAAGTCCTGGAAGGCCAGCACTGCATCCAGTTGCCTCTGGGAGTTGGTCCCCCAGGAGGAAGAGGGAAGGCTGCAGTGTTAGCAGTAGCAATGTCCCAAACCTGAATTTTTTCAGTTGGGCACCTTTCACCCATGCATAAATGTCTGCATCCTCTTTGTTCTTATGGTGAAGCTCCTGCTTCACCGCCTGGGCAAAACATTTTGGTCAGCTGGGCTGGCGCTGCAGCCATTGCTCAACTGCTGTGCTTGTGGGGCTGCTCCTCTTTTAGGCATGGCTTCCCCTTCTCCATGTGGTGCCCTGACTACTCCCTTCTGGCCTCTTTTATTTACCTGTGTGTTCTCCAGCTGAGCAGTGCTACTAAAAGAAAGCAGAAATCTGTTTCCAGTGCCTCCCAATTTCTTCTGTAGAATAACCCACGCTCTGCGGTTTCAGCAGCACTGCTTCTGTAGTGGGCTGTCCATATACCAAGGTGATGCTCTCAGCTTTCAGCAGTGTCTCAGTGGCTGCTCCATAGGACAAACTGTAAATAAAAGGCTACCTAAGTACGTTTTGCAAATGAAATAAATGGGAGCTATGCATCTCAGCCCTTCCTTGGATTGGCTTCCTATGCTTTTATTTGATATTTACAGAATATCAAATATGGTTTCTGCAGAAACCAAACCAGCAAAACCGATGATGCTCTATCAAGCTTTTATATTTAACCCTCTCTGCAGGGCTGCATCTTTTTTGGTAAAGGAAAGATTCGATTGAGAGCCGGTAGGAGTCAGTGATTCTCTTCCCTTCAGCATTTGGATCTGGCTCTGTGAGTTTTATGAAACACTGGCAAAAGTGTGAGGACAATAAACATGAGGACAATAAGCATGAGCCCAAGAAGCAGTGGAACAATACAGGCAGATCTAATAAAAGCTGGGAGTTTGGTCAGAGAGAGAAGGGTCTCCTCGAGCTGCCTGAGCACCACTGAAGGCCTGGCCCAGACAGACAGACAGAGCAAATGAGATGGACTTTGCTATTCATTTGCAGGGAGAGAATATGATGGAAAACAAGGGCTGTCCATGCAGGCTGAGAAACTGTGTCTGTGCCAAGCTGAGCAGGGACAGCTGCAGACACGCTTGTAATAAACTACTACAAGAACTAATACAATAACTGTGTTGAAAGAACGGCTACTCGCAGGAATTAGTACAAGTAACATACCTGGTGTGTTGCCCTTACTAAGGTTCATCATGCAAATGTGACCATATGAAAACAGGAATGAGGAAAAAAAAGCTTTAGCTATTATTAGCTATTTAGCGTCGTCTAAATCTCTCTAAATACAGAGGCTGTCAGGGCAGTCCCAAGACCCAGGGAAGGCTCTAGTGTGGGCTGGCAGGCAAGAGAGCCCTTATTGCTCCCTTATTGCTTCCAAGGCTTCCCTGCATTGCCTTGGGCATCACATTGTCACTGCTGTTGCCCTCTGTTTTCTGACTTGTGCTGTGGGGAGGACCAGCCTCACCACTGCCAAATGCTCGGAGCTCTTCCACTTGTAGCTGCAGAGTTACCTATTCATTCATCCTGTTTACAACACATCAGCTTGTTAAAAAGAAAGGCTGTCTGGTATGGTTACCTTAAATGTGGATGGAAAAAATATATCTACCCAGTAGAAACTGATTTGAATTCAGTAGATTACTTAGTACCTTGTATGTAAATCCTTGCTTTCAGTTTTTGAATGCTACAAGTGAAAATAGGAAATGGGGAAAAAAGTACTTCCTTGGAGACAGTGCTTGAAGGGATTTTGAACTGAATTCTGAAAGAGAGATCTCGATCAGTTCCTATCCCAGAGACAGCTGTATTTCTAATTTAAGTGTACAGTATAAGACATGGTTTGTAGCCTATTTGAATCAGTAGGTATTTTTCTTTGGACGTAACTGAGTAACATATGCAGACTATAATTTGTGTTTCCTGCTGCAGTTGTTAGCCTTTTGGGGATTTTTCATGGATTACCTAAATGCCAGAGAAAAAGCCAAAACTTATTTCAGGTGTGATGCAATCCGCTTTATGGGAATCTTCCCAGGGACTGATCTGGTTTATTATTCTCAAATTATTATGATTGTTTCAAATGTAACCAAAATTAATTAAAGGCCTTCAGACCCTGATGATACTCAGAATTGCTGCAATAATTTTGCATTTACTTATGAAAAAGCTTCCATAATTGTAAATGCTTAAGCATATTAACAGAAAATATTTGACTGTAATCTCATCCTTCTGTAATGATTTGGAAAATTGAGTGCTGTAATAGTTATTCTAATTCCATTTGCCTGCAACACAGCTAATGTCTCAAATAAAGGAAATCAACCAAAACTCATCAACATTTATGCTCATAGTGTTATATACACTTTGAAATGTTTGAATGTTAAAATGGGAAATAAACCATCAGAGTTATTCCAAAACCAACCCATCAAGACTGTCTTCTCAAAGACAGCATTTATAATTGAGAACAGGTTAGACCATACGTGGGCTTTTTAAACTGATACATAGTTGGAGATAGAACTTGGCGAAACCATAGCTTTTAGAGAATGCAAGGCCCCACCTTCCCCTTTTACAACTTACTGTACCAGGCAAATGCCTCTGATTCACCCCAAACTTGAGAAAAAACCCTCTGAGCATTAAGAATGAGAGACCATAGTTTTGGCAGAGAAAAAGGCGATAGTTATTAATCAAGTGCAATATTCACTTTATTACCCATTTCTGGTAAACCTAGGAGATGTCATCTTTTGACAACCACTAGGCAAATTTCATCAACAGTAAAGTGTCCTGCACCATTTCTGCAAGGATTGTCATTCGTCTTTTTCCAAAGCGTCCAAAAGCTGAGACACATTTTGTTTCCGTGTAAATGCAATTGTAATGCTTGTTGGTATTGACAGCTTGCATTTGAGGGACTCTACCCTCCTTCCATCCATCTTTTGTCTGAAATGAAAATCTGTTTGTCTGCTCACCTTGGGACACTGAAGCTGCCCCAGCACTACTTTTCCTCTGAGGGAAAAGGCATGAGCCTCTGCTTTGCCAGGGCTGTAAGGACTCCCCTGGTCCTTGCCGTATGTTTTTCTTGGATACACCACAGCTGTAGGTGCTACTCAGACTCTTACCATGGAAGTTAATTTTCCCATTAGAGAGCAAGCAAGCTGGGGGATACAGGAAAACAGAGGCAAGGAGTGTTACATTTACGTTCGAGACTCACCTGGCCACCCGCCAGCAAAGCCATCGCTGCAGTTGTTCAGTTAAAAAAAAAATAAATATGAGAAATGTAATATTTGATGACAATCTAATGTCAGAGTCCATGACACCACCTGCTTCCAGCTGATGATTAATCATGTGAAATAAATTCATTTGGACGTGGAAGAGTGTGAATCTAACTACTGGGACAAATAACTGCATTCAGAAAGGAAGCAGGAGGGAAGAATTTATCAAGTGCTTGGTCACATTAAATCATTTATTTTAGAACAGTCTCAACTCTCAATTCTCTCTGTCCCTATCAGATTCATTACTAAATCCTCTGGCCTGATTGCACTCCTGTATGATTCAGTCTTTTGGCTTCCACAGAATTACTACAGGTTTCCCCATGAGGAGAACTGGCCATTGGCTTGATGGAGAGGAGGTGAGAAAATGCCGTGGAGGGAAAATGAAACCATTGACAACGTAGGAGTTTCAGTGAGGCTGAGCAGTGAAAGAGTTCCTGGCATAGGTCTCAAGCTTTGGGGAGGCTTCCTAGGGCCTCTTACCACCTCCAGTAGCATGGGCGTTTTGGTGCTCTCTTTCTCTTTATCTCACCTTTCAGAAGTATTCCTAAGAGTTCAGAAAACCTGTGTATACTTATCACTTCCCATCCAGGTCGATTTCCCTGGGAAACGAAAGAGAATGGGAAAGTGACAGTGCAGGTACTTCACGACTTTCGAGTCAGGGGTTGGGAAGGGTAAGATGCCACTTAAAAATCTCTGCAGGTGACAGAAAAATCACTGTTTAGACAGTAAATCTGATGGTGGCATTTTGTTAGTTAGAGTTCATCTCCTAGTCTCCAGTGGTCTCAAGTGTGCAAAGGAAACCCTGCTGCAGCAAAATGGAAGCTGGTTTGTAGAAGACTATAGAGTTTCACCTGTTATTCTGAAGTCCCTTCCAGTGTCTTTCCAGCAAGTATAATGAGATGACATCCAGGAGCGAACTGGGCCCAGTTTGCTGAGCGGGACAGCTCTGATGAACTCCATTTTTTGGTTCATCACTGATGCACCACTTTAGTGATTGCTAAGGCAGCCTCCAACAGTCTTTCTTGGAGGTTTCAAGTCTGAGTATGGTCACGTGATGTTCCCTCCAAAAACAGGGCCCTGCCTCACCTGACAGCCTCCCATAGGGTCTGTTCCTGCAAAGAATCCAAATTTCCATTTCTATAACTTTAATCTGTTCCACCAACTGTAATAAATCTCTGCCTGCTCCATTTTTGCTCCACATCTCTTTTAGAAACAATAAAAATGGTAGATGATTCCCTGATAACCGCTGTTGCTGATGACGCAAATGGCACCTCACTGGATCCTGTAAGTCTTGTTCAGCCTCATCCACCACCTCCACAGGGAAGAGGAGATGTTAAGCAAACTGTCTCTTAATGATAAATAGGGCTGTAAAAAAGAAAAATATTTCATTGTTTCAACATTTTGTTCCTTTTAGGAAATGTCAGAAATATAAACCAGAAGGAAAAGAAGTGGTTGGTTTTTTGGTTTGTTTTTTTTTTTTTTTTTAAACATAAAATACACTTGCAATCCAGTCCAAAAATGACCAGAGGAGAGTTAAAGAAATGTGGTTGTGTAGCTAAGGAATGAAGTGAGTATCTGTGCTAACAAATGATGGGTGTTTCCAGGATACTGTCTCTCCTATCAGAAAGGGTCATTCCAAGGCACTTTTCTGGCAGCTTTTATTAATCTCCCTCTCTCTGAGCCAGAAGACAGGAAGATGTCAGGCGGCTGAGCTCTCGTACCGTTCCCATTCTCCTATTCAGGACAAGGCTGTCCTCAGCCAGCAGGAGAGAACGTAAGGGAACTGGCAAACCTCAAACATTTTGTCACAGGGAGACGCACTTGTAAAGTTAATCCCTAGCACTCAGTCCAGGTGCCCTCTTCCTGCTCCTCGTAAAACAGCCCTGAGGAAAAACAGTTTCAGTCTGTTCTCGGTGGAGAGAAGACCACAACGGCTGCCAACTTTTCCTGTGCCTTCAGCTGGAGGTGCAGGCTCTGTTCACAAGGGGTGAAGAAGCAACATCTCTGCCAGCCTCAAGAAGCCCCAGTCTCTGAGGGCAAAGCAGCCCATCTGGCATTGGGGCCAGCAGAGCCTCACCGACTCTCCTGGTTCTCCGTCCTCCATACTCTTTTTCCCCAGGCAGGTGTTTCTTTGTCCCCCTCGCCAGACAAGTCCTGCTCCTCTCAAACGGCAGAAGCCTATGGGCAGAGTGGCAGGAGTGTGGGTGCGTGAAGGCCCAGCTGGAGGGAAGCCTGGGAGCTCCCCACCAGGGAGCAGCTGCGCCTCTTTGCCGTGCCCCTCTGCGGCACCATCTTCTGCCAGCTCTGCCTGCCTCAGACCCGCCTGAAGTCCTCCATAACCTGGTCCTGAATGCTGATGTTGGTCATGGGGGAATCTGGTTCAGACAACGAGAGCTACAGGTCTCTATAGGTGTATCCAGAAAGGAGGAGAGCAAAGAATGGAAAAGGATTGAAGAATGAATGGTAAGCAAACACAGGGGTTCTGCTGAGGACCTGTAGGCTCCACACCTCTCCTCTTCTGCCTTCACTTTTGCATCTCATTAAGTTCCTTAGGCAATTAGGTGAATTCCCCTGGGAAGAAGAGAGCAGCCAGCTGAAACTCTGTGGAATCTTTCCCCATCCGGCAGGAAGCAGGGAGCAAATACGTAACATTTAGGAACCCATTAGAGCTGCAGTCTAGCTCATCAGCTCTTATTAATCAAGCTTGAAAATAGATGGTTGTCTCCTCTCTGGGCTGTATCTTCACCTTCCCCAGCTGTAATGGCTTTTTAGATATCTAATTTCAAGCAGCTCCACACTGTTAATACTGGCCAGAGCATGAAATATCTTTCACCTTTTCCAAACGAGAAGAATGGGGAGACCCTTCCTTGGAGTACAGAGAGTTGTGAAGAGTGGCAATCTTCAAGGCGAGGTGAGGGACCGTCCCAGCTCTTGAAATCTGCCTTCTTACTTGGGCACCTAAATGTGCGTTTAAATGCTTCCATTTAGTTACACAGAGGTGAAAACTCCAGCCGTAGGAACTTGCTCAGGGTTAGAGAGCCTATGGTAGTAGAGTGGGAAATGTCAATGATCTGAGACTGTAGTCTGCAGCGGTGGCTTAAAAATCTTTGTAGTCGTGTGCCCTCTCAGAGATAACTAACTGCTGATTCAGGAGTAACCTGGAAACACTTGGGGGAGGAGGAAAGGCAGCACAAGAGGGAGCCTTGTCCTGGGCATACCAGCCGGAGGAGGTGGGAGCACAGCAAGGAAAGCTATGCTGCTTTACTGAATTTGCTGCTCAAATCCAGAACTGGGGAGACAGTTCAGAGAGCAGGTCACAGCTCCAAGAGTGGATGTCTCCAGAGCAAGGGCAGGGGGCAGCAGGGAGACAAAAGCTCTGACTAGTGCTAGCTGGAGAACCTGCTCTTGGTACTATTAGAATACGCCCTTCTAGTGCCTGGGCGTGCATGTATGTATGCACAGAAACTTGTGATAGGGCTGAAAATTTTCCTAGGTGGACATGTATGGTGTTCTTTCTGTAAGGGCTTTACTTACCTCTAGTTGTTCAGGGGAAAAGCATGATCCAGCGTGCGGATCTCAATTTGTCTGGAAAAGATGTTTTTGCTTGAAACAATCTTATGTGCAAGGACAGATGTTTTCCAGTAGTTGCTCTAATACAGCTGCTTTTCAGGATCAGGGTCTGCTGACCTTTGCAATTTGTTGCGTGGCAATGAACAGGGCTACATACAGAAAATAGCACAGATAATACACTGTTGTCTGGCAACATCATTTAGGAATATTTTCATAGCTCTATTGCTTTAGCTATTCAAAATTATGAAGAATCAACCTAGATCTGCCAGTTTATTAAACTGTGCTGCACTCACTCAAAGCTCAGGTTTTTTTCCTTTCACAGACACAGGAACAGATAAAAGTAAATATCTGTCCATCATAGAAATATTATGGTAAATCCTTGAAATATATTATTACACCACAGGCAAAAATAGATTCCTGGAGAGAGCCAACGTGCTTTATTTTAAATTAAATGCCCACGACCCAGCATGGGCTTGAAAATTATTTATCATGTCCTCTTCAGTGCCCTCTCTCTCCCAGTTTTTCAAAACACAGAGATCACTCATTGCAGAGTGGAAACTTGGACAGCATTTCTTGTGATTCCACGTTCATCACATCCCTAAAAGGTGCAGTGGAATCTCATAGCCCTGGAGGCTGAATATTCCCGTCGTTTACTACCAAACCCAAAATGGTGTGTGTGACACGCTGCACACTTGAAAAGTAGCTTGTCTTTTTCCTGCTGTGATCGTAGCTATCTCAAACAAATGCAAAGCTGCCCAATTATGGTTATGTGGTCACAGTCTAGTGGAATAACTGTGACCCATGAATAGGAAACACCTCTTCAGACAATGAAGCAGTGTTTGAATTCTAATTGTTTTATCACCTCAGCCACAGATGTAGGTACAACTTTTAGCAGCCTCAGGGTCCAATGGGGAAGGATTTCCTTTTATAGTTTTATTTTTACCGAACCTCAGTAAAACTCAATGATACACATTTCTTGTGCTCCTAGTGCCTCTAGTTCGGTCTGTGCAAAAAAAAGGAAACATTAATGCTGAATCATGTGTTACTCCCCACACGTGCACATGTGTTTATATTCTTATTATCAGCAAATAGCAACCGAGGGCCAACGTGCCAATGTAAAGCCCTATAGCAGCGCAGGGGACCACAGCTGTGGCACACACCAACTGCAGAGCTGGGCTCTTCTCTGGCACCAGGAAAAAACAGGAAGGGTGGCACTGAAATTGCTGGCCATATCCAGACATAAAACAAGTGGGCATTCACATCAGACCTTCACATCTTCATCCTGAGGAGTTTTCTAGCTGAGGGAAAAAAAAGGTACTACTGGCATATATGCATTTTATCATGACAAAACGTAATGTCTTGTGCTTGTTCTAGGGTTCCTAAAATTTCTTGCCTATTGAGTGTATATATAATTCCTTGTCAGAGTACTTTACTATGGATAATATTTTCCATATATACATTTTAATCTCCTGTGCTCTGTAAGTGTTCTCCAAAGTCCTGTTGCAAAACCTGGAGCCTGTGAGCTAAACTGATGTTCTTAGCCCAGCGTTAATGCTCTGCACGTGTGTGCTGTGCATGGATGTATAGGATGGATGCGTCCCTTCCTCCAGGGACCCTAAGTATATGTGAAACTTCAGGCAGGTCACAGCCACAAATACCCTGGGTGACACAGGATATCTTAGTACATACTGCCTGTTTCACAGGCGGGCAAAACAAGGTGGAGAGGCAATAAGCCACCTTGCTAACACCCCGCAGCACAGCAGGGGCAGAGCCAGGAACAGACCGCCGAGATCTTTGGCTGGCTTTCTTGGCTGCGCTGAGCCGTATGACTTGGTGCAGCATGGGGCGAGGTGCAGGCAGGAATGTGTGGAGGAGGCTTCCAGAGAACAAAACTGGTTCCTTTGTGCTCTAGGTGGACATACGAGCTCAGGCAGATGTGGGTGCAGTACACAGACTGCCCTAAATTACATTGACTTGCTACAGGTGTCTCTGCAGAGCCCTGTGTTCTTGTTCCCTGAACAGGAGCTGGCACAAAAAAATATTAACCAGTCACTGCTTCATTCTGCCATTATATGTGTTCTGTGGGATAGCAGGAGGGGAGCAAATGACCAGATAACCCAGTTCAGCGGTCGCTGAGCACTGGGAAAAACAGTGTCTTTCTGACCTGTTTTACCACTGAAGCAATGCAAAAAGCGCTGGTGCAAGATAAACACCCACAGCCCTTTTCTCAGGTCTCCATTTCCCCTGCCAGCCCAGCCAGCCCAGAAGTGTGCCATGCCTGTGACAGTCACCTGCCTGAGCGTAGACAATTCTCAGCACATAATTCAGCATTGTGTTTCCTCTCGAGTCTTCTGTGGGTTTTTTTATTGTAAAATATCAGCCAGATTTATTCTCTGTCACACTGGCATAAACATAGTCTGCTGACTGTAGAATTATTCTGTGTTTATCCATTCTTTCTGTATTTTACATGATTGTAAGATTCAACTCACTGGTGAGGAAATGCCATAAAAGACTGACTTATACTGCAAGGATGCTGACAGTCCTTCTGATGCTGACCTGGATGAACAGTGACAGTTGGGACATCTCGTCTTTGAAACACAGTGAAGGCTGTCTTGTCCAACCAGCCCAAAACATGACAGAGAGTAATAATTTAAAAAATGAATCCTATGATAAAGGAAAAATGGAAGGAGGAGAGTACTTCAGGATCGTAGTTTTTTTGTGATTAAATTGTTGTGATTTTTTCTGCTTTGTTTTTACAATTGCATTGATACTAAGTAGATTGTGGTCCGTTCTGTCCTGTTCTAGCTTTATAATGCAGCCCATGCCATATTAACTTTGTGCCTCCAAGGATTTAAGTGAATTGGATGATGAATATCTCTCATGCAACTGTTCTCCCCTCTCCATGGAAGGAGGTATTTCTGCAGTACAGGACCTTTGTTTTGGTAAGGTGCCTTGGGGGTTTTTTTGCTTGTTATTGAGGTCTGGATTGGGGAAAGGGTTCTTCTTCAAGTCAGTAAAGTCTCTCTGGGTTTTCCATAAGGAAAGCAGGTCAGGGGAAGGAATATACTATGCACTTAGGGCAGAAAGTGCTGAGACTTGCAACACATCTCAGTCTTGGGGAGTCTATTGCCAAGCCTCAGGCCCTCACAATGATGTGACATTTTGCCAGAGGCCAGGGTCACCGTCTTCATCTTCGTGCTCTGGCAACCTTTTAGATACGGTCCTAGGGCTCAGCGTGGCAAGCCTTGAGATGTGGACCAGGACCTTGATTCCAGAGGAAGAGGGTGTATAAAGTAGCAAAGGACAGTTCTGCCTGGGCTTCAGAGGGTCACCAGCACTGTACTGGTCTGCCAGGGCTCCCCTCGCCCTGGAGGGCTGTGCCCAGGAACTGGCTTTAGTGACAGTCAAAGCAAAACATTGGCTTGAGTCACGGCAGAGGCTGAAAGGAGGTAAACAGCCTTGGCCGTACTGTCCACTTTTCCTATCCAGCATTCGCTTCCTGCGCAGCTGATCTCCCCTCCTGCCCAGACAGCCCTCTCATCTGGCTCCAGTGGGGCGCAGATGTTCCTACTGCAACAGCCACCATTCCCACTGGCAGCCGAACCTCCTCTTCCCCCCGTGCCTTCACACACGGCAGGGCCCATCCTGCTGCCCCTACAAAGAGCCACCACCCCACAGCGCTGGGCAGCACCAAGCCCAGGGGCACAGCAGCCGCAGCTCAGCTGAGCCACATGCGCTGCTCACTGGGCACTGCGAGCACATTTGGAACAATTATTCTTAAGTAAGTCATGATAATTAACACATCTCCCTTCAAGTGCACAGAGGTGCTGGGAGGCCATCAACTTTGACAGCTGTGGTATTTCTTTCGCCAAACACTTATAGCCAGCGTGTCAGTGGGAGACGTTACACAGCTAGGACAGCTCCATGCCCTTCTGTAAGTGTCTGTCCTCCTTTTGTTTCAGGACTAAATACATCCTGCAGTGGATATATGCCCTTCCTAAGTGGAAGATCCTGTTCATTTTAAAGGCCCCACTCTTGACTAAGGACTAGTTGCCCACACAAAAGTTGGCTGGACAAACTGTTTGCCCTAACCTAGCCTGCTTCAGTATCCTCAAGCACTGCAAGGATTTTCTTTGGAAGCAGGAAGTATAAACTCAAATTAACAACATGGCTTAAGCAGAAGCAAGATCTTTTAAGACCCAGGATGGGACTTTTACTTGAAGAACGTACACCGAGATTGCAAACGAGTTGGAGTGGGACCATCTTTTTTTTCTCTTTGTACAGCACCAAACGCAACGGTGCCACAGCCGTGGAGAGGGCTCCTTGGCAGCATCAAGCAACTACAGCAGTGCTGGTGCCTAGAGACCTCCATTTGTCTATGAAAGAAACTTTTCTCCCTTTGTGCCTCCATCCTTGTCCCTGGATTGGACTAGCAACCTGTTTCAGTTTGTGCTTTCCATTTAGGCTAACCTCAGACGCTCAGTTTCCACTTGATTGGAAACAAGTGTGCTGAAAGCTGTCTGCTCTTTCTTCACTGTACAATGTGGACTGCTGCCTGGCTCCAATCTGGAAACAATTATTTCCCTCCTGTACCTACCCATTCTGAAAAGGGATTTATCCCTAGACTTTTTTTTTTCCTCTTTCCACTTTTATTAGACGCTTCCTTCATAAATAAAAGCTTGTTGTTGTGTATAATGCCCACAGAACGGCTCTAGCTCTGGATGTCACATATTTCTGTTACGTGACAAAAATGCTGTGATGTTTTAAGGCCCTTGGGGAGTTTTCTATCAGTAAACGTGCCATAGTGAATTCTCTGCTCCTTTGTCCTGTTCTGATAGGATGAATATCTGATGGTGCTTGAATTTGTGTGACTTTAAGAAAAGACTTTAAGCACCCGTTGTGGTTACGCTGGTGTAAATACTCTTAAACATCCCCAAAGAACAGTCAAAACGTGCATGGATATGCAGCAGTGCTTGCAAGTACATGCAGATGCTATTAGCATAGCGCAGTGCAGCTGTTTAAAAAAAAGAAGATACCTGTTTATCCGCATGTATTCCTGGATTTATTATTTCTTTCAAAATTCCCTACTTTCTGATGTGTGTATGCAGACACAAGGGAATGGGAGCAAACAGATGACCAGAATCTGCAGATATTTGCAGACAGGAGGAAGCTTATGCCCATGAATAGTGCCATTATGCTCGGTGGGGTCACTTTTCTGAGAAAGATTGATCACTTACTTTATTTCATGAAAGACCAGTTCCTGACCGAGCACAGACACTGAGGAAACGGATTGGAGTGGAAAGAGTCTAAAAATCTCTTTTCCTGCACTGAATTCAAAATAGCATTTCTCTTACTGGAAAAACAAACATAAGCTCATTTTGGGTGTCTCTGCCTGTCTGCCTGTGGGATTGGCAATCCACACCTTCTGCAGATTTGGAGACCTCTCTGCCCCAGTTTACGCTCTAGAGGTTATGCCTTAATTACAGAAAGCTGATCCGCTGTGACATCAGTTTCCCTCTCTAGGGAAAACTCCTAGCTGTGAAATCCCAGCAGTGACAAATTGTCGTTCTTTTTGTTGTTGTTCTTTTTTTTTTTTTTTTCCCTTGGCCAGTCCAGACCAACCCCAAACCTGCCATCTGGGTTTGACCTTGACTACTCCTTTGAGACCGAATCGCGGAGCCTGCTCTCCTGAAATGCTGACATACGGACAACTATTTCCAATGGGTTATCTTGATACAGAAATCATGCTGTATCACAGCCAAGAGCCTGCTCCCTCTGCCAAGCAGGACCCGTGTCTGGGGGGCCGCAGGAGCTGAGAAAGTGCTGTCTGTGGCCTGCCCTGGAGCAGAAAGGATGGACATTGTCCTGCGCATGTCAGCTACAGCCCAACCGAAACCTGGGGCGATGCCACAGCGGATGGATGTGCTTACAACCCTCATGTCTGGGGGTGTGGGGGTCGTCTCCCCTCCATGGGGAGATGGAGGGGAGATGCCCAAAGCCACACAGCCCAGCAGGGAGGGCTTCTCACCAACTTTGGTCTGGTGTGGATGACCAACGTGTTGAGACAGACCGAGCTGCTGTGCCTGGGTGAAAAGGGGATGCTGTGCCAAACGGCTGGGCTAGTCTGTGCCTTCCAGCTGGGCGCATGGGGACATGGGTGGCCTTTAGCTCGGCACCCCCCTTCCGAAGGATGCAGGCACCACCCTTCGCCTTGACCGCCGTAGCCAGGGGAGGAATAGGAAGGCCAGCAGGCGCAGGGGGGCTGGGATGTGGCCGTCCCTCCGCCCCGGGCCCCCGCGGGCTTTGCCGGGGCTCGGTGCGGGGCTGGCCGGGGACACATCGCCAGCTCCGGACGCGGGTGGAAAATGGCTCGTGTATCTTTAACCCACAGCGGCCAAAACGCGGCGGCGGTGGGTTGTTGTTTTTTTTTTTTTCTTAGTTAACAATGGAAACTTTTTTTTTCAGTGTTTCCCTCCAGTCGAGCAGCGCCGAGCGAGCAAAAAAAAAAAAAAAAAGAAACTTGTTCCGCTGAGTTCAACCCCAGACAGGCTCACAACTTCCTTCCTGCTCTCCTACCCCCTCCCTCCGCTCTCCTCCTCCTCGCCGCTCCTCTCCCTCTCCTCCTCCTCTCTCCGCCTTTCCAGCCGCACCGGGAGCGGGCTCCGGGGCCGCGGCGCGGTACTGCCCGGAGCGCGGAGCCGCCCGCGGCCGCGCAGTCTCCGCAGCCGGAGCGCGGAGCGGGTAGAGCCCGGGACTCCCCCGTCTCTCCCCCCCCTCCCCTCACCCCCCCCCGCCCTCCACCCGCGGGGCGAGGAAAGCCGTTCGAATCCGCGGAGGGAGCGGGACCGCCGGCCGTGCTCCGCGCCCGCGGAGATGGTTTCTGCAGCGCCCTGCGGCCGCCGGCGCCGGCGGGCGCTGCCGGGCGCCGCGCACTGAGGGCGGGCGCGGATCCTGCTCCCAGGTAAGCGGCGGCGGGGGGGCGGGACGCGGACGACCCCTTCGCCGGGCTAACACCCCCCCCCCAACCCCCAGCAGCCGGGACGGGGGTCGCCCCGGGAGGTGCGCAGTGCCAAGCGGGCCCCCGCCGGGAGGAAGGGGCGAGATAGTGGGTGGGCAGAGGAGCAGGGACCGAGCGGGCTGTCCCGCACCCTGCCCTGGCCCCGGGCAGGCTGTCCCGCACCCAGAATCTTGCTGAGTACCTTGTGCCGGTGCTTTCGCACCACAGCCAGAGTGCTGGGAGTGTGGTGGTGCCGGGGATCCCTGCAAAAAGGGGTGCCCGGGCTCTGCTGAGCCTCACACTGCCTCCGAGCAGCACCTGAAGGGATGGGGAGTCTTTTGGTCACCCAGTCACTGAAGACTGCGCTTAGACCTCTGGGCATTTACCTGCCAGCAGCCTCACAGGGATGCACAGGGATACCGCTGACAGCATCACACACAAGCACTTCCAAAGACATGTATGCCGTAGCCAGAGTTAGCTCACGTGTGGGTAAACAAGCCTGCACACTCATGTAGGCAGCGTGTTTGTGTAGATTTCGTGGGTTCCCATGGCCCACCATGGGATGGGGATTGCAACTCCAGTGGCACATGACATGCAAACGGACATGAAGGAAGGCACACTGAAGTACAGAGGGGCACAGAGAACCACCTACAGAAGTAGAGTCTCTCACATGCGTACCACAGGGCACAAAACCACACATGTCTGTATGTGGGATCCGGGCTGTGACTTGGAGGTGGTTGCAGCAGTCGATGCCCCAGAAGGCAGACATGCACAGGGGAGGCACGTTTAGACAGGGCACGTGTGAAGATGTGCAGGGCCATGTTGTTGCACATGAAAAGTTAGGGAAGTAGTGGAGACGTCGTCCCATAACCATACAAAACTGCAAGCAGGAAGGCTTCATGTGTACCATTGAACAGAAATCCATGCTTGAGACTTGATCTCGGTCGTAGGTGACAAACCGGAAAGTGGCAAATCTGAGCTGTGTGGAGTTTTTCCCTTCCTTCAGAAAATGTCGGCTTTTGGGGCCAAAACTTGAAAGCTGACAACTTTCAGCTCACACCAGTCGGCCATAACTCCCTAATTCAGTTGCAGGAACGGCTGCTGACTGTGTGTCCTCTCGGACATCCCTGCTGTATCTGCATCAGCCAGCAACATGGAGAGGGGGAGGGAAGGCAGGAAAGAGAGCAAACAGCCTCAAACCTGATTTCCCCTCGGCTCAGACCCTTCTGAAGACTAGGCTGGGCCATGTCCCTAGGGGTGGCACACTAGGGATGGATGCAGGTGTGTGCAGGAGCTGGAGGGGGCACATAGGAAGGGAAGAGTCCAGCCAGCTGTGTGCACAGCTGGAGGGTGAGCTTACGGGGTGCACAGAATTACCCTCACCACTTCTCTCTCTCTCTCTCTCTCCTCAGCTGTCTCGTTTTATGGAGCTGCGGACTGGTGCCAGCCCAGCTCCCCCGCTGCCTCCCAGCGATGCTGCTGGTCCCGGTGTGGAGAGACCCTCGGCAGCCCCGTGGAGTCTGAGCGCCGAGGCGGCAGCGGCGGCGGCCCCCCTGTGCGCCCCGGCTGACTACTATGGCCGTGTACTGCTATGCGCTCAATAGCTTGGTGATGATGAATAGCAACAGCGAGGTGACAAGCGGCGGGAGCAAGACACCACCTCCTCCCAGTCAAGTGCTACCGAGGGGCCCGGAGACACCCGGCAGCTGCCGCCCGCTCCCCGTCTTCAGCCCAGCCCCCGTGCCACCCCGCTCCCCTCGCCGTGGTCCCGCTTTCCTCTTCCCGCCGTTGGAGGAACCCCCACGGCAGCCGGGCAGTCCCGGGGGTCGTCGGGGCAGCCGGGGTGAAGAGGGGCAGCCAGGACTCCCTGTGGCACGGCAACTTCAGCGGGAGCTGCACAACGTCCAGGTGAACCAGAAAGTGGGGCTTTTTGAGGCACATATCCAGGCGCACAGCTCCGCCACCCAGCCGCCGCGGAGCCCTCGGCCATCTTCGCCCCGGCCACGGCCTGCCAGCCCCACGGTGCCGATGGTGGGACTTGGGACCGGACCCCGGCCACGAGCCTACGGGGAGAGTGAGGCCCCTGATCTTGGTGGGGTGCAGGTCTGGCCAAGCACTGCAGAGCCCTCAGGGAGGCCGATGGTGATGGTGGGTCCAGCTGTGGGGCTGGTGGAGGGCAGCAGCCCCCTGAAGCTGTCAGAGCCTGGACCACAGCGAGGTGAGGTGGTGGTAGCCCCCACAGGACTTGAGGGCCAGTGCCCAGCTGTTGGTGGGAGCATCCCCGCTGTCATTGTCACGGACCTGGGGGGCCCGGAGGAGGAGGCGGGCGCCGTGCCCCCCGGCAGCCTGCCCGTCCGGAAGCTGTCGTCGTCTTCAGCCTCTTCCACTGGCTTCTCCTCATCCTGGGAGGAGTCTGAGGAGGACATCTCCAGTGACCCTGAGCGCACTCTGGACCAGACACCGGCCTTCCTGCAGACCCTGGACCAGCAGAAGCCCCGAGTGGTGAGTCTTGCACCAGCCCTGGGGAGGTGGGACGAGGGCTGGCTGCATCCCTGCTCCGAGGCACAGCTGCAGCGGGAGGGCAGAGGTCTGTCGCAGCAGACATCTGCAGAGAAACTTTGCACTTGCTTGTCGGTGCTTGGCTTCCCTCACATGAAAAGCTTATCCCTCTTCCTAGTCTGAAAATCCCCTGCTCGCAGTAGAGAGCAGCAGTACCCGTCCCACTGTGCATGGTCCTTGCAGAGCTTCCCCGGTGCTGCAAGCTGCCCGCTGGCGTGCTTATTGTGTACCCATGGACTGCAGCCTTCTGCTGACATGCGGTTACGAGCCTCAGCTTTCCCTCAGCACAGCTTCCCTGGATGCTGGAGGTTTCCCATGATTTACATGAGCCTAAGGGGAAATTTATTTCCTTCTTGGAGTTGAAACTGTGTGGGCCAACTGTCTGTTAAAATTTATACTGATGCCCATCACTGTAGTGTCTGTGTGCCTTTCACTTGGAAGCAAAAATCTCTAGAATTTCTGGTAATTCCCCTTTTGAATAAAACTTTTTGATTTTGGGGTGTCTTATATTTTAGGTAAGCATATTTTTATAAGGTATTTATATTAAGTTCATTTGTTTCTGGATCTCTTTTGTGGGGCTAGTTGGGAGGCTTCAAGCAAGAGAATGCATCAATGTTGTATTACCCTTAGAACAGAAAGGTCTACTCAGAGAGGAGGGCTTTGATGCGTTCTCCATAGGCAGACGCTCCACTCATGGGATTTCTTGTGTCATTTGGGGAGTTTGTTCCACGTCTGAATGCTCTGCACAGAGTGTGCTTTGCTCTGAGCTGTCACGCCATTTATCCAGAGGGCTTTGAACCGCTTTACCCCAGTGCAGGGTGCCCGTCACGAGGTTCTCTGACCAGCACATGGGCTCTCCCATCCTCCGGCTGTGAGAAGTTACATTGATTTGAGCTCAGCACTGGAGCCTTGCACTGACAAACCCTGAAAAATGCAGGGCAGTCCAGTGACTCCTTAATTTTAAAGAGTTTGATAAAGGCCCATCAACTTTCAGTGATGTCGTTCGCTATGTTTAACTTTCTGTAGACATATGATAGTGAAACTCTTGGTAAGCTTAATGACACAAGGAAAACCGGTGCAGGGAAACATCTAAGTAAAGTGAAGGTATCAAACTTGTGAAGAACCGACAGACTGTGGTTTGTAAAACACTCAGGAGGCTGAAATAAATATATTTGCGTTTCTACTTGTTTCATCCTGCTCCAAGAACTCAGGCTCAGTTCTGCTCAGGATGGAGAAGCAGTTGAGTAAAAGCACAGTTAATGAAGTTACGAGTGTGTGGCTCATCGTGTTTGCAGACAGTGTTGTATTTTGGGGCTCTCAACTGATGAATCAGCTCGCTCCCTTTGGGAGCTGCTACGATCCCTCTGCTGACTAAATTCTGCTGGTTTTGTGTGCATGAGCTGTAGTAATCTCTGCTCTATTCTCCATACTAATGACCGTTCCTAGTGCCAGATCCCACTGATTTGCTGCTGAAAACAGTTTGCTGATGGGCAAAATCATGCCTGATGCTCCTGTGGAAAGCTTCCTGGAGCCTCAGGCTGACTCTGCGCAACCTCCCGTGGCCTCCAGTGAGCTCAGCCAGGCCGGTGGCTCGGCAGTGAACAGGGAAGGCTCGTTTGTATTGCCAAAAGGCCTGGATCAGAGGGAGCTCAGATCAGGTTTGAGATCAGAGTAACTCTGCTGGGCTCAGTGGGACTACTCCAAGCTAAATGAGGTGAAGATCTGGTCCAAAATGTGTCAGGCAGTCTGAGGAGGTGCACTTGATTTTGTGTTTCAGTGCTGGAGTCAGCTCAGCAGGAGCGATTGGGCTAATTTACAAGGATACTTTCCGCTGGGCTCCATGGGTCCCATGCAGGGCTGATCACTGGCTTTGGCAGGTTATAGTCAACTTCTCAGCAGGATTGTGCGCAAATGCCCAGTAATTCAAAGCTGATTCATATAAATAACACCCAACTTTGTGTACTGGTTGGCAACATCTTTTAAATCCATAATGACAGCAGAAGGCAGCTACTGAAGCAGTCTCAGGTTGCACACTCATTTGTTTTCATGAACTCACTATTTCCTTTTAACAACGCACACGGTCTGGAAATGAGTTGTGTAATGAGGGAGAATGTGTGAGAAGCTCTCTCCGCAACTCGTGCTTTTCCGTCAAAATAAATCCTGGGAGACCTCAGCTGACAGAAACCAACACCATGCCTCTGGGTTGAGCAGATAAATGCTGGGCAGGCAGAGAGCCCTGCCTGTCTGCACCGGGTGCTGCTGGCAGAGGGGAGGGCTACTGTACCTGGAGGAGAGGTAATAACGAGCAACAGGAAAGCAGTTCTTGCTGCAGATACGGTCTGTGCCGCGCATCTCGCATAGCATGTTTACAGATTTGATAAACAGCAGGCTTGCTTCTGCCCTTCCTTTCTGGAGGCTGTCTGAGTTAGCAAATCTGTTAGGGATGTCCGGCTGTCTATTGTAGTTCCTCCTGGCATCCCCGGGAAATGGGCAGATCCCTCTGGCTGGCATGGATTCATCTTCCATTTGTACTTCAGGTAGGAAACTTCATTTGCGGTGGGGCCCACAAACTGGCCAGTAAGAAAATGACATTGTTAGCAAAAGGGAGGGAGTGCAGCCACTTTTTTGGACACTGTGACCTGGAGCAGCTTGGTGGCTGATACGGGCTCTGCCTTTGTTTATTTAAACAGTTTACTCAGTGCTTTCCCTGTCCCTGAAGTGTGCCGGTGCCCAGTGGGCTGCACGGCACTGGGAAACAGTGACCCTGCCGTGATTACGGCAGACTTGTGAAGTGCAGTGACAGTAAGAGCAATTTGATGTTTTGCTGTTGTCTACTTCCAAGTCCACTTAAGGTCTGAGTAAACCTCCATGTAAGGGCTTTTGCAGCTGTGGCTTTCCCCGGGCTGTGGGCTGCTGCTGGAGAAACCCCACGTTTGTTTATTGATGGTTGCAAGGTTTCAAAGACACTTGAGTGATTACACTTCTCAGGCTGCGTGGGAGGGATGGCGTGTCCAGGCAGCATGTTGGGATGGGGACAATGCGGTTTGACAAGGCAGCAGAGGGGTAGTACTCACTGCAAAACCCCTGTGACAGCGATGTGGGCAGTTTGGGGAAGGAGCCAGTGCCTCCACTTGCCCACCACCCAAGCCAGGGGGACGCAGCAGCTTTTGGAAGGTGCCTGTCTTCATCATAGCACATGCCCCGTGCCTAGGGAGGATTTCTCTCCTCCTGGCTGATCACACTGGTTAGTTGTGTAAGGGACTGAGAAGGTGCACCCTGTCCCAGGCTCCGAGTGGCACAGGTAGCCTGAGATGGCAACTTGGCTCCTAAGGGAGATTTCACACCCAAAATAAGCCCCGTTCTAGCTGTGACTCCCATTGACTTCAATGGGAAAATACGGGTTTGTGAGTTTTGCTGTTCCTGGGAAACCCTGTTTGCTCTTGCCAAGGGAGAGCTGATAGACCAAGGTGTACTCAGCAGTGGGAGGCCTGGCCCCAGTCTTGGAAGCCAACTGCAGCCCTTAAGTGAAAGATATTCCAGTGCTGGTCATTGCAGCAAGTTGTTGTCGTTGACCTAAATCCCCTAGTTTGTCAATTCCTTGGCAACTAGAGACAAAGCTACAGATGAGCTGGGGGAAAGGCAGAAATTGTGCAAGTACGTACTATAGAAAAATGACATGTCAAGGGGAAAAAAAACACCCTCCTGGAAAAACAGTGCAAGACTTTGCAGTGTTCCTCTTCCTGGCTTTCCCACAGCCGCTGTGGAAACACAAGGACATACAGCAGAATAGTAATCAAGCGACTCTCGGTACATTGTGAAACCTCTGTTCCTTTCAACAGGCGGAGCAGCTTGCTCAGAATAAGAGACTTCCATTAACCTGTGCAAAATGGCAAGAGTTTTTGGAAAAAGCTAATGGCATTGCTGCTGACAGGCGATTTTTTAATTGACTTATTTGTTTGACTCACAATGGCTGTAACATATTTCTGAAAGGAGCCAAGTTTAGACAGGGTTAGTGTCAGCCAAGGGCCTGTGGGACCCTTGCTTATTTCTCTTTGAGATGTTCCAAGGCATAAGCTGACAACAGCACTTCTGATTTGTTCCTATAAAAATCAATCGAATTAAATAAGCTTTGATTCCCTTTCCTAAACTGTCACTGTGATCAGGAAGTCTCCATGTAATAGAAACCATGACCACATGGCTGTGGTGATGCATGCAAGTCCCGTGTATATATATCTTTATGCTGACTCTGTTTATGTATTTTACTTCTTCCTCCCACCATGTTTGTCTTAAAGCTCCTAAGCGTATGAGCTTGTGAGTGGTATCACAAATTTAGTATCAATATAATGTCTAGCATATTGGGACCCTGCTTTCTTGCTCTGGAAGGCAACTGTTACTCTAGTAATGCATATCATTGCCCAGGGAAGGTGCTTAGCACACCAGCTAAGCTGCTGGAGGATGGAGCCGCCTTCAAGCCCTGCTGTGGGAAGACGAGGAGGAAGAGCAGAATGAGGTGGACACCTCTGTGTTTCCACTCTCAGAGCACCACACTCAGCAGACCTGACAGCACGGCATGTTTTGTCTGCTTGGACAAGATCAGGACCCTCTGGTGCCCATCGGGCTGGGCTGACCTTCAGGCTCTTCGTAGATGGAGGCACCGCACTCTGGGGAGTTCACAAAGCACCGCTCTCTATTTGGTAGCTTATTTTCTACTTACTCATGTAGCCTTCTTGAGCAATAAGCAGCTTTTTTATGGGCTCCCACCCACGGAGGCTAGGTGAAGATTCTGCTATAACCCTATGGGAGATGAACGGTGCTATTTCAAGTCCATTTTCATCAGCGCTTTTAAGCTCATTGGGAAGGGTTTCTTCTGTGCTACCATTCTCCGTGATTGACAGCGCAGGAATTACATGGCACATAGCAGATCCTTTTCATAGAGGGACTTACTTGCTAGCACAGCTGCTGTCTCTTGCACGTATTTTTTTTTTTTGAACAATTTAACACTTGAAGGCATTCATAGAAAGTGGAAAAAAGCCCAAAACATTTCCAAGGTGCAGGAAGAACAGACATTAGGCCCATTGTCCTTATGGTCCCCGGCTCTGGAAACAGCCAGGTTTCCTCCCCTTCTGATGGGAACGGCAGGATGTCAGGAGCTTGGTTGGTTTGATCCTTCAGGTGTTAAGCAGAATGTCCACAGAGTGAAGTTCCCAGATCAGTGGAAACTTTACAGTTTTGTCTTTACCTTTGTAGAGCCTTGCAATGACAAAACCAATCAAACCATAGTCAGCACCTGTCTCATGTTTTCCGTATTATTTCTATAATGTGTTAGGACAGATTTGCATGTGAAGAAAATATTAGCGCAGCTCTGAGCTCCCACATGGCGTGCGGTGACTGAAAGCCAGTGCTGAGCTAATGTTTTCTTTACATGTAAATCTGTTCTAACTCAGTAGAGAAATAATGACATCTATGTATGATGTTAAATGTAGCTTCAGCTAAGATTAGTCTTCTGTAATTGTTAGAGATTATTTTTGTTTATACCAGTAGGTAAATTTGTGCAGTAAATTTGACCTGCTTTCTTCCAATGAAGGTCAGCCAAGCTTTCTAAGAAAGATATGTTAATATTTAACAGACAGTGAAAACGAAATGTTAACATTTTCAAATCACTGAGTAACTTAGTAGCGTAATCCCTATTCTCAAATGTGACTTTTCAGGGAATGTGGGCTTCCACACTTGCTGGGTCACTTTAAATGGTCCTTTTATGGAATTCATCTTGCTCAGCCTTCTTGGATGTCTCCTCAGGATAAGCCTCCTCCTAGGTACCTTTCTTCTCTGTTGACGCTGATGTTATCTTGAGGTCTGCTAGCCCAGGAGTCTGCTTAAGTCAGGGGAATCTATTCCTAAAGTACTCATGAATGTCTTCTGTAAAATTTATCCCAATTTCATTCTTATTACATGAAAAGCCAGGTCATGCATAGCCCGCACAACAGCTGCAAGTGGTTCAGGAAGCTGCTCCAGTCTGAGGTCTACCAGCTTCAAAAGCAAGTGCCTCTGATTTGGCTTTTAAATCAGTGTTTAGGCAGCAAAATGTGTGATTTGCTCTGTAATAGGGATGATCACCCAGCAGTGCCTTTCAGCATGAGTTGGCATTAAGTATGTTCAGAAGCTCAGGGTCTCCAGCTGCAAGTTTCAGTCTGGGTGTAGGTACAATGAATGCACTCAGAATTGGTGGAAGCTTTTGGAAAACATAGCTTGCAGCTTCTTCTTTCCCAGCCGTGGTGGGAGTTCACTGCCACAGAGCTGCTGTCACGGCTGTGTGCCTGTGGAGATCCTCACTGCTGTAGTCAGACGCAGGTTGCATTGACTGCTGAGGGCAGGCATTTTCTGTCCTTACTTTCTCATAGATAGGCAAGATCAGTCTGAAACTGCTGCAAGCTGCTAAAACCCATATTAGCCTTTTCCCTCTCATGATATTTATTTCAATGCTACCATACGCTTCAACTATGAGAAGGAAGAAGTGGGTTTTTGTAGTAAAGAACATTCTTTTCATGAATGATGTGGAAAAAGAGACAGCCTAGTAGAAGGAATTCAATTCTTCCTGTTACATCTAAGATTTATGGCTAGCCAAAATACAAGGATTGCTTTTGGAAGGAGAACTAGGGGGCAAAACAACAAGTGCTTAGCACTTACAACTTCTTCTTGTAAGCAGTACAGTGTATTATCTGATCAGCGCTACACAACAGGAACTGCATTAGCATTCAGCGTTGTTGCGGTTTTAAGTAATAGTAAAGCATCTCTCGTCCCCCTGAAAGATATGTATGGGCTCTGGAGTGACATACCGACAGACGTTTTAGTGAGTTTGGTTCAAAGGACAGAATCAGATTGCCTCTTCGCTGTTTGCTTCACGCATTTGATTTGGAGAGAGGTCGGCACCTGCAGTTACCGTGGTGTGGACCTCACTGAATTGATGTGAGTTTTGCCTAGGGTTTCATCCTTGGCTTCCGGGGTTTCATCCTTGACTTTAAGTCTTGTACTTGGGGTTTTGGAAAATAGGGCTCTTGGACTGTGTGCAGCAGAGCGGGGGGTCTCAGCCTACAGTCTTCACTGTTACGAAATTCCCTTCAGCCTGAGTGCTTTGGGTTTTGCCTGAATGAAGACCAACATATCAACACCATGAACAACCAGCACAACGTCTTGGCTATGGAGCAGGACCAACCCTCTCCCTCCCATCAGCGTTTGCAGAAGGGGCCAACAGAAACGTGGCACCCAGTGGAAGGTAGCAGAGGGCTAAACAACGGCAGCACCTACCTTCAGCATCACCTCCTCCTCCTCCCCCTTCGCTTCCTGTCCCTTTGCCCTTGCTTGGGCAATTCATCTGCAGCAAGATAGAATCAAAGAACCCTCTTCCTTTGCTAAACAATTTGCTCCTTTTGTTAGGGTCAGATAAAATGCTGATAAAAGCTGTTGTAGCTCCGCTGAAGGCAGCAGGAGCATGCTGCAGATTTGGTCCTTGATCGTTTCTCACCTTGCTCTCCCCTGCATGTATCCAGTTACATCTTGTGATAAATCCAACGTTAAACGGAATTAATGAAGCAGAGATGCAGTCCCCACAGGGGTTTTGCCCATCGATAGGTACAGTGCTTCAGAGCCTTTGGGGACAGGAGTTTTATAAACGGAAAGATCTGCAGGGTGACTTTTTGGAAAGCGCGTTTTAGGGTTGGGTGTTTTTCTCTCGTTCCTCGCTAAACAATCTCCGATCCCTGCTGCTTGGGAAAAGGGCAGGAGCGGAGCCTGGCCCTCAGCACACCGCTGAGCTTTGTTCACTGCAGCCATACTTTGACAAGGCATTTTGGAGAGGCGTAGGAATAGCTTTTATCCCATTGAGCTAAATGCATTCAAAATGTTTTCGTTAAATGGGTAGTTAAATACACCGGTCGAGAGAGCCTGTGTGTACCCCTCAAAAGAGAGAAGAGCAGGGTGCCAAGGAGGGGCAGGGGTGAGAGGGAGGTGAGCAGGCTCCTTCTCACCACATGGACCATAGGACTTGCTCTGCCGGCAGCCACAAGCACCATTAGGTAGCCCTGGGCATCCTCCCACTGCAAGGAAAGTACAGAGCAGCCGGGGGAGAGTTAGCCACATGTCCAAACGTAATATGGTTGCTATTACGGGTAATATATATTTAACACTCTGCAGGGACCATTAAAACGTGCATCTGTAGGAAGGGGAAAAAAGTCAGGTTTGCTTTTTTGGCAGACTGCGGATCAGAGAGTCCAATCTGCAATCTTTCCTGGTGTGTTTCATGTGGGTGGGTTTTGTGAAGTTACAGGCAAAGTTATTGCACCCCTAGGCTACTCGCATTAAATGTTTCTCCAATTTTAGCAACATTCTTTCCAGGCTCAGCTACATTTGTTTTTATCTTCTCTATGGCAATTGATGATCTAAGTCTAAAATGTATAACTCCGCAGGATCTCCTGTTATATATTTCTTCCACAGCTGTAGCTGAATCAGGACAGTATAATCCAATGACATGTTGTAATGCCTAATGCTTTCTTTAATACATTCCAGATTAAAGGAGTCAGCAAAGTTTACATATCCAAAGTAATAAATTTAAACAATAATAACCACAAATCCCGAACCATGATAATATCTTGAAAGTGTTGGGTGTTTTTTTTTTCCTCCTATCTTCTCTGCTCTGGCTAAAGTCTGTTTGTAGGAAAGTCAACAGGACAGATAAAAGATGATGAGACAAACAACTTAATCCCTTAATAATGTCAAGTGGAAAATCCAACAACAGATTGGCAAGGACCTCAAATAATAACTGCAAAGTGGCCCTTACTGAGGACTACAGACCTAGTTTAAAAGGCCAAGCTTGGGATATAATTAGAGATGAGCCTGAATCAGTGCCCACAGGATCAAACATTTCTTTGAATTCTCAAATGGAGCCCAATTCCTTTTTTTTATCCATGCTTGCATAGTGTCAGCTTAGCTCCATTGAAGCCAGTTCAGCATCACCTTGTACCCTGTGGTGCCCTCAGTACCCACCCAAAGTGACCATGAAAGGCCCCAGGGTGGTATTTCCACCTTGGTGCTGTTGCAGGTGGGAGCACGGGACAGCAGGGAGTGCACGCTGCCCAGGCGGGCACCTGTCATGGCAGCACGAGGAGGAGGAGAGCTGGGCACCGCTTGCTGGCACCGTGCTGGACTCTGAGTCCCATCATCTCATCCTGCTCTTGCTGGGGACGGGCACACAGCTGCACCCTCATGCAGCAACCCCCATTCCTGCTGCTTCGGGCAGTCTCGGGCTGCCATTAATAGATACGCCTTGAAAGCAAGGCATGTGGTCACAGAAGTAGGAGGCACTGGGAAATGCAATTGCCAAGCAGCTTCAGAAAAAGCATGTTAATTGTTATCTCCTGAGAGGTGTATTTACTTGGAGCCGACAGTCCTTCACCCTGGGGTTTCATGGTGGGAATGTCTTGCTGGGGTGGAGACCAGGGCCTCCAGAAAGGAAAGAGATTTTAAAACTGTGTCTTATCTCTATGCACCTGAATTACTGTTGTATTTTAAAAGAATATGTGAAAGCCATTGTTTGAAAAAACCCTGACAAGTGTGCTCTCCCAGCTCCATTGTTTTAACATTCTCCTAGGAATTTGTATATAAAATGTTCCCAATCCAGTTTATCTCTCTCTGCTTGACAAATCCTGCATTTCCCTTCCATACTTTCAGCAGAGTGGGAACTAACCTTGATCTTTTTGCAAAGCCAACAGAATTGCCTTGTTGGGTGTCACGTTGCCACCTTCACACACAAACAGTGCGTGTCGCAGTTTTTGAGCAAGATGTATCACCACTGAAAAAAAAGTCTGCGTAAAGCTCATACATTCAAGATGAACTTTTGTAAAAGCAGCTTTAAACTGAACCAGACCCTCTCTCGGAGGAGGGAAATGTCGTCCAGCTCTCGTGGAAGCTGCCTGCGCAGCAGGTTAAAACAAATGGTTTGAAGCCAGGGATACAGCTCAGCTCCTCCGTTAGCAGCCCCTCATCTATGTCTCATCTCGAGGAGAAAATAGTTGGCCCCTCTCCTCAGGTCTCTGTTTTCTCATGTTACCCTTCATTGCTGGAGTGGCTTTTTCGAGCCAAGGTAGGCAGTGTGGGAGTCCAGGTGGTCAGAAGTGACCATAACATTGACCAGGTGCTGGACTGGTAATGAGAGGGAAATGCAGAGGTAGCATGGTGCCACCTTGTCTGTTCTTGTCTGATCCTGTACTGTACAGCCTGACCAGCGCTGGTACTTGGTCTTTGAGCTTTTGGGCAGCTTAAAGGCAGTTCCAGATCCCAGGTTTGTTCTTGTGGATGGGAACCCTTCCCAGAAGGGAGAAAGCTTAGAGGAGCCTGTTTAATATAGGCTGATCTCATGCTTGAGCATACGCAGGAGTTGACCTTTCAGCACTGAAATAAGAAGTGATGGGAATAGAATAAATCACAGCCTTGAAAGAAAAGCCAAGTAGTTTAGACGTGCACCTCAGGAGAAGGAGTCAAGGTGGGGAGGCTGAGAGAGCTGCAGAGGGGTCAAACGACAGGTTCAAAAAGTGATGGGTTTGGTGGATCTTTGCAGAGTCTGCAGGGGAAAGGCTATTGAGATGTGGAAATGAAGTATGAAGTGATGAACTCTGGAGGTGAATTTTAGTCAGGTGGGTAGGTTGGAAAGACTCTGTTAGGGACGTTATCCTGAAAAAATCTGCAAGACTTATAGATAGGTTGGATGTGAGGACTGAGAGAAAGAGATCCAAGTTTTCCACTTGCTAAGTTTCAGGGTAGGAGCAAAACACTCACAAATGAGAGTGGTAACATTTACACTTGCATTGCAAAGGCATAAATTGTTCTACGAATTGCCAGGCTGCAAAGAATCAAGCCTCTGTATTGCATTGCAAGCCTCAGAGCCATCATGTTTCCGTCGAAGCCAAAGCCAAAATTTCTGTCAAGTTGGTAGGAGGCAGCTCTGAGCCCCCATGGTACACCCCCTTAACCTTCAGGGGCCTGGCGTTGAAGGCAAGATTTTTCCAAGAGTATCATAACTTGAAGCACCCCCCTAATATCCAGAAGCCGCAGCCCGATGAGGAATTCCCCCTGGATGGCGGCTTCTGTCGGAGCTTGACTCCCCCTTCGGTCTCAGGAGAGGGTGGCTCAGGGCTTTTTCAGTGCAGCCACAGTGAAGGGTTGGGCTGCTCTGTGCCACAGAGCCCTTCGCTGCTCAGAGAGATGCTGGGGTTTGCCCTTCTGGCCCACTTTTCCTCTGGACCATCTGTGCTGTGCCCCCAAGGCATTCAGACCCCCATCCCCTTCCAGGCAAACCCCGGCAGGACAGAAGACTGTAGGAGCTGGCTGGAACTGGAGGAACGTTTTTTTGGCAGAGAGTAAATTTTCCAGCAAATGTCAAGGGGGAGGGGGAGTCAAAATGATTCACAAATTCAAACACATTTTCTGAATAGTTCTGGCCTAGAAAAAAATACAGAGGTGGGGGAAGAGGGAGGGATGTTAAAAATAGCGATGCGTGTCATTCTGACACTTTCAGAATGAACTGTTTCATTTTGGGAATGGTTTGTTTATGTTTTGCAAGCATTTGAAATGTAGATTTTATTCAAAATGGCATTTTTCACTTAAAAGTTGACCTCACGGCTAAAACACATTGAAAGAAGAAAAGAGAAAAGGGTTTTTAGAACTTACATAACCTGAAATGAAACACCTCCTCTTACTTTGGCTCCAGATGAGACATTTCAGAGTTTTCCTTTCACAGCCCCACGATTTCAGCTGTGTTCAGGCCAACCTGCACATCTTCTCTCACCCATTTTTTTTCAGTTGAGCTCTGATGTAAAATACCCCATGCTCTGTCCAGCTCCCGTGCTGGCCAACCTTTAAGGCTAATGCCATGGGGCAAGTACTTTAATCTGAGGTCAACCACACTTTGCTGTGATTCAAAGTGAAACCTGTGGTATCAAATGAATAAGAGCTGTAGGTTTTGTAGATAACTGGCAGCTTCTCCGGAAGATGCAGTGTCAAACCTCACTTAGAAAAATAACCCGAACTCCTGGGGCCCTGAAATCTGATCTAGAAATCTTCAGAGAAGCCGGAGTTTGCAGACAGCTGAATGGCAGACTTTCACTCCCCCAGCACTCACACTGGGCTCATTCACCTGATTCATTAAAGGGAAACGAGCAAACAGCTAGTAATTACTTTGCTGTAGCCAAAACGTGCCACAGAGTTTCCCCGGACAGAGGGGAAGGAACAGGCGCGTTTGCTATACAATGAGCTGTAGTCAAGTTTACTGTCCCCTGCTGTTTTTTCTGCCTTGCTGGGACACATGCCATTTCCTCAGCTGAAATCATAGAATTGTCTAGGTTGGAAGGTTCCTTTAAGATCATCGAGTCCAACCATTAACCTAACACTGCCAAAACCACCACTAAACCATGTCCCTCAGCACCACATCTACCCGTCTTTTAAATACCTCCAGGGATGGTGATTCAACCACTACCCAGGGCAGCCTGTTCCAATGTTTGATAACCCTTTTTGTGAAGAAATTTTTCCTAATTTCTTCATCCATCCTAAACCTCCCCTGGTACAACTTGAGGCTGTTTCCTCTTGTCGTGTTGCTTGTTACTTGGGAGAAGAGACCAACCCGCACCTCTCTACACTCTCCTTTCAGGTGGTTGAAGAGAGCGATAAGGTCTCCCCTCAGCCTCCTTTTCTCCAGACTAAACAACCCCAGTTCCCTCAGCCACTCCTTGTAAGACTCGTTCTCCAGACCCCTCACCAGCTTTGTTGCCCTTCTCTGGACATGCTCCAGAATCCTCAATGTCCTGTAGTGAGGGGCCCAAAAGTGAGTTGGGGCCTCACCAGTGCCAAGTACAGCAGAATAATCACTTCCCTAGTCCTGCTCACCACACTGTTCCTGATGCAGGCCAGGAGGCTGTTGGCCTTCTTGTCCACCTGGGCACACTGCTGGCTATTATTCAGCCAGCTGTTGACGAACATCACCAGGTCCTTTTCTGCTGGGAAGCTTTCCAGCCACTCTTCCCCAAGCCTGTATCACCGCATGGGGTTGTTGTGACCCAAGTGCAGGACCTAACACTTGGCCTTGTTAAACCTCATACCATTGGCCTTGGCTCATTGATCCAGCCTGTCCAGATCCCTCTGTAGAGCCATCTTATGCTCAAGCAGATCAACACTCCCGCCCAATTTGGTGTCATCTGCAAACTTACTGAGGGTGCACTCGATCCCCTCGTCCAGGTTGTTGATAAAGATATTAAACAGAACAGGCCCTTGGCATCTGGAGTGGAGCCTCCTTTCGTGAGATTTCCCTTGACTGTCTTCTGAGCCCCTTCCCTCTGAGCCTTGGGAGGGTTTGGGCACAAAAGAGGGAGAAAAAAAAGACGCTGCAGTGTGAGATGGCAAACTCTTTAGCAGCAGCCCTTTTTGGGCAGGGGCTGTAGAAAAGACCTTTTCCATTTGTGGGAAGATCCTAGGTTTTACCTGCAATAGCAAGGTTTGTAAGCATTTTTCTGGCCCGCTGTAGTTTTAGTGTTACTGAAGGGTGAATCTTATGGTGTGGACAGGATACGGACATTTTTAGCATCGAGGCACGTAGAGGCGAGGGGCTGGCAGTGGCCAAGCAGAGGAAAGGGATGTGCTCCCTGGTGTCCCTGTCAGCGGTGGGAGCTGGGACGGCTCTTCTGCTCTCTGCGGTGGCTCTGGGTCTCCCTGCAGTGGGGGAGACTAAAACTAAAACTAAAAACTAAAACTGCACTAAACTGCACTAAACTCACTAACTCACTAAACTCACTAAAACTGCACTAAACTCACACTAAAGCTGCAAGAGCAGGCAAACAGACTATTGAAATAACCGCTCCTCTTGGTTGAGAAATGGGCTGAATGGAAAGAAAGGCCAGAAGGGCAGAACATGTAAGCCGATTCAGCTTTCCGGTGACAAACAGAGAAAGCCAGCCCTCCCTCCCTGCCCCAGCTGAAACAAAAAGCCCATGCACAACTAGAGCGAAATCTGCCTTCCTGTTTGTCCGTGTGTCCTGAGGCCTGGGATAGCAGGTGGCATTCGACTCTCACATCTCTGCTGAAATCCAGACTCATCTCCCAGGCAAAATCTGGAGGTAGGGTCGCAGAGAGAGATACAAGCGGTCGCTGGAGGGCAAGGACCACACAAACTGCACATGAAGGCTCACACCACTTCCCTGTCAATTTTCAATATAAAACACAATTTGAAAACTCATCACTTTTTCTACAGGTAAAGGTGATTCAGAGATCTCCCAGCTGCCAGGAGATGGGAAAACAGCTCTGACTATGTTAATCTTAAAGTGGGGAGGCAGCACAGAGCCTGCTGGCTGGCATTTCAGTGCAGATTGTAAGAATTTAGCAAAAATCTTGACTGTCCAACTAAACAATTGCATTTGGACAATGATCTATGGAAGGTTGTACATGTCTTTTGACAAGGAATCTTAGGCTCTGACAGTGCTTGGAAGTTACCGAGCAGGGTTGTTGAACCATCCTAAACCACCTTGTCATTGAATGGTGCTGAGGTGCTGCGTGAATTGACGCCAAGTGTTGTCTAGCGGCTCTGAGGATGTTTGGATTTCAATTTACTCTCATCGTGTGTACTGACACGTTCTCCAGTTTGCCTCTTGAATTAAGATGCTGCAGTGTTCACTTTGCTCCATTCCAGCTGATGTGTCTTTGCTCCCCCAAGGGGAAGGAGGCAAAGATATTCTTCCTTTGAGCGTTTCCTTAGAGCTATTACACGTTTAAAGGGAATAATCCCCAAAGCAAAGGCACGGACGTTGGGTGTATCCGTGGGCTGCACTCTTTTCTCAGGTGCTCCATCTGCAGGGTTAACTCCAGTGAAATCACACCGGGGGGCAGTTTTGAAGATTGTGTATAACACGCAGATGGTCTTCTGGAGAGCAGCTGCCTTTGGAAAACTAGCTAAAACTACTGTTGGCGTAACAAACAGAATATTTCCAGGATATAAAATTAAGGGAGGAAAGCAGCTTTACTGGCTATTGTCAGAAAAGAGAGGCTTGCATAACAGCAACATTTTCCATATACTATGCAATTAAGTTACTTGCTTGGGAATTAAATTGCAAGTTCAGTTTAGACAGCATGGCCAGCTGTAATATAACACACATTACAACACACATACTGAATGTTACTACTTGGTGTCAGTGTTTATTGAATGGAGTGGGGATTTGAGAAACAAGCTTTGGCCCAGGAAACACTAACAATGTGATGGCACTTAACGTCTCTAAAGCAGCACAGCTAGCATTTGAATTTTGAGGAATAAATTCTCCAAAGATAAAATACTTTGGAAAATACCTGTTAATCCCTTTAAAACCCTAAGAGATATTACTTTTCAGATTGGGTAATGAAAAGCTGCAGATTTCACCACTAACCTCAAAAATATCCTGCGGTTTTTGGAAAAGCAAGGGAGACTCCAGGTGTAGGTTCAGTGGCTGGTTTTGCAGCGGCAGTTCCAGCTGATCTCACTGGAAAGTGTTTATTTGCTGCTGTCTGCTGGTCCCTTGCTGTCTTCTTTTGCTACTGCAGGAACCAGGGCCAGCAAAGACAGCTCGCTGACTCCTTGAACTACGCTCCCCTCTCATTTTTGTGGAGAAGAATCGATGCTCTAGAACGTCACTTCATTTCGGTTGCAAGACTGGAATGAGACCGGGCCAAATCAACTCGGTTGTAGCTCCGTTGAGTCTGGTGGGCTTACGCGGGGGATGAATCTGATCCAGAGTAAGAATAACACGAAACGCAGATGGGCTGGGTTAGTGCATTGTTTATATTAATGGCTAGGCCATGGAGAGCTGCCCGCATTGCAAAATTCCCCCCCGCAGCTGGCTCCGTCAGGGATCCTTTGGAAAGCACGGCACGGGCAGAGCAGCACCAAAATGTGCCACAAAGACTGAAATTCCCCCCTCTCCCCACAGCAGGTCTCTTGTGCTCAGAGTTGAGGACCGTGTTGGCAGCGGAGCACGGGCTCAGCTCACCAACTGCGCTGAACCGGCATCTCAGGGAGCAGGACAGGTCAGATTGCCGTGCCCTCCGATGGGAGTAACGTTATAAATACCTTTTTGGAACAAAAATAGGAACCATCCAACAGAGCTATTTCTGATGACCTCAAAATAAAGTTAGAATATTTTTTTTTCTCTGTTTCTTAGCGGGGCTGCTGAGCTCTCCAGCAGAACAGGAAGTAAGCTGACGAGCTGTTTGAGTAACCAGAGTCGTCAGATCAATGGAAAAAATGGTTTGAGTACATTTTGTGAAAGTGCAGCCAACAATTTTGAAATTACTGCAGTTTTTCTTCCTAGATCAGGGCTGTTGTTCATGCCAAGGGGACTTATGTCTACCACTGCTGTCTGTAAGCAAACAGAGCGTTTCTTTTTGATGATGCACACGATGTGCACCCGGGGTGAAGCAGAAGTCTTTCCCTTGGTGTCCTTGTGTTGGATTCCAGATGAGTTATTCTCTCAACATGATCAGGATCCTACGTAATTTTGCAATGCCTACCATGCCATTTAGAAGGAAAATAAACTTGCTTGTACTGGGAGCTGGGCATGGGGAGGTCAGGGGAGGCGAGGAGGTAGGGAGAGGGTAAGAGACACCATTTTGCTGTCAAGGAGGAAGATGCACAGTTCTCGATCTCAGAACTGAGGCTGGTCCTACATTTTAGTGACACTTGCAGCTTCTTTCATGTTTTGCAAGCTCATCCGAGAATTGAATGCATGCCAAATTAATCTTTCAAGGGAAGCGGAGCTGGGTTGAAAATATCTCCAGCACAGATAATTCAAAGGAAGTGCAACTTTTAAAAAAGCATGTGAAGTGCCTCTAAGAATCTACCTGTTTTTTCCTGTTTTCTTTTTTTTTTTCCTTTTTCTCTTTCGTCCCCTTAGTCCCACATTTTGCCTCTTTGCTGTCTCATCATGTCACCATTTCCTTTTTTCCCCATTAGTTGTTCTCACAGAGGCATACAAAGGGTTTTCGATCCCGTCACATGCTCCAGCTGGAACTAGAGCACGACTCCTTTCTGACTGCTATTTTCTCCAGGATTTTCTCAAGTTTAGCTGCAGACACTCCCCAGCTTTTCGCTGATTGTCTTTTCAGCTGTCCTCCACTTGCGACACTCGCGTTGCAGCCGGGCAAAGGCCAGTTCAAGCTGTAAAGTGGAGGCAATGCCGTAAGTGCAGGGAGAGCAAGGGGCTGCACGGGTGCCCATGGCAATTGGGATGGGGCGGCCGTGGGGAGGGAGCGGCGTGGCGTGGGAGAGCTGGACCAGGAGAGAGAGATAAGACAGACAGGAAGGGAGCGAAAGGAGAAAGGCAGGTGGAAAAGGGAAATGACCGCGGAGGCCAGGAAGACTAAAGAGAATACAAGGGAAGCTGCGAAGCCATCTGGGAATCTGCTTTAGCCACGTGTAAATCACAGGCGTCCTTGCGGCTTCCCCCTCTGCGCAGAGCAAAGCAGCGCCCGGAGGAGGCCGGGCAGAGCCGGGATGGCGGCGTGCAGCTGCGTGGGGTGAGCCTTGCGTGGGTGCGGGGACAGGACAGTGCATGGGACAGGGGGGGGAACGTGGGGACTGGCCCAGCACAGGTGTGGGGACAGCCCCACACAGGTGTGGGACAGCCCCGGGCAGGTGTGGGGGCACATCAGCGGCAGCCATGGGGGCGAGGGGAAGTGAGTGGGTGCCCCAAGGTGGGGTGTCAGGAGCGGGCAGAGCTGGGTGCCGGGAGGATGGGGGCGGAGGTGGATGGAGACACTGCTGCGTCGGTGGCTTGCGGGTGACGGTGGGGGGCAGAGCGGGAGGAGAGATGGGTGGTGTGGGGTGGAGGCGGAATGGGAAGTTGAGGAGAAACTGAGTACAAAAGCTGATCAGGGGATGGAAAAGGAGGAAATGAAAGGGAAAAATCATGCGAAAAGTTGCAGGTAGCGGGGAAAAAGCCTCATGGAAGGCTGATGTGGAAAGGCCGGAGAAAGTGAGGAGAGCTCTCGGATAAGAAGCTTTTAAAAGCACTTAATGATGTCTGGGCTGGGATTTGTGGCAAACAGCTAGATCTGAGCCGGCCTCCTGTTGTGGGGAGAAACAGAGCAGAGCGCAGCGTATGTGACCTGCCTGCACAGCACGAGAGGAGCTGTGGCTGCGCAGCCCCGTGACTGTAAAAGGAGTTAACTAGCAGAGATGCAGTCATCTACGCTGAACATGTCTAAAAATAGGTGAGATGAATTGCAGTCCCGGGGACAAAATGTTACAGAAATGAATACAAACAATCTCGTGTTATCTAGCCGGGTGTATTCGTGCCCCCTCCATGTGTGTGCGCACTGGAGGTGTGCGCCCAGGTGCAGGGCTTGTGTGCGTTTAGGTGCACATGTGAACACCAGCACGTACCTGGCTGTGACATTTGTGTCTCATATCTGCAGTGCAAAAGTCCTCTGCACCTCAAACACTGAAAAACTGGGCCATGATGTTGGAGCGGGCTGTAGTTCCTCCGGTGTTTGCAGTTTGTATCATAATTTGTTCCTGAGAGTCTCAAGGAAGAGCAGGGAGGTGTGCTGCAGTTTCAGGGGGGAAGCTGCTGCTGACCCCATCACTCTCTGCTTCGCTATGGAAGGGGCTGCAGGGTTAATCCAGACCCTCACCTGGCTTTAGCTCAGCTCTGCAGGCTGCCTTTGCCGGGATGGGGCTCCTGGCTGCCTCTTCCAGAGGTGTGGGGGTTACTTTGCTTTAGTTCACACCGGCAGGCACCAGCGTGACAGGGGAAAAAGGTGCCCAGTCCCCGATGGTGCCATTTGCCCCATGCCACCTCGCCAGCTGTCCTTAAGGAGAGACAATTTCTCTCCCCTGGTGAGAGAACTGGTTAGGAAAGAATAACATGACATCTCGGCAGGGACACCCATGGGACGTGCCAAGAGAAACTGAGACACACGCAGTTATTTCATGGGATCCCTCACACACAGACTAGGCTGGCGTGGATGGTCTGAGCAGGGCATGGAGCTGGAGCCTGTCTCCATTGGAGGCGTCCTCTGGCTGCCCCAGCCAGCTCCCTGCAGCCCCGCTCTCCTTCCCCATCCCAGTCCTAGTCCCTGAGCTCATCCTCATCTCCAAAATTAGGTCTGCAGGTCGCTCGACTCATCTTTAAAACTCTCTGTGCAACTAACATGCACAGGCATGTCCTTGGCCAAAAATGCCCCCAAAGGGGTGGGCGATGAGAGGATGTGCACAGTTTTACTGTGGCTAGGGCTCACGGTTATTTGTATGAAAAGCTGTGAATGTGTCTCTCTGCACCAAGAAAAGTCAGTTTGCTCATGGAGGCCTGAGTCTCTGGTGCTACCTGAGCTCATTTAACCGTCTCCGATGTGGAAGAGAACAGAGTTTTTAAACTAGTGAAGGTGACATTGGGTGAATGCTTTTAGTGCTCGGGTCTGATTAGTTGTAATTGAACTCTCTCTTTCACTTAGTCCTTTACTGCAGGCTGCTCATTCTCATGCTGTGCATTTCCTCTGCCTGCAAAAGCACTTAGAAAAGCTTGGATCCCCAAGCCACATACTGACAATATTTATGCTGCCCTGGATGATTTTCCAGGGAAACTCTTAATCTTAAAAGTCAAGAAAAGAAGTGTATTTGTCAGAACTAATACCAGTTCATTCTCAGGCAGCAGGTGGGTTAGAAAGCCTTATTTTTGTGCAATTACTTTTGTGAGAGATCCCTTCCCCCTTCTCTATGCTTTCATTTGCTTCTGTGTCCTGGGGTCTCTGAAGACAAGGGTTTCTAAGTGTCAATGGCCATCTTGAGATCACTTGCTGGCAGCGCTCGCGGGAGCAGCGCAGAGGCAGCCGTCCCTGGATTTCCACATTCGCAGTAGCTGTTGAAACATGTTGTCTCACAAGAGCTATAGGATACCACCCCACTAAGTTTTTCAAACCTGTTCAGAGGGGATGACATAGGGGATGAGTAGAAACCCCATAAGCCAGTTTCTGATTACTGTATTAGTTTACAGATTATTTTGTTTAGAAGCCTGTGTGAAACATTGCTTTGTGCCTTCCTCTATCAGCCCTCAGGCTGAAAGTGAAAAAAGGTCCTGGTAAACAAAACTGAGGTCAGGAGATACACAAAGTTTATACGTGAGATAATTTAGCCTGCAAACTAATGGGCTTCAACTGAAATATTTAAGATCATTGCGAAAACTCTTCCATTCCTTCCTTTCTACTTACCCTGTCCGGTAGTAAGACATACAGCTTGCATGATGAAATTGCAAGGATGTGCACATAGACTTGGAGAAGAAATTAGTTGTCGGCTTTGTGCAGAGCTGCCATAGGGAACCCTCTGCTGCGGGATGCTCCGAGGGGAGAAAGGGCTGGGGGAGCACCCGAGCCACCCGCTCGCAGCTTTGCGGGCTGAGATACGCAGCCATGCGTGGGATTTCAGCAGCGGCCGTAAGCTGATCATGTGGAAGGAACAGGACGGGATTTCTGTGCTGCGTGGGCAGCATTGCACAACAGCCTTCATGGCTGCTGGGCTGGGGCCGTCTTCATGCTGAGGCTCCTCTCCACGCTCTGGCGATGGGGAGGGGGCTGCAGAGGCACCGCGTGGCCCGTGGCAAAGGCCCACAGCTTTCTGCAGTGATGGAAGGCTGTAGTCCAAATGAGAAGGCAGCTCCTCGTAGTGCTTCATCTTCCTGTGAAACAGGGGCAAGGCTGAGAGCAAACACACCAAATGGCGTTTGCTTCAATCTGGGCCACGTAGGCTGGACTGCCCTCACAGCTGAAACTCCAAATAAGAGCATTTGCCACCCAGTTTTCTATTAAATACAGCACCTGAGAAAGTGAAAACCTTAGGTCTCATAACTTGTTCGACCTAACATCACAAATGTTGAGCCCCAGGTGCATCACACAGACCAGCACTAGCCCCATGGTGGTGTTAGGCACTGCAGGAGCAGGACCCAAAAGGTAGATTTTTCTCCAAAGCTGGTGTGAGCTCCAGTACATGCCATGCAGGGCTTGCACGCTGGATGGCTGCTGCTGCGAGGGTGCTATGAGCAGAGCATCTCTGAGCATCCTGCACCCATGAGCTTGGGGGTCAAAGCCTTCCCCTGGTGTGAAGTCCCCAAGCTGCCTTAGCTTCAGCCCAGCTCTCACGTTTACACCAGCTGAGGATCTGGCTGCTGTCTCAAACCAAACGGTTACGTAAATAATGCGCAGCTTGAGCTATGTTACAAAGCCCCACCCTTTTCCTGCAGTTCTAGTTGGAGGGGCTGTGCTGCTTGTGATGCTTTATTGTAACAGAAAATGAAGAGAAACGTGGAAAAACAAGGTAATAGGATATTTGTTTTAAGGTATGCAGCTGAGGTTTTTTTTGTCTGGGGACTGGGAGAAAGTGCACTACTTTCTTCAGTAGGTGTTTTTAGATCACGTTTTTTTAAGCAAGGAGTGAAGTAGACCCAGAAATTATTTATATGACCTTAATTGTGGTTATATCCAAGGAGGAGTTTAATTGGAAAAGATCATGTGTGTGCTGTCTGAATACTGCCTTGCTCCTGGATGGCATATTCAAATCAAAATAGTTTTGTATGCATACGGCAGCTGACTAACCAGTAGCCTGATGTTACAGCAGAACTGCTACTCGCACACCCTCCTGGCCCAGGTATGTGCTTCAGTGTCCAGAGACTGTCATTTAATAAGTCAGCTTCCAAAGACCAAGCTCAGCACAGCTGGGTTGACATGGTGAGGCCAAGTGGTGGGTCGTAAGGGAAGAAGAAGAGCTGTGGGGATCCTGTGGACCCCACGTGGGTAACCACACAGCAGCCACACTTGGTGCCTGCTGAGGCCGAGAGATGTCAGGACTCCTTTCAGAAGTGGTGCAGCGTGATGGCTCAGGTGACCAAGCCCTTTGGAAGTTCACGTTGGCTGACTGGCTGATCAATCTCCTTAGATGTGTCTGAACATTTTAATCCATTTATTTCTGCTCTTGAGCTTCTGTACTTGCTCCAGTAACATCAAACACTGTGGCTGCAAAGCTTTTAAAGATGTGTTTAGGGCCATAGGATCTCCCAGGTTTCTGCATACTATGTGGGCATCACTCAGAGACTGAGTAACACCAGTCTTGGACCCTCAGGTGGTTTGTGCTACCTGTTGCCCTCTCAGCACAGGGACTTGAATCCTACTCTGTGTAAGGAGGGAAACTGTGCTGGGGCTTCACCAACTGATGCAGAGATTGCTGCGAAGTCTTTAAAGCAGTTCAGTTGAACCAGGGAAGTCTCAGGACTGGAATAAGAGCATTGTACGCGATAGGTCTGAGGAACATCGGCAGGGCTTTCAGGCAGTACTTAGGCTATCATATGCCCTGATACGGGAGCTGTGCACCAGCTTCTGATCCACAGGCCTGCATGCTTCCTGTGGCTGGCCTGGAAAAAGCAGGATTTGCGGGTACAGCTGGATGATGGGTACTAGTTGGTGCAGGAGACATTTTGAAGAGTGAAACTGATGCACCAGCACCAGAAAGTGAACTGATGGGCTGGAGATAGCAGGTGGCACAGCCAGCTTGCAGCCCCAAGGAGTCCTGAAGACTGACATGTGTCATTATTTGTCAGGGTAAGGTTTTACTGGGACCACACCGCCTGCTTTCTGAGACCCATGCGTTCATTATTGTTCCTTACCATTTTTCTCTTGATTTGGGTAGTCCCCACAGCCCTGTTGGATGCTGCTATGCGCTGCATGGCCTTGGGCTGCAGGGCCACGTGGGAAGGGATGCTCTCCCCACCCTCCGGTTCTCCTCTGCCGGTTCCTCCCAGGTGGGCTGTCTGTCACTGCCGGCTGACAGCCCCAGTGTTTCTGTCTGTGCCAGGGTTTCCACAGAAATTTCCTGCTCCTCCTGCACTGGGATTTTCTCCTCTAACTGGTGGGACTGGCTCTTTTCAGCATCCCGTCAGGCTGGGACCTCTGTCAGCTCCCAGCCAGGCTCTGCTGCCTGCACAAAGCCAGCGTAGGAAAATAGAGGTTGTCTCTGATGCCTGGCTGTTCGCTGCTGGGGTAGGCAGCCCCAGCCCCTGCTCTGGGGAGAAGCAGCATTTCTAATCCTGCAGAAGTTTCATCCCTTTCAATCAAGGTTCTACGAAGGACAATAATCTCTAATTTGGCTAGTGCCGGGTCTTCTCTTTCAAGGATCACCTCCCAGAGTAGCTGCTGAAGGAGCAGACAGGTGAAGTTGGACATAAAAGCAGATGTTACAGGGGTGTGTGACCGCAGAGATGTACACTGCCTCGTGCTGAGGGGAGTCCTTAACTTCTCATGCAAGAAGAGAGAAGCAGTATGTTTCCTTCTTCTGGTGGCAGTTTGCCAACGTGAGCAGGTTAGCACTGATAAAAAAACATCTCTCTCTGCAACCCTCAAACTGGGGCATACGGGCTTCCTCTTCGGATTTGCATTTCTCTTGCAGCCCCTTTCAGCTGGCCTGAGGTGCAGTAACGTGCAGGTGGAAGAGCCCTTGCAAGGTTAATTATAAAAAGTGACTTGAGGAGGAGCAGGAGCACAAGCACACACACACCCAGGCACACACACAGACACAAAACCCAGAAACCTCCTGTTACGGAAGATGAGCAGTGTTTCTTGGCACGATGTTGCTCTTGCCACACAGCTGTCTAGTGTGCTGCAGCCACAGGGGGTGGCAGGAGTAGCTCCCCAACACATCTGGCGCACACGTGCCACAGCACACATGCAAACACGGGCAGCACATCTGCACATGCAGTGGCCACCATCATTGCCAGTGCTTGGACCTTCAGAGACAAAAAATGTGAGCTTTTTGTCTCGGGATGAAGAACATGATTTGAGAAAGGATTTTCAGGGAGGCCGTGTCCTTTGTGGCATGGTGCGGAGTGTGGATGGGAAGAGGAGCTGTTGCGTCTGAGCGACCAGAAGTGGCATCCTCCCGTGTCAACTCCTGCTCTGTGGTGTGAGTGCCTCCACCCCTGCATCGACAGTGCCTGCGTCATGTTTACACCATCGAAAACTTCTTTCAGTTTTCCCTTCATCCTTACTGGAAAGCAAAGCTCTCACTGAAATTTAAGTGAAGTTTTTTCCAAAAAAGGACTGTCGAAGAAAAAAAAAAAAAGACTTTAGGATTTGGTCCAGTATGAAGGCTGCTTTTGCTTTTAGTTTCACAGAAGTTACAAACATCCCTAGTTGCTCTAATAGTTGAAGTCAGAATAGAAACAAGCTTGTTTATGGGGTGGAGGGAGTGAGAAAGAGCTGGTGAATCTTTAAACCCACAGCACCTCTGTGGCTCTCACCAACAAAACCCGACACAAAAAGCATGGTCATTAAGATGGCTAGTCATGGACCAGCCTCGCAGAGGCATGGGTGGCATTCATTACAAGCCCCGGAGCTAGGAGTGTGTCCTGCATCGTCACTTCGTTTCAGAGTAGTACCCCGTTCTGCATAATGTCTGACGGCGGCCTGGGGGAGGCTGGTGTGCTGGGTACGCAGGGATGCTCCGTCTGGGGAGCTCCAGATGTTAGGCTGGGACCTACGGTACCTCTATTAACAGGGGACGTCCCGCACGGTGAGCATCTGCCCTCGGGTTTCTCTGTTATCAATAAGAACTCTCCATCTAGGCTTTCTGGACGCTTTGTTCCCATGCTGGGATTACAGCCTGATGAGGTCTTGTTTTCACGAAGGGGCTGGTAGGAATAGCCAGGTGTCTACAAATGCGCTGCAGCACTGAAGGCAGCCTGGGATGGGAACAGCTTCCATCCCTTGGGGGAAGCTCAGTGCCAAACCCCCAGCTTGCACCAGGTATGCATCTCCATGGCCCTCTCCTTTTGCTGTTCTCCCAGTTCCTGCAGCAGCTCCAGCTGTTGCCGCTATCAGGGAGCTAGCACTGGTTCCCTGGATTTGGATTTTTTTCTGAGCATTGTGCTAGTCCTTATTGGCCTTTTCCCTTCTCTAATTGTCCTTAATTACTCTCATTGCCCTCTCTCCTCGGCAAGTCAGTGCCATTAAATCTGGACACCAAATCCAGAGGGACGCTGGCAGCACTGATTTTCTGGGCAGGCTCCCGAGGGCTCTGCAACCTCCTTAGGAAACTCCCGTCCTTCAGTGGAAGGGATCTGGCTGCTTCTGTCAATCACTTCTGCCTGCAGCCGTCAGAGGTGGCTTCTGCCCCTCGGGATTCAGACAGTTTCTTTGCCTCTGAAATGCAGGAGGTTTTATTAGATGTTATGCATTTATGCTGTATCTGGATGGTAATAGATCATCTTTTCATCTTTTTTTATTGTACAGGATGTACCACAAACAGGCCCCGATTCCTGTTTACTTTAAACGCTATCGCAGCATTACTATGCAGGCTTTCCTGATTATTTCTCCTCCTCTGCCACAAGCCTTCTAGGATTTTAAATGCTTCTTCTTTATACAGCGCACAAGCCAAACATTAGATTTATAATCAATATGGTAAGGAGAACCGAAACACAAACCTTTCCAATAGAAAAGAGCTTGATGGGGTTTTTTTTGTCCAGATGTGAGTCCAGATGAGTGAGGAGGTGCATATGGCCCTGCCATGACTGCAAGCAGGAGAGAAGCCTGCTTGGAGAAGCCTTCAGGGAGAAGCCACCCTGCTGTTTGGGAGCCCCTGGGGAGGAGCAGGGAATGGGAGGGTGAAAGTAGAACTTCCCAGTGTCTTCTCCCAGCTGATTTGGGCCTCTCTGTACTTTTTGTTTAAATGAGACCGACCTGGCTCTCAGCACTTGTTGTTGTGAGCATGTTTGCGGCTGTGGCGAGTGTCTGGGGCTGGTGTGGGAGCCCTTTGCTGGGCGTTGCAGGGTGCAGCCCCCCAGCTGGGGACAGCAAACACCATCTTCCTTCCAGGGCTCACAGCTCTGTGGGAATAATCACATCCCAGCCATCTTTAACAGCATCCCTGTGGGGCAATTGAAGTATGCTCCTTTTTAGAAATGAGGAAGGCTTGGCAGAGAGGTCAGCACGTCCTTAAGCACCCATTTACTTTGGACACCTCTGCTTTGTAGCCCATTTTGAGATGAGCAGGGCTGAAGAGCAGCTATTGATTTGGACAGTGCTTCGTGCTCATAAACACCACCTGAAGGGTCTTCAGCCCTCCACCCTGCAGTTTAGTGACCCCGACGGAAAAACGCTGGCTTCAGTGAGCATATCCAGTGCCTGCCGTCAGTTTAGGAGCACTGTTCAGGGCTCCCCTTTCCTCACTCCTCAGCCCCTAGACTCGCTCCGCAGTCTCCCAGGCACACATGGCCCTCCGTCAGCCAGCCTTTAACATGGCTCTGTAACTCAGTTTTGTTCTTTGTCTTATTTATGGCTGTAAAGTATGTTTCATCCAGTCCAGCAGAAAACAAGTCGATGTAGAAAACAATATGCAATTTAGTTTGCAGTGGTGCATCTAATTTACAGGAACTGGCTCCTTCGTACAGTACATGCTGTGAAATAGCAGGTCTGCCTTGGCACTGGCTGGACAAACAGAGGTGACTAAGCAATCCAGTTGATTTATGGCAATAGCCTTGCACAGAAGATCCGGGAAACCTCTGGGAAAGCTGCCTATAGCTTAAGGAATTGTCACCTGTGAATTATAAAGCCTCCGGGGCACAGCAGAGACCTGTCGTCAGAGCCTGAGGAGTGAAACATGAGGCAGGAGAGCCCCTAGTTTTTGGGGCACTGCTTCTCCTGGAGCTTGCCGTGTCTTGAGCTGCCAGCGGGTGAGGGAAGAGCCTTCCCCGGCAGGATTGCGATGCAGGAGGGGCCGAGGCGAGCCAGTGACGATGGGCTGCAACAGCTGCTGTGGGATTTCCTGTCACAGGTAGGGTTGTTGGGGCAGATGGGGAGGAGTGAGAGGTTCTTGGAAAGGTGGAGGGACGGCTGATTCTCCATGGCAGAGAGATGGGAGAAGGGGGAGACTTGAGTAGATGAAGCGCCTGAGTGCCACAGAGCAGGGTGATGGGGAGGACACAGGTCTGGTTTCAGGGGTGCCAAGTGCCTGTGCACCCTGGAAATGAGTGGAACTTGAGGATGTTTATTCCCATGGCAGTGCAGTGTTTTGTGGTGGGCAAATCGTGGGCCACTGGCTATAGGCAGGTGCAGAGAATGCTTTCATGAGTAAGGAGCCTAAGTAATTTACTTGATTTGACTTATTCGCACGATAAAAAGGCCATCCATCATAAAAGGGAATATTTGTGCAGTCTCTGAATGTGAGCTGTGGTGCCTCTGTGGGCTAACGTTAGACTTTAGATTTGGTTTTCTTTTTGCCTAACCCACTTGCACCCTCAGAAGGGCATCCCACAGCCCCACCACTCCGCAATCTAGGTTTTACTGGCTTGAGCTGCAGAGAGATTTTTGTTCTCAGTGGAAGCTGAGATTCACTGAACCGGTGCTGTAAGACGTTGTTTTGCCAGTGCAAGGCTTTTTGGCGTTAAGCAGGTGGGGAAGAAGCTCAGTACAAAAGAAGTGGCTGTTTGAGAGCATTCATTCAGTGGGGGGATGCGCTCAGCTCTGCAGCCCAGTGGGCAAGGGCTGCTCTGCCTTCCCTCCTCCTCCTCCTCTTCCTCACATCCCACCAGTGCTAGCCCTTTCCCCTCATCCCTCGCCACCCCCTGTTGGAGCACACAGGCCCTCTGTTGCCCTGTTTTCCTGATACCTTGCGCTGCCTGTTTGGCATGCCATGGCCACCCCCAGAAGTGCTGGCAGTGGCGAGGGAAATTCGCCTCATCTCAATCACCATTCCCAGCTCCCGAGTGCTCAGTGTCCGCGCCTGTGGGACAGCCCATTGGAAACACCCTGACGCTTTTCACGAGCTGATGCTGCCGCTTGCTGTGAAAGACCGCATTCGCCTTGCCCTTCCCTCTGTTCCAGAGGTGATAGAGCCCATGGGCCTGTAACCCTTGATGGTGGTGTGTGACTGTCCCACGGGGATGGAGAAACACGTCCCACGTCATCAGGGAGATATGGGGTTGACAAACACCGAGTGCAGTAATTTCTTCAGACATAAGAGGAAAACAAAGGGATCAATGCTTGCCACATTTCTTAGGAAATCAGGAGCAACCTGCTGGGAGGGACAGCATGTCTCCCAGCTGCAATAGCCTATGAAATGGAGGGGCTCTTCTTGGAGATGTAGCGCTGTGTCCTGGTGCACAAGGGGCCTCAGCTTTGATGGGCATGTTCGGGGAGAAATGGTGCAGAAAGGACAAAGCAAGATAAAAATGAAGAGTTCACTGCTTGGACTTTCAAGTCTGAGTGTGTGGGATGTGAAATACAGGATTTACTGGTGTAGGGGAGTGGAGAGCAAGAGGCAGATGATATGCCTGTTGATCCAGGCACAGGTGCTGTGGTATGTAAAGCACCTCTGGATCACTCGCAGAGCAGAGGAAGGAGTTTGGCAGCATACCATGGAAATTACTACCTCTCTCTGAGCCTGATTGATTAATGAGATCAGGTAGGGACAAGGCTTGCCAGGTTATAACAACTTTACATTGCCTTCCCAGTTTCTTGTGGGGCACCACCCAGAAACACTGATTGAAAATCGGCCTCGGGGTTGTATTGGATGCGTGGCCCTGTTGCACCCTTCCATCCCTTAGGTCCAGGGTCTCTGTGCCAGCTGTAGCCACTGTCTCAGCTGGGAAGGATTCCTGCGTGTGGGCTGTTCTGCCAGAGCAAAATGGGGGCCGAGGGAGGAGACACAGATCAACAGCCACCTTGCAAATCAGGATTGCCTCCTTCCACATGGGCTGCAGCTCTTGCGGCTGGCTCGCAGTTACATCCATGTGCCCTCCCCTACACCCAGGGGCTGGGGTGGAGGTTTGGGTTCCTGTAGGTACGTGTTCCTTGTTCGTGTTCCGCAGCCCAGAGAGGATCAGTGGACACTTGATGGCCAAACGAAGCAGCATGAAGGCACCACCTAGTTTCATAAACTTCTGAAGCCACTAACAGCATGTAATGAACAGTGGAAAGAAACACTTGCGTGCCTCTGAAAAACCTGATACAAAGGCTTTAATGCTCATGTAGTCAGCCTTCTTGCGGACAACAATTCCTTGGTACATAAACTCCCAGTATCTTATCAAAAATCTAAGACAAACCTCAAGGAAGCTGCGCAATAGGGGAAACTCGTCAGGTGGGAATGGCGCTCAAGAGCTGCTTCTCCTAGAAGCTGTAACTTTCTTTTCTGTGAATTTATCTGCTGATAGCTCAGCTGTCAAATGAACCACTTTCCTTGAAAACATCCTTTGTTGCCAGACCCCAGGCGCTGCAAGCCTTGCATTTGATAACTGGCTCGGGGGCACTGAGGCATTGGGAATGGGGAGAGAAGGGCTCTCTGAGCCCTTTGAGGGTGCATGGTTTTGCATTGCTTTTTGAAAGTAATGGTAGAGTTGAATCAATCTGGGGGCTAGGCTTTTCACCTACTGCTTACTTTTTGAAAAAATGTCACTCACGTGAAACACTAATGTCAAACTAGAGCTCTTGAGGTGTTGGGGCCTCTGCCTTTCCTGTTCTTCTTCTCTCTGTGTGTGCGTGTGTGTTGAAAGGAGCTTAATTTAATATGGTTGCCCTGTAGTTTAGAAATGTGGTTGTGCTAAATGGCTGCCTGCTCGATTGCTCTTGCAAAGTTTCCTCTGGATCCCATAGAAATAGCAGATGTTAATACTCAACAGTGAAAAGAAAAACTTAAAAGTTCTAAGGAAGCTTTGCATCAGACTGGAAGGATAAAGCCAAATCTTTACATTTCCTTGTCAGAGCTTTGTGTTTGATAATAAATCTGGATGATGCATGTGGCGTGGATACGCAGTTCATGGCCACCTGACTTTTCGTGCACCTGTAGCAAAAAATGCATGTTCTCATGTCACCCCGTTTGCATCTGCAGCTGAAGCAAGTGTGTCCCAGGAAAAGAAAGCAAATTTGCTTTTTCAGGCTCAGGCACTTAAAGTATGTCTTTTAGGTAGTACCAGTCCTGGGAGGCAAAAGATGTGCGCTCACTTTCTTCTGCTGCAGCATTTTGGTTCCTAGGAAGCTCTTTGTAAATGAATTAGGGCCAGTGACCTCATTTTCAGTAAATTGCAAGGGGACGTACTTGCTGATTTTTCTGCAGAGATGTCTGACTAAGCCACAGAGTAAATAATAGGAACAAATATTTCAGAAGGACCTTTCCTCTGGGGTTTGTTCCCACTGACTCAGTCCCTGTTCCATCAACAAACAGTGCCACTTCAGTAACTGCAGGGGTCAACAGAGCTGAGCGGAAATCGCCACACGTCGGGCTGATTCCTCCTTTTCCCTCAGCTGGGTCGTCACCATGGCATTCAATTTCCAGCCTGCCATGGTACGAATGTGAGTACACATAGCAGCCTGGCCTTGAATTCAGCAAGCGGTGATGGATTGTGGTAGTCCCACCTAGATCTGCGTCAGAAGACTCTTTATGGATGTGCCCTGCGAAAGCTTTCGCTCTACGTTCGTACTCTTTGAGGTGAGCTCTGGGGTAAGCCACGTGCTCCAGCGAGGCTGCCTGTCCCACGGCAAGCTCACGCTCTGGGCAGCAGTGCCAGGGCAGCGGGGCTCCTGCCCTCCTCCTGCCTCTCAATCTCACTTCTGCAATTGAGTTTCTGCTCAGCCCCGAGCAGGGAGATCTTCCCCAGCGCTGGGAGCATGCGTTGGCTGCGGGCTCCTTGTGCTAGGTTTGGTTCATGGGTTTTAGAGGAGTGTTTTTCAGGTAGCCTGGCTGCCTGAGAACTGCTGTTAATGGTTATTCAAGGCAGGCACTGGTATGAGAAACCAGGACTGCTGTACACGCAGCTTGTGGAGAGCTGGGGTGGTGCCTGGTGTATATATATATGGAGCACACAGTTGTTTGTCTGCTGGGCTGGGGACAGGATCCCCCCAGTTTTGGAAAGCTCTGAGCCAACTGCTGGTCCCGGAAAGCCGCTTTCTTCCACAGGGAGAGGGACCATTGTCCATAACATGGTACGAGTGCTCCTCTGGTCTGGCAGGTCTTCAAATTGGGACCTCCATGTCTCTGAACATGAGCTGGGAATGCGTGGCATGAAGTTTGATAGCCCTGAGCTATGTTGACTTGTCTTCCCCGGTCACTGAGAGCAAGGGCTGACCTACTGAGCTCATTGCTCTGTTTGCCACTGCCAAAATCGGCTGGTGGGAACAGAACCAAACAGCTTGTCTGCTGGACCTGGGGAAAGTACCTGGTGCGGGCATCCTGCCCGTCCACTGGGAACGGGCTGCGCGCCGGGGGCACAGCACAACTGGAAGCTGTCATCCCACCACACAGCCCTGACAGCTCGTTTCCGTAGGGAGCGAGCCATCGAGTGGGAACACCGGAGTCAGCTGTTGCTGGCTCCCACCAGACAGCCGCAGTGTGTTGCAACACAAGGGACGTTAGGGGACTCCAGAGCAGAGGATCCAGCTGAGGCAACAGCCCCCAGATCCACGGGAAATGGGATTACTAACGGTTTTCCAGCTAAACGCCTCTGTGTCTATGCTTTTACCAGGAATAAGATAGGGGCAGAGCTTTTTGTGCGTACATGAGCAGCCCCAATATAGGGGCTGGAAATGTCCCGTTGCTCAGAGAGAAGATCACAAGGTGTTGGATCCTGTCTGCTGTCAGCAGCCCGTGCTGGAGGCACCTTCGCAGGCAGCAGCAGGGCTTCTGGTGCGGGTGAAGCAGAGCCACCGCAGATCTGCTCACCTGGCCGTTTTACCTTGCATGTTACCCACGTGTAGGTCTGAGGTTACTGGGACAATGTCCTCCACCGGAAAACATCCAGAAAAGCCCATCAAAGAGGGAAGAGAGGTAAGAGAAGGAGCACAAGTGGGGATGCAGTAATAATGGCATCAGTGGAAATTATTTTTCAGCCAGCAAAATGCAGACTCGTGAGAGTGCCAGCCTAGCAGACAGCCGAGTCAGCGCCTGGTGCTGTTGTCTTGCCGCCCTTGAACCTCCTGCCCTGCCTTCCTCCCTGGAAAGGCGAAAGGGCACAGTCTGTGTTTGTCGCCTTCTTCAAGCACTTCAGATGAATTTCCTGGTGCTTTGGACCCTGCAAAGCTCTGTGTGGGGTGAGGAAGCCCAGGGGAAGCACGATAGCTGCAGGGATAGCCTGGCATGGGTTCAGAGGTAGCAGGTTTTCTGACTGATCGGTGCTGGGCTCAGAACTGCCTCTAAACATCGCTGGAAAATACTTTGGTCTAATAACACCTTTTTTTTTTTTTTCCTGTTTTCCCTAAGCTCACATTCTTTTTCTCTGGCATTTTGGCTGACTGTCGAATGGATTTATTGCTCTAATAGTAGAAAATGACCATCAGTAAATCCCTGTGTTTTTTCTGCCTCTAAGGCAAACTGCTTGTTGTTTCTCCGTACTCTAGAGCACAGATATTTCGCGGGGTGATTTTTCCAGCCTCCATCTTCAGTCTGGCTATTGGTGGGGGGGCAGGCTCCTCCAGTGGCAGAGTTCCTGTACCTGCGTTTCAGTGTCCTGCTCTGGGTGTCTTTTGTGCACTGGGTAAATGCATGACAGCAATTCAGGGGGAGGCATTTGAGGGTTGCGGGAAGTGGTGGGGAGAGCCAGGGCAGGCAGCTGTCTCCGATGGTCTTAGTGACAGCATGTCCTCCCTGATACACGGTCTGTGCTGGGAAATCCGCGTCAGCCAGGGGTCAGATTTGGCCTTCAAGCGGAAGGACAGGATATTTCTGGTGCACTTCCATGCGCTGGTGGAAGTGTATTTGCAGGGCAGAGCTTTGTTCTATATGAGGTTTTGTACATCCATGCGCCACCAGCAGTTCGAGCCATTTTGGATATACATGCTGGATGCAGCTGCGCTCACGTGACTTCCTGGGCTAAACTTTGTTAGAGGGGAAAAAGCAAAGTCTTTGTTTACCCGTCTCAATGGAAAAGTTTAGTTCTGGTCTGTCTTGCCAAGGAAGGAAGGAGTGTGCCAAAGTGATAGTACAGCGAATTCTGACTGTTGGCGGACCAGGGACGGATCTGGCTGCCGGGCACGCCATCGGCATCACGCCCCGGCAATGCAGGGCCACCGCGGGGCATGGGGCTCTAGGGATGCAGCGAGCGTCTGGCTCTCTTGGCTCTCTCTGTTGGGAGGGATGGCCACAGCGAGGTGCTGAGCGAGTCCCTGGTGTCCGTCCAGCAGAAAATGAGGAGCAAACTCATGCAGCAAACGTGTGCAGCCAACGGTGTCTGCAGCCACCCAAAGGGCAAAGCTCAAACTCTGAGCTTTAGCACATACTTCCAGTTCAGGCTTTTTGTTCCATTTCTTTGTGTCCTCCTTCCCCTTAGTCAAGTATTAATGGTTCCTGAGCTTGGGATGCTGGGCTGGCGTGGGATGCTGGGCTGGCGTGGGATGCTGGGCTGGTATGGGATGCTAGGCTGGCGTGGCTGCTCTCACAGGGCTGAAGGGCGCAAGTTGCCCCGGTGGCTTTCATTTACATAGGTTGAAACTATTACCAGGTTAAATTCCAGCCAGGCAATGCACCTCGGTGCTTTAAAAGTTGCAGACACATTGTGTGGCTCCGGAAAGTGACTCAAACAGCGCTCTGCAAAGGGAAACTTGTCCAGTTGCGAATTTAGCCCGTGCTTTCAATGCGAGAGCTGCTCTCCTGTGCCTGTGGCAGTGTGGTTCCCTCAAATCACAGCCTTTCCATTGTGGCCCAAGCACAGCACAGGAGTGGCGAAGGGCCCCATCCCTGAACGGGATCTCCAAGCATACAAAGCACAGGCTTGTCTGAAGAGACTGAAGAGAGGGGTTTTGTTTTCATATTTCCCAATGTGACCGAGAGACTTGACAAGACGTGGGGCTGACTCACTAAATCCAGGTCTCGAGACCTGTCCCTCAGAGTAGATAACTTTTTATATTGTCCTCTTCTCGATCTAAGGGAGCGCCGGTGCTGTGGAGCAAAGGAGCGTGCCCCACGTGTGCATTACCTGTCCCCCTGCCTCTGAATCTTTTTGCTTTAGAGAGAGCCCACGCAGTGACTTCTGCTGCCCATCCCAAATCCCAGCACTGACCACTGTGTGGCTGAAACACGGCTGCAGCTTCCCTCCTGATTTTGTCCAGATCCTCGGTTCTGGGAGTACTTCTGCTGCTTTCCTTTGAAGCTGCTTGAACTCAAATTAACAAGCCTTTAATGGGACCTGCATCTTCCAAATGAGACTCTGTTAGCTGCTTGCCGTAGCTATCATTTTCCAGATGCTTTTAATGACACTTTTTTTAAACTACGTCTCTCTAGAGAAAACCAAAGTCTCCCCTTCCACCCTCCCCTAATCTAGCCACTCTCCGGGATGTGCTAGTCACTGGCTCGTGAGTGCTTTGTTGTTGTCTGGCACATCAGTGTGTGTCACAAATAATCACCTCATCAACATGGTTTTTGTTGGTACCTCTAACACTGTGGCTATTAAAAATACCTTAGTTCATTAGCGAGACTCTGTTTCCAGCATATAAACTTTTCCATCCCAGAACAACTGACTGTGATGCCCTATGCCCTTTTTTTTTTTTTTTTGGTAAGCTTTTTAGCTTACAGTTGTTTATAAGCTAAATAAAATAGGACACCATCCATCTACTTGTGCCATGTTCCCCCCCATGGTTACATGAGAGGGATAGACCTGTGCTGCTGTTTCCATAGGCACATGTTGGCCAAGATCAAATACTTTTGTATATGGATTTTCGTTTCTTCTGCAGCATCCCTAGTACCACTGCCTGGGCAACACCACCTGCAGATTTGAGTCTCATTAGATTTTTAATTCTGCCTTCGTGACCTGGATCTTCAGCTGATGCTGGCGGCACCACTGGGTGCTGAGGGTCCTTGCCTTCCTGTCACTCGGGGTGACTGGGCTGCGGCAAGGGAGCAGGCAGTCCCTGGCTAGGTGCACCATCTTTGCATAGACAATCACACTTGTGATTAGGAATGGAGAGGATTTAGCCATAATATTTGCATAGCTCCTGTGCAGAGCTCTGCAAGTGCTGGTGTACAGTTGGTAGCTAAGCCCAGCGTGGCAATTGCACTCTTGTCCCACGGCCCGTGTGCAGGAGGAGGGCCAGCAGTGGTTTTGCTCAGCCATCTCGGAGATGCTGGCTCAGGAGAAATTAATCCTCCTCCTTGGAGGTGGCCTGGGAACGTGTCCTTAGTTAGCCACATAGTGCCAGTGGGGTTGGTGAGGAGGTGTGAGCCTCCTCCAGTGAAGGTGCTGCCACTGAGACTCAGATGTCTTGGGGTGGCCAGTGTGTGAAGAGCTTTGCCTGCTCTAAGAGGTAGCACGTGAAGACTTCTCAGTAATTCCTGTAGCTGTAGCATCAGGAATGCCACTGTCTCATCAGTAGCTTTCTGGCTTGTTTTTCATGCAGATTCTTGATGTTTGTGCAGGTGAAGGAACAGTGAATCCAAAATGGTCTTATGCAAAAAATGCAAATATTCGTAGCTTGACATGTGACAGGGACAGCACATTTGCAAAGCAGTATGCTGCAAATCTCTCCTTCTCATTCCTTGTAAGGCCAGGGAGCCTCTAACATTACATCCCTGAGGGGCCCTGGCAGCTGTATGCTATTGCACATAGTGGTGACTTTGCAGTAAAAAAATTAGGTCTCTCATCCTCCACAGGCCAAACAGTGGCTCCGCACAGAGCTAGCCAGCCAGGCAGCGGAGCTTGGCAAAGTCACCAAAAAGTAACGAGCTCCAAGCTGAAGTACTGAAAGGTAACTTGTGATTTCTAGTTGATCTTTGTACTATTCAGTTTGAGATTGTGAAGGTCTCAGTGCTTTGCTGTAGAGAGCTGGACTTGTTTTTCAGATAGGAAATCTCCAAGGGTGATATGGGGAACTTCTAGACATCATCCCATATGTGAAACTGCCTTTCTGTAGCTTCCTTCCATTCCTAACCAATAACAGGAGCAACTCAGGAGCTTGGAAGTGCCCAGGTTTTTTTCCTTTTCTTTTTTTCCTTCAGGAAGGGGAGGTTTCCTAAGCTGTGATTCAGTACCACTGAACTGGTACTTTAGTTCTAGGCCTGTCTGCCGGTCCCTGACTCCGAGGACAGGATAGCCATGCTGCGAGCCAGCGCGCTGCTAAGTGGGGTGGCTTTACAATAGCAGCTGCCGCCTCTCAGTGCTTGGCCAGTACCCTGAAGTGGTGGGGAATTAACCCTGCGGGGCAGGAGATCCCTGAAGGGGAATGAAAATGCTGAGATTTCTGCTTCTGCCCACACCAGGGAGGCACAAGTAGGATTGCGAACACAGTGCACTAACTGAACCGAAGAGGAAACACTAACTCTAAAATGTTAATCCTGAATTGTCATGATGAAATTACACCATGAAGAGATGTGTAAAACAGTCCAACGGTTAGCTGGACTTCTCGGGAGCATCCTCCATCCTCCAAAATGTTTGAGTTGTACCTGGAATGGGTATGCCCAAAAACTGGCTTGATGATCACCATTTGCTCATCTCTGAGGCTCTGGCGAGGTTAAAAACTGCATAAATTACCATGTCTGGTGGCTTTTAATAGCTCACAGGTCTGGCCTGCAGCTTTTAGCTGCTGTGGGAGAGAGATAAGCTGTGACCAGAGGTGTCACATAGCACTGGCTTTCTGCAGAAGCTGGACAGTCTGCTGCCCCAAGCAGCTGCTTGAGGGACCAACCTGGTGGTTGCCAGCAGCCGGCAGTGGGAGAGGAGCCTCAGTGCTGCGGGTGGGTTAAAATCAGTCCATGAACTAAGGTGAACATCTCCTGGAGAGAGAGTCACCGCGGTGCTCCCCAGGGAAAGCCACCAGGAATTTTTGGTTTTCCGTCTGCCCCTCGCACTGCTTGGGACCTCGGCTTTTCTATACTCGCACTCCGACTAGTGCAGTAGTAAGTGTGCCCTTTTTTCAAGCCAGGTCTGAAAAAGTGCGCGCGTTTATTCTGAATAAGGCAGGTTTCTGGCTCCGTCGTGCACCCCTTCGTTTAAATGTAGTGTTAAGTCGCGCGCAGTGTGCCCTGCAGGATCCTGCCGTCGCTAGCTGATCTCTCGATAGCTCGCTCAAGAAGGCTACCTCCTGCTCTGCAAGATTCAACGCCGTGTAATGGAAAAATGTAGAAGTGGGGCCCGGCTGTGCGTCAGCGGGTGTCTTAGCAACCTCCGCCTGCGCTCGGCTCGGCGATAGGCGCGCGGGGCTGTCTGTCTCCGCACAGGGATGAAATGTAGCATTAAGCATCCCCCCCCACCTCCCCCCTCCCTTAATGAGGGAGAAGAAGGAAATACCAGGGTTTGCTGGTGTCGCTGGAGCTTGCCGGGTGCTAACAAAGCAGTAATTTATGAGCGTGGCAAAGAATTTCATCGGTCTTCAAAGCAAGTCAGAGGCATCTGGCGCTTGGCCACTGTGTTTGTATCAGTACAGGAAAAAAGCTGAATTTCTTCAAAGCTGCAACAGCGTTTCCTATTTTTAGGCTAACAATGCATGTTTTGCTGTATGGCACCAAACATCAACAAAGAATGAAGACCTATTTATGTTGCTTTGTAGTAAAGCTGAAGCAACAGGAAGCCGTGAGCCATCTGGGTGCCTTCTGAGCCCTCCAAAAACCCCATCCCGACTCAGTTGTAAAACGCACTGGGTAACCGCCATGCCAGCGGGTTTGCTCTCTGGTGGAGGAACGAGGTGGGTTTTCGGGATTGCCTTCCTGGCCTCAGACCCTTCGAGATGCTGCGTGGGGGAGAGAAACCAGACGCCTGACTCTCCATTGTGCTTGCGTTCAGAGGCTTTTTGTTTCTTGCCGTCGCTGGTGCTCTCCCTTTTGAGGCAGCATCTCAGCACCAGCATCCGTGTGCCTGTGCTGGTGCCTGCATTTCACAGGCGAAGGGCAGGCGGTCGCTGGAGGAAGGGACGGTGCCAAGGTCTCTCTGCGCTCCCGAGGGCGAGAGGAGTCTGGAAGGACACCAGCTGTCCTGAATTTTCCTATGGCACTGTTGGAGTAAGCCAGTTTTGGCAAAAGTTTATAACCTTAGGGACTTCTTTAAGGCAAGAACTATGGTGGCTGGCTTACTAAAATCACCCCCAAAGGACTCGCTGCTCTGATGTTGATATTTCTGGGTTGGAGAATGGAGGACATCCGAGCTGGACGTGTGGTTTAAGTGGCAAGGTTCCCCTTGCCTCGCTGCAGGAAAACACTTGGAGCGTGAGCGGTGTGTTATAGCACTGCAAATGATTTTGCTGCGAGGGCAGGTACTAGCTGCCTGTAGAGGGGCATGAAGCAGATCTCATCTCCGGAGGCAGGGGAGGATGCTTTGCACCTTGGCTTGCTGAAGCGGCTCATCAAGCTGTCACCGAGCGAGAGGAAGCGGCAGCGCCTGCCCTCTCTCCTCGTGCGCTCTGCAAACGCTCTCCTGCGTGTCTGCAGCAGCCGGCTGAGCCATGGGGTGAACCCTTGGCCACCCGCTGCTCGCTCCCCCCCAGCCTCCTCCACCAGCTGCTTATTTGGGAAGGAACTTCCTTTTTTTTCTCTTTTTATTTTGATTTGGAAAAATAAAATTAGAAAAAGCCTGTCAGAGAGCAAGTGACTAAGTGCTTCGTGTGCTGCTGAAGCAAATGAACAGCAAAACGTCTGAGGGGAGAAGATGACTAAGTTTTTCTACCTCCTCTTCTGCTTCCCTCACCCTCTAAGAGGAGCTAAACATAGTCACCTACAGCAGGAGGACTTCAGCGACCGGCTGCTGCCCACAGGCGCAGCCTCAGAGATCGTGGGCTTGTGCCTTGCTGAAAACCCCGGTCGTTCGGAGAACCAGGCGTCTTCCCGACATTCATTTCTCTTCTTTGCTCTTCCACCAAGACAAAATATATTTAGAAACGCTAAGACACAATGAGCTGAACTCTGGCTTTGCTACGCCCATGTTTATAATGGGTTCATTGTATCGCTTCCGCCAGTGCCTTTGCGATTACATGGCTAGATGTAACTACCCTTCATCTTCTTGTCCTTTTTTGGACCAGAAAATGGCTTGAGCATCCTCTTCAACCATAACAGTGCTGTTCTGAGAAAGGCTATCTGGATTTTCATATGAAACCCATGATCTCTACTTCTTCAAAGGATGCCACAGTCATTTCAGCTCATCAGCGAGAAGCCGCTGCTTGCTAAATCAGTACCAGGGGGCTGGCGCTGGAGTTATGTCCATAAACACCGTACCGTGCTGCTTACCTTAAAAATAGCCTCTTTCAAGAGAAATATTTAGTTTAGAAACAATTTCACTTAAAAAAAAATAAATAAAAGAAATAGAAGAAGTCAGATTTCTCTTTTTAGGTGATGAGTCTGAATTGCTGAGGGTCACCCTTGAGTGATGCTGTTTGCGTCCAGCGTGTTGGCAGCATCTCTGTAGTACTCTGACATTCTCTTCCTGCCTCTGGGGAGGGGGATGCTGGGGTTTTGGGGGGTGAAACCCTCAGGGTGCTCGGCGACTCTGCCATTGCCCCAGCCAAGTGGTTTAACCCCCCAAAACCCCAGCATCTTTCCCCTTGCGCCTGTGCCAGCATCAGCCCCCTGGGTTTACCCGGAGTCGCCAGCAGGGCAGAGTGTTTCTCCCCGAGCATCCTCTCCCTGCTGCATGCCCAAGGATTCAACAGACAGCCGTTGCAGAGGTGATTTTCCATTATTAATGCTCAAAAGAAAGTTCCATTTTCCTGTTTCAGATGAGCGTTTCCCTTTTGGGTTAGAGAAACCTCTTCCTCCCCATGGAATGTTGTAAACATGCGCCGAAGCAGCAAATATCTTTACCGGCCTCTGCGTTCCTCCTTCCATCAAAAACCCTCCCATGTGCCCAGCTGGCACATCTGCAGCCTCAACATGCACCAGCTCACAGGAGATCAGGGCCATTTATATAGGAGCAGCACATTTTTTTCCTCAATTTCTTAGGAGTTAACAGCTGAAACTCTCTTTTACTTCCCCCCGCCCCACCCCTGCGTGTCAGTGCATGGTTGGGTTGGAAAATCCAACCCCGCCGTGCCACACCGGGATGGAGGGTTGGGCAACCCTCTCTGCGTCTCCGAGGATCCCGTCCCTTTCCCTGAGGGCTCAGGGGTGTGCCGGGGTGCAGCAGGGCTTGCCGGTTCTGCACGCAAGCTTCAAAGGCAGCGTAGAAGAAGCAGCGTAGGAAACTCCCGTGGCGCATCGCTAGCAAGAAACCTCTTCGCCTGGTTCCGTGACGGGCTTCTTCCCCCGCCGCCCCGCTGGCCTTTCCCCAGCGCAGGGCTGCCCAGCCAGCACCAGCACACTCCTCAGATGCTCTCGCACCAGGCAGGCGCGGCAGAACATTGTCTTTGGTGGTGGAGGTATGTACCCAGCCCTGCAGAAGTTAGCTGCCTTGCTAAAGCTGGCGTTTTTCGATGACTCATAACTAAAATGGCTAAGGGGTGTGCGTAGGGCTTTAACTCTGAAAATGAAGCCGGGGATAAAATTACTGCCGGTGTTGTGCTGAGGTCTGCTCACTGTCACGGACCTTCTGCTGCAGTGGGCCAGGGGGCAGCTGAAGGGGGCGGTTGACATCAATTCCTCCCTCGCTCCTGTTCTCCAAGGTCACTCGTACCCGCATGGTGCAGCGGCCATGCATGGCTGGTGCTCTCGCTCTGCTGAGCTTGTGCCACCCCTTGTCCTCGCCAGGCTGGGTGAGCCCGCTCATGGATGCGGTGGTGACGAGCATCGTGCCTGTGCCCAAAGGAGCGTGGGCACAGCAGGGTCTGGATCGCATGGACAGGGAACGGGGTAATCTGGCAAACTCCCTGTTCACAGACTGATGTTGCCGTGTGGGGAATCGGGAGCAAGCAGCTGGGCATGTGAGATGCTCTGTGTTTGAAGGTGTTTGAAACCCTGTAATTAGCTTGGCCTCGCTGTGCTCCTGGGAGCCCCTGGCTCCGGCACAGCCTCTGGTTGATGTGTCCAGCAAGGAAGGAGTCCTTGTGAGCAGCTTCTTCTGAAGTGCAAGGTTTGTTCTTCCCGTACCGGTTTGGGGCAGTGCAGCTGGAAAGCTGGTGGAGGAGAAAGCCCTGGTCTCCAGAGTGCCTATGAGGTGGGCTCAGAAGCCATCCATGAAAAACAAACTTATGTCTGTCTCATTCTGGTGGGAAGAAGCCCTGTGTGTGCCCACAAGCCCTGGTTCTGGGGGTGGTGGATGCTGAGAGCTGTAAAAGCTGACCTGCGCTGCCCTTGCCTGTGCATCACTTCGCAGCGCAAGGAGGGACTGGTCCATGGGTGCACGATGCCTGTAACAAGCCTCTCTCTGCCTTCAGGTCTAGACCCCTTTTTTTCAATAGCACTTGGGGTCAGTGCTGTTTTAAGACCAGAGCCTGTGGGATGTGGAGCCAGGCCTCCTGCTCAAGAGAGGCCCCTTGGCTGCTGCACGAAATCACCCGTGGAGATGCTTTGGGCACTGCACGGTGCGTCCGCAGCAGGTATGCAGCTTTGGGGAGGATGCTGCACGGCACGGGAAGTGTGTGCTGCCCCGGCACGTGGCTCTGGCATCCTGGCTGCTTCTGACGCCCTTCTCTGGGCGAAGAGATTTCCCAAAGCCACCGTCTTTCTAATACGGTCCTTCTGTAAGGATGTGAAACCAAGCAGTATCAAACTGCATTCCCACTCCTGGAAGAGTTTCTCCTGGTTGCTGATTACGTTTAGGGGCTGCCTAGGAAAAGGGGCTTGTCCCATGGTGGCATGTTAGGGGTGCCAGGGAGCCGTGGCTGAGGCAGGCTGGTGCTCCCAGCAGCTCCTGTGCAAGCAGAAACTCCTCCAGCCACTTAGCAAAGGATTTGCGGTCCCAGCTCTGAAGCAGGAGAGACAATAAAACTCTAAATAGTACTTTAAATCATCAAAGTGCTATCCAAACATGAGGGACTCCAAACACAAATGAAAGTGCTAAACTGATTTAAAGGGGAATTAAAAGGTCATGCCTGTTGAACATTCAGCTTTAGGGTTTAGTCATGTTTATGAAACTTATAACTGCTCTTCTAAATCAGCTTTTTACACTTCATATACCCAGTAAATGTGGGTATGTTCAGAGCTTATGACTAATTTTAAAATTTTTCTATTCTAAACAAATTACCACAGCCATTGCCTGGCGCTTTTCTTCTTCCCTTCCATCGCTGCCTTCCCACTGCAGCCGAAGGCACTTAAATGCATCTGAACATTTCACTTGGTCGTGGAAGAGAGATGCATTTCTCACTCATATATTCCACAAACTGAAGTTCAGTTATGGCCAAGTAGCGGAAGAGCAGCGAGCTAGCTCCTCCATGAGCAGGCAGAGCGAGGGAACAGCGATGGAAATGTTTCCCATGTCCAAGACCCGCATGAGCTGCTGGGGGTTTCTGCAACAGGAAAGCTCAAGTCTAAAAGCCAGGCCTTTCTCGTGCAGCATCTCCTGCAGATTGCTTCACTAACATTGCATGACTTGGTTTTGCATAAACTTGCTTGTTCCTCGTCAGTGCTTATGAGCATTGTGCTTCCAGGGTGTTACATTTACAGTGTCCATACCAGTGCCCTCTGTGCTAAAGCCAGAAGAAACACTTCAGAGGACTGCAACAGTACTGGAAGTCAGTCGTGGTGCTGTCTGGCCCGTGTCCGCCCTGCCTGGTAGTACAGCAGGATCTAGGAGTGATGTAGCATCACACCATAGCATGAGCCTGGCGTGGGCATTGAGTGTGGAGGAAATCTGCACCCCCACTTATTTGGGGGCGCAAGCTCTGGGTGTTGCAGCTCACACGATGGCCTGTGTCAGAGAGCAGACTGGTCCAGTCGCAAGCCCTTCTGGGTCACCTCCGGAGGCAGACAGGAAGAAATCAGACTCAAAAAAACAAGTATTAGAAGCTACTTTGTTACACTTATTGATGTTACTTATGTGTTTGGTCTCTGACCCAAAATGCCTCTAAGCAGACTTTGAATGGTTTAAATCCCTGAAAACTTGCCTTCAAATTGTAGGAGAGGGTGATCGGCAGCCCACATCCTGTGAGTAATTCCATCTACCAGTCTAAGTAAGCCAGATTGGAAATAACTGGGACTTTCCCATCACCTCCTGGTCTGAGCATCTGTTCCTTCCCAACATGCCCTGTGCCCCACCAAACTGCTGCCCACCAGGACACTCTGTTGTGACTTTTAGGAGCTGAATCCCTTCCATATCCTAAATGTCAGCTCTGGCTTTTAGGCTGCTAAGATGGATGTCTTCTGGTCTTAGAGAGCATGTGGGAGCTAGAAGCAGTTTGGGATTTACAGTGGCAGGGTTGGGAAGGCTGGGGGGTTCCTTCCCCACCAGCAGCATGAGAGCAAGAAGCGCCAGAGCCAGCACAGGCTCAGGACCCCACCTTCCAAACTGATGCTGCGCTGCTAGAGGAACCGATGAGCAGAAATGACATTTTGAACTAGAAAGACGGTGGTGAATACTCTGGAACGGGGAAAGGGATCAAACACAAGTCTCCAGATGGAAATGGAGAAGTTTCCATCAAAGTTGATGACAAGTTCCCTGATACGGGGTCAGATGTTTGGACAGCACATCGCGTTTCTCAGCTGGACGCCTCATCTGGCTGCCAACAGCTCTGTGCACCAGTGTGTTGCACAGATGGGCTGCAGCGCTCTGGGACTCTTCTTGCAAATCAAGTCACCGAGGCCCACTTTTGGCTACTAGAAAGTATTTTTATAATCTGCTGGCTTTTAAAAGCTAGCTGCTTGCTGAGGAAGAAGCACTGTATGGCTTAAGTAGCAGCCCACCAAAAGTGATTAGCTGTTTTTGAATTATTCACTTACCTTCTCCAAGCTGAAAATTGCTTAACAAACCTTATTTGTGTGTACTTAATGAGTAAGAAATATATTTCCAGAGACCTGGATCAACTCCTACTCAGGAAAGTAGGCTGAACTCGTCTAATGATGGCAATTAATAATTCAGCCAGCTTTACAGGCAAGTCAGTTATGGCTGGTCTGCATTAGGAGGTTTTCAGCTTTACTGAAGTAACGGAGCTTCACCAGGAAGAAATGCCTCATGGAGACAACCATAGTTTTGAGGCTGAGTTACTCTGAGCTCCAATGCAGGCTTTGCCTTCACTCCCACTCAGGCCTTCTCGGCTTCTTTCCTTCTTTGCCAAATTGGACAGAGAGGTCTAACGCTGCCTCTCCTCTCTGGGGTGATGAACCCTAAGCATGGGGCTGACACGGATTCCACCCCACTGCTGGGCTCCGCTGGTGCTTTCTGGGTGAGGAGGTTGCAAATGTCCTTATACGCGATGGGTGGCTTCTGCGCTGCCGGCTCCCACAGCTGCTCCGCTTCCTTCCATTGTGATAGGGGAGGTCAAACTGAAGGACTCCTGCTCACCCCTCTGCCGTCGCTGCTGCTGATTCTCCTCGCCTCCATCGCAAGCAGGAAGAGGCAGCCTGCAACAAGCTCCTGTTTTTTTCCAATACACTGGAATATTTTTTCGATGGTCTGAGCAGATGTTCGTGGCTTCCAGGCGCTTTTACTGAGGCTTGTCTGTCACACATGCTGATCCGTTGCAGACAGTGGAGAAGGCAGTAGCTTTATCTTTATGACCCTCTACCCTAGATCTTTGGTCTTGGTGGGACCGCTCCCTGGTCCCACTGGAGAAAACGGCATTCCTCACAAAGCCAGAGGGGAGTGGCTTCTCTCCCGTGGGAGGCAAAATCCTCGCTAGCTGAAATGAGACTATTCTGAAAAACAGGACATCTGAAGTAAAAGAAATAATGCATGTATTAGGATTTTTTTTCTCTCTTTAGATACGATGGAGAACTTGGAAAGTTGCAGAAGCTACTATGCCCCAGCAAAAGGTACTACGCTCCAGCAGAAGCTTCTGTGCCCCAGCCATCAAAATAATTTATTTAATGGGGTTTGGACTAGAATTTCTAGGCACTCAGAAGTGCCTTTCCGTCATGAAACTATATTCCCTTTTATTAACTCGGGTGAAGTCTGTTGTTGGGCCTCGCCTTTATCTTTGCTCAACAACCGCCATGGGAGCCTGACTGGCATTGCCTCTGCCAGGTCTTGAGGAGCTGCTGAAGTTTTTATTAAATGCCTTGTGTGACTAAACCAAAAAATGACTACTGATCCAAAGCCCTCCCGTTGCATGCTGCTCTTCTGGCCAAAACAAGGCTATTTCGCCGTTGTAAGTACAGAAGCAAATGTGTCCGTGAGGATGAGGGTGTTCGGCATAGGAAGAAGATGATGTAAAATACGGGCTGTCACTTGCTGCCAGCATTAGGGTCAGTGGTCACAGGCTGGTGCAAGCTGAAGCGGTCACTGGGCTCTTCCCGTTGCTGCCTGGACGGAGGGAGAAGTTTGAGGGGTTGAGAGACGGCAAAGCCGAGCAGAGCATAACCCCAGCTCTGCACCGCGTTAGCGATAGCACTCCGGAGCACGTCACAGGAGGGTTTTCAGCTGGGATCCTGCATTTTGGTCTCCCAGATGCCAGGACGCGCCAGGAGGAGGCATCCCGTGGTACCAGCCAGCTCTGCCCCTCCGCACCCAGCACAATGAACAAAGCTGGCCTCCTCGCCGCGGCTGGAGCGACGAGGTTTTTCCCAGTCAAGGGAAACAATCATCACTAGGGAAACCTTAACTACTTTTTAAAGACCAAAAGAAAACACATTCATTCTTTTAAACATGGAAAAGTAAATGGCCCCTTTTTCCTTGGCTGCAAGTGCGTGGCCGCAGAGCAGGCTGACACGGAGTGAACTCTGTGGGCAAACACTCCCCCCCACTTAATTAGCTGTTAAAGAAGAGGACTCTCCGGCGCAGTGTCTGCCCTTCTCAGCTGCTCACCATGTTGTTTTTAAAACCAGCAAGGCTCTGGACATGAGGAGCGACTCACCGACCCTCCTATTTGTGAGCGAAACATGCCGCAGCCCTTTGGAGCTGTGCTGAACCACTTTCTTGCGGGGGCCCCGGCACTGCAGCACCGCGGCTGCACTTCTCCTTTTGGAAGAGCTGGAAGTGAAAGCAAAGAGCGGAGAGGACCCGCTGTGCCTCCCACCCACGCTTGTCCCATGGGGAGGGTGATTGAGGAGTCACCCTGGCGCCCGAGGAGCAAGAAGAGGGTGCTGGGTGCAGGGCAAGGCTGGTGCGGTGCCTCTCCTGAGCCCCTGCGCTTGGCGAGGGGTGGGCAGCTGGGGATGTGCCGGTGGGGCTGCCTGGCCACCCAGGTGTTTCAGTTCTGCGGGCATGATGGGTGTCAGCATGCTGCAGGAGCAGGGCTTTCTCTAAAGCGAAGGGAGAGCCGGGGCATCACTCCTGCAAGCCCCTGCGCTGCAGCAGGTCCACTGAAGCCAGGGGAAGTGGTGGGCATTGGCGACACCGCTGTCTCCTCACAGTTTTTCTCCATCTCTTCCTTCTCATCCTAGGCTATTTCAGGACCTTCCTGGGAGAAAGGGGATGAAGTTCTTTTCAGAATTGGGAAAATCGTTAATGTAATGCTGCTCCCACTCTTCCCCATCCCCTGCCCCAGCTGCATAATTTTTCCTCTAGTGGTGCATGCTCTAGTTAATAAAAAACACTGAAATACAGGTCCAGCTCCTGCTATTTCCAGGAACGCTTGGTCCCATAAAACCGTAGGAAACCATAATTCCAGCAAATTAAATCAGTTGCTGCCTATCTCTCTGGCTCAGCGCATGGAAAGGGAACAGCACCCCACTGCACCCGTGCACGGGGAGTAACACCAGTCAGATTCCACCAGCATCCGTGCTGGGAGAGGGAGGTGACAGGCAGTCCCAGAAAGGCATGTCTCCTTCAAGCAGACGTTAAAGGTATGCCATATGCTATAGGGTAAATGTACAGCAAGCACTGAGCTCATCAGTCGCCTTTTGTTTAATCTAATTAAACACAATACATCCTCTGACCTTCTGGGTTGGCACCAAGTTCTCTTATGTTGTTCTTTCCATATGAAGCTCTATTGACAGATGGGGAAAGCCTAGAGTTTGCTTTAGGCTTCAGATAAGTAAAGCTAAACACGCAGCAGATAAAATTGTTTTCCCAGCACTCCTCTCCCACTGACCAATTGTGGGTGTTCGCTGGGAGGGCTTAACTCCTCTGGCCCGTATCCCACCCCCAGCTTGGGGCACCACGCTCCACAGCGAGTGAAAGCTCTAAGAGGGCAGAGGCAGAAGCAGAATGCTGCAGAAACCCTTGAAAGTTCATTTTGAGAGTTGGGTCTGACAGTTGCTCAGCTTCATTTCCATGTGGCAGACGATGAGGGAAAAAGGTGCCGCTCTTCACTAAATATATTTCCCCAGCCAATAAATAGTTTGCCACCTAACAGTTAAACACTCGGCATTTGCTGATGCTGAAACGGGTTTTAAATAAAAAGTGCCAAGTTGCATCAGGCACCTCATGCACGTTCCCTGTTTATACAGGCGACATGCCGTTGCCGTGTGTGCAAGAGCGCAGTCGGTCAACAGGGCTTTGTGAGTTTTCTGGGAGGGAAAGCAACCACAGAGCTGGATTTGGGGGAGAGCGGGGTGCCAGGGCGCCACAAGCAGGTGCAGGCTTTGATCATGCAAAAGAGCTGGAAGTGTGCTCAGCGTTCAGCATGACGACCTGTGTGCTCACCTCCTTACAGGCAAATGAGAAGCCAGCGTCTGCCCTTCACCAGCATCACTTGGTAATGCCGCCTGCAAAGCTATTTTTTTCCAGTATGGTGAAAAATCCTTTGGTCTGAGTCAGGGAGGTTATTGCAGGTAACTCTTCCCTGTACATAGGGCCACGCCTGTGCTTCTGGACCTATGCACAAATAACTCCTTGAAATATAAACCGAAAAATACAGAAGAGCCTGGAGGCGATGTCCTTACGGTTCCCGACAGGCTGTGTTAAAGAAGATTTCTTTACTGTAAATAGCTTTAATAATCCCTTTGTATATTAATAGCGCCAGGCAGGGTGGGAGGCAGCAGCCCGCCGAGCATGGAGGGGCTGTTCCCTGCACGTGGCCGCTGAGTGAAACTGGAGTGCTGTGAAATTCATGGCTCTGATTTTCCACGGCCGGCTGCAGGAGCCTGACACGGGGGTTGGCGTGACCGGGATCATGACCGTCGGCTTTGAGGTGTTCACCTCCTTCTGAGCCCATGCTGACATTCAAATAAATGCAGACCCTCTTGCTGGAAGCTCTCATCTGTCCCCAGTGGCTGTGAAGGACCCTGCCACTGGTTCACAGCCATGTAGCATCTCTCTTGAAGCTGCAGGGAAAGTATGAAGGGTGAATTTCTAGAGCAACTCCTTAACTGGGGAGAATTTATCTTCGGACAAAGGGGGTGGCAGGATTGCTGTGGACATTGGCCCGTCTTGTTCCTCCATGGTCCAGCCTCCATCTCTCCTCTCCAGTGGGTTGGCAGCCCTGGAGAGCGGGCAGATGAAGTCATGCAGCTGCTGGTTTACGAGGGGAGCTGCCTTTCAAGCACTCCCACAACAGAGCGATCAGACATTTTGTATAGATAAAAAAAAAAATTGGTCCCAGCAGGCTGCTCCGCAACACAAGCTGTGCACGCTGGGCAGTAACGTGCGATGGGCTGAGGGCATGGGAAAGCTTCCTTTTCGTGAAACAAACTTTCCCTCATAACACTGGAAGGTGGCTCAGGTGTAAAACAAAAATACAACATCTCCTGAAGGAATTGCAGAGGGCACGGTCCCTCCTCTCTCCTGCAAGGGCCATCATGAAGTGCCCCCGCAAAGCCAGGGAGGAAGGGGCTGCATGAAGCAGAATTGCTGGTCACCCTGTCGCGGTGGCGACCACTTGCCTCGCAGCCTATTTCCAGCAAGCTGGAAGTGATTTGAGATGGACGAAACTGCCTCAAGCCTCTCCATAAAACAAGTTTTTAAACACGTCCTTAAAACTTGGGTTGGAAATGCCCGGCCAAAAGCGCGCCTGAAAGAGGGTGGTGTCTGGATGAAAACGTTTTCCTCTGGTGTAAAGGGATGGGGACATGCTACCTGTTCCTCGCGTGGGTGTGCTCAGTGACCTGCTTTCTGTCTCATTCAGCTCAGCAGAAAGGTTGTTGTGGTGTTTGGTTTCCCTGGGGGGCGCGGGGGCCGTTACCCTGCACTGGGAGCAGTGCCTGAGCACAGCACATGGCTCCTGGGAAAGCCCCAGTGGGAGGGAGCCAGGGTGGCTTGCCTGGCTTCGGGTGCCGCTCGCCTTCATTCTGCCTGTGCTTTGAAGTACCTCAAGGTTTTAGCTGTAAGGCTCTAACCGCTGAAAAAACAAAATCTTGGCTTGGGAAGGTGTGTTGCCTTGGCATGTTTCCTGGGACTGAGTGACTTATGATACTGTGCAGTGGGGGGAGGACTCCTTCTCCTTGTTCTAGAGGAGGTGGGTCACACTTGTCTGGAGTCCAAACTCCCTCGGAGACTTCTTCTTCCCCCTTTTTTTCATGACATCAGCCAGGACTTGATGTTACTATTTTAAAAACAAAAGGAGGGGACACCCCCCCCACTTCCCTCCCACTCTCTGCCAAAAGGAGAACAAAGAACAGCTAAAGCACACAAGTTCTGGCACTCCATTTGGAAATAAAAACATTCATCCTCATGTCAGGTAGGGAACTGCCCGACCCCCTTGCCAAAGCAAGCAAGCCGCACGGCAGAGCAAACCCGTGGCGCAGAGGAGCCTGGGCGAAGGGGATGCCCGGTGTCACCCCACGCTTGGGCAGCTGCTTGCCAAACTCCTGCGTTGCTGTACCGGTGCCAGGGCGCGCTGGGACGCTCCCGGCCGCAGGCAGTCATCCAGGGAAGGGCCACCCTGCTCCTCCCAGGCTGGCAGGTGGGGAAGGACCTTTCTTCTTCCCCTCTCCCACCCCGGTCCCCACTGTGCAGGCAGCCCCTGCATCTCCATGCGATGTGGCGGGGCTGGTGCGTGGCGCAGGGCTAGCCCGATGTAATTTCCACGCTTCAGATGCTAACATCTTTGTCTGGCTTCTTCCTCGCCATTTAAACATGTCAGCAGTTCCCAGCACGGATTCCTGCGCCGTGAGTTCACCCCCGACAAGCATCCAAACTGCAAGTCGGGGCTGCTGGCTCTTCCCTGCCTGTCTGCGAAGCGTTACTGGAACAGGGGCCAGTTCTCCAAACACGAGGAAGAGATTACTTGGGCTTTCTGGAAAGCTCCCTCCCATGCCTTCAGAGCGGAGCAAATGAGGATAATTTATCTGTGGGCTTCCAGCTGAACCCAGTAGCTCGGAGCAGCCAGGACTATGCCGTCTGTTTGTCCCAGCTCCTGCGAGAAGGCATTTTTCCATTGTCGCTGTTGTATATTGTTCGCCTGATTTGTTTGCGCCATCGCCTTCTGGAGCTGAGATAAGAGGTTGTCCCCGCTGCCTTTTACCGCTGGCATGTTCCCCAGAACAGTCCGGGGAAAAACTCTTGCAGGAAAGAGCCTTCGAAGGAGACTTTCGTATGTCCGATGCAGCCCTTGTTACAGTTGTGTAAATGGTTTTGTGTAATCTATCTGGCGAGAAACACAACATGTCAGAAGGGAATTGTTCTCTAAAATGTAGTTACGGATGGGCCAAGGCAGGCGGATCAGCCGTGCCTGGGTTGCCAGCTTAATGGACAAAGCAGCTGCCTTTCGGTGGGGAACAAAAGCCAGGCGGCGAGCCTGTGTGCGCTTGTACGAGCCTCTCTTCTTCCCCGCCGGAGCTGGAGTTGGGTTTTGTGGCCGGGGAGAAATCCTGGGCTCCCTTCCCCGCTCCGTCTGCCCTGATCTAAATGCGGTACCCGAGGATGGGTTAATGTCCCTGCTGCTTCCGCAGGGGGATGTGGGGAGTGGAGACAAGGTAATGCAGATGGCTGGGTCCTCTGCAGCAGAAGCAGCCAACTGGAACAACACTGTAACACCATCCACTTTAGTGAAGTTACTCGTGATTTTTGAACGTAGAGTCGAGGCCCAGCGGCTCCAGCTTGGCACAGGGCAATGGGAAAAGAGCAGATTCTCTGTTTGCTTCCATCCTACGCTGGCTCCAGTGCCGCCTCCTCTGTCCAAAACAGCTGTGTATTGCCTGAAGTGACTTTACAGACAGCAAAAGCTTAAAACATTGCATTCACCTTCATGACTTTTTTTTCTCTTAGAGCAAATCATGGCGGAAGATCAAGAATATGGTGCACTGGTCCCCATTTGTGATGTCTTTCAAGAAGAAGTACCCTTGGATCCAGCTAGCGGGACACGCAGGTACAGAGCATGGGGAGGGGCAGAGCAGTGGAAAGACCCTTCGTTATCTCAGGCTAATGGGCTTTATTGGCCAGAATTGCTTCTGATTGCTGCATGAGTGTCTCAGATTTCACCTCACACGTCTCTAACCCAGGAGAGTGACTTAACCAAATGCTAAGGGAGGGTGATGTGGAGGTCCAGTGCTCTGTGCTTTCAGTCTCCCATTGCCAGCGGGTATTACTGCTGCGTTCTTCTCCAGCAGCAGAAAGCTGAGTCCACTGGGTTGAGACCCAAGCCCTCTTGCTGATCCACAGCAAAGCAGGTGATGTTGCCCAGCACAAAGATGCCCCATGCATGAGCCTAGAGACAAGGGTGTGAACCAGCCGTGAAGTACACAGAGGCTGTGAAGCAAATGTGTTGGGTGCTGCAGGGCAGGTCTCTGTCCTGGTTACGGTGTGGCACTGCTGGTCATAAACCTCTGACACTACATGTGAATGGCAGCCCGAGCTTCTAAGTCCCAGCGTGCCGGGACTCCTTCAGGTGCGAGTGTAAACGGAGATGCTTTCAGGGTGTTGGGCTTCCCTTCTTGTTTTGGGAAGGCACAACATCATCCCCCATCCAAAGCAAGTGCCACGTTGTCCCTTGTTACCCTCAGGTAGTTTCAAGGCAGCGGCCAACGGCAGGATACTGAAGAAGCACTGTGAATCAGAGCAGCGCTGCCTCGACCGCCTGATGAACGATGTCCTGAAGCCCTATGTTCCTGCCTACCATGGCGACGTTGTGAAGGACGGGGAGCGATACAACCAGATGGAAGATCTGCTGGCTGAATTTGACTCCCCCTGTGTTATGGACTGCAAAATGGGAGTCAGGTGAGTGGCCTTGGTGACTTTGAGTTTTAAGATGGGATACTCAAAACAAATGTGTCTCCTGGGTAAAACCCTCTGAAACACACAAGTCAGGACACCAGGCTCTCCTGTCTTCAGGAAAAGCTAAGTCAACAGTGTGAGGAGAGAGCCATGGGGAAGCCTGGGTATTTGAAGGACACACAAGCTCTTTCCTTCTTTTGTTGACTGTCTGGTGTGCTGGGAAAGTGGAGTGGAGGGAACAGCACTTTGTTTGGATTTGGGTACACCAGAATGGCACAGTAGCTTTTAGGAGGATGGGAACCTGCCTCTTTCTGCCTCAGGAGGATACAGCCAAGGGAGCAGGGAGCAAAAGGTGTGGCAGATCCTGCCCAGGGTGCCAGAAGGGTGAAATAAAGACACTTGAATGTCACAACCTTGGTGAGCGAGAAGCTTTCCCTCTGCTCACCCTTTGCTCCCATGCACACTTGAGGGATAAAATGTGTGTGCTAAGTAGTTTAGTGCCTTTCACGCAAAGTTCTTGAAAAGTTTCCTAACAGATGAGCAACATTACCCGTGTTCTCCTTGAGAACCATCTACAGATACGCCAAGATCCCAGGCTGCAGCCACTTGGCCAGCAGCGTCCTCTGAGCTAGCAAGGCCACAGCTGGCGAGGGTGTCCCAGAGCAAATGTGAGCAGGGCTGGTGACCCCGGGTGGCTGCCAGTTTTGGAGCGGCCTCGGGCCACCGCTCAGCCCTGGGTCTGCTGCAAGCTGGCGGCAGGGCAGGTTGAGACCCCCCTTGCTGGCTGAGGCACGGCCCAGACGCAGTGGAGACGCTTGCGCTGATGGAAAAGTTGATGGTTTCTGTGGGAGGGAGGAATCTTTTTTTTTCCTTCCTGAACTCCCGATGCGAAACTCAAACCGGCGTGTCGGGCTGTCGGCAGGGAGGAGGTGAGGAATACTTTCCACCGGAGGGGTGGAGAGAAGAGCAGGGGGCCCCGGCACAGCCATGTGGCCCCAGCTGGCACGCACCATGCTGCCGCGGGAAAGAGACAGGACCCACTCTGGACCCAGAGATGACAGCCACCAGAAGAAGACCTGCTGCTCATGCTGCCCAGGTGTTCCTGCAGCTGTCTTGGAGGAGGAAAGCCTCCTGCACACATATCACAGGTCAAGTGATTTGTGCAGCTGGGTTTTTAGAACTAAGACAGGCAGAGCAGGCAAGGGAGCAAATGTGCCAGGCAGCATCATTGTTAAATAAGATGGTGCTGTGGGAGAATCTGGTGAGGGAGGGTAAATTGGGCTAATGCTGAGGAGCAGGGCATCCCTGGGGCCAGGCAAGAGAGGCTCTGGCACATAAACTAAACCTCAGGGCTATTAAACGTGTCCTCTCAGCCAGCAGCTTGCTGACAGGCAGATACGGGCTGGGTTTTTCCCTGCCAACCTAACTTTGGGATGCATCAATCTCCTCCAGTCGCCCCTGAACCAAACTTTGTCTGACTTAAGTCCTGGTGATGGTTCAAGCCTGGAGCGATGCAGGGGGACCAAACCGCAGACATAGACAGTCTGTCGTTCTCATCAGAAAGAAATCTAGCTTTCTGAGCAGCGTGAGCAGCACTTCTGAGCATGCTGCTGCTTTATTCTGCTATTTTATTCCATCTGTCCAAAAATCATGGGTTTGGTGATCTCAGCTGAAGCCCTTCATTGCTTTCATCTGCAGTGTTTTTCAAAGGAGCTGGTGCCCTGGGGTTGTCTGCTCAGTGATCATATGCCTGCCCTGTGAAAAGATGCCAGTTTGCCTTGCTAAGCCTCTGGGAAACACAGGAACACCATCCCACGTAGTCTGCCTGGCATCCTCCCTGCATGTTTTTCTTGGTTCAGGAGGTGAACTGCACGCTCAGTGCTGGGATTTTGGCACAAGGGACATGGGGGGAGGGCACAGCCCCTCTGCAGAGCTGGGCACGGCTGGTGGGAGGCGTAGAGCAGTTTGGATTTGGGGGGAAGGAGGTGACAGGTAGGGTCAATCCTATGTCATTTTGGTGGGACGTCTCGCCTGGCTTGGCAAATTATTCAGAGAGAGCCTGGGCACTTGCTGGGCTGACCCGGGTCAGATTTGGGTGCCACAAGAGGAGTTAGGTAGTGGTTTATTACTGCTGCAGGAAGTATTTTGTGGGTGATGGTTTCCTGCATGCCAGAGCAAAGGCATTCTCTGCGGGTGTGCTCTGGCACACGGTGGTATTCCTCTGAATGATGCCTAAAACCAAGGTCATTGCACGCTCCCCTGCACCCTCCATCCTCCTTCCCCCGTCACGGCTGCACCCTGTGGTTGCGGGGGCGATGGTAAGCACCTGGCAAGGCTGCATCCCTTCCTCTCCTCCATCCTACGCAGGATGCTTTTCCAAGATAGTCCACTTAGACCCATACCTGGCAAAGTCATCAGCAGCGGAACAGCCCTGTGTGAAAACACCCTGTTCAGCAGCCGGTGAGGCACAGCCCTCACGGTGCGCAGGGACGGGAAAGTGCAGGAGAGGCACAGGAGAAGCTTTAGCAGCAGCCACCTGCCTTGGCCAGAGCTGGGAGGGAGCAGCAGGTGCTGATAATGCCGAGGGCTGGGACGTGGCAAACTCCCTCTTACCTTCAACCCAGCCGGTCCCTGGAGCATGTGGGAAATTTCCGGGGCATATCTTGAAAGCCATGTTTAGTTTGCGAGAGTCACTGTTCAGGTTTGCTGAGGGACAGCCCCCCGAGGACCAAGGGGTGGCAGCAATGCTGTGGTCACCTGCGAGAAACAACCTCCCGCATTATCCCCAAACTGATTGTGGTTTCCTGATGAACTGAGAAGATACCAGGTGTTGATGATGGGGTGCTAGTTAAATCAGGATCAATTCACCTGCAACCAGGCTTGCTTCATTATTTCCCGTGCTGCTCTACTTCCTGAGGATCCACTATTCTGGGGCAAGGGCTGTCTGTGGGTATGTGCCACCTCATGTGGTGGCCCTATGGCCCTGCTAATGTCCCCTTCCTTGCAGGACGTACTTGGAGGAGGAGCTGATAAAGGCCCGGAAGAAGCCAAGCTTAAGGAAGGACATGTACCAGAAGATGATTGAGGTGGACCCTGATGCCCCCACTGAGGAGGAGAATGTGCTGCGGGCAGTAACCAAGCCCCGCTACATGCAGTGGAGGGAGACCATCAGCTCGACCGCCACACTGGGCTTCAGGATCGAGGGGATAAAGGTGAGGTTGCGCCAGGTGTGCAGAGCAGGGGGGAATGCTGGAGCATTCAGCAACAAAACTCACTCCCTCGCCCACACACACACTCACAGAGACACACGCAGAGCAGGCTGGTGGCAAGACGGTGTCACATCAGGACATCCCCAGTCCCTGCAGCCTAACCACCCTTGCCAGGCACCTGGCCTGGGGCGGTGCTGCTCTCCTGAGAGTGCGGCTGAGTTTAGGACATCAATACAAGAGGACGGTTTTAGCCATAATCTCATTAAATCAGCCCCTCGGTTGATTTCCCTGACTGTGAAATGCAAAGTGCCATGCTCTAACTTGAAGGCTAAAACTAGTTGTTTGCTTTTGATAACACTGTGCTGCTAGGCTGAGCCATTAATCCAAATCCCATCTTGAACCCGTGCCGATCTCTGGTTGGAGCTGGAAGTTTAGCTGCAGTCAGTGAGGAGGCTGCATTTACATCCCTGTCCAGGAAAGTTTAGCAGCTGAGCCCTATGAAATAGGGTGAACACAAGCAGGAGCACTTTCTGATGATACTTGCAGAGTGATACCTGCAGAGTGCACTTGCTCAGAGCTAATGCTCACATTTCTGGAGATACCTTCTGGGATGCTTTTGTGTCCCTGTTAGATGAGCCAGCCCAGGATTCTTTCTCCTGGCGAGCAGGCTTCATGGCGAGAGAGATGTCTGGGATGGCATTTGAATGGAGTTAGGTCTGTAACCACAGAGCAGTTGTATTAGTGATAGACTTGCATGAACATTAGCAATGGCGTATGCCTTTTGATAGCCAGCCAGCATGAATTAAAGGTAATATCACGCTTGAGTTAAGGGTTTCAGCTTGTGCCTGGGAATGGCATTGGCCAAGAGGAGCTCGATCAAGTTGTGCTTGGAGTTACTCAAGCTTGGGGGCCCAGGCAGTAGCTCAGGGCAGCTGTTTGCTCGATTTCTACCTGTGCCTTGGTTGGAGGAGTTTCCTTCTTTTGATCACAGATCACTTTTTTTTACTCCCTGAGTTCACTGGGATTTTCCTAGAATACCTGGCTGGGTCTCTGTGGCCTTAAATTCCTGCACCTCTCGTGACCAGAGATGGTGGTGTCAAAATGACAGAATTAAAATAAACTAAGCCATTCCCTGAAAAAGCCTTTACACCAGATCTTGCAGATTTTCCTGGTAGCATTTCCCTTGACCTCACTGGTCAAACAGCAAGCAAATGCAGATGTTAGACCATGGGTTTAAAAAGTGATCAGTAGGAGTGGGTCACTCAGAGCCACTGCTTCTGGTTACCCGCCTACCAAACCACCAGTGGGAAGGGATCTGTCTGTCCTGCTGTGCGGGACAAAGTCCTTGGGCTGTGGGAAGCCCAATGGAGCACGTTGCGCACAGGGAGGAGGGCATCTTCGTCGTTCAACTGTTTTGTGGCTGGCAGAGGACATTGCATTTATCTCTAACTCGACCACCCTCAGAAACCCAAGGAGAAGCCCTTGAGCTGAACCATTTAAAGAGTTTTCCTGCAACTTGAGGCATCCCTGCCTGTCCGATGCCACTGCCTGGGATGCTGCTGGTCATGCCCCCCTGCAGCATCTTTCTGCAGTGCCTACATCGTGTCAGGGCACTTGTCTGCTCCCGCAGCTCTTCCCCAATCTCCCCAGCTCTCCCAAAGTCCCTTTTCTGCCGTGGGCACGAGCACGCTGTGAGCTCCTCCAGCTTGGGACAACCCTTTGCCTAGTTCCCATTGCTGCTGTTTTGCTGGTGCTTATTATAAAACTGAGGCTATATAAAAAAGGAGTGGGCCAGTTGGGACCAAAGCTCCCATGCACTGTTTCTTCTCCCTCCTTTCTTGCTATAATCAGGAATATCTGTCTATTTATAGTCCAACATGATACAATATCCTTGGCCTTCAGAGAAGCCACATGCTTCTCAGCCTGTGATCTGGGGCTTTATGGCAAAAGCAGGTCACATGTGAACCACTTGAAATAAAAAATGTAAAAAAAAAAAAAACCCGACAAAAACCAAACCCAACCAACCAAAGAAAAACTGCCAAAACCCCCCAACTAATCATATTCCTACACAGGCCAAAAAACACGGTGGAGGGAAATAAAAGCCATGAAGGAGTGGTGAGAGTTCCACCTCTATCTGCGCGATGTGAGCAGTGGATTTTTTTAAAAGAGGTGAGGCAGCTCTTTAATTGAAAAATGTTGAGAAGTGCTGGCCTCCAGGAGTAATCCTGCTGCTGCTAGGGGCTGACTAATTTGATCAATGCTCTAATTACTGTAATTCTCCTTAAATCCCTCAGCTTCTGGATTATTTTCCCCTAAGCCAAAGCATTGACAGTTCACACTGGTTCCAGGATAGTTGTGGTTTTTTGGTTTTTTTACCAGCAGGGCTGTAGAGCCAGTTGTGCTGCGCTTTGCCCTGTTTCTGGGGTCGAGTCCCCACTTTAGGGAAAGCACCTTCAATGCCCTGAGGCTGATACTGAGCCCTCAGAGGAAAATTTTGGGATAATGCTCTTGCACAATAAGTCTCCTGGTGTTTTCTTTCCTGCTGAGAATGCTTCCCTGGGATGGGCGGGGGCGAATCTGCCCTGCCCCTTGCTCATGGCCAGAGGCTGGTACAGGAGAGCACCTTCCCATGCAAGGGAAGGGCAGGGTTTGGCCCTGGGTGCGTGGGCTGGAAGGGGGCACAGGGGAAAGAGGGGAGCAGCAGTTGCCTTTGGGACATGGTGGGCAGAGGAGGTGAATAGGCGGCTCCAGGCTGAGAATGAGGATGGAGACCCTTTTCCGGCTGAGCTCTTGCTTTCCCAGGTGGCCTTCAGGATCCAGTTCTCATTTTAAAACGAAAATTTTCCTTTGCAAAAGGAGATAATGACACTCATTTAACTTTCTCGAGTAGCTTGAAACTGTTAGAAACAGTAGCTATGAACAAAATTAGCCTGCAAAAAGTAATACAAGTGATCCCTGGTGACCCAGTTGAAGCTTGGTCTGAGAGTTGCTCGCCATTGCCTGCAGCAAAGTCAGGGTGGGATGACATTCCCCAGCGCTGGGACATTTGTGAGGTCCTAGAACCAGGCCTGAAAACCCTCACCTGAATTTCCCAAGACACGTAGCTTGTGAGCCCTATCTGAGGCAGGACACTGTGCCAGAGGGGGAACCAGCTGATCCGAACCCTGCCCCGGTGACGCCAGTGCAAACTGGGATTGTTGGTGGGGCGGAGGTTGCAACAGCCCTTATCAGCCCCCCTCACATTTCTGCTGGGTGGAAGGCAGCCCCCTGGGGGCTCAGACACCTGTAAATATCGTGGCAGTTGTCAGCCCCGCAGCAGCAGTGCCTGGCTGGGCAAGGAAACTATGGGAGGGGGGTAGTTATGGGAGCAGCAGTACGGATAGGCTGTTTCGCTTTCCTGAAGCCTAGATTGCCTTATCTGAAAGGCCATCTGTGGCTTTCATTTATTTTTAGGAGCACTTAGGAGTCCATCTCCTTTCTTGGATGCCTTGTGGAAAGCTGTGCTCTTTACATGTGGAATTAGTGCTGTGGCACTTCTCCAAACTGATATCTATCATCCCTTGGGGAGAGGGTGGGTTGATTTCTGAACTGAACGTCAGGGCTCACGTGACAGACGTAGAGCAGCATAGCGCCCTTCCCCTACGCATCGTGCACATGCCACCAGAGCATCCTTGACGAAGCCTCCTGCCTGTGCTGCTACAGCCTGCTGCCTCGCGAGACACAGCCAAAAGCAGAGCGCCCGGCTCTCCTTGGTCCATTGGCAGGATGGCCGCTACAGCAGGGAGGTCTCCAGCAAGAAGGTTGTCCCTGGCCCCTGCCGATGCGTGCTCTGCCAGCCATTAGCCTTGCTTTTATACCCTGAGGCAGCATGGTGGCTCCAGGGTGGTTTGAAGCTGGGTGCGTTGGTTGCACCCCTTGCAAACAAAGTTTTTCCTGAAGGCCCTTCATGTGTTGCTTTTGTTATCGCCTTTTTTAACACTTGAACAAAACACCAGCTGGAAGTTGGAAACACAATCTGGAAGTTGGAAGTGCACTATGTGGTTCATCCCAAACTGCACATCAGGTGGGGGTTTGGTGCTGGGCTCGCCTTGCCCAGCTCTCCGCAGCCTGGGCGCCTGGCTTTCCCCCAGGCTGGACTGGCCACTATGTCTGTAGCCAGCCTTCTGCTCAGGGGGATGCACATGGCCCCATCCTGGGGTGCTTCCCTGGATGGGTCTCAAAGCCTTGCCAGGGCACATAAATCTCTGGGGCAGGCAATTTCATTGTCCTGTCTTCCTTCCCCAGCCTCTGCTCTGCTGCTTCTTCTTTACTTCATCTTCCCCAGCCCACAGGATGTCTTTTTGGCCTCTGTCCCTTTGCTCTATTGTGTGCAAACAAGCTGTCCGGAGCAGTGGGATGGAGCTCTGCATCAGAGCTGTGAGCATGAGCACGTGTGGTTTAAAATAGCCCCTGTATCCAGGAAGCGAGCTCTGCCTGCCCGACCCACGGCCGCTCCGGACAATGAAACGTCCTGATTTAAAAATCAGAGCCCCAGCAGGATTCGGGAAATGGGGAGCAACCTACAAAGCTGCCCAGAGGTTTGGCCAGGAGCCTCTGGGTCAGGGCTGCGTCCCATACCTGTGGCAGGATGAGCGTGGATGTACCTCTGGGGAAGAGGTGGAGGAAAGCACGAGGCTACTCACTGCGTCTCGGTGCCAGGCTGCAGCCTTTGAGGGTTTGCTATCCGTTGGGTATCAAAGGACTAGTGAGGCAAGACAGCCATGGGGCTTGCTCCTTACCTCAGTGGCTTGTGGAGGACTTTGTGTGAAGGGGTTTTTGTGTCTGCTCCTGAGATGTCATCTCCGTCTGCACTCAGTTGTGTCCTGCCACGGTTGTGCTCTGTTTTCCTCCCCAAGCAGGGGTGCAGCCCAAGGGACACAGCAGCAATGGGAAGCCATTTGGGCACAATGTAGCCAGAAACAGGTGGCCTCCAGCCGCTGGTGGGCATTGAGTGCCCAGTCCACAAGAGGTAGCTCATCCACATTGCTGGTGACCTCAGCAAGTAGGTGATGGTGGAGACTTGCCATTTGCATTAGGGGGCAAAGCAGTGGGGCAGTGGGATGGTTTGAGATGTGCAAGACAGAGCTGCTACCTCTTCTCACCCCTCCACCACAGACAGTTGCTTCAGCTGCCAGAAAAAGCTGGTTGCATCCTACTCAGGGACATGTGTGGCTGCTGAAACACCCGTCCTTGCCCCGGCTCCCTCCCTCCCCACCCAGCTCACCACTCTCCCTTCTTTTCAAGAAAGAGGACGGCACTGTGAACCGGGACTTCAAGAAGACACGGACAAAGGAACAAGTCATGGAGGCCTTCAGGGAGTTCACCAGAGGAAACCGCAACGTTTTGGTGAGTGGGGAATGCTGGGGGGGCTGCCGGGAGAGGGCTCCTCCTGCAGAGGCTGCCCTTAGCTGATCATCTTCCTGTCCTGAGAGGCTGCAGCCTGAACAATCTCTCTTAAAAAAGCATGAGAAATGGCAAAGAGAAATGCCACCCTGGCATAAGGGTCAGGGGAGAGCCGCAGAGGGCTGGGAGGGGACGTGGTTGCTGCAGCAGCACTGCTCGAGACAGGTCTGAGTCTGCTGAGGATGCTCAAGGGTCAGCCCCAAAAGTTGCTGCAGAGGCACAGCCACATTCTGTTCCCTCATTCTTGGGGCTGACGGCAGCCTCTGAGCCTGCTGTTTATCCCAGTATGTGATGGTGCGGGCAGTGGGGGCTCCCAGCCTGGCAGAGGGGGCTGCCCCACGCTCCATCTCGCAGGATGGGTGGCCAAGGCATCCCCCTGCCTGTGCCAGGCACCCTTCACGTGGGCAAGCTGCAGTTGGTATTTCCCAAGTTCCTCTATGTTGCCAGGAGAGTAAGAGATGTAGCTGTAAACAATTTACACCAACTTTGTCAAATATACTATTTGACAAAGTGCTCCCATTTCAAGCTGCACTATAACAAAGCCGACAAATGCCAGGCTCCAGCTGGAGTGGCCCGCGGCACTGCCTCCTTCAAACCAGCATGTTTGCTTTGACAAGACTTACCCAGGGATTATTCCTGGATCTGTAAATAAAATCACCTGGCTGCATTTTATCCCCAAAGAGCTTGGAGCATGCTCACATCATTGTGCCCTGGCTCTGGACGGGGCTCCTTGGCCAAACCATCGCAATACAGTGACCCCCCACATCCCCCCAGGCAGTCAAAGTGTGAAAATTCAGGTGTGTTATTGTGCCCAGATACCTGCTGTGCCTGTTCCTGCGCTCAGTCCTTCTGTCTAAACCTCAAAATCAAATTATCAAAGGGGCCCCCTGTGAACAGTTAGTCCCTTCCAACAATTTGTAGGGATGCTCAAACAGTCGTGTGGGTCTTGACCTGCATGCTGACTAGTGTGAAAGCCCTTCCACCCGTGGTACCAACTTTGCAGAAGCACTGATACGGACTTACAGAAGTGTCTCACGATGCTTGACTGACTGAGTTATAAAATGACAGATGAGGTGAAGGGTTGACCTATTAAAAAGAGCGCAAGCGGGAGGAAAAAAAGCAGCCTGGCTGTGCATGTGCAGCAGCAGCTGCTGAATTGGCTGTTGCCTGCTCGGGAGCACCTGGATGCAGTGGGGAAAGTCTGCAGAAAGCACCAGTTCAGCAAAGGCAAATGCTCCCGCTCAGTTTTGGAAGTCGCAGGATGCCATAGAGGCCGAAAGGATAAGGGAGTCCCAAAAGAGAGTGTATGCCCTCCCAGGGGATAGGTCTGTGGGGAGGATGCTGAGTGCAGGGCAGCTGGGGGACACCCCCCATGCAAACATGGTATCATGGAGAGGATGCGGGGAGGGGTGACTTTCCTGTCTGCCTCATGCAGCAGTTTTTATGTAGGCTTCCCACAACGCTGACGGCTTGGTTTTGGTTTTTTTTTTTTTTGTAATTCCAGAACAGTTACCTTAACCGGTTGAAGGGTATCCGCGCTACCCTGGAGACATCCCCGTTCTTCAAATGCCATGAGGTAATACTCACGTTTAGATAGTTTTGCCTGTAAATGCGAATGGTTTAATCTCAGCTTGTCCAAGGAGAGAAGAGAAGTCAAAGTCAGAGGCTGTAAATTTCTACAACTTTGAATTTATTCTTATATCCATATTTTCATACCCATGTTTATCTAATACTATATCTAATACGGCTGATGACTGATATAATGTTCATGCATGTGACGTAGGTTCAAATCTACTGAAAACCAGTGTTCACACAGATACAAGGGATCTAGGAGGAATTTGGGATGCTTATGGGTTTGTATGACTGGGAAAAATCCTTAGTGTAAAAGTATAGGGGTTTTCTGGAGACAAATTCCTGTCTGAATGCACGTCATGTATCGTTTCGCTGACAGTTGCTCCATGTGATCAAACAAGGCTTCAACATAGCCATAAATTGCAGATATCCTAAAACTGCCTTTGCTGAGCTGGTTAGGGCACCACGGTAAGGACCCTTCCCTTGGAAGGACTTTCCTTCAGAAATGAGTGTCCACAAAATCAACATTTTCTGCAGGGAAAATTCAGTTCTGGTGGGAAAACAAGGAGGAAGCGCTACATTTTTTGGCCATTTCAACAGGAACTGGAATGCTCCATAATTTAATTAAATCGTTTTATTGATTTAGCATTGGCAAAGAGTATTTGCTATTGCACCTACTTAACAAAATATGAGTGCGCGTGTCCTTGGCATGTGTTGTCTTTGGGCAAAAGAACCTCATAGGAGCCCCTGACTCCCAGGGAGCAGGAGCCACAGCACCAAGAGACCACTGTCCCTCGGCCAGAGCTGTGTGAGCCACCTCGGCCCCAGCTGCACATGGAGGGTCCTACTGGGAATCCTGCCTGCCAGGAGCCGGAGGCAGATGAGGCTGTGCCTCCTGATGGTAAGGCAATTGGAAGGGAAATGTCAAAACCGAGGGTTTCAGGTCAGTTCAAAAAGGGAGACAAAACGCTCCCTGAAACCAAATGCCAGGGTTTCATTTGAAAACACAGAAACAAAACAGCCTTTCAGGGAGGTTTTGAAAGGAGTTTCTACTCCTTAAAAATTAAAAAGCAGCAGCTTTGACTTTCCATCCTACTTTGAGACGAAGCTCAGCGGAAGGTCTGCCAAGCTCTGCGTGTCCCTCCATGGGGCCCTCGCTGGGCAGGGCTTCTCCAAGGAGCTGCAGGAGAATTCGGTGACCCAGGACAGGCAAGTGAAGAACGTCAGCAAAAGGCTTTTCCTTAATGTTAAAATGTTCTGTCCTGGCCAAGAGAGGGCTATAAGAGCTTGGAAGGAGAAGAGCTAAAGATAAGCATTTCTGGGAAATAATACATATCTCTGGACCTTGGACATTTTCCCAATGCACTGGAGGAGGAAGTCTCCTCAAAAATGTAAATTCATAATAGCTTTTGCAAACAGTACGTGCTTCCTGTTCAAAACCCTCGTCTAAAGGCATCCTCAAACTAAACCCTGCTGTTAGCACCGATGTAACCGAGTCCCCGGTAACATTTAGTGCTGCCGTTTTGGAGGGCTGACACCAGCTGGATGCCCCTAGAGCTTCACTCCTCCACGGGTCTGCACAGCTTACGGGGCGCTCCTGGCTCTCAGCAGGCTGCGTCCTGTCTGCTAACAGCCATTGTACTCTCATCACCAAGGTCCCTATTTGTCATACAAGGGCAAACGAGTTTGTAATCCACCAATTCATGCACATTGGATGTAATTTGGAGTGCAATCTTCATTTGGGACAGCTCTGAAGCACACCTGTTGGTGCTTTTCTGTAGTACCGCCTGCTAAAATCTAATGACTGGAGATTCAGATTTATCAGAAGAGCGTGATAGTGAATGGCCTGACACCGATATGTGTTCCCCAAATGCTGGGAAGCTACAGTGGAGCTGCTGCCAGGCAGGAGCCTGGCTGGGACTGCGAGAAGGGGTGGGCCAGGGGGCTGAGCTGCAGGTACCCACCCGCTCTGCTCCGTGGGTGGTGAGCATTGGGCTCCTGGGGTCTCACCCTGCTGCGACGGGCCTTGAGGCTTCTGCTGTCAGAGGCAGCATGCTTCACCTTCCCACATGGAGATGTGGCTTCCCCAGGCTTGCCCAGGCCGATACTTACTGCAGGATTTTTCCCAAAGGCCAATCAAGATATGAAAGAGCCCTTCAAAGCAGATGCAGCTGAGCGATGCCCCATCCGTGGAAGTGTTCCAGGCCAGGCTGGATGAGGCTTTGAGCAGCCTGGTCTAGTGGGAGGTGTCCCTGCCCATGGCAGGGGCGTTGGAACTTGATGATCTTTAAGGTCCCTTCCAACCCCAACCATTCTATGAATCTATGAACTCATGGAAACAGTAATTCATGTACATGCACCTCAGTAACTTTCATTCCCAGAGCACTGAGAAAGCCAGGAGGATGTTCTAGGGGAAATCTGGGTGCTGTTTCAGGCAGGAGACAACACATTGCAAGTAACTCATGCTTGGAGCGTACCTATCCCTGTGGTGATGTCTGCAGGGCTGGTGAGTGTGAATAGCACGAGCCAGTCACAAAGAGCCAGCCTTGGAAAAAATCCCCATCTGAAGGCTGAGACAATTCATCTCACTCCTTCCCCGGCAACCTTGACTCAGTTTCCAAAATGACATCTCTATCTCTCATGCCCGTGTTTTTCTGATCCTCCTCTTCTGCCAAGAGCTGGGATTTGTATGAGTAAATCAGCTTGTCTGAATACCCGATTGGCATGTGCAAGCATGGCCAGCAACACATAGAGCTTGCTTTTGCGGATGCAAAAAACCCAGCATCATCTCTTGCAAATGCAGCCTGAGATAAGGTGTCAGAAAGCCCTGAAGCTGGCTGAGAATGAGCAATAAGAGCACCACTAACTGGCCTCTCCTCTCCACAGGTAATCGGGAGCTCCCTCCTCTTCATTCATGACAAGAAGGAACAGGCCAAAGTCTGGATGATTGACTTTGGGAAAACCACCCCGCTGCCAGAGGGACAAGTTCTCCAGCACAACGTGCCCTGGGTGGAAGGGAACAGAGAGGACGGCTACCTCTGGGGGCTGGACAACCTCATTCAGATCCTGACAGAGTTGTCCCAGAGCGAAGACTTGCATTAAAGCCGCGTGTCCGACTCTGCCACTACCCCCAACCTGCCCCCGACTGACTCTTCTGAACTGCACTACAAGACACTTTCCAGCCCTTGCCCTTCCCATTTGAAAGCTATACTCTCCCTATTTAATGTGTTTTTGTTGTGGTTTTTTTTTTAGGCTGCCTTGGTTGTTGTTTTTTTTCCCCTCTCCGTGTAAATAGAGAGCTAACCTGCCAGAACAAAAGCTGAACTTGAAACCTCACCTTCGCCGAGTCGGTGGGAGCATGTGGCTGCGCCGGCTGGGAGCAGCCCTGCAGGGGTTCGCTCAGGCAAGCACATGCTTTGCCTATCGCGCTTTTGTCTCTTGCGCAGCCTGATTTTAAGAGGGCCTGGAAGAGGGCTGGCGGAGGAAGGAGCTTCTCCCTGCGCTGGGATCAGTAGTTTCATCCCGAAAACACTCGATGGCCGTGCCCAGGGCGCTCTGGCAGCCAGGGTGTGTGAGCAAGGCCTGGAAACAGTGAAGGATACTGGGGCAGGAGCCCTTTAGTTGTCTTTGCCAGCACCTTTCAGCCTAGGGAACTGGCTGTGCCAAGTCCCTAAGAGATGCTAGAAGGGCAGATTTGGGTTTTCCTTTGTGTTCAAGACATGGAGGTTGCTCAGTTATTTTCAGGTGGCACTGGAGGATGAGGGTTTCCCTCCTGCTGCGGGGCCACATGGTTGGGCGCAGGTGTTTGCCATGGCCACCACCAGTGTCCCCTGTGGTGGGTGTGTTGGGTAACACTTCAAGCTCCTCTCTAGAGACACAGCTCCCCTGCTAGGAGCTACTTCCAGCCCTCCTTAGCTGGCATCCCCAGCCCTCCTTAGCTGGGGTCTCCAGACTTCCACAGGGAATAAAGAATTTGGGCAGGGCTGGGGGAGAGAAAAGTAGCTTATAAAGGACTACTATGAGACCTAAAGTAGCCATCCAGGTTGATCAGTCTTTTTTCAGCAGCAGCCGAGCACATGTGTAGGGGTCATGCCGCCAATGCCCGCACCTGGCCCAGGGTGACCTTTCTGCCTGGAGCATCTCCACAGTTTTTATCAGCAGCAGGCAAAGAGTTACAGCAGCAAAGCAGCTCTCAAGGCAGACTGGTTAGTTGTCCTCGGCAAAGCAGAGTTGGGGTCAGGCATCCCCATTGCCTCCCCTTTTTTTCCGCAGAGCTGGCTGACTCGGCTGCTGCTCTCTAGCGCTGGCTTCCCAGCCTGCTTGGGCTGCGCGTAGGGCCTCCACGCTCCCGATCCTGCCTGCGAAAACACCCAGTTCCCTCTTTAGGGTGGAGGCTATTTTTTAACTTCCTGGAACATTTGAACTCAGTGGCAGAGCTGGCTTGCTAAAGGTCAGCAATGGAGAGAGCGGCAGAGAGGGGAGGCTGCAGGGCACACCAGGGAGTCCCTTGCGTCAAGGACAGAAGGAGCATGAAGCGCTGGAGATGGTGCAGGAGCTTAACAGCCACAAATCCCTCACCCACTCCATCCCCCAAACCCACTGGCTCATCTCACTCTCTGGGAGTGGTGCTCCAGAGCCCCTCTGCCATCATTCGGTAGGTCCAGCATCCTCGGTAGGGGAGGTCTTCTCCTGGCAGCAATAAGGTGGAGGAGTTGGTCGTCAAGCCATCTGCAGCCATGCCCCAGCCTCTTTCCTGAGGATTGGAAGTCTCCTAAGGTTTCTCTCAGTTCATATCTCACCAGACAGGTGTCTTTAGCTCATCTGATGACATGTAAATGGTTGCACTGTTTTAGCTCTTTGCCAGGCTTTCTAGAATAGCCCATGTGGAAGTGCCTTATAGACTTGCCTCTGTTCCATTAGTGTCATGGAAAAAAGGTTGGGGTTTTTTTAAGTTATATTTATTTTCATTCCATTTTAATTGCACAAAACACTAAAACTTAATGCATGGAATCTCTCTTTTTCTTTTTTTTTTTTTAAACTGTGTTTTTAGTTTTTAAACCATCCCTTTTCTAGCTTTGGAGAAAGGGTGTGAACAGATATGCATAGATATGTACCAGTTATCGCTGTACTTTAGCTTTGAGCTGCTCTTATATATGTATATTATTTTTTAAGCCTGTTTATAAACCAGATTTCTTGCTTCGTGGCTTCAGAAGAAGCAGATTGTTCCTCTCAGATGTCTTATGCCTTTCTGGAGGCTGGAACGGTTGCTGTGAGGGATTTTCTCCGCTCCCACCTCCCCTCTCGGTCATAGGGTAATACAGATTAAAAATCCGAACCGGTCATAAACACCAACGCACAGTGCCTGTAAAAAAAATCCTGTAACTTTGCAAATAAAGGCATATGGGAAGCATTCACCTGGTGTATGGTCCATGTCCGCCCCATGCAGCTTGTGGCAGCCTGGGAGTGACTCAGGAGCTGGCTTTTGTGTCCATGCTGATTTTGGGGGTGTCTGGCTGCAGCATCATTTACCCCAGCACACGCCAGGGGCAGCATAAAAGAGCAGGAAAGGACCCTGTGCCGGGGACAGATCCTGAGAAAGGGGAACCGGCAGGGTGACAGCGGGGCCGGGGGTCCAGGCTGGGTGGGGGGCATCCCTGGGAGAGGCCTGATTTCCTCTGTCCCCCTTCTGCAGGGAAACCCACCAAAGGCAGCTCCACACCAGGATTTTTTTTGGTCTTTATGTTTTTCGCTACCGCTATGTTTAGGAGAAATCAGACCATAGAGCCTGAAGGCAGCGCCAGCCCCCCCTGGCTGGCTTTGCTAAAACAGGACAGCAGGAGCCTGTCCCAGGACAGACGTGGCCAAGAGGGACAGGTAAGGAAAGTCAGATTTAACACCCCACACCCAGACCCCCGGGAGCAGCCCAGCCTGGGGACCAGTCCCTGCAGCATCTCTACTGCTTGTCACAGCACCTCTAAAACAAACTGCAGGAGAAACTCAGCGTGGACTTTGCTTAAAGACTAGAAAGCGCTTTCTACGAGAAAGAACTGGTGGTGATAGAGATATGAGGCTGCTATATGTGCACCTAGCGGTCTCTCGTGGGCTGTGAGAAAGACGTACATGTTTCCTGGCTGGCATGCGCAATCCTGCAGTGTCGTTACCAATGTTTTACTTAAAGCTCCAGTTCCTGGGGGCCACTGAGTCTTGTCGGTACATGAGTCCTCTTCCTACCTGTGGAGGAAAACAAAAGCCTCCAGAACTCAAATAATGTGATGTTGTGGCAGAGAGGGGAAGGGCAAAAGTGGAGAAAGAAACTTCTCACGGTTGGGTGCTGGCGTCTGGTGACCCTGAGGTTTATGCAGTGGGTGGGAAGGGGCAGGCCCCAGTGACACAGAGCACAGCAAGAGCCCCACTTTCCCCCCAACCTGGCTTTGCTGCAGCCCCAAAGCAAAGCCCCGGGCTCCCTGCTGCTTCAGGGATTAATAAAGTAAATGATTTATAAGCTCAATATGGAGAGGAGAGGCCAGCGCTTATATTAAGGCTACAAAGGAAAATTTAGATGCTGCTGAGGCAAGGCATGGAGCCTCCCAGCACCTCCAGCAGGGGCACAGGCAGCCTGCTCAGGCTGTAGGTGGGGAGGGGGCAGCTAATTTTCTCCTTAATTATCTAATTAGGTGCCACTTGCAAGAATGAACCTCCTATAAATAAGGGGGTGCTGGGGGCCAGCTGGGAGTTGCAATCTCTAAAAATGCAGGACTTTGCTGTGGTGGTTGAGAAGGGGTTTGGGGTTCATGTGGTGTGAGTTGGTAGCATCAGCTGGTGTGTGGGGGGGGTCTCTGGGAAGCTCTTCAAGAGATGTTTTGCCCCTGCCATGGATGATGCAGGGCAGCACTACTGCCTGTCCCCCCCTGCCCCAAGAAAGGGCTGGAGGGAGTTGTGCTGCCTGAGCAGTGAGACCGCAAAAGGAGGGTCTCGATTGCTTAAATAAATTGCTGCCAACTAAATACTGCTGGCCATAAATTAAGGTGTGGGCACAATCTGGGTTGTGCCAGGGAGGGGGTTGGTTGTTTGTTTTTTTTTTTAATGCTGCGGTGCAGAGCAATGAAACCCTACAGCTTTGGGGTTGGTCCTGCCAGCCATGGGCTTTTCCCTCTGGAGAATCCTCCCTGCTGTCCCTGGGGCACGGTGAGTCTGGCAGCTTGGAGGCTGGAAGCAGCCCCTTTGGACTTTGTGCAGGGCCCCGTGTCCCCCTGAGCCGTGGGTTGTGGCTGGGGCGGAGGGGGGGAAGAGGGAGCGAGGGGGAGCTGCTGGGATGGGAAAGCCTTTGCATCTCCCCCCAAGGGTTTTGGGGCTGTGGTGGGGATGCCGTTGCAGGGGGGTGCCAGGTAGGCCAAATAGCATCCTGGGGTGGGGGGAACTGAGCAGCCTGGGGATGCCCTTCGCCCGAGCCACTCTCGCTCGGGCATGTGCTGAGAGCTCCAGGTCCCCGCGGGTTTGGAAATAACGTGCGTGCTGGTGCCCTGCTTGGGCGGGGGGGCGGTGCGTGTGTCTCAGCATCCCCCCAGATTTCGGCGGGGAGGGCTCGTGTTGGGTTTTAACCCCCAAACGGGGCTGGGCTCGGGCTGCTCGCTTCCGCCGTACTTTAAAAATGTTCCCCCCCGGCTCCGTCCGCCCACCCTCCCTCTCTGCCGTCCGGCGTGGGGAGGAAGCGGGTTGCCGGGAGCGGCGGGGCCGGGCCGGGTCTGGGCTCCCCGGCGCGTTCCCCCGGCGGCCGGGAGGTGGCAATGCTCCCTCGGCGACAGCGACAGGGCAGGCAAAGCCCGAAGCCCGGCCCGTCCGGGCGGTTCCCGCGGGTTTTCCCGCGGTTTTTCCCGCGGGAAGGGTGCCGGTGCCGGCGCCGGCGCGGCGAGTATCCCAGGGGTCATCTGGGATGCTCTCCCCGTCCCTGCCTGGTCCCCGGGCGTCGCTGGTTTGGGACTTGCCCCTCCACCCCCTGACAGTTTTGAGGCTTGTTCTCTGGCGGTGCTTCCATCGGGAGCTGGCAGGGATCATTAAAAGGAATAAAACCCCTTCCCACCAAGCGGCTCCATCCCAGATCCCCACCGGCGCAGGAGGATGGAGAGCTTCTTGCAGCCCGCATCCCACTTCTGGGTAGAGACTCCGATTTCTGGGAGTGAGAGACCGGGGAATCGTGTCTCCCCTCATTGTGCCTGCCTGAGGCCGGAGCCCTGTGCCAGCCCCAGCCCCCCGCCACCCCGAGGGACAGTCCCAGCCACCCCGAGGGACAGCTTTCTGACTTACAGGCTCTCATCTTTTTTGGGTCTGCACTTTTTTCTCTTCCCCGGCCTTAAAAAAAATACAGATTTATTCTTTGTTATTGTGATATGTTAAAAAATAAAATTAAACCCCCCTGCAAATGGGGAGAGCGGGCAGCACCCTGCTGTAGTATCTCTCGGTTTGGTTTGTGCTTTTCCTGCATGGTTTTAAGTCCATGGAAGTGGTCGCACTCCACTCCCACAAGCAGCATGAGATGGCTGTCCTGGGGCCTCAGGGACAGGCCTCATCATGCCCAGGACCCTGCTTCACCCACCCCCATGGTAGGACTTAAGGCTACCATCGCCTGCACCCCTGGCCCCTGACCCACCACCAGTGATGCTCTCCACCGAGGCACTGGAGCGCCACAAAGGTGGCTTTATGCGGAGATTCACTGCTCTGAGAGGTGCCCCAGGGACTGGTGTTACTCTTATACTGGCTGGTTTTCTCTTTCCACTTCTCTCCCCACCCTTAGGGGACCCGTCTCTCGTGGCTCCAGCTCCTCTCCAAGAAAAAACTGTGCTTCCACCTGTGAGCAGCCAGAGAGCAGAGGAGAGCTGCTGTTGGTTCTACTTGGAACAGAAAGCCTGGGGAGGACGTTCCCGAGTAAATCCCACCCAGGACAACACTGTAGGAAACTGTGGGAGATGCACTTCTTGGGCCCTGCCAGCTCATCCTGCTGCCAGCACTGGTCCGCTGCCTGCTCGGGGCCGGTGATCCCCGTTTGCTGGGACTTTGTGCCTCCTGGCCCTTTTTTGATGCGTATAAGTAATAGTAATGTCAGTCCTGCAAGCTCTGGGGTCAGCTCCTTCCCCATTGCCCAACACGAGTGTGTTCAAACACGCTTTCCCTAATGTAAAAATCTTAAACTTGAAAATACCTGGACAAAGGAGCATGAAATAGGGACACAAAATGATTTACTAGAGCTGCTGACTAGAGCCAGAAAACAAAACCCAAGTACTTTGATTTCTAACCACTGCCCTCCCTGTCAGGAGGTGCTTTTGCTCCAAGATGTTTTATATGTTGCTTTCCATGACAGGAATCTGGGGACTTCTCCTGCAGGGACACAGACGCACAGAGCTAGTTCTCTTGCAAAAGCGGGGTTTGGGTTGGATGAGGGACTGTGAGAAGAAAAGGCAACACAAGTCTGTAGCAGCAAGGCAGAGAGATGCTACAGACGTGGTTCCCCTTTGTAAAGGTTCTGAGGCTAAAAAAAACATTTCCCACTGCAGCGCTGTCAGTGCAGTATCGTTTGTAAGTGCTAAATTCACACGTCATTTCTTTTCATGCCCCCAAAAAAGCAAGGGGAGAAGACAGTACCCCGGGGAAGGGCTGCACAGGCTGCTAACACCACGCGAAGGCAGGCAGCCCCTCACGATGGTTTGCCATAGCTTCAGGTACAGCAGCTGCCCGTGTGCTCTGCTGGAAACCCACACTGGAAAAATCCCTCCCGTGGCTGTGAGCGGGATGCAGGGATGCCTGCTTTTACTCGGTGACATCCACGAGAGTTACATCAACGCGGTTGGAGAGGGGCACGGCGCTGCCCGCCTGCTGTGGCCGAGGCTTGGCTCATCCATCACAAGCTAGGCATGGGGCTGGTGCAAAATCCCCTAAATCCCCCAAATCCCCACCAGTGCCTGCCTCTCCGCAGGAGGCTTGTCCCTTCGGCCACGCTCCCATGCTCACGGCTCAGCTGGATTTACCCCCCGCCTTCTCCCAGCAGCAAGGTTCCCCAGTACCAAGTACCAGCCCTACTGTAATCAAACACACGGGAATGCTCGCCTTCCCTTTAAAAGGCATCTGTTGGGTCATTAGAAACAGCCTTTTTCTAAAATTAGACCTCCAGGAAATTGGTTTCCTAGAACAGACCTTTTGCATTTGGGGAAGAAGCAGAAGAGGCCCTTCAGAACAGAAGAGTCTTAGAAGAAGAAACAGAAGAGCCTTAGCCTTTAATTCCACTTTCTCCGGAGCTGGAGCGGCTCGTCGGGGTTGGAGGCATCAGCCCCTGGCAGCTTCCCACCTGCATCCCAGGATGGCTCCAGGCTCTTGGTGGGCGGCACGGCCCCGCACAACATCTCCAGGCACAGGCAGGAGCAGCGTCATACCTGGCATGCCCGTGAGCAAGCTGCCACCATGCTGGGCCCCGCTGGGCCCAAATTTCAGGCTGCTCAGGTCACTTCTGACATTAAACATCTTCTATGGCGCTCAGAGCCATGTAGGCACCTTGGAGGGGCATCCGGCAGAGCCAGGCTGGCCGCATCCCTCCTGGGATATAAACACCTGGTAGTTTAAAGTGTTAATGTTTGGAATCATGTCTGGCAGCGAAGGAGAGTCAGCCCGTGTTGGTTTTTATGTGTGTTTCATGCACATGAAGGCAAACTCAGAAGTTGCTGCAGGCGGGCAGCAAACCTCCCCCCGATGGCAGCTGCTCGGTGTCAGCCAGTGATTGCCACCACCCAGGGCTACTGGTGGGAGCCAGAGCTCCCCATGCCGAGGGCTGGTGAAGAAATCCCTGCTACCACCAGCACTGCCCGCAGGTTCCTGCTGCGGGGCATAGCATTCCATCTTTTCCCGGAGGGCTCAGCCTGGGGCCGGTTTGTCCCCCCACTTTGCCCACCTGGGCATGCCGGACGGAACGAGAAATGGGAGCAGGCTGAAACAGCGTGGCAGCCCAAGCCTCAATCCAAAGGTCCTTAGGGAGGTGGGGTGTGATGCCATTTTTTAGCGCATGGATGCTCCGGCTGCCACATATTCGCTTCCTCTGGGGACACAGTTAATGTGCCCTAGACGCAGGCATGCACCCCCGCTAGCCTTGCAGCTCACACCCTCTTCCACAGGGCTGCGATTTTCCTTTGCGAACAAGCTCCGAAGTAGCCTGTAATCGTAATATTAGCTTCTCATTAGCTACATTCATATCTGAATGTATATTTGGACTGCACTATTTGAAGATTTTGAGATAGTACATGTATACCTTGCAATAACCCTCCTTTGCATGGATATTATTTTTTTTTTAAATGGTTGCTCAGGCTAGTTTGAACAGAATATGATTGAAATTATGTTTTTCTAAATATGTGTCTCTAAATGATACGATATCCAGGCAGTGTATTTCCCTGTCTCTCCATTGCCACCAGTGAGAGCCGCCTGCAGCCAGACCCTGACTGCCCACCAGGGTGAGCTGCAAGCTGGGACTGACCCCATCCCTCCTGCCCAAGCTGCTCTTGCCCCCATGGGTGTAACTGCAGCCTGAAATCTCCCAGCTGGCCTCATGCAAAGCACACCTGGGCCCACTGATGGCTCTGGATCACGCATAAAGTCTCAGCTACTCCTCATTGGTGTGGTGGTGGTGTTGGTGTCATGGGCTGCAGCCCTGTGTGGTTCCCTGTGAGTGCTGCTGGATGTGTCCTGGTGGTGTGTGTCAGCCCCAAAGAGGTAAGCTTGGTTGTCGGGGGGAGTGAGGGGGCTGGGCTGTGTTTCTGCTGGGGGTGGAGGTGGAAAAAGCCTAGCTTGGGCGTCCTGCAAGTGCAAAGGTTGTGTAATTTCTCCTGCTGTGTGGTGGTTGCTGGAGAGGGAGTTTCCTTGGTACCTCGTTGTTGTGTTGCACTGGGGTGGGCGCATGGAGGACCTACAGCGGGAGCTGTAACTGTGCTGTGAGGGCACCTGGGCTCTTGAGGGGTGAGCCAGTTTGCACCTGAAATCAGGCTGAGATGTGCTTGGTGGCCATGTGCTGCCCCTGGGGCTTCGTGGTGTGGAGGAGGTGGGTGGCCAGCCAGGAGATTGACCCAGGGATGTGGTGTGGGGCTTGGAGTCGGGTGGCTGTGGGCTTTGGCTCTGTTCTGGCTTCTGCCCACCCATAGGATGCTGGAGAAGGGCAGAGCAGGACTGTGTTGGGCATTTACAGCTCTACAGGGGCTCAAGGTTGGCTGGCTGCTGTCTCCTGGCAAGGGCCAGCATACTGTGGGGTAAGCACCCCAGGAACCTGCTGGTCACCCCATTGCCCAGGTTTCTGGGTGGTGGTGGTGGTGCTGGCTGGCTTCAAGGCTGCTCACAGCACGGGGAGCTGCTGCCCATTTGAGGAGCCAGCAGAACCTGCAGGCTGTGCTCATCAGCTCTTACCTGTCTTTGAACCCCCTGAAAAACTCCCAGATTTCTGCCTGCTGATGCCTCCCTGGGCATCCCACCCTGGGACGTGGGGGTCAACAGCCTGCGGGGCTGAAAAGCTGCTGGCATGTTTGTTCCTCCAGGTGAGGGAAAGACCTGTTCTCATGATGGTGCTTGGATGAGGATAAGGCATAAAGGCTTTCCCGTTGGCTTCACTAAGCTTCTCCCGTTTCCCCTTCCGTTCTGAAATGGTTGCATTAGCAGGGCTTTAAAGAAATCTCTTCAAGATAATTATCCCAGATGTCTCTAGTGGATTTGCCAAGTGATGATGTGTCTACATGGGTGTATTAATAGTATCATAATATTATAGATCAGTTTTCATCCCAAAGCACTTCACATGCTGAGGGGCGAAGCCTAAATAGAAAGATGTGGCAAGTGAAATGGAGCTTTCTGCCTCACCTACTAGATCCCTCAAAGCCATGGGGGTGTGAGAAGACCCCCTTCTCACTGGTCTGTCATCAAATCTGAATTTGGCCCCCTGAGTCCTGTTGAAGCTCCCCAGGCTGGACCCGCTGACCCATGGGCCCTGCCCTGTGGCTGGGCAGGGCTGTTCTGCGCTGGTCCCTGCTGGGCTCCCTGCCTCTGGCATTCCCGCTGCAGCTGATGGCCTGGCCCAGCTGCAAACAGCTGTCTGCAGCCTTCCCCCTTCCCTGATCTTCTCGTCAAAGACAAGTTGCTTGGGACCCACCCATGCAAGTGCCACCGCTTGTGAGGAAGTGGGATCTGTGCTGTCTCCTTCCTGATGGCTGCATCCCCCAGCCTTGCTGGGTGGGTGCCCTCTCCCAATTCTCTGGGGCCACGCTTGGCTTTGGTGTCTCACCACTCCTCCTGCGTGAGCCCATGCGAACAGGAGGAACGTTGTGCTGTGCAGGCAATTCGGAGAGAGGGATAAGCACAATTTAATATCTCAAGCTCTGTCTCCAAACATTTGCCCTTGCATTTGGGGCTGTGGAAGGCGAATATCACGGGCACGGTTGCATTTCCTCCCAGACACCTTTCACCTCCTCCGCTGGCCCCCTCTCCTCCATGCTGCCTGGCTCCCTCTCCATCCCTGCTCTGGTGGGCAGCAGATGCCGCCGAGCCCTGTGCCATGCTGCCACTTTCCCAGTAGGGAGAGGGGAAAGTCAAAGCGCTGCAGTGGGGATGAAAGGTCGGTCGTGGGCTGCATGGCGTGTGAGGGGCTACACAGTCCCACTATCGCACAGGGAAACGCGCTTAAGGTTTGCTCCCTGCATCCCGCCATCACCTGAGGCAGTGCTGCAGACCTCCAAGGTTTTGGGGGTTTGATGGAGCAATTGGCCAGCCCTTTCCCAGCAGGGCTGTGGGCACCCTGGGGACACTGAAACCCATCCTCTGTGAGCACTTCTGGGGCTAGAAATGGGGTGATGGCTGCAGCCTTTGCTTTCCTGGGATGGGCAGCCTGGGGTCTCTTGCATAGAGGACAGTTGGTGTCGGACAAGCTGCTTGTGTAAACCTGTGTTTGCAAGGAGTGCCCTACAGAAGTGAGGGATCCAAGCAGGGCCAGGTGAGGCTTTACAGCCTGGAAACTACCTGTGTGCCAATGCTTGGGGTTAAAACTACTAGGCTGTGGGCATTCATATGAATGAGCAATTGCTTAGAAGCTTTAGATCCTTGTCTCAAAAATGACCAAGGGAAGCACTGGCAAGTCCATCTGGGATCTCCCATGTGCTTCCCCACCCTGCGGTGGCGGCTTTGGGAAGGGAGCAGAGCAGTGGCACTTTGGGGTGCTGCATGTCGCAGGAGGAGCAGCGAGCATGAAGTATGGATCGTCAATATCCTAGAATGTGTTGGGCTGGAAGGGACCTTTAAAGGCCATCTAGTCCAACCCCCCTGCAGTAAGCAGGGACATCTTTAACTAGATCAGGTTGCTCAGAGCCTCATCCAGCCTGGCCTTGAATGTCTCCAGGGATGGGGCCTCCACCACCTCTCTGGGCAACCTGTGCCAGTGTCTCACCACCCTCAGTGTAAAGAACTTCTTCCTAAAGATGTGCAGATGTGTTTTGACAGGCTGTCGGCCCTTGCAGCACAGCTGCCTTTCATGGGAAAGCTCCCCTGGGATGGCTCTGCCACCTGCCAAGGTCTGCTCCGCTCAGGCGTGCGTGGCCAAGTCCCCGGCAGCACGAGGGCTGCTGTCACACGGGCAGCAGGGATAATGTGTCTGGAGTCAATTTAAAATGTTAAAACTGTAAAGAAAACCCAGGCGAGAAGGATTGCTGGTAGGTGTGTGCGCAGGGGAACGGCAGGGTAGCTTTTCCCCCACTCCCTTGTCTCCATTCCAGAGGTGCAGGTAAGGCTCCTCACCAGCCCTCTGCTCCCCTGTAAGGCTCTGGGTTCTTAATTCCTTAAGAAAGCCGTGCCCTGGCCCCTGCCTCCTCTCCTCAGGTGATGTGGGTGCAAGCTGGTGTCTGCTGGATGCTCTCCACCACCCATTTTGCTCCAGGGCTGATGGGGTTTCTCCAGGCTATGTAAAGAGACTCTGCATTTCGTTCCAGCTGTCCAGCAATAGAATATATTTAACTTTAAAAAAAAAATAAAATAATAATAATCCACAGTATCAAAACACAGCAAGTCACAATCCAATACTCAGTGATATAAATAGGCATACAAATGGTCCTCTGTAACCCCTCAGTTTGGGCTCTGGCATGAAAATGAAATGTGAGCTCACCATCGAGGTGCAAATGGCACAGGTGGGCACGCACCCCTTCCCTCCTTCCTAGGGCGGAAAAACCCGATACGCCCAACCGTGGCCAAAACCAAGGAAAACATGGACTCGAGCTGGCGACAGACAACTTACCCCTCTGCCAGCCTGTGGAGCAGCGCCTGTGTGTGGAAAGGGGGTGTGTGGGTCAGGGTGGGATTGTTTGCTGGGTATTTGGGAAGTGCTGCCGTCACCTCCAGGCAGTGCTGGGGGAGGTGAGACCGTTTTGATCCCAAGCCCAAACATGCTGTTCCCTTTGACCTGCCTGCTGGAAGCATCCTTAAAGCTGGAAGAGGGATTGAGCTGTTCTTGCCTTGTCGGTCCTAGAGTCTACATGGAGCTTTTGTGTCCCACTGCACCTTTTCAGTGGGGGGGATGGAGTGTGGGGGGGTGTCGCTTCCCTCTGGCTGGTGGGTGGGTGCAAGAGAAGCAGTACTGAATTTTAGCCTGGCTCTAGTTATGCGCACGGATGACAAGAGGAGGAATGATGGCCTGTGGGTGGTATGGGCATCTGGGGGGGTTCACTGTAACTAACCCTGGTTCAGCCGGTGCCACTGTCGCTTGGGGTTCTACAGCATACTGGTCCCGGGGGTGGGGGGGGATGGAAATGCTGAGTGCCAGTTTGGAAAATAAATTGCAGTGCTGCCTGAAAGTGCATTATGCGTGTGAGCATGAAGGGAAGTCAGCTAGAAAATACAGGGGTGTGTTATCACGCCGCGGTTTGCAAGCGCGTGGGAAAAGCCATTGCTTCTGACTGGGAGGAATATCGGCTGTAGGCAAGCGTATAAGCTTTTCTTGTATCTAGGCTTTAAATGTCAATGAACTCTTGGTGGTGTCTTGTGAAGACTGCAGTTTGGGTTGAACAGTAATAAAATACACTCTGTCTGGAGTGTATGCATGTACGAGAACTGCAAGGTCATCCCAAAACATGCAGGAGGTGAGGCAAGGGCAGAATAAAACAGCCCCCTGGAGAATCACGAGACTGTGACTCTTCAGTTTCCTCTCCACGGAGCTCGGCACAATAACCCCTGTGTCACGGCGAGACCACGACAAAGGGGCAATTTCCAGCAGAACTGAAAGATCTTTAATAAAATGCGTGACAGTCGATGCACACGGGGAGGAACATGCGGCTTTGTCTTAGGAAGCGCGGGACGGGGCACAGATGGAGGCACCTCACGTGTCTAACACTCCCCACGGTACAGCTGCGTGCCGGAGCCCTTCCCGGCACAGAGCCCCGGCTGACGTTGCCGAGCACGTGTGCCACGGCTCAGAGTGATGCCAAACCCCCTGCAGCAAGCACGGGCAAAGGGCCGGGAGGGGGGTGGTGGGGGGGGGCATCTGCCATAGCACCTTTTCCACGGTAAGTATGGATTTGGCAACACCAACAAACTTAGGAAGAAACGTTAGCATGCTCTGCACTGAAATGACTGGGCTGACCCAGAATGAAACTGGTTTATGACTGGCCACAAATTTCAAAAAGACATTTGGTTTGATTCCTACCTGGAATTGCCTTCCACCAAGTAGTAAATCAGCTGTTCAGCCCGGCTGGGTTCAAGTACCAAGGAACTATTTCCTTAAAGCCCTTTTTTTTTTTTTTTTTTTTTTTTTTTTTTTTGAGAAACCTGGTTTTCACAATCGGGAAGGAGCAGCAGAAAATACCGCGTCATTGGCAGATGGGGGTGAAGCAACTGCATTTATTCTTCATTACCTGCTATCACTCTTCAGCTGTAAAATTTGCACCTAAAACACCTATATTGGTAAAGCGGAAGATGGTATCGGGACAGCCTGGTGCCATGCTCCTTCGACCAGATCAAGCGTTCGCTGGCTGCCACCTCTGCGTGGCGAGGAGGCAGGGGTCGGTTGGCAGCGGCGGTGCGGTACGGCACGGCAGGCACTAGCCGGGGGCGAGTTATCCATCCCCCGTGTTGGTGGGTGTCCTGGAGTGGGTGGTCCCCCTCTGCGGCGCTCCGGAAACAGGCGTAAAAGCGCTGGGTGATTAATTTGGCCCTAAAGAGAAAGACAAGCATCAGTGACGGGGTGAAAGCGCCAAAGCAGCAGTCGTACCCGTGTCTTTGCTGTGTGGTGTGAACTGTGGGCGCCATGCACATATCTCTAGAATGTGGGCTCCCCGGGAGCCCCTTGAGGGGACAGGCTCTGCCTGGTCTGTCCCTGGCACAAAGCTCTGCTCTCTGGTGAGAGGAGGTAAAACAAGTCGGTGGCGGGGGACGGGGTTTTATATTAAAGATGCGACTGAGCAGACTCCCCTTGGGACCAGTTAGACTTGAAATCCCATCTGGCTTCCCCAGCTCTGCCCTGCAGGGCTCAGCCTCCGAGCTCACTGCAGCCCATATCTCCTCGCTACCTGCCACGGGGAGACCTGAAACCAGGCTCAGGGGCTCACCATTGCTCGAGAGCATGCTGCTGTTCGTGCCTGGGCTGGGGGGAGCTCGGGGGTGCTGGTTTTAATCGGGACTATTGGAAAAAACAGAGGTTTTTATCATCATTGTTACTGCAGCGGGTCGGCTTTGGGGGAAAATGCGACCTGGTGTTTGCTCCCTGGTAGCAAGGCCAATCCATGGAGCTGCTCCCGTCGTAAAGCAGAGAGTGGGAATCCGTCTATTGCTAATTAAAATCAATTAAACAAATCCCCACAACAGGCAGAAATAAGGCCTTTTGTCCTGGGTCTCCACTGGGCAGATTTCAGAGCCTCTGGAGTGGTGCATTGACTGTTTTCTTGGTTTCCCCAATGTCATAGAAAGGTCAAAAATAAGAAAAATTTTTATAGAACAAAACCTGAAGTCCTGCATCTCCCTTGTGCAGTGCTGTTGGTGCCAAACTCCCTCATGCAATAAATGCAGCCAGCACACAGATGTAAGTGAAGCGATGCTCTCTGGAGACCTGTGGCAGTCCCAGGGAGGGCAGCATTTCCATATAAGCTCTTCCCCAGCTAACCCAATTCTCCCATCCTCACTAGAGCCTGCAGACAGACAGCACCAAGTGTGGCCAGAAAAGCCAGCAAAACCCTGTCCGTAAGCTACTAAAGGAGCTATTCCTGCCACCTTTTATTCCTGGGGGAGCTTTGGTATGGATGCTGGGTCTCTGCCCTGTCAGAGCAGCTCCCAGCTGAGATGAGGCATCTGCTGCCGGTCTGACATCTGATGCCACAGGAGACACCGCTTTGGGCAGTTTAATGCCCAGTGAAAATGTCAGACTGTTTAACCCTTGACAGACTGAGACCTGTCGCACTACTTGACCACTAAATGTTTGATTCCATCTTCTAAAAGTGAAGCCATTTTCACAGGCACCAGAACAAGCTGTTCTTAAGCCACACTTAGATCCTCCTGTTTCAGAGTTTCTGCACCCAAAGGCTCAGTTTGGTTTCTTTTCAACACCTCCACCAGCAGACCTTAGCTTGTCTGCAGAGGCTCCTGCACATCCATCCCAAGACTGCAGCAGGACTAACTCGATGCTCAGGCAGCATCTGGAGTTTGCACTCCTGTTTGGGCAATTGCAAGAGGTAACCATTACTCTTGGTCATCATGCTCATTACAGCTGAGCTGACAAGTTGTTTGCGTGGCTTAATGACTAGTTATAAACCTCTAAAATAGAGTTCCCACCAATCTCAGCAGCACCTTGCGTAGTGTTTTCCAGATGTGCCACTGATTCCCTGTTTGCTCCTGGTTAGGATCCCATTTACCCCTTATTTTTCCAGGTGGGAAATGAAGGTGTAGAGCTTCTCTGTCTCTCAGTAAGTGCCGAAGCTCAGTTCTGTAACATCCATACAGTCCCGCAAGCCACAGATCTGCAGATGCTACAGCACAGGGCCCTGAGCACCCACCCTCTTAACCCATCCTTTTGGTAGAAATGGTCAGAGAGTTGAAATTGTTGAGCATCATGAGCAGAAACCATTTTGGTAATTGCTGTGGCAACGGTAATCTTGAGGAGCTCATCCCTTGGCTTTAATGCAGATGTCATGCGTCTCTTGGGTTTCATCTTTCCACCACTGACCTACTAGGAGTTGACTTTTTTCAAAGCGCTGCTGCCTTGCAAGCCTCTCCTTGGCAAAGCAAGGAAACCACTTCTTGCTGTGGTGCAGCATGATGGCAGGATAACTGCACTGCTTTTCCTCTTGAGCACTTCCAGCCCCAGGTTAACAAGAAGCACTGACCGGTGCTTGTCTTCCAAAGAAACCCGCTTTGCTGCTGCCTGTGTTGTGTGGCTTGCATCTCTCTAAAAGGTGGTATTTTTTTTTATCTATCTTCCTCTAAAATTACAAATAAGCAGCTTTCCTGTCTGCGCTGTGTTATGGATCTTTGCTTTTCGTGGAGCAGCCTAAAAAGCTGAGCTCAGCACCCCCATTTGGATACAGGGTAGTTGCTAAATAGCTGTTTCTGGCTGGCCAGCACAGTAGTATGAGCCACTGTTTAGGGTGTGAGGCAAAATGCAGCCTGAGTTATTCCTGTGGTTCTGCCATGGGTTTGCGTTGGAGTTGGGTAATTTAACCTTACTGCGTGCTGCTGTTTCTCAGGGGTAGCAATGAGGCGGATCATCTACAGATGCGGGAAGGTACTATTAAAATTTGGCCAGGACCTGTGAAATATTGCTTTAAACTTAATCTGAAGGGTCTTCCACACATCCATTTCATGTTGATTTGCTTCCTCTCCTCCCGCTAACCATGTGCCAAAGAGCTAGTTTCAACGTGTCTCCTATAGACTACAGGCACTGTAGGACGTGTGCCCAGTGGGGCTTGTGCAGTTTTGCAGGTTTAGCTGAGCCTGTTGGCTCGGGCACACCACGCTCAAACACCAGGTAGTATCTGCACCCGCACAGAGGCAACGTCTGCAAAACACACTGCCCTAGCTGAAGTCTGGCTTGATAAATATGTGAGGACTTGTTTGTGTTACAAATTTGCATCACTGTTATACGGGTTTCATTCGCTCTCCTGATGGAGGCTGCTGAGATGAGGGGAAATGCTCGAGCCAGCAGGCTCCTGTCTCACAGCGAAGGCTGGTGCTCCCACAGCTCCCAACTCTGCCCTTTTCTCCTGTTCAGGCAGCCCAAAGCTCTTTATAGTGCACAGTCGTCAAAGAGCGGGGTGAAGGAAGTTTGTCATCAGCTCCAATGCCTGTGCTGGATGAACTTGCGTGCTTTGGACAGGTCCTGTCCCACCAGAAGTTAGCTGGGACTATGGATTATGCTTTATCATTAGTCCTGGAGGAGGACTTCATGAGCTGGGAGAGCAGAGAGGCATTGGTGCTTTCCACCTGCTTTCCACAGGCTGTGGGCTCAGAGCAAAGTGTGGGTGTTGGGCAGGTAGGAAACTTTCCAGGAGGAAAGGTCCTGCACTAAAGCCAGCAGGTCTCCATCCGCCAGGAGAGTACGTGGGGCTATGGGGAGGCTAAACCATGTTTCCCGCTGGTGTAAAAGCTAAAGGAGCTTCCTACCACAATACCTCCCTGGGGGCATCACTGTCAGGGACCCTGCATAGTGCAGGGCTCTCCTCCACCCCCGGCCAGCGGCTGTCCTGCTCAGCATACCCTTGGGATGTCTCTGTGGGTTAAAACACACAGCACGCAGCTGGGTGGTTTCGAAGCCAGGCAGGTATTTCTGCACTCTCTGTCTGCAGCTGGTCAGGCAAGGAGACATGTGTGCTCAGGGGCACTTGCTGCTGTTTTACTTCTCAGTTCTCTTTGCAACAAGAGTTACATTAACTGACAGGATCTGCCCTGCATGGAAAACAAAAACATGCCTTAAAAGCAGACCATCGTGCTAGGAGAGGCTGGGAGCTTGCAGGGCAGCCGGGTTTGCTGCCGTCCCCTCGCCCACCAGCTGCCCCCCTGCAGGAGCGATGGGCTGGAAGCAGGTCTCGGCTCTGTCCCGCTCTGGTGGCTCCTGGTTTTGGCAGCGGGTTTGTGTGAAGCTCCTCTTGCTGGGAGGACCCTCCCCAGGTGAGAGCAGCCAGCCCAGTTTTGTCCCTTTTCATCAGTGTTCCTCCTGCCACCTTTTTGGAGTGGAAAAGCAGCCAGGTGCTGCCACCGGCTCCCCCCAGGGCTGAGCTCCCCTTGTCCTGCCAAAACACCAGCCAGGATCAGAGGGGTCACTCCACCTGGATGCCCAATTTAGCTCTGCGCATCGTGCATTCAAACCACAAAAACACAGCCCTACCCCACCTGGCCACGGGCCTTCCAGCCATGACTGCTACCAAGCACCAGGGTCGGGATCCTCAAGCTTTGGGCACTTACCCTGGAGGAGCGGAGCGGGGACACTGCTTCAGCCAGGAGTACATGCCGCGCTGTAAGGGGATCCGTTTCCAAAGCACGGAGACACTGCCAGCAAGGACTTTTCAGGAGGAGGGAAGGAAAAGTGTCTCTTTTCTTTTTTTTTTTTTTGCTCCTCTGGTATTGTTTTACACTAGAAGTTTTTGACAGCATGTGGGCTGTGCCCACCACCCTAGAGGCAAGGTGCTGCGGGGCACCGGTCCCTTGCTAGATAAAGCATCCCCAGGGGCCGGTGGGAGGTCTGGTCTTCACATAGTGCCAGCGGATGGAAGCAGGGGACGGCCCCGGTCAGTTCAGCAGTACAATACAATTTACAGCAAGCGCGTTTCTCAAGACATCTGCAAGGACAGAGCTTCATTGAGCATCATATGTACACAGACAGCAGAGGAGGCTGGGCTGAGCTCTCCACTACCGCAAAGCAGTCAAGGATGGATTCTCAGGGAGGGAAAAAAGTACCACTGGTTTGCTTTTACATACTGTACATATATCTATTGATAGCTCCTTGGCAGTTGATGTTCACAGCCGGTTTCCTTTAACGGTGAGCATAAAAAGGAGGCAAAACGTCTTCGGCTACTTCCCCCTGGGAGGAGAGAGAAAGCAGCATCTCCCGCTCCCCCGGCTCAGGTGCCACCTTCGCCAGGGATGTCTCCTTCTCCTGGCACCTTCCTCCTCCTCATCGGCCGCCCACCGTGTGCTGGCCAGGGCCAGTCCTAACCCATGCTGTGCTTGCCCCATCTCCGCTGCTCAGTGGGATCAGTGCAAGTCTCCGTCGGCTGCTCTGCACCTCCGCTCCGCTGGACGGGCAGATGAACCGGGTTCAAACGTAACGAAACAAAAGAAAGGGAAGAAGAGAGACAAAGGGTAATGAAAAGGTCCGTGGCCCACAGCTGCCAAAGGAAATCTCTCGCCGTGTTTCTCTGACCATACTTGTCCCAGCCACTACAGCTGCTGTGGGATCCCCTGTTCCTTGTAGCCTGTGAGGAGGGAGGGGAAGGGAACATGATTAGTGTTGATTCCTAACGAGGACCCTCCATGAGGCTCAAGTGAGCCACGAGCCTGGTCTACCAGGAGCAGCAAACTACGTGGGAAAACAGGGGGGCTGCCACGTCCTCCCCCTTGCCACCAGGCTGTCCCAAGGCAGGCTCAGCCTGGCAAGCTGCTTTTCCTTGTTCTAGCCAACACCTGCCCCGGGCAACCAAGGGGTGCAACCGCTTTCCTGGGCGTGGCAACGCGGCTGCTGGTGGCCAGCCCTGCTGCTGTGGTGGCTGCCTGCCACCGGCCCCAGCATGGGCAGAGGCACAGCTGCTCCAACAGGCTATAAAGGCGCAGTAGGTACCTGCGGCCACCAATGCCAGTACAGCCCAATAAGCTAAAACCTTTACGGAGTGTGATTTTTTTCTGCAGTGTAGGGGAAACTTATGCCCTTAGAAACTGCTCCAGAGACACTGCTGCTGGCAAACGCTGAGCTGGCAGCTTGTTGGCTGTGCGTCTGACGCACTCGCATCTCCACTTGTGATCTACGTCTGAACCTCATCCTTCCAGCGGACTGCCAGGTAGGAGGAGGCTGGTTTCCTCTATCTACCTTTTAGTTCCTGTCCTGGCTTTCGCTAACAGAGCTCTCCAGCAGTAACCAATTTGCACTGTGGTTTGCAGAGGTGAACAAACATCTCTTGGAGGAGAAAGGGGACGCCTTTGATCATGGGCTGAATTGTCGGAGTTCAAACACAGACCTTAGGATGCCTCCATGGGCCCCTTTCCCTAATGATATTCTCACTGCTTTGTTACATGCTTGCTTTGCTCCAGCCCAGCAGAATTACGGGTGCTTTTGTTCAGGGCACAGCGGCCCATCTGGCAGGGCTGGGAAAAATGGAGCTTTCCAGCAGCAAAACCAATTGCACTGGGAAACTGCCCGGATCCCTCCTCCTCCACCCCCTCTACTCTTCCCCCTGGCTGTGGGGTCTAATGCACCTCCTGACCAAGGCAGCAAAGCCCTCGAGGGGGGGGGCTCTGTGTTGGCTCATGCTTGGCCCCAGCGGACACGGGGGGCCCTATTGTGTTGCAGCCACACGGATGCTGCGAGGGATAAAGCAGCCTGTCCCGCTGCTCGTCGCAGCTCCTCGAGGGGCTGGGGCCCCACTTTATTTGCCATCCTGCACGTAGTGGTTGAGGGGAGGCTGCAAATCCCATAGGGAAGGGCTCCGTCCCCTGGCGGGCTGTGGCAGGGAAGGGCAATAGGAGAGCAGCCGCAGCTCTTCTGCTGACATGGGATAACAAGAAAAATACCGTGGTTTTTCGGTTTTGTTTTTTTTTTTTAACACTTTGCTAGGTGGTTGCAATGACTGCACCAGAAGCTTTACCTGCTTCCTTTTTAAGAGAAGCTGGGATTGCTACTACGATAGTATCAGTGCAAAAGATCTCCTTTTTAAAGAAGTAACCAAAACCAAACTGTCCTTACCTGCACTGCCTGCAATAGTGAAGATCTTTCAACTAGAAACCTTTTAAAAATCTGGGTTTTTTTTCCTCTTTGTTTAAATAACACAAGTAGCCGGTCACTTTTATATTTTGAATTTCAAAGGAGTCTGAAATTTCATATCTCAGAAGAATGTTTAACTCTTCGAACACCTTTCCGTTGATGCTTTTTAATATTTCTTTCCAACTCTTATGTCAGGCTTTTTTAAGTCCCTTAAGGGTATTTTGTGTTCAGCTTTTTTAAGTGCCACAACCCCTATCTTTAAGGGACTTCTTGCTGAACTATGAATTGGCCCTGGCAAATAAACTCTGGAAAATCTACGCATGCCCCCAGCCTTGGCAGTCTGGATCTCCCGCTGCTAAACCAGCACAAGGAATTGGAGGACGAGATTAATGACACTTAGCAGCAGGTACTCCCCTGCACTGCACTGCTGCCCATCGACCGCAGCTGAACAGAAAGGTTCTCATCTCTTTCAAACAGCTTTTTCTGGGGGGGGTAAAATGATGATTTCTGAGGCATTTATGTCCTAAGTGTGAGTCAGCTCTGAAGGCAAGATGAGCTGGTTGGAAACCTGTAATATGGGCTTGTCTACAGCATTGGTTTAATTTGTTTAGGGAGCATGGTAAAAAAAAAAAATAAAACAACACCAAAACATTAAATCAAGCACATGGACCAGGGAGTTGGGGCATGCCATAATCCTTAGCTAAAGTGAGCAAGCTAGGTTATGCTTACAGTAACTTGCTTGTGTAGCCATGCTTTTTATTAAGATATAATAGAAATCATTTCAGTCCTGCTATCAGTTTTGAAGCTGTCTGGAAGCCAGTTACAGTGGCCGAGCCTGTGTCTCTCTTTACAAGATCAAAGGTAGGCCAAAAGATGACTTGTCCTTTGCTAAACTTATTTATTAAAACACTCCAGAATTAACTTACTAAGCAGTTTATATATGAAAATAGTTGCATGTCTTGCGTAGGAATAGCTACTCTGTTTGAAGGAGCTTCACGTTAGTAAGCCTGCAATACAGTTACGGTGCAGTTCTGTAAAGCAGACAGCTCTGGGATCGAGATTAAGTTGGTCTGAGTATCCGTGCTCAGAATCACTGATTTAATCAAGTTTGCTTGAAATTGCACTTCTTCTGTAAACCACTGCAAGTCAGATTCAGGCAAAAAGGAACCAGTCCATGCACAGTCTGTCCTACCGGGACTGGGTTCGTGCAGAGGATGGCCTCAGGATGCTCTCGAGGCTGAAACAGGTCCCTGCCCTGCTCCGAGGGTGCCCTGGGGGCAGCCCGAGGGGCATTTCAGTGCTGGGTGGAGAATGCATCCCTGGGGCTGTGCGGCCACAGGACAGACACAGAGACAGGCGGACACACGCAAGTACAGGCACACGGCTGGACTCGGGCTGGGAACGGGCAGCAAATCCCACAGGGCTTGTCCCAGCCGAGTGCTCGTTGCTCTGCATGGGGAGCTGCCACAGGGTGTGAGGAGGAGGAGGAGGAACAGAAACAAACTTACCTTGTGAAACTTTGATGGTGAACAAAAGGAGGCAAAGGAACATGAAAGAAAGAGAGAGGGAGAAATGTAACTGTAGACGATACATCCGAAACACATGGAGAACCAGAAAAGAACGAATAAATCGTGGCTGCACAGTAAACACAGAAACAGCTGCACTACCGCCAGACATTCACACCCGGGCTAAACGTTATTTAAAATCCTTGTACTTGAAGTGGATCATTTCATTTGGGGCTCTTGTTTAAAGTGGATGGGGGAATCCTCACCTGCTTTCCAGCTCACTGGCCCCAGTCCAGACAGGCTGGATGGACTGACACCTCCGAGCCACGCTTTCCCCTGTGATATTGCCGTTTCATGGGTTTGAGCAAAAGGGAATAGCCGAAGGAAGGCGGCAAACAAGTCAGCACGGTGTACTGGATGGTGTGTGGCACACCACTCGCGCTCCGAGAGCTGGGAAAACTACACCTAATGGCTTTTTTTGCAGTTTTGCTGATGAGTTTGCTTGTGCCCATAGATAACTCACAACCACGGTGTGCCTTAGCCCAGCTGGGTGCTGCAAACCCTGGTGGTATTTAACATTCCTACAATATTTTAAGAATTTACCCTACCATAACATTTGGTAGGAAACTGCAAAAAAGGGTTTTTCACCTACTTTCCTTAGGCACAATTTGGGGGATGGGTCTATCTAGATTTTTAAAAAAGATAATAGCTCGAAGCAGGCCATTTGTCCTCAGAATTGCCTTCATCGCGTGCAGGGTTACCAGCTGTTTTGGGATATTCTTCTGAGTTTCTCAAAAGCTTTCTGCTCCCTCTCCTTCCCAGGGCAGCTGCGTTACCTGCCCTAGCAGGAGTCTGGCAGAGAAGAGAGGCTTGGTGATGCTTTCCAAAATCCCTCGGAGCCCGAGTGTCCAGTAACCATGCAACCATCTGCTGCTGCTTCTGGCAAGGGCTGAGCGCTGTAATTAGCAAAGGAGTGACAAGCGGACGGCGTGACTACAGGTAATTTCTTACTACTGGGTGGCAATCAGTCCCCAAGAGCCAGCTGCCCCCTGCAGAATCAGGGGCTGCAGCAGGAGTCCCCGTCCCGTGAAACCACGAGCGACGGCACCTTTGCTCATTCACAGGCGCAGCCACGCAAGGCGTTAATTCAGAGACCAGAAGCTGAGCGAGGGGTCCCTTCCGAAACCAGGCCTGGCTTCTTGGCTGTGTTCATCAGCGGCACAACAACATCTGGACAAACAGTCCCTGACTTCTGTCTCCTCTGCCACCTCAGCGTGACGTTGCTATATCGACTACTGTGCTATTTCTGCCAAGGAATGGCACAAAACCCTTTACAACGAGCTCTGGGCAGCGAGGGAGTTCCTGGAAAGGCCTCTGCGTTCATCCTGCACGGGGCTCGTCGCAGCTAATGAAGATGCGTGCTGGGTGGGCTGGGGACAAGGTATGCCTTTGCCCGGAAAGTCTTAGGAGGCTCATTTTCCAGTTGGCCTTGGCTGGCTCATTAGCTCTGTTTTGCCACAGCCCCATGCCTTGTCCCCGCAGCCGTGATGAGGGGTTGGATGGAGGAGAGCACGGTGCGGCAGCACTGCCCACCGAGGGCAGCTGGATACCTGCAGCCAGCGGTGCAGAGTCCAGAGTCCTTTTTTTTTTTTTTTTCTCCAATGTTTTTATTTTTTTTTGGTAAAAGAATTAAGTTCTTCCGTTTAATCCACCTTTGCCTTCAGACAGCGGGTAAGCCGAAGGATGGCTGGCAAAGCCATATGGCTGCTTAAAGAAGATATCCGTGGCATTTAATGGGGCCAGCTGGCAATTTGTTTAAATTAGCAGAGAAAATGGCCCATGCCATTGTGCTGCCAAAAGTAATTAAGTGTGACAGTAAGACTGCATTCAATTAATCTTCCTTCTGGGATATATCCTGCTAAAGGGCACCTTACAGGAGATGAGCGCTGGATGGGACCCCTCGAGGTCAGCTGGTCTCTTCCCATGTCCCACCTTGCTCCTGACACATGTGGGTCTACCCTCTGTTGGGCTTCAGTCACAGAGAGGGCAGATCCTGCCATGCCACCTCTTCAGCGTTTGGACCTTACTGGAGGGAAAACATCTTCTAATTTTCACACAGATCTTCCCTGCTGTTATTTAAGCCTGTCTTAGGCTAAATCGTTGCCCTCTCACGTTTACTAGCCCACCGAGCCTCTTGGTTGCGTGCTTTCTCACAGTCCTCTGGACTCTCTCCAGGTTCTCCACACCACGTACAGCCTCCAAAGCTGGCCACAAGCCTCGCTGCAGCTTTACTTGTGCCGAGAAAGGTGAGGGGACTGGTTTATGTCCTACAGGCTCTGCTCCTACCTGTGTTTGTTCCCTCTGAGCAATGTGCTCCCGTGCAGCCTGTGACTCACTGCAGCCACCACATCCTTCTCTGACAAACAAGTTGTTCCCTAGCTTGTATTCATGTAGTTGATTAATCCCTCTTTAGTGTCTTGGACTTGTCTCTACTGAACAACGTTCACTTATTTTTCTGGACTGTTTCTTCGATTTGCTTGAATCCAGACGCTGTGCCTGCCATCCTTGCAGCCGTGGTGGTGCGGGGCTCATAAGCCCTTTCTCTGGTCCGTCAACAAGCTGTGAATGAAAATCCTGGACAGAGCTGGGTTCAGGAGGGACCTTTCAACACACCTCTCCTTATATCTTCCCAGTTCAGGAAAATGGATTTAGTGAACGGTTCTCAAGGACGTTTTCACCGTGACACGGTCTCCCTGGCTTGGTGGTAGGAAGGCTGTGTGAGATGGTGTCAGCACCTGAAAGTCAGGAGGGATGGCTGACAGCCGCCACTCACAAAATGAATCCCTCTGCCACAGAAGGGAATCAAGCAAGTCCGACACAGCTTGCTTCGGACAAATCCAGGGCAACTGCTGCTTTGTTTCTTTTTATTTTCTAAATGAATGCAAGTCACTTGTTTCATTACTTCTTCCAGGGATTGAAGTTTACCTGATTGGCCTATAATTCTTCTCCTTTTCCCCTCGTTATCCCCGAAGCCCTCCCCTCAGAGCAGGCTCCTGCAGGGCTCCCCTTTAATGGCTGAGAATTAGCACTAGAAGGTGAAAATCAGCAACGAGCCTCCCTACCTCCCACCCAGCTCTCGACCAGCAGATAGACAGGCAGGCCCCCATCCCGGGAGCGAGTCGTTCATCCCTCAGGGAACGCCGGAGTGGAGTCCCCCAGCACCAGCTGCTTCCCGTCCTTCTCCTCACCGCTGGCCCCCCCTTCAGCTTAGACACCACCAGCTCCGCCCTGCCTTTAGCCACAAAAATCGCATGGAAGCCGCCATTTCACAGCGAGGAAGACAAGAGGAGGGCAGTGGCTTCATATATTTTTATCTCTTCCCCACCTAAACGCAGATTCCAGCGTACAATTTCTGTCCAGTGCATCAAATAGAACCCGTCTGCATGTCAACAAACCCCAGCCAAAGCAAAACGTTCCCTGGCAGTGTTTCTAAATGAAATGGTCTTATTTCTTGCATTTGAAACATTGTTTCATTTTTAAGTTATAACTTTTTTTTTTTTTTTAAAATGTGAAAACAAAACATGAAAAAACAAAACACTTCAGGTCTGGCAGGCTGTCTGATCCAGCTGGGAGCAATTGATCACTTCTTCGTTTTGATTGAAAAATGAGATTTTTTCTTTTATTATTTTTTAAATTTATTATTACTTATATAATAAATTATTTATATAATAAATAATATATGTTATTATTTATTATTTTCTTTTATTCTCCATCAACCAAGAGCTGCTTTAGCCATTACTTTATCTATATTGTACATAAAAATTAAACCCCAGATATTTAATGAGACAGCAAGAAACTGCCAAGGGCTGCAACTTGTCAGATGATCTACATCTGGTTAACATAAGGAACATTGACTCCTCCTACCCTTCTCGACTGCCACCAAAGGGGCCAGGATGAGCTGCTGTTGCTATGGTCAGGGACCTCTTGGCCTGAGCATCGCCACCACATGCTGCTCCCCCACCCTCTGCCTCCCAAACTGGTGGGGTCCAGCCAAGTGTGGGCTGGAGCACCTCTGCTATGAGGACAGGCTGAGAGAGTTGGGGTTGTTCAGCCTGGAGAAGAGAAGGCTTCGAGGAGACCTCATAGCAGCTTTCCAGTACTTAAAGGGGGCCTACAGGAGAGATGGGGAGGGACTCTTGATCAGGGAGTGTAATGATAGGACAGGGGCTAACCCTTTTAAACTGGAAGAGGGTAGATTTAGATTGGATATTAGGAAGAAATTCTTTACTGTGAGGGTGGTGAGGCACTGGAATGGGTTGCCTAGGGAGGCTGTCAATGCCCCATCCCTGGAGGTGTTCAAGGCCAGGTTGGATGGGGCTTTGAGCAACCTGGTCTGGTGGGAGGTGTCCCTGCCCATGGCAGGGGTGTTGGAGCGAGATGATCTTTAAGGTCCCTTCCAACCTGAACCATTCTATCATTCTATAACCAGCAAGACCCTCCTGAGCCCCAGCCCGAGGACATACATGAACAGGACTATGGAGAACAGCAAGTCATGGTTTCAGCTGTAGGTCTCTAGCTGGATGGATGCTTTCCTGCCTCTCCCCACCACTGCAGAACTGGGTCTGCCAGGCAGCGCGCCATGCAGGGAGGCTGTCCAGCAGAGGAACAGCAGAAGAGCATATGTTTATGAACACATAATTATGGGATTACACACAAATTGGGCGGGTTCTTAAAGACATATCAGAGATGGACACCAATTCACAATTCACCCTCAGAAATAACTTGGGCTACCCCTGCTGTGCAGGTGCACCTGAGATGAAACTTGGCAGGTGGTTTGCAGGGAAAAACAAAGGGCAGTGCTGCTTTCGTCCTGAGGAAAGCCTCGCTTACGGTAAGGTTTTTAATATCTATCATTTGCTCTGCGTGGGGATTGCCCTTAACTCAGCCTATAAATTGAAGGTGACTCAGAAATTAGCAGGTGGTTTGGCAAGAGGGTTTAACCCCCAAGTTTGGCAGCTGAAGATGTGCACTCTTCCTGCTGTTTTTTTTTCAGTTTCATCCATTTAATCTTTAGGCAGGTGCCTGGCAATTTCCTGAGATCCTTTCTTCTCCCCTGTCATGCAGCCACAGAAGTCATCAGCAGAGATGACAAAGCGGAGCCCCTTCAAACCAAAAGGCAAAAGCTGCTGGTAAGGTGTCCTTCAGGGTAAGTGCTCACTTTGGGAACTGCCTGCCCTGCCAGCCTGAAGGATCTCAGGCCTGTCTGGTTCAGAGCCATGCCCACTGGCCTCTCCCAGACTTTGGAAAGGGAATGGGGTCTTGCAGACGACCAGCAGTGAGTTGCAAGGTGAGGCTTTCACCTTTATTCTCTGCAATATGGCAGAGATGCAAAATGATACTTTAGTCTTTAGCAGATGAAGTTATGGAGCTTGTATTCTAGATGAATAATACATAGTTAACTAACTGAGTGATCCAAATGATGTGTGTTTAAAAAAGGATTCCTCTCTTCTTCCCGTAGACTAATGTTTCAGAGCCTCCTTAAAGGGTGTAGGGGAAATTCTTCTAGGAGTAGCTAACAGTCCTGTTCAGCCTAAGAACTTGGTGAAACATGAAAAAAAGCCTTTGGGTAAATGTATTCCGTGGAGGAAGGAAAGCTCAGGAGAGTCCCCAAGGCTTTTCTGGGGACAGCTGGCCCCGTATGCTTCCTGGAAGCGGAACCGGCCTTGCGGGAAGGTCTTGCTAACCAGAGAGATGGAGCTGGAGTTGCAAGGGAGAAAGGGCTTTCTCCTTCAAACGCGCATATGGGCAGAAGGGGCTCCAGACAGCAGAGTTCACAGTGCTATGGGGCCTCACTCCTCCCTGCACTTTTCATTTTATAAAGGGAAAAGGAAGATCCCACCCCATGTGGTGGGATGGGCGGCTCCTCCAGATGCGTCACGGGGCCCATCCCAAGTGCCTCCCAGCAATTCCTCTGCCTGCTGTGTTTCTCACGGACTTCCAGAGCCCATCCTGTGGCTCTTCATCCCTATAGCGCAGTCCGATGGCTTGCTGGGGCGTTAGCTGGGACCCAGCAACACGGCCACAGAGGTGAGAAGTCGGGGGAAAGAGTGCACTGTACTTACTTGCGAGAATGACCATGTCCATCCCCCAAAATATACTCATAATCCAGCCAACCATCACGATCGCCGTCAGGATCTGAATCAGAGCAGCGGCAATGTTCAGCCAGAAGACACAACACATGTGCCTGTCGGGGAGGTCGGTCCGGGCTCCGCACAGCACGGTGAAAGCAGATACAAATGTTCCTAGGGAGAGAGCAGCAACAAAAGGCTCAGTGAAAGCCATGACTTTGTGCCGATTTCCTTCCCTCAGACCCACTTCTCATGGCATCCCCCTTCTTGTGCTCCCACTGCAGTGCTGAAAAGATGGGAACACTTTTCAAGAGGACAAATGGAGGCACAGCCACATCTCACTCAAACACACCCCTGTCTCCCATTTAATGACACTGATATGTATACTTGAAAACCAGCAAAGAAAAACACTCTTTGGGTTTTGGCTCCTTCCACCCCCACAACAGTAACCACTTATGCACTGTAGGCAGTTTACAAGGGCGTGCTGTGTGTCTGTGGAAATACCAGTCTACCTTTTTTCTGCCTGGTGGCTCTCTCCTGGGGAGAATATTTACTCCACAGAAGCTGTAAAAGGGAAAATTGCACTGGGAATTAGAGCAGGACTGGCTCTAGAAAGCTGTAGGGCTCCGGCATGTCCAGCAGTCTGTTACTATTCACCAATACTGCTCTGAAAGGGTCACAAACAAAAAAAGTGGTGTTAATGAGGCACTGCATCTTTGCACAGTGCTTTACGCAGTCACAAACTGTTACCTCCGAGCACATTTTTAATGAAGCAGAAGCAGCTAAACCAGCGCTGGAGCCAGGCGACCCGGTATTGCAGCCCTCGGCTCTGCTTGAGACCAACTTACAGAACTTGCAAACACCCTTCAGGCTTCCTAAAACAATTCACATGAAGGATCTCACTGATGTATGAAAGGTAAAGCTGGGGGGGAAAAAAAAAACCTCGACCACAGCAGTCTTTAGAAAGATTCTTCCTGAATTTTGGAACTGATGTCCTGGGCCCGTGGCTAGCTGAAACGCGCAGCTCGGGGAAGCCTTGTCTGTCCCACAGCCAACGTGCAGAAACACACAGCACTGGCAAAGAGCAGAAGAAACTGTTTCTGACCCCTATAAAGTACGAGCTTTTGGCTGGGCGATTCAGTTACCTGATATAAGTGTGCATTCCAACACCTCTTACCATTATGAATTCTTAGGGGCTTTTTTTTTTTTTTTTAAATATAAATACAGGTTTTCCAAGGTAGGTACAAAGGTGTAATATTGATTGTACTGGGTAATGTAGTTCTGTGAAATGCTTTCCTTGATGAAAGTCTGGAATTAAAAATTCTGCAGCATGATGTCCAGTGATTTCTACAAAAATTGTCCTTTTCCCTTTCAAAGGATGGAAGCCTGCAAGCAACCTGTAAGATGTGAACGAATGAGCTCAGCTCTGACGCACAGAAGTGCCTTGTTGAACTTGGGTGAAGGACGGAGTCCCTTGGTTTGGCAGAGGCAGGGAGGAAACACTCGGTTTACAAGCTTCCAGAAGACCTCACCAGACAGAGAGAGCAGGAGGATCTGGTTAGGAGCAAAATACCATTTCGTCCTGCATTGCCAGGGTGCTGGAAGAGATAATCTCCTCCATCGCTGCCTCTTCTTCAGCAGGTCACAAGGAGAGCAGGCAGTTAAGAAGCTGAAATGCTGGGGAAGGCTGGCCACAGCCTATTTTTAGTCTCACCATCCTCTGCAGGCTTCAACTCCAGCATCTTCCTAACGCTCCACCAGCTCCTAAAACCCCTGCGTCTTCCTGCTGCTGGCTCGAACCGATTTCATACTCCCACCCGCTGCCTTTGCCGCATGCCAAAGCCGGGCGCAGAGCAGCCGCGGAGCAGTATCCCAGCGGAGGGGAGTGGGTGAGGGCTGCTGGGGTGGTGGGAGGCAGCCCTACAGCAGAGCACCACCGGTGGGCAGAGGGCCAGCATCTTCTCCCGTGTGAGAAATCCCCCCTGGGCTTCGTCCTCTGGCTGCTTGGCTTTCACAGGCAGGGTTTCACCCCCTTATCCACCGAAAGAAAAGGGTCTGCACAGAGGAAAAGTGGAAATCATTTTAATCCCAAAGGATGTTGTATAAATCTCCCCATTGCTTCTTAAAAGAAAGGCTGTCTTCTGCTCTGTGACTTTGTCTTCCATGTCTTTTGTGCCCTCCAGGGGGGATTACGTGAGGTCTCTGCCCCGCTTCACCTACCTTTTTTTTCCTTTATAGTTTCTCCAAAGCAGAAGGAAGGCTGGAATATTCCCCCACGCTTCCTGAAACTGTTGTCTGCAAAGTTACACCACAGCACTCTCTGAGATTAAATATGGATTGAGGCAAGATCAGAGATCGGGTGTTCATGTTTTCCCATCAGGATGCAAAATCTTGCCAAATGGAAATGCATGTCTCGCTTTAAAATGAAAATGAAAATCTTCCCCTCCCGCTTTACCTTTAACTCTTCCAAGATGTGTTATAAAAAAGGTTGTAAAGGAGCAATAATTCTTAAGCTACAGTTTCAAATCCTTCCAGTGAACCTTTTAAGATTTTTACATCATTAGAGTGAGGTGCTGAATTAGCTAATTAATCCCCTAAACACCACAGTGACTAAGCTAACGTCTGGTTCCCTTCAGAAAGGAATAAAGCAAACAAAGCAGTTAAGCGTCCCTCTCTGGACAGGGAATTGATACAGAAGCTAGGATTAAAATCTCACGAACTTTGGCTTCCGATTCCCCTTTCAGGCCACTTTCCCACTCGCAGGAGCCAATTTTCCAATGCCAGTGCAATTTCTTTATTAATTAGGATTAGTTAATCTTTGGGAGGTTGTTGGCATTGTTAAATGCAAGACTTGAGACATGCCAGCAGACATATTTTCCCTATGGTCCACATACGCTTTAAAACATGAAGCAGAAGAAAGAGTCTTAAATACATTTTCCACGGTAGATGTTTTCCCCTTAAGAAGCCATTGTAGTTACACATTGCCGAATATGGAAGTGTTTGCATCTGGAAGCAGAGAGGTGGAGAGGAGGAGGATGAGGAGGAGGAAGGCAAGCAAGCTGTATCTGCTGATACTTCCTGGCTGCATCAGACCTGGGGCACGGAACCATTTCCCTTCCTGACCAAGCATTCAGACACTTGAATACCTGTAGCCTAGAAATCATAAAATTGGTAGGCAAACTACGGCTGGGATGATGTTGGCCCAATAAATCAGCTGTCCAAAAAGGTCTCAGGCTGTGAGTGTTAGCAGCAAACACAAACAGCTAACTTTGCAAGCAGATGGAAACCAAAAGCCTCTACAACTATGCCAGCATGACATAAGTAAATTATATCAAGTATTTCTTATATCTTCCCAATGAAAAATACCCAAAATGCAGTAAAATCTGGGATTATGCTAAACTGCGAATTAGTACAGCCTTTTTGGGGGGCAGAGGGGAGGCGGTGGAGAGAAGATATCCTATTCTATCTCATGAGTTCATTCAGTGTCATGGGGCATCAGGGCACACTGCAATCACCTGGCACCCGGGGCCACAGGGTACCAGAGGCTGGGCAGAGGGATGGGGAAGGGTTGAGGTTTGTCCTTCTGGACCAGATCTGGGGCAGAGGGTGACGGCGCCATGCGCAGCGATGCTGGGAGGGGATGGCAAGCCAAGCTTGCTCTTTCCACCCATTTCATCTCACTCAGGGCAGTGTCAGCCAGCCGGGACGCCGCGCGCTGTTTTCGGCAAGGGAAGGAAGCCTCTGGGAGCCTTTGCTGTCAGCAGAATTGGGGTATTTTTAGATCACACCAGTAAATATGGAAGGCTTTTTGTTTTCAACAGTTTAACCCATTGAATATGAAGGGGTTGTGGTATCTGTAGGACAACACCACAAAGGCAGAGACAAAGGAGGGGTTTTTGCCCTTTCTCCCCTCTCTGACCCATTGTCATGCAGGATAAAGTCCCCTCCCCAGTTTATGCTGGTACCCTGGCAGCCATGGCCTTCCCAAGAGCATCATCTGATGGTTCCTGGCCTCACAGAATACACAAAAATAGTGTGAGAGAGGACTAGTTTGTTTTTTTTTTATCTTAGAGGAAAAACTCACGCCCTGGAGAGAGCTCTCCTGGTTTACTACTTTGGGTCACTCATCCAGGGTAGAGGAAGACATGAGGTCAAGCCCATGGCCTGTCCTGAGCATAGTCTCCTCTGTGCCATCTGAGTGCAGCAGTGACTGCATTATGGAATATCTTAAGCTGCATGAGAGAAGTCCTGTTTTTGCAAGAAAACCCATCCTGGGCACTTCTGCAGGAGCTTCAGCCAGACGTGGAGCTTGGTGTGTTTCACATGGAGGACCTGGTTGTGAGTAAACTTCTGATGGCACCTTCCCAGAAACATCAGATGTGAGAGCCCTGTTGGAGCCAGGGTGCAAAACAAATGGAGACAAGACACTGATGACCACAGTGCAAATAATTTGAGCACACAGGCAACTTGTTTGTGGGCTTCCCACTGACTACTAGGTATCTGAAGCTTCACAAAAGAAAGCATCTCTGCTGCAAGGAAATCACAGCTGAAGAGCTGCCCTGTTACAGGTGGAGGAAGAGCAGAAACCCAAATTACTGCAGTCAGGGGCAGCATGTGAAGCTGATAATGATCATGGTCCCTACACACCTCTTCCCTTCCCCAAGCCTGAGTTCATTTAAGATGTTCCTCTATATCACTGGGAGTAAATAAAGCAGTGGGATGGTGCCTCCTTTTCTGCTCTCAGAGGGGAAAAATAGGACTGTGTCATGATGCTGGATCACAGCTGCAGGTAAGCACAGGCAAAGATGGGAAGGAGAGGGGAATGGAATTTGAGGTGTCTGTGGGAGCAAGGAAAGCTGTTGGATTGACAGTGGGAGATGTAGTTAATGAGTGTGTATTTTGTGGGGATGAGATGTACCTGAGTAGCTGTATTGTGTCAGGGGAGTGCTCCGTGTGGGGACACATCTGATGTGCCTTTGAATTTTTTAAGTAAAATGATTATTAGCTGTCATCAAACAGTGTTGGCAGGTGTATGAAGAAGATGTTGTGGATGTGCTAAAAATTCATGAAATGTGTTGGTGTGAGTCATAAAAAACGTGTGTGAGAAGGGTGATAAGGATTGCCTTGGTATCACAGTGAATGTGTTTCTTACTGGCCAAGACATCTTTGGGTCTTAAGTGTTCTGAACTCATTCTTACATTCTAACTTGAACTGTAAGGAGTTGTTTCAGTTGTGGAGGCCTTTCACCCTTGGTATTGATCAAAATGCTAAACTGTAGTCCTTTGGATTATGATAAGGGAAATAGAACTACTAAAACTTGCCTAAGAAACAGCTATAGTAGTGACCACTGATGCTGAAACCCCTTCCCCTCTGCTTAGATGGGTAGAGCTGGGCTGTGGAAAGGACACTGTTAACAACACAATAAAATGAAGTTGCAAAGCATCAACACTCAGGCTGACCATCTGCTGAAGTTTCTTAAAGCAGAGAATTGTTCGTGTCTTTGTTTGAGGAAAACAGGTGCAAAGTAAAATGCCCTGGAAGCATTCTGGCCAGCATGAGTCCTCACCAATGTCCCCATTTTCCACCTGGCTGAAACTCACTAGAGCTTAGGCTGCATCAAAGAGCTCTTGCCGGTGCATCACTTAAATCCTTTGAGATAAGAGTGCTTTCTTTCTGAGCTTACTGCAGCTCTCTGAACAGAAAAGGCTGGTTCAGAAGAACATTTGATATACCTGTATGTGATCTACTATGGCTCTTTCAGTTTGTGAGCGCAGCGCTCTTGTCAGGGTCTCTGCCATGCCTCATCTTCCCATGGCTTCCTCAGAGAGCTGTGATTGTGGGCAGGGGGCATGCAGCGAATCTCTCTGGTTTGCAGCAACAGCAGAGGTGCGGCAGGCTGGAGGGTGCCCCCCTGAGGGGAGCTAACCTGGGCCTGGCTCCGTGGCCAGATGTGCTCCTTTGCCAGGAGGTGTGTTCACACACAGAAGGCACTCACAGCAAGCAATGGAAGACACCCACCCACTTGCCACTCAGTTCCCTCTGAAAACAGGTGCACACAACTGCAGCTACACTCCTGGAGCAGATTATCCGTCTGAAGTGTCTGTGGCCTTCTCGCACTGAGCAGCTTGGGAGTGTTGCTTCCACTATGGGTTGGGGCCAGTGCTCAGTCCACGGTATGGAGTTTGTCACTTACACAGCAATCCTTCACCCATTAGTGGATGCTGGACTTGTTTCTCTTGAAATATAAAGAAGGCAGAGATGGCAAGACTACAAAACAAGGCTGGTGTACCACCCAAGGCAACACGCAACCTGAGTGTCAGTGGCATCCCCTACATCCTTCCCCTTGTAGTTCATTTCACCCATGGAAGTAAGACGGGACTTGGTGCATTTACTGGTTTTCTCCTAGAAGTAATGGTGCTTTAGACCAACATCTTAAAAGAAAGACTGGGTTTTTTAGGCTAAAGTTTGATTAAACAGCCATTGGCAAGCTTTCTCCCCCTTTGCCGTAACCATACAGACTAAAGCCTACCCCTGCTAAATAGAATGAGAGGGGGACAGGGTAGATGGGTGGCTTTAACAATTTGAGGGGGAAGAAGAGGAGGAGCAGCGGGCAGCTTAGAAAACAGGTTTGCTTTGTCCCAAGCAGCACCTCTTAACATCAAAAATCTGAATCCCATATGCACAGGCCAGGCACAAAAAGCACTGCTGCAAGGGGTGAACATTGATGATGTGCAGACACCTGGTGGCAAAGCGATTCCCTACAAAAGCCAGGTCTCATGGATAACGATGCAGGCAGGACCTGGGCAAGAACACTGGGAGACAAAGAGTAGGAAAGGGAGAAGAGAAAGGGAAGGAGGAGAGAGTGGAGGCAGCAAACGTGACAGAACCTAGATGTTGCCATGGAGAGCAGCTCATGAATTTTTCTCCATGGCCTGCTATTAAAAATGCTCTGTTTAGTTTCTGCCAGCACATTGTTTTTATTTTCCCCTTCCATATCTGAAGGACATTCAAAGTGAATTCTGGCTCTCTCCGGTCCTTTTGGCCTCTCTATGGACAAAAATATACAGTCGCTTGACAAGTGAGAGCTGGTGCTTGCGATTCTTGTCTCAACAGGATGTGTTCCAACTCCCAAGCCTGCAGAAAGCAGGCTGGATATAGGATTAGCCTTCTGGTTTCCCTACAAGCATGAAAAATGTCCAGCACATGATAAAGCACGATATGTCCAAGATTGATTACAACTGCTTGAGTACACCGCTGTAGCTCCAGCACCGAGCTGGTGCTCTGCATCTGTTTGTTATTAGTAGGTTTGTGTCATGTGGTCAGAACAGGCTTGACAGTTTTTATGTAGCATCTACAGAAGACGGCCCACGTGCAAGTAAGATAGCATTGCCTTTGCATCAAAAATGAGATTTATTTTTTTCTCATGTTTAATGCTTTAGAAAAAGTTAACTCTTCCGAAAATGCAGAGTTTTTTAATACTAACTTCAAAACTTGACTGCAACAAACTTTCACAGACTTCCAAGGCTAAAAATACACAGCTTAAATAACATGGAGGGGGGGCTGCATGAAGGTGAAATGACTTACTAAAGCTTTAATTATACACGGAGCCATTGGCATTATTTTTACTCTACAGCACTGCAACGTTTTGAACACTTAAAAGCAGCCACCCATAAATAGTGAGATTGCAGTACAGCTTGTTCTGCTGCCAGACATTCCACAATCCTTGGGTGAAGTTTTCCAATCCAGTCCTATGGTTTAATTCTGTTGACTTGATGCTTAAAATTAAGGGTGTGCTTGAAGCACTTGAGATGGAAGAACTTCTGTTGAATGGTGATCTGGGGCCCAACTGTGTAATCCACAGTGGCGGAGCAGAACTCGGACTTCTGCCAGAACTTGCTGCTGCTGAATTACTTTTGCAAGCTGTACCTGCCTGACTCCCAAAATAATTTCCCCCCCTTCCCTTTATATAAAAGATGCGGTCACAGAACTGCCACTGACACTTTGCATCATGCTTTTAATAGTATGAACCACTGAGGAAAACTTGTAATTTCCTAAAAGTCAAGGGGTGTGGGGGGAATTACTATACAGAAACCTAGACATAGGAAATGGGAAGGGTGCACCAAACAGCACCTGCAGTCACAGAAAACTAATTGCTTAACCTAAATCCATCTACACCAGAAGTATCATCTTTTACCATGTTTCCAAGATACTGTCCCATAAAGAGAAATTCTTTGCCTTGTGGTCAACTCTCTGAACGTGACACCAATCTGTTGCTTATTCCCAACTTCTTCCAGATGTAGCGCTAGTACCTCACTAAGTCATCTTCCTTCCCAACCTGTTCCGGCTCCTGTTTGGGTCACTCAAGAATCCTTGGCTGTAGCACTGTAGCTACTCACTACACCTGTGATGCTGACTGGTGGTACAGAGAGATGCTCTGCTGGATGCAAAGAAGTCATCCTTTGGGTACAGCAAGTGGCCGAACAGCTCCACTCAGACTCTGGCTTGCTTCTTGCCCACAGCTAGACTGCCTTGGTTAAAGCTAATACGGTTCCTCAGTAGTACTCAGCAGTTCGTAAGGTAGATGTTCGCTGTGAAGCAGGCCACAGGCTGTCCACATGTTACAGACAGGGAACAAAGAGGCAGGGAGGCTAAATGAGATGTCCCTTGTTCTGCTGCTACCCAGGAGTGCTGCTATGAAAAGAACCGAGACACTGCTTCTGCTCGATGCTTGCTTTTTTCTTTCCTAATGGAATGGGGAGAGAATTTTAATTAATTTGCATCCTTATTAAGTATGCCAGCATTGAGAGAAATAATGTAATTGGCTTCCAATTATAATAACAAACTTAAGGGAGAACAAAAGGCGTGACCACCGCTTACAGCACAGGGCACTTTGCTATAAGCTCATCTGCCCTAAGTGGACGCGTTCCTGCTGCTTTAGAATTTTACCAGCAACTTAAAAGCTCTGTTTCATGGAAACAGCTTTACTTGCTGATTTCTCTCTGTCATGTAGAGCTTTCTGTATTCATGCTGTCTGCTATTAAACCAGGTGCTTTTTCCACCTCATGCTCCCCTCTCCTCCCACCGGCCACCCAGGAGCACCAGCTTGGGTGCTTTGCCATGGCTCTCCCTGTCCCAGGCCGCTCTGCACCCACCTGTCACAGGAGCTCAGGATCCAAGTGACAGAGGAACCAAGGAGACAGCAACAACCTTCCAGTAAACACCTCTAATTTTTAAGACTATGATCTTAATTCACAATTCTCAAGCATCTCCAGAAATCAATTTTCTGTTTTATTGATGTACATTCAGAAACAAATGTTGAACCATTCTATTTTATGCCATTGATATCGAAGTAATTTGGATGTGGCTTTTAGTCCAAACTATACAAATGTGGAAGCCTCAAGAACAGATTATCTGGAGAGAGCCCCTCCTCATTTCAGAGTGGCCATGAAACCACCTGCAAGGAAAGCTTTTTGGCTTTCTGATACCTCCAGTTCCTAAAGGCCCCTGGAAATAAGAGCTGCGTAACAGTGGGAAAAATAATAAGGAAAAGGCCACGGATTCTCAAGAGCTTTTGCAAAGGCTCTAGCCAATTTTACACTGATGAACTGAAGTTTATTCTTGTCTGTTCCAGGGAAAGCTCTTTGTTGTCGGGCACAGAGCAGGAGGCAGGAGTGCATGACCCTCCTGTGTCTGCTTCCACACTAGTGTAAGAGCTCAGAAGGGCACTCGGTGTTTTTCTGGGTGAAGCCAGATCAAATGCTCACTGCTTTTCCTGCCTCTCCCATCCCACAGGTTAATTAAGTGCTGTTAGTGCCCATCTGAGGGTGCTCTAATTGGGCAGAAGGAAAGCAGCAGGCTAAGGGCAGCATAAGGGACTGTCCCCTCGTCGGTCTTACTGATCGCTGCCTTGCAACTAATTTAGCCCTTTGAAGCTACCTAACTGCATTTGCTCTGCTTGTGGAAGAATAGATTAACTACTTCTAACATTCACTGAGCAGTGAATCTGAGCTTGCTGCGATACCCTGGAGTCCTTAACTGTGAAGACAAATTATGTTAATTAGGGACTACCAAGACATAAAACAGAATTAGTCTTATTAGGAAGTTAGATGGGGATGCAGAGCAATTAGAGGTTTTGCTACAGAGACAGCTGAAACTGAAGTATAATAAAGTGCATCAGCCTCCAAAATGACCCCAAAGTACAAGCTATCTCTTAAGTAATATAGGAATGTAAAACACAACTGTGACATAAATGTTCAGAGATCTGCAGTGATAAGTGTGCAGGAGACTAACAAAAAGACCTTTTTTTTTTTTTAATCCAGAAAACTCAGTGCATGCATTCTATGAGCCAAAGCATCTCAAGCAGGGACTTAAAGGGGACATGTAGAGTTGCACTCTGTCGCCCAGAGGCGCGGTGCTGCACCTAAGAGTCCGGAATATGATCCGAGAGACCAGAATTCTGGTTTTACTGCTGCTTGCTAAATAATTCTGAACCTGTACCTTTATTCTTGTAGTGCTGGAGTAACATAATTAAGATGTTAACACCACTACTTTCAAGCGTCTTTTCTATTTGGATAGTCCTTGTCCCAGGAAACTTACCATCTTTCATGCACTTAACATGTGGGGCTGTATCACTGTTTTGTTCAGTGCTACCATAAATCAAATAATGAGCAGGTCTTGTTTTTATAGGACAGTTTTTACAAAAGCACTCTTCTTAAAGCACTTTTCCTACTAAAGCCACTGCAAAGTTGCACGTACACAACATCTGAAATATTTAGGAGATGATGCTTTACACTCTAAGTTTGGCTCTGGTACCTTCAGGTGATTCAGACAGATGACAAACAAAAATCTCATTTCATGACAGTTTACCTAATGGAGAATATAAAGCTGTCTTATCCTATTCAACAAAACCATAGGGAACATTTTCTGCAGCTTAACTTGTATCCATTTTAACCGAGATTTCCCACACTAACATCCCTCAACAGGAGATTCAAACACGACCGATTCTATAGAAGAGCAGTGTGGGATGAGGAGGACACGGATCCACACAGAGCTGGGTTGCAACCAACCCACGCTCTCTTTGGCGAGGAGCGTACAGTGGGTGCTGTAATTGTAGAGGTGAAGCACATAGCCAAAGTGAGCTTCTACACATGACCTGCTGTCTACAGTCTTTCTCCTATGGGAAAGATAGGGAGAGGATCTGGAGCCTTCCAGAGCCTTCTCAGCTCCCCAGGGAAAGGCCCCAGGCAGACCAACAAAAGCAAGTCTTTGTTGGCAGTGGAGAAATGAGCTGTGGTACTTTATGTCTGACATCACCCCAGCACAGGCTCCATAAATAGAGCAGGCTGGAGTGACCCATGACTTTACAGATTCTGTGAATATGAGCACCAGCCAAGACAAATGAATTCAGCCCGGGTAGCATAGTTTTCTAAAAGGAAAGTTTCTTATTAGGGTGGAGAGAATGTGGAGACTGTGGAGGCTACCGCACTGTATCTGCGTCAGCAAGTATCCTGTGATATTGTGGACAAGGACCTGAGCACTACTCTAACTTAACCCACTTGAAGGAAGGACTAGATGACTCCCAGAAGTCTCTTCCAACCTCAGCTATTCTATCATATTTCTGTAACTTTATCTATTCTATGCAAGGCTTAACTGATCTGTCTCAGTTTCTCCCCCAGAGCCACATCCTCTTGCCATTACATGACTAACAGCTCTTGAACACAGAGCACTTCATGACTTTTTAATTTATTTTTGAAGAGCTGTTCTGGTTCTTAAACATCAGGTGTAATTACTCTCATAGCAATCAGTACACCTGAGCAGAAACCATGCTTGTGAGTTGCTGATCATGCCAAAACTGGTGAACTTCAGGTCAACAGATCCCCCCCCCGACTTTGATGTTGCCCCTTTGAGCACATCCGTGCTCATATCAAACAGCTCAGCCAGCCTCAGAGGGGAGATGCCTTTGTACTATGGGAAATTAGTCCTTTAATAGAAGTGTAGTCTTTCTTCTAAAGTAAAAGAAATATTTACTTGGATAAAATCATCATTTCTGCAGGGTCTAGTCCTCTTTTGTCTGAAAGCAAAGCTAAAGGAAACACCACAGCTTAATTGAGCAGATCAGAAACATAGATGAATACTTCACATCATCTTCAGGAGCCAGGTTACCCACAAACAGTTAACGCCTCTTGGCCAGCCAAGACGTGTCCAGCAAAGCCTGGGCCACTGCACAGCCATGTAAGTGTGCTTGTGGGATTTTACAGGTGGTCTTTTCATCTGAATACCTCCTGCACACCACAATCTCTAGGAGTTCTTGCATTCCCAATTTGCAGGAAATAGTGTCCAATTTACACTTATTTCCTTTACAGGGCAGATTTTCCCTTTACCGGTATCTGCCATCTAGCTACTGTTCAGCATTAGATAAAAATGCATATGCATTTGTTTGTAGATATCACAAGAGCACAGTTCTGAACATCACAATACAGCATGTAATTATTCTGAGTGAAATATGAAAAGTAATACCTCTATTATACAATGATTTAAGGACACCATTCTTCAGGGGTTAGGGAAGATTTATATGGAGTGAGATGTACCACAGAAAGTGTTATACAGAAAGAAACTGGAAATTATCATAGTTTCATCCTGCCTGTCATTCTTTTTTTTTATAATTCTCATGTTGAATAGGTTACGATAAAGTTAGGAACAACAGCAAAATAGTTCGTCTCTCCTATGCGAGGCTGCTGGAAGCACTTATCTAAATGTTAAAGGGTGCAGCTGAGATGAGATTCAGACTTTTAAATGTCCTTTCCTGCTTTACAGAGAAGCCATTAGACTGGGGGCAGGGGACCAACCCTGACACCCTGCACTGACCTTGCAACACAAGACTTCACAACCTACACAAATACATTGTTTCTCTGGTTTTGTGTGTCCTCCAGTTTGACCAACTGGAATTCACTACAGTCAGTTCTTACCCAGTTTTCCACAGTATTTTCTAAACAGGGCTGTTTTTTGACAGGTACCAGTTCTGCAGAGGAAAGGGAATTCACATTTGCTACTTGAGCGCCAGCCAGGGCCAGGACCTCCTTGTGGTAGGCAATGTATGAGCCCCAGAAGATTCTCCCTGTCCCAAAGAGCTCATACTGCAGTTCTTGAATATCCCCAAAGCTACTCCTGCTACACCTTCTCAGGAACTGGTTTTACGTATTTTGTCTCTCAAGAGTCTGTGGAGCAGCTCAAAAAGCTCCTTAACATTCAACCCACGAAGGACTACCATTTGCACCTTGCATGGCTCCTCCAGTTCAGGACTCCAGATCAAGCAGCAGGGAAGGCAGAGGAACGCACCTCCTTGGAAAGAAGGTGTGGGTGTAAAGTGAAAACACATCTTGAAAGGGCAGGCTCAGCTGAGGGACCATCCATCTAGCCTTTATTCATTTCTATGTCAGCGTTCTGTTCCTACTGCCAAAAAATACATCTATATTGGGCCCAGAGTCATCTCTGACATAAATCCATTGACTGCCACAGAGTTACACTGGGGATTAATTTGGCTCATCAGGTCTAACCTGATCTTGGCAGTGATTCAGAAGTGCAAACAGCAGGAAGACAGTTCTTTTAAACAATAGTAACAGACCATAGCAAACTTATGCCTGCTGCTCTGTGTGTGAGGCTGATGAATCTAATTCAAACGTGAACTCAATCAGGGCTAACCTGAATTGCATGGATACATACGTAAGCAGAATTGATTGTAGAAAATTGATCCTATATGCATATACGCACTTTACTAACTCTTTAGCAAGTCTGTTTTGCTATGGGAGGACCAGGCTCTGCTCCGTACAGCAGCTGGTGTTGCTCTCCTTGCTCCCTAGCTGAGCAGGACCATGATGCCCAGTGATCCTGGCAGGCTGTCCAGGCTCACCTTGTGCCCAGAAGCTGTACAGCTGGGAGACTAGTTATCCAGCTCCTGTAACCCTGCAGCTTCTCACAGCTGATTGTGGTTTAAGCTCACTTCTGGCCTGGCTTCACCGTATCAGCATTCACTTTATGATGGGAGCTCAGTTTATGGACCGCGCAGCTGGTACTAAGGTGAGAACTATACTTTACCCCACTACAGCAAAAGGCCTCTTGTAAGTCTCCTACCTTGACAGAGCTGTCAGTCTTGCAGCTCCACTTGTCTCTCCAGTTGCTCTAACCAGCTTCCTCCCTCTGCCCTGGAAACGTTGCAATGTCACCTCAATTTTCTCCTCTCTTACAAATGAAGCTTCTGTCCTCTCTGCTGAAACTGTTCTCACTAAGGTTTGGGCAAAGAGTCTGGGCAAGTGTCAGGACCTCTGCTCCATCTGCAGCATTTCTGGCTCCTGGCTCTGGAGTACATTAGGGGCTCTCTGCTTTTTGACATCTTGCCATCTGCCTTTCTCCTATCATGTCCTCAACATCTCTCACTCTGCTATCTTTCTCTTCCTGTTTCACAGAGGCACAGACTGAGCCTCTGCAGTTCCCTTCCCCCTGTTTTCTGTTCGCTCCATACCATGCCTTCTTTAGATTTCATCCACACACGAGCCTGCATGTGCCATCTCCATCTCTGTGCCAGTGACTCAAACTCCTGCATCTCTTTAGGACGCTTCTCCCACGTCCTGCCCAGTCCTTCTGGTATCTCTGCTTGAACATCCTCTTCTCTTAACTTGACAATCGCAAAGTCAAACTATGTTTCCCTGTGTGGTGAATGTTTTTCACCGATGACACCACCAACCACCTTCCCATCAATCAGGCTTGCAAGAGAACAGAAAAGGAGGAGAATTACATATTTAATTCCTCCCTCTCCTTTTTCCGTGCATTCAGGTCACCCTAAGTACTATTCCTTTTTCTCTCTCACATCAACAAGTTTGATGTTTTTCTTTCCTTACCCTCACTTCAGTCGCTATAGCCTACTCTCCAGCCACAGTTCTCCTTCACACACCATAGAAAATGCTTTCCACTCTAAGACTTAACTTTTGGAGCTGATGAACATCTGTTGTTGTTATCACTTATATAACCTGCAACATAAAACCCCTACCCTTGAATTAAGGATCTGTTGTACTTTGTGTGACACAAGGTAACTTGTTGCAACAATTTATTTCTGTAATTAACAGATGTCCCCACCCATATTAGGAATTTACAAAGGCCAAATCAGTTGAATCACGGTTGTGTGAATTATTTTATTTATTTATTTAATTTTTAAGACTAACGAATGGGTCAGATACTTTTCTTACACATGTAGACATCTGCAGTTCTAACCACCACAATGACAGAAGGCTATACTTTCTTCTACCCAAAGTCATTCAGTAGTGGCAGAGAGACAGCTGTTCACTAACACAAACTGATGACTTTGTGCTTCCCCCTCCTGCCCCCACCCCCAAAAAAAGCTTGGGCTACTGTGTGCTCTCTGAAAGAGTGGACCACTGATACACCACTATATACCACGATGTTCTCTTTCTACTTTGGAACTCCTTACTCTCCTATGATAATCCCTACAGGTGCCTGAAGTGTATTTCTACAGTCATTATAGCTTCCTACACTTAAGCATTAAATAACCCCACATTTCTAGCTAAAATAATTCATTTTTCTTTCATTTAATGACAAAAACATAGCATTTTTTCTTCCCTCACATCTTACAAAATAAGATTTCTAGTACAGTATTGTACAAAGGCAGCAATCTGACACATTAGAGCTATTCTGCCATCTTTTATTGTGCCTGCACTGAAAAAAAAAAGCATGTATTTTTAGCTGACTGTGCTACACAGAACAATCTGATAGCAGAAGCCTGTTATTGTCATTCAAAGGAACATTTGTTTAACCAGATGCAGTCATGAAAAATTACCTTAAATTTTACAATTAGTATTTTCTAGAGGAAAAATGTCTGTTCCATCAAAATCCAAAGACGTCAGTGCATTAGGACCACATCACAAAGCAGCTGCATCTTACTAAGCTTTCCTTGGAGACAGATTGGAACAGGACCACCAACGCTCCAGGACCATCCACAGCAGACCATGTGTCTCTATCTCCTACTAGGGCAATTAGGACAGTGCAATAATCTAAGCAGAAGGGACTACTGCAGGATGCCAAGCTTGTAATGATGATGCTGTGCTCTGCAAATGGAACCACTGTCCTACGGCAGCTCCCTGCAGAGAAAGGCAGTAACAAGGGTGCCTTGTTACTCCCCTGGCAGTTCCTGATGTATTCCCCTGCAAAAAACTAGAGGCAGCCGAGGGCTCTTTAGGAATCTTTGCATTTGCCTTTACAACTTGCTCTGTACTCTTCTCAGCTGTTGCAGAAGGCCCAAGTGTTTTGGGCCCAACACTCAGATCGCCCTGTCCTTTCCAGAAAGAGCCTCAAAACCAACCTGCTCCTGCAGAGGTAGAACAAATACCGCTGCTTAAGCTCACCAGTAACCCCGCATCTGTTCTTGGAGGGAACGAGGCAAACAAGAGTTTTGGGCAAACTGGGAATGAGGCAAACTGCGTCCAGTTTTGGGCTCCTCAGTTCAAGAGGGACAAGCAACTGCTGGAGCGAGTCCAGCGAAGGGCAACTAAGATGATTGAGGGACTGGAGCATCTCCCTTATGAGGAAAGGCTGAAAGAGCTGGGACTCTTTAGCCTGGAGAAGAGAAGGCTGAGGGGAGACCTTACTATGGCATACAAGTATCTAAAGGGTGGGTTTAAGGAGGACGGAGCCAGGCTCTTTTCAATGGTTCCCAATGACAGGACAAGGGGCAATGGGCACAAGCTGGAACATAGGAAGTTCTGTTCAAATACACGGAAAAACTTCTTTACGGTGAGGGTGACAGAGCACTGGAACAGGCTGCCTAGGGAGGTTGTGGAGTCCCCTTCTCTGGAGACTTTCAAGACTCGCCTGGATGCAGACCTGAGTAATGTGCTCTGGGCAATCCTGCTTTAGCAGGGGAGTTGGACTAGATGATCTCTAGAGGTCCCTTCCAACTCTGAAATTCTGTGAAGAGCTGCCATCAGGATTGTGTTTGGTCTTTTGGCTGAATGTTTGGAAATGGGAATGGTGCTTTGCACAAAGCCCGCCATGCCTGACCTGAGAGACAGCGTGGCTGGCAGCAACACGTTTCAAGCTGATGCATGTGCTAGCAGTAATGCACGTCACATGGAACCAGTGCTTTTTTTGACCATCTGACAGAAAGCAAGACCAGATTTGGGGTGGGATGAGAGTGGGAAGAGGATTGGGCAGACTAAGGCAGTGTGATCAACTCCCCTCACTAATTGAACTAATACTGATCAAAATACACATAGAAGAAAGGTCAGTCAAAGGCTACTACAATACAGGGATGCAATTACAACTTGTGGGGTTAGGAAGTCCCTAAATCACAGCATACTTTAAGAAAGAAAGGATTATCAGGAGAAGGTGCTAGTGCATTTGCTGACGCATCGGCAGCAAATTCTGTACAAAGCAGAACCTGCGTGGTGCTGTGGGAAAGTGAGTGGAAATAATACAAAACAGGCATAGTCTGTACTATGCTCGGGATCCATGTGAAACATCGCATTTCTAAATCTGGGATTAAGGCAATAAAAGTCTATTGGAAAAGTGCTTTTTATTTTCCAATTAGTGAAGATCAACAGCAGAGCCAAACTGCTCAGCAGGGAGAAAACACAAACATAGTTCTTATCCTTCTCAAACGTCTGGCCCTAAACTATTTATAATTCTTCAATATTTTTTAACATATGCAAATAACTCTGCATATATTTTCTACTTATTCTGCTTTGAACATACTGTCATTTCTCTACTAATGTCCATACTGACCGACAGCAGCACTTCATCTAGTTCTCTTTATCTTAGCATTTCATAAGTACTAATGACACCCCAGTGCACGTCTGTGTAACTATGTATGCCAGCATTCTCTTCCTTCTGTTGAAGAACAAAAGAAGGAAGGCAGAGAAGCTAAAGCACAGACTTTTGAAAACACTTAAGTCACCGAATTTCCACTGAAATAAAGGAATTCCAGGTTAAATCGTGCCTGAGGCCATAGTGAAAGAGCTGTCAGGTTACTCGATCAAATTCTGGCTTCCCTAGTTTAGCCTCACTGCTCTCCAAGGCTTTTGGCTATAATGAAAATGAAACATACGTATTAGGATTACGAGTACGTACCAGAAAATGAGGATACAACAGGATACTAAATAATGTTTGTCTGAAAAGTCTCTTTCCTGTGCTGTCATAGTTTATATTTCTTCCTGTTTAACCAGTGTTGATATGTGCTGGGTTTTTTATGAGTTGAGGATAACAGAACTGGCCCAATAGCATACTATCAAGCGCTTATGCTGTGCAACTATATGAGGTTTTACAGGCTGAAGACCAGCTGCCAGGCAATTAATCTCTTTATATATTATATCCTTAGATATATATATAAACCTACATCAGAGTCAACAGAAGAGAATCTGCCCCAGCAGACTCAGTGCAAAGTCTTACCAAAACTTTCCTAAACTTAAACTTAGCTTTCTTAACCATGGCTTTGAGGTACTAATAGATGTTTTTATTTGCCATCTGTGAGGTGGTGTATCTCCAGCTAGGGCATGGAACAGACACTCTTACTTCAGGTGTAACTGCTTGAGCTGCCACAATCAAGTTTGTTGATGGAGTTGTCAATGCCCCAGAAGTCAAAAGAGTGAGAAGGGAAACCTTTCTATGTTAATCATCATAACAGGAGATTACTGCCAGATGTCATCTTGGCTGGCTGGGGTCAAGCAAGGAGAGGCAGCAGCCAGTTCCCAAGTTTCACCTGAGCTAATCTGTCAATGCCATTAATAAATACAGCAGCTCTCAATGCTACTGATGTGGAGCATGCAAGGACCTCTTTCATACTTTCTATACCATAGATAATGCATAAAGGAAATAACATTGTGAACATCCAGTACATCCTTCAAGGAAAGGATCTAAATATCACCATGAGCAGTGTAGTGACAGTGCTCCAGGTGTTCCACAGTCAGCAAAGCTAACAAGATTTTAGACTGTACTAGAGGAAGGATGTTACGGAAGAAGTTACAATGGCATTACAGAAATCAGTGATGTGCTGTGGTGGTTTGACTTTGGCGGGCTGTCAGATACCTGCCCAGCTGCGCTCTCACTCCCCTCCACAGTACAGAAGGCAAAAATAAGATGAATAAGTTTGTAGGTCAAGATAGAGACATTTACAGTCAAAGGCAAAACAGACTGGACTTAGCGAAAATATTTATTGCCAATAAAAAAAGGTTTGGATAGTGAGGAAACAGACAAATTAAACACTATCTCCTCCCCTTATTTTCCCCCTGCCTGCAGGTTCAACTTTACTCTTTCATTCCTGATTCCTCTATCTCAGCCCCACTGTGAGCAGTACAAAATGGATGGGGAAGGTAGGGGGGTGTCAATTCACAGCAGTTCTTCTCTGCCACTCCTTCCTCCTGATGCTTTTCCCCTGGTCTGGTGTTGATCGTTCCATGGACTGCAGTCCTTCGGGACAAATGTGCTCTAGCATGGGCTCTCTACAAGTTGCAGCTCTTGGCAGAAGTACCTGTTCCAGCATGGGCTCTCCATGCATGTCTCTTGCAGCTGTTTTCACAGAGGTGTCCCCCCTCCCCTACAGCCCTCTGCTGCCAAAACCTTTTCACCAACACCCAGTACACATACAGTTCGGAAAAGAGCTGTCAAAGAGCTATGAGAAAGGGCAATGATAGTAATTACAGAAGTTAAAGGTTTTTATGTGAGGACTCATGAGAAAGATCAGGAGGTCTAAGCTTCAAAAATATACAAATTACATGAGACAGACATGGTAGATGTATATGCATTAGGAAACAGCATGGAGGTCAGACCTACTTATGAGTTCTTGTAAGGACAAGACTAGATCCAAAAAGATGTGTGGGCAATGCATGATGTATTTTGAAACTATTAAAGCAAATGCCTTATTTTGCAAACCAGTTAATCAGTAGCTTTCATCTGACCTAACTTCAGGTATCTGAAAGGGAGGTGTCTCCTTAATTTGAGCCAGTTACACTTTGCAGTCAAAAAAGAAAAATAAAGAGACAGAGGCCTCCAGAGGGTGTGATTCACTTAACCTATTTTAGAGAAGAGATGAATCACGCGCTGATAGTTCCTAATTCCTTCCCACAGATGATAATGGCAACCAACTCAGATGCACAGGTAGACGTCCAATAAAAAGAACACTTTCCACTAAGCTATTTTGACTAAATAATATTACTAAAAATTATCTTCTGCTTTGGTGTATCAGATAGCTAATCAACTCCTTTAGGAGGAGCTTTTGCTATAGGCAGGTTATTGCATTAAAGACTGTCCTCTGAAACATCTAGTATACATCAACATACAGTATGAGGTACAACAGAGCAAGGACTTCGTTCTGTAGGACTCCTATGTCCTCGTTGTAGAATACAGCTATGTTATTATGGATACAGAGGAAGACAGGACCTAAACTATGGTTTATGGTATCCCTGTAATATCAATGTACATCTTTTTAAATGTTATTTTTGCCATTCTTCCCTTTTGAGAAAGACAAGTAAAGACAAGTTCTTTGTTCTGATCATTACAGTTTATCAAAATGACCTTGGTCATTGCCTGAAGACTATGCAATGCTGATAAAATTCTCCTGCAACAGCAGGAAGACATCTAAATTTGATGTCTCTAGCTCCTTTCATATTGCCTTTCTTCTTGAGGGTATCTTTTTCCAACATGACAGTGTTTGCATGGCTCAGATGAGCCCTGTTGCTAAGAAACAAGTCCCAACTGTGCCTTTAAAACTCGTCCTTTAAACATACAACTCAAGGAAATATTTTTCTTTTCATTACACTGTATTGTGTGTTTTTATTAAGATTTCTTTTAACTCTGATCTGACTCTTGGTGTTACATTTCTCTCACAAGCTTCTGGGATAGGACCCATTCTTTTTCTATTGTCTGTACAGTGCCATGGTCACCTACACAGTACGTTTTAAGGTCACAGTAAGACCCCATGTTGCACACAAATGTGATGTAAACGAGAAGGAATACAGTGGAGCGTACTTACTGCAAGTATCTGTTAATACTAAACTAGAAGACACGGTACAAATCAGTGTTCTTTCAAATGGCAACTCTAGGGTGCATCTGTGCTACAAAAAAAAAAAGGCTTGCTTGGCTTTGGGTTTTTGGTTTTTTTGCCACATACTAACTAAAACACGCTGAAGTCTCCCTCGAGTGTACAAAGTAGTGTGTAGCTTTCACAGGTATAGGATCATCTGAGGGAGTAACTAGCACATCCGAACTACCAACTGCCTTGTCCATCCTACCTATTTCTTGCATTTTCACTAATGCATGGCACAGACAACACCTCGCTTCCTGACAAAGTCCAAGAGTGATGGAGGTAGTTCATCAAAAACAGTTTTCTTAGAAGAGATTAATGGAAACTAAGGTATGGCTGCCTGATTTGAGGCACGAAATTGCAAGAAGTCATGGAATCATAGAATCATAGAATTGTTGAGGTTGGAAGGGACCTTTAAGATCATCGAGTCCAACCTTTAGCCTACCCTGACAAGAGCCACTTCTAAACCATGTCCCTCAGTGCCCCATCTACCCTTTTTTTAAACACCTCCAGAGATGGTGAATCCACCACCTCCCTGGGCAGCCTATTCTAATGTTTAATAACCCTTTCAGTGAAAAAATGTCTCCTAATATCTAATCTAAACCTCCCCTGACGTAACTTGAACCCGTTTCCCCTCGTCCTATCACTTGTCACCAGGGAGAAGAGGTCAGCCCCCACCTCTCTACAACCTCCTTTCAGGTAGTTGTAGAGGGTGATAAGGTCTCCCCTCAGCCTCCTCTTCTCCAGGCTAAACAACCCCAGCTCCCTCAGTCGTTCTTCATAAGGTTTGTCCTCCAGGCCCCTCACCAGCTTTGTAGCCCTTCTCTGGACACGCTCCAACACCTCAATGTCCCTCTTGTAGCGAGGGGCCCAAAACTGAACGCAGTACTCGAGGTGGGGCCTCACCAGTGCCGAGTACAGGGGGATGATCACTTCCCTAGTCCGGCTCACCACACTATTCCTGATACAGGCTAGGATGCTGTTGGCCTTCTTGGCCACCTGGGCACACTGCTGGCTCATATTCAGCCGGCTGTCAACCAACACCCCCAGGTCCTTTTCTGCTGGGCATGTAGATTCCTTGCCAGTTGTGCCACTAACTTCCCAGATATTCCTCTGACTTCTCCATTCATACTGCAAACAGCCTAAGTGTGTGATATAACTCTTCCTTCATATTTCTGTATCATAACAGGACCTGAGTGTAGTCTGCACTTCACAGTGCTACTGAAATAATAATGCAGTAACACCCTGCTCAACCTACTTGGCACTTCTCATACCAGTAAATAGTGGACTTCTCAGGAAAGACTTAAATCACAGTCCCTAGAGTAAGGTCTCATGTCATTTAGGTATGACTCCATTTGCAAAATATACTGAAGAACATTTGCTAGAATATGATGAAATGTCATAAATACTTAAAACCATGTTTGTAAGGGAGAAAGCAGGGTAAGTTTTGTGATGTAACAGCTTCAGATTTTTATCTTTGGTTACTGTCTAATTTGGGAAATATAGTTCTCAATGGGTATCCTACTTAATACTACAACTTAGGAAGCATATTCTCTGGTTTTAAGTGCATGTAAGAGCCCAGTTACACACCTCTTCTTCACAGTGAGTAATACTTATTCACAGGAGCAACCTCAAGGGACCAGCTCACATTAGTCCTTACATCTGAGCCCAATTCTCCTTGCACTGTTAAGGTACTATAAAACTGTGAACTCTTCCCATAAATGTTACAATAAGAAGCAAAAATGGTGAGCAGAGGTGAGGCAAACTGGTTCTAGAGGCTCAACACCATATTGCTCTGCAGGTTGTGGATCCCCAGTTCTGACAAGCGGGTTGAGCTTGCAATGGCTACATTTTGTACCTGTTTTGCAGTGGTTCAAATGACCGCTTGTTGCTCCAAGCAATGTGACCTGCAGTCCTCAATGCAACTAGAAATATCCTCTCTGAACAGTTCTGTCTTGGCACACAGAGAGTAAATGAGCACCAAAAGAATGCCTAGTGGACTGAAAGCACTGATATGACAGCAGAACATATATGCACATGGGCCAGATCTGCAATCACACCACGTATACACCACATTTTAGTTAATACACATAAGAAAAATCTTTTTTTCCTTGTGTTGATAATACCTAAGGGTGGGTTGGTACTATTTATTCACCACAGCTTTACCAAAAGGAGGATTCATTGTGTAATTGCTGAGCAAGAATGGTTCCCGGGAACTAATGCTCGGTCTGAACTCTATTCCTGGCACCACCACAGGTTTCTTCTAGGTATCTGCTGCACGCAGCACAAGGAGACACATCCTATTTTTAACTATGTTGCCTTGAATCTAATATCCGAAGTGGGAATACTGAGGCTTAACTGTCATGGAAATGAGAATTTGTATGTTGGCACCCTTGTGCGTAAGGACTTATTTGGATCAAGATGGGTTGGTGACCCAGAATGGCTGATGGCTGGACCCAGAGCCCTCCCCATTCTTCTACCCACATTCATGGCTTGGTTCAAGCTGTGCCTTGCACTTGTGCAGCTACCTACACCTCTGCAGCATGGGTATGAAAGAACACTAGCCTTCTGTGGCAGTATGTGATGTAAGGGGCTAGCTCTCAGGGCACAAAAATCAGGTCACCATGTACAGCTGACCAATGTAAACAAGATGAAAGTTAGATTACCTCAGGGAGTCAGCTTCAAAGGACTGCCAGGAGAATCCATTTCAATGTTGGTTTCGTGGGATGTGTGGGAGGAGCAGAGGACTGAGTGAAATAAGCACTCAGGTGCAAGTCAATGTATAAAATGACCTTCTGTTTTTTAAAAGAGAAAACAAGAGAGCATTTTTGTACTCAGAATTACCAATGTTTGTAGTTCCCGTGCTCTGTTCTTTCTTTTACATGAGAAAAGGAACCATCCCATCAGCTCTCTGTAGCCACAATGAAATTTCAGTAGGAGGAAAAAATCTTGTGATGCTGAGTCCAAAAGATTGTTTTAAAAAATAATAGTATTTGTCTTCTAAAACCCCTGCTAAGCTGTCTCTGGTATTAATCAGTTTGTTGGGTGCAGAGCTAAAGCACAGAGACCATTATCATCCTTGCAATATGGACAGGAAGATTTGGCAATGCTTTCACAATTAAATAGATCAAGAGAGATAATTTAATGGTGCAGAATCTGCAGCATTAGAATCCATAGACTCTGCTCTAACTAAATTGTCTAACTACATCAAAACCAATGTACTTACTCTTTCAACAGATTACTTGATGACCAGTCTGGAGCAAATGAGTTCAGAAACAGGTCTGATTTGTTGCAATAATTTCACAAAGACAGAAGGAAGGTATGGGGAACCATGCTGACCCCACAATAGAAAGGGATTTTCTTTGGGCTACACCTCACAAATGTCTCAATTTGTGACCAGTTCTTTCTCACAGTCCTAAATCCTTTGTGAACCCCTCCCACTAGGACGGAAAATCCAGAGGGGGTTTCAGGGCAACGAGAGTTGTATGTCCTTGCAGTTGCTTTGTCTGTGTAGACCCAAGGAGATGCAGCTGTACTTTTAGCTAGAATTTAGTCTTCAGATTCTTGGAAGGAATTTTCAGTGGAAAGGAAACTTAGAGCTTCCTGACTCCACAACAGTGTTTACAAGAAGATATGAAAAAAAATAATCTTTTAATTTACAGGGAGTATAAATACATAAACCTTGATCCAACAGCTTATTTTATCTTGCTATAAAGAATCTAGTCCTGACCGCTGTCAGTGAAAGAGGTTTGACTATATGGGCCCCTCCGCATAGTGATTTCTATGGTGTCAAGTTGCCATCTCCTTTCCCCAACACAGCATAGCAAATATAACGATGGATATTCACACACAAAAAAAGCATGTTTATGGAAATCAAATTGTCATGGCAACAGAAGAGGTCTTGCAAGTATTTTAAAAATAGCGAATTAACAAAAGCCATTTATGAAATCTAAAATCCATTCTTTTACGAATGTGCTTAAAAAACAGATACAACAAACAGTTTTCTACCTACATAAGGAAGAAATCATTTAAACCCAAGATCTCACGTCACCATATGGGCATATGTAATAGATATATGCATATAAATAAATACGTATTTTAAACTTAAACCAGCAAAACTCTTTCAGCTGGACAGTGTTATACTAATGTGATCATTGGACTTACTTCATTTCAGCTAAATATTTTCACATAAATATTATGATTCATACTTTGTAAAATGACTCAACTTTTTAACATAGTAAACTTGTAACAATGGCTCATTATAATCTAGTTTATTAACCTCCATTAAAATTTCAGTTCTTCAAGGGCTTTTAACACCTCAAAATGTACAAACACCTTTTTAAAACAACATTCTTATTTAGTTCAATTGAAACTTTTCCCAACACAATGTCAAGATTAATTTGACCATTTAGGCTTTGCATTCATTACAAACTTGATTTTGTCATAACTGAAACAAAATTACTATCCACAAACTCATTGGTGAGTTTTGTGTGGATATTCACCAGTGCTTGTGGCAAACTGAGAGTTCAGCCTAGATAAATGACAAGCTGGTGAGATGATGGATAATTATCTGCCGTATGTTCAAGTTCATATTCCCAAAGATGGTAGCCTTCATCCCCTGCACAGTTGTATAAGTATAAGCATTATTACTGAAGTTAGAAATGCGGTACAGACGGAATCCCTGCAGTGAACAGGATTATGCTTCCAACAGCTCCTCTATTGATTGTATTCACCCTTTCCTCTAACAAGATTTGACCGTGATCCACTCTGGGCATATCCTTTGGGTATGCTTATACTGGAGCTTTTAACTTAAGTTAGTGTATTACCAATCAGCTTTCATCAACCAACTCATTTATATTTACTAATCTGGATATTTCATAATCATATGCTGAAAGACATGACTGTCTGTGGTTTTGTCTAGTCTAGCAGAGTTGTAAATTACTTAGCAATTTATCTACTTTTTTAATTTAAAAGCTCAGTATAATATTGATATTCTCCAGTGCTAAAAAATCATGAATTGGGTTCTCCAAAACTGAGATTATTTTTTTTTTTAAATGCAATTCATTTTTTCTCTCCTCCATCCCCCCACCCAGTTTTGGGGTTTTTTTTTTTTGAGACAGGGTCATATCTTCAAATCCTGCTCCAAAGCCATGAGAGTTATGGTTTTTTCTTTTCTTGAAAGCAGAGAGTCTCATCTAATCAAGAGCCTCAAGGGACAGGGTTCTAAGGAAATACCAAATATTGTGAGAGTCAGGATTGCATTACTAGGCCTTTTGAGGGGCTGTCAAGTAGTTAACCAGAAGTTGTTTGGCCCCTAACTCCGTCGTAATGGAAAAACTGAGCTTTGAACTGCCTTTATAATAAGGCAGTTGCTGGAGGAAGGAGGGTGAGAGCAGCTTCCAAGTGGTAAGATGGACAGAAAGCATTCTGTGGAAATGAGTATTTTTAAATCAAATATTCAAGTTCCATCTATTTACTTTTTCCTTGACTCTACACACAATGAAACCTACTAAGTTTATAACATCAGAAATCAGCAAGTAAAATATCACTAGGTAGAATGGCATGGGATTTTTCTCAAGTTCTTACAATGTTTTCATTTTAGGGCTCCTAGTTAACATAAATGCTCACAAACCCTGGGAAAAGTGGGAAGAGAAAGAGGGATTAACTCCTTCACTTGATGAAAAAGCTCCCACTCTTCAGCAGAACCAGGGAAACCCAGCTTTCACATTCCTGAGATCTCTAAAGCAAGCTCGGTCAACACAAATTCTTTCTCAAGTGAGGCTGGGCCCACGCTGCTGTCGCGTCCTGGGTCTGGCTTGTATTCAGTGATGTCCAAGGTTGCTGTGTGGTGCTAAGTCCAGCTCTCTGCTGAGGAATACTGCTGCCACACCAGCTTCCTTATGTGTGCATCACACCACAGCTGCTCCAGTTCACAGACCAGCATCTGAAAGGCGAGTGAGCTCTAACTGCAGTTTCAAATAAGGTGTTGGACTGTGAACTGGAATAGCTGCAGCAGAGGTGAGGATTCCCTTCTGCTTCCCTTGCTGCTGGAGCAGTAACTTCAAAAATCTGTCCAGAATTTGTGTAAGGCACAGATAATGTTTTTAAATGACAGTAAGCTTTCCCAGATGTGAAAACCTTTATACTAGCAAAATCCCAAGTACTGAACATAGGCACAACACTCTAAACTGCTTTACCTTCTTCCAGATATGGGCTGGGAGGCATGTCCTATGAGAAGCAGCTAAGACTTTGGAATTGTCTAGATTGGACAAAAGGAGGCTGAGGAGCAACCCCATCACTCTCTAAAGCTTCCTGAGGAGGAGCAGTGAAGGGGGATGTGGTCATCTCTTCTCCCTGGCATCCAGTGATAAGACACATGGGAATGGTTCAAAGCTGTGTCAGGGGAGGTTTAGACTGGACATTAGGAAGCATTTATTTACTGAGAGGGTGGTCAAACTCTGGAGCAGGCTTCCTAGAGAGGTGGTCGATGCCCCGAGCCTGTCAGCATTTAAGAGACATTTGCATCAACACCCTTAACAACATGCTTTAACTTTTGGTCAGGCAGTTGGACTAGATGATTGCTGTAGGTGCCTTCCATCTAAAATAGTCTATTCTGTTCTGTTCTATCTTTATTGACCACCATCTTTGTACAGTGCTACAACCAAGTTCATGTACATCTACTGTACTGCTGCGACTGTCTAACTTCAAAGTTGTAAAGCTCTAAAATGAAGACAAGTCCAAAGACAGAATGTTACATGGCAGATTGACTTTATATCTCATAGAAAAAAAGAAAAGAAAGCTCTTTTCCTTTTCTACTTTCCAGGTTACCTCTGAATGAAAGTTTTCATAAATCCATTGCAAACTCCAGTCCCTTTTACAAATGTAGGGACTATTTTAGAATCCCTTTACCATCCAATCACTTGTTTCTCCACAAAATTAAAAATTGTATACAGATTCTAAAATTCACCTTTCTGCTTTGTGCCAGCTGCTGCCACCTATGGATGTGTTTGTGTTCAGGGTGCTGCATGCAATTTGATGGGTAAGAAAGAGCCTGAGACACCTGGTTGCTGCTTCCTGCTCCTCCCTTTACTAACCTGAACAGCTCCACAAACTCTCAATGCTCTTTTCATGGTGGAACATGGATTGCTGCTTCCCGCTCCTCCCTTGACTATCCTGAACAGCTCCACAAACTCTCAATGCTCTTTTCGTGGTGGAACAGAGACAAAATGGCAGGGAACTGCTGCAGGCAATGATGCTTTCTCAAGAGTTTGTAAATCTCTGCAACACCTACTGATTCAGAGCAGAACGATTCACCTCCGCCCTGCAATCCAGACTAGCCAAAATTCACTCGTCAAAAGCACTGTCCTCATGCAAGTTACTTCCGTCTTCAAATGCTTTCACTCCTTGCTTCTTGCGGCAAGAAATTCCAGTTCTTTGGCCTTCTCACCAAATCTCTGCGAATGTACTTTTCTCCTTCTGGGCTTGATTCTCCCTTTTTCTCCACGTCACACACTTTGTCTGGAACAGCTTTCCAGACTCCTTAAAATTCAGTTGGTTTGCTTGGCCGTTTAACAGCTCTTCTCCACTGTCTGCTCCCACCTTCACTCTTAATCTTCAAGTACATCTGTCCAAATTGCATTAAATGACAAACAAGTCTGAAAAATGCTGAGCAAACCCTGTCTCCTTACGTGTTCATTAAGTAATGAACACCTCCACAGAACTGCTTCATCGACAGCAGTGATCAAAAACGTCACTGGCCATTTCTTTTGTCTTCTATTTTGATGGAAACAGAAGGCATGAGGGAGGGGAGAGAAACTTGTTTGTGTTTAAGTTTGTCTGGCACTGACAGCAATTCAAAAGCAGCAGCACAGCTTGACAGTGAAATGAACGAAAAAGTTGTTATAAGTGCAAGTAGAGCTCAAAAGCTGACTTTTACGAACTACAACTAGGGAAGAGCAAAAACTAACCAAAGGACATAAACAGTACTAAATATTTGGACTGTGACAGAGACTTTAGTCAAGAACAAGGCATTGCTGTGCTTTTGTAACTGCGTTTGTAAAGCAAGGGCCATGGGAGGATGATGAGTAAAGACAGCACATACATATGTGACTGTAGTGGCTATGTGGATAAAATCAAGGAAGGGATCCAGTGTAAAACACAGGAAAGGCAGAAAGAAAAAGAATAATATATTAAGTATTCAGGCAAGTATGGGCTAATAAAATACAGCCGGAAAGCAGCTTTCTTCCTAAAATACAGCAGGGCATGCCACTGGACACTGGATTAAAACTGAGGGGCCACACCAGATCCCTCAGCAGAGATAAAACCCTATTATGAACCCTATTTTTGCTGATCAGATGCACAGTCGGGAATTTTCTCAACTGAGGAGCTACAAATTTGAAATAATTTGGCATTTACTCTGATCACAAATTATCCGCGAAGCAGTTTTGAGTTTTCCAAGCTTGTTTGTCATTCTAGATGGTCCAGACGCTTCATGGCACAAAAATACTCCAGACTACCCTGTGCTGGCAAGATTGCCGAGTGACTGTTCAATATGATCAGCCAAGTAAATTATATAAGACACTTCTATTTCTCACTTAAATCTCTGCTTAAAAAAAAGGCAGGGGGAGGGGGTAGAAAATCAATGGCCTTCTCCATATGGACAAGAACAGGAGAAGTAGAAACCTGCAGATTCAGTTGTTCTCTTGCCCAACTTTACCTCACCATGAGGAATATCTGATACCACTGCTACCAGCAATGGAGCAGTAACCTGGATGCACACATTGTATCGCAGGTCTCCTTTCTCACCTTGCACACACAGATGAAGAAATTACCATAAAGAACTTCTTGATCTTTTCAGTGGAAAACACAAAACCCAATGGAGTGATGTTGACTGACAATAGGTTTGCTTTGTTTAATTATGCTCTCATGAACAAATAGCTTGTTTCTGCAGACTACCATACATCCCAGGCTGAAAGGTAATGTTAGCTAAAGAATTCCATCAGTGAAGTTCACAAATTCATACAAACATGTGAAAAACCTTTGTTTTCCACAAATGAGCCTGTAAATCACCCAGATTCATTGATTTGCATGTCCACAGGAAAAAAAAATGATTAAAAAGGATCATAAATGCCAAAGCAAGTTTGATATTTTAATGCACAGGTGTTTGAAAGCCCCAATTTATTTTCTGCAATATTTGCCCTACTGTAGATGAGAAAATGTGGTTTTTTCCTTGGAATTCTTTGTTTCAATAATGAAGGTGATGGATGTCTGCTTAAGGCATCTATTTACCATTCCAACAACAAAAATAAAATGGGTATCAATAATTTTATGCAGATCTCATCCGTGCAACTTTCCTGAGTGTTGTGTTCTGTACTTCTATTCAGCTCTTCGGAAAGCTCGTTCTGCTGAAGAGAGCATGGCTTCTAATGAGAGCCGTCTGCAGATGCTTGGCTTCTATAATTTCAGCATTAATACCATATTTACATAGCTGAAGGTCTAGCCCTTGAACTCTCACGACTGAAGCAGAATAAACAGATGGCAGAAGACTTGTGATACGGAGCTGACATACCCATGAACAGGAGAGCTGTACACTGGGGAAGAAAAAAGTTCAGCAGGCTGGGAATCATCCCTTCCTTCTCCAGCTGTCTGTGAGAGACTGTCACTCATGATCTTCTCCACCGGCTATTTCATGGCTTATGGGTGGCTGCTCTCCTATCTTGCACTAACATAATTTTATGTTAGTTTCAATTACTCCCTGCATAAAAATAGTATACATGTATAATTCAGGCTGTGATCCAGAAGTCCACCCCCTCCCTGACAGGAGGGATTAATCTTAGAGAATACCTCATACTTTCAGATAATTCCACTCACTTCTCACATTTCCCTCAAGTTCTCCCCTTTCGTTTTCCCCCTCCCACACACGTGATGTCGAGGGAAGGAAAAATGGGTAGGAAGGAGGGCAAGATTCCCATGTATCAGCTCAGGGAATGACAGGGAGCCAGAACTTCTCCCACGCTGACTGGCACACGGCAGCTCCAAGAGAACACAGTCTGCCAGCTAAAGGGCATGGCCAGCCCCTTCTCTCACTTGCCATCTGTAGCACGTACCGGCTGGAGGTGCACACTGCTCAATTCCGTGGGAACTAAAAAGAAAGGATACACCACCAATTTATGTCTGCTGGTGTCATCATCTTCCATTCTCCAGAGCTTATCTCAGCATGATTTGGCCCTGTGGCCTCAGAGCCTGCTACAGAAGTCCTATGCCAAACTGGGAGGTTACAGTGTCTGTGACACAGGGTGCCTGTGGTAGAGCTGCAACGCTGGTAGCTAACAGCACGATGGCTTTTGGTAAGCACTCACTGAGAACAGCAGCTCCCTCTCCTCCCTTTCATACTATCTGCTCCTACCTGAGCCAGGAACACCTTCCCTACAGCTCAGCCCTGCGCCCACATCAGATGCAGAAGACCACATCAGACCATGAAAAATTCTCAAAGTGGTTGCACCTATAACAATGAATGGAAGCAGTGTGTAACTTCAAGGCTGTTCTGCAAAACAGATTACAAGTAGATGGTCTAATCAAGCTTTTTTAGGTTGCATTTGGTCTGAATTTTAAGTTTTGGCAAGGCAAAAGTTACCTTATTCCCCTGGGTAGGAAAAATTTCCTATGAGTTTTTTGTAACGTATATGAAAAGACTAATTAAAACCCAGTTTACAATGCATCTTAAAACCTGCAGTTCTGGGTTACTACATAAAAACCTGAAATTAACCAACTGAAAAAAATACACTGACTATAAAAAAAGAGAAAGTGTTACTTCTCCCGTCCAAATAGAGTACTACTACAAAACATAAATAGCATAAAGGAAAAATAAACTGGATGTTTAAAATTCTCAGATTTCACCCTCATAGATGACTTCCATAACGTAGGAAAGATAATGTAACCGAAAAAAATAGAGGCTTTCAGATGTTGAGAAACTGAGTATTTGGTAGCCTGCATTGGAGCTCAAGTTCTATTCGGTTATCATTGGTCTGAAGTACTGGGGACTAATGAACACTTCAAGAGCTCCGGTCTCCAAGCAGTGAAACACTTGGTTTATTCGGTGTTGCCTATTTTCTTGTCTATTCCGGTGCCTTCTGACCCTTCATTGCAATTGCACTGCAGAGTCTACACGTGAAAGACAACTACGTGCAAAACAGACGAGGAATGAATTCAGGGACTGAAAAACAGAGAACTTCCATTACCACCTAAACACAGTCCCACTCTCCACCTAAGCAGGCAAAATACACAGCAAGCTTGTGAAACATCATTTTAACATGTTATAAATCTGGACTACAGGAATTGATGGGAATTTTGCCATTCACTTCACTGCGAACAGGCTCACATCCTAGATGTGAATACTTCACACCACTCCAACAATTCTTTATTTTACAAGTGTTGGTCGGTTCATCAAGATGGCTGAAGTGCAACAATGACACAAGATCTCTTTTTACCCTGGCTATTCCTGCCAGTAGATCCAGTAGATTTGTGTTCCTCCTGTTTCCCCTTGCGTGTGGGCTATGGGATACACGACAGGATATGGCTAAGATTGTAAATATCTATATTCTACTTGGGTATATTATCTCAGAGTAAATTTTCTATCTAAATGCATAGGATATTAGCAGCTTCATTTATGTACAGACTAAGTGGTATGCTTTGCATAGAGAGTCTGGGATGCATCTCCAAAACAACGCTTTTTGCCAGTCTGTGAGAACACCACATGGAAGGATTTATTTTAATTTGTAGTTTGTTTGTTTTGCTACTTTTGCAACAGAAGATCAGGAGGAACAGTGGCATAGACAGCCAAAAAGTACCACTGAAATCAGTGCATCAAACAGAAAACAAGTTTCAAAGAAAAACATCTGCCTCTTAAAAGACCGAAATAGAATTGAAACCATTTTGGGCTGGTCCAGCCAGTCAGTGATAACACAACCAACATGGCTGCAAAGTCCAGACTCTCGAGCTTGCAAGCCAGCAAGGGCTGGGAGCCCTATACACCCACCTTTAGAAAGGAAGCACTATCTGCTGGCATTCCTTACTGATACCTTCCATGTGAGAGAAGGCACAACACTGGCTACCTCCAGCAGCCCTGCAGCAGCAGACGGAGAAAAGTTTCATGCAGATAACGACACCTCAGGCCAATTCTGGCATGAGGATGGCTTATGGGGATCCTAGGATGATGGAAGAACACTAAGGGTTTTCTAGTGTGCTGTGAAAAACAGTATACTATGAAGTATAAGATCGTTCAAATGAGGAAAAGGGTATAGGAAGTAATTTTTTTTTGTTTATGCCTACAGTGACAATGTAGTGTCTTCAATTCCAATGGAAAACTACACTCACTTTGAAAGCTCTGGCTTTGAACACCTCTCTCTGAAGATGGTGGGAAATTAAATACTAAATAACAATAACCTAAAAACCCATGAAAGCACTCAACTGTAGAGTTTCTGTTTGATTCATCACTCCTCTTTCTTCAGGTGGCTGCAAACGAGGGCTGCAAAATCAAGACACCTGAGCACACAGCATTACATCTGTAAGCACGTATACCAATGCCATTCTTTCCACAGGAAAATTCTGAGGTATTTCAGAAGGTGGAAGTTTTCCTCTGGAGTACATCCGCAGGTTCAGAGCAAACACACTGGAAAAGCAATGGCTTGTACATGTTGCATGCAGCATACCACTCAGACTTAGGTAATACTTGAATCAGAAGAACTTTAAGAATTTCAGATTCATTTAAGAATTAAGCCACCTGAAACATATAAAGCAGGTAAGGGCAGGGCAGTAGCTCTTTAAAAGCAGGGCAAGCTAGGAGATACTACCATGCCACAAAGATGGCTCCTGCAGTGGCCATAGTAGCAGAAATGGTGACCAGGAATGGACTATGAGAGATGCAAGGTATGGACTAATGGCTTTTGCTTAGTTTTTTTTTTTGAATGTGATTGTTTTTCTTGCAATTAGAATACTTGTATTTAGTCTTGGGGTTCCATCTGCCTTTGTAGTATTCAAACTCTAAGCTCCAGCTGCAGTAAGCAAATATTTCCTAATTAAAAAGGAGGAAAGGAAAATACAGAAGGGATTACAGCCACAGTTTAGGGATGCATTACCCGAGTCGCTCACTAGGGACTTCAAATCCAGAAACACTGAATTCCCACGGTTTCTTTGGATGTGAGTTCCTTAAGTGTAGCGGTACAGGAGCAGTGTTTTTCAGGGGAGCCCCTGGGGAATGGGGGGAGCTGGGCTCTGACAGCTGGCCTTTGCTGGTGAGAGATGTGGTCGCTCTGCGCCTTGGTCCTCTCACTAAAACTACAGTTCGCGAAAGCCCCAGGAGCTGAAGCCCTTCCCTTAAATCACACCGTTCCCAGCGCCGGGCCGTGCCCCGACTGAGGTGAAGGGAAGGGTGGGAAGGCGCAGGGGGGCTCAGCCCCAGAGACCGGTCTCTGCCTCGCCGGGTCACAGAGCCAAGCTCCGCCGCGGGGGGGGGACACACCGGCAGTCGCCCCGGGCGCCGCTCCCTGCCCGCTGTCCGAGGACAACATGTCACCCCGTCTTCCACGAAGCACGTCGGCCGCGGCAGAGCCCCGGCGCTGCCCCGAGGGGACGGGCGACTCTCGGCTCCACGGCTCCCTGCCGGCCCGCTCCCCCGGGGACCCCGCGGCGAAGGCGGCCACCGCTCCCTCCGCAAAACTTTCCGCCGCGGTGGAGGGGCTCGCTGCTTCCCGCCTTCCTTCCTTCCTTCCCTCCCTCCATTCCTTCCCGCGGCGCCGTCGGGGAAAGTTGCCGCTGCGGCGGGGTCCGGCTCCCCCAGCAAAGTAGCGGCAGGTGGGGACAGCGCGTCCCGCCGCCCGCAGTACCACCTCCCACCCCGGTCCCGTCTGTACGGCCGCACCTCCCGCTGCGCCCGGAGCTCCGCGGCTCCTTACCCAGCCCCGGCACGAAGGTGTTGAGGAAGAGGCAGATGACAGCCACGGGGAACGGCATGTAGGGGATGGCGGCGCGCAGGGGGCCCTTCTTCTCCCGCACCTGCACCACCACCCCGCTGGAGGGGGCAGCGCCCCGGCTGGGCTCCCCGGCCGCCGCGCCCTCGCCCTCTTTGGGGAAGGGATCCATGGCCGGCGCGGCCGATGCTGGCGGTGGCCCCCTCCGGGCACCCAGCTGCCGTTGCGCGCGCTGCCGCCGCGCGGCCCCGCCTGAGCGCGCTCCCGGGTGCCCCCGCGCGCGCGGACCCCTCCCCTCCCGTCGCCGCCGTTACCGCCCCCGGTCAGACCAGGCACGAGCCGCCCGCGCGCTGCGGCTCGCGCCGGGGTGTCGGTTAAAAATGCCCCTGAGGCGATCTGAGCTAACGGACACGCTGTCTGCCCCCCCCGCGCCCCTCCTGTCAGGGCTTCTGCCCGGCCGCCTCACACAGGTCAGGTCCCCTCTCCGCCCCGGTCTGTGCGCCGGCACCGAATTTGGTCAGCTCGTCCGAAACGGAGCGGGGCGGTGGCGGTAAGCGGTGGAGAAGGCGGGCCGGGCCGGGCCGGGCCGTACCCGGGCTGCGCCCCCACCACGGAGCGCGGCCCCATGGTGGGCGCTGGGAGGCCACAGCCCCCGCCTGGGAAACGAGAAGAGAGGGGAAGAGCTGTCCCGTTTGGCCCTTGGAAAGGGGGAAAAGCCACTTCAATACGCTTTTAAAAATAGCTGCGCTATGAAGGTGTAAGAAAAGATGTAAATTAAAGCCACGCTCGTTTATTGTTTGGAAAAAAAACCCACCCTGCTGTAAGGCGGAAGAGAAGGAAAAGGGAGGAGAGCCACAAGAATTAGAAGGAAGGGAAAAGTACACCCCCTGAAAAGCTAACCACAGTTTGGGACAGTGAAAATGTATCTTAATTCACATCATTACCACTAGATGAAATATCCTTTTGTAGGGCTGGTAATTATTGTTCAGTACACAGTTTAATGGGCGAAATGGTAATAGAACTTGAACGCATCCGTAGTTAAAAATTATGACGAGGCTGGTTGCTGCAGATAGGGTTCAGCAGAGGAAACAGGAAAAATATTAAAGGCATTAATCCTGATATAAAATGTAAGTGTGACACGCATACAGGATTTTTGCATAAGAGATGCAGGGTAGCCTATGTCTTAATGTGCATTTCGTAGCTGAATTTTTGCTGAGGAGTTCTTGCTAGGAATTTAGACCCCAGCAGAAAATCTTGAAGTACTTTATATATGCCACCGGAATGCTGCCTGACAAATACATGATTCAACAGGTTAATCGAAATCAATACAAATTACTACAATTAAGTTAGTACAATAAAAAAGCTAGGTAAACTAAATTACACAGATGCAGAACCCTGTTCCTAGATCTTTTTTTTTTTTTTTTGCTTTTCTAATAGCTGGGTTCTGAATCATAAAAACATACACATCCCATGTAAAATTTCTTATTTTTAACGACAGGGTTGGGGGGTTTTTTTGCTTATCTTCTGAGTGCCTTTCATCCAAAAAAAATCTGACTTCTTTTTAAACAAACACAGTTTAGACGTATTTCTGGAGCCTATTAGCCAACCTGGGTTGGCTGTGGGTTTTTTATGGTTTTGGGTTTTTTTATGGTGACATTTATTTCTGTCAAAATAGTCCATGACAGCCTATTTTATCTTCTAGACACAAAGCTATTGGAGGGATGCACCTTTCTCTTGAAAAGGTCTGATGTAACTGACATGAAATTCTGTCTTTCTCTGCTGAGTGATCAAACTGCAGTCAGATGAGAAATCTTTATGGTATGAATATCGACTAATTAGAGCCTGTACAAAGCACAACTCATAGTTGGAACATTATCAATAACTTGCAGTGATAGAATTCTCTGTAGACTCAACCAGATGATGAACAGATAAAGGTTCTGGATATCATGTGTGGGTGAGCCCACATTACTTACACTAAAGGCAAGCAAGAGGCCATTGTGAGAATAGCCCAAATAGAAAATCAAAGACTAAGATTAATTAAAACAATATTTTGTCAGAAATACTTAGTAACAGCTTGTGCTTTTATGGAAGATTTCCTTAGAAGATCTCACAGCATTTGACAAATATGAGTTAATTAATTTATTTCTTTAAGATTAGTTGGCAATGTGTAAGGCTTACTCCACGAGCTACTAAAATGCAGCCACTTCTAGACTGAACTGCATCATTAATTCTGTGCTGCCAGTGTTCATGGAAGCTCTCAGGCGCCTCAGGCAGAAGTTATGACTGACTCAGAGTATATTAAAGATACCATCGTGTAACAAGTTGTGACACTTCCAAGCTTCTCTAAACAAGTGAATTGGTGGCAACATTACTCTGCTGTGATTGTTCCATGCTCAAGTGGTGCATGATAACCATGCAAACCATCTTGTACCAAGCACCCATGTGCTGCATGCTTTACCATTACTCGGGAGACAAGATTCTGTGCACTGGAGAACTTAAGTGAGGGAAGACAGTTGTTAATGAAAAAGTGCACTAGGACCTAGTTAAAAAAATGTGACCCAGGGCTGAATTTTTTGTGGAAAATGAGGTATCACGTATAAATGTGATACTTGAAATATTCATCTCACTTCTCAGCATGAAAACAGCTCACAGAAACGATACACACATTATTTGTCTGCAGCTGAAACAAAAAATGGGGTTAAAAAAACTCAACCTAACCAAACCAAGTAACCAAAAAAACCCACCTGAATTCAAAGTGGCATTTCAAGCTGCAGAAATCCCCTGGCACACCACTGTAGCACCAGTGTATTGACACACAGGACTGGGGACACGTCCTCCCAAGACTTCTCCAAACTTCTTTCCACAGTAGTGCTGCAGGAGGCAAGCACTGTAAAACTGAAGACAAGTATTGCAGCTGTGCCTCAAGGGTGGGCACTTAGTAGTCTTAAGAAGATGAGATACCTTATTCTCCTGAATGTCTGGTGAAAGAGTGGGTGTTGTAGTTGGCCCAGGTGGCAACAAGACTGCAGGACTCCCGCAGACGGGTGGGCTTTCCGTGCTGCTGTATCTCTTAAAACGAAAGAAACCTGGCTTCTGACTACCTCTAATCTTGAAAAGAGTACCTATAATTGCCAGGTGCTTGACAAGCAAACATGAATAGAGAACATGTTTGTGAAATACCATTGTCTCAGTGCTGTCAAGACTTAAGCTGGACCTTCTGATTGACAGAAGCTGGTGGTCTTACTATGAAGCCTTTGTGGTTAGTTACACTGCAAGTGGATGTTGCTGTGGGAAGTATATGCTGGAGCTTTCATCAGTATCCTGGGAGTTTTATATGTGTTAGGCCTGGAGGAGTCATGTGGTAGCTCATGGCTACTAAATTCCCAGCCAGAGGCAGCTGATCACCTAGCTGAGAGCAGCAGAAGGCATTTATGTTACAGTCACTAGCTGACTTTCAAGGAGTTAGGATGTGAGACTTAATAATGGAATGTTTTCCCTCTCTTGGGTTTCTGCAGTGTATAAATAGCTGTATTTCAAACATTTTGCAGGTATGGGTGTTTTTAATTATACCCTAACGGGTAAGTGAAGTGCTGCCAAGTCAAAGGGAACGTCAAGATCAGCTGGTTGTATGCGTTTGCCCTGCTGTTGTAGACTAACTTCTTTTTCTGCTTGTACTAGTATTTAAGTTGTTCTTTTGCAGTCAGTGGAGAAGTAGAGATCCTGCAAATGAAAAGATGGTACTTCTCTGTTACAGTGGTTTGAGGACTGGGCATGCTGCAGTTTGCCTCCGACTTTGGAAAGGGAGAAAACCTACAAATTGAATACCAATGACATACTTAGAGTAACTGGGGTCCATCTTTTTGAAATAAACCTCATTCGTGAGCTTGGATCCTTTCGAAAGCCATTGTCTTAAGTATCATACAAGCCTGTTAGGAGAGATACAAAAAGAGACCCAAACACAAATTAAATTAGAAGTGTTATTAACAAAGACAGTAAGGAGCCAAGCAGAGCTATTGCTCGCTAACAGGCCCTTGGGTGCAGGAGGAGCCCTGCAGTCTGCACTCCAGCACACCACTGTAAATCCAGCCCTGGTCCAGGTATTGTGACCGAATGCAGGCTTTCGTTCAGGGAGTCCAGCTTCCTCCTAACAGAAAAGATCAATTAATTCCATTCATGTGCAGGAGATCAGAGTTGTTGGCTCATAGACATGACAGTGTCCTTAACAAATCCTTTGTATCATCTGAACTTGAGGCTGGGGAGCCCTGTTTCTTCACAGAGACAAAGGTACCTCTGGGTGCAGAGGAACGGTTTATTCATTAAGTACCTCTTGCGTCCCACCTTGACTCTGTTGTGGCAGGACTGTCATAGCACTGAGACCTCATAAATTGTTTCCATCTGACAGACAGTCACATGAGGCTGGGTTTGATGCTGTGGACTCTTCCTGGTGCAAGTGAGAGCTACGCTTAGTGCTGACGTAGTACATGGGTATATCATGCACACACAAGACTCCAGACTAGTTTGGTTACAAACTCCAGAGGGACATTTGAAAAAAAAAAATAAAGCTGAAGTGCCCAATCTGTTGGAAATCCTGCACTGCTTCCAGTGGGAACAATAGGAGCCTTATATTTACAAATTCATCTTCCGTTACATGACTTTAGACAAAATAATGGGAAATCTTATTCTTTTCATAAATTTCTGTTAGCCCAAGACTTTTAATGGTGGCATTTGCAGCTGTGTCCTGCGATGTCCTGAGAGTATATGATGCTGCCAAGATCACCAAGAAATGCTTTGGCCTCCAGCACAAAGCTGGTACCCTGGCTCCTGCCTTCCTTTCCAGGCGTCAGTTCAAGCATCCCTTCATCTTTGCAGCCTGTGCGCAAACAGTTGCAGTCCTTTCTAGGAAGCGTGAGCATCTCATCACTGATAGTCCTCGTGTTTCAGTGCATGTAGCTCTTTTCCTTTCTTCCTAGCTCATGGTGTCCATGCAGTTGTTCTTCCTCCAAACAGCTTTGTACTGTTATACATTGACCCCACGTGTCTGTGCCAGGCTCTGTAACATCCCCTAATCTCGCCCAATATGAACAGTACAGCTCGGAGAGAGAAAATCCGTGGTAAGTAAATCCTCCCAATATAGAAGCTGGGAAAAGATAGCCGAGAAAATGTGTTCCTGTCATAGCAAGACAAGATAGGTGGGGAAAGAGGACAAGCGCTAGAGAACGTAGTAGACCTACTGGGGTAGTCCAAAGCAATGCTGCAGGCACAAGCTTTTCTTTTTTCCCCTGTTCCAAGTCATACACACTTGCCCTGCAAGTAGAGTGGACACCCCAGTCAGAGTGGCTGCAGCTCCCTGCGTAAGGAGCCCAAACAAAACAGCATCCGTTAAATATGCAATGATACTGAAAGGCACATGGTTCTTCTCTGCTGTGTTTCACTTTTGAAGTCCAGTGCCAGCCACGAGGGCTTCTCCCACATAAGCCCTTCAGCCTTGTCTAACACTGTCTTGTTATGGAAAATGCCTTCTAGCAGCAAGTTAAATGTCAGTTGTCTTGGAGTTTGAGACGAGAGGAGGGTTTGTGCTTTAAATTCTCTAGTCTCGGTCTCCCCACATGCCAGGTTTTCCAAGAAATGTGAGATAGGCATGGAAATCTGGAGCTCAATGCCTTGAGGATTGTGAGTGTGGGCAGGATGACGTTTTTAGGAGTTAAGTCTTGTGGCATTTAGTATCCTGGACCCCTCAGTCGTCTTATATCGTCGTTTAGTAGATCTGTTACTGTGCTTGGAAATGCTCAAGGCTTGCAGTTTTAAACTGTTTGTGTTTTCCAGGCCTATTCCTACACCTCATAAATGTAGTCTCCTTTTTTCTTTCCCCCTCTTTCCCACTGGTCGCAATCTCCTTGCTCAGCCAGTCCCAATGTCTCCACCTGATGATGCGTTTTCTCTTCCACCATGCCATATAGCTTCCAGTCCCGGCCTTACCCAAACACTGCCAGGTTCTTGCTGTCTGCCAAGATATGAGACCCCGATCCTTCTCCCCTTCAGTAGCTTTTATCCTCCTTGCAGTGTGATAGTTTGCAGAAGGAGGACACACACAACAGACAGGCACAATTTTGGCATTTCTTTTGCCGTATTCTGGTCCATCTACAGCAGTTCAGAACTGCCACAAGTCTGGTCCAGGGCATTTAAGGCGCCTCACCCCAAGCAGTCCAGTTTACCCAACATAGCCGTGGAAGTTCCCTACTGCAGTTGCTGGAGAGGCAGATCCTCAGATCTTCCAGGAATGATCAAGTCTGCGGCATCTATTTTTCTGTTTAAGAGTGGGAGGACCCAATAAGAAAGATGAGGTATCTTCATCCATTTGGCATCCTTTCTGCTTCTCCCTTTTTGGAGGACAAACATCTAATGGTTTAGTACATTTCAGGCAAAGTAGAACCAAGTGTCTGTGTGTTCCGTTTGCTGGGTGAGTATATTCTGCCAGAGACTGGTATTTAAAAGCTGAATAGCGGTACCACCACACAAGATGAAATCTGTCATCCTCTGATCGTGGCTTCTCGGAGGGACCTAGGCAGAGTTCAGAAGCCTGAAATAAAGCACAGCAGAACTGCAGGTGGGAGAGATGTACCAGTCTCCATAGGGGAGCGCTAATGAGCAGCAACAGGCAGCTAAAATTCTGTAATAAGGAAATATCCTCTCTGTGTAGTAAAGCACCTCTAAATTTAGGTGCCTGAAAGATGAAGCAATCCTGAAAGGTAAGTGGGAGTAGATTACTGTGCAGATCTTAGTGGGTTTAGGGTATCTGAGTTGCAACTTCAAGTAGTGTTTAGACAGACCAGATTCCCTTCTTTGTGCTCTTGGATTGATCCCCTCAAGGTCATTATTCTTGGCCGTGTTTTCCAGTATGAGTGTCAGATGAGAGAGGAGCCTTTTGTGTATGGACTGTTTCTCTCAGCTTATGTCTGGGGGAGTGAAATCGTGATCTGTGACCTGAGAAGAACGTCAGTCTGTCAGGTAAACTACTGCAAAGTCGTCGTGCTCTGCCTTAAATGAAATTACCCCCCAGATCAAATTCCTTGCCACTATATAATTCTTTTTATTTCTCAATAAATGCTGGTTCAGGCAGGATTAAATGTTATGTATTGTAAGACAGCCTTTTCAGAAAGCTGTGAAATAGAAGAACATATGCTGCTCCCCTTCTTTCAGATTTGCTTGAGTCGTGATGCCGACAGAGGCTGCTTTGCCAGCATGCATAAGTTTTGATCCTGGAGAAAGGTACCCATCTATTTGACAGCTGTGAGGAATGAAATCCTCTGTTTACCAACACAGGAGCAGTGGAAACGCATGCTTTTCTCCTACGGTTCTACCCCTCATCTGGAGGGACCAATTTTAGTTAGAAGTCCAACAAGTCTGAGCTGCTCAGTCCTTGTTTCTCTGCTACAGTTGCCCACAGCTTTGTAATCTCAGCTGGATGGAAAGCAGCAGCTGCTGAGACGTAGGTCACATCTGAATGGGTGTAAGCAGTAAGCACTGCTGGTTAGCTCAGGGCTTTCCAGTGGGATGGGGAGTTTTATGCATGGAGTATAAGAAGTTTTATATTCTCTTAAAGGTGGCTCTGCTGCACGTTGAAGGCTTTTGTCCAGTGCTTTGTGGGACAGAGGTGGGTCTGTTCCACGGCACAGACATCCTCACTAGGAGTTTCGACCAGACTTGCTGAGAACAGATGAAGGGTTTTGCCTGAGGAACGTTTTCTCGGGATCACTGATGGGCTGTGAAGAAGTGTAAGGATCTCAGGGTTATTTTATGATATAACGCAGTGGAGTTCAAGTTTTCCAGCCAGGATGGGACTCGGTGAGCAGTTGTCCTGCGAGCTACAGGGGAGTTTCTTTTTGGTGTGTAAAAACCTACATTTTCTGCTGCCTCTCTCTAGAGAGTGGCCTGTTCACAACTATTTCAGCAGGTCTTTTATAATGTTCAGGAGGGAGGATTGTTATCTATGCGCTGTCAAGTACTTATTGCAACATGAACTTTCTCTGATGCTGCTAATTCCTTCTCTCGCTTAGGAGCGAGGAGGGGACTTAATTTTCTGAGATTGTACTTGCTCAGTTCGTAAATACTACACTGACATGCAACAGAGCGCTACAAATTGTAGCAATGTTCCGTGGCTATTGGGAATTAAAATAGCAGAAGAATGGTATTTTTAAGCTTGTTCAGCAAAAGAAGAAATTGCAAAGCTTCACTTGAAGCATAATGCCCCCAACTCATGTTGGCAAGAGTTGGGAATGTGAAAGGGACGATTTAGGTCTCTGGAAGGCAAATGGGCTCAAGAGAGCTGGTTGGTATTCAAAGACCACTTTCTCGATGCTCAGGATCGGTGCATCCCTAAGAGTAAGAAATCGGCCAAGGGACACAGGAGACCTGCGTGGTTGAGCAGGGAGCTTCTGAAGAAGCTCAAGTGGAAGAAGGAAGTTTACAGTAAGTGGAAGAATGGACTGACCCCTTGGGAGGATTACAAGAATGCCACCCGAGCGTGCAGGGATGGAACGAGGGAAGCCAAGGCCGCCTTGGAATTAAACCTGGCAAAGGGATGTCAAGCTCAACAGGAAGAGCTTCTACAAGTATATTGCAGGCAAAAGGAAGACCAGAGAAGTTTTGGGCCCACTGTTGAATGAGACAGGAGCCATGGTGACGGAGGATGCGGAGAAGGCGGAGTTACTGAATGCCACCTTTGCTTCGGTCTTTACTGCTCGGCCCAGCCCTCAGGAGTCTCAGGCTTTGGAGGAAGTAACGGGAAAAGAGGAAAACTTCCCCTGGGTTGAGGGGAATTGAGTGAGGGATCAGTTAGGTCAATTAGATATTCACAAGTCCATGGGCCCTGATGGGATGCACCCGAGAGTGCTGAGGGAACTGGCAGAAGTCATTGCCGGGCTGCTCTCCATCAGTTTTGAAAGGTCCTGGAGAACAGGCGAGGTGCCCGAGGACGGGAGGAAAGCCAGTGTCACTCCAGTGTTCAAAAAGGGCAAGAAGGAGGAGCCGGGGAACTACAAGCCAGTCAGCCTCACCTCCATCCCTGGAAAGATGATAGAACAGCTCGTTCTGGGCAGCATCTCAAGGCACGTGGAGGAAAAGAAAGCTATCAGAAGTACTCAACATGGATCCACCAAGGGGAAATCACGTCTGACTAATCTGATAGCCTTCTATGATGGTATGACTGGATGGATAGATGAGGGGAGGGTGGTAGATGTGGTCTACCTTGACTTAAGCAAGGCGTTCGACATGGTCTCCCACAGCATCCTCATAGGGAGGCTTAGGAAGGGTGGGTTAGATGAATGGACGGTAAGGTGGATAGATAACTGGTTGAAAGACAGAGCTCAGAGGGTCGTGATTAGGGGTACTCTTCAATATATTCATCAATGACCTGGATGAGGGGATAGAGTGCACCCTCAGCAAGTTTGCCGATGACACAAAGCTTGGGGGGGGGGGGTGGCTGACACACCGGAAGGCTATGGGCTATGCCGCCATACGGAGAGACCTGGACAGGTTGGAGCTTTGGGCAGAGAGGAACCTTATGAAATTCAACAAGGGCAAGTGTAGGGTGCTGCACCTGGGGAGGAATAACCCCATGCACCAGAACAGGTTGGGGGCTGACCTGCTGGAGAGCAGCTCAGTGGAAAGAGACCTGGGAGTCCTGGTGGACAACAGGATGACCATGAGCCAGCAATGTGCCCTTGTCACCAAGAAGGCCAATGGCATCCTGGGGTGCATCAAGAAGAGTGTGGCCAGCAGGTTGAGGGAGGTCATCCTCCCCCTCTGCTCTGCCCTGGTGAGGCTGCACCTGGAGTACTGTGTCCAGTTCTGGGCTCCCTGGTTCAAGAAGGACAGGGAACTGCTGGAGAGGGTGCAGCAAAGGGCTACCAAGATGATCAGGGTACTGGAGCACCTCTCTTATGAAGAAAGGCTGAGGGATTTGGCTCTCTTCAGTCTGGATAAAAGACGGCTGAGGGGGGACCTTATCAACACTTATAAACACTTAAAGGGTGGGTGTCAGGAGGATGGGGCCAGGCTCTTCTCAGTGGTGCCCAGGGACAGGACAAGAGGTAACGGGCACAAACTTGAGCATAGGAAGTTCCACCTAAACATGAGGAGGAACTTCTTTACCCCGAGGGTGGCAGAGCCCTGGCACAGGCTGCCCAGAGAGGTGGTGGAGTCTCCGTCTCTGGAGACATTCCAAACCCACCTGGGCGCGTTCCTGTGCAACCTATTCTAAGGTGACCCTGCTCTGGCAGGGGGGTTGGACTAAATGATCTCCAGAGGTCCCTTCCAACCCTATGATTCTATGATTGTCATCACCAAGAAGGCAGTATTGAGAGAAGCTGCTTCTTGGGCAACGGGAGCTGATAACTGGCAGCCCGCAGAGGGACTGAATGTCCTGTTGTAAGCAGACTCAAGGAAGGTCGTGGCGGGGGGGAGGCTGGTTCCTCATTTCTTTTAGCAATTCATCTGACTGTAAAAAAAAAAGTTCATATACCATCAACGCACTATCAGCCTAAACCACTGCTTGCTAAGATATATTTGTTTTCTTCCTGAGATCTGTTTGCTTCTTTCCTATCTCTCCTGCCGGAGCTGGAAGATTACTTGAAGTTATTTCTTGGCATAGGAAAACACCTGCTTAAATTCCTTTTGCTCTAGAATGGGATTAATGTTGCATTTTCTTATCTCCTCGTGGGTTATTCTCCCCCACGGGAAGGGTATGGCTGGTACGTTAATTTGGAGAGATGAGTCAAGTGCAACGGGGACTAGGTAGGAAGTATTCTCTAAGCCCTGACAGGGGTGTTCACAGTGGAGATGATTACATTTCTGAGTTTCCCAGGCAAGGAGGGGTAGCAGGTTGATAGGTTCTGGAGAGAGGACTATGGTGAGCTCAGGGAAAGAAAACAGCATAGCTGTATTTGGTTTTCAAAGGCTGAGGGGGAGAGCGCAGCCTGCAGTCTTCCACCTTTGAATAAAACTGCCCAATTTCACCCAAACTTCTTTTTCAGAGAGATTGTAGTTGACACTGTCTCTCTCTGTCAAATCAAAGGCACTTTCCGTGCATAACAATTCTCCAGGGCTCTATAGGAATGCTGGCCGAGGCAGCTGGAATATTTATTAATGACGTGGTTGTAGTAGGGAACTGCCCAGTCACGTCACCAGAGACTGGGAGATTCAATCCCAGGATGTCACCCCAAGCATCCTAGTACTTTATCGGCAAGACCAGTGCGCATCCAAAGTTTCTGTTCTCTCTTATGAAATCTTTATTCTAGTTACTTGAGAACCTTTGCCCCTGTGTGCGTACTTGTTGAACAGACTTCTGCATTAGATTTTACTGCATTTAAAAGAGCATTTTGAGTGTCCAATTAAACAGGAAAATCCATGCTCAACAGATTTGTTAAGTATGATTCTCCATCTAGTCATTATCGTTAATGAAGTCATAACTTCCTGAGTGGTTCTTGTGTGTCCTTAATTAGTGCCTCCGTTCTGTGTCCACCCCCTCACTGTGGAAGTCAAGCTGAGGGTTTCTTCCTGGTTCTCGGATCCCTCCTAAACCTCAGTATGCACTAGCACCTGGCCAGCCCACCAGGTCCTTTTCTCCTGTGGTCTCTCTGGCTCTTTTTTAGCGCTCCTGCCCCAGAGACAGCGTCCGCATCCTTCTTACTTGACCGCCAAGAGAAATTTCTGTGGACAGCCATGTTCCCCAACGGTACATGCTGCCTTTTGAAACCTCCACCTTGCACGTAAAGGATGAAAATGGCTGTAACTGTGTGAAGTTTTTCACCATGAGAAGCTGGCTCCTCCTGAGTTTTGCCTTCCTTGTGGCACATTCAGCATGGCCTTTTACTGAGGCCAGGCAGGGCTTATTTCACTCAGTTGCCCATGTGAAACTGGCAGGGTGGTCAGGACAGACCTCACTCCTTTGGTTCCTCCGCTGCTGTTGGGTGGGGTTTTTTTAGTTAATTGCTTGATTTTTCTGAGACAGATCCCATCTGGCCCTGATGTTTTGTCAGCCTTGTGACATTCTAAAAGATTTTATAACTATTTTTGGCATGATCTTAACTCCTGACAGTATTTCTGCTTTCTTCCCTTGAAAACGTATGGCTGTTCTTGGCATCTTCTCCATATTCCCCATTCCTTATAAACATGGCACAGAAAATTTGTTTTCTCCGTGTCTGCTGCTTCTGTATATAACTTCTGCCTTTCTGAGGAGCTGTGCCCTCAAACATGCTGTGTTCTCCAGCTACCTGTAATTCTGCTTTGTCAGAGGAAGCATTTGTGCAATAGTTCTGTCAGTCTCCACTTGCTGCTTTGCGAACCAGCTTCCCATGCACCTCTCGATTCTTTGTCTCTCAAATTGCCTTGCAGCACGTGGAAGGGGAATGCCTGCGATTGTAAGCTTTGCAGTAGGCTGCAGATGCCATGTAATATTCCAGCTGAAACACAATGGAGTTAGTCCTTTTTCTTTCCGAGACAGATGGATCTAATCCTAAACATCCTTAAAACGACTTTCAGATGATGTAAGAGTAGAAAACAGGCCTTCATGGGAAGGTCAACAGGAGATGTGATCACTTTACACAGATATTTATGCAAAGAGTTGCGATCTGAGCGTGGGTAAGGCTTTTGAGCCTTGTTGACAAAGGCACAACGGGATGGCCAGTGTGCCATCAAGTTGTGCCTTTCTCAGGGTGACCTATTTGATGTCTGTCTGTCTGTCTTGGTCATGAACAGAAAGTTAAACTTGCCAAGAATTCATAGTCCTGGAGCTCTTTGCTGGCCTGTTCCTAACCTTTAATCTTTTTTGAGATATTGAGATAGTCTTCTCTCTGTCTCCACAATCTATTGTCCATATGCCTTCTGTTGGGCTGGAAAGCTTTCCCACCTAGCTATATCTGTGCGCATACAAAGGTATCATGACATTACCCAGTCGCATATTGCGTGGTTCTGGTATGATAGTTGAATTCTCTCCACGCATATTCATTGCTGGCCCCAATTTAATGGAGAACTAAAAATCTAGCAAGCTGCGGGCTGTGTGCCTGAGAGACACAGGCAGCAAACAGGCTTCACGATTGTGAGCTATTATGATTCTGGAAAAGTCTGTCACTACTGTCAGGGACAGAAGTGACTCGATAACTCTGTCAGCCTAGCAATGTGACAATAGGTCAGGAGAGTTTTTAAAACTTCCCCCGTGTTTTCCCATGTCAATAGATCTGTTATCGCTTGGAGCCTGCTATCCTTTCTATAGGCATGAGAAAGACCTCTGCCAGAAATGTTGTCAGAGTGAGCTCTCCTGCCTTCTGAAGAGAAAGGGTAAGCAATGTGAACACTGAAAGAAAATCGTAATTATTAAGATCTGGTGGGATTTTGTGCGGTAGAGCAGGAATCCATTTGGTCCAGCACTCTGCCAGTTGCTGGGACCTCCTCTAGTGGCCCACTTTTAGCTTGGCTTTCCAAGGACATTTTTGTGACCCTCACTCTTGGTCTCCATGTGCCTTCTGGTCTGTGGCAAGATCTCCCACCTGCTCTGGCCCTGGTGGTGTCTCACTAGAGAGTAGTTTGCATCTGCTATCAATGCTGATTCCCTAATGACAGACCATCGACTGTAGTACCTTTTGTATTTCAGAAGTTTCTTGGTAGTGCTGGTCGGGGCGGGGGGGAAATATCCCATAACGACCCTATGGATCTGTTGATAGCAAGGTTGCATCAAGGGTATCTCGGTAGGAATGGAGAGTAGCAATAGGAGGAATATTGGGAAGCGTAGGGGAAATTGTGTGGGCAGGGGCTCTCTCCCTCTCTTCACTTAGTCTCTTAGCAACAGCAGGCCCAACGGGTATGGCACTGCTCGCTGGGTGTGTGCAGTCCCTTTGTCAGAGGAAGAAGAGCAGAAACGATTTAGCACAGAGGAGATGGGGAAATGAGGGGAAGAAGAGTCAGTAAGAGCATGGACTTTATCACGCGGGGAGAGAAATGACAAAAGATGGCTTACTTGATACACAACCATCAATGAATAGGTTATTCTTTTAGTAGCACTGGGATGCCAGTGGGAAAAAGATGTCTCGGGTTTTCAGAAAGAAATGCGTGTGTGCATCCTTGGGCATGGTTTGTCTCCCTTCCTGTTAATGATCCCCACCGGCATCCTGATTAGGGATGCCTAAGCCCTAAGTCTTTCCTCTGCATTACAGCCCCTTGCTCAGTTGGTTTCTAAGGGTCTCTCCCCATGTATTTCTTGGGCCTGGAGAGTTTAGTACACAGCAAGGTACCTAGAAGCTGTGTGTATGTGATGCTCTGTGCTAACTACGTCCGCTGTAGCGGTGACCATGGTAATGCCAATAGGGATGTTGGACCACAGAGTGAACGACACAGGTTAAGTCATTTCCCACATTATTGTTTTGTTGAATATGGTTTATGTTTGCTATCTAGCAGGTAGGCTGTGGGGTTTTTTCTTCATGTTAGGTGTTGTTTTTAATATAATATATGCAAGTCTCAATCGTAATGGGAAAGGAGTGGAAAAAGGAGAGGTGAAGAAAGGAGGATGGGACACGAGTTAAAATGTTCTGCTTAGCCTTCTTCCTCCCACTGAAAAAATATCAGTGCGTTCTTTTCTCTGGAACTGTGCCATTTGCTTCTTCATACCTGGAGAGGCATTGTGTGAAGTCTATTATGAAACATTATAGGTGCTGATGGCATGGAAGCAGCATGACTGTAGCTTCCAAAGAGCCTCTTTTTTGTAGCTGCCAGGTCGATGCTGAGTTGAAGTGCCTTCAGAATGGAAACAGTATTTCTTCCTCACCTTCGTAGCTTTCCTTTTCTTCTAATGCCACATTAGCACGTAAAACAGAGAAAAGAAAAAAGGATTCTCGTTTTTATTTTAAACCTTGCCTTTGCAGCTGGTAATGCCACTGGGAATGATGACATGCAAAGTATTTGCGAAGTCAAAACTAGATTTTGAAGTCAGAGCTGTAGTTCTAGACAGGCTGTCTCGGCACTGGCTGCTGTAGTTGGACCTCTGAAGTTGCAGCTTCTCTGCAAACGCAGCCCCTGAGTTCTCTTTCCAAACTAATCCGGATCTAGCTCTGAGCTCTTTGATGTCCCTCACGCCACAAATTTCCTGTTCAATGTGTAGACATTTACTTAGAACTGCATAAAGCGTATCTGCCTCCCCTGCCTTTCCAAACTATGCCTGATATAGATACTTCTGAGATGATCGATATTATATTGTAGGGGAAAATTCTTTGCTGTTTGCAGCAAGGGTGGCAGCAGATGACCTGATAGACTGTCTCCCGTGTCTGATTTCTCCTGGGGGAGAGTTCTATATAGGGGCAGCATATCTGCAACTACCACTGATTCTCGATGTAACTGAGGGTAGACAGAATTGTGAAGATGCCCAATTGTTGGCGCCTCTACCTTAGACCGTCCTTAGCAAATGAACTGTTGACTTTGCGGTGTGTTCCTACATCTGTTGGCCTGCGTCATAGCTACAGGTGGTAAGTCGTCTCTAGTTCTCCTTGGTCAGTGTCAGCCACTGTAATATCTGTTCCAATATTGGATTTAGATTGTCCTGCGTTCAGTTGCTGCCGTGTCTGACTGTGCTGTGAATCAGACAGCGAGAGCCAGCAAACACAGAGCTGGTGCCACTGGCCCAGCAGGCAGTAAAAGGGGAAATTAAGGAAAACTGAACTTGCTGAAAAGGAGAGAAAGGATCTACTTGCATGAACCTTCAGAGGAAGAGCTTTGGGGGATGTCTCTCAACCTCAGTCAGCAATAGTGACCTGTGGTAAGAAGCTGAGGTGTCAAAGGAGGCAAAAGCTGGTAAAGGTGAAGGACTAAAAATCAAACTGTATTTGTCAAAAGATTCTGAAAGCTTGTAGTCATTTGGCAGAGCTACTAGGCCTATAGACGCTCCTTTGTTAAAACGAGGAACTACTTTTAAAAAGCAGTCACTTTGATTCCCGTTTTGAAAGGTGCTAGGTGTGCTCCTGGGGGCCCTACACCAGGCTAGCTTTTCTTCCAGAAAGCAGGAGAATTGGTTTAAATGCTAAATAACACTGTAAGAAGCCTAAAAGAAAATAAAATGGAGAAAAAATGAGCAGGTCTTTTTGAAAAGAGATTCATGTCCTTTAATTTTATACAACTTGATGCCGCTTCAAACTACGTTAGTGAAAAATTTGGCTCCGTAGTCCTGATGTTTGTCTTTTAAGCTTCAAAAATTGAGGGCTTAATCTGGAAAACATTGAGTAGAAGGAGTACGGGAGCTCACCGTGACTTTTGGAGCGTGACTGTGCCATAATGCTCACTTTGAAAGCACTGAGTGCGTATTACAGCAGAGAATCTGACCCACAGACTCATCCCCTTCCCGAGAAACACGTTCTGTCTCTCACATCACCCAAGCGAGAGAAAATCTACAAATAGCGCTGAGCTGACAGTTCTACCGGTGGTGCCAGAGACAGGACAGAATCCAGCTCATTCCTCCGTGCTTGCTGTTTCATTAGTAAAGATAGGATTTACAAAAACGCGTGGAACAGATAAACTGAGTAAGAATCCCTTCTATAAACTCAGATTTCTGACTTGCTATTTAAGGTGTTCCCAGCAAACTGTTCCCAAAGAGTTCAGAGGAGATGCTGTCAAAACATCCCATGTTTACTGTATTGCTCAGGCGGTGTTGAGAAGGTAAGGCCAGTGTTTTCCACAGCACTGTCATGAGCAAAGAGGAATTACAGCGTCATAGCTGAGTCTCTCAGTGAGGTAGATCTCAGAGGGTATGAAAACTGACTTGCAGCTGATGTTTGTATCAGGATGGAAAACAGCCTTTCGTTGATATTCAGCGTGTGTAAGGTCCAGTTCTGGAATCCATACTCAGCCAGTAATACCTGGATAGTGAAAAGGAGATTCACTGTAAGGAACACAGATGTCTCCTTGTTGCAGGCTTCTGTGTCTTGACCCACGCCTGGCTCTGAGCAAAGGTGCATCGTTGGCAGGGGGTTGGTGTTCCCATTGGGATGCTCTGAAACAACTCAAGGCTTTTGCCCAGTGTTGTGCTAAATTAGGTGAGAGATTGAACCAGAAGTCTGGATCATGGCTGTGCGTGCCTAAAAGCCAAATCCAAATACGAACTTCCCATCCAGGGACCAACTCTAGGACAGTTTAATTAAGCTCATGTCAGAAAATGAACTTCACGGTGTTGAAGGGTGTATTTCCTTAACAGCACAGCAAATGCTCTTCACCTTGGCCTTATGTCCAGCTTCGAGATATCTCGGGAGCCAACAGATCTCATCTAACATGACTCAGAAACGTGAGCAGTTCTCTGCACATCAGGTATCATCTCTCCATCTACAGCAGTGTGCAAGCCGCACTGGCAGGCTCCTGAGTTTTATTAGCTGCTGTAGTCTTACTCTTCTCTAAAAGGAGATTTTAAAAGTTTTGCCTTTTCTAAATGACCAGCACAAGCATTTGAATTGCCTTCTCTTTCCAATTCAGCACCACCACTTGACCCTTTAAAGTACAGACACTGAAGCGGTGTTTAATCTAAATGCCATTTCTAAGCAAACACCCACGGAGTTATTAGGCATTTGCTCAACACAGTACATCCAGCTTACATTAAAAGGACCAAGCTGAGACCCATCTGCTTTTTAAACATCATTTGGCTCAGTCCCCAAAACCAAGAGCAATAATCAAATTTTAAAAAAATAGTGGTTTGTGATGGTCAGTGAAGAGATTTTACAAGATGATGTTAACTTACCTCCCTAGCTGTACTTGGTGTGACCCAACACTGTTCCTAACGTGACTGCCTCACTAGGAGAATGTATTTTTACAAGTAGTTTGAAGTACAGTTAGTGTTAATGGAGAGGGGATTTTGTTGGCTTGTGCAGAATCAGGTTTGCCCTCCTAATGGCAGGGAAAGCTCTGCTCAAAACTTCATCTGGGTAGACTTGGGAAAGGATGTAGCTTTCTGTGGGAGGGACCTTACACACAAGTGGAATGCAACTTGAAAAACGGTCAGTCTTTTTAAAGCAAAGAAGAACTTGAGCAGGTTCAGAATTAAAACGGCCTTGTGACACTTCCATGTTATTCAAAATTGTTTTGAAAAATATTTGTGTGACAATGGTCCGTGTTTAAGATTATTAGCTGGGTTTTAATTGTAAGAATGGTCACTGTTAGCTTTAATTGTGGAGTAGAAAAACCAAAAGCTTTTACCAAAAGTATCTTTACAAAAGCCCCACAAAACCCCAACCCCGTATCAGGCTTTATGTTTTGTTTTTCACCTAGAAAGCAACAAACTCTTCTGAACGGTCCTGAGGAAAGTGCTTGAGGAGTATCTGTGTTTAGGTGAAAAAAAGAGGGCTGAAACCAGTATTTTCATTTCACACTGCTGTCAGACAGGTTAATGTGCAAACACATTTCCATTTGGGTGCTACAAGGCTTTTTCACTCAAAGATTAAAATGTAGTCTAGGAATAGTGGTGAATTAAATCTGAAAGCACCCAGTTGAAGTTGACAAGTAGTGCATAGAGATCATTCCACTGTGGACGTCTGTTTAACTGATCATAGCAATGCTCTGTAATGCCTAAGATGTGTGTCTCTCTCAGGAGGCTGGAAGTTTTAACCAGCCCCACCCAGCTCTTCCAGGTACGATAGCCTCAATTTTAGCAAGAGTCAACACAAGTTATGGTTGTGTCCTCAAAAACTGGAAAGTACCAGAATGGGGGAACTTTCCAGAGCTGTTTCTGGAAGATCCAGTTCTGCAAGAAGCTGAGGCAAACCCTGGACATGAGTGGGAGTTTTGAGTAGTGTTTTCCCCTTGACAGTGTTTGAGGACTCACATCAGTTGCTGAAATGGTTAAATGTTGAACTTTTGTGTTGTGCATGTAATCAGCAGACCTCAAAGTGCTCAACAAAGATCATAATTTATATACGTGGAGTGTTCTAGAGATTAACAGAAGGCTTCTGGTTATGTGTTTTCTTTTCCTCTAGCACTGTAACTGATTATTAATCTGTCTCTTAAATAATTCATTCACAAGGCTCTGTGTTTGTGGGTCCCACAACACGTATTTTGCTTGTGCTGAACCAAAGTTGTGATGCGACAGTAAGGGAATAAGAGATTTCCGTATACTCAACTTTGGCGTTTTACCAAGTTTATTCCTTGATGTTTTTTCTCAAGGGAGTCGACATGAACGTTGTTGATACTGACGTGGAAGAGTGTTGCAGGGCTTGGTCAAATCCCTCCTCTGCAGTGTAGTGAAGGTGCTGCTGTCCTCTTTGTGGCTGCTAGTCAATGGTGAGGAGGACTTTGTGGACATGGAGCTCTCTACAACACCCATGCCATGTTTTTTGACCAGCTCTTGTGCCCATCTTGTGAACAGGCTCCACTGGTGGGGGGAGAAGAGCCGAGGGGGAACGAAACCCAGTGTCTGCTGGGCCTTGCCACTCCTGCACCAAGCTGTGTATGGCCTCAGCCCTCCCTGTGGCCCCGAGCCCTCCTGCTCCTCGTGTCCGGGCTGCGTCGGCCGGACAGTGCTGGACGGCTGGGCCGGGCCGGGCCGGGCAGGAGGCGCAGGGCCGAGTTGGCGCTGCTGTCGCTTAGCAACGGGTGCCGGGGCGCTAGCCGTTACTGCAGGAGAGCGGCGGGGGCGGTCAGCAGGGGAGCTTCTGCCTGCCCTGCGCCGGTGTGGGGAGGCCTAGGCCTCGCTGTCGGCAGCTGGGGCTGCTGAGCTCCCCTGCTGTGCCGCAGCTCCCTCGGGGGAAGCTGCCATCGCAGCGTCGAGGCTGAGCCCAGGAGCGCCGGCCTGCGGGCCGTGCCCAGGGCCTTGCAGGAGCCGGGCTGTGTCAGGGCAGAGAGGCCTCAGCGAGCCCTCCCCAGGAGGGGCCGGGGCAGCCCTGTACCGCGGGGCCGGGGCTTCGCGAAACTTCGGGCGGTAACGACCGGTGCGGGAGAGCGTTGAAGGCAACGGCCGCCGCCGGGCGCTGCGTGTGGAGCGGCTGGAGCGGCGCTGCCCCGAGGAGGAGGAAGAGGAGGAGGGTGGCGTTTTCGGGGAGGGCAGCCGGGGAAGCGAACACCTTGTACCCAGGTATTGGCGAGAGGAGAAAGCTGCTTTCCTCCAGGGAGTGGGCGGCGGGCAGCCTGCCTAGAGGTGTGGAGCCTGCACCTGGCACTCTCACAGGCACCAAGGCTGTGTAACATAGGCATCACAGTGGGTGTTTGAAGCCCGAGGTCCCAGCAGTTCAGAGGCTGAGCACTGGAGTGGGAGGCTGGGGACCTCAGATGCTGTCTGTTTCCACCTCCACAGCCCTCGACCCCTTGGCATTGGGAAACTAACAGAATTGGTTATGGTTGTAGAATTGATATAAGGGACAGGTGAGAAGGTTTGTAAGTGCAAGCACACTGAAAACCTGTCTGTCAGACAGAATTATTTGCGTGGACTAAATGAAGCCTGGCCCATGCACTGAGCTACGCTGTGGGGGGGTGGGGGGCACGGGGCAGGCAGAAACCAGCCAAAGGCTTTGGAAAACTCCCATTTTCCTGTGCAGGACATGGGGAGAAGGGCATGTAAATCACCCCCGAGCCAAGCAGGAGCTGCCTGAGCAGGCTTAATTCTGGCATTGCCCAGCTTCATTGCCCAGCTTTGTGATGCTCGACTGAAAAGATGGTGTGGAGTCATCTTGTCAGAGAAGTGTCAGAAATGTGTCTTTGCTTGTGGTGTGGGTGCCTGTTGCTCTTCCATCCCTGCTGCTTGCAGGGGGAGGAGGCGAGTCGCTTTCAGAGAGGCCCCCCTGCCCTCATATGTGTGGAGGTCTTGTAGGGTCTAGTCTAAAGTGCACTGGCTTGCTTGTTGCTTTCCCTCTAAGTACTCATTCAGCATTTGCTATTTTCTGGTGTATGGCAGCCCAGAAATGAATCTGCCTGCTTTACTTTTCTTCTGGAACAGTCTGTAGTAACACTGCTTTTCTCTTGCACCATCTTGAGCCACGCAAAATGGAGAAATTTAGCAGCGCCTCGGATTGTTCTAGAATACCTTTTGCTTTGAAAAGCATTACTTTTTGATCAAAAGTGGGAAGCAACCAAGCCAAAAATACCTTCCACTTGACCCATTTCATAAAAATTTGTCTATATTCTTAGATCAGCCTATTGTCTCTGAAGTTGATTGCATTCCTAAAGGGCAGTCTCCTTGGTTCCTTCTTCTCTGCCTTCCCAAGATGAATTCACTTGGTAGGGTGGAGGGATTCCGCTTTCTGCTTACTAAGTACAGTGTCATGTTGGGTGCTTGTGGTAGCGTCTTGCATTAGGGGAAAAGCAAGTGAGAAACATTTTCTCCCAGTGGGGAGGCCAGCAGCAAGATTTGCAGTTATTGTGGACCCTCGCAGAGCAATATGGCACCTGTGTTGTCCTGAGAGCGCTGTCCTGGGGAGATGTGCTTTCCCTGTCTTGTATGTGACTCTCTGTGCTTGAAGCATTGTCTGTCCACAGTGCTGGCAGAGACTCTCTTGCCTGCTCAGTCAAGGACACCCTATCCCTTGGCCAGCAGTCCTTGTTCCTCAAGGAAGGGGGTCCTGTGGTCATAGGAGCTGAAGCCCTGACTGTGCCACCAGCCTGATGGTGCTAAGCAGCAGGGTGTTTGCTCCTATTTGCACCTTCCTGAGGAGAATCCTGCCAAGGCCCAGGCTCTTCCCCCTGGGTGGTGCTTGATGTCATCGGTCTCCATGTGGATGCCTGGGAGATAGGTGGGGGATGGGAGGAAAGGAAGGCAGGAGGTGGCTGGGGTAGAAGCTCCCTGCGTGTGTATGCGAGCAATGGAGAAGGCCTGCCCTGCTTCCCCCGACGCAGGTGTGGGGGATGTAGTCTCCAAGCCAAGAGAGATGTCTTGCTTTGCCTCACCCGTCTGCCTGTGCTCTACAAAGAATGTGTCGCCTGCGTACAGGCAGGAGCGCCCCACTTTCTCCTGCCTCTCTGGGTCTGTTGTACAGATGAGCATTATATGCTCTATCTACAGAGACGTCTCTCTGGTCTATAGACAGCCTGTATTCCACATACAGGCAGAAGAGTCCCATACTACCTGTGTATACCAACTCTTTGCTTGCAAAGGGAAAAGCGTCACCGCACCTGTTTGTGTGCTTTTATAGGCAGAAGGTGCCTGATGTGCAGAGGGACTCCCCCCTTTACCCCTCAGTCTCCCTAGATCTCACATGCAGGTGGGTGGAAAAGCCCTGCCTCACCATGCCTGTCTCTGCTCTGTAACCAGAATGCATTCTGGATCCTGACGGGAAAGTGATGTGTGATCCTCTCCACATGTATTCTCCATACAGCCATTTTCTAGTCTCTGTGGTGACAGAAAGGTATTGCCTCACCTCACCCTTCTGTTGTTTTCTGTTCTCTGTACAGCCAGTGTACACTGTATAAGCAGACCAAAAAGCGCTGCCTTGGCAGTGTCTAGTCCGTGACTAGACAGAAAAGACATGTTTTGCCTGCATAGAGTCTTATCTACAGATGGAATATAGTCTATATCTGGAGAGAAAAGCCTCACTGTCTCTTTTCTATAGGCAGAGAATCTATCCTGTTATGTGCTACATACTGAGACACCAAGTCTGGCTTTGCCATGTGTAGTCTTGAGGAAGACAGTGTGTAGTCTGTATAGTGACAGAAAAGCCTCACCTCGTTGTTGGCATGCCGTATGTACACAGATGGTAGATACTAAATGTAGAGATAGGTGAGGCATGACTTTTCTATGTGCCTCTGTATTTAGCCCCTATACTCCCTAAGCAGACAGAAAAGCCTCTCGTTACTTTGCCTGTGTATATTCTGCCTGTGGGTAACCTGTATTCTTTACAGACCAAAAAGCCTTCCTCCTGTCTGTGTATGTGCTACACATAGAATGTACACCTCTATCGAGGTAAACAAAATCTTATTTCCAGCCCTGTCTGTGTTTTGTAGTTTTGGTCACTCCTGTGTACAGACAGAAAAGCACTGCTGTACGGATCTGCCTTCTCTAGAAAGAGGCTGTCCTCTGTAAGCAAAGATGACCTGCCTCATCTGTTTGGATCTGCTCTATGTATAGAATGGGTATAGTCTATATGCAGACAGTACGTTTGCTCTATACACACAGAAAACAATGCCTAGCCTCTGTCTCTGTGTATGTCTGCATGTAAAGTACATGTATGTGTGTGCATATGTTCCAGCATACATTCCACACACAGAAAGAGATGCCTTTCCTCCCTTGGCCTTGAAAATGTAGATGTTCCATGTAGGGAGAGTATATATTCAACATAAAGGCAGAATAGGGTAGCTTCCCCTCACCTGTGTGTCTGGTTTATGTAGTATGTATGCAATTTATAGATAGTATGTATATTCTGTATGTTCTATGTACGTGTTCTGTGCGTAGAGTGCATCTACAGATAGAAAACCACGGTTGTGCTTCCTGTGTCTGTATACTCTTTTATGCATAGATGATGTGTCTACTGAATGCAGAGAGAAAAAGAGCCTCAGCAAGGTGAGACCAGCTGAGGCTTCTCTTCCTGGATGTAGAGTCTGTAGTGTCTGTATAGACTGTGTTGAGGGGTTTGTATGTGTGTATATGTATATATTTATTTTTTTTCAAAAGCCATTTATTTACATGTGTCTCTATATGTCTATCTGTATATATTCTGTATATACTTGCTGCATGTTTTATGTATAGATTTTATATGTATAAATGGTGTCTTAGCTGTATGTAGTTTATATCCAGACAAAAATTGCCTCACTCAGGCAATGCAGGGCTTGTTCTGTATGTAGAATGTGTAGTACCTACATATAATGTAAACAAAATGGAAAACGCTTCAGCTAAGCAAGGCGTAAAATACATACTCTCTTGTTATGTCCCATTCACAGATACCAAAACCTCAGCAAAACTTTTCCGAGTGTAAACAGAAAATATCCTGTCAAGTTCTATTCAGCCAACAGACGGAAACCAGGAAACGGTCCAAAAAACTTCTGTCCGTGTGCAGAGTTTCTGCTCTCGGAATGTCTTCTAGCTTCAGCCTGGGGAGTTCAGCTGAGTCTTCTGAGGTGACCCAGATGTGGAGTGTGTGCTGCTTGTGTGTCTCTTGTGTAGCAGGCAAACAGCGAGGGAGAGGTGAGAGTGACCACAGGAACAGAGAAGTGGCTGCCAGGTGAAACAGGAGCTCTCCAGGTGGTCATTTGGAAGGGCTGAAGGGAATGTTTTGGAGGCCACCTTGCATCTCAGCCAGAAAGGGCCTTCTCTGACTTTAAAGAAACTTGCACTCACAGAAGTGGGTTGTGCCCCTAAGCAGGTGTCACCTGTGAAGAATGAAAGCTGTCTAGGAAGCATTAAGAGAGGTTGCCTGCAGAGTTGATAACTCCCTATGCAATAGCAGTGGTCTGGGAAGAGGTCTAGTGTTTGTCATAGAGTCATAGAAACATAGAATACTTTGGGTTGGAAGGGACCTTTAAAGATCATCTAGTCCAAGCCCCTAGTGCAATGGGCATGGACATCTTCAACCAGATCAAGTAGTCCTTCATTGCAGCACTTGGCTCTTCATTGAAGCTCTTCATGACACAGCCCAGGACTTCTTGGAGACCCCATTGCCATGCCAACTGGCTTGTCATAGAGTCCTTCATACTGCTGCCCAAATCATCTTTGAGACCTTCATCATGTCGCCCCGGAGGAGCCCTTCATCACATCGCCTGCCTCCTCTTGGAACCCTTCACCATGCCACCCAGATCGTCTTGGAACCCTTCATCTACTGGCAGTAAAGGAGCCTGTCATCAGGGTATGTATGGTTTGCTCTGTATTGCGTTCTGTTTTCTGTTGCGTAGTATTTTGTATCTTGTTGTTGTATTGTATTGCGTAGTAAATATTGTATTATGTCTGCTGTATCCTTTTGTATCACGTGTATCCTATTGTATTGTATGGTATGTATGATAATGTTTAGTGTATGTAGTGTATCATGTGTTGTATTTGATGTGTTGTATTTCTTGTATTTTATTTTGTCTTGTATTCTTTGGTCTGTATTGTCTGGGGGTGTGTTGCATTGTTGTGTACTGTAGTGCAGTGTCTGTAGTGTATGTAACGTATTGCGTGGTATTTCTCGTCTGGTATGTGTTGTAGAGATAGTGGGTATTGTAGGTATCGTACGATATTTTCTGGTCTCGTGTTCTGTTGCGTTGTGTGGTATGGTCCTTAGAGCATTGTATGTAATGTATTGTGTGTCATGTACTGTATTTTGTTTCGTCTTCTGTATTTTATGTCTTGTGTGGAATTTATTGTAGGTATCGTCGTAGGTTTTGTATCGTATTGTATTTTGTATTGTATTGTCTGTATTGTACTGTACTGTGTCTCGTAGTTTCAGTTTCATAGGTGTTGTAAGCGTAGTATTATATTGTATGTGTTGAGTATTATGTGTGGCTTTGGGTGGTGTGGTATTGTCTGTGTGGTATTGTACTGTAGTTTGTGTCGTATTGCGTGTGTGTTATGGTATGGTATTGAATTGCATTGTATTGTACGTATGGAATTCTCTTTTGCCTTGTCTGCGTTGTACTGCATTTGGTATTGTGTGTATTTTCTTTTGTATTGCATGTTTTTATTGCCTTGTATTTCTTTCACTTTGTATTGCACTTGACTGCATTTGATGGATTGTATGTATTGCATTGGATGTATTGTACTTGAAATCATGTATGTCATGATTGGTATGGTATGGATTGTAATGATGGCAGTGTATGTGATGTATGCAGTGTCTGTGTTGTATTTTTTTATTGTGTATTTTGTATTGCAGCGTCTGTATTTTATGTAGCATATAGTATTTATTGTACGGTCTGTATTGTGGTCTCTTTCACGTTATGCATTTATGTACTGTATTCTATGTGTTTTATGATATTTTACCTGTTGTCCGGTGTGTGTTGCATTTTGTAATGTGGGTTACGTATTGTGTTGTAGGTATTGTAGTGTATTCTGCGGTACGTGTTGTGTGACACTGTATTGCGTTGTATGCATTGTAGGGTGCCATGGCGTGTTCTGTATTATACTGTGGTTTGTTTTGTATTATGCATTGTAATGGGTATGGTATTTCCCACACTGTATGTATGGTGTGGTATTGTAAGTGTGGTGTTTTGTGTGTACTGTGTTGCGTATTGCATTGTTTTATTGCGTTCTGTGTATTGCGTTTGGTATTGTATTTTATGTATGGTATGGTATTTATTGTATTGTGTGTGTTCTATTTCTGTATTGTAAGGTCTTGTAGTTTGTTTTGTGTTGTAGTATTGTCGAGTATTTTGTGCAGGTGTATATCGAGTCTGTGTTCTCTTCTCTTGTGTATTCCTTGGTATTAAGTTGGTGGAATGACTCGCACAAGGGGAGTTGGTGGGATGGTGGGCTAGAGGCAGTATTGTCTGTATTGTCTTTTGTAATGTGTAGTGTATTTTCTGGGATGGTAGTGTTTGTATTAGAATGTACGGATTGTATCTGGCATAGTATTTTGTGTTGTGATGATGGTATGGTACAGATGGAACTGTATCTGTTGTGTTGCATGTTGTGTTTTCTTGTATTGTCCTTCAAGTCTGGAGCACTTCATGGTGCCACGCGGCTCTCTTTAGAGCCCTTCCTCATGGCACCTGTCTCTTTTTGGAGCCCTGCCTCACGCCGAGAGGCTCTTGTTGGAGCCTTTTGTGTCACCGCCCGGCTCTTTTAGGAGCCCTTCCTCATGCCTCCCCCGCGGCAGAGCCCTTCATCGTGCCAGACGGCTCGTTTTTGAGCCCTTCACTATTGCGCCCCCGAGGAGCCGTTCTTCGTGCCAGCCGGCTCCTTTTGGAGCCCTTCACCATGCTGCCAGGCTCTTTTGGGAGCCTTTTGTGGTGCCGCCCAGCTGTTTTTGGAGGCCTTCATCATGGTGCCCTGGAGGAGCCCTTCATCACGCCGCCCGGCTCTTTTAGGAGCCCTTCATCACGCTGCCCAGCTCATCTCTGAGACCTTTGGTGTGCCGTCTGGGAGGAGGCCAGCCTCACGCCACCCCGGAGGAGACCTCCATCGCTCTGCCCAGCTTGTTTTCGTGTCTGTCGTGTGGCCCTGCCAGAGGCGGCCATGGTTGTGCTGCCGCAGGGGAGTTGTTCATCGTGCCGCCCAGGTGGTCTTGGAGGCCCTTCACTTGTCCACCTGGGAGGAGCCCATCCTGGCGGTATGTATAGTTTGGTGTGTCTTGTGCTACCTTTTGTATTGTATTGTATTTTTTGTGTGGTAGTGTTTGTGTTGGATGGTATGTATTGTCTCTTGTGGAGTATTTTGCATTGTGCTTCTGGTGTGGTATTTCTTGTGCGGCATGTTATTGTGCTGTATTCTGTGTTGTGTGTTGTATTGTGTGGTTTTAGTATGACCGTGTGGTATGGTTTGTGAGTATGGTAGGTATGGTATTATATTTAGTATTTTTTGTCTGTTGTGTCCTTCCTGTCTGGAGTCCTACATCGTGCCGCCTGGCTAATCGTGGAGGTCATCAGCGCGCCGCCGCGGAGGAGTCCATCACTGCGCCAGCGCCCCAGAGCAGCTCTTCACTGTGGCGCCTGGCTCTTCTTTGGAGCCCTTCACCGCAGCAGAGGAGCACGTTGCCGCATCCCCCTGGAGGAGCCCTTCCTGGCACCGCCTGGCTCGTCCTGGAGCCCTTCGTCGCTCCGCCTGGATCGCCTTTGAGAGCTTCACGGCGCTGCCCTGCAGGAGCCCTTTATCACGCTGCCCGTCTGTTTTTGGAGCTCTTTGTGGCGCGTCCCCGGAGGAGTCCTTGATCGTGGCACACGGCTCTCTTTGGAGCCCTTCCTCATGCCTCCTGGCTCTTTTTTTTGAGCCCTTCATCATGTCACCTGGTTCCTTTTGGAGCCCTTCATCACGGCCCCAGGCTCTTCTTGGAGCCTTTTGTGGCACCGCGCAGCTGTTCTTGGAGCCCTTCACCATGCTGCCCTGGAGGAGCCCTTCCTCACGTTGTCTGGCTCTTTTAGGAGCCCTTCATTACGCTGGCCAGCTCATCTGCGAGACCTTCAGTGTGCCATCTGGGAGGAGGCCAGCATCACGCCATGCCAGAGGAGACCTTCATTGTGCCGCCCAGGTGGTCTTGGAGGCCCTTGAGCACAGCGACCCAGAGGAGCCCCTTCACTTGTCCACCTGGGAGGAGCCCATCCTGGCGGTATGTATAGTTTGGCGTGTCTTGTGCTACGTTTTGTATTGTATTTTTTGTGTGGTAGTGTTTGTATTGCATGGTATGTATTGTCTCTTGTGGAGTATTTTGCATTGTGCTTCTGGTGTGGTATTTCTTGTGCGGCATGTTATTGTGCTGTATTCTGTGTTGTGTGTTGTATTGTGTGGTTTTGGTATGACCGTGTGGTATGGTTTGTGAGTATGGTAGGTATGGTATTATATTTAGTATTTTTTGTCTGTTGTGTCCTTCCTGTCTGGAGTCCTACATCGTGCCGCCTGGCTAATCGTGGAGGTCATCAGCGCGCCGCCGCGGAGGAGTCCGTCACTGCGCCAGCGCCCCAGAGCAGCTCTTCACTGTGGCGCCTGGCTCTTCTTTGGAGCCCTTCACCGCAGCAGAGGAGCACGTTGCCGCATCCCCCTGGAGGAGCCCTTCCTGGCACCGCCTGGCTCGTCCTGGAGCCCTTCGTCGCTCCGCCTGGATCGCCTTTGAGAGCTTCACGGCGCTGCCCTGCAGGAGCCCTTTATCACGCTGCCCGTCTGTTTTTGGAGCTCTTTGTGGCGCGTCCCCGGAGGAGTCCTTGATCGTGGCACACGGCTCTCTTTGGAGGCCTTCATCACGCTGTCGGGCTCATGTTGTAGGCCTCTGTGGCGCTGCCCAGCTGTTTTTGGAGCCCTTCACCACGCTAGCCTGGAGAAGGCCTTCATCACGTCGCCCGCCTCCTCTTGGAGCCCTTCCTCGTTTCCCCATGGCTGCTTTTGGAGCCCTTCATGTCACCACACTAGAGGAGCCCATCCTGCCCGTCTGTATGGTTTGGTCTGTATTGCGTTCTGTTTTCTGTTGCGTAGTATTTTGTATCTTGTTGTTGTATTGTATTGTGTAGTAAGGATTGTATTGTATTGCGTCTACTGTATCCTTTTGTATCACATGTATCCTATTGTATTGTATGGTATGTATGATAATGTTTAGTGTATGTAGTGTATCATGTGTTGTATTTGATGTGTTGTATTTCTTGTATTTTATTTTGTCTTGTATTCTTTGGTCTGTATTGTCTGGGGGTGTGTTGCATTGTTGTGTACTGTAGTGCAGTGTCTGTAGTGTATGTAACGTATTGCGTGGTATTTCTTGTCTGGTGTGTGTTGTAGGGATTGTGGGTATTGTAGGTATGGTATGATATTTTCTGGTCTCGTGTTCTGTTGCGTTGTATGGTATGGTCCTTAGAGCATTGTATGTAATGTATTGTGTGTCATGTACTGTATTTTGTTTTGTCTTCTGTATTTTATGTCTTGTATGGAATTTATTGTATGTATGGTAATGTAGGTATCGTCGTAGGTATTGTATCGTATTGTAGGTATTGTATTTTGTATTGTACTGTACTGTGTCTCGTAGTTTCAGTTTCATAGGTGTTGTAAGCGTAGTATTATATTGTATGTGTTGAGTATTATGTGTGGCTTTGGGTGGTGTGGTATTGTCTGTGTGGTATTGTACTGTAGTTTGTCTCGTGTACTGTAGTTTGTGTCGTATTGCGTGTATCTTATGGTATGGTATTGAATTGCGTGCATTGTATTGTACGTATGGAATTCTCTTTTGCCTTGTCTGCGTTGTACTGCATTTGGTATTGTGTGTATTTTCTTTTGTATTGCATGTTTTTATTGCCTTGTATTTCTTTCACTTTGTATTGCACTTGACTGCATTTGATGGATTGTATGTATTGCATTGGATGTATTGTACTTGAAATCATGTATGTCATGATTGGTATGGTATGGATTGTAATGATGGCAGTGTATGTGATGTATGCAGTGTCTGTGTTGTATTTTTTTATTGTGTATTTTGTATTGCAGCGTCTGTATTTTATGTAGCATATAGTATTTATTGTACGGTCTGTATTGTGGTCTCTTTCACGTTATGCATTTATGTACTGTATTCTATGTGTTTTATGATATTTTACCTGTTGTCCGGTGTGTGTTGCATTTTGTAACGTGGGTTACGTATTGTGTTGTAGGTATTGTAGTGTATTCTGCGGTACGTGTTGTGTGACACTGTATTGCGTTGTATGCATTGTAGGGTGCCATGGCGTGTTCTGTATTATACTGTGGTTTGTTTTGTATTATGCATTGTAATGGGTATGGTATTTCCCACACTGTATGTATGGTGTGGTATTGTAAGTGCGGTGTTTTGTGTGTATTGTATTGCGTATTGCATTGTTTTATTGCGTTCTGTGTATTGCGTTTGGTATTGTATTTTATGTATGGTATGGTATTTATTGTATTGTGTGTGTTCTATTTCTGTATTGTAAGGTCTTGTAGTTTGTTTTGTGTTGTAGTATTGTCGAGTATTTTGTGCAGGTGTATATCGAGTCTGTGTTCTCTTCTCTTGTGTATTCCTTGGTATTAAGTTGGTGGAATGACTCGCACAAGGGGAGTTGGTGGGATGGTGGGCTAGAGGCAGTATTGTCTGTATTGTCTTTTGTAATGTGTAGTGTATTTTCTGGGATGGTAGTGTTTGTATTAGAATGTACGGATTGTATTTGGCATAGTATTTTGTGTTGTGATGATGGTATGGTACAGATGGAACTGTATCTGTTGTGTTGCATGTTGTGTTTTCTTGTATTGTCCTTCAAGTCTGGAGCACTTCATGGTGCCACGCGGCTCTCTTTAGAGCCCTTCCTCATGGCACCTGTCTCTTTTTGGAGCCCTGCCTCACGCCGAGAGGCTCTTGTTGGAGCCTTTTGTGTCACCGCCCGGCTCTTTTAGGAGCCCTTCCTCATGCCTCCCCCGCGGCAGAGCCCTTCATCGTGCCAGACGGCTCGTTTTTGAGCCCTTCACTATTGCGCCCCCGAGGAGCCGTTCTTCGTGCCAGCCGGCTCCTTTTGGAGCCCTTCACCATGCTGCCAGGCTCTTTTGGGAGCCTTTTGTGGTGCCGCCCAGCTGTTTTTGGAGGCCTTCATCATGGTGCCCTGGAGGAGCCCTTCATCACGCCGCCCGGCTCTTTTAGGAGCCCTTCATCACGCTGCCCAGCTCATCTCTGAGACCTTTGGTGTGCCGTCTGGGAGGAGGCCAGCCTCACGCCACCCCGGAGGAGACCTCCATCGCTCTGCCCAGCTTGTTTTCGTGTCTGTCGTGTGGCCCTGCCAGAGGCGGCCATGGTTGTGCTGCCGCAGGGGAGTTGTTCATCGTGCCGCCCAGGTGGTCTTGGAGGCCCTTCACTTGTCCACCTGGGAGGAGCCCATCCTGGCGGTATGTATAGTTTGGTGTGTCTTGTGCTACCTTTTGTATTGTATTGTATTTTTTGTGTGGTAGTGTTTGTGTTGGATGGTATGTATTGTCTCTTGTGGAGTATTTTGCATTGTGCTTCTGGTGTGGTATTTCTTGTGCGGCACGTTATTGTGCTGTATTCTGTGTTGTGTGTTGTATTGTGTGGTTTTAGTATGACCGTGTGGTATGGTTTGTGAGTATGGTAGGTATGGTATTATATTTAGTATTTTTTGTCTGTTGTGTCCTTCCTGTCTGGAGTCCTACATCGTGCCGCCTGGCTAATCGTGGAGGTCATCAGCGCGCCGCCGCGGAGGAGTCCATCACTGCGCCAGCGCCCCAGAGCAGCTCTTCACTGTGGCGCCTGGCTCTTCTTTGGAGCCCTTCACCGCAGCAGAGGAGCACGTTGCCGCATCCCCCTGGAGGAGCCCTTCCTGGCACCGCCTGGCTCGTCCTGGAGCCCTTCGTCGCTCCGCCTGGATCGCCTTTGAGAGCTTCACGGCGCTGCCCTGCAGGAGCCCTTTATCACGCTGCCCGTCTGTTTTTGGAGCTCTTTGTGGCGCGTCCCCGGAGGAGTCCTTGATCGTGGCACACGGCTCTCTTTGGAGCCCTTCCTCATGCCTCCTGGCTCTTTTTTTTGAGCCCTTCATCATGTCACCTGGTTCCTTTTGGAGCCCTTCATCACGGCCCCAGGCTCTTCTTGGAGCCTTTTGTGGCACCGCGCAGCTGTTCTTGGAGCCCTTCACCATGCTGCCCTGGAGGAGCCCTTCCTCACGTTGTCTGGCTCTTTTAGGAGCCCTTCATTACGCTGGCCAGCTCATCTGCGAGACCTTCAGTGTGCCATCTGGGAGGAGGCCAGCATCACGCCATGCCAGAGGAGACCTTCATTGTGCCGCCCAGGTGGTCTTGGAGGCCCTTGAGCACAGCGACCCAGAGGAGCCCCTTCACTTGTCCACCTGGGAGGAGCCCATCCTGGCGGTATGTATAGTTTGGCGTGTCTTGTGCTACGTTTTGTATTGTATTTTTTGTGTGGTAGTGTTTGTATTGCATGGTATGTATTGTCTCTTGTGGAGTATTTTGCATTGTGCTTCTGGTGTGGTATTTCTTGTGCGGCATGTTATTGTGCTGTATTCTGTGTTGTGTGTTGTATTGTGTGGTTTTGGTATGACCGTGTGGTATGGTTTGTGAGTATGGTAGGTATGGTATTATATTTAGTATTTTTTGTCTGTTGTGTCCTTCCTGTCTGGAGTCCTACATCGTGCCGCCTGGCTAATCGTGGAGGTCATCAGCGCGCCGCCGCGGAGGAGTCCGTCACTGCGCCAGCGCCCCAGAGCAGCTCTTCACTGTGGCGCCTGGCTCTTCTTTGGAGCCCTTCACCGCAGCAGAGGAGCACGTTGCCGCATCCCCCTGGAGGAGCCCTTCCTGGCACCGCCTGGCTCGTCCTGGAGCCCTTCGTCGCTCCGCCTGGATCGCCTTTGAGAGCTTCACGGCGCTGCCCTGCAGGAGCCCTTTATCACGCTGCCCGTCTGTTTTTGGAGCTCTTTGTGGCGCGTCCCCGGAGGAGTCCTTGATCGTGGCACACGGCTCTCTTTGGAGGCCTTCATCACGCTGTCGGGCTCATGTTGTAGGCCTCTGTGGCGCTGCCCAGCTGTTTTTGGAGCCCTTCACCACGCTAGCCTGGAGAAGGCCTTCATCACGTCGCCCGCCTCCTCTTGGAGCCCTTCCTCGTTTCCCCATGGCTGCTTTTGGAGCCCTTCATGTCACCACACTAGAGGAGCCCATCCTGCCCGTCTGTATGGTTTGGTCTGTATTGCGTTCTGTTTTCTGTTGCGTAGTATTTTGTATCTTGTTGTTGTATTGTATTGTGTAGTAAGGATTGTATTGTATTGCGTCTACTGTATCCTTTTGTATCACATGTATCCTATTGTATTGTATGGTATGTATGATAATGTTTAGTGTATGTAGTGTATCATGTGTTGTATTTGATGTGTTGTATTTCTTGTATTTTATTTTGTCTTGTATTCTTTGGTCTGTATTGTCTGGGGGTGTGTTGCATTGTTGTGTACTGTAGTGCAGTGTCTGTAGTGTATGTAACGTATTGCGTGGTATTTCTTGTCTGGTGTGTGTTGTAGGGATTGTGGGTATTGTAGGTATGGTATGATATTTTCTGGTCTCGTGTTCTGTTGCGTTGTATGGTATGGTCCTTAGAGCATTGTATGTAATGTATTGTGTGTCATGTACTGTATTTTGTTTTGTCTTCTGTATTTTATGTCTTGTATGGAATTTATTGTATGTATGGTAATGTAGGTATCGTCGTAGGTATTGTATCGTATTGTAGGTATTGTATTTTGTATTGTATTGTACTGTACTGTGTCTCGTAGTTTCAGTTTCATAGGTGTTGTAAGCGTAGTATTATATTGTATGTGTTGAGTATTATGTGTGGCTTTGGGTGGTGTGGTATTGTCTGTGTGGTATTGTACTGTAGTTTGTCTCGTGTACTGTAGTTTGTGTCGTATTGCGTGTATCTTATGGTATGGTATTGAATTGCGTGCATTGTATTGTACGTATGGAATTCTCTTTTGCCTTGTCTGCGTTGTACTGCATTTGGTATTGTGTGTATTTTCTTTTGTATTGCATGTTTTTATTGCCTTGTATTTCTTTCACTTTGTATTGCACTTGACTGCATTTGATGGATTGTATGTATTGCATTGGATGTATTGTACTTGAAATCATGTATGTCATGATTGGTATGGTATGGATTGTAATGATGGCAGTGTATGTGATGTATGCAGTGTCTGTGTTGTATTTTTTTATTGTGTATTTTGTATTGCAGCGTCTGTATTTTATGTAGCATATAGTATTTATTGTACGGTCTGTATTGTGGTCTCTTTCACGTTATGCATTTATGTACTGTATTCTATGTGTTTTATGATATTTTACCTGTTGTCCGGTGTGTGTTGCATTTTGTAACGTGGGTTACGTATTGTGTTGTAGGTATTGTAGTGTATTCTGCGGTACGTGTTGTGTGACACTGTATTGCGTTGTATGCATTGTAGGGTGCCATGGCGTGTTCTGTATTATACTGTGGTTTGTTTTGTATTATGCATTGTAATGGGTATGGTATTTCCCACACTGTATGTATGGTGTGGTATTGTAAGTGCGGTGTTTTGTGTGTATTGTATTGCGTATTGCATTGTTTTATTGCGTTCTGTGTATTGCGTTTGGTATTGTATTTTATGTATGGTATGGTATTTATTGTATTGTGTGTGTTCTATTTCTGTATTGTAAGGTCTTGTAGTTTGTTTTGTGTTGTAGTATTGTCGAGTATTTTGTGCAGGTGTATATCGAGTCTGTGTTCTCTTCTCTTGTGTATTCCTTGGTATTAAGTTGGTGGAATGACTCGCACAAGGGGAGTTGGTGGGATGGTGGGCTAGAGGCAGTATTGTCTGTATTGTCTTTTGCAATGTGTAGTGTATTTTCTGGGATGGTAGTGTTTGTATTAGAATGTACGGATTGTATTTGGCATAGTATTTTGTGTTGTGATGATGGTATGGTACAGATGGAACTGTATCTGTTGTGTTGCATGTTGTGTTTTCTTGTATTGTCCTTCAAGTCTGGAGCACTTCATGGTGCCACGCGGCTCTCTTTAGAGCCCTTCCTCATGGCACCTGTCTCTTTTTGGAGCCCTGCCTCACGCCGAGAGGCTCTTGTTGGAGCCTTTTGTGTCACCGCCCGGCTCTTTTAGGAGCCCTTCCTCATGCCTCCCCCGCGGCAGAGCCCTTCATCGCGCCAGACGGCTCGTTTTTGAGCCCTTCACTATTGCGCCCCCGAGGAGCCGTTCTTCGTGCCAGCCGGCTCCGTTTGGAGCCCTTCACCGTGATGCCATGCTCTTTTGGGAGCCTTTTGTGGTGCCACCCAGCTGTTTTTGGAGGCCTTCATCATGGTGCCCTGGAGGAGCCCTTCATCACGCCGCCCGGCTCTTTTAGGAGCCCTTCATCACGCTGCCCAGCTCATCTCTGAGACCTTTGGTGTGCCGTCTGGGAGGAGGCCAGCCTCACGCCACCCCGGAGGAGACCTCCATCGCTCTGCCCAGCTTGTTTTCGTGTCTGTCGTGTGGCCCTGCCAGAGGCGGCCATGGTTGTGCTGCCGCAGGGGAGTTGTTCATCGTGCCGCCCAGGTGGTCTTGGAGGCCCTTCACTTGTCCACCTGGGAGGAGCCCATCCTGGCGGTATGTATAGTTTGGTGTGTCTTGTGCTACCTTTTGTATTGTATTGTATTTTTTGTGTGGTAGTGTTTGTGTTGGATGGTATGTATTGTCTCTTGTGGAGTATTTTGCATTGTGCTTCTGGTGTGGTATTTCTTGTGCGGCATGTTATTGTGCTGTATTCTGTGTTGTGTGTTGTATTGTGTGGTTTTAGTATGACTGTGTGGTATGGTTTGTGAGTATGGTAGGTATGGTATTATATTTAGTATTTTTTGTCTGTTGTGTCCTTCCTGTCTGGAGTCCTACATCGTGCCGCCTGGCTAATCGTGGAGGTCATCAGCGCGCCGCCGCGGAGGAGTCCATCACTGCGCCAGCGCCCCAGAGCAGCTCTTCACTGTGGCGCCTGGCTCTTCTTTGGAGCCCTTCACCGCAGCAGAGGAGCACGTTGCCGCATCCCCCTGGAGGAGCCCTTCCTGGCACCGCCTGGCTCGTCCTGGAGCCCTTCGTCGCTCCGCCTGGATCGCCTTTGAGAGCTTCACGGCGCTGCCCTGCAGGAGCCCTTTATCACGCTGCCCGTCTGTTTTTGGAGCTCTTTGTGGCGCGTCCCCGGAGGAGTCCTTGATCGTGGCACACGGCTCTCTTTGGAGCCCTTCCTCATGCCTCCTGGCTCTTTTTTTTGAGCCCTTCATCATGTCACCTGGTTCCTTTTGGAGCCCTTCATCACGGCCCCAGGCTCTTCTTGGAGCCTTTTGTGGCACCGCGCAGCTGTTCTTGGAGCCCTTCACCATGCTGCCCTGGAGGAGCCCTTCCTCACGTTGTCTGGCTCTTTTAGGAGCCCTTCATTACGCTGGCCAGCTCATCTGCGAGACCTTCAGTGTGCCATCTGGGAGGAGGCCAGCATCACGCCATGCCAGAGGAGACCTTCATTGTGCCGCCCAGGTGGTCTTGGAGGCCCTTGAGCACAGCGACCCAGAGGAGCCCCTTCACTTGTCCACCTGGGAGGAGCCCATCCTGGCGGTATGTATAGTTTGGCGTGTCTTGTGCTACGTTTTGTATTGTATTTTTTGTGTGGTAGTGTTTGTGTTGGATGGTATGTATTGTCTCTTGTGGAGTATTTTGCATTGTGCTTCTGGTGTGGTATTTCCTGTGTGGCACGTTATTGTGCTGTATTCTGTGTTGTGTGTTGTATTGTGTGGTTTTGGTATGACCGTGTGGTATGGTTTGTGAGTATGGTAGGTATGGTATTATATTTAGTATTTTTTGTCTGTTGTGTCCTTCCTGTCTGGAGTCCTACATCGTGCCGCCTGGCTAATCGTGGAGGTCATCAGCGCGCCGCCGCGGAGGAGTCCGTCACTGCGCCAGCGCCCCAGAGCAGCTCTTCACTGTGGCGCCTGGCTCTTCTTTGGAGCCCTTCACCGCAGCAGAGGAGCACGTTGCCGCATCCCCCTGGAGGAGCCCTTCCTGGCACCGCCTGGCTCGTCCTGGAGCCCTTCGTCGCTCCGCCTGGATCGCCTTTGAGAGCTTCACGGCGCTGCCCTGCAGGAGCCCTTTATCACGCTGCCCGTCTGTTTTTGGAGCTCTTTGTGGCGCGTCCCCGGAGGAGTCCTTGATCGTGGCACACGGCTCTCTTTGGAGGCCTTCATCACGCTGTCGGGCTCATGTTGTAGGCCTCTGTGGCGCTGCCCAGCTGTTTTTGGAGCCCTTCAGCACGCTAGCCTGGAGAAGGCCTTCATCACGTCGCCCGCCTCCTCTTGGAGCCCTTCCTCGTTTCCCCATGGCTGCTTTTGGAGCCCTTCATGTCACCACGCTAGAGGAGCCCATCCTGCCCGTCTGTATGGTTTGGTCTGTATTGCGTTCTGTTTTCTGTTGCGTAGTATTTTGTATCTTGTTGTTGTATTGTATTGTGTAGTAAGGATTGTATTGTATTGCGTCTACTGTATCCTTTTGTATCACATGTATCCTATTGTATTGTATGGTATGTATGATAATGTTTAGTGTATGTAGTGTATCATGTGTTGTATTTGATGTGTTGTATTTCTTGTATTTTATTTTGTCTTGTATTCTTTGGTCTGTATTGTCTGGGGGTGTGTTGCATTGTTGTGTACTGTAGTGCAGTGTCTGTAGTGTATGTAACGTATTCCGTGGTATTTCTTGTCTGGTGTGTGTTGTAGGGATTGTGGGTATTGTAGGTATGGTATGATATTTTCTGGTCTCGTGTTCTGTTGCGTTGTATAGTATGGTCCTTAGAGCATTGTATGTAATGTATTGTGTGTCATGTACTGTATTTTGTTTTGTCTTCTGTATTTTATGTCTTGTATGGAATTTATTGTATGTATGGTAATGTAGGTATCGTCGTAGGTATTGTATCGTATTGTAGGTATTGTATTTTGTATTGTATTGTACTGTACTGTGTCTCGTAGTTTCAGTTTCATAGGTGTTGTAAGCGTAGTATTATATTGTATGTGTTGAGTATTATGTGTGGCTTTGGGTGGTGTGGTATTGTCTGTGTGGTATTGTACTGTAGTTTGTCTCGTGTACTGTAGTTTGTGTCGTATTGCGTGTATCTTATGGTATGGTATTGAATTGCGTGCATTGTATTGTACGTATGGAATTCTCTTTTGCCTTGTCTGCGTTGTACTGCATTTGGTATTGTGTGTATTTTCTTTTGTATTGCATGTTTTTATTGCCTTGTATTTCTTTCACTTTGTATTGCACTTGACTGCATTTGATGGATTGTATGTATTGCATTGGATGTATTGTACTTGAAATCATGTATGTCATGATTGGTATGGTATGGATTGTAATGATGGCAGTGTATGTGATGTATGCAGTGTCTGTGTTGTATTTTTTTATTGTGTATTTTGTATTGCAGCGTCTGTATTTTATGTAGCATATAGTATGTATTGTACGGTCTGTATTGTGGTCTCTTTCACGTTATGCATTTATGTACTGTATTCTATGTGTTTTATGATATTTTACCTGTTGTCCGGTGTGTGTTGCATTTTGTAATGTGGGTTACGTATTGTGTTGTAGGTATTGTAGTGTATTCTGCGGTACGTGTTGTGTGACACTGTATTGCGTTGTATGCATTGTAGGGTGCCATGGCGTGTTCTGTATTATACTGTGGTTTGTTTTGTATTATGCATTGTAATGGGTATGGTATTTCCCACACTGTATGTATGGTGTGGTATTGTAAGTGCGGTGTTTTGTGTGTATTGTATTGCGTATTGCATTGTTTTATTGCGTTCTGTGTATTGCGTTTGGTATTGTATTTTATGTATGGTATGGTATTTATTGTATTGTGTGTGTTCTATTTCTGTATTGTAAGGTCTTGTAGTTTGTTTTGTGTTGTAGTATTGTCGAGTATTTTGTGCAGGTGTATATCGAGTCTGTGTTCTCTTCTCTTGTGTATTCCTTGGTATTAAGTTGGTGGAATGACTCGCACAAGGGGAGTTGGTGGGATGGTGGGCTAGAGGCAGTATTGTCTGTATTGTCTTTTGCAATGTGTAGTGTATTTTCTGGGATGGTAGTGTTTGTATTAGAATGTACGGATTGTATTTGGCATAGTATTTTGTGTTGTGATGATGGTATGGTACAGATGGAACTGTATCTGTTGTGTTGCATGTTGTGTTTTCTTGTATTGTCCTTCAAGTCTGGAGCACTTCATGGTGCCACGCGGCTCTCTTTAGAGCCCTTCCTCATGGCACCTGTCTCTTTTTGGAGCCCTGCCTCACGCCGAGAGGCTCTTGTTGGAGCCTTTTGTGTCACCGCCCGGCTCTTTTAGGAGCCCTTCCTCATGCCTCCCCCGCGGCAGAGCCCTTCATCGTGCCAGACGGCTCGTTTTTGAGCCCTTCACTATTGCGCCCCCGAGGAGCCGTTCTTCGTGCCAGCCGGCTCCGTTTGGAGCCCTTCACCGTGCTGCCAGGCTCTTTTGGGAGCCTTTTGTGGTGCCGCCCAGCTGTTTTTGGAGGCCTTCATCATGGTGCCCTGGAGGAGCCCTTCATCACGCCGCCCGGCTCTTTTAGGAGCCCTTCATCACGCTGCCCAGCTCATCTCTGAGACCTTTGGTGTGCCGTCTGGGAGGAGGCCAGCCTCACGCCACCCCGGAGGAGACCTCCATCGCTCTGCCCAGCTTGTTTTCGTGTCTGTCGTGTGGCCCTGCCAGAGGCGGCCATGGTTGTGCTGCCGCAGGGGAGTTGTTCATCGTGCCGCCCAGGTGGTCTTGGAGGCCCTTCACTTGTCCACCTGGGAGGAGCCCATCCTGGCGGTATGTATAGTTTGGTGTGTCTTGTGCTACCTTTTGTATTGTATTGTATTTTTTGTGTGGTAGTGTTTGTGTTGGATGGTATGTATTGTCTCTTGTGGAGTATTTTGCATTGTGCTTCTGGTGTGGTATTTCTTGTGCGGCATGTTATTGTGCTGTATTCTGTGTTGTGTGTTGTATTGTGTGGTTTTAGTATGACTGTGTGGTATGGTTTGTGAGTATGGTAGGTATGGTATTATATTTAGTATTTTTTGTCTGTTGTGTCCTTCCTGTCTGGAGTCCTACATCGTGCCGCCTGGCTAATCGTGGAGGTCATCAGCGCGCCGCCGCGGAGGAGTCCGTCACTGCGCCAGCGCCCCAGAGCAGCTCTTCACTGTGGCGCCTGGCTCTTCTTTGGAGCCCTTCACCGCAGCAGAGGAGCACGTTGCCGCATCCCCCTGGAGGAGCCCTTCCTGGCACCGCCTGGCTCGTCCTGGAGCCCTTCGTCGCTCCGCCTGGATCGCCTTTGAGAGCTTCACGGCGCTGCCCTGCAGGAGCCCTTTATCACGCTGCCCGTCTGTTTTTGGAGCTCTTTGTGGCGCGTCCCCGGAGGAGTCCTTGATCGTGGCACACGGCTCTCTTTGGAGCCCTTCCTCATGCCTCCTGGCTCTTTTTTTTGAGCCCTTCATCATGTCACCTGGTTCCTTTTGGAGCCCTTCATCACGGCCCCAGGCTCTTCTTGGAGCCTTTTGTGGCACCGCGCAGCTGTTCTTGGAGCCCTTCACCATGCTGCCCTGGAGGAGCCCTTCCTCACGTTGTCTGGCTCTTTTAGGAGCCCTTCATTACGCTGGCCAGCTCATCTGCGAGACCTTCAGTGTGCCATCTGGGAGGAGGCCAGCATCACGCCATGCCAGAGGAGACCTTCATTGTGCCGCCCAGGTGGTCTTGGAGGCCCTTGAGCACAGCGACCCAGAGGAGCCCCTTCACTTGTCCACCTGGGAGGAGCCCATCCTGGCGGTATGTATAGTTTGGCGTGTCTTGTGCTACGTTTTGTATTGTATTTTTTGTGTGGTAGTGTTTGTATTGCATGGTATGTATTGTCTCTTGTGGAGTATTTTGCATTGTGCTTCTGGTGTGGTATTTCTTGTGCGGCATGTTATTGTGCTGTATTCTGTGTTGTGTGTTGTATTGTGTGGTTTTGGTATGACCGTGTGGTATGGTTTGTGAGTATGGTAGGTATGGTATTATATTTAGTATTTTTTGTCTGTTGTGTCCTTCCTGTCTGGAGTCCTACATCGTGCCGCCTGGCTAATCGTGGAGGTCATCAGCGCGCCGCCGCGGAGGAGTCCATCACTGCGCCAGCGCCCCAGAGCAGCTCTTCACTGTGGCGCCTGGCTCTTCTTTGGAGCCCTTCACCGCAGCAGAGGAGCACGTTGCCGCATCCCCCTGGAGGAGCCCTTCCTGGCACCGCCTGGCTCGTCCTGGAGCCCTTCGTCGCTCCGCCTGGATCGCCTTTGAGAGCTTCACGGCGCTGCCCTGCAGGAGCCCTTTATCACGCTGCCCGTCTGTTTTTGGAGCTCTTTGTGGCGCGTCCCCGGAGGAGTCCTTGATCGTGGCACACGGCTCTCTTTGGAGGCCTTCATCACGCTGTCGGGCTCATGTTGTAGGCCTCTGTGGCGCTGCCCAGCTGTTTTTGGAGCCCTTCAGCACGCTAGCCTGGAGGAGGCCTTCATCACGTCGCCCGCCTCCTCTTGGAGCCCTTCCTCGTTTCCCCATGGCTGCTTTTGGAGCCCTTCATGTCACCACACTAGAGGAGCCCATCCTGCCCGTCTGTATGGTTTGGTCTGTATTGCGTTCTGTTTTCTGTTGCGTAGTATTTTGTATCTTGTTGTTGTATTGTATTGTGTAGTAAGGATTGTATTGTATTGCGTCTACTGTATCCTTTTGTATCACATGTATCCTATTGTATTGTATGGTATGTATGATAATGTTTAGTGTATGTAGTGTATCATGTGTTGTATTTGATGTGTTGTATTTCTTGTATTTTATTTTGTCTTGTATTCTTTGGTCTGTATTGTCTGGGGGTGTGTTGCATTGTTGTGTACTGTAGTGCAGTGTCTGTAGTGTATGTAACGTATTGCGTGGTATTTCTTGTCTGGTGTGTGTTGTAGGGATTGTGGGTATTGTAGGTATGGTATGATATTTTCTGGTCTCGTGTTCTGTTGCGTTGTATGGTATGGTCCTTAGAGCATTGTATGTAATGTATTGTGTGTCATGTACTGTATTTTGTTTTGTCTTCTGTATTTTATGTCTTGTATGGAATTTATTGTATGTATGGTAATGTAGGTATCGTCGTAGGTATTGTATCGTATTGTAGGTATTGTATTTTGTATTGTATTGTACTGTACTGTGTCTCGTAGTTTCAGTTTCATAGGTGTTGTAAGCATAGTATTATATTGTATGTGTTGAGTATTATGTGTGGCTTTGGGTGGTGTGGTATTGTCTGTGTGGTATTGTACTGTAGTTTGTCTCGTGTACTGTAGTTTGTGTCGTATTGCGTGTATCTTATGGTATGGTATTGAATTGCGTGCATTGTATTGTACGTATGGAATTCTCTTTTGCCTTGTCTGCGTTGTACTGCATTTGGTATTGTGTGTATTTTCTTTTGTATTGCATGTTTTTATTGCCTTGTATTTCTTTCACTTTGTATTGCACTTGACTGCATTTGATGGATTGTATGTATTGCATTGGATGTATTGTACTTGAAATCATGTATGTCATGATTGGTATGGTATGGATTGTAATGATGGCAGTGTATGTGATGTATGCAGTGTCTGTGTTGTATTTTTTTATTGTGTATTTTGTATTGCAGCGTCTGTATTTTATGTAGCATATAGTATGTATTGTACGGTCTGTATTGTGGTCTCTTTCACGTTATGCATTTATGTACTGTATTCTATGTGTTTTATGATATTTTACCTGTTGTCCGGTGTGTGTTGCATTTTGTAATGTGGGTTACGTATTGTGTTGTAGGTATTGTAGTGTATTCTGCGGTACGTGTTGTGTGACACTGTATTGCGTTGTATGCATTGTAGGGTGCCATGGCGTGTTCTGTATTATACTGTGGTTTGTTTTGTATTATGCATTGTAATGGGTATGGTATTTCCCACACTGTATGTATGGTGTGGTATTGTAAGTGCGGTGTTTTGTGTGTATTGTATTGCGTATTGCATTGTTTTATTGCGTTCTGTGTATTGCGTTTGGTATTGTATTTTATGTATGGTATGGTATTTATTGTATTGTGTGTGTTCTATTTCTGTATTGTAAGGTCTTGTAGTTTGTTTTGTGTTGTAGTATTGTCGAGTATTTTGTGCAGGTGTATATCGAGTCTGTGTTCTCTTCTCTTGTGTATTCCTTGGTATTAAGTTGGTGGAATGACTCGCACAAGGGGAGTTGGTGGGATGGTGGGCTAGAGGCAGTATTGTCTGTATTGTCTTTTGCAATGTGTAGTGTATTTTCTGGGATGGTAGTGTTTGTATTAGAATGTACGGATTGTATTTGGCATAGTATTTTGTGTTGTGATGATGGTATGGTACAGATGGAACTGTATCTGTTGTGTTGCATGTTGTGTTTTCTTGTGTTGTCCTTCAAGTCTGGAGCACTTCATGGTGCCACGCGGCTCTCTTTAGAGCCCTTCCTCATGGCACCTGTCTCTTTTTGGAGCCCTGCCTCACGCCGAGAGGCTCTTGTTGGAGCCTTTTCTGTCACCGCCCAGCTCTTTTAGGAGCCCTTCCTCATGCCTCCCCCGCGGCAGAGCCCTTCATCGTGCCAGACGGCTCGTTTTTGAGCCCTTCACTATTGCGCCCCCGAGGAGCCCTTCTTCGTGCCAGCCGGCTCCTTTTGGAGCCCTTCACCGTGCTGCCAGGCTCTTTTGGGAGCCTTTTGTGGTGCCGCCCAGCTGTTTTTGGAGGCCTTCATCATGGTGCCCTGGAGGAGCCCTTCATCACGCCGCCCGGCTCTTTTAGGAGCCCTTTATCACGCTGCCCAGCTCATCTCTGAGACCTTTGGTGTGCCGTCTGGGAGGAGGCCAGCCTCACGCCACCCCGGAGGAGACCTTCATCGCTCTGCCCAGCTTGTTTACGTGTCTGTCGTGTGGCCCTGCCAGAGGAGGCCATGGTTGTGCTGCCCCAGGGGAGTTGTTCATCGTGCCGCCCAGGTGGCCTTGGAGGCCCTTCACTTGTCCACCTGGGAGGAGCCCATCCTGGCGGTATGTATAGTTTGGTGTGTCTTGTGCTACCTTTTGTATTGTATTGTATTTTTTGTGTGGTAGTGTTTGTGTTGGATGGTATGTATTGTCTCTTGTGGAGTATTTTGCATTGTGCTTCTGGTGTGGTATTTCTTGTGCGGCATGTTATTGTGCTGTATTCTGTGTTGTGTGTTGTATTGTGTGGTTTTAGTATGACCGTGTGGTATGGTTTGTGAGTATGGTAGGTATGGTATTATATTTAGTATTTTTTGTCTGTTGTGTCCTTCCTGTCTGGAGTCCTACATCGTGCCGCCTGGCTAATCGTGGAGGTCATCAGCGCGCCGCCGCGGAGGAGTCCATCACTGCGCCAGCGCCCCAGAGCAGCTCTTCACTGTGGCGCCTGGCTCTTCTTTGGAGCCCTTCACCGCAGCAGAGGAGCACGTTGCCGCATCCCCCTGGAGGAGCCCTTCCTGGCACCGCCTGGCTCGTCCTGGAGCCCTTCGTCGCTCCGCCTGGATCGCCTTTGAGAGCTTCACGGCGCTGCCCTGCAGGAGCCCTTTATCACGCTGCCCGTCTGTTTTTGGAGCTCTTTGTGGCGCGTCCCCGGAGGAGTCCTTGATCGTGGCACACGGCTCTCTTTGGAGCCCTTCCTCATGCCTCCTGGCTCTTTTTTTTGAGCCCTTCATCATGTCACCTGGTTCCTTTTGGAGCCCTTCATCACGGCCCCAGGCTCTTCTTGGAGCCTTTTGTGGCACCGCGCAGCTGTTCTTGGAGCCCTTCACCATGCTGCCCTGGAGGAGCCCTTCCTCACGTTGTCTGGCTCTTTTAGGAGCCCTTCATTACGCTGGCCAGCTCATCTGCGAGACCTTCAGTGTGCCATCTGGGAGGAGGCCAGCATCACGCCATGCCAGAGGAGACCTTCATTGTGCCGCCCAGGTGGTCTTGGAGGCCCTTGAGCACAGCGACCCAGAGGAGCCCCTTCACTTGTCCACCTGGGAGGAGCCCATCCTGGCGGTATGTATAGTTTGGCGTGTCTTGTGCTACGTTTTGTATTGTATTTTTTGTGTGGTAGTGTTTGTATTGCATGGTATGTATTGTCTCTTGTGGAGTATTTTGCATTGTGCTTCTGGTGTGGTATTTCTTGTGCGGCATGTTATTGTGCTGTATTCTGTGTTGTGTGTTGTATTGTGTGGTTTTGGTATGACCGTGTGGTATGGTTTGTGAGTATGGTAGGTATGGTATTATATTTAGTATTTTTTGTCTGTTGTGTCCTTCCTGTCTGGAGTCCTACATCGTGCCGCCTGGCTAATCGTGGAGGTCATCAGCGCGCCGCCGCGGAGGAGTCCGTCACTGCGCCAGCGCCCCAGAGCAGCTCTTCACTGTGGCGCCTGGCTCTTCTTTGGAGCCCTTCACCGCAGCAGAGGAGCACGTTGCCGCATCCCCCTGGAGGAGCCCTTCCTGGCACCGCCTGGCTTGTCCTGGAGCCCTTCGTCGCTCCGCCTGGATCGCCTTTGAGAGCTTCACGGCGCTGCCCTGCAGGAGCCCTTTATCACGCTGCCCGTCTGTTTTTGGAGCTCTTTGTGGCGCGTCCCCGGAGGAGTCCTTGATCGTGGCACACGGCTCTCTTTGGAGGCCTTCATCACGCTGTCGGGCTCATGTTGTAGGCCTCTGTGGCGCTGCCCAGCTGTTTTTGGAGCCCTTCAGCACGCTAGCCTGGAGGAGGCCTTCATCACGTCGCCCGCCTCCTCTTGGAGCCCTTCCTCGTTTCCCCATGGCTGCTTTTGGAGCCCTTCATGTCACCACACTAGAGGAGCCCATCCTGCCCGTCTGTATGGTTTGGTCTGTATTGCGTTCTGTTTTCTGTTGCGTAGTATTTTGTATCTTGTTGTTGTATTGTATTGCGTAGTAAGGATTGTATTGTATTGCGTCTACTGTATCCTTTTGTATCACATGTATCCTATTGTATTGTATGGTATGTATGATAATGTTTAGTGTATGTAGTGTATCATGTGTTGTATTTGATGTGTTGTATTTCTTGTATTTTATTTTGTCTTGTATTCTTTGGTCTGTATTGTCTGGGGGTGTGTTGCATTGTTGTGTACTGTAGTGCAGTGTCTGTAGTGTATGTAACGTATTGCGTGGTATTTCTTGTCTGGTGTGTGTTGTAGGGATTGTGGGTATTGTAGGTATGGTATGATATTTTCTGGTCTCGTGTTCTGTTGCGTTGTATGGTATGGTCCTTAGAGCATTGTATGTAATGTATTGTGTGTCATGTACTGTATTTTGTTTTGTCTTCTGTATTTTATGTCTTGTATGGAATTTATTGTATGTATGGTAATGTAGGTATCGTCGTAGGTATTGTATCGTATTGTAGGTATTGTATTTTGTATTGTATTGTACTGTACTGTGTCTCGTAGTTTCAGTTTCATAGGTGTTGTAAGCGTAGTATTATATTGTATGTGTTGAGTATTATGTGTGGCTTTGGGTGGTGTGGTATTGTCTGTGTGGTATTGTACTGTAGTTTGTCTCGTGTACTGTAGTTTGTGTCGTATTGCGTGTATCTTATGGTATGGTATTGAATTGCGTGCATTGTATTGTACGTATGGAATTCTCTTTTGCCTTGTCTGCGTTGTACTGCATTTGGTATTGTGTGTATTTTCTTTTGTATTGCATGTTTTTATTGCCTTGTATTTCTTTCACTTTGTATTGCACTTGACTGCATTTGATGGATTGTATGTATTGCATTGGATGTATTGTACTTGAAATCATGTATGTCATGATTGGTATGGTATGGATTGTAATGATGGCAGTGTATGTGATGTATGCAGTGTCTGTGTTGTATTTTTTTATTGTGTATTTTGTATTGCAGCGTCTGTATTTTATGTAGCATATAGTATGTATTGTACGGTCTGTATTGTGGTCTCTTTCACGTTATGCATTTATGTACTGTATTCTATGTGTTTTATGATATTTTACCTGTTGTCCGGTGTGTGTTGCATTTTGTAATGTGGGTTACGTATTGTGTTGTAGGTATTGTAGTGTATTCTGCGGTACGTGTTGTGTGACACTGTATTGCGTTGTATGCATTGTAGGGTGCCATGGCGTGTTCTGTATTATACTGTGGTTTGTTTTGTATTATGCATTGTAATGGGTATGGTATTTCCCACACTGTATGTATGGTGTGGTATTGTAAGTGCGGTGTTTTGTGTGTATTGTATTGCGTATTGCATTGTTTTATTGCGTTCTGTGTATTGCGTTTGGTATTGTATTTTATGTATGGTATGGTATTTATTGTATTGTGTGTGTTCTATTTCTGTATTGTAAGGTCTTGTAGTTTGTTTTGTGTTGTAGTATTGTCGAGTATTTTGTGCAGGTGTATATCGAGTCTGTGTTCTCTTCTCTTGTGTATTCCTTGGTATTAAGTTGGTGGAATGACTCGCACAAGGGGAGTTGGTGGGATGGTGGGCTAGAGGCAGTATTGTCTGTATTGTCTTTTGCAATGTGTAGTGTATTTTCTGGGATGGTAGTGTTTGTATTAGAATGTACGGATTGTATTTGGCATAGTATTTTGTGTTGTGATGATGGTATGGTACAGATGGAACTGTATCTGTTGTGTTGCATGTTGTGTTTTCTTGTATTGTCCTTCAAGTCTGGAGCACTTCATGGTGCCACGCGGCTCTCTTTAGAGCCCTTCCTCATGGCACCTGTCTCTTTTTGGAGCCCTGCCTCACGCCGAGAGGCTCTTGTTGGAGCCTTTTGTGTCACCGCCCGGCTCTTTTAGGAGCCCTTCCTCATGCCTCCCCCGCGGCAGAGCCCTTCATCGCGCCAGACGGCTCGTTTTTGAGCCCTTCACTATTGCGCCCCCGAGGAGCCGTTCTTCGTGCCAGCCGGCTCCGTTTGGAGCCCTTCACCGTGCTGCCAGGCTCTTTTGGGAGCCTTTTGTGGTGCCGCCCAGCTGTTTTTGGAGGCCTTCATCATGGTGCCCTGGAGGAGCCCTTCATCACGCCGCCCGGCTCTTTTAGGAGCCCTTCATCACGCTGCCCAGCTCATCTCTGAGACCTTTGGTGTGCCGTCTGGGAGGAGGCCAGCCTCACGCCACCCCGGAGGAGACCTTCATCGCTCTGCCCAGCTTGTTTTCGTGTCTGTCGTGTGGCCCTGCCAGAGGAGGCCATGGTTGTGCTGCCGCAGGGGAGTTGTTCATCGTGCCGCCCAGGTGGCCTTGGAGGCCCTTCACTTGTCCACCTGGGAGGAGCCCATCCTGGCGGTATGTATAGTTTGGTGTGTCTTGTGCTACCTTTTGTATTGTATTGTATTTTTTGTGTGGTAGTGTTTGTGTTGGATGGTATGTATTGTCTCTTGTGGAGTATTTTGCATTGTGCTTCTGGTATGGTATTTCCTGTGTGGCACGTTATTGTGCTGTATTCTGTGTTGTGTGTTGTATTGTGTGGTTTTGGTATGACCGTGTGGTATGGTTTGTGAGTATGGTAGGTATGGTATTATATTTAGTATTTTTTGTCTGTTGTGTCCTTCCTGTCTGGAGTCCTACATCGTGCCGCCTGGCTAATCGTGGAGGTCATCAGCGCGCCGCCGCGGAGGAGTCCGTCACTGCGCCAGCGCCCCAGAGCAGCTCTTCACTGTGGCGCCTGGCTCTTCTTTGGAGCCCTTCACCGCAGCAGAGGAGCACGTTGCCGCATCCCCCTGGAGGAGCCCTTCCTGGCACCGCCTGGCTCGTCCTGGAGCCCTTCGTCGCTCCGCCTGGATCGCCTTTGAGAGCTTCACGGCGCTGCCCTGCAGGAGCCCTTTATCACGCTGCCCGTCTGTTTTTGGAGCTCTTTGTGGCGCGTCCCCGGAGGAGTCCTTGATCGTGGCACACGGCTCTCTTTGGAGGCCTTCATCACGCTGTCGGGCTCATGTTGTAGGCCTCTGTGGCGCTGCCCAGCTGTTTTTGGAGCCCTTCAGCACGCTAGCCTGGAGGAGGCCTTCATCACGTCGCCCGCCTCCTCTTGGAGCCCTTCCTCGTTTCCCCATGGCTGCTTTTGGAGCCCTTCATGTCACCACGCTACAGGAGCCCATCCTGCCCGTCTGTATGGTTTGGTCTGTATTGCGTTCTGTTTTCTGTTGCGTAGTATTTTGTATCTTGTTGTTGTATTGTATTGCGTAGTAAGGATTGTATTGTATTGCGTCTACTGTATCCTTTTGTATCACATGTATCCTATTGTATTGTATGGTATGTATGATAATGTTTAGTGTATGTAGTGTATCATGTGTTGTATTTGATGTGTTGTATTTCTTGTATTTTATTTTGTCTTGTATTCTTTGGTCTGTATTGTCTGGGGGTGTGTTGCATTGTTGTGTACTGTAGTGCAGTGTCTGTAGTGTATGTAACGTATTGCGTGGTATTTCTTGTCTGGTGTGTGTTGTAGGGATTGTGGGTATTGTAGGTATGGTATGATATTTTCTGGTCTCGTGTTCTGTTGCGTTGTATGGTATGGTCCTTAGAGCATTGTATGTAATGTATTGTGTGTCATGTACTGTATTTTGTTTTGTCTTCTGTATTTTATGTCTTGTATGGAATTTATTGTATGTATGGTAATGTAGGTATCGTCGTAGGTATTGTATCGTATTGTAGGTATTGTATTTTGTATTGTATTGTACTGTACTGTGTCTCGTAGTTTCAGTTTCATAGGTGTTGTAAGCGTAGTATTATATTGTATGTGTTGAGTATTATGTGTGGCTTTGGGTGGTGTGGTATTGTCTGTGTGGTATTGTACTGTAGTTTGTCTCGTGTACTGTAGTTTGTGTCGTATTGCGTGTATCTTATGGTATGGTATTGAATTGCGTGCATTGTATTGTACGTATGGAATTCTCTTTTGCCTTGTCTGCGTTGTACTGCATTTGGTATTGTGTGTATTTTCTTTTGTATTGCATGTTTTTATTGCCTTGTATTTCTTTCACTTTGTATTGCACTTGACTGCATTTGATGGATTGTATGTATTGCATTGGATGTATTGTACTTGAAATCATGTATGTCATGATTGGTATGGTATGGATTGTAATGATGGCAGTGTATGTGATGTATGCAGTGTCTGTGTTGTATTTTTTTATTGTGTATTTTGTATTGCAGCGTCTGTATTTTATGTAGCATATAGTATGTATTGTACGGTCTGTATTGTGGTCTCTTTCACGTTATGCATTTATGTACTGTATTCTATGTGTTTTATGATATTTTACCTGTTGTCCGGTGTGTGTTGCATTTTGTAATGTGGGTTACGTATTGTGTTGTAGGTATTGTAGTGTATTCTGCGGTACGTGTTGTGTGACACTGTATTGCGTTGTATGCATTGTAGGGTGCCATGGCGTGTTCTGTATTATACTGTGGTTTGTTTTGTATTATGCATTGTAATGGGTATGGTATTTCCCACACTGTATGTATGGTGTGGTATTGTAAGTGCGGTGTTTTGTGTGTATTGTATTGCGTATTGCATTGTTTTATTGCGTTCTGTGTATTGCGTTTGGTATTGTATTTTATGTATGGTATGGTATTTATTGTATTGTGTGTGTTCTATTTCTGTATTGTAAGGTCTTGTAGTTTGTTTTGTGTTGTAGTATTGTCGAGTATTTTGTGCAGGTGTATATCGAGTCTGTGTTCTCTTCTCTTGTGTATTCCTTGGTATTAAGTTGGTGGAATGACTCGCACAAGGGGAGTTGGTGGGATGGTGGGCTAGAGGCAGTATTGTCTGTATTGTCTTTTGCAATGTGTAGTGTATTTTCTGGGATGGTAGTGTTTGTATTAGAATGTACGGATTGTATTTGGCATAGTATTTTGTGTTGTGATGATGGTGTGGTACAGATGGAACTGTATCTGTTGTGTTGCATGTTGTGTTTTCTTGTATTGTCCTTCAAGTCTGGAGCACTTCATGGTGCCACGCGGCTCTCTTTAGAGCCCTTCCTCATGGCACCTGTCTCTTTTTGGAGCCCTGCCTCACGCCGAGAGGCTCTTGTTGGAGCCTTTTGTGTCACCGCCCGGCTCTTTTAGGAGCCCTTCCTCATGCCTCCCCCGCGGCAGAGCCCTTCATCGTGCCAGACGGCTCGTTTTTGAGCCCTTCACTATTGCGCCCCCGAGGAGCCCTTCTTCGTGCCAGCCGGCTCCTTTTGGAGCCCTTCACCGTGCTGCCAGGCTCTTTTGGGAGCCTTTTGTGGTGCCGCCCAGCTGTTTTTGGAGGCCTTCATCATGGTGCCCTGGAGGAGCCCTTCATCACGCCGCCCGGCTCTTTTAGGAGCCCTTCATCACGCTGCCCAGCTCATCTCTGAGACCTTTGGTGTGCCGTCTGGGAGGAGGCCAGCCTCACGCCACCCCGGAGGAGACCTCCATCGCTCTGCCCAGCTTGTTTTCGTGTCTGTCGTGTGGCCCTGCCAGAGGCGGCCATGGTTGTGCTGCCGCAGGGGAGTTGTTCATCGTGCCGCCCAGGTGGCCTTGGAGGCCCTTCACTTGTCCACCTGGGAGGAGCCCATCCTGGCGGTATGTATAGTTTGGTGTGTCTTGTGCTACCTTTTGTATTGTATTGTATTTTTTGTGTGGTAGTGTTTGTGTTGGATGGTATGTATTGTCTCTTGTGGAGTATTTTGCATTGTGCTTCTGGTGTGGTATTTCTTGTGCGGCATGTTATTGTGCTGTATTCTGTGTTGTGTGTTGTATTGTGTGGTTTTAGTATGACCGTGTGGTGTGGTTTGTGAGTATGGTAGGTATGGTATTATATTTAGTATTTTTTGTCTGTTGTGTCCTTCCTGTCTGGAGTCCTACATCGTGCCGCCTGGCTAATCGTGGAGGTCATCAGCGCGCCGCCGCGGAGGAGTCCATCACTGCGCCAGCGCCCCAGAGCAGCTCTTCACTGTGGCGCCTGGCTCTTCTTTGGAGCCCTTCACCGCAGCAGAGGAGCACGTTGCCGCATCCCCCTGGAGGAGCCCTTCCTGGCACCGCCTGGCTCGTCCTGGAGCCCTTCGTCGCTCCGCCTGGATCGCCTTTGAGAGCTTCACGGCGCTGCCCTGCAGGAGCCCTTTATCACGCTGCCCGTCTGTTTTTGGAGCTCTTTGTGGCGCGTCCCCGGAGGAGTCCTTGATCGTGGCACACGGCTCTCTTTGGAGCCCTTCCTCATGCCTCCTGGCTCTTTTTTTTGAGCCCTTCATCATGTCACCTGGTTCCTTTTGGAGCCCTTCATCACGGCCCCAGGCTCTTCTTGGAGCCTTTTGTGGCACCGCGCAGCTGTTCTTGGAGCCCTTCACCATGCTGCCCTGGAGGAGCCCTTCCTCACGTTGTCTGGCTCTTTTAGGAGCCCTTCATTACGCTGGCCAGCTCATCTGCGAGACCTTCAGTGTGCCATCTGGGAGGAGGCCAGCATCACGCCATGCCAGAGGAGACCTTCATTGTGCCGCCCAGGTGGTCTTGGAGGCCCTTGAGCACAGCGACCCAGAGGAGCCCCTTCACTTGTCCACCTGGGAGGAGCCCATCCTGGCGGTATGTATAGTTTGGCGTGTCTTGTGCTACGTTTTGTATTGTATTTTTTGTGTGGTAGTGTTTGTATTGCATGGTATGTATTGTCTCTTGTGGAGTATTTTGCATTGTGCTTCTGGTGTGGTATTTCTTGTGCGGCACGTTATTGTGCTGTATTCTGTGTTGTGTGTTGTATTGTGTGGTTTTGGTATGACCGTGTGGTATGGTTTGTGAGTATGGTAGGTATGGTATTATATTTAGTATTTTTTGTCTGTTGTGTCCTTCCTGTCTGGAGTCCTACATCGTGCCGCCTGGCTAATCGTGGAGGTCATCAGCGCGCCGCCGCGGAGGAGTCCATCACTGCGCCAGCGCCCCAGAGCAGCTCTTCACTGTGGCGCCTGGCTCTTCTTTGGAGCCCTTCACCGCAGCAGAGGAGCACGTTGCCGCATCCCCCTGGAGGAGCCCTTCCTGGCACCGCCTGGCTCGTCCTGGAGCCCTTCGTCGCTCCGCCTGGATCGCCTTTGAGAGCTTCACGGCGCTGCCCTGCAGGAGCCCTTTATCACGCTGCCCGTCTGTTTTTGGAGCTCTTTGTGGCGCGTCCCCGGAGAAGTCCTTGATCGTGGCACACGGCTCTCTTTGGAGGCCTTCATCACGCTGTCGGGCTCATGTTGTAGGCCTCTGTGGCGCTGCCCAGCTGTTTTTGGAGCCCTTCACCACGCTAGCCTGGAGGAGGCCTTCATCACGTCGCCCGCCTCCTCTTGGAGCCCTTCCTCGTTTCCCCATGGCTGCTTTTGGAGCCCTTCATGTCACCACGCTAGAGGAGCCCATCCTGCCCGTCTGTATGGTTTGGTCTGTATTGCGTTCTGTTTTCTGTTGCGTAGTATTTTGTATCTTGTTGTTGTATTGTATTGTGTAGTAAGGATTGTATTGTATTGCGTCTACTGTATCCTTTTGTATCACATGTATCCTATTGTATTGTATGGTATGTATGATAATGTTTAGTGTATGTAGTGTATCATGTGTTGTATTTGATGTGTTGTATTTCTTGTATTTTATTTTGTCTTGTATTCTTTGGTCTGTATTGTCTGGGGGTGTGTTGCATTGTTGTGTACTGTAGTGCAGTGTCTGTAGTGTATGTAACGTATTGCGTGGTATTTCTTGTCTGGTGTGTGTTGTAGGGATTGTGGGTATTGTAGGTATGGTATGATATTTTCTGGTCTCGTGTTCTGTTGCGTTGTATGGTATGGTCCTTAGAGCATTGTATGTAATGTATTGTGTGTCATGTACTGTATTTTGTTTTGTCTTCTGTATTTTATGTCTTGTATGGAATTTATTGTATGTATGGTAATGTAGGTATCGTCGTAGGTATTGTATCGTATTGTAGGTATTGTATTTTGTATTGTATTGTACTGTACTGTGTCTCGTAGTTTCAGTTTCATAGGTGTTGTAAGCGTAGTATTATATTGTATGTGTTGAGTATTATGTGTGGCTTTGGGTGGTGTGGTATTGTCTGTGTGGTATTGTACTGTAGTTTGTCTCGTGTGCTGTAGTTTGTGTCGTATTGCGTGTATCTTATGGTATGGTATTGAATTGCGTGCATTGTATTGTACGTATGGAATTCTCTTTTGCCTTGTCTGCGTTGTACTGCATTTGGTATTGTGTGTATTTTCTTTTGTATTGCATGTTTTTATTGCCTTGTATTTCTTTCACTTTGTATTGCACTTGACTGCATTTGATGGATTGTATGTATTGCATTGGATGTATTGTACTTGAAATCATGTATGTCATGATTGGTATGGTATGGATTGTAATGATGGCAGTGTATGTGATGTATGCAGTGTCTGTGTTGTATTTTTTTATTGTGTATTTTGTATTGCAGCGTCTGTATTTTATGTAGCATATAGTATTTATTGTACGGTCTGTATTGTGGTCTCTTTCACGTTATGCATTTATGTACTGTATTCTATGTGTTTTATGATATTTTACCTGTTGTCCGGTGTGTGTTGCATTTTGTAACGTGGGTTACGTATTGTGTTGTAGGTATTGTAGTGTATTCTGCGGTACGTGTTGTGTGACACTGTATTGCGTTGTATGCATTGTAGGGTGCCATGGCGTGTTCTGTATTATACTGTGGTTTGTTTTGTATTATGCATTGTAATGGGTATGGTATTTCCCACACTGTATGTATGGTGTGGTATTGTAAGTGCGGTGTTTTGTGTGTATTGTATTGCGTATTGCATTGTTTTATTGCGTTCTGTGTATTGCGTTTGGTATTGTATTTTATGTATGGTATGGTATTTATTGTATTGTGTGTGTTCTATTTCTGTATTGTAAGGTCTTGTAGTTTGTTTTGTGTTGTAGTATTGTCGAGTATTTTGTGCAGGTGTATATCGAGTCTGTGTTCTCTTCTCTTGTGTATTCCTTGGTATTAAGTTGGTGGAATGACTCGCACAAGGGGAGTTGGTGGGATGGTGGGCTAGAGGCAGTATTGTCTGTATTGTCTTTTGCAATGTGTAGTGTATTTTCTGGGATGGTAGTGTTTGTATTAGAATGTACGGATTGTATTTGGCATAGTATTTTGTGTTGTGATGATGGTATGGTACAGATGGAACTGTATCTGTTGTGTTGCATGTTGTGTTTTCTTGTATTGTCCTTCAAGTCTGGAGCACTTCATGGTGCCACGCGGCTCTCTTTAGAGCCCTTCCTCATGGCACCTGTCTCTTTTTGGAGCCCTGCCTCACGCCGAGAGGCTCTTGTTGGAGCCTTTTCTGTCACCGCCCGGCTCTTTTAGGAGCCCTTCCTCATGCCTCCCCCGCGGCAGAGCCCTTCATCGTGCCAGACGGCTCGTTTTTGAGCCCTTCACTATTGCGCCCCCGAGGAGCCCTTCTTCGTGCCAGCCGGCTCCTTTTGGAGCCCTTCACCGTGCTGCCAGGCTCTTTTGGGAGCCTTTTGTGGTGCCGCCCAGCTGTTTTTGGAGGCCTTCATCATGGTGCCCTGGAGGAGCCCTTCATCACGCCGCCCGGCTCTTTTAGGAGCCCTTCATCACGCTGCCCAGCTCATCTCTGAGACCTTTGGTGTGCCGTCTGGGAGGAGGCCAGCCTCACGCCACCCCGGAGGAGACCTTCATCGCTCTGCCCAGCTTGTTTTCGTGTCTGTCGTGTGGCCCTGCCAGAGGAGGCCATGGTTGTGCTGCCCCAGGGGAGTTGTTCATCGTGCCGCCCAGGTGGCCTTGGAGGCCCTTCACTTGTCCACCTGGGAGGAGCCCATCCTGGCGGTATGTATAGTTTGGTGTGTCTTGTGCTACCTTTTGTATTGTATTGTATTTTTTGTGTGGTAGTGTTTGTGTTGGATGGTATGTATTGTCTCTTGTGGAGTATTTTGCATTGTGCTTCTGGTGTGGTATTTCTTGTGCGGCACGTTATTGTGCTGTATTCTGTGTTGTGTGTTGTATTGTGTGGTTTTGGTATGACCGTGTGGTATGGTTTGTGAGTATGGTAGGTATGGTATTATATTTAGTATTTTTTGTCTGTTGTGTCCTTCCTGTCTGGAGTCCTACATCGTAGGTATGTGTTGTAGAGATTGTGGGTATTGTAGGTGTGGTATGATATTTTCTGGTATCGTGTTCTGTTGCATTGTATGGTATGGTCCTTAGAGTATAGTTTGTAATGTATTGTGTGTCACGTACTGTATATTTTTTTTGTCTTCTGTATTTTATTGTTGTTCTTTGTCAAAATACGGGAAATCTTATTCTTTTCATAAATTTCTGTTAGCCCAAGACTTTTAATGATGGCATTTGCAGCTGTGTCCTGCGATGTCCTGAGAGTATATGATGCTGCCAAGATCACCAAGAAATGCTTTGGCCTCCAGCACAAAGCTGGTACCCTGGCTCCTGCCTTCCTTTCCATACGTCAGTTCAAGCATCCCTTCATCTTTGCAGCCTGTGCGCAAACAGTTGCAGTCCTTTCTAGGAAGTGTGAGGATTTCATCACTGATAGTCCTCGTGTTTCAGTGCATGTAGCTCTTTTCCTTTCTTCCTAGCTCATGGTGTTCATGCAGTTGTTCTTCCTCCAAACAGCTTTGTACTGTTATACATTGACCCCACGTGTCTGTGCCAGGCTCTGTAACATCCCCTAATCTCGCCCAATATGAACAGTACAGCTCGGAGAGAGAAAATCCGTGGTAAGTAAATCCTCCCAATATAGAAGCTGGGAAAAGATAGCCGAGAAAATGTGTTCCTGTCATAGCAAGACAAGATAGGTGGGGAAAGAGGACAAGCGCTAGAGAAACGTAGTAGAGCTACTGGGGTAGTCCAAAGCAATTCTGCAGGCACAAGCTTTTCTTTTTTCCCCTGTTCCAAGTCATACACACTTGCCCTGCAAGTAGAGTGGACACCCCAGTCAGAGTGGCTGCAGCTCCCTGCGTAAGGAGCCCAAACAAAACAGCATCCGTTAAACATGCAATGATACTGAAAGGCACATGGTTCTTCTCTGCTGTGTTTCACTTTTGAAGTCCAGTGCCAGCCACGAGGGCTTCTCCCACATAAGCCCTTCAGCCTTGTCTAACACTGTCTTGTTATGGAAAATGCCTTCTAGCAGCAAGTTAAATGTCAGTTGTCTTGGAGTTTGAGACGAGAGGAGGGTTTGTGCTTTAAATTCTCTAGTCTCGGTCTCCCCACATGCCAGGTTTTCCAAGAAATGTGAGATAGGCATGGAAATCTGGAGCTCAATGCCTTGAGGATTGTGAGTGTGGGCAGGATGACGTTTTTAGGAGTTAAGTCTTGTGGCATTTAGTATCCTGGACCCCTCAGTCGTCTTATATCGTCGTTTAGTAGATCTGTTACTGTGCTTGGAAATGCTCAAGGCTTGCAGTTTTAAACTGTTTGTGTTTTCCAGGCCTATTCCTACACCTCATAAATGTAGTCTCCTTTTTTCTTTCCCCCTCTTTCCCACTGGTCGCAATCTCCTTGCTCAGCCAGTCCCAATGTCTCCACCTGATGATGCGTTTTCTCTTCTGCCGTGCCACATAGCTTCCAGTCCCGGCCTTACCCAAACACTGCCAGGTTCTTGCTGTCTGCCAAGATATGAGACCCCGATCCTTCTCCCCTTCAGTAGCTTTTATCCTCCTTGCAGTGTGATAGTTTGCAGAAGGAGGACACACACAACAGACAGGCACAATTTTGGCATTTCTTTTGCCGTATTCTGGTCCATCTACAGCAGTTCAGAACTGCCACAAGTCTGGTCCATGGCATTTAAGGCGCCTCACCCCAAGCAGTCCAGTTTACCCAACATAGCCGTGGAAGTTCCCTACTGCAGTTGCTGGAGAGGCAGATCCTCAGATCTTCCAGGAATCATAGAATTGCTGAGGTTGGAAGGGACCTTTAAATCATTAAGTCCAACCTTTAACCTACCCTGACAAAAGCCACTTCTAAACCATGTCCCTAAGTGCCCCATCTACCCTTTTTTTAAACATCTCCAGGGATGCTGAATCCACCACCTCCCTGGGCAGCCTATTCCGATGTTTAATAACCCTTTCAGTGAAAAAATGTTTCCTAATATCCAATCTAAACCTCCCCTGACATAACTTGAACCCGTTTCCTCTCGTCCTATCACTTGTCACCAGGGAGAAGAGGTCAGCCCCCATCTCTCTACAACCTCCTTTCAGGTAGTTGTAGAGGGTGACAAGGTCTCCCCTCAGCCCTCCTCTTCTCCAGGCTAAACAACCCCAGCTCCCTCAGTCGTTCTTCATAAGGTTTGCCCTCCAGACCCCTCACCAGCTTTGTAGCCCTTCTCTGGACACGCTCCAACACCTCAATGTCCCTCTTGTAGCGAGGGGCCCAAAACTGAACGCCCCTGAATGATCAAGTCTGCGGCATCTATTTCTCTGTTTAAGAGTGGGAGGACCCAATAAGAAAGATGAGGTATCTTCATCCATTTGGCATCCTTTCTGCTTCTCCCTTTTTGGAGGACAAACATCTAATGGTTTAGTACATTTCAGGCAAAGTAGAACCAAGTGTCTGTGTGTTCTGTTTGCTGGGTGAGTATATTCTGCCAGAGACTGGTATTTAAAAGCTGAATAGCGGTACCACCACACAAGATGAAATCTGTCATCCTCTGATCGTGGCTTCTCTGAGGGACCTAGGCAGAGTTCAGAAGCCTGAAATAAAGCACAGCAGAACTGCAGGTGGGAGAGATGTACCAGTCTCCATAGGGGAGCGCTAATGAGCAGCAACAGGCAGCTAAAATTCTGTAATAAGGAAATATCCTCTCTGTGTAGTAAAGCACCTCTAAATTTAGGTGCCTGAAAGATGAAGCAATCCTGAAAGGTAAGTGGGAGTAGATTACTGTGCAGATCTTAGTGGGTTTAGGGTATCTGAGTTGCAACTTCAAGTAGTGTTTAGACAGACCAGATTCCCTTCTTTGTGCTCTTGGATTGATCCCCTCAAGGTCATTATTCTTGGCCATGTTTTCCAGTATGAGTGTCAGATGAGAGAGGAGCCTTTTGTGTATGGACTGTTTCTCTCAGCTTATGTCTGGGGGAGTGAAATCGTGATCTGTGACTTGAGAACAACGTCAGTCTGTCAGGTAAACTACTGCAAAGTCGTCGTGCTCTGCCTTAAATGAAATTACCCCCCAGATCAAATTCCTTGCCACTATATAATTCTTTTTATTTCTCAATAAATGCTGGTTCAGGCAGGATTAAATGTTATGTATTGTAAGACAGCCTTTTCAGAAAGCTGTGAAATAGAAGAACATATGCTGCTCCCCTTCTTTCAGATTTGCTTGAGTCGTGATGCCGACAGAGGCTGCTTTGCCAGCATGCATAAGTTTTGATCCTGGAGAAAGGTACCCATCTATTTGACAGCTGTGAGGAATGAAATCCTCTGTTTACCAACACAGGAGCAGTGGAAACGCATGCTTTTCTCCTACGGTTCTACCCCTCATCTGGAGGGACCAATTTTAGTTAGAAGTCCAACAAGTCTGAGCTGCTCAGTCCTTGTTTCTCTGCTACAGTTGCCCACAGCTTTGTAATCTCAGCTGGATGGAAAGCAGCAGCTGCTGAGACATAGGTCACATCTGAATGGGTGTAAGCAGTAAGCACTGCTGGTTAGCTCAGGGCTTTCCAGTGGGATGGGGAGTTTTATGCATGGAGTATAAGAAGTTTTATATTCTCTTAAAGGTGGCTCTGCTGCACGTTGAAGGCTTTTGTCCAGTGCTTTGTGGGACAGAGGTGGGTCTGTTCCACGGCACAGACATCCTCACTAGGAGTTTCGACCAGACTTGCTGAGAACAGATGAAGGGTTTTGCCTGAGGAACGTTTTCTCGGGATCACTGATGGGCTGTGAAGAAGTGTAAGGATCTCAGGGTTATTTTATGATATAACGCAGTGGAGTTCAAGTTTTCCAGCCAGGATGGGACTCGGTGAGCAGTTGTCCTGCGAGCTACAGGGGAGTTTCTTTTTGGTGTGTAAAAACCTACATTTTCTGCTGCCTCTCTCTAGAGAGTGGCCTGTTCACAACTATTTCAGCAGGTCTTTTATAATGTTCAGGAGGGAGGATTGTTATCTATGCGCTGTCAAGTACTTATTGCAACATGAACTTTCTCTGATGCTGCTAATTCCTTCTCTCGCTTAGGAGCGAGGAGGGGACTTAATTTTCTGAGATTGTACTTGCTCAGTTCGTAAATACTACACTGACATGCAACAGAGCGCTACAAATTGTAGCAATGTTCCGTGGCTATTGGGAATTAAAATAGCAGAAGAATGGTATTTTTAAGCTTGTTCAGCAAAAGAAGAAATTGCAAAGCTTCACTTGAAGCATAATGCCCCCAACTCATGTTGGCAAGAGTTGGGAATGTGAAAGGGACGATTTAGGTCTCTGGAAGGCAAATGGGCTCAAGAGAGCTGGTTGGTATTCAAAGACCACTTTCTCGATGCTCAGGATCGGTGCATCCCTAAGAGTAAGAAATCGGCCAAGGGACACAGGAGACCTGCGTGGTTGAGCAGGGAGCTTCTGAAGAAGCTCAAGTGGAAGAAGGAAGTTTACAGTAAGTGGAAGAATGGACTGACCCCTTGGGAGGATTACAAGAATGCCACCCGAGCGTGCAGGGATGGAACGAGGGAAGCCAAGGCCGCCTTGGAATTAAACCTGGCAAGGGATGTCAAGCTCAACAGGAAGAGCTTCTACAAGTATATTGCAGGCAAAAGGAAGACCAGAGAAGTTTTGGGCCCACTGTTGAATGAGACAGGAGCCATGGTGACGGAGGATGCGGAGAAGGCGGAGTTACTGAATGCCGCCTTTGCTTCGGTCTTTACTGCTCGGCCCAGCCCTCAGGAGTCTCAGGCTTTGGAGGAAGTAACGGGGAAAGAGGAAAACTTCCCCTGGGTTGAGGGGGATTGAGTGAGGGATCAGTTAGGTCAATTAGATATTCACAAGTCCATGGGCCCTGATGGGATGCACCCGAGAGTGCTGAGGGAACTGGCAGAAGTCATTGCTGGGCTGCTTGCTCTCCATCAGTTTTGAAAGGTCCTGGAGAACAGGCGAGGTGCCCGAGGACGGGAGGAAAGCCAGTGTCACTCCAGTGTTCAAAAAGGGCAAGAAGGAGGAGCCGGGGAACTACAAGCCGGTCAGCCTCACCTCCATCCCTGGAAAGATGATGGAACAGCTCGTTCTGGGCGGCATCTCAAGGCATGTGGAGGAAAAGAAAGCTATCAGAAGTACTCAACATGGATCAACCAACGGGAAATCACGTCTGACTAATCTGATAGCCTTCTATGATGGCATGACTGGATGGATAGATGAGGGGAGGGCGGTAGATGTGGTCTACCTTGACTTAAGCAAGGCGTTCGACATGGTCTCCCACAGCATCCTCATAGGAGGCTTAGGAAGGGTGGGTTAGACGAATGGACAGTAAGGTGGATAGATAACTGGTTGAAAGACAGAGCTCAGAGGGTCGTGATTAGGGGCACAGAGTCTAGTTGGAGGTCAGTGAGGAGGGGTGTTCCCCAGGCATCAGTACTGGGTCCAGTCCTCTTCAATATATTCATCAGTGACCTGGATGAGGGGATAGAGGGCACCCTCAGCAAGTTTGCCAGTGACACAAAGCTGGGGGGGGGTGGCTGACACACCGGAAGGCTATGCCGCCATACAGAGAGACCTGGACAGGTTGGAGATTTGGGCAGAGAGGAACCTTATGAAATTCAACAAGGGCAAGTGTAGGGTGCTGCACCTGGGGAGGAATAACCCCATGCACCAGAACAGGTTGGGGGCTGACCTGCTGGAGAGCAGCTCAGTGGAAAGAGACCTGGGAGTCCTGGTGGACAACAGGATGACCATGAGCCAGCAATGTGCCCTTGTCACCAAGAAGGCCAATGGCATCCTGGGGTGCATCAAGAAGAGTGTGGCCAGCAGGTTGAGGGAGGTCATCCTCCCCCTCTGCTCTGCCCTGGTGAGGCTGCACCTGGAGTACTGTGTCCAGTTCTGGGCTCCCCGGTTCAAGAAGGACAGGGAACTGCTGGAGAGGGTGCAGCAAAGGGCTACCAAGATGATCAGGGTACTGGAGCACCTCTCTTATGAAGAAAGGCTGAGGGATTTGGGTCTCTTCAGTCTGGATAAAAGACGGCTGAGGGGGGACCTTGTCAACACTTATAAACACTTAAAGGGTGGGTGTCAGGAGGATGGGGCCAGGCTCTTCTCAGTGGTGCCCAGGGACAGGACAAGAGGTAATGGGCACAAACTTGAGCATAGGCAGTTCCACCTAAACATGAGGAGGAACTTCTTTACCCCGAGGGTGGCAGAGCCCTGGTACAGGCTGCCCAGAGAGGTGGTGGAGTCTCCGTCTCTGGAGACATTCCAAACCCGCCTGGGCGCGTTCCTGTGCAACCTATTCTAAGGTGACCCTGCTCTGGCAGGGGGGTTGGACTAAATGATCTCCAGAGGTCCCTTCCAACCCTATGATTCTATGATTGTCATCACCAAGAAGGCAGTATTGAGAGAAGCTGCTTCTTGGGCAACGGGAGCTGATAACTGGCAGCCCGCAGAGGGACTGAATGTCCTGTTGTAAGCAGACTCAAGGAAGGTCGTGGCGGGGGGGAGGCTGGTTCCTCATTTCTTCTAGCAATTCATCTGACTGTAAAAAAAAGTTCTTGTACCATCAACGCACTATCAGCCTAAACCACTGCTTGCTAAGATATATTTGTTTTCTTCCTGAGATCTGTTTGCTTCTTTCCTATCTCTCCTGCCGGAGCTGGAAGATTACTTGAAGTTATTTCTTGGCATAGGAAAACACCTGCTTAAATTCCTTTTGCTCTAGAATGGGATTAATGTTGCATTTTCTTATCTCCTCGTGGGTTATTCTCCCCCACGGGAAGGGTATGGCTGGTACGTTAATTTGGAGAGATGAGTCAAGTGCAACGGGGACTAGGTAGGAAGTATTCTCTAAGCCCTGACAGGGGTGTTCACAGTGGAGATGATTACATTTCTGAGTTTCCCAGGCAAGGAGGGGTAGCAGGTTGATAGGTTCTGGAGAGAGGACTATGGTGAGCTCAGGGAGAGAAAACAGCATAGCTGTATTTGGTTTTCAAAGGCTGAGGGGGAGAGCGCAGCCTGCAGTCTTCCACCTTTGAATAAAACTGCCCAATTTCACCCAAACTTCTTTTTCAGAGAGATTGTAGTTGACACTGTCTCTCTCTGTCAAATCAAAGGCACTTTCCGTGCATAACAATTCTCCAGGGCTCTATAGGAATGCTGGCCGAGGCAGCTGGAATATTTATTAATGACGTGGTTGTAGTAGGGAACTGCCCAGTCACGTCACCAGAGACTGGGAGATTCAATCCCAGGGTGTCACCCCAAGCATCCTAGTACTTCATCGGCAAGACCAGTGCGCATCCAAAGTTTCTGTTCTCTCTTATGAAATCTTTATTCTAGTTACTTGAGAACCTTTGCCCCTGTGTGCGTACTTGTTGAACAGACTTCTGCATTAGATTTTACTGCATTTAAAAGAGCATTTTGAGTGTCCAATTAAACAGGAAAATCCATGCTCAACAGATTTGTTAAGTGTGATTCTCCATCTAGTCATTATCGTTAATGAAGTCATAACTTCCTGAGTGGTTCTTGTGTGTCCTTAATTAGTGCCTCCGTTCTGTGTCCACCCCCTCACTGTGGAAGTCAAGCTGAGGGTTTCTTCCTGGTTCTCGGATCCCTCCTAAACCTCAGTATGCACTAGCACCTGGCCAGCCCACCAGGTCCTTTTCTCCTGTGGTCTCTCTGGCTCTTTTTTAGCGCTCCTGCCCCAGAGACAGCGTCCGCATCCCTCTTACTTGACCGCCAAGAGAAATTTCTGTGGACAGCCATGTTCCCCAACGGTACATGCTGCCTTTTGAAACGTCCACCTTGCACGTAAAGGATGAAAATGGCTGTAACTGTGTGAAGTTTTTCACCATGAGAAGCTGGCTCCTCCTGAGTTTTGCCTTCCTTGTGGCACATTCAGCATGGCCTTTTACTGAGGCCAGGCAGGGCTTATTTCACTCAGTTGCCCATGTGAAACTGGCAGGGTGGTCAGGACAGACCTCACTCCTTTGGTTCCTCCGCTGCTGTTGGGTGGGGTTTTTTTAGTTAATTGCTTGATTTTTCTGAGACAGATCCCATCTGGCCCTGATGTTTTGTCAGCCTTGTGACATTCTAAAAGATTTTATAACTATTTTTGGCATGATCTTAACTCCTGACAGTATTTCTGCTTTCTTCCCTTGAAAATGTATGGCTGTTCTTGGCATCTTCTCCACATTCCCCATTCCTTATAAACATGGCACAGAAAATTTGTTTTCTCCGTGTCTGCTGCTTCTGTATATAACTTCTGCCTTTCTGAGGAGCTGTGCCCTCAAACATGCCGTGTTCTCCAGCTACCTGTAATTCTGCTTTGTCAGAGGAAGCATTTGTGCAATAGTTCTGTCAGTCTCCACTTGCTGCTTTGCGAACCAGCTTCCCATGCACCTCTCGATTCTTTGTCTCTCATTTCTTTGTCTCTCAAATTGCCTTGCAGCACGTGGAAGGGGAATGCCTGCGATTGTAAGCTTTGCAGTAGGCTGCAGATGCCATGTAATATTCCAGCTGAAACACAATGGAGTTAGTCCTTTTTCTTTCCGAGACAGATGGATCTAATCCTAAACATCCTTAAAACGACTTTCAGATGATGTAAGAGTAGAAAACAGGCCTTCATGGGAAGGTCAACAGGAGATGTGATCACTTTACACAGATATTTATGCAAAGAGTTGCGATCTGAGCGTGGGTAAGGCTTTTGAGCCTTGTTGACAAAGGCACAACGGGATGGCCAGTGTGCCATCAAGTTGTGCCTTTCTCAGGGTGACCTATTTGATGTCTGTCTGTCTGTCTTGGTCATGAACGGAAAGTTAAACTTGCCAAGAATTCATAGTCCTGGAGCTCTTTGCTGGCCTGTTCCTAACCTTTAATCTTTTTTGAGATATTGAGATAGTCTTCTCTCTGTCTCCACAATCTATTGTCCATATGCCTTCTGTTGGGCTGGAAAGCTTTCCCACCTAGCTATATCTGTGTGCATACAAAGGTATCATGACATTACCCAGTCGCATATTGCGTGGTTCTGGTATGATAGTTGAATTCTCTCCACGCATATTCATTGCTGGCCCCAATTTAATGGAGAACTAAAAATCTAGCAAGCTGCGGGCTGTGTGCCTGAGAGACACAGGCAGCAAACAGGCTTCACGATTGTGAGCTATTATGATTCTGGAAAAGTCTGTCACTACTGTCAGGGACAGAAGTGACTCGGTAACTCTGTCAGCCTAGCAATGTGACAATAGGTCAGGAGAGTTTTTAAAACTTCCCCCGTGTTTTCCCATGTCAATAGATCTGTTATCGCTTGGAGCCTGCTATCCTTTCTATAGGCATGAGAAAGACCTCTGCCAGAAATGTTGTCAGAGTGAGCTCTCCTGCCTTCTGAAGAGAAAGGGTAAGCAATGTGAACACTGAAAGAAAATCGTAATTATTAAGATCTGGTGGGATTTTGTGCGGTAGAGCAGGAATCCATTTGGTCCAGCACTCTGCCAGTTGCTGGGACCTCCTCTAGTGGCCCACTTTTAGCTTGGCTTTCCAAGGACATTTTTGTGACCCTCACTCTTGGTCTCCGTGTGCCTTCTGGTCTGTGGCAAGATCTCCCACCTGCTCTGGCCCTGGTGGTGTCTCACTAGAGAGTAGTTTGCATCTGCTATCAATGCTGATTCCCTAATGACAGACCATCGACTGTAGTACCTTTTGTATTTCAGAAGTTTCTTGGTAGTGCTGGTCATGGGGGGAAAATATCCCATAACGACCCTATGGATCTGTTGATAGCAAGGTTGCATCAAGGGTATCTCGGTAGGAATGGAGAGTAGCAATAGGAGGAATATTGGGAAGCATAGGGGAAATTGTGTGGGCAGGGGCTCTCTCCCTCTCTTCACTTAGTCTCTTAGCAACAGCAGGCCCAACGGGTATGGCACTGCTCGCTGGGTGTGTGCCGTCCCTTTGTCAGAGGAAGAAGAGCAGAAACGATTTAGCACAGAGGAGATGGGGAAATGAGGGGAAGAAGAGTCAGTAAGAGCATGGACTTTATCACGCGGGGAGAGAAATGACAAAAGACGGCTTACTTGATACACAACCATCAATGAATAGGTTATTCTTTTAGTAGCACTGGGATGCCAGTGGGAAAAAGATGTCTCGGGTTTTCAGAAAGAAATGCGTGTGTGCATCCTTGGGCATGGTTTGTCTCCCTTCCTGTTAATGATCCCCACCGGCATCCTGATTAGGGATGCCTAAGCCCTAAGTCTTTCCTCTGCATTACAGCCCCTTGCTCAGTTGGTTTCTAAGGGTCTCTCCCCATGTATTTCTTGGGCCTGGAGAGTTTGGTACACAGCAAGGTACCTAGAAGCTGTGTGTATGTGATGCTCTGTGCTAACTACGTCCGCTGTAGCGGTGACCATGGTAATGCCAATAGGGATGTTGGACCACAGAGTGAACGACACAGGTTAAGTCATTTCCCACATTATTGTTTTGTTGAATATGGTTTATGTTTGCTATCTAGCAGGTAGGCTGTGGGGTTTTTTCTTCATGTTAGTTGTTGTTTTTAATATAATATATGCAAGTCTCAATCATAATGGGAAAGGAGTGGAGAAAGGAGAGGTGAAGAAAGGAGGATGGGACACGAGTTAAAATGTTCTGCTTAGCCTTCTTCCTCCCACTGAAAAAATATCAGTGCGTTCTTTTCTCTGGAACTGTGCCATTTGCTTCTTCATACCTGGAGAGGCATTGTGTGAAGTCCATTATGAAACATTATAGGTGCTGATGGCATGGAAGCAGCATGACTGTAGCTTCCAAAGAGCCTCTTTTTTGTAGCCGCCAGGTCGATGCTGAGTTGAAGTGCCTTCAGAATGGAAACAGTATTTCTTCCTCACCTTCGTAGCTTTCCTTTTCTTCTAATGCCACGTTAGCACGTAAAACAGAGAAAAGAAAAAAGGATTCTCGTTTTTATTTTAAACCTTGCCTTTGCAGCTGGTAATGCCACTGGGAATGATGACATGCAAAGTATTTGCGAAGTCAAAACTAGATTTTGAAGTCAGAGCTGTAGTTCTAGACAGGCTGTCTCGGCACTGGCTGCTGTAGTTGGACCTCTGAAGTTGCAGCTTCTCTGCAAACGCAGCCCCTGAGTTCTCTTTCCAAACTAATCCGGATCTAGCTCTGAGCTCTTTGATGTCCCTCACGCCACAAATTTCCTGTTCAATGTGTAGACATTTACTTAGAACTGCATAAAGCGTATCTGCCTCCCCTGCCTTTCCAAACTATGCCTGATATAGATACTTCTGAGATGATCGATATTATATTGTAGGGGAAAATTCTTTGCTGTTTGCAGCAAGGGTGGCAGCAGATGACCTGATAGACTGTCTCCCGTGTCTGATTTCTCCTGGGGGAGAGTTCTATGTAGGGGCAGCATATCTGCAACTACCACTGATTCTCGATGTAACTGAGGGTAGACAGAATTGTGAAGATGCCCAATTGTTGGCGCCTCTACCTTAGACCGTCCTTAGCAAATGAACTGTTGACTTTGCGGTGTGTTCCTACATCTGTTGGCCTGCGTCATAGCTACAGGTGGTAAGTCTTCTCTACTTCTCCTTGGTCAGTGTCAGCCACTGTAGTATCTGTTCCAATATTGGATTTAGATTGTCCTGCGTTCAGTTGCTGCCGTGTCTGACTGTGCTGTGAATCAGACAGCGAGAGCCAGCAAACACAGAGCTGGTGCCACTGGCCCAGCAGGCAGTAAAAGGGGAAATTAAGGAAAACTGAACTTGCGGAAAAGGAGAGAAAGGATCTACTTGCATGAACCTTCAGAGGAAGAGCTTTGGGGGATGTCTCTCAACCTCAGTCAGCAATAGTGACCTGTGGTAAGAAGCTGAGGTGTCAAAGGAGGCAAAAGCTGGTAAAGGTGAAGGACTAAAAATCAAACTGTATTTGTCAAAAGATTCTGAAAGCTTGTAGTCATTTGGCAGAGCTACTAGGCCTATAGACGCTCCTTTGTTAAAACGAGGAACTACTTTTAAAAAGCCGTCACTTTGATTCCCGTTTTGAAAGGTGCTAGGTGTGCTCCTGGGGGCCCTACACCAGGCTAGCTTTTCTTCCAGAAAGCAGGAGAATTGGTTTAAATGCTAAATAACACTGTAAGAAGCCTAAAAGAAAATAAAATGGAGAAAAAATGAGCAGGTCTTTTTGAAAAGAGATTCATGTCCTTTAATTTTATACAACTTGATGCCGCTTCAAACTACGTTAGTGAAAAATTTGGCTCCGTAGTCCTGATGTTTGTCTTTTAAGCTTCAAAAATTGAGGGCTTAATCTGGAAAACATTGAGTAGAAGGAGTACGGGAGCTCACCGTGACTTTTGGAGCGTGACTGTGCCATAATGCTCACTTTGAAAGCACTGAGTGCGTATTACAGCAGAGAATCTGACCCACAGACTCATCCCCTTCCCGAGAAACACGTTCTGTCTCTCACATCACCCAAGCGAGAGAAAATCTACAAATAGCGCTGAGCTGACAGTTCTACCGGTGGTGCCAGAGACAGGACAGAATCCAGCTCATTCCTCCGTGCTTGCTGTTTCATTAGTAAAGATAGGATTTACAAAAACGCGTGGAACAGATAAACTGAGTAAGAATCCCTTCTATAAACTCAGATTTCTGACTTGCTATTTAAGGTGTTCCCAGCAAACTGTTCCCAAAGAGTTCAGAGGAGATGCTGTCAAAACATCCCATGTTTACTGTATTGCTCAGGCGGTGTTGAGAAGGTAAGGCCAGTGTTTTCCACAGCACTGTCATGAGCAAAGAGGAATTACAGCGTCATAGCTGAGTCTCTCAGTGAGGTAGATCTCAGAGGGTATGAAAACTGACTTGCAGCTGATGTTTGTATCAGGATGGAAAACAGCCTTTCGTTGATATTCAGCGTGTGTAAGGTCCAGTTCTGGAATCCATACTCAGCCAGAAATACCTGGATAGTGAAAAGGAGATTCACTGTAAGGAACACAGATGTCTCCTTGTTGCAGGCTTCTGTGTCTTGACCCACGCCTGGCTCTGAGCAAAGGTGCATCGTTGGCAGGGGGTTGGTGTTCCCATTGGGATGCTCTGAAACAACTCAAGGCTTTTGCCCAGTGTTGTGCTAAATTAGGTGAGAGATTGAACCAGAAGTCTGGATCATGGCTGTGCGTGCCTAAAAGCCAAATCCAAATACGAACTTCCCATCCAGGGACCAACTCTAGGACAGTTTAATTAAGCTCATGTCAGAAAATGAACTTCACGGTGTTGAAGGGTGTATTTCCTTAACAGCACAGCAAATGCTCTTCACCTTGGCCTTATGTCCAGCTTCGAGATATCTCGGGAGCCAACAGATCTCATCTAACATGACTCAGAAACGTGAGCAGTTCTCTGCACATCAGGTATCATCTCTCCATCTACAGCAGTGTGCAAGCCGCACTGGCAGGCTCCTGAGTTTTATTAGCTGCTGTAGTCTTACTCTTCTCTAAAAGGAGATTTTAAAAGTTTTGCCTTTTCTAAATGACCAGCACAAGCATTTGAATTGCCTTCTCTTTCCAATTCAGCACCACCACTTGACCCTTTAAAGTACAGACACTGAAGCGGTGTTTAATCTAAATGCCATTTCTAAGCAAACACCCACGGAGTTATTAGGCATTTGCTCAACACAGTACATCCAGCTTACATTAAAAGGACCAAGCTGAGACCCATCTGCTTTTTAAACATCATTTGGCTCAGTCCCCAAAACCAAGAGCAATAATCAAATTTTAAAAAAATAGTGGTTTGTGATGGTCAGTGAAGAGATTTTACAAGATGATGTTAACTTACCTCCCTAGCTGTACTTGGTGTGACCCAACACTGTTCCTAACGTGACTGCCTCACTAGGAGAATGTATTTTTACAAGTAGTTTGAAGTACAGTTAGTGTTAATGGAGAGGGGATTTTGTTGGCTTGTGCAGAATCAGGTTTGCCCTCCTAATGGCAGGGAAAGCTCTGCTCAAAACTTCATCTGGGTAGACTTGGGAAAGGATGTAGCTTTCTGTGGGAGGGACCTTACACACAAGTGGAATGCAACTTGAAAAACGGTCAGTCTTTTTAAAGCAAAGAAGAACTTGAGCAGGTTCAGAATTAAAACGGCCTTGTGACACTTCCATGTTATTCAAAATTGTTTTGAAAAATATTTGTGTGACAATGGTCCGTGTTTAAGATTATTAGCTGGGTTTTAATTGTAAGAATGGTCACTGTTAGCTTTAATTGTGGAGTAGAAAAAACCAAAAGCTTTTACCAAAAGTATCTTTACAAAAGCCCCACAAAACCCCAACCCCGTATCAGGCTTTATGTTTTGTTTTTCACCTAGAAAGCAACAAACTCTTCTGAACGGTCCTGAGGAAAGTGCTTGAGGAGTATCTGTGTTTAGGTGAAAAGAGTAGAGCTGAATTCGAGTAATTTAGTACTCATTTCTTTGTTAAGGAAAACAAAACTGCACTATGACAAAACAGTACATTTTACTTGTACAATGAAAGGCTATTCCCTTTGGAGCTAATGAGAATTTTGCTTTTACTGCATTGAACCCAGTATTTCAGCTATATTCTTTGAGAGGTGATAGCCCTGTGACAGGGAAATGCAAGCACTTTTTAGGAGCAAAAGAAAAATCTGTTAATTTGAACTAAATAATATATTTTTCTTCAGTATCTTTCCATTTTGGATGATCCTTCAAAACTAATTCAAACTCAAGCGACATAGCAGAGATCGGACCATGTCACTGAAATGTGTCCAAGTTATAAAACACCAAAAGTAAGGAGAAGTCTTAATTGCAGGCCATGCAATGAGTTTTATGTAAAGCATCAAATTACACAAACACATACAAATTGTCCTTTATCCCTGAGAGAAGATATTCTCCGAGCAATCCCAGCACCCTGCTCCAACAGCTTAGTAAGCTCAAATGTGGATTCTCAGCCAGTTGAACTAAGGCCAAGGGCCCAGCAGCTATTGAGTCATTTATTGCCAGAAATGTGATTCAGCGTGTGCTTTCAGCTGAAAGGACAGAGAAATTGGTGCATTGGATGGAGCTGAGCCCCAACCCCAAGATTTTGACACTCAGTCACTGCTGTAACTTTCAAATCAAACACAGGACAATGCATTTGTTCTCACAGACACACCGCCACCAGTGCAGGTTCACTGACTCTCAGCCTTTGCTTGTATCAAGCGTGCTTGTACTTAAGTCTTGGTACTTAATTTATAACAACGTTGTCCCACCTGCTTATGTAATTAATGAACCCAGAGATGGTAGGGAGTGTGTATTTGAATTATTCTTTAAGGTGGACAATCTGCTGTTTACCTTGTATTGTTCTGTGCAGGCAATTTTTAGTCTTTTCTGGACTTGAGTAGTTGTCCTTGTCAGGTACCTGCCATTATTTATTTTCTTTCAAAGGAATAATGAGGATGTAATTTGGGGTGTATTGCCCCAAAAAAGTGACTTAAAAATCCACAAAACTCTTTCAAAAGGTGCCATGAAGATTAAAACTAACCATCTTCAAGTGGCAGCTTTTAATTACACAGAACTGTTCTAGAAAAAAGATCTGTACCATTAATGTTCAACAGATTGTATACTGAGGGCTTCTGCAGTCCTAGACCATGAAAATCAACCTTCATTTCCTTACTAATGACAATAAAATCATGTTGACGTTATTGAATAGGACAAATTCGTCACTCAGTCGGAATCACACTATTGGCTTTTTGTGCCTTGTCACGTCATTTCTCTGCTTGGCCAGTTCCTTGAGATAATTTACTCTTGCTTGTCCTTTCAAATCAGTATTCCCCTTTCACACTGCTGTCAGACAGGTTAACATAGCAAACACGTTTCCGTTTGGGTGCTGCAAGGCTTTTCACTCAAAGATTAAAATGTGCTCTAGGAGTATTGATTAATTAAATCTGAAAACAACCAGATAAACTCAGTGAGTAGCACATACAGATCATTTCGTTCTGGACATGTTGTTATAATTGATTCTAGCAATGCTATAGAATGCTGTAGGATAGATAATAAAGAGTTGGTGAGCTCACTTGAAGCCGCAAGGGCATTGCATTGCAACATCACATTTATTAAAGGAACACCAGTCTTGACAGATAGATTAGACAGTGAGGCTATTTGCCTGTCAGGTACTGTGTGCAACCGCAATGGTAAACACGCACGTCTGTGCTTTGATACCCTCACGGCCCGCTCAGAGGAAGACAAGCTGTGTTCCCAATAAGGTTGTGTTATCCAAATTCCAGGCTGCTCTCCAAAGTCTTCACAGTGAGGTTGGTAGGAATTGCTCTTCTAGTGACTCCTCAGGCAATACCAGTTGTACCTTTTCTTTTGATTTTAATCTGAAAAACCAGAAGAAAATTAGAAAATCTAGAACAATAGCTCGTGAGGGAGCTAGTAAATAGCATGCTTCTGAATATTTTTGCTTTTAATAAGCGTTGTTTTCATTACAAAAACAGAAGTATGTATCAGGAATTTTAAGGATTGATATAGTGGATATTAAACCGATGTTTTTGTCAGCAGTAAATTAAAATGTTCTACTGCTTTTTGTAACTGCCAGTTTGTCGTACTTTACACAGGAACATCAGAAAGGCCATGCTTGCTCAGAGTAAAAGTCCATCTGGCTCAGCATCCTGTCCCTGGGCCGTGGCCAAGAAAGGATGCCTAGGGGTGAGTATAGGAAAAATGAAAATTAATAGTGATTCTTCTTCAGAATGCATCTCCGGCCGTCAGTTACCAGTGACTCAGGAACATCCAGTCTTACTGTCTCAGTGCATTTTCTAGTCCTACTTAGTATGCAAGGGGAAGAAAAGGGTATTTGGCATGGGTGGCTTTGTAGGTCCTGAGATGTGTCTGTTGTTAGTGATGCCCGTGGAGTGCTCAAAGGAGAAAAGATGTTTGGGTTCCTTAGCTAGTCTGTTTAACTCAAGGACAGTAGTGGTTCCTGTCTGTTCTCCATCTTGTCACTTCCCACAGTTTACAACTATCTCTTCCTGGTCAAATACGAGCTGCCCCTCTGTTCAAATGCAGGATACATTGCTAATTTTCTCCCATTCTTCCCTCACCACCCCTTGGCTGTCCTCTGTTTCTTATTCTCTCATCAGGCGAAGATGAACCATTTCTCCTCTGCCGCACACACCTCCAGGCCAGCCATGATGCGTGATGAGGGAGCACAAGGCCAGCTGCCCTCACAGTATTTCCAGCAAGAACAGGAGCAGGTCCCCGGGAGCCTCTGCGCAGGACTGCTGATCTCCCCAAGGCTGGAAGACTGAAGCTGGGAATCTCAACTGCCTGTGAAATTAGTCCAGGGAAAAGTATCTGTGTGTTTATGAGCAGATCGCCCACTACACAGTTTTCCTGTAAAGCCCTTGACTGCGGGAGATCTGAGACAGCTTGATCCGGGTCACTACATCCAGAAAGATTAGAGGCAATCAAAACCTTGTAGTGCAGATGAGAAAAGCAAACACCTAATCAAATATGAAGTAATTCATCTGGAAGGCATATCCTGTTGTATATTTAAAAATTAACAGTCATTTTTCTGTTTCCATAGAAACACTGAGGCGACTTAACAACAATTTGCTGTACAGTTGACAGACTGGTGAAGCTCTGAATGCAAACCCCTAAACAAACTAAGACTTGCAGGTACAATGTTGTTTGACTTTTTAAAGTGAAATTGAAAGGTTGGTACAGCTTACAGATGGAGCAAAGGAACACATAACTGAAGTGGGAGAATGCATCCAGCAGAAAAATTCTCAGCTGTGGTGTTAATAGATCGTCAGAACGGGAATAATTTATTACAGAGCTTTCCCTGTTAGTGCCTTGTCATGGGCATAATGAAAGGGGTGTAATACATGTCAGTGGGGTCCCTAGAATAATCTGCTATATGGCTCATGTTTGATCCAAATTACTACAATGCTTTTCATTGTGTCAGCAGGACGCGGGCATGTAGGCAATTTGAAAATGAGGTTGCCACTCCAACAAGGGTCTTAGAGATGAAAGTGTGCAAAAACAATGTATAGGCAGTCTCTGTGTTGAACCTTGCCTTCTCCACACACCTGACTTCACACAAGTGAGTACACCCATGATGGATATGGATGCTATGGATAGACATCCGCTAAGAACTAGACTGAGATCCTCCAGCCTTTTCATATCAGTTGATGAACAGATGGTGAGTTATCATCGTTGTTATTTCATATTCCAGACTCATGGAGATGGGCTGTGAGCTGGCAAGTTCTTTTTCTCAGCTTGGGACCAACAGATCTTTAAAAGTCACAACATTGTTATTATTCTATTAATCTCTAGGGACCCGCAAAGACTGGGGCTCCTTGTAATAAGTACATACACAGGAGAGAGGCTAGTAAGAGTTCCTTGCCCAAAAAGTCTAAGACCTAATTTTGGCATAAACCTGTGAGCTATACCTCAAAGATTCTGATTTCCTTTGTGCCAGTCATAATGTCCCATTTTGTTGAAAGGGCATCGTTTCGCTGTGTCAGGTGGATGGAAAGTTACTGTCCCTGCTCTCAGCTTCTTCTAGCAATAACTGTTCATCATACACTCCTAATTTCTGTAGTGACTTGCTGAAAATGATTTACCTGTACTCATTTTATGCCATGACGGAACAGAGTAGGTGTGTGCATGCAGCTGATTGCTGTGTTTGTGGCAGCGCAATGGGGATCTCTGGTTCAGGCATGGTAAGTTTTTAAGCTGCTTTACTGTGATATCAAGCATTCATCTGATGATACCATTCATGTCAGATAAGTACAAAAGGCAGTAAAAAAATCTTGGTGAACAATTTATACTGCCAGAGCTGAGCTGAGAAGCTAAACCCACAAGCATTGTCTCTGTTAGACAGCAAGGTAACAGAAGCTGCAACAAACCGTTCTTATATAACGAAGCAATTATGTTTTCTCAGTCTCACAAGTTTTTGAAAACACAGCTTTCTGAGGCTTTCCACTGATATCACTTTGTGGCTCTTTGGGGAAAGTATGATAAATAAGCAGTCACTATTGCAAGTGTGTGTTTGATCACCAATTTTTCCTGCAGAAATATATTACATTTTATATCTCTGCTGATACGCTCTCACACCTGAAATAGGCCAAGTAATTGTCACTGAAGGAAGCAGCAAGTCACTGAGGGAAAATCCCTGATAGAGTCAGAAACAACAACAATGAAAAGTTATTGTATCTGTGGGGAAGCAAGAAGCCTGGGTTAACTTTCATGGATAGAGAAGTAAGTAATGAAGCTGTCATAGAGTTTCTCCAAACCATTTTTTATCCTAATCTTCCTGAAATATTAAATTACAAGAGCTGCAGTAGCAGGCTCCCAAGACAAAACTGTGCCTTACATACAAATTAAAAATAAATTATAAATGGCTCTGTACAGGAAAAATGTAATTCTTCCCATCAAAGCATTGAATGGACTGAAGAGAATTTGTCTCTCATGGCTTATAGAGACACTTAAGAAAAGAAGGCTAGCATTTGTCTTGCTGAAGCAATAACAAGTAATGTTTGTGGCCAAATTATGCATAACTTTCTGTAAAAAGCAAGAAAGACAACTAGGACTCTTTAAACTATCATCATGGAAAAATAAAGATGATCCTTACATCTGGATTGCAAGTACAAATGAGTGTTGCGTTTTGAGATCCAGACATGAAATTGCATATGTTGACATTTGGCAGCTCAAGACCACTTCTGTAATAATAGCAGGGGGCCCCAGGATTCAGCCCACTTTCAGAATGCACCGAGCCTTCAAACAGAAAATGCCCGAGCACTGCATGCATCAGGGCTCATTTAGGTGTGCATATGTCTATTGCTGAGAGCACAATCTCCTGATCTGCAGCACTCAGCTGGAGGAGAAGGTGCTCCAAGTGTTACGTGAGTACTGTTCAGCTGTATCCAAAACTCAAAATCCTGTGGGGCCAAATTCAGAGGTATGTCAAGCACCTGCCACTGCCCTCCACACTCCCTAGAAACTGCAGGAGTCTGCTGGATGGTCAGCATTTGGTTCTCTTGTAACAGCAATTATTCATAAGTGTCTGGGAGAAATAAGACCTGTAGCAGTTTGTCATTCTTCCAAGCAGACAAAAGAACAAAAATACTGAATCCAAATGAAATTGCTGGCAGGATTTCCTGACAGTCTGCTACCTGTGCAAAATACCTATATACATAGTTTTATTCTTTTGGGGTAATAATTCTGAGCTCTTTAATGACCACAGATAGCAATGACCCCCTCTGAACATATTTTGAATGGTAATAACTGTAGTAACTATAATAACTATCAGCAATAACCTCAAACACCTAGCTGAACTCCTGCTATAGAAATGGCTCAAGGGTTAAGAGGGATGAGTCAGAAGGTGAAATATTACTTCACACAGCATGTGAGTGTCCTTCTAAGGTTTCCATCCAAAGATTGATGGAAATCCTTGTTTAGTTTATGAAATCTGACAAGATTACAGCCCTCGCTAGTAGGCTATAATACAAAGCACTGCACTAATTCACAGATGTCAAATCTGCCAACTCAAATAAAATACACTGGTAATATTCAAATTTCTTATGGAGTCCTCAGCCTTTTCAGTGGGTGCAATTTAAATAGGTGAAAGGAGAATAAATCTAAGTTACATATTGAAAATACTGCTGAAAATAGCCTAGAAAAATAACGTTAGCAAATAACAACGTGAGTATTATGTGAAAGAGTATTAAAATAATCACACATAAATCACATCTAGTCTCAAAGCACCTCACAAATATTAGTTAACCTCAATAACCAGCATTCCTGTGATATAGAAGTGTAGCATTTATTTCTCTGTTTTATAGAGCTACATCAGACTTCCAAGGAAGACATCATACATTTAGAAAGCAGCAGAGGAGAGGCTGTGACCTTGGAGTCTAGGTGACCTTTGTGCATCTGGAAAAGGGTGGGACTACTTTGTCACTCATTTTCCCAAGTAGGGAAAACAGATGGATAAGTCCCTAGCAGAGCAGCTTTGCAGCAAGGCTCAGGCTGCACTCAAGCAGTTGAAGTGTGGCTCTTACACACCCCAGCCACATCCTGTGACCACCACAGAGACTGTGCATGCACAGACGTTGCTGGGAAATTCCCCTTCCCTGAGAAGAGAAGGAGCTAGAGAGCTCTGGGCTTCTGTTTGTACATTGCTGCAGACTCCAGCTATGTACCCATTACAGTGTCGTCTTGCAGCATAACGCGCTGGGAGGCTCTGATTGTTCCCCTGCTGTGAACATGTCCCTAAAATAAGTGATGTGTCTCTGGTAGCTCTTGGCTGGATGAGAAGTCTGGTAGGTAGCTGGGGTAGATTGGCTGCACCTACCAACGAGCTTGCTGTGGAGCCACCGCATTTTTTCTTTCAGACACTAGAATCTGGCTGCCATCATATTAGGGAATATCCTTGTACAAGGAGCCTCTTAATCTTACAAAAGAAAAAAAGGTTGTCATCAGGTACTAGGGCATAATTTCATGGTTGGGCCTGTGTAAATAAGGCACTTAGGGAGATGGACATAAGAGAACATCGTTAAAGACCTGTACAAGCAGCTGTTTTTTTCAGCTGGGAAGGTGCTTGCAGTCAGCTGAGCCCAGTTCTTGGCTAAGGTATTTGGGTAGGGCCCTGGGGGTAGGGGAAAATGTGAATGGCACTTCAGGGTCAGTTTCTCATCAGACATTGATTTAACAGCTGCTAGTTAGGGAAGGGAAGGGAAGGGAGTGTTCTTTCCCTATGTGGTCCTGTGGCATTCCTCATACCAACTCTGGCATCTGTCTGGCCACAGAGAAATGGAATTCAGGTAGCAAAACCAGCAGAGGCCCCAGCTCCCCAGAAGAGGAGGAACAGATTTTTCACTCGTTCAGCTTTGTGATCTGGTTTGCAGTGGCGACAGGCAAGTGGTAAAGCGGAATTGGGTAAGGGCTGGGAGAGGAATGGAGCAGGTCCGGCTCTAAGCTGTGGCCAGTTGTGAGATAGGCTGTGTTTTCAGGTCCCAGCTGCACTAAGTCCCCTTGGGACTTTTTTTTTTTAATTTATTTTGCATTAGGATTTTTTTTCTTTATTTCTTTCTCTAATCAAAAATACTTTATTTGAGTCAAATTTGCAAACACTTTGCTGTAACAGAAGCAATTGTCAGGTCCTGTGAATAATTACTGCCTTACCTGCAAAGGTCTTTTACTTCCCCTAGCAACTCTTCGGTTAAAGAGAGCAGTGCTGGAAATACACTCTGTAAATCCATTTTCAGGAGATTAAAGCCTTTGATGGAAACCTACAGCTCTTAAATGAATGTCCTTTTGTTATGCTGAGATTGCCTACAGAAATGCTAGCAGAAAGTCTTCAACTACCACTGTGTAGGGTAGGAACAATTTAATTGCAGTAATAACAAGGTGATTCTCAAAGAATAGATCATCTCTGCAGCAAGCTATGCCTTAAGCGTAGATCATTGTTGCAGTGGCATCTCCAAACAATTATTTATCACGGGAGAAGTCAGTTAGCCTGGGTTATGGATCTCAGTGACCCAGCAGCTGGAACATGCTGGGAATAGTTTTCTTGTTGTATTTCCTACCCTGACCTTTTCGTGGGACTAGGGGAGGAGCAGTGCTGTGGAAACTGAGATTATTTGTGTGTGGTTGCCACAAGCAAAATGGCTTTTTGTGAATGAGCTGGGTAATTTTTGGGAGAGCTTAATTAAATAACTATCGTGTGTGACTGGGAATGGGACTTGAGTTATCTTACTGACAGTCCGCCAGCTTGAAATAGCAGTCACTGCAGCTCTTCGTCTTCTGGGACCTATGGGGTGGCTTTGGCAAAGTGAGTCTGAGCCTCTTGAATGAGCATAATGACAAACTGGGGAAAGAAAAAGGAGCCCTCACAGCATATAAGTCTAGAAATGTTCACCCACCGCATAGGTGCTCCGTAGGCAAGTGATATAAGGCGTTCATTTACTTTTACCTTTTTTTTTTTTATTGGATATGTAACTAAAATAAAAAAAATATAAACTGCACTTGAATGCAATTGTAACATATATTTCCAGAAAGAGTTATTCATTTCTGGAAAGCGTAAGTGAAAGCTGTACAAATCAGGAAAGATTTTGGTATATAGTTGGGTGTAGTTACACAGTTTTTTTTATTAAGGCAAATCTTGCCTTCTACGTAAGGCTACCATTTTCTTCCTGTCTACTGTGGAAAATAGTTCTGATGTGAATTATGTCATTAATAAGCTGACTGCTCAGTTTAAAATTACTAGCTGAGCTGGCAATTCTTGCTTTCTCCCCAAATTGACTAAGTAGTCCTCATGATGAAAATCACGGAAGGAGTAAAGAATGATATGATTTTTTTATTATTATTATTATTTTTTGGGGGGGTGACAATTCTTCTAGTATGATTCTTGATGTTCAGGTGGTTTGTCAGCTCTCTGTTTGAACTTTGGAGGGAGTGGAGTTGATGGGACATGGTGATCCAAGGGTAATTCTATTCTGTTTTGGTTTATCGTGGAGTTTAGGTATTTGTCCTAGGTCTGGATTCGCTTGGACGAGTTAATTTAAAATGTATTGGGTCTGTGCAAGCGTATACCAAGAATTTCATTTTCTAGAACACCAATAAGTGAATGGAGAATGAATGAAGCCAAACCAATTCACATCTTCATTCAAACAAATACCCAGATAATATATTTAAGCATAAATGACTTAACACTAAGCTAAGCATATATCTGGGACTAATAATCATAGATTCTCTTCTTAGACTGCTACACGCATATAACACTATATATACTCTGAAAAACCAACAGGGACATGTATTCTGTGTACTGAAATAAAATAGATTTGCAATCATGCTGCTTCCATCAGCTGCTGCTTATTTACATAAAGGGAGGAAATGTTTTGAAGCTATTTCTTTTCCTGCTGGCAGCACGAGGACTAACTTATTCTGAAACACCGAAATAGATCAGCTAGCTCAAATGAACTGAAGCAGGCCTGAAATTCTGTATTTGGATTCACATCTGGCCCTGACCTCTGGCCTGTCTTGATTAAGCAAGCCAGTGTAAATTCATTTACTTACCCTGACTGGGAGAGGAGTAGAGGTCAGCACTGAGCTATTACAGAAGAATGTGCAATGGATCTTGGTGTTTTGTTTCTTTACAGTGATGAGCAGAGGTTTTTTTGTAGTTCCGAGTACTACTTTGCCATGACTTTAACCTGGTGGGGATCAGATAGCGAAATGCAAAGAGAGGGATAACCAGGCATTCACAAGCCTGCTTGCCTTGCCTTTGGGAGACCGGTGGTCAAGTCCCTACTCTGACACTCATTCACTGTGTCACACTGAGCCAAGCCACTTGGGTCCATAGCCTCAGAAGGACTTAGGCTGTTGTCTCTTGCTGACTCAAGAGCGATGGCCTGAGTCTGCTAGGTTCAATGAGATGCTGATGGGGGCTGGGGTGGGAGATTCCAGCTCTGGCCATGGGAACTGGAGCTTCTTAAGGTAGCATGTTGCAAGCCTGCCTCTCCAGCCCCACTTCTGCAAATGCCAGCCTTAGTGGTGGAGTTGGCGGTAGGGACCAGAGGTACCTCCCTCATCAGCTTTTGGCCCCATCCAGCAGGGCACTGGTGCCATGAGGGTGTGCTAGAGCTGCCAGGCCAAATGCAGTCGCTTGCACTGACCCCATCAGAGGGGCAGGATCTCCCTGCAGAGAGACGGGGCACGCAGCTCCCCTGCTGTAGTGCAGCAGACCCTTTGTCTCCCTGTGCCACGGTTCCTTGGGGGGACTTGAAACAGGGACAGCAACACTGTCTGCTCTCACGGAGAAGTTGTGAGGATAAAGGGAATTAAAGGTCACAAGAGTGCAGAGACTGAGTTTAGTCGGTGACAGACAATTGCCTGAGAGAGATACCAAAATGTAGCTTCCCTTTCTCTCATCTCCCTAATTACACAAAGTATTTGAAAGACCTTTATTATTCTCTGTATTACACTGGAACATAATCTATGGTGTTTATCACTAGAAAGTGACAGAAAAGCCACCACAGCAACAGACTGCTGAAGGAAAGATTGATTTTTATTTTTTTTTTATTGTGTTAGGTTTTCCATTATTTTGTAAGACATATGAAGGCTTTCTCACGTTTATTCCTGCTCATTTCCTTCTATGTTGAATTGAATGCTTCTCCACTCAGATATTTGGTTGTTAAATATACTTCAGGTAAAAAGAAGGCCAGAAAGATCTCAGAAGGCCCTAAAGATCTTCACCCTCTTGAGTCATGAGGATACACATGCTAAAGCAAAGATGGAGTCTATCACTGTGCAGCAGGGACTTCCGCCTCCCCAGTCTTTTGGAAGATGAGACATTTGGAACTGCAACTCAAATGTTGAGAAAATCAGGAAGTGAATGATTACCCCCTAACAAAAACATGAACTACAGGTGTGCAGTCAAACAGCTGCTTCACACATGTACAGTACAACCTTAGGACCATAACTAAACCTCTGTCTGCTTGAGGGTTAGCTGAAAAAAGCCTTCAGCATAATATCTACCTCTTTTTTTTTTTTTTTTTTGGGATAGCACTGCAGAGTCAGGCAGGTTGAGCCCCATTGTCTGAGGCACTGCACAAACATGCTGTAGAGAGCTAATAGTCTGAGAGGTGAGACTTTTGAGGTGACTAAGACAGAGAGGCAGATCAGAGAGACACAGCAATATAACAGCAGCGGTGATTACCGTTGTGGCTGTATTGAAAGTGACGCTCACTGCTCTTTCACCATGTGAGAAATGCTGGAGCTGCATGGCCTCCTCTTCCTCAGGCTCCTCTTTGTGTGGTCAGTTATTTTCTGTGCATCTCCTTTTAGGGGACTTTTATGCCCACATCATAATCCAGCCCCTTTATTCACATACCTTCTTATTTCGTTGCCTGAACCATAAGTTGGCCCAGAGGTAGGCGTTTGACATGGAAATCTTAAATCTGCTCCATGGAAAATTTTTCCAAGTTGGAGGCTACTGAACGTATGGCCTTACAAAGGGGAAATAGTCAGGACACATCATGATAAGCAGCGATTTCCTCAGCAAAAAGACACTGTGCACACAGTGCCTTCTAGTCTTTTTTTTTTTTTTTTTTTCATGATTCTTCTCCTGCATGTGTTACTGATCTTCTCTGGCAGTGCATGTGGAAATGAAACAATTTTTCTGTTACACTTAAAAGAGAAAAGAAAAAAAATATGTTAGAAGCGAAGCTTGTGCTTTCTTTTTCTCATACTTTGTAAAGACCCTATTTCTAATAAGACAAGACATTCTGCACTGACAAGTTTTCCACTTGCAGCATGTGGCTCAGCCCCGTCACTGTTAGCTGGGGTACTTGTTCTATTGCCATTTGACTTGGCCAGCTGTCACTGTTGCCTCTCAATCACATTTGTTTAATCTTCAGCCTCACTTCCATTTTGTGATTATTTCTTGCTGTTCTGTGCTCTTGTTTTGATAATTCAAAAGGGAGTAGTCAAGTGTCCAAAGTGTGAGCAAATGCTGTTTTAGCGTTTCTCCCCCCCCCAATGCAAACGTCATTCTTCTCTTTTGCAAGATCATAGGTCAAGATACACAATGGCCCAGATTCATTCCCATTTAATTCACTAGGACTGTGCCTGCTAACTGAATGTGCGTCTTACTTTACATACTGCTTTTCCTCCTGCCTTTTTCTTCCCATGCATACCTTTCCGGCCTCTCAGTTTCTCTGCATCTATTAATTTCTCTATTTTATGGACATTCCTGGTATAGCCCCTGTGACCCAACAGCAGTTACAGGACTTGGGACCAAAGAAGCCTAGATGAAAGCACTTCACCTGATGCAGCTGTATTTTGTTACCCCTGCATCAGTGGGGTGAGAGGGCACAAAAAAAACCTAAACTGGGTCCAGACTAACAGACCTGGCAGTTTTGTGATTCTCAAAGCTCAGCTGCCTGGGAAGGTTTTTAGTAGCTGTTGTCAAGTTCTGAGAAAGGCTGAGCACTTAAAATTCAGTGCAGAAACTAATTGAGCAGCCCCTAGTCCGTGTGTCATCCTCCTCAAGGAGAGAGGTGTCAGCCCTTTGCAGAGCATGAGGCCTCTTCAGCCCTTCAGAGTAGCGCAAAAGTGGCACCTAGTCCCTTCCACAGAGACAAGGGAGTCAGAGAATGAGCTCTCAGATTTAATCTGGGCCAGCAGCTTTAATGGCAATCAATGTTAATTAAAGAAAACTCATTCCTGTTTAGGATGAAGCAAACACCATTTAAGTTGCAGGATTAATCACTCCAGGGGCAGACTGGCATTTCCCATTCTCTCTTGCTCATGGGTAGAAACCACCTACGTGTTTATAACTTCCAGCTCCCTCCTGCTGTGTGATGGCACGAAGGTGCAGATTTGTCATTCTCTGGGGTCCAACCATGTGAAACTGTTTTCTTTCCTCAGTCATTTCCAGAGGGTGTAGGGAGCAGAGCCCTTGGCTGACTTGTGCCTGGAAAAGCCAGCTGGTATTGCGGTGGTTGCTTTAACAATTAGGAAACGGTGCTATTACTGCTGTCTCTGGGGGAGTAATCCATCAGAGACAGCAAATATCTTTTTACTCAGCGCAAATGACCATCTCCACATGCACAGAGCCAGGAATACCTTCCTAGCTCGCTGCAAAGGAAGTCAGGGCCTGTGGGAGAAGCTACAACAAACCACGAATATTGGCCTTCCTGAGGAACGTGAGGGTGGAGGGGAGAGAAATCAAAGTCTCAGAAAGGGCTTTTCCTTTCCCGCCTGATAGATTAGAGTACGCTAACCTTGATTACAGCATTAGTGTAAAATCCCTGTGTCCAGAAACCCTTCAAGTAGCAGTTCTCCAACTTTTCCGGTGGTGCCACCTTTGAGCCCCAGCAAAGCCAGTTCTGGCCTTGTTTTCCTCTTGCTCACTTTGTCCCCTCGGGCTCAGATTGAATGTTGTGCTCTTCATGCCACTTTGAAAGAGAGTGGGTCTCACTAGAGGTGAGAGGGAGGGAAGAGGCTGGGCAGGAGCTGACTTCCCTGAGGCTGCTCCAGCCCTGATGGAAATCAATCAACCCTCTCCTATCTGCGAGCAGCAATGCCGGAGTGGGCAGGTTTGGTGTCCACCCAGGAAAAAGAGCAGCTGGCAGCCGTGAGGGCTGCAGAGGAGCTCTGCAGGGAAGGAAGATTTGTAACTATCTGCTGACAAGTCGGGGAAACTAACTTACTAGGGCAGGCCTTTTCAGGTACAATGAAGTTTGGGGCGGTTTTTGTCAGCTAATGAAGGGAAATAGCCACATTGACAAAGCTTCAACCTGAGGCTGTCCTGTAATGGACCCTAAACAAAAAAAAAAAAAAAAAAAAAAACAAAAAAAAAAAAAAGGAAAAGAGATTGAGTGTTTTGTTTGTTGATTTCATTTTAGTTTTGTTTGCATTGTTTGTTGGGGTTTTTTTAATGGCCTTTTTTAATTACAGAATCTCTGTTAAGAGTCACGTGGACTCTTCCTTAGGAGATTCAGATGGATTCCTGAGTGGATCTGAAGCAGTGGACAGGAACTTGGACCAGAGCAAGTGGCTGTGACGGCTTTGAGGAGGTAGGTAGCAAGCATTGGAGATGCTGCTGGGCCGGAGGGCTGGGATGGCTGGGGCAGAGCAGACAGCCCTAGGCAGAGATGTCCCATTTTAAGATATGTGCACTAAATTGCTTCTCTGGTGGGGGTAAAGGAAGGCAAAGGCATCGCTGGGTAGAACAGTCAGGACGGGTGGAAACTGGAGAAAAAACGAGTGAGGCAAAGAGAGGCAGTTAATGCAAAAACGCGTCTCATCCGAGCACCTTCACTGCAGGAGGACTAGGTTTAAGAGGGTTGTCAGCTGTCTGATGTCTTTCTTTCTCACTGCCTTCCCCAGTACAGCAGCCTGATTTAGACCCTTGGTCTCAGCTTCCTGATCTGGGAGGACTCATTAGCTGGGCAGCGAGCTGAAATGATGCTGCTCTCCTGTAGAGTGCAAAGGGTAATGCTGTTCAAATTTTACCCTGAAGTGCTTGAACCCTGCCCCCGTTAGAGCCTGCCAGGAAGGCTTCAGATGCAAATTCAGGTGTATTTGATGAGCAAACTTTTCCCCATCTTGCAGAGACTGTAGCTCAATCAATATAGCCTAAAACCAGACAATCCTACCACTGCTTTCTATGCTGCTGGTTTTTGCTGGGAGCAGAACAGCTTTGTATTATGAACTCTGTGCCCCTGGAGGCTTGTTTGTGCCTAGGCTCCCACCAGCCTGGGAGGGGAAAGAAAATATAAGCCAAGTACAGACGAGGCAGGGAAGCAAGGCCTGCTGATAGAACTGAGCGCAGATGGCAAGCAATGTAACTGAAAGCACTGCAGGGCTTACTTCTGATCCAGTGGATAGGGATAGTTTGGAACAGAAGAGGTGACACCCTGTGGCCTATCTTTAGCCTCTTATCAAGAGGAGAATGATTGCTGTAGGAGTGGTGGTGAGCCTTGGGTATCTGAGAGCCCACACACATTAGGTTTCATATCAACTTTCAGCCAGTTCTAATCAGAATCTGATTTAAGGTGCAAGATTTTTTTTAGGCTGTTCCTGGTATCTCTCAAGTTTTGTTCAACATTTAAGTGTCCTTTTCCGAGTTACGCGTTTCTTTGAACGTTTTTCTGCCAGGCCAAACACAAAAGGTCTGCAACCTGGACAGAAGCGTCAGGTTATTTTCTAGACGTCTTACTTGCAGCCTCCTCTGTCTTATAATGAGGGCAACTTTCCCCTTCGTGCTACCTACAACAGATAGAAAAAATAGACTTGCTTTTGACCATTTGCTGGCAGCTGTACAGAGGCTGCAAGATCTCACACGCTGGATATTAACTGAATTATCAAAACAGCTTTCTGTGCAGTGTAAACAGTGTAAACGGATATGCTAAGGAAGGGTGTGCCTAGTAGTCAAGCATTTTCTAGATTACTCTTCCATTTACTAAAAGCAAGCAATTGCTCAAAAAAAAAAAAAGGGCAGATTTCATCTTGCTGTGCAAGACGTGCATTCCAACGGCTGCAGGTTTCTCAGAAAGCTTTTTGGAGTTATTCATCAAAAGCGCAGGGAAAACGCGGGGCAAGAGATTTTCTTGGTGAGTTTTCAATGCCCGTTAATAACAGCTCAATCATGTGCGGGGTGGGGGAGTAGGCGAGATGCGAGGGTAAAGGCAGAAGCGCTGAGCTGCTGGAAGGGCCTCACGGCTGCGCTGTGATGTCTGAGAGAGGGGAGAGGAGTCCAGTTTCCAGACTGGCAAGACCACAGCACCAGTATGTGTCACAAAGCACTGAGCGGCTGCTGGAGAGGGACAGTGTTTTGTTGTATGCATTTCTGTGCCAGTGGCAGCCCGCGGGTGCCTCAGCCATGCCATCAGGGGCTGTGACCTGTGTTCAACCCACAGGGATGACCACAGGGAGCTGCCCTAGGCCATTGTTTTTGAGGATTGCCATGCACTGATATTGTCCCCTAGCTGCCCTGGCTTCTTGCTCCAGTTTAGCATGGCCCGAGAGGCTTGTCTGCGTTGGTTTTATCTTCACTTTTCTGCTTCTGAGAGAAACAGGGCACTTGGACCTTTGCGTCTCTCACCACCTCCAGCATGTGTCCCAGCGGGGCACGTCACTGGTTACCTGTGCTAGGAGCCAGCAGCGTGTTGCTCAGGAGAGCGGTCTCTGGGAAAGCTTTCCTGATTTGCTAACAACAGACAGATATTCAGCTCCCCTGAATCCCCATGTCTCTTTGCACAGCAGGTGTGTGCTGGGGCCAGGCTGCTGGCTTGCAGCACCCACTGCCTTCAGCCCACCAGTCGCTCTCACGCCAGGAGCCCTGCTACACAGAGTCATGAAGCCTCTTGCACTTGTGTTTGTGTTGGCAAAGGAACCTGGGAAGACTTTTTGGTGCCAGAGTGCATGCGTGCACTCTGGATGCCGCTACAGACCCTCCTTGACTGACTCCTTTTCTCTCCTGGTGGGTCAGGAAGCCTCCCCTCTGCGGTTAGCGGGGCTGGAGCCTATGTGCCTGCATATGATCCCTCGCTGTCCCCCCTTTGCTATGTGCTGTTGGCAGGAGCTGGGAGGATGTTTTCCTAATTTTGCAGCACCAAAGTGCTAGGAGCAGATGGGCTAAGCATGTCGCTGAGTCTGCTTCCTCCCCTCGCAGCGTATTTGGTGCAGGGCAGGGGGTGCTCGTAGCTCAGTTTCTTGCTGGGCTTCTGTTGGGGTCAGCCCCCAGCAAAGGGCTGGTGCTTTGCAGGGTGGGCCCAGCCCCATGGTCACACTGAGCCGTGGTGTGAGAGCGGGCAGAGTTACACAAATGTGGTTCTTGCTCCTGGGGACATGGGCAGGGCCTGGGGTACCTTGTGTGCTGTCCGTGTGCTTGGTTTGATTGTCAGCAGTAAGGAAGACTTTGCATGTCCCTCAAGAGCTGAGGCTGCTGTCCCCAGATGGAGGGAGGGGGTTTGGAAGCTGTATAGGAGCAGCTATGTCTCAGGGTGTCCCAGTCAGTGTCACTGGAGGAATGGCACTAAACCTACATTTATCCCATGCTTTTCTCTCTTTCACGTGCAACCTGTGAAAGGGCTTCCTTTGCTGTTGTGTTTGCTTCCTTACAGCTGCACGGTGCTGTCACAGCGCAGAATGTGTATGGCAGATAATTATTTTTCCCAAGAATAAGCACTGCCCCTGAAAAAACCTAAACCTTTAAAATTTATAAAGTAACAGAAGTAGGTACTTAAGATAAGCTTCTGCGAGACAAACTTTCTGCCTTGCTTGACTTACAGTAGCATAAAGCAGGAATAAATCAATAGGATTTAACAGTGTAGCTGTCTAAACCCTCTCTAGCTATTTCTTTTTTAACCAGGGAAGGCTGGAGAAAAACTAGCAGAAAAATTAGTTAGGGTGAGAGCCTTCCTTTCTCACCCACACCACTGCCCACAGAGGATATAGGCATAAACCAGCCATGCTTCTGCAGCTCAGGTGAGCGAGCAGAATTGAGGCATCCTGAGGTGATCTCACATGGACAAAATTGCTCTCAAGGGTGGGCTGAGCCTTTCTACTGACGAGATGAGGAGCCTAGTGATGCTAGTCTTCATAAATATCTCGGTTGAATGTCTTAGGTGGGACGAATCCACTCAGAGGAGCTTACACCAAGCATGTGTCCTCCAAAGCGTCTTTCCCCAGCAGGCTTTCATGGTGGGTCTGGACCACCCTGCAAGTGCTCGGCTCACCCTACCCACAGCCATCTCTTCTTCACAACACGTACCTGGCCCTGCAGCATTGGCTCTGGCTGCCGTTCAGGGAGCGTGTCCTCCAGCTTGTACAAGCCCTTCCTGGGCACCCTACCAGCATTCCTGGTAGGCTAGCATGGAGGCGGAGGGTAAAATGAACACCGAGCTGTTACTCACCAGATCATGCAGTACTAGAGCTAAGGTGCACTTGATGAAGCTTGTAGGGAATGGGTTTCATAGAGAAATAATGAGTCCCTCTCTAGACAGCAGGGAGTGAGCTTCTGCAGATTTATAGCCTGTAGCATCCCTAAGCAGCAGCTGTGCATCCTGGTGGGCTAAGCAGGGAGTCAGCTGCAGAAAGTGGGCAGGCTCAGCTGATCTGAGACAGGATGGAGGGTCGGGATGCCTGTTAGGGTATTTCTTTTATTCTTATGGTTGTTCAATGAACAAGAGAAATAAAACGTTTTTATGGTTCAAAAGCTAGTCTGGATGATAATATATTTCATGACTCTCAGATTCAGGCAGTTTGTTAAAATTAGAGATGATAGATTTATGGCCCAGAAGGGATTACTACAGCATGCAGCAGACCAGACTTCCCTCTCATTTTGGTGCTTGTTTGCCCTCTTCTACGCTATTGGTGTTCTCCCCTCTAGGGATGAGGCCTTCAGGCACAAACCTAACATAAGTAGAGATGAGCAGTAGCCCAAAGGCTGCCACTTTGTGTCATGCTTGGCTGTAGCCACCATGGTGACAGTAATCCCAAGGTGCTGTTCCCTTTCTCCTCTGATGCTTCTACCCCAGAGAGCTGCTTCAGCATCTTCCCTTCTCTCCATGTCTGTTGGCCAGAACAGGAAAATGAGCATTTGAAGGTTTGAGAGGAAAATGAGGACAGGGACAGAGAACTTCACTGTTCTTTTGAGGAAGATCTGTCTCACAACTTTAACTTCTAGCACCAAGGGCTTTTTCTAGAGTGTCGAACTAGGATCAGAGCATCTTTCCTCTAGCCCTCTTCTAACAACTTTATTCCTTTGTGAAGAGAATTTGGTTTTCCTCCGTTCCCCTGGCAAAATGTGTATCTCAGTGGCTCATCTCCCATTGCCACAGCTTTTCCTAGGCTTCTCTGCTCTACTTTGCACTCAAATTGCTGTCACTTTTTAATTGCAGTCCTAGTACTTGACACAGTTACTGTCCGGTGGGGTGAAATGAGGCATCAGGCGGTAGCTACGATCTCTTCCATGGTGTCTGAAGTGCACATGCTGTCACATATGTGTAGCTCCTTTGCAGGTTGCACAGCCCATAATTCTTGTGTGTCTACTTTTTATTTTTTTAAGCAACGTTTCTACCATAATTCTATGGGGTACGAAACTGATTAAAATGTACCGAACTATATCATCTTTAGTGCTTTGAAAAATCCCTGCAGTCGGTGGGTGGCTGTGGGGGAGGGAGTGATTGATGCAAAATGTCCCCTCTCCCCAGGAGATCTTTCTCCCCCACACCCATAATCCTACTACTTCGCACTTATATAACATTGTCATCTCATATAGCACGTATGCCATCGATCTGTCACCACAAGGAAGCTCAGCCAGAAGCTGGAGCAAGGGACTGAGAGTTGGGGGTCCTGACTTCTGCCATTGGTGCGCAGCGGGCTCTTGGCTTTGGTTTTCCTCTCTGCGAAAGAGATCCTACTGATTTTTTTTTTGCCTTGCCCCCTGAGCTGATGTGAAATTAAGTTTATGTTGATAGAAATGCTTTGAAATCCCTTGATGGAACATACTAATTTATTAATGGAATCTTCTCTAATCATCAAATTTCTTTCAATTAACTAATGAAACTCCCTTGAAAGGGTGCAGCGTGCTGTTCAGCAAGCAAAATAACAAACCTGACCCTCACGCAGCTCTCCCAGGTGCACAGAGAAGGGCAGTGCTGGAGCCTTAAACTGTGGCAGGACCAGAGTTCCTCCAGTGCTGCACGTTGCCAGACCATGCTGGGGCCTGGTAGCCTGTGGCATGTGGGATGGGCTTGTAAAGGGTGGGTATTTTTAGGGAGAAGGAATTAGGAAAAGTGACAAGAAAAGGTCCCAACTGGGGGGAAACACTGAGTGGTGCTTAACATGTGTATGTGCATGATGCGTGTCTGTTATTTTAGGTGGTTGGGAAAGCCGATCCATCTGTCCCATAAAACACATGACAATGCTGAGACACTGTGCTTGGGCTCCGTCAGCAGCCTTGTGAAGCACAGGGGGACCACAGCCCCACACTGAGCTGGGGAGAGTTTTATTCAGCCCCAAAACACCATAGATGTTCCTGTAATCTTGGCTTAAGGGAGCTAAGAGGGCCGGTCAGCCCCAAACACATTTAGAAAAAATTTTGCATCTTTGTAGCAGCAATGGGAGTGCTAAATTACTGGCACTGGTGCTACGTAGCTGGGATACAACCAGGTAAGGAGAGGCTGTTATCCTCCTGGTTCGTGCAAGGGGCAGCAGGGGAGGGAGAGAATGTGTGCAGAGTCGTTGTGCAACAAGTCAGGACTGGGGAGGTGGAATTAATTTTTGCCTGCTGTACCATTTCAGTGTAACACCACTGAACGAATCTCTTGAGCTTTAATATTTAGGTCTTTGTATTTCTGTATGTTAAATCTGGAGAAGCAGTTCTTGAGGCAGGAGCAGGGGTTGTTTGTGTTCCTGCAGCACCCTGGTTGGGTGGCTGTGTTGTATTCAGATAGCAGCAACAAGTATCGTTAGGTTTAACTGGCGGTCAATGTGTCACTTCAACTAATGTGAGAAAGTTTACCAGGTAAGAGGATATTGGATTTGCTGGGAGCAACACAAGGAATGGAAATAGTTCAAGAACCCTTAACATGAGCAGGCACTGCTGCTAGGCCAGGCTTAGCTTCATGGTGTGGAAGAGGGATGTGCCTGTGACACACTCAAGCTTGGCCTCAGCTCAGGGACAGATGGGAGTTGTTGGTCCCTGGCTCCCAAATCCCTTCTGCTACTGCTCAGCAAACTTTCTTAGCTTTCTAACCTCCTTCTTGAACCATGAGGGTTTCTTAGTCTGAAAGACATGCTATTCATCTGTCCTAGTAAGGTTAGCACATCCCTGTTAGAAACACCCTGTCTCTACAAATCTAGCCTGCTTTTTAGCAGAAATTCCTCCCCAGTGGGGTTCCCTGCTTTGTCAGAGCCATTCCTCCTCCCATTCCTGCATGTAAGGCCTGGACTGCACATGTTCCTCATTGCAGAACCTCTGGGAGGGCAGCAGGAGCAGCTATGTGCCAGCTGGCCACAGTCACAGCACTGTGAGCGCATCCTTTTCTCCAAAAGCTCCGACACACAATTTCAGTACCTGACTACACAGCAAGTGTGTCATATCGTCACATTCAGTATGAGCTTTAGTGAGCCTGGTTTATTTCTGGTTTTAGGTTCACAAATAGCAGCCTTTTTTCTTCCTCTTCCTCCACCCCCTACAGAAACTTGGATCTGGTCTTTGCCTCCAAGATAGCATCTCTTCAAATGCCTTTTTTTGGTCCCATAATGGATGAGAGTGCTCATCCTGAACTTGTACTGGATAGAACATAAGGAATTTCTTTCTTGGTCAATGTAGTGAACATGTTTTGTAAATTCTTTCTTTTCCCCTAAAGCTTTATTCTCTAGTTAGATGTTGGATTGCAACGGTATCCAATTTACAGACGCACCTGGCAGAAACAGTGAAGGCAAGAAAACATCAGATTAGGGCATAAAAGGAAGAAGGTAGAATGAAAAAAAAAATAAATTATGTATAGTTCAATTGTGAAGGCCACACTGTTCCTTTGGGCCATTGAGTTGTATTGGTCTGACTGGGACTTTTGCTCTTTGCTAGGTCCCACTAAGCGCTTCCCATGTACCTTTGGGAACTAGCACAAGCTGGAGGAAACAACTTCCAGCCCTTGCTTCACAGGGAGAATCCAGAGTTGGTTACACCTTGCTGTACTTCTTGTACTTCTGAAAGGCAGCAGAACAAAATTAGATGTAATTAAATGGGACAGAGAATACCTTCTGGGTCTGGTACATTTTGATTAGTATGTGTCTTTGGCTGGCACATCAGAGCAGACAAGCTTAACAAACAGGCTTCCACTGACAGTTCCTTGGATTGGGCTTGCAGGACCCATGCTCCACAGACAGTGCTGGCACTTGCGTCCCCCGTAACGCTGGGCCCAATTTGCTGCTCTTCAGAGCACTGCAAAAGCTTGTATTTCCATCCCAGAATTTGCTGATTCAAAGAAAAAAAAAAATATTGAGGTACAGTTGTAGATTAGGAAAAGGCTATTTAACCATTACACACAAAGTAATTGCAATGTTCCTTTAGAGCTATCAATGTATCTACACTCTGATGCAGTGGGTCTATTGTGTGGACACATTCACAACTCTTACGTCTCCAGTTCTATTCCAGTGAGCTGTCTTAAATATTCTGTGAACTATGCATTCTTCTTCAAATTTCCAGATCCATAAATTCAAAGTATAGCTGGGCTAACACTAAATATTTGACTTAAGAGTAACTTCAGAAACAAGATTCAGTATTGAAGGACAGCTACATCATGGGTTTGGGTTTAATAGCACAGCACTTGCACTTTTGCATGAGTTCTGTCATCCTGAGTAGCAGGAACTAGCTTTTTCAAAAGCTTCCTGCAAATGTTGAATGTCCTCCTAACACTTCAAACATTTCTACCCGAAAATACAGCAATCTTTTGATTTTTTTAGATTAGAAATGGAGACGTTGTTTAGAAAATTGAATTTGTAGCAGGCTACCCTCTAAAATCCAAAGACATTAAGACCTTTCACATATTCATTAAACTGTATTATAACCAAAATGTCCCAAGCTGCCACACATTAAAATGACAATCATTGGCATGTCACAGTCATTTTCCCTTACCAGTGGGGAACTCCCAGCCCAGAGAGATCACTGCCTGTCTCGACTTCTTCAACATACGGGACTTGCTGCTCTTCATTAGCAGGTATCAACAGCAATCAGCATGTCTCTTTCGTGGCTTCAGACCAGCAGGCTTGCACACCGAAGGAATCAGAAGATTCCTACCTAATAAAAAGTAACATTTTGTTCACTTCGACCTAATAGTCAGAGATATGTCCTTAAATTGGACTCAAAATACGCAGTACTGCAAGGAGGAAACCACAGGCATAAGGTACTCACTTGCCACTGCAGTCACGTTTTTAGACCGTGTAGCTTACCCGCTTCTGAGCTGAGACCCACAAGTTGTGTCACATGTTGGAGGAAATCCCATCCAGGGACAAGGCAGTTCCGCTCACTCTCACAGCACGCACAGGTGGCAGCTGTCTGCTGAAGTCATGCTAAAGCAGTATTTTTAACATGACTTGAAAGAACTGCCAGCTCTTCTGCTGCTGAAAATGGGGCTATTTTTAGCAATTAGCTGTATTCAAATGTTCCTTTCATGATTTGCACCGGCAGCAAATGGTTTAGTAGGTTACCAGAAAGGATCAGATATTTCCCTGGATAAAAGCTATGTTTACCATTTTTTACACAGATGGAAATCTTCACACTGTCAGTGTCGGGAGGGTGGTGGGAAGGGATATAACCTTGGGGCATCCTATTAACATTTGTTTGCCCCCATTCTGAGAAGAATGTGAGTATTCATCTGTCTTGCCTAGTTTGTGGTAGCGCTTTGCATTACTATAGTTTCTTTCAGCTCACAATCTCAGACCTTCCCCTGAAACATCATAGAGGTGGATGAGATACTCGTAGGGGAATGTGATCTGTTCCCGTCTGGCAAACCCTTACTGTGGAATGTAATCCTTGATAAAATCCATTTGAGCTTCCTGGCATACGGCAGTGTGTGCCTTTCCATAAACTGTATTGTGCTGTTAATAATAACCAATTAATATTCCCAGGATTTACAAAAATACACTTGAGGGGAGCTCCCAGGGAGGCACGGGGCTGCAGTACTGGCTCTAGTTTCAGACTAACACAGCAAACTTTGACATAGGCTTGGTGCTGCAGTATGAGGGTTGCAGTGGCAGCCAGAGCCAGCTTTCTACTTGCAGTACTTAAAGCTTTCTCCTGTTCCTGTAGGCAAAACGCAAAGAAAGGGGCTGATGATAAGTATCTGTTCTTTTGCAGGTCAGGCTATTATTTCATTGACCTTTTCAGAAGGTGCAAGTGTCTGTCTGTCTGCAGCAGAGCCTGCCATAGCCTGTGTCGTGGGTTAGTCAGTGCGTGCTTTGGGGTCTGGGGGAGCATCTACTGCTGCGAGGGTGGTGGCAGAGAGCAGGGCCAGGGTGCCAGCAGGGTGGCTGGCAGGCACTTTCAGAGCACATGGTCATCCCTCACAGCTCAGTGTGTCATAGTATATGTGGCGCTTTGCTAAAATTAACACTCGTTTCTTAAACGGGTCTGGCATCAGCCATCAGGCTGCCATGGGGTGGCAGGAGATGGCTGTGATCTAGCTGCTGCATAGACTGTCATGTAACAGGAACGGTGCCTCAGATGGCCCTGATTCTGCAAGTATTTCAATCACTATTGCGCAAAGCATATGCTTACGCTGTAAGTCTGCAGTCAAGGAGTTTACGCAGAGACACAAAATTAAACAAGTGTTCAACAGATTTGTTAGAACAAGTCCTCTGTTTGCTTCAGAGGGCCTGGTATTCAGCATTGCAGAGCATTTTTAATGCCTCTTGCTTGGTCTGTAAAGCTGGGGAATTACTCATCTGGGTAAAAATGCAAAATGTTGATTGTTTGCAATTGGCAGGTTTCCCTGAATTCTGGACAGGAGCAAGCCAAAGGCCTGACAGATTCAGCATTTCTTTGAAGGGAGCATGTGGGTGCTGGAGGCAGCTCTCTCATTTCTCAGAGCCCTTCAGGAGGGGCTGGGGAGAAAAAGTTCTCTTCAGTCATAAAGTCACCGATGCAATTGGATAGCAGAGCTACAGCAAGATAAATCCTTTCCTATCTATAGCAGGGAAGGGAGGCATGGTCTGCCTTTTCTTTCTCTGGACAAGCATCTGAGTTGAAATTTCCTCTGCAGGCCAATGTGGAAACTTTAATGCCTAGCATTAAATATTCCTTTTTAAAGCTGTACTTGACTGGAAAAAAAAAGTCAATTAGAGCCTCTTTTGAAGAAAAAGTGTATTAGCTAAAGCAGTGACATTTCCTTTTGATAGAAAGCTGGTGTTTCCAAGAGTCTGAGATAAAGGCTAATACGCAGTAATCAAAGAACACAGGAACCGGGCCTTATGCATTACCTCTGCCATCTGCTCAGCACAAATCCACATGATCTTTACCATTAAGCAACAGAATTTAGCTTCATCCCACAAAGTCTCTTGCAGTACATGAGAAGAATTGCGTCCAGGCCACAAGCTTTCTGTCTGGGCTTGCAGACACATTTCCCTGCAGTCAAGCTACATTTAGATGTAGAGTTTGTTTTGGCCTACTGTAAAACTAGTCACCAGCCATAAAGGTAGATCTCAAAGCTTGAGGAGGTATTAGAGACAGAACCCCAAACTCAAATTTGTTTCTAAGATGCGGGGAAAGTGCCATTCTGCAGCACAGCTGTGGATCTTAGGTTGTCCTTCACCCTTACCTTTCTCTTTTCTCTATGTACCTGTTCTGTTCCTTTTTACCATCCTCCTCGTTCTCTTCTTATATATTTACTGATATTTTTTCTGCAGCATCTTATTCTTTCACTATTTCATATTGCCAGTACTAAACCATGTATGTCTAAAAGTCAAAGGTGACAATTTCTTAATCCAAAAAGCATAACATAAGAGGAATGCTGTATGAGAGCTGAGTTTTCCTGGACAAGTCTGACTAGATGCGAAAGTAGAATCTCTTGTTTAGTGCCAGCAGTGACGTTTTGATTACGTTTGTTGTATGCAAATAGATGAAGCGCAGAGCACAGCAATCGTACGTAGTACATCGTGGACAGGGTCAGGTTCACAAAGTGAAACCACTCTTGAGCTAAGTGGGCTCTATATTTCACTCGGATGTAAAGCAACATTTGCAGTGTGACCTGGTGCCCTGTTGGTGAGGAGGAGCTCAGGCACCAGCTGCCCTCCCCTCTCACAGACAGTGAGCAGAGACCTGGGGGTGGAATGCTAATCACCAGCATCCTTACCCCCTTCAAGCCTGGCAGCCACCTCTTTTTCAGTCACAGGCACTGTATTGGCACTTCTCTTTTCCAGTCAAACCTCTGTTGCTGCCCAGCAAATCTGGGCTTGAAAAATTGTTTGATTTAGTGCAGCAGGGTGTGCAAACCAGCAGCTTCTCCCACGGCTGTGACTTGTTATGAAACTTGTGTTTATATCTTCTTCACTTTGCATATCTAAAGAGGAAGCAGATTACAGTCATGGTACGCTGGAATGCAGAGAGGGTGAAGTCTTGTAACTGTGTACCAGCCACTGTGACTTGAAGTGGGGGGTATTGGTGAAGCCAAACTTTTGATGGCAAAGGATAAGAACAAAGATCCAAGTCCTAACATACCTAAAACTGAGGCAGAAACAACAAAGAGCCATTCATCCACACCCGGTAGAAAAGCGAGACTGGTCAGATGTGAGGAACCAGAGATAATGTCCTGCCAGAGTCTTCCCTTGGCAATGCATCTGCTGTGCTTGTGCCGGGCCTGGGGTATGGCCAGCTGCTGAGCTTTACTGCATGTCTTGTGCTTCAAGATCTCTGCCCACACTCTGAATGCCGGCGCAGGGGAGGCTGCTGCTTTGAACAAGCAAACACCAAGAGGTTTCCTTTGGCTGCTTTGCTCATCCCAGTGCATGTTACGCAGAGCCTCAGCGTCCTGTGCAGTGAGACTGTGTATTAGAAAATGCTTTCAGTGCAGAGTCTACCCCATGAACTTGATCCAGCCAGCAGGAAAGGCAGGAACCAGACAAGGGTTCAGGACCAGTTCTCTCTGCTGCCAACTGTGAGCAGAATGGGATGACCCTGTGTTTTTTGAGGTTGTCTGATAAGGGGCAGCCCATGACTCGAGAGCTTATAGAGTGGGACTGTACTTTTCCCACTCAGGAAGCACATGAGCAGCCAGAGTGCAGCTGTGCCTGGAGTTAAGGACTGAGGTAACACAGCCCTCAAGGAAGGGAAGAACTTCAGCCCCCACTGCCTCCTGACTCAAAGCCTCTTGGAGCCACCATCAGGCTGCAGTCCTGGAGCCTCCCCTGCTCAGAAAGATGGCCATAAATTCCTGATTGCAGGCACAGCTGCAGGCAACAGTAGGAATTCCTGAGCCTCATATGGTTGATTTTCCTACTGTGTGAAGGTCAGAGGAGCTCAAAAAGGCACAAACATACTTTCTCCAAGTGTGGGGATGTTTTGTAGCTTCTTAAAAGCAGAGACTTCTGCTGCTGGAAAGCAAGCTAAAGCAGCTGCCTTCAGTAGGCGTTCCACCTCACCCATCAACGAAATCTCCAAATAAGCATTTAGAAACTGCTGGAGTTGTATCGGGCAGTCCAGTTCCTCCAGGCAACACTGCTCTAGTTGTGAGTTCAGGCAATCTCTATTTTGAATACCCAGTGGATTTTTTTCTAATCTTCTTTAGAGGAAACGCTAATTAGCCTCAATCAAGAGTAAACAATCTGATGCTTCATCCTCTGGCACTGCATGTTCCTTGATTGAAAAGAGACAAGCTGGTGTTTGTCTTTCCTCTGTGAAGAAGAAACATTTGAGTGGGATTTGAACCCCAGTGTGAAAGCAGGTTTTGCTAAGAAAGTCACTGGAAGTCAGAAAAACATTCAGAAGAGCTGAGGCCACCAGGGAGGGAACTGAAGGGAAATGGTTGTCATTTCAGGCTCCCTTCATAAAGCAGCCATGATGTCACCTTTCTGGGGGTGCTTTCTGGTTTTAGCTGTAAAAAAGGATGAAGTACTTCGCATGAATCTTTTCAGACTCTACTACAATGCATATTCTGAGCACATATATATATATACATAGCATAACTGAGGCATCTGTTCCTGCATTCACTGAACTTGCTGGACATTTTGCTGTGTACTTTAGTGTGAAATGGATCTCATACTGGTTCCTTTTCTTAAAATCTGATCTTACAAAATTATTAACAGCCTCAAATTCCATTAAGCTCGATGCATGCGCTCAGCTACTGGCAGGATTTGGTCCCTATGCTTGTATGTAGTTTATGACTTTCTCCTGGTGACATGTTAAATGCCATATTACCTGTTGGTTCTTCAGCAGGAACACGAAAACTGCTGCTCCTTTAAGAAAATGTGGAAATTATTACTTTTTCCCCTCTGTTCCTCACAAGCTTTGTAACAGAGTCACAGATTGGGGTGAGCGGAAAGGGGCCACTGTTAGCCTCCTCCAGCTGAGTTTTGAATATCTCTAAGGATGGAGATCCCACAGCCTCCCTGGGCACCTGTTCCAGTGCTTCATCACACGTATGAAAATCCTTTTTTCTTGCTATCAAAGTAATAATTTCTGGTGTTTCAAATTGTCTCTGTTGCCTTTCATCCTTCTGCTGTACACTTCTCTGAAGGGTATGGCTCTGTCTTCTCTAAACACTCCCAATTAGCAGAGTTTGGGTCACATAAGAAAAAAGATGGGCATAGTTGCAGAATGTGTATCCAGACTGAGACTTCACATATTACAGAACTCCAGGGGAATTAGTCTGAGCTACTGGCTCAGATGCCCTTTAAGTGATGTGCAAAAATCACATTTGATCTGAGAGTCAAACATCACGCAGAGCCTCGCACAGATCAAGGAATTCAAACCAGATCTGTCACTAAGAAGAGCCAGAGGGAAACTCTTCTCCAAACAAGTTTCCAAATAGATTGTCCTATTTTCTTTTGAAAAAGCCTGTGAGTGCCCCAGCACTTTGTGGTGGTCACATCTGAAACTGAAATGGCCCTTTATCCTTCCAGGTGGATTTGATGTGTGATGTCAAGTGCTGATCCCCTCAAGAACGCAGATCCCCTTAGAACTGGTTGATGTAATGAGTCAAAGCCAAAGAAAGAGTAAAAGGCTGCAATTCTGTCAATGTTTTCAGACTTCAAGGTCAGCTCTGAATTTGGCTCACTACATTGGTCACCTGATGGCAATGGCAGCAACAATGGATCATGAGAGTAATACCTTTGAAACAGGAAACCTTAAAGAACTGTAAGTAAAATGTCACTTGGAAACTGTACTCTTAAGTGTCTGAAGAGCTATAGTAAGTCTCTTCTCGTCTTGAAGGTCATGCTTTTAGGTGCTAGTGTTACCTTGACAGATAACTGTGTAAGATAAAAAAATACGTGTTGGGCATCAGGCTTAAGAATCCAACAAGTCATGTTAAGTGTATGTTTAACTCTAGACACACATATAAGATCCGTGCACATGAGTGAGTTCAGAGACATTGCTGAATCAGGACTAGGGATGGCAGAAAGCTTTGCCATCTCCTCTTTTTTTTAAATCAGTGGTATTTGAAAGGTAGAGGATACATCAGTCATAAGGTCTTAGTTTTCCTTGTAGCAGCTAAAAAAGTACATGCCGCTAACCACACAGGCACTGGAGAAAAATTCAGTGCCTTTTTCAGCAACAGGGCTACAGTTCATCATCTGGTTTCAATAATGATACCCCAGCAGCATCAGTGTGGCCAGGAGAACTGCTGGTATATGGACACAGCATTGGCTGCTTCACCATGGCATTGCCATCACCCGCCCTTGGACGACTTCTCCGCCCCCATGTGCCAGACGCGGCAGACTGTCTGTGACCAGCACAACTGACAGCAGGCTCCCTCAGAGCGGCTCCGGGCTCGGTTTGCTTATCCGGGTTGGGCAGGTAGGAGTGATGGTGTGGGGCTGCTTCGCACCAGGGTCCTCTCTGGCCAGGATGCCCTCACCTTCAAGGTGTCAGGTGGCCAAAATAGAGATGCAGTATGAAAGCTACGCCACATGAAAGCTGGTGTAAACCAAAGTGCTGCTATACATTTTTTAATTTTTCTTTTTTATTTTCCTGAGAAGTGTACACAGTCATATACTGGCCTATTTTGATTCCTGGGGATGTGAATAGAAATATGACGCATGATAGCTAATTAAGAGTAGTTGCAGAACGATTAAACTAAACAGTATTTTCCTTTGGGAAAACCATGAGCGTTTCATGCCCTAGATAATTGATTTCCATATGCTTTCCTTTGGCTAAGAAATGCAAGTTCCTTGCTACATATTCCCTGCTGGGTTTGGTCACTGAATTTTTGATGGTAGGGACGGAGATAATGAAAGTTGTTATATCCCATTCACTCCTACAGACTTTTGGTTCAGTGTGGGGTCTAAGCATTTCTTCCCATCAGCAGTAATGATAATGGGGCTCACTTAATGAGCAGCCACTGAGATAAGCACGCACATGACAACAAATTAGCAACGACACATGCAGCCTTGGAAAGAGGAAGACCATAGGACTCCAGGATCTCTCCCAGAGGTCATTGATTTGTTGGTCCTTTAATGAAGCAGAGGATTACCAGCTTCGGCACTGGTCCCTGCAATTAGGTGATTCCGTTAAAGAGACAGTATAAAGGAGGACCATGCTTTCCAAAAGCAGTTTGGGAAATGTAGCTGTAGACCATGGGCTCAGGCTGATACTGCAGAGGGGACATCACCTGAGGAGGCTGAGAATAGCAATGAAGCCTCTGCCAAAGCTGACGCTGGGGCAGGCAGGAGTAACTCCCTTATTCAGACAGAGCAAAGTAACTGTAAACAAGACCCAGTGAGCAAACTTGGAGCCTTCCACTTTGAAAAATGCCAAAGACGGTTTCCCTGCAGCAACAGCAGCCACTGCCAATGCACCAGGGCAGGCAAGAGCTGCTTGTCCTCTGCATCACCCTCCACAGCACTGGACCATAGCCAGCAGTGTTGCGGGAAGTTGGGGCCATGTAAGCCTCCTGTGGGTAATTCAAAGTTGATTGTATCTAAAATCGGCTGCCAGCAGCTGAACGTGTACTGAGCCTCGTGAAGTGGGCACCTAGTCTCAGCTCACTTGTGGAAGGGATGTGTCCACTTCACAGGACCAATGGCTCTGTGGGCTCTGGCTGCCCACAGCCTCAGCAGAGAGGTGCATTGACTCCCCTCCTACCCCTTCCAAGAGGTCAGTGTGCCCAGGAATGAGATGTATTGGTGGCAAAACTGGACTGGTACTGCCCTCATGCAGTTTTTCTCCAGATGAAGAGAGAATTTCAGTTTCCAGGGCTGCTAAACCTCTGTAAAGTTCACTTCATAGCTGGAGAGATTGCTGCAGCTTTACTGAAAACTAACATCTTCCTCTGAAATGTGTTGCCTTTCATTGGACTGATGCATTCATCAAGCAGTCACTTTCATTATTGCTTTCTTTAATTTATGCCATGTGTTATCACTGTCCTGTATGCTTTAGCTCTCTGGTGTGCTTTATGTATAGTTAGTCTACCAGCACAGTACAAACAAAGTTAATCTGATTGTACATGGTTTGCTCTAATTAGAGCAACACTGAAGCATGGGTACTGTGTTGACGTTGTTCTCCAAGATCAGGAGAGCAGACATCAGGACTCCTGGGTTCTGCTTCCAGCCTTCCCTCTCAGTGTGATCACTGCAGAGTAAGTTGTCTAAATGGGATCTCCAGAATTAGAACCCTGAATTAAATGCAAGGCATCTAAATTAGTGGCTGAGTAATATTTTGCAGATTGGTGAATACATCAGATGCCCTTAAATAAGTTCATTTTTATTAGGACAAAGAAAGCAATTATCCTTTAAGCAACCCCCAAACAGTTATTAGTCACAAAGGAAGACTAAGATTCTCTATCAGGAATATACAATTTAAAAGAACACTGCCAAGATGATATCCATAATTGGAGATATTTATTGACATGAACTTGTGTAATTGCAGTAGAGCTGAGAAATACTTCAGAAAGCAAACTTAATTAGATAAATGGTCAGTGCTCCTTGTTGTGGCATTTTACAAAAGCACAGTTTTCGGAAACCAGCTAATTACAGAGGAGCTAGAATGGCTTTTTACCAAGTTATGACCCCGGCAGAAATACTTAGCATTTCTAAATGAGTGTAAGCAATGCTGAGCTCTTAGCTAAACCCAGGGTCCTATAGAGAGGAAGCATCTCACAGATATTTGGCAACTGAGGAAAAAGAGCATACGAAGTTTCTGGGGCCGGACATGTTTGTTGCGTCTGAAGGCAACTGAAAATGAGAGCGAGCCTATAAGGAGAGTGATGAGGATATGTCTGTCCACTGTAACAGGAAACCTCCTCATCAAGCAAAGATGAATTATGGGGAAGCGTAGCCTGCACTGTCACCACTCATTTGTTGCACTTAATGAATTACTGGAATTAGTCACATAGTGGGTGCTCAAAGACCTGAAAAAAAACTTCCTGCTGCTAACCTGGGCAGAACTGCAGAGCATCTCAACAAATGCATGTCTGGCCTTTCCCTGACAAAAAGAGTCAGCGTGGGGCCAAGCAAAGGAGTCTGTCTTCAGCTGGGCTTTGAAAGCAAGGTCTTAACTGTTTGTGTCTATCAAAATCAAATGGGATCTAGATTTTGGATAAATTACAGGGACGAGCTGGGTTAGTAACTTGACGTGTTTCAATTCCATGTGCGGTTTCACTGCTTTTTAACAGAAAGCAGGATGCTGTAAGAAATCACCATTTCCAAAATGGATTTGTTCCAGAGGCAGGTGATGTCTGTGGAAGGAGGCTTTAGATCTGTGCAGCCTTAATCTACCACAAAGCACGTACAAGACGCTGGAAATGTCATTTTCTTCTCTAGCCAATTAGCACAATGCTACTGAGAGTGTCATTGGCTACTCTGCCCCTTTTAGCCCTCTGGCTCTTCTTTTTGCTTTTCCTTGTTCACTTTCAATAACGCAAATTGAGAGCCATATACAGACTCTCTAGTTGATATCTCGTGCTGCCCAGATGTATTTTGGCAGCTGTGCTGGGCCAGAGGATACCCAGACTGCTGGCACAGGTAAGGCAGGTATCTGCCACCCCAGGGGTGTAGTCATCTGCCATGGGGCCAGAATAGCGTGGTGCTCCAGTCAGGAGTCACAGCTTGGTTTCAAGCCTACGTGGAGACAAGTTGTATTTGAGATTAGAGCTTTGGGTGGGGAAACTGACAGCCTTAACTAAAATCCCTTCTCTGTAATGCTATAGCTTGAGACTGGCATATACAGATCTCAGAGCATGAACTCTCCAACTTTCTTTCCTGGTTCCTCCTCTTGAACGTTTCCAGTGTTGCAGATGGTGCTTCATTCCTTTGCTATCGAAGGTTTTTACGAGTGGCATCCACATAGGCAGCCACGCTGCACCACGTGGGGTAAAGATGATGCTTGGGAACTCAGGTGGGGGAACAAGCTTCTGGGCAGCATCCACACAAAAAAGTAGCAAGGTAGCCCAAGGAGTTTGCCATAATTTTTCATGAACTGTGCCAAAGGCTGACCAAATGGCTGTGGGATTAGCCCGGGGTTTGGGAGGGCCATGATCTGCTTTTTCCTTAGATGTGATTTCTCGTTCTTGTTGGTAGGTAGCAGAAATCAAGAATAGACTGCAGCTGCCCATTTGGTGAGTGTTCATCCATCTCCAGCTCATTGGACTGAGAGTTTCAAAGGCGGGCCCCACAGTGAGACTGCGGATCGTATCTTCCCCGTGTTATGTCTCCTTATGACCATCATTAATTAGGTATGGGCTTAATCTCCAAAGCTCAATGTTTTATGTCCCTTTTAACATTTGCAGTTAGGAGAATTCTAAATAATTTCTTTCAGCATGACTTTGCCACAACATCTGCCTTTGGCTGTAGACTCTGTAGTTTAATTAACCTGCCATGAGAACAAATTTCCTTTTACCCTTTTTTAATTTCCCACACTCTAATTTCATCAAATAGTCATTTGTGTCTCGGTTGCCACATGGGGACTGTAAAACAGGGATAACGGCACAGTCCTTCCTATACAGGGATAATATCAGAGTGAATAACCTCAGAGCCTGGCGAGCACCCAGATAGAAACTATGGCAAGTATGGGGCTGCACTCAGCTCTCTGCCGCTGACTTCAGACTGACCTTCCCCAGACTCTGGATGTGTAAGTCACACCACTGTTATGTTACCACTGAATTTACTGAGAGAAGGCTGCTCAGTTAAGATCCCAGTTAGTCTGAAGTGCTGCTTCTCCTCTGTCACCCCCTCTTTCCTTGCCTCTTCCCACATCTATTTTCCCAGGCATCTGGAAAGCTGAAAAAACCCACATTTATTTAAGGAAGCGTTCTAAAGAATGGGGAACCATCAGAGCTGCTTCCCAGAGAGCTCTGTGCTGGTGTGTCATGCAGAATTGCTCAGGAGGGCTGGAAGTCAGCTACGGGCACCAAAACTTCACCTCTGCCCTGCAGAAACACTCCAAATTCAGTTTAAGAGATTGCATATGTTAATTATCATCCAGAAGAGAGGAGGCATGGGCTGTTAATGTAAGCTATTGAAAACATTTTTTAGACCTCCCAGTCAGGAAGATAAGCCCTCTGATGTATTCAGTGGAAAGAAAAGACAGTATGACGCTCTGTTAGATGTGGCGTGCACGATCTTGCATGCCTTTCCCGTTGAAATAGCCCCACTGATGTCAATGGGATGGATGATCACTTGCATGGGCAAGGAGGGCACAGCTGAGCCATAGCGGTTGTTGCCTGTAGCCTATTGCCTAAATGCAAACAGGGTCATACCAGCCATACTGATTATGTGCAGCGGTAGGAAAGAGGTGAATCATCAATTGAGACAGGATAACCTAGCAATGAATGGGGTTTTGTTACAAAACTCTCAAGCTGTCCAATATCAAAGGCCAGATAATATAAAGTCTCCCCCAGCAACAAATCCAGACTTGAGCAAGAATGGTTCTGACTCCCCTACAGGCTATAAGCAATGTTTCCTATATATGTCCAACATTTTCTCACCCTTTTATGAGATGCTTAGCAGGGTGGAAATCTTGTAGGAAGGCATCTCAAGCATGTGTCAGAAACGGAGCCCAAAGCAACACAGTCTGGAAGATTTAGTGCTCAGGGTACTGTCAGCACAATGTGAGGGAAGCATTTGATCCTGTGACACTGAAGAGAGATCTTATGGCTTCCTGGTACCGGGAGTTTGACCTGCTTCCCTCTGGCTTTCAGAAGAATCTAATGCAAAATGGCCCAGAAAGGAAAAGACAAATTCTCTCTGGCACCCTGAAGTCACAAGCCAGGCACCTGAATGCTTGGCATTGAGTTTCACGTCATGAAGTACTCAAAACTGTCAGAGCTGGGGTTTCTTGCGTTGCTCTTTTCTTCTTTGCTGTTTTTTTGGGTTTTGTCTCTGGAAGTCAGAAATTGCTGGGGGCATCTTAAAGGTGAGATTCCTATCTAATCACGACTCCAGAAACAGAGACTTTAAGAAAAATACCAAATACCCTGACATTTATGATGAAGCCTGCAAATCAGACCCTTTGACTAGATCCCCTTCCTCACCCATACTCCTGTCTGCAGTGCAGCAAGCTATGGGAGCCCACAGTCGCATGTGTGATACGTGTTTTTCCTGGCAAGCACTGCATTAAAAGCACTGGCAGGCGGTTTGGCATCTCAGCATCCATCAGTATTTGGAGATAAACACAATTAATCTCTAAGGATTTTGGTACTGTAACCCATGATTCTGTTCTGGTAACAGAGAGGAGAAACAAACCATTGGTCTCACGTGTCCATGCAGCACTTGTCATCCAGTGGGATCCCAACAGTCTCAGCCCACTGAGATGGGAATATTGTTAGAAAGGGATGTAGACAGCCTGCATGGGATCATAAAAAATCTTTCCCTCTTTAACTGCCCCTGCTCCAGCCTCTGGTAAAGCCCAGCAGCCAAATACCGGGGCTCTTGAAATACCGGATTTACTTAAAGGGGTGGTCCCCCAGGAAACTGGCCTGGCAGACGCCACTTCTCGTGGCTGCTGCCAGAGCATTCTCTGTTTTGTAACAAAACTCTGCATCCTCGGCACTGTTTGTGTTACTGAGGGCCCTGTGTGAGCACTAATTCACTGGTCCCCCGCTGTCCCAGGAGAAGGGAAGGGATGTGCTGTGATCCACATGCCACACCTGGGAGACAGAGACACAGAGCGAGGCAGCTCCGTTGCGATCAGCAGATTTATGAAAGGGATTAACGTGATTTGGCAACTCTGACACTACAAATCAGGATGACAGTTTGCCTACAGAGGAAATCGCATTGCAATAGAAAGAATCATAACAATGTAATTCTTTTTGTGCAGACATTCCTGTTTCAAAGCAAGACTCAGACTGCTTATAAGCACACAAACTCCTGTACACATTCTCAAAGTAAGGTTGAAAAGGTAAAGCGCCCAGAGCTTTGAGCTTGATCCTTTCAAGCAGTGTGTTTGAGCTCATTCATACAGAAGAGCCACCCACCCCTTTTAAAAAAGAAAATCCACTAAACCTCATCTTGTATAGTATTAATTTAATGGTTTGCATTCACAACCAAAAAAAAAAATCAGGCTAAACTTCAAACAGCCCTTGGTTACTGTCACCTTCTTTGCTCGTTTTCATGCTTGTGTGCCTGTGAATGTCTGTGTCTGGTTCTGTCAACTTCATGATATCTTACAGATCCCCAGCTGGTCTCTAGGCTGCAGGTTGTGGAGCAGCGCTGCGGTATTTAGACAGCGCTGCCTTTCCTTAGAAGTGAAAATGGCCCCAGCGAGAGGAAACACTAACAAGAAGCCATTTCTCTTTTGCTCGAACCCTATAAATAAACACCATATAAACAAAAGAGTATTTTCAGAGAAACTGGACAAATTCTTGGAAGAAATATTCCCCCCAGGATGATGGCATGCCGGAAATCCCTGAGCCACAAATCTCGGGAGGCTGGGAAATATTTGGGAGAGCAAGCACTGCTTGCTTGGCCTTTCTTATGTCAGCTCCTGGCAGATGGCCTCTGGGAGAGGCAGGATCTGAGTTAAACAAGCCATTGACTTGACTCAGGACAACTCTTGCGAGTCAGCCCTTACGTGTGCGTAATTTGCTTCTCTCTTGGAAACCCTTGGATGGAGCAGCGTGGCAGTAGGTTTCTTGAAACAGGTGAGCGCAACTCCACACTTCACTGCCAGTCACCTTCAAACTGGGTAAAGCTGGGCAGCGTGGGGAGCAACCACCTCCGGCTCCTGCTCGGATCATCTAGGCGAGCTCTCCTGGGTCTCTCGCTGTTCTCCAGGGTGAGAGTAAATACGCGGATCTGCCTCTGAACCAGTGGCGTCTGGTTCGGGAGCTTCTGTGAGAAGTAATTAGAAATAGCGAAGACCGCGGTATTGAGCATCCGTGTCCGACCGTGTGTACGCAGCACCATCTAGCGCTTTGCAGAGATTTATTTTATTTTTTTTCCCCTTCTTTCCCCGACTCTGTAGCGATGAATTCAGGGTACGTCCTCTCAACCTGGCAGGCTGCCGGCCTGCGGGCTGCCCGAGGGCTCACCGCGGCGGCGAACGTTCACGGCAAGCGTGACAGCCCGGGAGAGGGGAAGATGAGAGGCGCAGGAACATTTCGGGCCCTACCGGGATGCTCCTCTGCAGCTCCGACTGACGCACCTGCGAGCTGTCCGAAGCCCACCCGGGACCGAACATACCCGAACCCCTAATTGCAGACTCGCCATCAAACTAACGATAAATACTCGTCGAGGGTTTGGAACAACTTCATCGCTCTCCCCTTCTCCAGCGAAGCCATAGGACCGACGCCCTCTGCTGATGCGAGGGGACGTTACCGCCTCTGAGAGAGGGAAACGCGGGATTTAACTCATCAAGGAGCTCCTTTGTGCCTCCTTCGGCGCCCTGCTGCCGTCCCCGGGGACCGGAGGGAACTGCCGAACGGGACTGACGCCACCTGTCCAGCGCTTGACCGAGGGACGGCTGCTTCCCGCAGCACCGGCGGGCCGGGATACACACGCCGCCCCGTTCCTCTCCCTGCGGGCTCCCGGGGACCTCGCTCGGCGGCGGCCGCCGAACGCCCTGTCCTGTCCCCGGGGGCCGCGTGGCGCCGCCGCCACGTGACCCGCCGCCGCAGCTCCCCATTGATACACTGTAGCTACACCGGAACGTTCCAGGCGCCGCCAGGCACGCCGAATCGATGCCCGAGCGGCGGATCCGGCCGCCCGCTGAGGCGGGCGTGCGCGCTCGGTGCTCGGCTAGCTCTCCCGCGGACGGGGAGACAGGGAGCGCGGAGCGGAGGGTGCGCGGCGCGGGGCGGCTCCGCGAGCGGCGGCGATGGCGGAGCCGGCGGAGAAGCTGTACCGGGCGGAGTACGCCAAGAGCGGCCGCGCTTCCTGCAAGAAATGCGGCGAGAGCATCGCCAAGGACTCGTTGCGCCTGGCCCTCATGGTGCAGGTACCGCGTGGCGGGGCCTGGGCCGGCGGTGGGGGGTGGGCGGGGTTGACCGTTCGGCTCGGCCGGGGGCGGTGGGGCCGGGACGGGGCTCCTCTCCCGGCGCGGGGCCGTTCGGCCGGGCTTCTCTGCGCCGCGGCGGCAAGCGCAGCCTATTTTTAGCCGTGGCGCCTTCGCCCGACGCTCCCTGCGGTCTCCGCGGCCGCGCCGGTGCCCGCAGCAGTCTCACCCGCCGGTCCCTGCAGCCCTCCCCGTTGCTCCCGGAGCAGCGGTGGGGCGGGAGCTGCCGGTATCCCGGGCTGTGAAAGGCACCCGGAGGCGAAGCGGTGCCAAGTTCGCCGTTAAGCGTTGCATTGGAGGGTTGCAGAGGCGGAGGGGTCGGCGCGGGGGCGCGCACAGAGGCTCTTTGTTGCCATCCGGCGACCGGGGAAGCGGGAGGGGGGCGATCGCGGCGGCTTGGCTTCTCCGTGCCCCGGGAAGCGTCTGGCACTCGGGGCGTTTGGCGTCGCGTCAGAGGACGTCTCCGTCGGGTGCGCATTTTGCATATGAAACAGACCCGAAACGTCTCGGAGGTCGCGAACAGCCCTACGTTTTGCCTTCCGCCCCCCTCGGCAGCGGGGAGAGCCGGTGGGCTGGTGCTGCCGGCGGTAGGCAGCTAGTACGGGGCTGGCTGCCACACTGCAGGCACGAAACAGGGAGCACAACAGTAATTAGCAAACTGAATGTTTTGTTGCCGGTCGTTCTCAAATTATTTGCGTTTTGAGGAAGAGATTTGCTTGGCTTCCTTTGAAATTGAAGGGAAGGGCCTTGTCTGGTGTCGGAGGGGTGGGAATTGTGCACGGATGGACCTGGATGTGCCGTTTTGGGCCGGATGAAATCGCACCTTGCGGTGGGTGGATGGGGAGGGAGTCGGCCTCTCTCGGGAGGTGGGGGTTTGCTCGGGAAGGGCAAAGCGCTGCCTTCCCAGGCTGTGGATGGGCCTCGGCCTGTCTCTAGCAGGGAACATGGAAAGGCACCTCTAGCATTCAGGTAGCGCAGATGGACAGCGGGCTGGATCCGCTGCGTGTCCTGTGAAAGATGAGCGAATGCGTGTATGCGTATTTATGGAAGGCTGGCAAGGACGTGGGATGCGAGTGCCTCGAGCAAAAGCCCTGCAGATGGATGCTGTGGCTCCCAGCCCATTGAGGAGTGATTTCTGTGCGGCCCGGAGTCGCTTGTGCCCTTCGAGAGGGGCGAGGAAGGGCCGGGTCGCCCCTGGCCCAGGCTGCCGGGGAGGGGAGGACCTCGGCACCCCGCGGGGCAGGAGATGGATGCCTGGCTGCCCGGGCAGGGCTGGCAGGTCTGCCCGGCGTGGAGGCAGGAGCCGGTTTCCCAGAGGGGAAATAACCTGCCTCCGCTTTTGTTCCCTAGAGCCTCCATCCCCTGGGAAGGATGTGAAAGCTGCAGTGTTTGTTCGCACGTGTTCCTGCTGCCTTTTTCTTTTGTTTCTTGCTGGAGGTGCCTGCTCTCCTCCGCTCCTCCTTCCCTGCTCCGGCTGCTACTTCTCCAGATCCCTCACATTTGTTATCCCTTCCTGTCTGGCCCCGCAGTTTAAGCTGGTGCGAGGCAGGTTGGTCTGCTTCAGCTCGGGGGGCCTGTGGGACCGCAGTGTGCCTTCACTTCATTCAGGGAGTGTGTTTGGTTTTGTAGGGTCAGGTTTATTGAGCCATCTCCTGGGGACAGGTGGAGGGGGACAGCTGGGACCACGGCATCCCTCACAAAGCCACTGCCTTTTAGCCGACTATTTCCCCAAAACTGCTGGTCTTACACCAGCTATTTTTAATTTCCACCCCCCCCCCCCAACCTCTTGACTTTGATCTTTTCTGCAAAGGGCTCCCCACTGCTGGTTTTTGTGCCAGCAGAGCACTGTTTGCACCCTGCTGCTGACTATCCCCCCCCGCATTTCACCGGAGCACCCGGGCCCCTTGTTTCCTGCTGGGGAAATCCCCGGCAGAGCAGCCTCTGCGCCTCCTTCGGTGCACCAAGGTCTTTTGCAAATTGTGCAGACGACATTAAAGTTGTTAGCTGGGTGCTATTGCTACTGTAGCCCCCCTTTTGTTTTGGTGTTCCACGTGAAGAGCTCTGAATGACAGTGAGCTGCTCAGTGTTGGGCACAGAGCAGGCACCCAGGCCCTGCAGGGCCAGTATAGCTTTGGCTTTTGCTTCCAGGTTGAACTGAGCAGTTTCTGTTATCTGCATGCGCAACAGGAAAGCGAATCGATTTCTTCTTTTTCCATAGTTTGTTTAGGAAACTATGGTCTAGAGATAGGCGAGCTGGAAGAAGTGTAAACAAGGTCTGGCTCGCCTGGAGGTTTCATTTCCCACATGGAGAGAAGTCGTGCTCCAGGTACACAACTCCATGTGGTGGAGGAGATCTATGTGCTGCTTACATGGTTGCCCTCGAGATTGAGCCAGCTCTGTCCCCTTCCACGCACCCCAGTGCCTTGTGCCCCCTAAGGGAAACTCCAAACATGAGCCCAGAGCTCGGGGGTGACCAACTTTCAGGGACAGAGCTGTATGTGACTTCCAGACACATTGAGAGCAACTCCAGGGTGGCTGCTGGGTGTCTCTGGTGCTGTGAGGGTAACTGGGTAATCCGAACCCTGGCTTGTGGGAAGAGTCCAGCTGGAAGTACCAGCGTCCTTTTATAGTCTGGGTTGATGGCTAGTTGTAATTGGGGTTCCCAGCTCTCTTAGTCCCACGCTGTGGTCTTTGAAGCCCTTTCCTCCTCCTTCCTGGTTATGCACGAAACTGCTGTTGTTTTCAGCTTGGAGATCTCCCTGCTTTTGGTGATTGATACGTAGAATGCTTTACCAGGTCGTTAATTCTGTATCATTATTAATAATAATTATACAACCCTGAGTATTATTAGTACAGCAGTTGTTTGTGTGCGTTATTTGTAGCCAAACCACTCTACGGTTATTTTGTCTGATGGGTAACAGGAACAATGCCAGGTTGGTACTTAATGTGTCTGAGTCATAAGCAAGCGGAGCACTTGCACGAGGAGGCTGGTGTGAGGCAGGGCACTCTGGAGCAGCGTTTCAGGGAGGATATGAGTGATGCTTCTATCCTGATACAGGGGGGACTTTGTTGGGCTCTGGTGTTTCCCTTAAATTTTGGCTCTGCCTCCTGCAGCCCCCTCAGGGATTTCTTCAGGCTGCAGTCCTTGGAGCTGTTGCTCCTGTCCTCTGCCGGGAGAAGGGCTCTCCTTGGCATGGACAGTTTGCTTGAGAAGCGTCTCTCAAAGGGACTGTGCCTTGTGCACAGAGGTCCTGCAGAGTGAGACCAGCAACCTCTTGTGCTGCAGGAGTCTCAAAGGAGATTGCAGCAGATGAGCCAAGTGCTGTTACTTGTGTCTCTTTTTCCACAATCTCTGTTTTGCTTCGCTCATCACTGCAGATGTTCTGCTTCTCATAGAGGACCCTGTCTGCTCAGGGTTCGTTATAGCCATGCTGAGGCTGTTACCTTTTTGTTTTGAGCGGTACAGATGGGCTAAACAGCAGGATGATGAACTGGTTAAGCTAGGTAAATGCTCCCTCCATCTCTCTCCCCTTTGGGACCTCTCTCTAGCAGCTTGTCTGTCGTACTAGATTTTCTTCTTAGACTTTGTCCCAAATAGTATCTGTCTCTTAATTTAAAAAAAAAAAAAAAAAGAGAGAAAGAAAAAAGAAATTATTTGTGTTTACCCATGTACACCTTTTTTATGTTGGTTTTTTTTTCCGCCCTTGACTCTGTCCGAGTTGCTTCATCTTGGTCTAATGTGCCATTTTCCTAGTCGCCCATGTTTGATGGCAAAGTCCCTCACTGGCACCACTACAGCTGCTTTTGGAAGCGGGCTCGAATCGTGTCCCACACAGACATTGATGGCTTCTCAGAGCTCCGTTGGGAAGATCAGGAGAAAATCAAGAAAGCCATTGAAACTGGAGGCCCTGGAGGAGGTAAGCGGAGGTGTCCTGATGTTTGGAGGTTCAGCTGGAACCATGGTCTCTTCTCAAGCTGCTGTTGTGGTTACTTAATTGCCGCGTCTCTTCAGCAAGTGATGTCGGAAGAATTGCTGTGGTCTCCTCACGCTGCAGGGCTCAGGCCCTGGCAGAATGATCCAGCGTGTTAAACCAAGGAGGGAAAAAGCCAAATCAGTTCGCAGATGTACTGCTAAATATTTCTTGTTATGAAGAAATGTATTTTGTTTTCAGTTCTTTAATGCTAACAAATACTTTCGTAGTATGTTGTTTTAGTAGTACCTTCACTGTGGCATATGGGTATGGTGGCTCTTTGAAAATGTTACACCACGAACAGGCGAGTGAGGGAAGCAAGTGAGAAGGGTCTAAGTACAGACCACAGTAAACTCACCACATCTTTGTATAAACGAAGGATGCTGGGCAGTTTTAGATTGATGTCTGCCTGTTGAAACACAGTAATACAAAAAATAAAAGGAAACTAGCACTTGTGAAGAAGAGTTCTGCTTTGAAGCAGAGCTATTTGTGACTCCTGTTACAGTTAGTTCTTCAGTGAGATCTCATTTTATACTGCTTTCAGGGAAGAGGTAAAACGGGTCAGCTCTGCACACCTTTGAAAGTCTTTTAAAATCATTAAATAAGCAATCCTGTACAATTCCTATTTGGTCGCTTAAAGATTTCTTCCTATTTCAAAAGTGCTTTTAAGCATGGACTGCTTATCTTGCTCTATATCCACATTCTTGACAGAAGGATTGCTGGAACACAGAGGTTTATTAATTCAGACTGCTAACAATCTAGGACAGGGAATAAGAAATTAAGGGAATGCTTTTTAGAGCCGAACTCTGTATTTGCCTTTGTTCTCCAGGAAAAGGAGGGGAACAGGAAGGAGGTGGCAAGGCTGAGAAGAGCCTAAATGACTTTGCTGCAGAATATGCTAAGTCTAACAGAAGTACTTGTAAAGGCTGTGAACAGAAAATAGAAAAGGTAAAAAGCTTTTCTTAGTTCTCCATCTCTTGTCTTTTCTCCCACCAGTTCCAGTTCAAACAGTGACTTTTATAATGGCTTCCTGTCTGTCCTGCATATGGAAAGCACTTGCAGAGCTGCATTTCTGTGTCTGAGGAGCAGCTGCATTCTGGACAGCTGACGGTAAAGGCATCCCTCAGGCCTTGTAGCCTGGGCTTCAAACCTGCTGATGCTTCCTTTCACTTGGGTCTTGGAACAGGCTGGAATGCCGCTTGCCAGCATTTCTTGTGGCAAGAGAGACACCACTGACTGCAGCTTTTCCTGCTTGTTGCCGCACCGCAAAGATGTTGGCCTTTTCCTTCTCCTCAGCAAGACCAGCTCTGCGTGCAGTGTATCCATATTAACTCCATGAAAGTGGACAAAAACAGCGATGCAGCCCTGTAGTTGAACATATCTTGGTGCTCTGCTTTAAGGCAGTTGGCAAAATGAAGATGTGAACCTCTGATAGATGTGAATAGACGTGCCAGTTGGGTGAAGTTAGCAAGTCCTGGTGCGCTTGTATCTGCAGAAACATTGGTGACTGTTGTGTAGATGATTCCTTGTTGGAGCATGAAGTATTGCAGTCTGAAAGCACCTAAAACAATTACTTATTTGGCACCTGAGAAGTAATTTGCAGTAAGACGGGATGAGATCATGTTAGTATTGATGCTTGAGTGATAGCAACAGAAAGTTACTTTATAGAGTTGCCTGTATATGGTTTAGTCGTATGAGTTTTGCTTGTTCAAGTTTACTGGGAGTTGAGGGAATGCAGACTACAAGATTACCCATTTTAAGTGGTTTTTGAACAGAAAACTACTTAAGGCTGGTTTTTCAACCTAGAAGGAGTAAAGAAAGAAGCCGTAACTGTAGTGAAAAGGCTTGAACAAAAAAAAAAAGTTTCAGGCTTTGATAGAGGAACTGTTGCTATTTTACAGGTGTTTAGGAAGCATCATGTTTGTAACCAGCTTGTTAACATCCTGCTCTTTCCACAAGGCCTAACTCTTTTGTGTTGCTTTAATCTGCCTCAGGGCCAGATCCGGATTTCCAAGAAGATGGTGCATCCCGAAAAGCCGCAGCTGGGAATGATAGATAACTGGTACCACCCGGACTGCTTTGTGAGCCGCCGAGCAGAGCTGGGCTTCCTTCCGGCGTACGGGGCCACCCAGCTCCTGGGCTTCAGCATCTTGAAAGCTGAAGATAAAGAAACTCTGAAGAAGCAGCTCCCGGCTACCAAGACTGAAGGGTACGTGGGCAATTTAACAAATTGCATTGTCTAGAGGAGTCGTGGCTTGCCTTCAAATACGTCCACGTTAAATACCTTGTGACATTGTTGTCTCTCTTAAAGAGTATTGGTCTTAGGAGGATTTGGTCCTTCCTGTGACCTTAGGCAGATGACAATAGACAAATTCCCCATCCCCGGGAGCCTGCAGTCCGCTTGCCCCCTCTGACTGCCTTGAGAAAATGCAGAGACCAGCAGCTGTGACTTGGAGGACTGATTTAGGGCTTTCAACCATAAAATAATGCATGCTTAATACAAATGGATACTGGGCGCTGCGCCTCCTTGTGTGATGCTGTTATCAGTGATGGTTTCTCTGCTCTAACGGCTTGTCAGAGAATTGATTTGACATCTCTTATCTATGAGCCACTCACTGATCTGTGGCAGGCACCGAATCTGATAATGGTGTTTATTGGCTGTGTAGTGCTTACACTTGGATGCTTTTGTTTGCTAAATCTTTTTTGGTACAACTGAAACTTCATTGCCTTGCATTGAAATTTTTAGTGGAGGCTCTTGACAGAACTTGTACTGACAGAGAAGTGCTTCCCGGTGGCTTGCTAGCTTTGGTCAATCTTTCTCTGTTAACGAAGGCTTTTGTTATTTGTTTTTGAAGTGACTTTGCCTAGAGTCGTGCTTCATAACGCAACCCAGTGTTGTATTGTCCATGTGGAGGAAGGAGCATAAGGTATTCCTGAGTCCTACGAACAGGAAAGATCTTGTTGTAAAACATTGAGCTTCTCCGTGTGCCTTATAGACTGAATTCAGCTTTACTTTTGCAAGGATTCGCCATGGAACTACCCAGTGAGACTGATTTTGGGTTCCAAGAACCTGTAGCCATGAGAAATCAGTGCAGTCTTTGTCAGTATTGGTCTTCTGGTTACATGGCTGATGGGCACGGCATACTGTTCAGAGCCCTGCATGTATGTGAATGTCATTCTTGACCACAGGTGACAGAGCAGAGCAAGGATAAATGGATCTATGTGTTGTTAGGAGGTTGCCATTCAACTTCCACGCTTTACTGTTGGTTGGCAAGCAGTTGCTCCAGCAGCGTTCAGCAGTGGTGCGGGTACCGTGGGGAAGGTCCTGCAGTGCCTCAGGAGCAGCCAGAGCTCCGTCGGGTTCTGTGCTGTTCATCTCGCTCTTCTGAACCCCTGAAGGCTGCGACGAGCTGTCTGCGTCTGCCCGGCAGCCTGCCGTCTTTTCACACAGGCATTTTACTACTGTGTGGGTTGCAGGATGTAAGCAGAAGTACAGTTTTAATGCACTTGCAGCTTTTCAAGTAGTCCTTTGATTTTTGTGCCGAGGTGCATGTTCTGCTTTGTCCTAGAACAGTGTGTGAGTTTAACAGGGTTATTTGTAGTTTTCTCCCATGTCTTCAGCAAAGCTCTAGAGATTTGACTGTGTAAGTGTTTCTCTTGTCTGCCCTGACTCTGCTTTTCTGGGCCACTTCTAGGATGCTATGCAAAATAAGAAGGCTTTGTAGAGATAGGCCACAGAGTAGTTTGCCAAGTCACTGTGTAAATAAAAGCCTAGGATTGCAGTGGAAAAAGGCTTAGGCTGGTGATGTAGGGTAATGTGAACCAGGACCTCATGCCAGAGAAGCAGCAAGACATCTCATCTTTCCTGCTTTCTAAGCGCTGCATGAAAAAGTCCCTCAACTGTGAAGGTGCTGTCTGGCTTTTATGCTCCACTACCTTTCTTCTGCTGTTTGGGCTGTGTGCTTGAGCCAAGGGTGTTAAGGGTCAATTGGAAAAATAGTTGTCTGTCAAACAAATTGAATGAGTGAGAGTGTAAATAAACAGAATGAGTGGAGAGGTGTGGTGTGCTTCCTACCTGGTGATTTTCTGCCAAGAAGGCACAGAATTTCTGGAGAAGCCAAAAGAAAAACACCCTGGAAGCTTGAACGAGATGCAGTTACCTTCGATAATTCATCTTGTGCATTTGGTCAGATTACAGAAATTAACGATAGAAATTACAGCATCTCACAGAAATGATGTTACAGCATCTGCTGTAGGTGAGATTCCCAAAATGATCTTTAAAGATACTTCGTCCAAATTACATCTTGACTCAGACGTCTCTGCAATTGAGATGTGACACATCCAAATTCATATGCTGCTTCTGCTTATCTAGCCCATACTCCGAGGAGAAGCTCACACTTTGGGACTGCCCTGTCAGCCCTTTCCGTAAGGGCGGTGGTGTGACATGCCTATGGCAGATGAGAGAACTGAGGTGCCGAGCAGGGCTACCAAGAATAGATTGGAAAATCCCTTCCCTCTGAAGGGCAAAAATGGGAAGGTTTACTGCAAGGATGCTGGCTTCTTTCCTTGGTCAGCTTTGGGTGAGACATACCGAGCCTCCCCTGGGCTTCGGGCTGTCGTGCCCCAGCACTTTGCGGGCCTGGGGGAAGAGAGTCTTGTGTCCTTGCCAGTAGCTTCTCTGTGGAAAGAGTGCTCGTGAACTGATGTAGGTAATGCAGTAGCAGCTTGTGAGCTCCCTTTGACTGTGCTTCTTTGGTAGCATGTGTTTCGCCTTCCTGCTCCAAGCTGTGATACTTTTCCTGTATTTTCTGCCTCGCTTGTTTGGGTAGAATTGCTGCCCAGGACAGGAGCAAAGTGTCATTCTAAAGATGTCGTGCAGCACCGGATTAACTGCAGAGGTTGCCTGAGGCAGAGGGTAAGTACTCAGATCAGCAGCAATCTGGCGGTGCTTTACAGGGAGGAGAAAAGAGGAGTTCTTGTTCCTCCCTGTGTCGGCTGCTTAAGTTATCCAGGGTTGCCCTTTCCAGCCTTCATGTTCATTGTAGGGAGGGGAACATGAAAAATAGAGAGCAGATGATAGGGAAGGGCCAGGCTAGAGTGGGACGCTTCACCCCCCTGTTCATCTTCTCAAAAGTTGTAATAAGTCTTGTAGCTGTGTATCCCCCAGGAAGGTGAGAAGAAGGAGTTTGTATTGGCTGGTAGTACCAGTCCTTCAAAGCAAGCTGCTGTGCCATACCCGTTCACTGTGGGAAGACTGTCCCTTCCCCAGCAGGAGGAAGGGTGTGCGCAGGAGTACCCAGCTGCTGTTAGCAACACACAGTGTTTGGTCCCAAGGACGGAAGATAAAATTCATGTGCGTGTCAGTGAGCGTGTATTTTGTCGATTGTTCTAAAATCTGCTATTTTGGGAAGATGCAAGATGAATTTGGCTTTACCATTCCCTTCTCCAGGCTGTATAAAATGACGATTAGTGTTTGCTTTAAGCCTTGGTTGGGCATAGCCAGGGACGAAAGAGAAGGTGGTGACTGACTGATTTATGCCTCTCTGGAATCGGGATGATCCCTCCTGCTCTGTGGTTTTTTCAAGTGGCTGGAACAGGTACAGTAATTGCTCTGTGAAAGCAACCCGCTCCCCTTAACTCTGCGATGAAGCTGCCAGAAGTGTGAGTCCCTGCTGGAATTTGGAAGCTTTCCCTGGGTCACGGGGCCTCTCGGCAGGGTGACTGCCTTCCAGCGGCTGGTTTGCTGGCTTTCCTCCTGTTGGAGACTGGGAGACAAGTTACGGCATAGGATTGAGCGCCGGCTTGCTGGAGGTGGCCTGTCAGCCTGGGGAGGGAGAGGCACTGCAGATACACAGTGCTTGGGCACCCATCCTAAATACTTGCATTATTAAGCCCTCTGTCTTGGGAAGGTGCAGCAGAGCGCTTTGGGCTCAAGCTGATATATTTTTGCCAGATGATGTTGTGTACCCGTGACTGTTAAAACTTACCAGAATTCATGATCCTCGTGGCGGGGGCTCAGTGGGTGCTCTGGTCTTGCCCCTTGCAGGGGCTGCGGCCAGGGAGGAGAGGGGACTTGCTTGTCCTGGGGACTTCTGAAGGCACAGCTGTGTGTGTGCGCTGTATCCAGTCCCACCATGCTGGTTCCTACTTGCCTGATTTAGAAAACAAGATGGAGCTTTTCTAAGAAATGCAAGCAATTGCTGGTAGCACAGTGCTGCTGTTGTGCCCCCTGAGGCAGCGTGCTTCACAGCATAGCCCCAGCTCAGATGGGTGGGACCTTGCAGGGGGACAGCTGAAAAATGAGCTCTTCTGCAAAACCAGCCCCTTAAGGACTTGTAAAGTGCTCTAAATCATGATTTGGTCAGAGGAGCTAATGATGGGCTAGTGGTGGCCACAGCAAATAAAACGAGAACTTGGCCTGATTTTAGGGCCAGGACAGTTACTAGAACTTACAGGTCTCTAACGTTTGAGTCTTTGGGAGAAGAGTACCTTTTGACATCCTCGTGCAGCTTGATATCTAATAAGCTGTCATAAAGGGTTCATCTTAACGGTAGCAAAGTACTGGAAGTGAAGTGTTTAAAATTGTAAGTAGGAGAGCAATCGAGAATGTCAACTTTATGGCTTAACCGTCAGCCACAGCTTATAAAGTTAAGAGAGATGCTTTCTTAAAAAGAAACCTGGCTGGTGTTTTGAAATGATAGCAGCTCTGTCAAAATGAGGTGTGAGATCCAAGCTATGTTCATGCTGTGCCTCAAGTTGCAGGCCCATCCTGCCTCAAGTGGGGCAAAATATTTCCTCACGAGGAGAGCACGCACTGATTTGATTTACCAATATTGATGTATTTTGAAGTCAGGCAGACCAAGGGGATGAGACAACTCTGGAAACATAAATGATCTTCCTCTGAGGTCTCTTGTCATTCTGAAGTCTGCCAAAATCCCCTGGTTTTCATTTGGCTTCCTCTTCTTTCCAGTCTTTCTCGAGCAGCGTTTGCTGTAACTTCTCCCTGCACAGCTCTAAGGCCCCAGCTACTAACAATAAATTCCCTCACACACATCACGAAACCGCTGTCAGCCTGGGAGCACTTTACAAGTAGAAACTTCCTCCTGCCTGATTTAGAGACCTGACTTAATTCCAGTCTGAAGAGAAACTAGCTGGGAGATATCTATGTGTTAAGACTATTAATGTTATCATGTTTGTTGTCCTTTATGTCAATGTGGACTGTATAAGCTGAAAAAACAAGCTGATTCAGCTGAAATACGCTATAGTCTTTTAATCTACACCTCCTCAGATTTGGAGAGTTGTGCTTATATTCAGTGATTCTTAGGTACACCTTTAGTGTAACTAATGCAGGTGTAGATGAATATGCCTGAAAATGTTGCCGTATTTCACGTACTCTTCTGCCAGACCATACAGTTACCCTGCAGAAAAGCTCTAAGTGTACCTGACCTGATTGAGGCGGCTCGCATTGCGGAGCCAAGTACGTGTCTACAATCTAGCACCGAGGAATTTGAAAAATGGGTTTGCCTGCCAAAACTGAGGATATTCAAGCCTCTGCAGATATCAGCAGTCAGTAAACTGAACTCTGGTAACTGCTGGAAAGGCATTTAAATAACTTCCTTTCATTTGTGTGTGTTTTGTTTTGGTTTTCTCTATTAGAAAGAGAAAAGGAGAAGAGGTAGATGGAAATGTGACTGCGAAAAAGAAACAGAAAAAAGAAAAAGAGAAAGAATCAAAGCAGGAAAAACAGCTGAAGGTGAGTTTTAGCTGACCACATCTTAAAACCAACTTTGTTAGAAGAGTGCAGTGTCAGCCCCTCACTGAAGAGCAGTGGCACCTAGAGGGGGGGCTGTACCTGGTGCCCAGACAAAGCGGGCTTGCAGCACAGCCGGTCCTTGTGTCCTGGCACAGGAGACGCCCTGTCACTAAGGCTTTGCTGAAGGCAGTTCACCCTGCGGCTGTCTCCTGAAAGACAGGAAGGAAATTTTCTAGGACTTGTGCTTATTGGATTTAAATAGATTAGGTAAAATGCCTTCTCTCTCAGGGAGACTGGTTCTCTGGTCCTTCCTGTATCGTCTGGTTGTGAGTCCGAGTGCTGTTGCAGAGGAGCTTGGAAACCAATAAATAGCTCATTGTCAAAATTAAACAGAGGTAAAGTGCGGAACTAGATTAATGAGAAATCATCTCTCTCTCACCCTCTGGGGAGCTGTGCTCAGTTCTTGGGTACAAGGTGTGATAGATCACAGCTTTCTACCTTTCCGTTTCTAGAATACCATGGGAAGAATCCCCAGTTAGAGCACCAGGAATTTTGTATTTATTGAAAGTTTGGCATAGGTACTTCCCAAGAAAAAAAAATAAGCACGCTGCTTTTGCTGCAATTGAAGTCTTAATGGAGCTGTAGAAAAATGTTTTTTCCGCCTTTGAACAAAAGTTTTGTTTTGTGGCAGTACCTTAATTTTCAACAAAACTTAGCTGAGACATTATCAAAGTTTTGCTGCTGCAGTGCAGATGTTTAGGGCAGATCAGGGTTAACTTTGGGTTCATTAATTTTTTTTAACAGCATTTCATTGAGTATGATCATTAACACTGAAAATTAAACCATTTAGTATGGTCAACCAGTTCTTCCAAGGTAGAACACATTTTTGTCTGTAGCCAGCGAATAACATTCAGAAACTGAGATATTTTAGGATGCTACTTTGCTGTCCAACCCTTTCACCTTTTGTAGAAAGGCCCAAAAGAATGTGCAGGCTGTTCTGCACCGCTGCAGGTGACTGATCTGGTAGAAATTCCTCTTATGCATAGATGGCTTTAAAGAAGAACAGTGGCAAACAGCATTTCTGGTTTTTATTTTAATGCAAGGCTCAAATGCAGCCACATCCACGCTGTTGGCAGTGTCAAGTAGTTAGGTCATGTTTGCAAAGGCTGTTGAGAGCTTGCTAAGGGTAGAAGTGTGACAGACACACGGGTTCCACTCTACCTAAAAGTTAGCTGTCTCGTTAGTATTGCTTGTGCCTTCTTGTGTGGAATAGTGCTGTAAAGGTTATTCCATGGCCTTTCTTCACATGTACATGATGGAGAAGCCTTGGTTTATACGGAATCCCGTAGGGATGTCCTTCCGCGTGTAGTCTTGCGAAGAGAGAGTACTTGCTGAAGCCGCGATGTGCTCATGTATTCATGCTGAAATCTGAAGCACATGGCTTTAAAGACCTGTTCTAAGTATTTGGGTAAAATGTATGACTCTCCCTTTTGGTAAAGCTACTGGTTCTTGGTGCTCTTCATCTCACGGTCTGCATTTAAGATGGTCTTGCTAAAACCTCATCTACATACTGCAATTTCGGGACTACTCTTAGCAAGCGATCAATTGCAGGTAGTTAAGCCACTGGGTTCTGTCAACAGGAGCAGACGGAGCTGATTTGGGGCATCAAGGATGAGCTGAGGAAGGTCTGCTCCACTAACGACCTGAAAGAGCTGCTGATCGCCAACAAGCAGGAAGTTCCATCAGGGGAGAATGCTGTGAGTTGGTCTGTAGTTGCTTTGCATGTGTGCTGGGTCTTTGAATCGCTGAAGCTGACCTGAACCAATATTGCTGCAAAGTCCGCAAGTCTGAAGCATGTTCCTAACAAAACACTTCAGAAAGGAATTCAGTGCAAAGCCCAGTCCTGTTGTCCCAGGACTCTGATACTAGTGCTGTTACACTGGCTTGCGAAGGGCTGTGTGGTCGTGTGTGATGCTGAATTCAACACCTTAGTCTCGGTGATGTGCCTTTATTCTACTATGCCCAAACTGGTCCATGGGGGTTTTTTGTTGCTGGCTCATCAAGAGCAGGTTAGTTATGGCACTTCACATTGCCTCTCTCAACTGTTCAATTATTAAAAAGAAGCAAAAATTGCACAGATTGTTTCCTGTCATCTTTTCTAGAGAAAACAGTCACTTTTCAGTCTGTGTAATTTGTGAAAGTCTTCTCTCTTTTGGAGCCACGCATCAGTTGAAATATTTGTATTTATTAAGACTCTTTGTAAGGATTGTGGGCTGGGATGTGGGAAGTGTCTAGACTCAAAATGGTCAAGAAATACGCTCTGGGTAAAGTCCAGAGGAAAACTGGGACTTGTCTGAGCCTACACGCCCACCTACCTACTCATGCGCTCAGATGTGGTAACTCGTCTCCTCTTTGGCTGTTGTGGGTCGGATGCTGTGTGCTAGATATGCTCTCCTGAATGCTGAATCCAGATAGGAGATACTGCAAGTTGTGGATGTGAGCAGGTACGGTGTGACCGGGCAAACGCTGTGTCATGTCTTTAAGGCGTTGTACATCAATCAGTTCTGGTAATAGTGTTGGTGTACGTGCAGCGTCTGCACGACAAGCACTGGAAACGTCTGTGTCTGCATGCCAGCAGCCTGACAGTTATTTTCTTGTGCAGCCCAGCGTAGTGCAGTGTGTGGGCTTCCAGTCTTCTTCTGCCATGACCTGTTTTGTGTTCTTTGTTGCTTTAGATTTTGGACCGAGTAGCAGATGGGATGGCATTTGGAGCTCTGCTGCCCTGCGAGGAGTGTAAGGGGCAGTTTGTGTTCAAGAGTGATGCATATTACTGTTCGGGGGATATTACTGCCTGGACTAAGTGTGTTGCTAAAACGCAGACTCCCAGCAGGAAAGACTGGGTAATCCCAAAGGTGGGTGTTTACTGCAAATTTGATAATCTGAAGCACGTGTCTTAACTGATGTTAAGAAATCTCCTCTTGTAAGGAGATTGAATAAGCACAGCTAATGCATAACTAAATCATTTTTTTTCCGGTAATGCTAAAATGAAAGAGATGTTGCTGATTTGATTTGAAACTCATCATTTACTCTCTTCTAGCTTTGTTTTCCCAGTCAGTAAAGTGGGTATTTGCCTAACTTAGTATAAATGTCTCGGAAATCCTTTCCAAGACCTGCAGTAAATGCCAACATCTGGCCAGTGCTCAATTTAGACTTTAAATCTTACAATAGTATTTGTTGGTTTTGAACTCTACTTATGCTTCCGTCCCACAGGAGTTCCGGGAAATTCCTTACCTCAAGAAATTTAAGTGTAAGAAGCAGGACAGGGTATTCCCTCCAGATGCTGCGACTGTGAACTCTGCGCCTCCTCCCTCTGCTTCTGCTCCTTTGGCAGAGACCGTGTCTGCACCCAGAGGTAGGCAGCCGGCTGGGCATGGGTTATTGAAGTTCAGGATGGTGTGTAATGCTATTCCCAGCCAGACAAGCATGCCACCCTGAAAGGCATGCTGTTCTCCTGCTCCCAAGCAGGCAGAGCTCTCCTAGTAGAAAACCAGCATAGCGGAATCTCATGTGCTTCATTTTCCTAGTGCAGGTAGACCTCGATATGGTGGGTTGCCTGGGGATGTGGGCTTGAAGTCTTGGTTTTTTTCTAACAAATCATTTTGGGTATTTGTTGGTGGTGAAGAAATGATGTGTTTGCAATGAATCAGAAACTTAAAGGCTGATGTTGCAAAATGTGTCCTGAGGGAGACCTGCTGCGAAACGCCTTCTTGCTTGGTTTCTTGGGGGACATCCAGGGACCTACATAATGCCAGATATTCCACATTGTGTTAGGTTTTAAGGGCAAGAGGTTTTTTGGTTTTGTTTTTTAAATCCTCTATTGGGGTTTGGCTTTACCAATCACTGGCTCCCCTTATGCAAAAAAAGATGCACTGTCTCTAGCCCACAAATTGGCAAAAGGTTGGATTCCAGAAATCCCCTGTACACTGTTGGAATGAGTTGCTTGCTTTGGTGATGTAGCCTGTCCACTAAGAGCTATGCTGACCTCTTTTTTACTCAGCCTTCTTAGCCCTGGCCATAGTTTTGGGAGCAGAGGATTATTGTTAGTTGGTGAAAAGGGTGGGAGTAATTATGCACAGATCATTTTTTATACAGATCCAAAATCATCAATTTTATACAGATCATGTTATTTTAGCAATGAAGACAAAGTAACACAGGTCTTGGTTCTGATTGTCAAGTTGATTCCAGCCCCAGCGTGCCTTGAAAGTAAACTCAAAACATTGACCAGAATTAAAGCTAACTTACTTTGTTTGCTAGCAGCCTAACTAATCTGAGTTGGGGGAAAATGAGGAAACAAAACCCTCAGTTGGTCAACCAGAGTTAATAGTATTTATCTTTAGCAGTGCAGATATGCTCTTTGACACTTGCTGTGTAGCCTCAGATGGTTACCAGTTTGCTCCTTACTTGTTATGGGGTTTGCATGGTACAACCTTGTACTGTCTATAAGATCAAGACTCGAATGTACTGTGATATAGGAACACTGTTGCTTCAGAATCAGTCGTCTCTCTCCATCCCATCAAAACCAGATTTTCTTTTGAAGAGTTGGGAGCTTTCACGTTACTGTGAATTTCTCTTGTGCTGTCCAGGCAGCAAAAAAAGAGGGAAGGAGAGCAGAGTCTCTAGTAGCACAGTGTTGAAGCAGACTTTTTCTTTTCTTTTTTTTTTTTAATTAATTAATTAACTTTAAAAAAAAAAAAGAAAAAAGGGGTAAATAATTTGCCTACATATCCATCTTCCCTGTCTTGAATCCCTTCTGTATGTTGGCAAGTGCTGAGCTTTGTTGCATTTCCTAGGTGGAGGGGAGCTTCCTCCTGCTTGCTTAATGCAGGTCAGACCTGCTTAGACCCTTGTCTCCCTGTCACTGGACTCGTTGTTCTGACTGGGGGGGATGCCGTCCCTCTCTGCTTGTTACTTGTCGGGAGGGGGCTCTGCCTGTTGCTAACATGCTGTGCTATTTCTGGACCCTTAGACAAACCGCTGACCAACATGAAGATCCTGGTTCTTGGAAAGCTGTCAAAGAACAAGGAGGAAGTGAAGAGCATTGTGGAGGACCTGGGAGGAAAGATGACGACAACAGCTAACAAGGCCACCCTGTGCATCAGCACACAGAGTGAGCAGCTGTGCCTTGGTTACTGGTTGCACGGGTAACAGAGCTGAGCAGATTACAGAGGACACGTCCTCGGAGCTGTCTGGGGATCAGTGTTTGGATTAGGGGGAGTGTTTTGTGTGCGCACGTGGCCTTAGTGTGCTTGGAAAAGTAAAGACAGATGTGTGCTGTTTGAGTTTTACTTACCTAGCACATTAACCCTGCCGGTTGTGCCGTAAGGCCCTGTCAGGTCTGCAGCAGCTAGAGCTTGGGTCTGTATGCAGACCATGGTGGCATGCAGGCCACCCCTGTTGGGATGGCAGGTGCTGCGTGGGGGCTGTGTCCATGCTTGCCTTGGAGAAGCCACAGAGCTGACTGGGCGCCCAAGGGCAGTTGTTTTCTCTGCTGGCAACTTAGGGTCTGCTCTTGCTCCCTGTTGAAGTCAAGGTGGAAACTGGCTGCTGAGGCAGGAGATCTGCTGCCGCCTACCAGGAGGTCCAAGAGGGACTGGCGCAGCCCCAGCCGAGCTCCAGAAAAGGGAGAGCTGGACCAGCCAGGCAAAACAGGAGTGTTCCTGTTCTAGCCCAAGCTGCAGCTTTGAGCTGATAGGGATTTTGTTCTCCAAAGAACATGGTGAATCCAAAATGTGGTGGAATTGTGTTTCCACAAACTGTTAGAGAGCCCTGAATCATGGCCAGAGGAAGGGGCTAAAGTTTGAAACCTCACTGATGTGGGTTTTTTTCCTCCATTTCCCACCTTTCCTCTGCAGAGGATGTGGAGAAAATGAGCAAGAAGATGGAAGAAGTGAAGGAGGCCAAAGTCCGTGTAGTCTCAGAGGAGTTTCTTCAGGATGTGAAATCCTCCAGCAAGGACTTCCAGGAGCTTGTGTCTCTCCATGCGCTTTCACCTTGGGGTGCGGAGGTGAAAATGGAGCATGAGGAAATGGCCGTGGATGGGAAGTGCAGCAAGCCCCCAAGTACAAAGAGTGCTGGGAAGGTCAAAGAAGAACAAGGTGAAGAACAAAGTGGTTTTTTCTCCGCGGGCCTGTTCATTGCTGTGCCGCGCACAAAGCAAACCTGGGTATAGTCTATCCTTGCCCTTTCCTTGAGTTCTCTGCCCTTTTTCTCATAATAAATAATGAGACCTCAGGGCAAGACTAGCTTTAAGTAAACACAGAGCTGTCTCCTGAGCTGGCTGTTGTCTCCCCTAGTTCAGTCTTGCTTCAGAGATCTTCCGTGCTATATGTGCCGAGGCTCCCTGACATCAGTCCAGACTCTTTCTCGTTGTAACTCAGCTTCTCTGCCAATTTGGGTCAGTGCTGCAGCTCCAAGGAGTTGCTGGGGCACCAAGGTGTGACAGACACTACCGTGACCCCCCAGGGGGTGTTAGCAAGTAGGGCAATACTGGGGTCCAGAGCAACGGGTCTTTGTTCTACTTGGTTGGGTTTTTTTAACGGAGGGGGGAAAAATACCCAACACCAGTGTCATTCCTCATCAATACCATAGAGAGCTTGCGCTATTAATGCTCGACAGTGAATGAAACTGTCGGGTCTGCTCGCCTATCTTCAGAACCTGTTCTTCTCCATGTCCTCCAAGTGTAGGTTTTTGTCATACAATTGGGTGTGTTATTGCCAGACTATATCACAGCAGTAGCTTCTCCAGGGGACCTGAACAACCCCCATGGCCTGTGAGGTTTTTAAATCCCACTTAAACACAACCACAAATGTGATTTATCTGCTGTGCAGGTGAAAAAAAAGATATGGCCCACCTCTTGGGGCCAGAAGGAAGGAGACAGATAGAATCTGGGGAGATCTTACTTTTCATTTAATTGGCAGGGTGGGGGCTGTGAATTGGCTGCTAAAACCAGGTAAAAAAAAAGAGCCATTGAAGTCATTGTGCTCATATGCTGGGAATCTGATTTGAAGTCTCCTTAGGGTGATAATTATGCAAACTAAGAATTTAAGTGTTGATTCAAGTCAGACTGTGTTTCCTGCCTAGGAAAAAAAATTAACTCTCTTTTCACTTCAGGACCCAGCAAGTCTGAAAAGAAAATGAAGCTAACAGTTAAGGGTGGAGCAGCAGTAGATCCTGATTCTGGTGAGTGATAACAATGGCTGCGCCTGCACCGCACACAGTCTTCAGGATGCATGATTGTTTGCAAAATGTTTTTCTGTGAAAGGATAAGGGTTCCATCAAAGGAACATGAATTTTTAAACCATTTTTTCTTGCTATTCAAGGAAGGATATTGATTGACATCTAAAGCTGGATATTCCAGGATTTTCTAGTGCAGCTTTTAGAAAGACCACTTCAAATGGGGGAATGCACCTCGTTCAGCTTCAGGAGCATCTGTCAGTGGGGTGAATAAAGGCCCAGCCAGCAAAGGCCACAGGTCTGGCATTAGCACCTGCCCCCAGACTCTTCGGGGCACAGCTGATGCTGCTTTCCAAACCGACGGTGCACAGACATTGTTCTGTGAATTCACGCTGCATCCAAGGCCAGCCTTTGGTTTTTTGGTCCATTTGCTACCGTGACACCTGCAGAACTGTGTCTCTCTTGAGAATCTAGTGTTAAATACTAGATTTTAGATGGCACTTTGTCAAAAGCTACAATTTTTTTTCTCTAGTTAGAATTAAGGTTTACTTCACTATACCTAAAGGTGTGCACCCACAATTTATTAGGAAAAAAAAATGCTTCAAGTAGTTTTGAATGAGCACATGGTCACTGTTTTTATGGTATTTTTGTTAAGATTCATTCTACTTTATGAAACGTTTGGGTGAGTGGAAATGTAGGAAGGAGACCTAAAATGGTAACCTCCTCCGTGTTCTAATTTGTTTCTTCTCTGTAGGTTTGGAGGATTCTGCTCACGTCTTTGAAAAAGGTGGAAAGATTTTCAGTGCAACCCTGGGCCTAGTAGATATTGTGAAAGGAACAAATTCCTATTATAAACTGCAGCTGCTAGAGGATGACAGAGAGAACAGGTGAGTTTAGTTTTCACTAGAAATACTTTTGTTCACTTTTCCCAATAAATACTGGGGTTTTGGCATGTACAAAAGCCAAGTATGAGTAAAGTGTCTTTGTGAGGAGATATGGATAGATATATTTATCTCTAAAAAAACAAACAAACAAAAAACCAACCACAAAAACAAACCCAAAAACCCCCACAACCAAACAACCACAAAACCCACAAAGCAATCAAACGACAAATGACCCCGGGGGAGACCTCCGCTCTGCGTGGAGGCATTTCTTGGTGATGTTAACAAAATCTAAGTTGGGAGGTGATGCAGAATTGCTTCTGTCAGTGTTCATTCCTGCATCCAGGGATGAGCAAGGTGGTGTGTGGCTGGTGTCTGGGTTAACTGGCGATCAGAAGGGCTACAGTGCTCTGTGACTGATGGCTGCCCTTGAAAGTACAGGAGCAGAATTTGGTGAATGTTCCTCCGTTCTGACATCAAGACCCTACATGTAAAGTCTGTGATGTTGGGAATCTTTCCTGTGTTCTCCAACTTACTCTTGTCTTCTGATTGTAGAGCTGTGAGCTTGGGAGACAAAACCAGATTCTGGTTATTCTACCACAATGTAGTCCTGAATCGAGTGCCTTGAGGCTTAATAAAATGCACTGAAATGGTCAGGGGACAATCATGTGTTTGGCTTTCCAGTCTCATCGGGCGCATGGCAGAGCTGTCTGGTGATTGTGTTACTGAGTAGATGAAAAAATGGAGAGTGTTCTTCAGAATGAAACTGCCTCCCTGAGCACATAAGGGACGCACAGACATCAAGGGGAGCTAATGGCTGTCAGCAATGACCCTGGTTCAGCTCCGGATTTATCACACTTTACCAAGTTCTTCATAATAAGCTTTTGTTGATGCCTCTTGTATGTGGAGTGTTTAACTGGATCTGTGATTCAGTATATGGAGGGATCTCAGTGCTTACATTTAGCGCCTGACAATTTGGAAAGCTTGATTGGTTGTATACCTATAAATATTATGGAAGTTCACCCAAGGTGGTGTCAGCAATATAAACAAATGCTTTAATTACTTGATTTCTCTAAAAATCTGGACTCTAGGACTTTGAGTCCCAGGCTTACACATGCCTGGTGTTTGTTTTTCAAATATAAGACCCCAACAGTCTGAAGAGTTGTATTTGCAAAACATTAAGACTGACGAGGTATTACCCTCTCTATTCCTGCTGTGCATATATTTATCCTCAGAGATGGAGCTGGTGTGTAACACTGGAGGGGGTTTTTGGTTTGGGTTTGTTTGGGTTTTTTTGGGGGGGTGGGGTGGTGTTGTTTTTGGGTTGTTGTTTTGTTTTTTTAACACCAGTCCTTGGACCTACACTCTGGGGTGGCTCTTCTGATCCTCTCCTGCAGTTGCTGATAGGGAATGTCTTCCATAAAATTAATGGTATGCAAGTGGCTGATTCACGTGCAGCCACATGGTTGTTGCAGGATCGGTTTCATTTGGACTGAGATCTGGAGCCAGAGTATCTTGTGTCTGTTCTTTTCTCACGTTTCACTTCTCCAGATACTGGGTGTTCAGATCTTGGGGTCGCGTAGGCACTGTAATCGGGAGTAACAAGCTGGAGCAGATGCCATCAAAAGAAGATGCCATTGAACACTTCCTGAATTTGTATGAAGAGAAAACCGGCAATTCTTGGCATTCAAAGAACTTCACTAAATATCCAAAAAAATTCTACCCACTGGAAATAGATTATGGACAGGTAATTCCGAAATGTCCCTATACCAGGCGGGGCATTGCTTAGCTGCTTTGCTGTAACTGTTGTGTTCTGCACTTGCTGTTGGATCACTTCCAGGTAACAAACCTGAGGAATGAAGTGCAGGTGCAACTGTTGCATCTTCCCTGTGCTACAGGAGGAGAGCCGTAGATCAATGAGTGTCATGCATTAAAATAAATGGGTTGGGAAACCAAGTAGTTCCCCATTTTCAAGTCTGAAGTCCTTTCAGAGCTTGTTCCTGTTTACTCTGTAACTTTAACGATGTTAATCTGAACTTAATTCAGCAGTCGTTTCACATGGAACCTGTCTGAAAACACCATTTTCTTTTAAACAAAATAGATACTTCTCATCTGTCTTCTGCATCCAATATTCTCCCAAATGCTGAAGCAACTGCTATGGAGTATTCTGCTTAGTGCGCATATTGAGCAGGCTGAGAAAGAAAAATTACTCATTGCCAGTAAGATTTGGCTATTTAGGCATCTAAGCTAAATAAGAATTCTCTTCCTTCTGCCCAGTGGGTGTTTGTGTGTTTATTTAAAAGCATACCAGTAACTTAAACTATCCTCACATTAAATAGTTGAATGCTGGTAATAGCTGTAAAGATACCAGAGAACGTATTTTCAAGCCATTGCATTTTTCTGTGGCCAGATTGCCTGATGTCATCTTTCAGTGTGAAGTACTCCATGCTTAGCTTTATTTCTGGAAATTTGAATATTGCAGCGGTGAAGTGTCTGTTACGCTGCATCGTACAGTGATATTCTGAAGCATCTGACAGATGCTTTATTGGTGCAACGGTCTGTCCGTGAAAGCATCTGGATGGTATTACGCCTAACTGATGATTCCTGTACTCACCTATGACAGTTTTTATTACAGCAACTTAGTGAAACTAGTTATTACATCTCTATTTTGTCACAAAAGCAACAAAGTAAACAGTCATTTTTTCATATCAAGGTCTCTATGTAGCAGAAAGCTTGCAGAAAAAGTAATTAATGCTGTTGCTTGAAGTGAAGCAGAGGTGCATGGAGAGTTCCTATTCCCTTAATTCTACTTATATTTTACAGTGCCACCTCTTGAAATAACATCTGCCAAATTACTAAATAGGTGGATTTTTAAACCCACTTTGTTCCAGAATGTCAGAGCAATGTCCCACGCTCCCCATGAACTTCAGGCTAGTTGTAGTATGCATACACTAAATTGGTTTGGAGTTGTTACCATGGCAGCCAGCCTGTTACTTTCATCCTTTGTGATTTTGCTAATTCTGATACTATTTTTACCTCCCAGGATGAAGAAGCTGTCAGGAAACTGACAGTAGGTGCTGGGACGAAATCAAAACTTGCTAAGCCAATCCAAGACCTTATTAAGATGATCTTTGATGTGGAGAGCATGAAGAAAGCAATGGTGGAATTTGAGGTGACTACACACATTCATGTTTCTTTTACCCTCCATGATACTTACACGGCCATAAGCAATACTTCCTAGAAGTCAGTGCGGGTTTTAGATCAGCCTTAAAATAAGGGCAAGAGTCTGACCAGAATTTGCTAAGTGCTGGAAGCAGTAACTCAGTTATGATAGTGTGCAGTTTTTAAAACGTGGGTGCATTCTTTCTTCTTCAGTGGGGAATGCCTGTATCAGCATCTTCAATTTAACAAGCCTCTGAGAAACTCGTCTGCCAGTCCTGGGTTCAGTAATTATTCTATGTTTTGGGGGTGTTTTGTTTGTTTTTTTCCCCACTGACACATGCATCGTGACCACTATTCGCTGAATGCTCTTAAAATATTAATACATGTAACCAATTTTCTGGTGATGTGAGGCTGGAGGTACTTTTTTTTTGTGAGCGGTGAACCACATATCGAGGGGGGGCAGCACTGCCACTAATTAAGGTAGCAAAGAGCACGCACCTCAGACTTGAGAAATGCTGCCAGTTGATACGTGCGCTAATGAAATGCCGTGACAAAGTCCAGATCCTCTTCTGAACAGGGCCAAACTTGAGATATTTTTGCTGTATTTCTCATTTGTTCTAACAATACCCTATTTTCATCCTTTTTTCTTTTCCTCCATGCTTTTTGATCCATGCTTCTACCAAGCTTTCAGAGAGTGGTCTGGTAGCGTCATCGGTTTCTCCTTGCACAGAGACAGTTTTACTGGTGTTCAGAGATCCTGTAGTTTGTTTTGATGCAGACATTCAAACCAGGTTAATTCGAAATAACAAATTTCGGTTTCTTCAGCCAGCTTAGTTATCCTGCCCTAAGGCTTCATATTTAAGCAGCTGTTGTTTGGTCTCTGTATGAGTATCTTGTGTATCTACTTTTCAGAACAGGCGTTGCGCCATTTCATACAGCTTGTCTGAAAGCTTTCAGATGGCTTGACCGATATTTTGTAGTCCCTTGGGTTAGTTGTGTTGTCCGTATCTTCAGTGGCTCTTTGCATCAAGGTCTTCTAAAATATTAATAATTCTTTGTAACTGGAACTGGCTAAAGACTCTGAACTGATCATCATCTGATGTCATTTGATTTTTTAGAACTCTGTTGAAACTATGTTAATTCACACCATCTGCAGATCTATAGGAGACCTGGGACTCCAGATGGGCCTGTCTTCCTATTAGATTTATCTTCCTGTGCTGTTGCTGCCGAACAGCTGTTTTCCGTTAGAGGAAGTAATGTTTTTCCTAGTCAGAGGTTTCTGTGCATCCTCCAAAAACGGCTTCTTGGTTCCTTTAATCAGCCTGATCTCAAGTATTTCGTTCCATGCAGGCACTCTCACTCTGCCACAACTCTAGCAAATTCTTAGTCTTTCTTTACACAGCAGTAGATCTATCTGATGCATTTCTCTTCCTGCCTCTAATTTGGCTTTCAGGAGTTTTACCTCACCAAGCATACAGGGGTTTATTACAATTATTGCCTTACATGAAATGGCTCATTGGAGGGTTGAGTCTACTCTAGTGCCGTGTTCCTCTCTTGCCTGGGTGGAAGGCAAACATCTCCCTTGCCTCTCATGACGCTCTTGGTGCATGTATCTGGGATGTGGAGTTAATTGTTCACGTTACACTCAGTGCATCTGGCAGTAATTGCAGTGCGCCTGTTCTAGACCCAACCCCTTGGCTGCTGTGCTCTTTGGATGCATCTAATGGTAAAGCTTTGGGTGCAGTTTAGCTTTATATTAGCTCTGCAGGTTCTGTTCACCTACCATGACTCATAGGAGACACAAACTCCAGCCCTTTAGCTGTGTGTGGGCTCTGTAAGAGATATATTACTCAGTCATGTTTTTGGGGGATGTGTTAGTTTATAGGTGTTAGTATTTATGTATTAGTGCTTATACACATTAGTTTATAGATTTATATGGCTTATAGGTAGTATAGGTGTCCGCAGCTATTCTGCACATCCAAGTTAAATGGCCCATTTTACTTTTACGTGTCCTTCATAATGTTTCAGCTAATAATTAGATAGTACAGATGGATGGTACTCAACAAGAAAGTATTGGCCCCAAAAGCTTGGGAGCTACAAATCTATTGCAAGTTATTTTTCATTAGGTTATTAATCTTGGCTTTGTGACTCTTGTGTCCCTAAGACATGATCGGTTTTGAAGCCTGTCACTTTCTTGCAGTCTGTCTTGGCTTTTCTCAGTATTTGGCTTTATGTATGCCTAGCTGCAGCTGAAGGTGAAATCTCTCCTAAGCCCAGTACTGGGTGGAAATCTCCATACAAAATTACCTTGGGGCTTTCACACCAGTCTCTCTAGCTTGGAAAATACTTCTGAGTTCAGCTCGCAGAGATCTGCATACAGCCGGCTTTCCTAGCTCCATAGTGAATAAATAATGTGGAACTTATCCAGACAGTACGTGATATACATGGTTTCACAGGATCGTCCTTGAGCTGAATCTTAAACCCATCAAGTTAAGTAAAGGCTAGACGTGCAGTGTGTACGGTGAGTACTGTCAAGAGTCCAGAGGGTGTATGTATGATCTTTGTAAAAGGCTCCATTGGACTTGACTTTTGTCAAACGTTTTTGCATTCAGATGGTCCTTAACTATGCAAGGATTTAATTCAAATCCGAAACTCTCCCAGGATCCATCAATACACAAATAAAAGTAACATATAAATTAAATCAGCGGATAAATGCAGGCAACCAAGACATTGCTTTTAACTTGGTTGCTCTTTTTCTTTTTTTTTGTTCATTTTTCATTGATGAATATGAAGCATCTTATAACCTCTTTGTGTTAGACCCTTGATAATTGTAGGGTAAAGTTGGAAGAAGGTGTCTAGGTTATACCTAGAAACAAAGGTGATCTTATGAACAAGAATTATTTCATTTAGTTTGCTTCTTTGCCAGCCTGAAATGTATGGTTACTGAAGTGATTGAGGAATACATCTGACACCGGGTCAATATAAAACTTCTAGCCAGGTGCTTAGTACCCTATTTTTGTGTTGCCCTAGCTTAATTTCCTATTGCAGTATTCCTTTGTTTATAGTATGTCTTCTCAGTAGCGTGCACTGTCGTTCTGACATCATTCCTCAATCCACAGAGATTAATATCAAGTCTGAAATGTTTCCATTCTTTGTGTGGTCAGTCTTACCAGGATGGAGAGATTAGTTCCCTAGAAACCAGAGAGGGAATGCTGCCGCAGTTTCAATGTAGTGAAATCCTGTTTTAATCATTTAAATCTTCATCAGATTGACCTGCAGAAGATGCCACTGGGAAAACTGAGCAAGCGACAGATCCAGAGTGCATATTCCATCCTTAATGAGGTTCAGCAGGTGAGCATGAAAGAGATGTTAGAGCAAGAGGGGGATTCAGAAATTTTTCTGGGCTCATGGTGGGGTGGATGCTGAGCTGTGTGTATAAAGGTCTGTATTCTGTCTCGCTGGAGAAGAGGATGTGGCATCAATGGGCAACTAGTTAATTCTCTTCACTGTTGTGCCAGTTTCAGCAGTACATGTAGTGTTTCAAAAATACTACATCTTTCATGCTTTTGTAGGACAAACTTCAGGCTGAGCCAGACATAAGTGGCAGTTGAGGAAATGAAGGTGGTGTCTTGATCTAGCTGGTGTTTCCACCCCAGAGAAATCTGTTAGAGGATGAGAATAAAGGTTAAGTTGACACAGTAAAGGGTCTGGCTTGATGACACTACTGTATTTACACATTATGATCTGGACCATGAATCACTGCGTAGCATTTCCTGAACAGCTTGAAAAAGTGTACCAGCATACCAGGTTTTTTGTCATGGGCTCCCTGGCAAGCATAGATATGGGAAGTTTTACTTCAATTGTTAGAGCAGACCAGAACCTTGCCAAGGACATTCACCCCTTCCATATCCAGAAGCCTTTATTTTGCTTTCCAGAAGCATAATCCCCATTAGATTTTTCTCGTACCAGAAGTTCTGTGTATTTCTGTGCAAGTGCTGTGACTTATTACATCCAAACCAATCAAATAGAATTGCCCTTTTTAGTTCTGTGAGAGTTTCAGCATTAACACTGTTTGTGTTGGTGTTTCTGTGTATTAGTCCTCAAGTATCTCATGTGTGTCTATTGCTATGGAGACTTAATCTTACTCAGTAATTTTCTTTGGTGCTTGTCATATTGTCCAGGCAGTTTCTGACAGTGGTTCAGAATCCCAGATCTTGGACCTCTCCAACCGCTTCTATACTCTGATCCCTCATGACTTTGGGATGAAGAAACCACCTCTCCTGAATAACTTGGAATACATTCAGGTATTGACTGGAAACAGTATGTGGTTTGCAGGCAGCAGGTCTGATATCAGACATCTAACACAGAGGATTTGTGAGGTTTTAAGACTTAATTTAACCTCATGCTTTCTTTTCTTCAGAATATCTTGTTTGTTTGTTTATGTGCATATATGTGTAGACATACACAAATAATTATATGTATAAGGTATTAGAAGATATATATGTGATATGTTATGGTCTATTTATATATATGTGTGTCTGCGTTTTAATATATTTAAGTATATATATTTATTTTTTTAAAAAAAGAAGCAGTACTTGTTAGGTAGCAGTGTGTGGCCAGTGATTCATACACACTTATAATTTGGGGTATTGCAGAGTTATTCTGAACATGTCAAAGGCACAAGTGAAATAACCTCTTTAATAAATTCTTCAGGCTAAAGTGCAGATGTTGGACAACTTGCTCGATATTGAGGTTGCTTACAGCCTTCTCAGAGGTGGAAATGAAGATGGAGATAAAGACCCAATTGACATCAACTATGAAAAACTTCGAACTGATATTAAGGTAAAGGAAATAAAAGGAAATTGACTAAAAGGAGTGACTGTGAATACAAACTGATGTCCTGTTAGTTTGGAGTATAACAAATCACCTAAACTGTAAGTGGACAGATGTATTGGCATGAGTTCCATGAAGGGACGCTGAGATGGTTAAGGGACTGGAGCATGTGTTGTACGAGGAGATGCTGAAAGAGCTGGGGCTTTTTAACCTGGAGAAAAGAAAGCTCAGGGGATATCTTATCAATATCTATGAATACCTGCTAGGGGAAGGGAGTAAAGAAGACAGACTCTTTTAAATGCTATCCAGTGACCAGAGGCAATAGGCACAAACTGAAATACAGGAAAATGTATTTAAACAAAAGAAAAAGGTTTTGTTGTTGATGGTGTGTGTTTGTTTACTGTCAGGATGCCCAGACACTGGAAAGGGTTGCCCAGAGAGGCTGTGGAGGTGTTGAAGGCCTGATTGAACTCAGCCCTTGGTAGCCTCCTCCAGCTGGCCCTGCTTTGAGCAGGAGAGTTGGAAATCATCTTAGTTTCCAGAGTTGCCTTCCCATCGGCAAGATTCTGTGACACAGTGCTGTCTGAATGCCTGTACATTTCCTGTAGCTGGGAATAAATTTCCACTCAAATGATAAAGGAGCCTTAAACGGGGGAGTTGCAAGCACAGGGTGGATGTCATCATGTTATAAGAAGCCTGCTGGTTTGTATGCTAAAGAAACTTCTCTTGTTTGCCTCTTTGCAGGTTGTTGACAAAGATTCAGAAGAAGCCAAGATTATTAAACAATATGTGAAAAATACTCATGCTGCTACGCACAATGCATATGATCTCAAAGTCGTGGATGTAAGCTGGGCAATACAGGGGTTTAAGTTTGTGAAGATGGACTCTTCTAAGTTGACTTACTTGTTTGCAGTTCCCTTTTATTTTTGAGTAGCTTATCTGATTTCCTTTGTTGAAGGGATGGTTTGATAGACCAGTTGCTATTTAATAGAATAGCGAAAGTCTAGGCACAGATGAGTCTAAGCTTACTGAGATGTCTTTGGGGATGTGCTTTGATTTTGATTTAATTGGCCTCAAAAAGGAGGTTGGCGGAGTAATCATCTTCTAAAATTGAGCCTTAGATCATGGAATGATTTTTCAGAAAACTGTGGTCTCATGAAAATGCAGAAGGGAGGGCAGAGAAGTAATCAATAACAAGTACTGTGTGATAAATGCTACCGCTTTTTTGCTCACGTGACATAGCAAACTGCAAATACTAAAACCCATCCAGATCAATTTTCCTAGCAGATTAGTGCATATTTCAGATTGGATGATTTTTTTTTTTCTTATGATTAGTTGCATGAAGGTAATGGTTTATTGGCTTGGTTGCTCTTTTTCTCCTATCCCTTCTTGAATTGAAGATCTTCAGGATTGAGCGTGAAGGAGAGAGTCAGCGTTACAAGCCATTTAAGCAGCTTCACAATCGCCAGCTGCTGTGGCACGGTTCCCGCACCACCAACTTCGCTGGTATCCTCTCGCAGGGTCTCCGAATAGCTCCCCCTGAAGCTCCTGTGGTACGTTGAACGGATAGTTTCTCTGGCTGCCGCCATCCCTGTGCCCAGACGTGGCCACAGTTGGAGACAACCTAAATAGGAGAATATCTGTGTGGGGAGGGCTCAGTGTCACCTCTCGGCATGCAGGCAGCATTGTGTGTCCAGACCGCGTTGCTGACTGATGTCCACAAAAGCTTGAGTTGCAGCTTTGCTCTCCTGGGAGCTCAGCCAGGTGGATTCAATGCTGCCTTTGTGTTATTGTCCCAATCTCCTCCAATCTCTCCAATCTTTTTTTTTTTTGTTTTTTCCTCCCCTTTCTTTCTTTTGCTGCTTGCAGACCGGCTACATGTTTGGGAAAGGCATCTATTTTGCAGACATGGTGTCCAAGAGTGCCAACTACTGTCACACATCTCAAGCTGATCCCATAGGCTTAATACTACTGGGAGAAGTTGCCCTTGGAAATATGTAAGTAACTTATGAAGAGCATTTGCCGAACGTGCTTAATACATGGTGATGCTAAAATTGCAAGCCTTTTCTTTCTTAAAATGAGAGCTATTTGGTGGTGAAAAAAATCAGTGTTGCAGGTCTAGAATCTTAAACTAAATGCTAGTATCATTAATATTAGTGACTAAGACAACGAAGGAAGGCTGTTGACTTCCAGAAGAGTAGAATCTAAATTAACTTCATATTAACTCGCTGTAAAGTGAAGCCTGAAAAAAAAAAAAAAAAAAAAAATCACCAAGATAGTTTAAGATAAATGTAAAATGCTATTCTGTGTTCTTTGTGCTGTCCAGGTATGAGCTAAAGAATGCTTCTCACATAACAAAATTGCCCAAGGGAAAACACAGTGTGAAAGGTAAGCATTAATAGCCGTCATTGGTAATCTGTTATTGATGGCAAACTCACCTTGTAGCTCTCAGCTTAGCGAATAGTACTGTAGTCACTTCATAGTTGTACTTCCTTTAAGAGTTTGCGTACTGTTGCCTTATAGTTGCATCTGTATATTTGTATATGGTGTTTGGAGATGGGAGTTATTACACTTCGAATGTTAAGACTGAAATTAATGTGTTGCCTGAAGTTCAGGAGGAAACTTTAATTTCATGTTACACAAGAGAAAATGTAAGGTGCGTTCTCCAGCTTCTCAGTTGCTTTCATCATAACAATACTGTGTATTTTCAAAGAAAGATGAGAGGTTTGATAGATCAGAAGAATAATTGTTTAGCTTTCAAAGTGCCTTAGAAGTTTGGAGAGAAGGGAAAAATCTAAGAATAAAAGTTCAGATGGAACAGCTGTTCTCATTACATTTCTATCTGCAAGAAGTATCAATATATTGCACTGAAAAAGAAGATGAGAGAAAAGACTTAGCTCTCTAATTCAAGCAAAAGAAATGGTAATCATGACTGTCTTCTGTACCGACATGGGAGAGCGGAGAACAGTAACATTCAGTAATGAGTGGCTTTTCTTAAACTACTCATTTTGAGAGGCTTAAAAAATCAGTTGCCTAAAATAAAATGTGATTTAGCATCTCTTTCAATGCGTACTACTCACGCTACTATGGACGTCAAATCAGATTTGTATTGAAGAGTTTAAACAGAATAAGAATTGGTTTGTTATACTTCTCTGAAAACGCTGCAATGTGCACGTTTTCACTAATGGACCTAGGATATGAGAGCTGTAAGTCTGATCTGTTTTAGCTTTGATCATACAGATTACACAATTAACAGCCAAAAGTCTAAAATTCTCACTTTTAATGTGGCAGAGTATGAGTACCATAAGTATGGTGATGCTGAATTGAATAAACAGACTATATCCTTTGTGTTCTTCTTAAGATACTTTTGCACTTGTCAGCATTTGAAAATATATGTGAAGTAATATTTGTCTAGCCAGGTCATTTTCTTTATGTGCAAAATCTGCATTTGCCTTCTAGATTTGTAACTAATGTTTTTTTCCCTTTCTAGGCTTGGGCAAAACTGCGCCTGATCCCACAGCCACTACCACCCTTGGTGGTGTAGAGGTTCCCTTGGGGAATGGGATCTCAACAGGAATTAATGATACCTGTCTTCTGTATAATGAGTATCCTTTGCTATTACGTTGGCTGCACACTGTGTTTCAGTGTGGCTGAGTTTAGCAGGACCTCGCTAATGTCAGTCAGGAGTTTTTGCACGGTGCAAAACAAAAAATAATCTTTCTTTTAGATCTGCTTTGGGGTACTTGCAGACAATTTAGAGTCTCTTCTCTAAAGGAGATGATTTTACAGTTCTCACACATAAATTGTCATTCTGCACGAAAGGAAACAATACACGTAGCAAGTAGCTGTTGTCCCAACAAGACTCAATACCCGAAGGCATTGGAATGGCCAGGTGACAGTGCCCAGTAGTGCCTTGCCCAGAGATGTGCCAGGACAAGGGGAGGGTAATGCAGCCTTGTGGTTGTTCCACATCACTCCAGCCCGGTCTCTTCCTTGTGGTGCTGTGGCTGGCCAGTTTGGCCAGGAGGAGGTGGGGGAGCCAGCTCTGTGGCTTGATGGAGTCGTTCATCACACAGCTGCTCTTGTGTTCCCCAGACCCTTTGCAAATATTGAGGTAAACCTCAGATGCCCATCGGAGATGTAGCCATTAAGCCTCTCTCTCAGCAGAAATGCCCCCAAATGAATGTCTGCTCAACGTTCACAAGAGATCATAAGAATAAGTGACACGTAAGGTCCAGATCAATCTCTTCACTGCCAGTGAAGCAAGTAACCCATTAATACAACCTCTGGATTGTGTAGAAACTTTCTTCTCTTTTGGTAAGCTGTTTTCCTCTTACAAGCAGTATTGGCAACAGAACTCGTGGCAATAGTGTTTTTCTCTTGGGTTTTCTTAAATATAGCATCTATCTTGGTCAGATGATAAAATATAATACAGTTAATAACAGCTAATTGAGATAACATGATGTGCATTTGTTTCGTTTTACACTGTGTTTAATGAGGATGCTTTTAATCTAAAATTGGGATTAGAGGTAAGTTTGAGGCCTAAAGCATTGAGAAACAAATAGGTGAGCTGTGACTGTCTTCTGAAAAAATAAAATGGTGTGGTCATAGAATGTGCAAGTACTACTAACCATTGTAGAGCTCTTCTCTGTGATTCTAGTTTGGGTTTTTAGTGAGGAAATTAAGAGGACATTAATGACTTCGTGCTGGAAGGTAGCAATAGAACTACAGTTACAATTGTAGATGGCAAGTCTGTAACTGCAGAGCTCATCTAGGCTACGTTGCTCCACCGTTTAGATAGCAAGAGAGATGTTGTGTGTTATAGCTCTGGCTGGCAAAAAGTAATCTTCAAGAGCTACAGTCTTATATATAAGTCAGTTCACCTGCCTGTCACTCGGGATTCCTGCTGCACCATCGTTAATTCTCCATATGACTGTTAGTTGCTTGTTTCTAACTATTGTATAAAACATTTTCAGATTCAAAGAAAATTTGTGTTTAAAGATTTGTTGTTTGAGCTGTTAGAACTGTTTAATCACACAGGCATCTGTATGGTAACTTGTGTTCAGAGGTGAAGTTTGACTGTGCTTCGAGGGTTTTTCTGTGTTACTGATATCAACTGCTGTAATTATTCCTTAACATTCTTCCCAGATATATTGTGTATGATGTTGCTCAGGTAAATCTGAAGTACCTGCTGAAACTGAAATTCAACTATAAGACGTCACTCTGGTGAACAGTATTTAGAAGCCCTGTTAGAGTTATACCGTAGTTACACTATAGCGTTGACTTCTGACATGCTTACGCATTGACTTCTCGTACCAAGATATCAAGAGCTAAACTGCAGAAGAGGTTACTAAATCCTATTTAGTACAACACTTAGTGAAAGTTTTATATAAATGTGTGGCAACACATGGACCTGAATTCTGATGAGAACGAGTACCTGGTTTTGTTTTATACCACTCCTAATTCTGGGGCTTTCAAGCGTTCCTTTTAGTTGACCAAACTGACCAAAAAAAATATAAAGTAAATCAAGCTTGTGTTTTTAGCCAAACAGAGCTGGGCAATAGCAGGATAAGGAACTTGAGGATGTTTGCAATATTTGCTCTGTTAAGGTTTCCTCTTGTTTGAGATACCCTTTTTCAGTTTTCATTTGAATAAATGATAAATGTGCATTTATTTTGAGGTAAAAAATAAAAGCTAATTTCATACTAACAGCTTTATGTTTCAAAACTTCCAAATTGTTTTGGTTTTGAGTCACGATTTAAATGTATTTGGTAGAATGTTCTTAAACATGATATCTCTCTCTCTGAAGATCAAATGCCAAATATTGAAATCTGTAGTCACGTTTCCGGAAGTCGTGGTGAAATGAAAATTTGGACTTTCCACTGAGACTTGATCTGTCAACAGTTGGTGTGGTAAACATGGAAAATGAACTTGTGGCTGTTTGAATTTAGTATTAGCCCCAATAAACCTCCTTTAAATATCTACCTTCAACGTGATGTAAGTTGGTTGTTGTAGACTCAAGTCCTAACAAAGCCGTAAGTTGAGTTTGGGCTCAAGCTTCACTCATCATGACCTGGAGTGAGGTCTCTTGCCGCTCTGTGGGTAGTCTTGAATTCCCTGTCTTGAAACATCAATATAAACTAATCATTTCAATGTTTAGTGATGTTTGTTACTTCTCACTTCCAGTAAGTCATCGAGCAATATGGGACTACTTGATTAGGGAGCAACATCAGTTCTTTCTCTTGAAAAATTACTGATTTCCCTGAGCTAATCCCCAGGGACAGCTCTGCTTGGCAGTGTGTTCATTATCTACTCCGCTATGACATTGCCCTTCCCAAGAAGGGACAGTTCAAGCTCGTTCTGACAGTTGCAGCTTCAGTCTTTGGTAACCTGCGTGGAAACCGCAGATCCGTTCCTAAAATGTTGTCACGTCCCAGTGCCTTCTGAAAAAGGAGTTCAAAGCCAAAGTGGCTGCTTATGGTGCAGCTGTTTCCAGGACCCCTGAAGGAAAGGAGGATGAGGAGTGAGGAGTGGTAGATGGAAAACAAAGCTGATGTCGGGGAGAGAAGGAAATGTGGAAGGACTGGGTAAGTCATATGGCTTTAGGACAGCTCAACCCAGGAGAATCGATTGAGGTTGGTGCCAGTGGATCTTGAGAGGCAGTGAAGACGCAGTCTCTGTCTTCTGGTTCTTCAGTAGCTTAACCAGTGGCCAGTCACCGTTTTGCTTCCAACAGAAGCTTTTGGTCAGTCGCTTAAGTGTAATCTTGTCAGTCCCTGAAAGAGAGCACAAAAACTGGTTCAGCTTGTTTGTGAGGTAGGCTCCCCCCTCAAAAAAAAACAACCCCAAAACAAACAAAAACCTCCCCCAACAAAACCAACCCCAAAAAAATCCAACAAAACAACAACCAAATAAAACCCCAGCTTACAGTTCAGTTTGGAACCAGGAATTAAAGGTATGTGCTTTTGATGTTCCCTCTGTCACCCGTACCAGAGGTGGCTCAAAGTTCCCTTTTCCTCCAACCCAAGCAGGAGTGCTTTATGATTTGTGTGTAGTGCTCAGTTACAATTGCAGCATAAGCAAGTATATCCCAAGCTGTCTCTCTCTAACCTCGCAAATACAGCAGTAAAAGATACAGTGGAACAGGACTTTCTGAAGAGGGAGCAGGTGCCCTTTGGGGACTGTAGGAGAGCCCTGGTGTGACTGTCCCGCTAGTAAAATCTCACGTGAATTCAGGTGCTGGTTCTGCTGCTGGCTTGTCCTGACTGCAAAGTGGACCTTCTGTTCCCAAAAGCAGTCGCTGGTGCGGCTGTGACCCAGCATACAGCTTGCCTCTCCCTGGGGCCAGGCTGGGAAGAGCAGCAGGGTGACAGCCACTGGAGGCATTACTTTGGGACTACATGCACACAGCAGAGCCGGATGAATAGGCAGTCCCATTTCTGTCAAAACTACTTGAAAAGAATGAGTTGTGAAGACAGTAGGTCCCGTGACATCATCTGCTTTTTTCAGAGGAGGGAGGTTGAGGAATGACTTCTGATCTAAATGCTAAACTAGAAGAAGCTGCAATGTATAAATATTTAACCATTTTATCTTTATTTAGCATGGCTGGAGGCTCTGTTGTACAATGGCCTGCAAATGTTAAGATAGTCCGCGCAGTTTATATGGATTGGGTAAACTGAAGGAAAGCAGCCTAGGCTGACTGATTGGCAGTCAGCGTAAATTGTTTGTGATTTGCCCAAGTTCATGCAGAAAAGAAGTGGCTGAGAAAAAAAGACAGCACAGGTCACCCAACCCTGTACTTCCGCCATAAAACAATCTTTAAATCAGTTGGTACGGCCTTTAATGAAATCCACCCTACCCTTCTGTTTCTAATTAGAGGAAAGTGGGGGCAAAAAAAGCCCCAAATAATTTACATGTGAAAAAGACCTCTGGGCACATCAAACTTTCTCAGTACCATAAAGATTTGTACTCATGTTCTTTAATGAGTTGTGCGGTGTTTGTAACTACTGAGGCCTTTGCTTCCGTTTGCTTTGTGGAAGACTGTTCCAGACCTCCCTCTATGAGTTCTGGGGACGTAATGTTCTGCTGAAGTGGTTTTTTTGTGGCCAGTTTATATCCCACTTAAAATTTTGCTTAAATTCCTTTTATATATGTGGTGAGGTGCCTAACTTGGTCCATTATACTCACACTCCTATGTTATGCCCATAAAAAAAATACTTTCCACTGTTGTGGAGTACATTCATGTGACCAAGAGCTTGTGTGGCCTTTTATACTTTCAAATAAATGCCAGGCGACTTCTCCAGAAATGATCATTTTGGAGATGCAGTGGCACCTGTGAGAAGAAATGCAGATGTAGATGCCAGCCAAGATGCCTTGCTGGTTTTCGTTCATTACAGTATGAAGGCAGCATGTGGGCCAGTGGGCATTTCACAGAAAGCGAGATCCACAGGTGTAGTCTGAAGGGGAGAAGGAGAAATGGCTTCCCAGCATTGAAAGGGGAAACCACTGCTTCCCCCCACCCTCTTGTTACAAATTCGAATGTCATAACGTGATTAATGCAGTAGCAGGACTCGGACTTCACAAGAACATGCTTCAGTGACTGGAGAGCACGCTCTCCTGCCAGCTGTCCGTGCTTTTCTTCCTGCTACCAGTGCCTGCCTAGGGGAGGTGAGAAAATAACACCCTAGCCGTCTCCTGTCCCTGGAACATAGCTCCACCTGCACTGTGCTGACAAGACTCTGAATGCCTTCATTAGTAGGTGGTGTAAACCCGTGTCTTAATATCATCTGCAGTAATTAAGGAGACATGGGAGGGCGGCAGCGCTTTCTACAGCGTTTCGGCGTGCACCATTAAGAGCAGTTGCCTAACATGACCCTCTGGGAGAGCGAAGGGTGTGAGTGGAGCCAGTTGAAAGATCTCCCTCCATCAGTGGAAGGCGGGTGAGTTGGCAGTACCTGATGGCAAATGTTCCTGGTCACCGTGCCTGTCCGTCAGAACAGTCGTGTCATCTCCCTGTCACCCAAGTGCAAACTGCACGTTTGCCGGGATGATGAAAGGACGCGCTGAAAACCTTGTGTTATTTGTCCACGATGCTGACAAATGGCACTGGCTACGGCTGGGGCGCGTCTGTGTGACTTGGAGACAGCAGGCGCAGGAGAAATGAAAAACCAGAATTTAGAGATACTGCAGCATTCATGAAAGGCCAAGATGTAAAAACTCTCATAGCAGGAATCCTTGTAATACGGTGTTGACTGTTACCCTTTCAGCACAGTGAATGGTAATAGCTTCTGCTAAACGTTTTCAAAATGCAACTGTTGGAAAGAAATGCAGGAATATCCAGCGTCATGCCATTGGGAGATGAATTCTGCCTTCTGACCTGGCAATTTTTAAGATGAACGGCAGGAGGTGTTGGGGGTGGGCGAGGGGCGATCTCTCAGCTTTTTAATCTGTTTTCTAGTTTTATCATAATATACAAAGAAACCCTAAAAGGCTTTTTTGGTTTCTTTTTTCCACTTTCCCATCTAGAAATTAAGGCCCTGAGGAGTGTTGCGAAATGTGACCATGTTGTAGAAAACTGTCCTTCCCTTCCCTTCCCTGAAAAAAAATCCTTTTCCTGGGTGAAAGCTCTGGCATCGGGGTGGTGCTGGGCAACTGCCGCTTTCAGCACAGTGAGACCCGATGACAAGGTTTGCAAAGCAGAGCAGTAAAAATCTCGCCAGTGATCGGTGTCTCCTGTCAACTGCAGAAGTCTTGGTGTCACCACTCTTGGTTGAGCATTAACACACAACCCTTGGAGCAAGGGGAGCCCAGCTGAGACACAGGAAAAGTATTAGTGTTATTAACATGTTATTGTTTACCGGAGCCTGGAAGGTCTCGTCCATGTCAGGCCTTTTGGGTGGTGGAGAAGTTTTATTAAAGGGGAAAATAGTAGAGGGTTTAATGTCATGTGGGGTTTTGCCTTTGAAATAGCACAGGTTACTGTTTTGTTGCTTTTTGTTAATAGTTTTAGTGTTAATGCCTACGCCGCTTTGCATCTGCCTGCCACGGTTGCTTTGTTTCAGCTGCGCAGTGCAGAAGGCTCTCGCTGAAGCATCGTAGTCCCTTTGGGGGCTAAGGGGAAGGCAGGCTGTTTGAACAGCCTCTCGGTGACCTGAAAAACGGGGTGGAAATGCTTGCTAGGCTTTGTCTTTTCACTTTTTTTTTTTTTTTTTTTTAAAAAAAACACAACTCTGCTGCAATGTACATAGAAAGGCCTGGGGGAACTTCTAAAGGATTTTACTCCTCAGTTCGTTTCTTCTCTTAGAAACTCACTTTCTTCCTCTTAAGCACAAAGGTAGTGTTGATCTTTTATTTTTTTTAAAATTGCTTAATAACATGACCTATATCCTGCCCCTTTCAACCTGCTAGAGTGCCTAGTCATCTGAGTTCATGAGCAAATTAACACCACCAATTAACAACTGTATTCCATGTCCCAAGATAAGTTTACTGTGTTTTGCAGAATCCTTGGTTTCACGCAGGTGCTTTTAAAGAGGTAGAAACAAACAGGCATGCTGTCCATTTTGCATTATACCGTGGTGCTGTTGGCAATATGTTTAAGACGTGACACTGATTTAGGCTTGACTAAGAGATACTGTTAATTTATTTTGAACTTCACTTTGCATTTTCGTACATTAAAAAAGGCATTGTGGGTGGTGTAAGTAGCAGTAGGTACTGTTGTCAAAGCCCAATACACGTAAAGAGTCTGGTCCATAAGCATTTAAGGTGCTTGTAGTGTAGTGTAGTATCTCCATGCTTTGATTTCTTGATGCAGAAGCTGTAAAATTCATTGTGGCGTGGAGACTGAAGGGGACTACTCAAGGAAACCACCTCTGCTGCTGGCTGAAAGCTTTCCGCTGCGATGGCAGGGGACTGCATTAGAGGGCAGACCAAGACAAGGAGTTTGATAGGCAACAGCCATCCCCTGCCAGTGGTTTGTTGGCTCTCCCCTGGCGCTGGGTGGGAAGTAGCGAGACCTTGACCTTCAGGCCTTGGCCTTGGCGAGCATTTCAGTCACCTCTTCAGGGAGAGGGCCGCAGAGAGTAACTACAGCGCCAGCACTGATTATGTTTTTTTTATTCTTATCACCTACTTAGTCCTCCTGAAGTCTCGCCTTTGCAATCATTTTGGTTAAGCATGGGACAGTGAAAAGCAGAGACAAGGAAGAAAAGAAGTACAGTTTAGCAAAAAAAATATTATTTAATGAGGGAAGATGGACACAATATAGGGATTGTTCAAAGACAGTAAGCTAGCACGGCTGCTTTGGGGTGACCCGTTGGACAAGTGACAGTCCACCGCCACCAAACCGCCAGTCGCCCATTCTCCCTCATCCTGCCGGGACTGGAGAGGCCCGCGGGGGCAGCGTACCCCTTCTGCCGCGGGCACTGTCCCCCTCTTCCCCTCGCACCGCAGCGGATCGGGGCTATAACCAGCCTATTTTCGCCCGTCCCCACACGCCCCGAGCAGCGCGGGGTGCGCGCCCGCCACCCTCCCCTTCCCCTCGGCCGGCGGTTCCTCAGGGCGGCGGGCGCCCGTTAACGCCCCGCGCACGCGCCCGGCCCGCCAGCGCCGTCCCCCCGCGCGGCAGCGCCGCCTCGCGCAAGGCCCCGTCTCCTCCCCCAGAATGCACCGCGCTAGGCAGCCTTTGAAAAAGCGGCGCGGCTCGTTCAAGATGGCGGAGCTCGATCAGCTGCCTGACGAGAGTGAGTAGCCACCCGTGCCGCCGCCGCCCGCCCGCCCGGCACTGCCGCCACCCCTTGCCCCCGCCTCCCTCCCCACAGCGGGACACCCGCCGCTGCGCCCCGCCGCCGGCCCGCCTCCCTCCCTCTCGTCGTGGGCGCTGTGCGGGGCCGGAGCCCGAGCCTCCTCCCTGGCAACCGGGCCGGCCCGGCTCTTCCCCCCTTTACCCCCCCCGCCGCCGTCGCCCCGTCGCCGCAGCCCCTCCCGGGCGAGGCCCTGGCCCAGCCGGTGGGGTGGGGAGGGCGGCGGGCGAGGAGAGCTTCCTCCCGAGGGTGCGACCCCCGTTGCCCTGGGGGGTTGCCGGGGCCGGGCCCCCCCGCCCCGCCCGGGTGAGGTGGCGGGGCTGACCGGGCGTCACCTGCCGGGCGGGCGGGGTGCGGGGCGGGGGTGCAGGAACCGGGAGGCGGGCGGGGAGGGGAGGGCAGGGCGTGAGTGAGTGTGCGGGGCACACCTGACAGCCTGCCCTGCCTGTGGGGGCGAGGGCGGTGCGGGGGAGGGAGCGTCCTGCCCCGGGGAAGGGGTGAGCAGCCCTGTGCTCCCGTCCCTCCTGTCGTCCTAGGGGGGGAGGAAGACTTCTGTGTGCGCAGGGTGTGCTGTGTACAGTGTGAGCACCTCTGAAGGACTAGGGGGGCTAGGGCATGCACATTGCATCTAGGGGGCACTGATAAATGCAGAGGGAAGAGCTCAAAGACCCTGCATTGTCTGTCAGTAGGTGAAAGCTAGCTGTATAGCAAGACAGTATGAAAATAGATGCTTGCTTGTGTGCATACAGACTTATACACCTGCATAGGGTTTGTGTGAACGTTGTTTTCGATGCACATGAGGATTAAGTGCAAACATGAGTGTACATGGGAAGGATACATGTGTTGCTGTATATATCGATTCATGCACAAGGTACTTGAGTGCTATAGAAGAGGACGTTATTTAATATAAAATGTGTCTACATGCTACCTTGATATGTCTTCTTACAAAGAATGCAATAGAATTTAGGAAGACCAAGTTTTTCAAGTGGATAATTGAAGGTGCCTGGTATGCCAGAAAGTGAAAATGTGAAGGGCAATAAATAGGGGCACGTAAAGGAGAAATCGGTCATGTTCTCATGTGCTTTCTTGGTGTTCTTCAGCAGCGTTGGAAGTAATTGGTGGGACAGTTTCTGTGTGCTGCGGCTTCTAGATTAATTGTGTCCATGTGCCACAAGACACTAAGCTGCTTGCTGAAAGAAAAAGGCAAGGATTCCTTGATAACCATCAGCACCTAATAGAGCTCTAAGCTGAACAGGAGGATATACCTAAAAAAAAAAAAGTAATGGGTTTAGCCCTTTCTGTATTGCTGTCTTTCCTTTACCCTATTACCCTTTTGCTTCTAGTGTTACACTAAGCTGCAGTAGTGATCTTCCGTCTGAAAAGCCACAAGACAGAGAACAGCATGAAATCAACAACTGATATCTATCGTATGCTCTCATAATCACTGCTGGATTTTCAGTTCTGTCACTTACAACTGAAGACAGCATCTAAGTAAAGGAGATCTAAAGGATGACAGAGGAAAGGGTGGATTTTGTGTGGGGCAATTTGGAAGGCTGAGACAGCTTTTGTCACAGAGATGGTGCACAAGGTAGAAATAATGAACAAGGTGGAAAAAAGCCAATGTGAAGGTATTGCTTAGATAGATCATATATGTGCAATTACATACAGGCCTAAGTCATGCATATGGATACTTGCAGATGCTGCTTGTATGTAACTGTTGGTTCTGCGCATTCACTGTGGTTATTTAGAGAGCTATTTCAGCAAGGAAAAGGTGATGTGTGAATACGCATCTGTAAATTCACAAGAGCTCTCTGGAGAGAGATGTCTGTTGTTGGAAGTGATTTATGGAGACCTGGTAGAGAAATGCCCCTCTACTGTCGGTAGATACTATAGGCTCTACTCTTTTGAGGAGAAAAATAATTTTCTTATTTTTCCATTGAGATTTTGTTCTATCAGTCTATGTGTGGAATCCATTGGCGTTTACTTGATTAGAATGCAGAGGGGATTTACTGGGGAAGGGGGCTTCTCCTCAATGGCTTGACCGTGTAGCCTTGTAGATTATATTGACAGTAGTCATGACGTAGTTGAATTTTGATAATGGTTTCAGTTTAGTGGTTTTAAGTCCTTATAGAAAATTACTCAGTAATCACTGAATTATTGAGCAATTTAGGAAAATACATAGACTAATAACCATTTCTTTCTCAAAATTATTCTATTGTTTTATGACTATTGCTTTAAAAAAGACCAAAAAAAAAACCAAAACCAAATCCACTTGCTTCTCGGACATCCAGGAAGCTTTAAATTTATTTCAGAGTCTGTCACTTACTATCTGTTGTTGTTCTGTATACAGCTCTAGCAGAACTGAGCTTATATAAAGCATTGTAAAACTTCAAATGAAAATGTAAATATGTGCCAAGCCAAAACTGGGCATTTAGTAGTTTCAATAAATGTACATACAAGAGGGTAGACTTATATTTTTGATGACAGTTTTGTGCATCACCATCCAAGTTCACGAACATACCGACTATTCTGTACCAGAAGATTCTCAGAGAGAAGTGACTCAAAGCTAAAATATGGCTTCAGACTATGGTGGGTGGGTCTCTGTTACAACTCTGACAACTGTCAGGAGAAAAAATGGTTAATATCCCTACATGGTATGTGTCATTGTTTTAACCAAACAGATTTATAAAGGATCATCATAACTGACACTCTGTTTGGTACAGCTCAGTCATGTACACTGTACCATATTAGAATCTGATTAACGTAAGTCATGGATGAACTGAGACAACTGTAATTAATAATTAGCAATGTTTTATTGCTTATTGGGTTTACATTCCCTCTTCACTAGAATGGACGGTGTTTAAGTTACTGTTCTTGCTTTTGCCTTACCCATTTTCCAGAGAAGCATTTCATGTGTTTCAAGAAGTTAACATAAAGTATGAAAAATAATTTTTTTGTCTCTCTGATACCTTTATATTGCCTACAGTGACATCAGGAAGATTTGACAGGTGCGTTGCTTCACCCATAACCAATACTAGAGTAGCGCGTGACTCAGTTTCACTCAGGACTGTTCAGACCCTTGCCAGCAGTGTCATTGTTATAGTACCTGCTCGGCAGGTGAAGCAGACACAGTGTGTAGTATGCTTCCTCTGTGCTGACCTTGCTCCCAAGGTTTGTATTTAACTCAGTTTGGTGCAGGTAGGGGATGTTTTGGGGTTTTTTTCATCAAATAGAGGGGGAGCTTAATTTTTTCTCTAGCGTTCATGAACTGCTAGAAATGTGAAAGTTTCAAAGAGGGTTTGCCTTGTGCTTCCATTCCTATGCTTTCCAATTTTGGTGAATTGGACGTTTTTAAATTACACTGTAACTATTGCCATACATAGTTCTTTCATTTCCAGTCCCGTACTTAAAATGAAGGTATAAACTTAGTGCTGACTGATTTAACACTGACTTCATGCGGCTTTCAGTCTGCAACTTAATTTATAAGGGATAATAACAGCAAGCATTGCAACATTGTTTTTGGTCTCTTCCATAGCAGTATAAAAATAAGTTCCTAAAAAAGTTAGAATAGTTCATGACTACCAGACTTTCAGATTTATGTATAATCCCTATGAATTTTCTCCAGCATATTTTATAGTAAAGTAGTAGGCCATAACTGAATTTTCACATAAAAAGAATTGTAAGTAAACGCAGCATACTCGGTGACAAGAAAACTGAAATTTCGCAGTGTGGTAAGAACTGTGCAGTTTCACTTTCAAATTGGAAATCTGCTTAAGTGGAATTTGTCCCAGAGTATTCTAATAGCATGTATTTGCCCTCTGCCAAGTTCTGTAGTGCAACTGGGGAGTGAATATTCCTTAACCCAGGAGGGAGATAAATGTAATGCACATAGTTGACTCTCATAATATGTGCTTATTTTATCTGCTAAAGTTATTATTGTTCCATTCTTTAAGGCTGACATTCTGTCCTTTTGAAATGGGTAAGAGAGTTCACAGTGACAACCTAAAAAATGAAGGAGATGGCAGTCCGTAAGTTTACATGTGTTTCTTGTATCTGAGGCGTTTTCTTACTAATGTTGCCAGGGGAGAAGGATATAGTAACCTGGGATGGAGAAAAGTTCTGTGAAGAAAGAACAATTCCGTGGCAAATCCTGTAGCTGAAAGATGCCAGAATTGCAGAAGTCCCCATTGCAGAAGTACTTCCAATACTAATCATTGGATTTATATTCTGGAGACAAAATTCGATTCTGCAGACTGTTGGGTTGGTGCCCGATGAGTGAGTAATTTTAGTCAATACATTTCCCCTCCGCTTATCTCCTGGTAATTTTGCAGTGGAGGTAAGTGGTGGGCAGTTTTCCTGCTGCAAACCAGATGGCTATCTCTGTCTGCCTCAGCAGAGGGAAAGAGTTGATTGCATTGGAGTGTGCATAATGCTGTCCTGAGTCTTGCTACTCGTCATAGCAATCTTATTTGTGGATTACTCGGTTATGAAGTACACACAGTAAAGCTGAGGCGAGACTTCGATAATGCAGACAACACATGCAAATGTGACTAGAAGACTCTGCTAGTCCTGGTAGAGGCAGAGCTCTGCAGGCAGCAGAATGGGCAAAGCTGCCTCTTGGTGCATTCTTTTGCCCAAGCAAGTCTGCATGAGGAGGATGGCTAGGATCAGCTCTGTAAAAGTGAGAGTGAGATGCCATTTTTGACAGAAGTGAAAGCATGCTTAGCTAACTAAATGATCATCAGCACGGGGACGCTGCCAGGAGTAAACTGCTGAGGTACCGCAGAGTGCGGTGTTTGTGTGTTGTATGTAGACAAACACCAACAAGTGGCAGGTGAATCAGAGAAAGAAGCCAGACTGTAGTAGTGATGGATGTCAAAATGTTAACCTTTTACAGCACAAATACTAAAAACAGTAGTATATTGCTGAATATCACATATTGCTAGACATCGCAATGTCTATACTGCATCTAGGGGCTTGAGTTTTAGAACAGGGAGAAGCAGCGAAGAGGGACAAGGATCTTTCTGCAAGGCCATTTATCGCATGGGTGGAGGCTGCAGCATAAGGGCGGCACTTCATGCAGAAATCATTGTCTTTACCCCCAGCACAACCTTAGGCTGTGGTTCACAGGCACCCTGCCCCTGCACAGCCAGTTGCTCTGCTCTGGTGCCTTCCTGGATGGCTGGAGGAGGGATGTGGCACACCTCTGCCACTCCCATTTTCCAGTCCCAAGGGGCCACAAGGCCAAGCACCACTGTGCTGTGGACATTTGAGGCAAAAAAATCAGCAGAACTATATGAGAATACAGCATTTGAGAGAAGGCTCAAGATTAGTCCAGTGGCTGCTAAACAGTACCCACAACTAATAATTTTGTGATTGTTTGTGCTGCATACCTTTAAAATTGTATGTTACCATGGTATCAGCATATTGTCCATCATGAGAATGCAGTGTTTCAAAAGGAGGGCTTTGGTATTGTGGTTGTCGTCTGCACGAGTCCTGTAAAAGGGTTCATATGGCTGAAAAACTGACTTCCATCCAGTAGTTAAATTAGGATTCTGAAATACACAAATGTCAGTTTGTTAGTGGGCTCATAAGGTGAGGGAAATACTGGTTCATACTTGAAGCTAGAAATTATTGTTCATTTATTTATTTATTTACCTCTTCAACAAGCCCAAAGTTTTGAGGGAGCTTCAAAGCTACCCGAAGTGACTTTTTCCTCTGATGCATGCTTTTTATACTTTCTAAGCTTTCCTGAATAAGCTATCCTTTTAGTGGCCATCACTTGAGATGCTTCCTCTGCTGAAACAACTTGTGCCATAGTTGTGTAGATGAATGATCTCTCAGAGGGCTAATGACTCAATCTATCATAAAGGCTTGTTTTTTTCCCTTCTTCTCCATGAATTTCCTTTGTCACACATTTTTAGTGCCAGCGATGTAGTTTAATTACATAGGTTTTTGAGGTAGTCATGCAACTGATGTTAAAATAACTGCTCACCTGTGCAGAATTTAGACAAAATAGTTTGAAGATCTGGAGAGGAAATGTTTTACGTTATGTAATCGCTTATCTGAACCCTAGAATTTTCTATATTGATTTACATGTGTCCCTTTGTGCCCACACATTAGTAAAATCGGTGCTATGGAACGTCCCTTTGGTTACTTGTAACATTTTTTCTTTTTCAAAATTGTAATCAGCTGTTAAAAATTCGTTAAAAAAATTTGAAAACACTTTCACATATGTAGTGTGCTTGTCTGTGTTTCTGTTTTAAGATCAGCTGTTGAAAAGCTGTATTTAAACTGCTTTGCTTCATGTTAGCACTGAAAATATACATCAGGGCATCCACAGCTGCCCGTGTTGAATTGCAGTCAGACTCCACCTCTTTTGTTCAGTTATGGTATTTTCAAATGGGGAGAGGAGGATCGATGCTTGTTTGTAAACTTAAACCCAACTTTGACTTTTGAAAAGGAGAAAAGTTTTGGTGCTTTTTTCCCATACCTCAAAGCCTATCTCCACATCAGAAATACTTTTTGGAGGGCAAACCATCAGAGTTCCTTAAGTCTGTTCCTACTGGCAGAGCAGTTAGAGGAGGCTTTTTAGGTTCTCTTCATGGCAATCCCCTGTACATGCTCCCTTGTGCTGGGAGAAGGAGTTTGGGGCTAGAGGAAGGATTCCTGGTGGCCGCTGGCTCGGGGAGCTATCCACCCACCGGGGCCCCACCGTCAGCTGCTGAAGCCGATGGGGTTCATTGCTAGCCTAGCGTGAAAACATCAGGGTCCTTATCGTGCTATACTTGGTGGACTTGAGGTTATTCTAATCTTGATTGATTTTTCTTTAATTTGGTTTTACATGGACTTCCTGAAAATCACTTCTTGCAAGTGTTATAAAACACATAAATACACCTATTCCTGACTCTTCATTACTAATGAGCTTCCTGTTATCTTACTATTAAATGCCTCATCCTCTAGCACACAGTTATTTTTAGTGCACATCTGTGGTGCACATATTTTACTGATATTTTTTTTTTTTTAAGGCCAGAAAATGCCATTATAATCGTCTTACATTCTTCATTAAGCATGCTAGGATACTTGTGTTTGGAGTTTCTGTGCATCAGTTCCATGCTTCCTTTTTAGCTATAGTTTTCTCTTTAAAAATAGATGCAAACTTTGTTTAAAGATTTTGAAGGATAGAGAGCTCGGCATGCCCTTTCTTAGTGTAGTTACATAAAATCCGTTAAACTTTGTATTCATTGCTATCCTGAACTAATCCAGGGTCATTTTCTAACAAATCTAGTTATGCCTTGCCTTGTAAAAAAAGGCTGCAGAGCTATTTACTGTCTAAATTATCTTCCTTTGTAGATACTTGTGATCAGTGCAGATCTTGACCTTCTTTGGGAAGAACAAGATTGGAGTGTCTTGACTTTCTCGCAATAAGGCATGTTTTTTAGATCTTCTAATCTTTCTCCTAGTTCTGTTCTGAATCTTTTCCCGATTTTCAAACTTAGCCAAGTGTGAACAGTGTGTTCAAGTAATTAATTTACTAACAACACATGCAAAGCAATACTCAATAGGATACTAAGACAAGACTAAGCTAATCGTGCGGTTTGCACCGGAATAGTATGCCAGCGTAGGCTACCAAAAGCAGGTCTTCTAATTCCTGAGCTGCTGCTGTGGTGAGCTGTCTGTATTTCCTTCCTAGGTCGAGGTCTTTTTTCACTCTTAATACTAAGAAAGTCACCTCCCTGATTTTGGTTGGAATACTCTAAATGATGCCTAGGCCTTATTTCTTCCTTTCCACCTGTTTTTTTATAGTGTTTGATGTTTGTAGAAGTGAAATCTGTGTCATTGTCATAATAGGTATTTATGCTCAAGCATGTGTGTATATTCTACTTTAATCTCGTATATTTATAATTAAAATGCTGGTTAAAAAGACTGCCTATAATTATATATTTGTTATGCAGAACAGGAGCATACAAAATTACTGGCATTTAATGTGAGGCTGGGATATTATAAATCTAATCCTTATTTTAACTGAAGTTTTTGATAGTTTTAAAAACTTTGCAGCTTTTATAGTTTCTGAAATGCTTTTATCTTATTAAATGCTGGTTGATTTTTATTGTAACACATTATTGCTTAGAAGACCATCCTAGTTTCTGGTTTTGTGTCCTTGGTAGTATGTACAATACTGCCAAACTAAATGGAAAAAGCAGGGAGGTGTACTGTATTCCTTTAAATTTGGTGGTGTTGCAGGTAGCCCCTAAAATCAATGCATAAGAACTTGAGAGGAAAACCCATGTATCATATTGTTGCCCTTAAGGTAAAATTAAGGTTTTTTTAAGGACATCTCCATTGTCATTTTGATATCCTACATGTATTCTAATGCTTTAGGCTACAGAAGTGGTGGTGTTAATAATCTGCAACTTGTTACATTAAAATACTTTAGTTTAACTTTGAACTTGCCTAGATCAGGATTTTCTTATTTGAACACTTGTATTCCTAAATAAAGATGCCCTTTTCCAGTTACGTTACTTTAGTTGCAGGCTAAGTGAAAACAAATGAGCAGCCTTATTCTAGTATGCGTCTGTTAAAAATTAACTATCCCATGTGGAAAAGTCCTTGGTGACTAATGCTGTTTTGGAGTGGTCATCTTTACAAAGCTAGAAGGTAGTGCAGTACCACTCTGGTATCCATCACTTAGAGAAGTTGTTTCTGTTCCTGTTGTTTCTGAGGCTGGTCATCTAATGCCCTGCTCTACTGACCCATCATCAGTCTCACAGGTGAAGCATCTGAGTTTGATGGTTAGCAAAGGATCTCGGGCACTTTCAGCTATAAGATTCACACCAATCCCCATATAAAGCTTTGCAACCTCTTGCTGAGTTGTTTCATTTCCATTGTTGACATACTCACCCTTGACTGAATTGACTGAACTTCATTCATATGAGCAAGGTGGTCAAAAAAAAAAAGAGGGAAATGATTATATATTCAGTCTTACAGATGAAGTGCCTCAGATCTTTCACAATAGTGATCCATTCTGAAAAGCCAGCATCTCCTCCACTTGACAGTCCTGATGACCCTGGTTCTTGCCTCTCCATCGCCAATGACATCTATTTTCCCCATGTTCTTAAACTGTGTGTACTTATTAATCCCTGCACACGTTTCCCACTGTCCCTTGTGTTAATTTATGGGGGACACTAGTTCTTCATTGTTCTTAGTGTTCAGGACTGCATTCTTAGTTGATAGCAGGATACCCATGTATTTATGCAAGCACGATGTACGGTATCTGATTATTAGTACGAGGGGAAAAAAAAAAAGAAAAGGCTTTAATCCTGTGATACCTTAAGCTTACAGTTTAGTTACAAGAGCTGAGTTCATTGTGAATCAGATCATCATAGAAGCATGTTCCTGTACCGGTCACTGTTAGGTTTCCAACACAACAAAAGTGATATCTCAGAAAAGAAATGTGCGAGAAGGATAACAGTATAGCCCAGGTTTATCACCTTGTTTTTGATATGTAAAACCATATGTGTTAGCTGTTGTGGATTTGAACAACTTGGGATATGCTGGAGGGGAGGCTCTCTAAACCGTCAGGGAGTTAAAACTAGTTCCATTTCACATCTTAAACTGTTTTGTGGGGTTTTTTAATTTTTTGAAAATAATAGAAACTTTTTTATTGAATTTTTTTTTAACATCTAGCATAATAAGATATCAGCAAACAAAATAATATGATGAAAAAATAAGAAATGTAGGGGTTGGTTTGCCATTGCTGCACCTGTATTCTCTTCAACAGTCTACCCCAAAGCAAAATGCTCTGTTCCCTGAGAAGGGACAATAATTCATTTTTTGTCTCTGTGATATTCCCTGGAACATAACTGCATAGAGGCAAGGATCTCTGGCACTGTGAAGTTTGTGTGGTTAGGACCCAGATACAGGGCAGCCTGTAGGAATTTCCAGACCTTTGGAGTCAGAAGTGTTCTTGGAACAGCAATGCCAAAGAGAAGCTGAAGGAGGGAGTGGGGAAAGCGAGGAGAAAAAGAGGATGCAATGCAAGATGGAGTGGCTGCAACACTGGAACGTAACTGGAAAGATAAAGTTGATTTGAGAGAAAAGCATGAATCTGTGGAAGCATTGTCATGCAGAAATATCTTTCCCCTCTGCTAATGTGGTGGCTTCAAACAACGGATTCTTAGAGAGACGCTTGAAAACTCCAGAGTATGAAGGCCGTAGTCAGTTTTGTCCTGTTTGGCCTGTCCAGACCCAGTTTTGTCCTTCCTGGCCCAGAAGCACTGCAGAGGTCCTACAGATGCAGTGGAAGGGGAACAGTGAAATTTTGATGGATGTGTTGCACAGTTTGAACAGTTCAACCAAACTAAAGGTTCCGTCTGCATTTATAGTATCCGCATCTGCTGCCTTTCTGAATAAGGAGGTTCCACCAGGGGGCAACTAACTATCCATCTCCCTACTTGAGAACCAAGTTTAGAGAGCATAAGCTACTGTTTTCGTGGAAATTTTTGGCATTGAAGAATTCTGAATTTGTAGAAATAATTAAAAAAAAAAAAAAGTAGTATTCGTTACAGTTTCCTTGTCAGTTGTATAATATATTTGCAACTGCATCAAACAAGCAGCCACATGGAAGTATGTAGTTTGGACATAAAGCTTGGTCAGAATTTGCTGTGTTAAACAAAAGTGCTAGCATCTGAAGCTGTTTTGTAGATGTGAAACTAAAGGAAAAAAAACCAAAACATGAATATGCTTTCAAGATTTATTGGGTAATAAACATATAATGCTATACTTTGTGCTATGGAGGGCGCACTGGGTTCACTCATTCAGCTGTGAAAGATTTAATATTAAATTCCACTTTCTGCCTAAGAATTAATTAAGAATGAATAGACTGTGCATAGGTTGTATGGTCTGAAATAACTTATGATTTATGTGTACTTTTTGATACATTGCAGGTTCTTCAGCAAAAGCACTTGTGAGCTTGAAAGGTGAGAAATTAATGTGTTATTTACTTGTACCCAATCTGACTTTCAGGTATTAGTTTCTGGCTTCAAAAAGTTCAAGAAAATAACACTGAAGAGGGGGTGGGTTTTTTTGTTGAAATATGCTTGGGTTTATTGTGGATATTTGTTAGACTAGTAGTCTATAGACTATTAGTCTATTACTAGTCTATAGACTAGTAATCCTTGGTGGTTGAAACTACATATGTTGTGGTGTATTTGGACACTGCTCTTCTGGGTGGAATTCTTGAAATGTGTTTTTTCTTCCTAAGTACTGCCTAGGTGTCAGGTTTGATGAGAAAATTGAGGTAATCTTTCATCTCTTGAGGATGAGATAGGAGAAGGATTCTTAGCAAGACCTGCACACGTGACAAAATTTACATTAGGAAGGAGTTTCACAATCTCATTGTGTTTTCTGTCAGCAAGTTGTGGGCTACATCAAAAATCTGTTTCTTATGTCTTTTTCTTTGAAATTGTCTTTATGAACATTCATACAGATTTTGAATACTTATAATCTGCCCAACAATAAAAGTTTCTTTATGTATTGCAAGGCTTCTATTACACAAGGAAGAAGACATGGTCTGTTGAATATTGTAACTAATATAGGTTTGTTTCAATAAAATTTGATTTACTTGTTGATCTGCACCCACTTAATTTTTTAGAACCTGAAGGAAGCCAGGTCTTGTAGAACTTTACCTTCTCCAGGTTTCAGTTACAGCCACGGTACAGCTATCTAGATGTGGGTCAACCTGGCAGTGGAAGTAGCTGATTCCAGCAAAGGAGGTTTCAAGAAATCTAAATGTTTTCGGGAGTAAAAAATATTTTGTTCATGTTTCTCCATGTACTGAAAATATATTTCAATATTTTTTTAATTAGTGTTCAGAACAATTTAATAAGAATATTGAAATCTAAAATCCTTTTGTAATTTAATCCAAAGAAGATGTTGCAAGTAACAAAATTATATTAGTAGTTGATGATGTTATGCTAGCTTTTGGATAGTAGTTATGTTAAAGCATATGTGTATGTATATTAATGACATGATTTCCTCACAACAGAGGGAAGCTTATCCAGTTCATGGAATGAAAAGTATAATTCTCTGCAGAAAACACCCATTTGGAAAAGCAAGAATGCTGGTTCTGCAGTGGAAATGGTAAGAAGCAATAAAAAGACAACTTCAGGATTAGTAAAATACCATAAAGTGAGTGAAATTTAAGGATCAAAAAATTTGGCTGAGATTTATAGTTTCATAATTTCCGAATGTTAAACTGTGTCCCTCACAAGGGGTCTACACAGTTTGAATATGAGGTGAAAACACATTTCGTAAATGAATAATCAAACAAATTAAATTGCCGACCTTGTTCAAGATAGCTCATAATAATTTTCTCTCTTTTTTGTAAAGCAAGTGCTGCGACGTGTTTGTACTGTATCTACCACCTTGAACTTAGGAATCACCATTTCTGATCAGGCATTTGTTTTATCTCATGAAATACCTCACTTCTAATTATTGCTGAGAACTGATGCATAAAGAAAAGGAAGGGAAAATGTCATAATGCACTTCCATCATTGTGCCTTCTAGGGGCAGATTTTAATAAAAATAAAGGAATGTCAGTGAAATGTGGTGCGGTATTCTGAGAGGTCTCATAGTTCTTTTGTTAAAGAACAACCTTGGGGTGGGGAAATGAAAAGTAAAGAGCCTGCAAGCCTCCAAGGGCATGTGTTTGGGTTGACCATTTCCCTCTCTCTTTTTGAAATATTCCATTATTATTTCTTTCCCCGTTGTATCACATTCAAGCTTTTCTTGACTGTTCTCAACCTTCTCTACCTTACTGAATTACGTGATTTGGGTTTGGTTTTGCCACCAGCTATATTGCACCCAGTGCCTTATTTGTCTACTACTGTGCGCTCTTTTTACTGCACCCTGGAGAGTATATGAAACACTGTCGCCATTGCTGGGCACATCTTGCTCCCATACCCTTCTGGTGCCGCCGCCTTTTACCGTAACGGCAACCAACTTGCCAACTATCACCTGTTTTTTGGTTTTTTTTTTAATTCAAATCATTATTTTTTGTGAACTGCCTGTTTATTGGAAGGGAAACATTATGTTTGAAAACTATCACACTTGCCTGCTCTGCACGTAATCAAAATATCTGAGCAGCATCCAGTAGTGCATGAAGCAATGTGACTAACATCTGTCCGTATATAGCTTGTTCTGTCATCTCTCTGGAGAGAGAAACTTATGCAGAGAAGGTATTTATTTTGGTAGGATTCATGCATATATATATATATACACATACATGTTGCTATATGTTTATGCTAGAGAACATAAGGTCTACAAAATGCAGTTCCAGACAGTGACCAGAACTTTGTGATGGCCCTTAATTCCTGCAGGAGTTCACGTCACAGTTTTCAGCTCTTCCCCAGGAATGCTTATATTCTCACAGAAACAAGCCTTACTGGTAACTTAAAAGATCGCGTGTGCTAAAGAACTGAAGTCACTAACCATAAAATTTGTACGAAAACCTTATCAATCTTTAGGTATGCTGACTGTAGGTATTAAAAATAAGAGTCAAACTTTTAATGTAGCTCAGTACTCTGTAGAAAGCTGAGAGAAAGATCAGTGGATAGTCTGATGTGTTAGCAGTGGCCCATGTTGCTGGGAGGTGATGTTGTCTTCTGTACTAGCTTGAGTTCCTTGAACACTGGAATTTTCGCAGATGTGTTGTACTCTTAGTGGAAAAATCTTTCCAAACATGCCTGACGTATTTAGCTAACGTGGATGATACCTCTTTGTGACACTTGTTGTTTTAATCTTGTGTGAGACACCGTCAATCCAGACTGATGAAACACTCTTATCATTTTGGATAGTTCCTTGGAGTAGAATTTGTCTGCCTCTATTGAGGGTTGTAAAGCAGTTCTCTTGATCTGGATCGTAGCCTTAGCATAAGGTTGAAGGAACTCTTAAGTTTTGTCTAGATTGTTTTAGCATTTGTGTTCCTGTGTTGGCACGTGCTTTTCATCTGGTACAGTGTCATAAAATCACAAAGAGCTATATAGACATTTGGGAGAAAAATGTTGTTCTGGAACTAGCATCTCAAATGTCAAGACTGAAATATAATTGCAAATATTCAATAGGAACCTCGCTCTTCATCCTGTGGGCAGAATGCTGTAATTAAAAAGTCCTGGAGTTCTGCAATGTATGAGTTTTTATTGTTGGAACAGGATTGTGGATTTGTTTTCTTGCTCAAAAATTAGAATAGTTCCAACCTTTCTCTTTTAGGGTGATGGTTTGTCAAGGATGGCAGAGATGTTATAAAAGAACATAAAGACATTGGAATTGAAATTTAACATTGTTCTTAAGGTTTAGTGAATTGGAAGATGTGAAGTAAAGAACTTGATGTATTTAGGCGAAGAGAGAAAAACAACATCCATAACAATTAATATGATAAACTAATTGCTATGTTAACCACTTGGTTACCTTGTAGTTCCTCTGTTCAGTGTGTGTCACTTTCCTGGTTTGTCACATCAACAAGGAATGGATGTTTTCTTCTGTGTGCTGAATGGGCTTGGTTGTCTAGCACGTACAGGGTGCTACTGTTACTTAAATATACTTGTGTAGCTATATTTTTAATATATACATATAATTTAGAGTAAGAAAAGCACATTTCCTGGGAAAGCTACAGCTGTTCTCATCGCATGGAACAGACAGATTTTTTGCTACTACTGATTAATTTAATAGAGAATATCTCTTTTCAAACAGATACTTTAATCAGTCACAAACTTGTTACGTGTCTGTCTTAAGTGTAAATGCTTATTAGTGAAGTTTTATTTCACTTTGATTTTTTTTTGTTTGTTTGTTTCTGACTCAAGGGCTTATCTTTGTCATCAGTATTCTTCACATTGTGGGTGTTATAGATTCCATACCCATATTAATTTGTAGCACTTTCACCATCTGTACTGGAAGAAGTGACATCTGCATTTGTTCTGCCTTTACTCATCACCTTTGTAAATAGCTTGAATTACAAGGAATGCTACAGAGTGCAGTCTTGGGGTTCTGCAGAGGAGACACATTTCAGTGCGTCTGGCTCCTCTGTTGGGCCACAAAGTCTTCATAGAGGAAAAGCTCTCAGTACTAACAGCCAGTCATAGGTTACTCTTGTCCTCATTAAAAGCATGAGTTTTTTGTTATAGGGTAAAATGTTGAGGAATAACTAAATGAAGTGATTTTTTTCATGACACGCATTTGCAATATGGTTTCTTGTTTTCAATCAGCCTTCTAATTCTCTTTGAGCTATAAGATCTTAGCACCCAAGTAAATTTTAACTAGCATAAATTCTAAATTCTTCTCTTTTCTGATATTTTCACATAACTTATTCAAGCTTTAGTTTCTTCAGACTTCAGCTTCTTAGCATTTTGCAGTGTAGGCACTTTCAATGAGTTAAAAAAAAAAAACAAACCCACAACACTTTATTAGACTTATAAGAAATCATTGCAAAAAAATTATATACAGCTAACGTTATTACTGAGAACATACCAAAACAAATACACTGTTTGAATAAACTTTTTTTTGACCCAAAATTCAGAACAAACTGTTTAAAAGATGTGCTTATAACCAAGGCAAGGACTATTTTAAGCTTAGATACACAAGTGTTTAGACACCTAACTCCTCTGGAAACAAGTGGGAGTTAGGTTCTAAATACTTCTGTGGAACTGGGCCAGCAGTATAGTAATGGGTTATAGTTAGCATTGGAAAGCCTGGAATCTTAAATTCCTTCTTCTCTTCTCTCGGCTCTTAGATCTCTAGCTCCTAGGAGGCACTATTTATTGTGTACCATGTGCCTTAAAACCAATAGGTGGCAAGAGAAAATGCATTCCATTTCTCTCACTGTGAATTCTGTGCATGAACAGAGAAATCAGATATTTTTTTTTCTTGTAATTCATTCTTAATTTTGATACATGCAGCCCTTCAGAAATTCAAAACGGAGTCGACTCTTCTGTGAAGAAGATGACAGACAAATAAACACAAGGTCACCCAAAAGAAATCAGAAGGTTGCGATGGTTCCACAGGTACCTACATGTATGCAGATATTTTTACCAAAAAGGGGAACAAGTCCTATCTGTGTTAGCTGAAAACTAGAATACATTTGCTTTTCAAGTTGCATTATCAGTTTATGAATATTCTTGTGAGGAAAGCTGTTGCTAGGAGTAAACCACAATTCAAAACAGTTTTATATTTTTCTTCCTCACAACTGGGTTCCTCAGTTTGTTTATGGGAATACCTTTTCTTTTTGATCCTGGACATAAGCATACAGAGCTAGAAGGGATTCCAGACTAACTGCCCATCTTGTTCCTGCAAACAGTCATATCTTGTAGTCTGCATAAATTTATGCAGCTTCAGCTAAAAACTGACTAGGTTTCTTGCATTCACTACATCATTTAGAAAGTTGCTATAGAACTTAATGTATTCCAACAGTTAGAACTTGCTCTAGATTTGTAGCCTAAATGTATTCATGGCCATCTATACCGTCTTGATCCTATAACGATAATGTCTTCCAATTCAAACAGCTTCTTTTTTCTACTCCTCCACTTGACTGTCTACTCCTTGATATAGCATGAAAGAGCAGCTGTAATTTCCCTTGGCCTTTATTTGCTGTGTTTGACAGGGCAACATCTCTTAAAGAATTGGCTCTCTAGTACCTTTGTCATCCAAATCACTTCTCTGTATCATCACCTTACGAGCCTGAATTTGCCACACTGAAAAAGTACTATTTGAATGCTGGTCTTATTTGCCTTCTGAACTGCAGTGTCAAATGGGGAGGACTTAGCAGTTGCCATTTTGTTGTGTCCGTTGTGTCAGAGATGAGGACCATGACATTTCTCTCTATTCATAACTATGATTTCTTAACAGTAAAAATGCCTGGATAATGTTCTAAGCCCGGTTGGTTTGTACTTAAATGTCTGGTTCAGGAGGTCCGGTGATTGCTAGATAAATATTTGTGAGGGACTGCAGCTGCTGTAGCTCACAGATCTTACTGTCCTGCTAGGCTTTGTTTCATGGAGTTACAGTGGGAGAAAGGCGACCTGTATCTCGAAGGTAGTGGTTAAGCGCGGCAGGAGCCAGCAAGGTGTCTACTTTATGCTTTATCCTATTACTGCTGCTACTAAAGGTCAAACTACTTTTGAGCGTTTGGGGAAGGATAACAATTGATCATGGCATGGGGACCCAGTTAAACTAATACTCTCAAAAAGCTGTTATTTTTTGCAAATAAGTTTTTCTTTCTGTCAGTTAAGACAGCCATCACTGGAACAAAATTATGGAATTATTTTTCTGCGGTCTTGTTTAAATGCAGGTCTATGTATCATGCATGCAATCTAAGACACTGTCTTTTCTGGAATTTATAAAATAGCTTTCAAATGTAGTTAAAACTTAATTGCTTATGTCCATGCTAGTTTCTCTTGCAGTTTTCTAAAAAGCAAGCACTCTGCTCAAATGTTTGTCTGTATTACGTTCCTGTGCTAGCTTCATCCTCAGTTTAAGAAGAGTTATTAAGAGTCAAAGCACTAGTGCAAATGAGGCAGTGGGTGTTGCTGGCATCCGAGCCACAATGTCACGTATGCTCACTTGAGACAATGTTCAGCCGTGCCTCAAACTTTTGAAGTCTGTGTGTACTTTAGTGCCATGCTATTGTTACCAATAATGTAGTTTCCATGTTGAAAAATGTTTCTGTTAGACGAGTTTTGTATAAAGATAACTTCTTGTATTGATCGTGCTAAAGTTTGCCATCTCTTATGTTTGATTGCATTGCTGATATAGCACAGTAAGGATTATTATAGATCTGCAACAAAAAAAATTGTCATGAAACAGTATATGTGATTAAAATGTACCATTTATTAATGTGCAACATTTCATCAAGAAAATCTAATTTAATTATTTGAATATCGAAGAATCGTTAGACTGTATTTAACTGATTCCTTTATTTTACTGCATAGAAGTTTAACACAACAATGCCAACACCAGACAAGAAGGTATCGCAGAAGATTGGTTTACGGCTTCGTAACCTGCTGAAACTTCCCAAAGCTCACAAGTGGTGCATATACGAATGGTTCTATTCAAATATAGATAAGTATGTTTGGTTTATATAATTATCTCATATTAGTATAGAAACAAGTCATTTTCTGAAATTGATCTGGAAATTTCCATATATTGATTAGATACTCCAAAGTTTATTCTTAAATTATTAGTTATTGAAAATTATTTCATTGGTTTGTTTTTGTTGTGGTTTTTTTTCTATTTTTTTATAATGAGCAACTACTTGAGTAGTTCCTTGGGTAGTCTTCTATGGAAAGCCTTCCTTCATGAAAATAATTTTCTTTTTATCACCTCTGCCTCTATCAAGAGGCATCTTTTCTTAAGATACTAAGATAATATAATAAGACTTTATTATAAAAGATACAAGCTCTTATTCATAATGTTTTAGTATCTTAAGCATGAAGTTATCAGAACACTAAGACTTTTTTGAACCCTTGCATCTGTGTTGCTCACGGGGGATGGGAAGGAATCTGCTGCTTCATAAGGTGCTGCTTCTCTAAAAGGTGTAAAAGTTGATTTCAGATAGTTCTTCCCCATCATCCCATTTTTATTGTGATCATTAACAGAGCTCCAGGTTGTAACTGTTCGGCTGTTGTCTAGATAGCAGCGTCCTTCTTAGATCTCCTGTCTCCGAGATCGTTTCTGCAATTTGTGCCTCAGAGTCTTTGGCGCTTGTTCTCTTAACGCCACTAGCAAGGTGGTGTGAATTGTTTAAAAGAACCATTATAATTTAGTCCCTAATGATGAAAAACTAAAAATTCTAAAATGTAAAAATCATTATTGATGAATGGAATCTTAAAATCTACACTATTGACTCACAGATGAAACACTAGCATTTAATATTCTAAAGAATGGCTTCAGAGTTAACAAGCATTCTTTCCTAGAATCTATTCATAACAAAATAATTACCGTTTTTCCTTCCTGTTTTAATCACGATTGCTGTGGCTGTTTTCCCTAACTGAAAAGGCAGTCATAGCAACAGAAAAACATTTTAGGATATGTTCATCAGAAGTAGAAAAATTACATGTCTGTTTTAGTTAGATTTAATTCCTTTGAAAGAAGTGGTCTTTATGTGCTTTTTTTTCCCCTTATTTGAAAAAAAAAACAAAAAACCCAGAACAAAGAACCCAAACCCTACTTATTCCTAGTAGTAATTTTAATATGTGACATTTATAATTACGATTTATACAGCAGTCTAAGAGCTTTTAGTTTATTCTCAAATAATTGTCTGTGGAACTTTACATCTATCAGTAGACTAGAATTTGGGTTTAGCAGGTAGTTCTGAAAACCTCTTTGATAGTTACCAATGTAAGCTTGTAATGCGAGTAAGATATAATCATGTTAAGATATTATAACATAGTTTACTAAGAAACTACATATCTGTGGAAGAAAACCTTTGATGTATGTTGTTTTGAGTAATATGATCGAGGTTTAATGAGAAGCTTTAAAAAGTTTAAAGCATAGAGCTAACTGTCAACTGACAAAATATGGCTCACTGTACAAGTCTCAAAATATTTTAATCAAATTGTCTCATCTGAGATGGAAATCATCAATTTAAATGGCATGTCTACTATTAAGTTTTTGAAATACTTTAATCTCCACAACTATCATCTGTGGTTATTAGATTATTGAAGCCGTTTCAGTTGGATTCTCTCTATGCTGCTGCAGAGGACAGTTTTGTGTAAAATCCCACTGACTTCTGACACACAGAGACTTCTAAAGAGCTGCTTACTACTACAGTGATCATAGGCCCTCAGAACCAGATGCAGTCGTAGCTTGCTTACACCATTTCCCAGAGCTTCCAATCTTGTGGATGCTGTGGTTTTACAGTTTGCCTGCTTAGGGACAAGTGATAGTAAAAACAATCAAATACAGATTCTCTTTCTCCAAAAAAAACCAACCCCAAAACAGTTGTTCTTTACACAGATACCTTGCCTTAGTGACAGTAAATCTGGAGAAAATAAAACTCTTATACGCTTCCTTGTCTGTTTCCTGAGCCTTATTGATCGTTCTTTGTGGTTTCCTTTTCACTTCATGCCACAGCTGCAGATCCTTCTACTGCAAAAATATTCTCTTCCATTCTTGCCTAAGTCTCCTTATCTCCATGCACCTTTCCTCTCTCCCACCACCCTGCACACTCACTTGAAAGTGGTGTTGCTTCCAAGATCCTCTTTATTCTGTACTTGGGGATATCCCCCTCTAAGCCCCAGTGCCCTGCAGAGAGTGGAGAAAAGCGGCTTTATCTTGGATGCAGTTATTTTTTTGTTCTCACCAGGCGAGATCTATTTCGGTTGCACATAGTCTTTAATGATTAACCTGCTATTAGAACGGCATATCCATTGCTGCTCCCTTGTCACTTCAGCCCAAGAAGGATGTGGTACTACAAAGTAAAAGGCAGTCATAAAACATAGAGATACAGACAGGTCATAGCATCAAAGAGAAATTCATAAGCTGTGTAGGTAGGTTCTCTGAACTGTCACTTCTATAATACTGATCCTCTGCTTCATCATGGAGTCGTGGTATGATACAATAAGTCTCACCTGTATAGCTGTAGAGAATGACAAGTTGGCTCAATTTCCTATATTTTGGAACACTCTGATGAGTATCTGGGTTATGATTGAATGAATTTATGAAAACGGTACTGTCTTTCTCAATGTCACATAGTCCCTTCCATTATTCTCAATACCTCACCATCTCTTTATGGTTTCCTTCAGTGTGTTGCAGTATCCTCATGATGCTGCATTGGCTTTACTGAAATTTCATTTGGTGCCTTTATATACATTACAAAGCAGGATGAATACATATGTTTCCCTCTAGTAACAAGAGAGGAACATTTTTGAACATCACTGATAGTAAGGCTCAAATAGAACAACAGTCCTGGAAACTTTCTGTCTTTGTTTTCAGTTGAATTTATTTCAGGTTAAATTTGTCCTTTGAATAGGAGTGTCTTGTTTATATGACTAGTTTATACTTTTTGTTTTCAATATATTTCTTACGATGGATGTTTTTTGGAATCCTTTGACAAAAGTTTACTAAGTGTAGTTAACAGAGGACCAATTGTGTTTCAACAGACCACTGTTTGAAGGAGATAATGACTTCTGTGTATGCCTGAAAGAATCTTTTCCAAATTTGAAAACCAGAAAATTGACAAGAGTAGAGTGGGGGAAAATCAGACGATTAATGGGAAAACCACGGAGGTAATTTCTTTTTTCTTTCTTTCTTTCTTTTCAACTAATAACTACATGTAGTTTTGATGTTACTGGTATTGTTCCTTCTAAAATAATTTTGTGTGTAGATAGTAAAGCAAAATAACAGCTGAGAGTAGAAAAACATCTTATTGAAAAGGTGTTCTCTGAGCACACACCCTGCTCCCACACACACCTTATTCCTTATATACTTGTGTCCAGTCCATGTAGTCCTCATAAGCCTATACTTGAAATGTGCTCTTCCCAATCTGGATAACTGAGTATCCAAGCTAGGATATGTTGAAACTATTATTGTATCTTCTATGCTGCAGTGCTGCCTGGTGTGGAAGACAGGCCTATTTTTCACTAAGTATTTTTTTCTGGTTATAACTAGCTCTTCATGGGGAAAACAAGTGCACATTTTCATCTCATTTATTTTATTATTTTTAAACCATTTTATAGATCCTCAACTTTTCCTGGCTTGGCTGCCAAAACAGGGAGAGGATAAAGTTACCCATAAAATATTGTACCTCTTGGAGAAGAAGCCAGAATTTAACTAAGGCCGTAGGTTTTTTTTTCTCTAATTTAGAATTCTTAATTCTTAAACCCACTGATTCGGTTCAGTCTTTTCACAGAAGCTGTACGATTTAGCCTAGAGAAGAGAAGGCTCAGGGAGGATCTCATCTCTGTGTATAAATATCTGAAGAGTCGGCATAGAGAAGATGAGGCCAGGCTTTTTTCAGTGTTGTCTAGAAAGAGGACAAGAGGCAATGGGCACAAGCTGAAACACAGGAGGTTCAGTTTTAATATAAAGAAAGACTTCTTTTTACTGGGAGGGTGACTGAGCACTGGCACAGGTTGCCCAGAGAGGTGGGAGAATCTCCATCCTTAGAAATACTCAAAGGCCATCTGGACATGGTCCTAGGCAGCCTCCTGTAGGTGACCCTGCTGGAGGGGTTGGAGCAGATGACCTCCAGAAGTCTCTCCCAAACTCCGCCATCCTGTCATTTTATAAGGTCAGGAGAAAAATATACAAGTAGTGTTGCAGAAATAAAAGCGTGGTTTATTTATGAAAATGCAAACACTAAAGCACTGAATCCATTTCATAGATCGCTGTACTGAGTTAGATTATATTTTGTCTGATGGAGGCTATTTCATCTCCTGTACCTATAAACAACTTTACATAACTAAAAATTGCCAGTCAAGGGAAGGCAGCAGAGCCATCTTAAAAATAGTTCCTTTTGAAAAGGCTTTCATATAATTTGAGCTTAACTGAGATAGCTTTTCATTCCTCTATCGTCATGCTTCCCGCTGAGAGGGAAATGGTGTCTTTGGACACCACTTCATCTTACATGTCACTTACACATTTGACTTTTTTGCAAAAGGGGCTACTACTATAAAAGATCAACTTGCCTCAGTCAACAGTCTGTTGGATCACTGATAAAACTTCCTTCCTTTTTTTTGGAGGGGGGGAGGGAAGAAGGGAGTGTTGTTGGTTTTTGTTTGGGTTTTTTGTTGTTGTTTTTGAGATATCATACAGTTAGCTTTTTAAAAAGAGAGACTCATGCTTAAGGAACCACAGGTCTAAATGGGCAGGAAGTTGTTTTCTCCGAATTCTGAAGTACAACTATTTGACAGGATATAGAGTCTTGTTTTGTTTGTTAACCAAAACTTTACGACTTCTTGTTTTTTACCAACATAAAATAAGCGTTCCTGTTTGCTCTTCATTTCTTTAATAATTTTTAAAAAATTATTTATAGGTAGTCTTTCTTAAGATGTCCAGAGTGGTCTTTGTCCTTAGTTCTACAAGATTTTGAAGTATTCTAAATCATTTGAATGCTTTTTCAAGATAATTTTCATCTACCTCTAGAGCAAAGGTTTTTTTACATTACTATTCTGTTAGAAATTTCTTCTGTCTGTACTCATGATGTGCAAGTAAGCTAAATACCGTGTTACTACTGATATCTCCCCATGAGTGAAGAAAAAAAGACATTTTGCATCCACAGTGTTGATGGCAGAGGATAATAGTGTCTCTGTGTGATAGCTGTGCACATGGTTGTCTTTTTTTTTTTTTTAATTTTGTTTTAAATATATTGTAATATTTTCTAATGTCTGCTGCTACTTTAAATGTCCTATCACACCATCAACAGTGTGGTTGATTGGGACAACAGTATTCTTCATGGGAGCCTGCAAAGCTTGTAAGATTCCAGTAGACTGTGGGGAAAGATATGCTCCAAGAAAAGGAAGAGGTAATAGTTAGTCTTGTGTACTCTGTATAAACTTAATTGGGGTTGTGAAATAGCAATGGATATGAATTAAGCTGAGATATGCTTCTCCTGCCACTGTATGATGGTAATGATTACTCTGTTAGTTCAAATTCTTATGACCGAGGTAGAAACTGAGAATAATGTTTAACCTCTTAAAACATCTCCATAGAAAACTAAAGAGGTTGCGATGTGATCTGTACCATGGTTTTAATCTTCATTTTTTTCATAGGAATAACACAAAGATGAGATAACCTGTATTAAATATATTTGGGGTGATGGGCTTGGAGATTAACATAAGCTAGAAATATGTTTCAAATACTTTCTACATCCATTACCTACAGCATTAGGAACAAAGACTTTGTAAGAACATCTGAGCTAGCCGTAGAACAGTAGTTGCTGTTGTAGGGCCCTCCAAGGTCAGTGATTAGTATTTCTAAGAGCACAGGTCAAAGAACATCAGACAATATCTGATGTTCCTGATGCAAGACCCTGTACATGATTAGAAGGACTAATATTGAAGTCTGTATTGCCTTTTGCTGTTTTTTTGTTGTTGTTGTTGGGGTTTTTTTTGTCTTGTCACACTGTTTTCCTCTATGGAATGGAAAAACTCTGACCTGCATTTTACTTCTTCACATTCACAGCCCATGGCAGGCATTATTTCACACTTGTTCCTCCCCAGTAGTAAGTGTGAAGCGAATAGCATCTTTAAATGAGACTATCCAAATAAGCTTTGCATAACTCTCCCAACCACCATCACTCTCTCTTTGCCATGTGCCTTTCCAGGTATTTTGAATTCCTAATGAGGATCATTAGGCAATACATAATTCCAGGTAAACACATTCTGCTCTTCAGTGGTAAACTGGTGAGTGGGGCCCACACCTACAGTTGCTTAATCTACAACAGAGTTTCTAGACCATACAAAGACTTTTGTCCAGTGACAACTTTTGCAGTGACAGGGATTTGGAAGCCTAAAGGAACCTTCAGTGCAGCACATTACTGCACGTGCCTGACAGAAGTACATCACAGCTTCAGTTCATTCCCATTCATTGTTGTGCGTTTTTAATGTCTTGCTTAGGACTAAGATCTCATTGTGTTAACACTGTACACACTGGACAAAATAGATGGTCTATGCCCCGTATTAACTTAGAAACCATGTATAAGATAAAAGGCAAATGATATATGCATACAGACAAATGAATGTGAAACTGATGGTCAGTATAAAAGAAGGTGGTCTCAGCATCCTGACTGCTTAGTTCTTATGATCTTCTCATACACGTTGCAAGGAAGGGAAATTTTGGAGAATAGCGAAATGACTTTGTGGAACTCTCCAGGTGAGAGGTATACAGAAGAAAACATAAGAATGTTTATTTTGGCATATAATAAGAGAATAGTAGAAGCAGACTTGGAAATAGGAGCTGACTGCTCAGTACTGAGGAAGATCTTGAAAGATTTTAAATAGAAAATAATTTGCAGTGTAGGAGAGGTAACCAACAGAGGAGTTGTCAGTGTCTTCTAAAATAACCTCACAAAATAGGACTTCTTGTTGATCACTGATCAATATATAACTGTATGAGTTCCATAGAAAATGTTTAAATTGCATTTGACTGCAGTAAAGCAATTAACAAAGGTAGTAAATTATTTGATAAATAACTGCTTCTGCAGTTAAGCAGACCTACAATATCTGTGCGCCTTTTTTAAATGACTTCTTTCATTGACACAAGAATGATCAAAGTGTTTTTTTAATAAGAAATGGGAGACAGGATTGAGTCCTTAATGTCTTTATGCTTTTAGTACCTCCCTCATGCATCGCGCCTATTCAGTAGGTTAAAAGTGAAAATGAGTAAAACCAAGTAACAGCCTTGGGAGTAAGTCTTCCATCTTTTACATTACATGTTAAGACACCCCCAAAATGGGGGAGGGGACTGCTAGAGATTATCTGATTTTACACAATAGCCCAAGTTCAAACAAATTTGTACTTTTACTGTGATGAATCTCAGAACAATTCATGTGCATAATAGAGATTTTGTGACTAAGTTGTACTCTGCACAGATACAAGGAGATGAGACAGAGAAATGCCCAATATTCTGAGTCTGGTGCCCTTTCATACTAAGTTAGTTTAATTGAGCTAATGAGCACACGTGAAAGGGATCTACTATGTATCAGTAAGTGATGGCAGCCAGGGACCTCACAGTAAATCCTCCTTACATCTTACATGCATTGAACTGGTATTCAGAATAGACTGGATGTGGGACCTGCTTTAGCTTTGTTGTGACACCAGGTGGATCCCTGTAAGCAGAAAAAGTCCTAAAAAGCCATACTCTTCTGAGGTACTAATGCAACAGCTAGCATTCCTGAGTCTTACTTTTAAATAAACTGTTATTTTAGGAGTGATAATTCTGGGGAGTAAGACTGTCTAAATCTGTTCAACAAAATCCTTTTCTCTTTAACACCTCACCCCAGGTTTTTTCATTTTCCCTTGCTGATGTGTAAACTATGCCTATTTATTTGATATGTCTTCACGTACATACGTTTTCAGTGCTGAATTTAAGTATAGTTTTACATAACTGTATTATAGGTGTTCCTCTGCATTCTTCGAGGAAGAGAGATCAGCGTTAAAACAGAAACGTCAGAAAATAAGACTTTTGCAGCAGCGGAAAGTTGCAGATATTTCACAGTTCAAAGATCTTCCAGAAGAAATTCCATTACCGCTTGTAATAGGAACAAAAGTTACAGGTAAATTCTTAAAAGCAAACAAACAAAAAAACAGCCAAGTGTTTTGCAGAAATTTTAGTAAACCATAATATATTTAGTGCACATAGTTAAAACAAATGTAAAACATCAAAAACGGTATGTTTTTATTTTTAACTTATTGAGAAGGTGCTTGTGAGGATTAGCTAGCATTTTTAAAACAGTGATATGGTTTTAAACTGTTTAAAACACTGTTTAAAACAGTGATATGTTTTATTATTTCTGCTGTTAAAATTGTAGACTTTTTTTAATTTTTTAATGTCTAGTAATAAATCTTGGAGAAAGAGAGATGCTTAAATGTAAAGAGTGGAGTGCTGTCTGAAAGTTTAAAATCTAACCTAATATAAAACTTGAGCTTTATTTTTCCATAAATATAAAAATATCTGTTTTGAAAGAGAGATACAATTGATATTGCAGTGGAGTTGGACATGTATACTAAACATGACATTACCTGACTGAAAAAACTTATGCATAACTGAGGAAGGAATATTGTTAAAAACATTCCACAAGTTTTGTCTAATTTTAAAAAACCTTGAATTCCTCCGTCCTGTCTGTTAGTGATCCAGGTGCTTTTCACGTAAGCATGTTATCTCCCACTCAAGCCACTACTGTCCATTGCTTTTTGCGTTCTTCAGCAACACTGCCCTTAATTCTTGCTGAAGAGCAGGAGTGCACAACACTGCCTCTCCTTGCTCTCCTAGAGATGTGTCCTTCAAGCTGCTCCCATCATTGTCTTTTGCTAAATATGCATCAGTAGAAGTGATCAAAGAGAAATGGTATGCAAAATCATCCAGAAATTGACTTTTGCCTGCAAAATCTGTCAGTCAGAAGGTATTGGGTATTAAATAGTGGGTTTTTTAGACATAAGTGTAGTGCTAAGGATTAGATTCAGGTAACACTTGACTTAAAGATAAATTTGACAAAAACTTGGGTCGTGTTTCTATTGCATACAATTTTTTTTGTGGGTTTACTTTTTTTTTTTCCATTTAATCTGCGGGTTTTAAATACACATATAAAGGGTTACTTGCAAAAGATGTATTAAGTCTATTTTTCTTAATGGTATCAGAACATTATAACGTTTGGTTTGTTGTTCTTTTTTTGCTTTTGTTTTGTTTTATTTAAAGCACGTTTACGAGGTGTCCATGATGGATTATTCACTGGACAAATAGACGCTGTAGACACTCTTAATGCTACATACAGAGTGACTTTTGACAGGGCAGGTCTTGGAACACACACAGTCCCAGATTATGAAGTTCTTGTAAGTATTAATGACGCATTCTTAAAATAGCTGTAACAAAAAATAAAATTAAATTTTAAAAATCTACAATTGTATGCTTTAATCAAAAAAAAGAAAATTCAAAATACTACATCCGGTGGTATTGTCATAAAACAGAAACAAGCATAATAGACGTATGAGAAATTCCAGGGGAATTAGCTTCTACTGTTTATGGTTTTATAGAACAGGATAACCCTCTATGTAAAAACATAATGGCTCAGGCTGGAATAATTTACTAGACCTACTATTACAGGTTATTATAATAGCCTGAGATTAATATGAAGAAATATAACAAGTAATGTAAGATCCCAAAGAAAATTCTGCTACGGGATCCTGGCAGGATTTGCAGAAAATGTTCAAGAAAACCTGGCCCTTTGTAATTTGCCAGAGTCTGGAAAGGCCTGCAGTAGTTGCAAGCAAGTATTATGAGTTGATTTAACCTCATTTTGAAACTTCTTATGGTAATGAAGCTACCTGCGGGGATGTTGCTTTGGTCAAACAATTTGGAATTATTTCCTAGCTCATAGGCTTTTGTATCAATTTATGAGCTCCAGGAATTGTTCCTGCCAAACAGTCTGACCTAGACTGCACGCTTTTTAGAGGACCTCACGTTCTTTTTTATCTTGCATAGTGTTGAATCTATTAAGGGCCCGTAATCTGTCTACTCTCTGTCGTGATCTGAGTTTGGAGCCGTTTCGGAAATATTCTTGCAGGCTTTATTTCACGTGATGCCATAACACTTTGAAAACTCCAGCGGTGGAATATGATTTTGAAGTTCCTGCTAGCCCAAGAGCAAAACATTAATCTTTTAATGTTGTTGGGTTGGGGCGTGGATAAGCATGGTTAGTCCAGATTCCAGAAATAAACAATGTACTCCAAAAAGTGTGTAAAATTAATCTGAAAGCTCAGTATATCCTTCCTTTTCCTGTCTTACAGAGTAACGAGCCTCATGAAACCATGCCAATTGCTGCCTTTGGACAGAAACAGCGGCCGTCAAGGTTCTTTATGACCCCTCCCCGATTGCAGTACACACCTTCCCTCCAGTCTCCAATTACAGTAGGTTACTTTTTCCATGTAATATTAATCATTGAAATATTTTCTGATACATGTTGAAGCTGTTACCTTAAACAGTTTTTGAGATTAATTTTCTGAGGTTATTCAGAGAGATAAAAATTTTAGCAAATCCCTCTAAAACTAAGCTATTAAATTAAATATTCTTTCCTGTATAGGACAGTGACCCTTTATTAGGACAATCTTCGTGGAAAAACAAAATTTCAGGCACAGATACTGAAACACTAGGAGGCTTTCCGGTAGAATTCCTCATTCAAGTGGTAAGCGTTAACTGCAACTCTTAATTTTGTTGTATATTGTCCTTTTGTGCTTATTCTGCCAAGTCTTCTGCAGTTAAATGACCTTCTGTTGATTTATGACAGATATGGTGATACCCAAAATAACTTTTGAAAATATCTTAATAATATTTGGTTTTATGCCCCCCCCCGCCCCTTCGTAATATTCTCACTTGTTCATAAGGTTTGAAATATGCTGCTCTTCATACGGCAGGAGGGACTTATGTCTCCAAAAGTGTGTCTTATATTTCCCAACTCTACCAGTTGTTCCAAAAAACCAAAATTATTTCTACCTGCAAACTTTTTATTGTGTTAAAACTTTTTTTATTTAAAATATACTTGCATTATGCAAATAATATTTGTCTATGTGCATTATCATATATTGTATAATGTTGTACTTTATGTTATGTAGTGTCCTACCCTCTTGCAGAAGAAAAAAAAGCACTCTTTTCCCTGAGAGCAAACGTGCACGTTATAGATAAGGAAACTATTTTTATCTTCATCTTCATGAAGTAATTCCTCAGCGATTTTTGTACACCAGTTCAGAAGAACACAGACAAGTAATGTTAGGAATCTGAGATTCGTTGAATATCAAAACTCGTTGAAGCAAGTTACTCTTCAGGGTGATGGAAGAATGCAGTTGCTCATATTGGTTTACCTTAAGATCTGTGATTGAATTCTTTAACAAAGCAAGCTGTTTTGAACATGCTAAAGGAGATTGGAATGATCTGTGTTTAAAATACTAAGAACTGAGAAATAATATTGCTAAACGATTCTCATATTTTGAAGTATGTGTAATTGGTCAAAAGAATCAAATTGTGTCTGTTGTTCACATGAGACACTAATATTTTGGCCACTCAACATAATAAATTTATTAATATAAATAAATATTTAATATATAAAATTATATTTATTTATTATATATAATTGTATATGTATAAATATTAATATAAATAAAACTTATTATTTGACAGAATGATCTGTTCAGCTTTTTAGGAGAAACCTGTATGAAGCTAGTTTTGAAAAAGGTGGTTTGGCATCTAGCTTAGCTAAAAAAATTTAAAATAGATGTTAGTTGCTGTAAGGTTAATTATGTTAAAAATTGAAATACACACAATATATGGTCTTTGTTTATGCTGCTAAACTGTATCTGCAGTTATCCTCATACTTGAGTCACCGAGTGTGATCAATGAAACTGGGTACCTATGGTGTATTGAGCTCTGCAGCTATTCAGTGCATCAAATCGATGTGTTTATGATGTTGTTTCTGAATTTTAAACCTGAAAATGTGTGATTTCTCAGTCACGTTTGGCGTTATATTATTACTTGTTGTAAGGAAATCTGTGTTTTAAAAATATAGGCCTCTTGCTTGTATTACAAAGGGTGGCATTTTACAAAGGTACCGCATTAATATGTATTTTTGCTTGAAGATTGACAAAAGATTCTGAACAAAATCAAGCCACAGATTTTTGGCATTTGTTTATGTGAGCAACTTAATACTTTATCCAGGTTTTGATAAATGGTTTTTTAAGCCTCACAATTCTTTACTGAAGGACTACTATGCATTATTTTTAAGCCTAGAATCTTAAGGGTTTTAAGCATCAACTTCTTTATTAGAAGTTTAAGGGTGGTACTGAAATTTGGTGTTGTGAAATAGGTGAGGCTGGTGAATACTGATTATTGATTGCACTGTGTTCACCAGTCCAGATGTATTTTTATGTTAAAGGTGACCATTAAAGATGTTCTAGCCTTTCTTATACGCTGGTACGATGAAAAGGTCAACCCCCTCATTCTGATTTAATGGTGATTCAGGAAGTAAATGATCAGAAAATGTTTGATTCAAAGAAAACTTTCTGGAGAGCTATTGCCAGGCAATTATTTATGATGCCATGAATAAACAATTTCAGGAGAAAACTTCATTTTGGAAAAAACAGGAAAAAATGCAGTACGCCTTGAATAAGGTTTCAGTCCCACCCCTTAGTTCTCTTTTATGGGTTCTGAAATTAATTTGTAGCAAAAGGAAGTGTAGCCAAAATTACGTGCAGACACCAACAACTAAATGTTAGGGATATTCTATTTATGTATAACTTGCAGTTTTAAGCAAACATTGTGACTTGTAACAACTATTTTAATCATAGTTCTACACTGGTGAGTCTTTAGTTTTTCTAAATTTTTATTTAAATTAATTTCTACATGTTTACATTTTGGCATCGGAGACTGCTATTCTTTCTGGTTTTCACTGTGGAAAAACATGCATATTAGGAAAAGAATAGCTCAAAACCTATCATTATGATATTAAGAAATAAGTAAACAATAAACAAGTCATAAATTTTAAAAAAATAGTCTTTCATGCGATATGTAATGTATCCTTAAATATTTCATAACTTATACTGCATGTCAGAATGGATAGATTACATTCTAGTAAGGATTAAAATTTGGAGGACGTTTTTCCAAGTGCTCAGCTACAGCTCCCACCGCCCCTCTTCTTGTTTTGTTTTGGGGAAAAAAAATTGGATTGGGAAGGAAACAACCTAGGACGAACCAGCTTGCTTGCAGGGTTGCTGGGTGTCCAGTAGAGGGAGCATGTTAACGCAGCACGTTCTGAAAGGTGAACTGGTGTCTTCCTCATTGCCGTGCAAAAAGGAATGAGCTGCTCAGCTTAAATGCAGGAGGAAAAAATCTGAAAATGGATACTGTTTTTTTGACTATTTTCTGCTTATGAAAATTTTGAAAATATTCCGTAATAAGTGATTTCACACTTTACTTTGAAACGCTTGTGTTCTTATAAATATTGACTAAAAAATGAAATGTAAAGTACAAATCTAAACATACTGTTTGGGTTGTTCCTTCATCTCTTTTAATGTGGAAAAGCATTGTACTACATTGTCCAGTTTAATGAGAACTATAAATTATGACAAACAGGATGAGCTATGCTGAAAATAGAGCTGGTAGGCAAGAATTTCTCAAGGAAAATAGGGCTGAACTGAGTTAAAGCATTCACTGATGATACTGGCAAATTAAAATGGAAGTCTATTTAATAAAATGTACCAATGAGTGAAAGTTGGTTGACATCATAGATACAGTGAAAGGTCAGAGTTTCTCGTAGAAAGAATCAGATCATGTTGATCACAGGACTATATCTGGAAATAGAATGAATATAATATAAAATCCAAGCTCATAAACTGGAGAACTAGGGCCTTGCATCCTTGAATATGTTTGAACATCAAAGGGGAGGTTAAGCACCAAATACCTTGTGAGGTTGGGGGACAAATAATATATTCTGCATTAAGTTGGGGCCTTCCCAGCTTCATAAAGGAGAAGGACTTAGACATGCCCCATCCCTGGGGCCAGGCTGGATGGGGCTTTGAGCAGCCTGGTCTAGTGAGAGGTGTCCCTCTAGGTGTCCCCATGGCAGGGGGGCTGGAACTAGATGATCTTTAAGGTCCCTTCCAACCCAAACCATTCTATGTTAGGCAGTTGCCGGATGGTGATGACAGCAGAGCTTGATAAGTAACTTTTTGGCACGGTGGCGGATGGTGTACAGTGTTTTCTTCCCCCCCAGGTGTTTTTTTGCCAACACGAGCAATTGTGTGGTGTGTTAGAAACTATCAGAGAGACAACCCAGCTCACAAGTAACAATTCTAAAACTTTTTTTCTTGCCTTTTCCGAACTTATTGTTTTCTTATTATTGGTTCCCTGATTGGGTACTTCATGTAGCTGAAAAAATGCAAGTACTGGCTCAGCATGGGTATTGGGGGACAGCACAAGGACAGAAATGAGCAGCTAGAATTGGAAGAGTGATAACCTATACAATGCAGTATTGCCCCTGTGGGTCTGACCGTGGCTTGCCATCCACTCGTAAGATGCATCTGGCAAAGTATTTGTGGAAGAAAGAGAGAAGTATTGGTGCCAGTTTACAGGTCTAGTTCATAAGTCTGTCATTTGGAATACCGGTACAGGCTTCCTGTTGCTCACATTCAGGAAAGATGACAGTGAATGGAAAAAAGATACAGAAAGGGCCACAAAAGTGTAGGAGGTCAAGAGCCTTTTATGGGAGAGGGGACTGGAAAGGCTTGGGTTGTGGTTGGTCTAGTGAAAGAACAGTGGAGAAGAGATGCTTTTACTGTCTCTGAATAAACAGGGATAAATGTAAGGGAGAGCCTATACTTAGCTGAAAAACAGCTTTGGCAGAACAAATTACTATGAAGTGAATGAGAACACATTTAACATGGAAATTCCAAGAAGATTAATAATTAGCTGAAAGAGGTCCTGGAACAATTTACCATTAGGATTTGTGAGGGCAAGAAAGCTGGCTGCGTTAAGACTGAACTTGAAAATCAACAATGGGTATTGTATATAAGCAGATGTATGTTGAACTAGGATTTCTCCCAGTCCCATGTTCTACTACTAGGACGCAGTTAAGCCCTTCGCAATCTATAAAACCTGAAATCTTGTCTCTGTTTACCTCGGTAATAAAGCTGTTGCTGGTTGTATCAGAGCTAGTGTTTCTCTCGGGGCCCTAGAGAGCATGAATAGTTTTAGGAGCGATGCGTGTGTTGAGAGCACTCCCAGTGATTTCCACTTCAACCTGCTAGGTCCCAAGAGCAGCAGAAACAGGGTGTTCCCATTATGAAAGAAGGAAATGGAAAGCCCAGAGGTGTTCCGTATAAAATAGATCCAATCTCTATACCAGGTTTTACTGTAGGGAGTGTGCACTAAGGGCTGGTGCTCGGTCGAGGGCACAGCTGAGAACAGGATGAGAACTGTGTGAAAAAAGGTATTGTAAGGTGAGGGATATTAATTGTAGAACATGATGATACCCTTTGTTTTCCTTCAGGCTGCAAAAAAAGAAGATTCTTGATTCTTCAGGCTGTAGCTGGCCATAAATTATATTAGTCTTCCTGTAGGGAATTTCAGCTGATGGATTTCAGCATTCTCCAATCCAGGGCACTTGAAAATGCTTTAAAAATCTCTGGAAAATCCATCATTTAATTTTAATTAATTTTAATTTCTGCATCTTAACTTGATGAACAACTGAGAAATGTATTTTAAAATGATGAAAGAAACACATTTTATTATCTTGAATTTCTATGGCATTTCAAAACTGCTTAAGGACCTATTCATTCTAAAAATAGTTCCTTTGTTTTAGACCAGGTTATCGAAAATCCTTATGATCAAGAAGGAACACATCAAACAATTGAGAGAGATGAATACAGAAGCAGAAAAGCTGGTGAGAATGTTCTCTTTTCAGTTCTTAAAACAGGATATGCTTTAACAGCTAATGCAAATAGACACAATTAAAACTAGAGTCTAGATAAAAATCTATATTTTTATCGCTTTCCACAATGTGAAACTTTTTTATGTTGTTTTTTTTTTTTTTTTTTTTTTTTTTAAGACAAGTCAGACAGGTCAGTTGTTTCAAATGTGATTCTCCTTTGAAAGCATTATGCTTTGGAAACTGATTAACGTTAACATCGGAATAGCGTATGTCAGTTGACACGTAAAGTAAGGAAGTACTATGTATTTTGTGAATCTGGGGTACAAGTTTGTATGGTAAGACGTTCGTCATAATTTTATTTTGTGGATGGTAGGTACTTATTTATTTAGCTTTCTGTCTAAAGCAATAACTCAGTTCAGAGATTTTCTATATAAAGCTCTGAGTGCCCTTGACCAGCATTTAAAATTGCAATACCAGAGCAGCTACAGCATAATTAGCAGCAGCGGAATAGTTTTTCTTGCTAGGCTTTATCTAATCATCAGTCAGTAAATCAAAATGATAAGAATGTCTCCTCTACCACCCATGGCTATCAATCAACTTGAAAGTGGAAAGCTATCAGTCTCAACCTTCTGCTAACGTCCATTCAGACAGTTGTCTCTACAACATACAGACAGAAAGCTAAAGGTTTGTGGAGAGAAAGAGGAGTCCTTTTTATTTCTTGAAACTAAAAGTGCTATTTTTTTCATGTAAAATATTTGAATGTTGAAGCATTTGATTTATTGTGGTAAGATTTCCCTCTTTGTCCCTTCAGTGATCATGTGCACATGCATGTTGTTATTCTGTTCCTACTGCCCTATCCCTACATCTCTGTAATTTTCTTCTTTTGTGCTGTGATGCTGTTTTTCAAAACCTTGTTATCATTTCAGTTACTGCATTATTTTTTCCTGTGCATCAAATGTTTTGTCTTTTAATTTTGCATATTAAAAATTAAAATAGATGCAAAAAGAAGGAAGATTAAAACATACCATTGCAACCTGTAACTCTGATACTGAAAAACTAACAACTCTTCTTAAACTAAAAACCTTTTTGTTTTTACTGAGATATTAGTACTTTTGCACAGATAAGGACATCCTTAGGAATGACAGTAGCCTTCCTCTGACAAGAATCCAGGTATTAACATGTCACTAGCTACTAAGCCATAAATTAACTCTATTGTAGAATATCAAGGAAAATAACAAAATTGAAAGAGCAAAAAAGCAACAGGGAAGAAGAGGATGTAGAAATAAATGTTAAGTTTGATATATTTTAGCTCAGTTGTAGCCTAGATAAGGACTTTTAGATACTTTTGAAATTCTTCCCTTGCGTGGTTTCCTTTGCAAACCAGCAATCATAAAGCAACCTCTGTTACTATTCAAGGCTGGCCTGATAAAAATAGAGGAAGCGATACCTTTCTATTGGGCCATATTCTTAGCCTGTCTGCTAATCCTCTTTGTCCCTTGGCAATCCCGTCTATGTTTGTGCTGCTGAGTATATATTGTTTCTCCTTTAAAATGTCTTTTCTTCGAACAAGAATCTTTTTCCAGCACCAGTCCACTTGAATATCAGTAACATATCTGAACACGAATAAAATAGAATCTTTTGAGTTCATTCAGGTATAGCTTAGTTGTCAGACTTTGATGATAATTCATACAATTGTGATTTGATAATAGTTAGAGTAACACCGCTGTTTGGTTTAAAGCAATCCTTTTACGGAGACTTTCTTGTAGTGGCTGATCCAATGTAGAAATAAATGGAACTGACCAAAATCAGAACTGGTACTGAATATAGTCCATTATTTTCTGGCAATAATAATAAATTTATATGAGGCAGGGGATTCCTTCAGAGGAGCTATTAATACATACAACTGTACATTTTCTATTTCATTTTTCTGAAAGGACAGCTTATTAATAGTTAAGCATCTTGACATCACTGCTAATCTTGGTTACAGGCTATAAACAAGTTATCATGTACATAAAACAGTAAACACTTTTCTGATACCCATTTGGATAAACACATCTAAATAAAAAGGGTGGCTAGTTCATTTTTTCCAGTTGACCTGTGATAAAGACAAGGTAAAGGTGATGCTGGTTGTTCCAGGGAAGCATGTAGATGTTCAGTGACAGAGATGTTATCTGCTTCCGTCTACTAAAAACATCCATCTTTTGTCTGACAGTTCAGCTGTTTGTGCAGTGCCTCCAGATCTCGGGTAGCTCCTGGATCAGAAATAGTGCTGGTGCTGAGAAATATTTATTTCATCGTCACTAACATAGAACGCCCTTAGCCTTTCCTATCTGATGGGGAATTCATAATTGTCTGCGGCTTTCACAACTGGAGTAGTCCAGTCTGCCCTAGGTGGGCTGGGCACTGCAGAAGGTCTGAAAGTTACAACTTTTTCCTTATGTTCCAGAGCCGCAGGAAGTATGTCAAATATATGCTGGTTTCTAGTTTGCTTTTAAGTGAATGCTGAAGTTATGGTGTTAGTTAAAAGCCCTATTAATTTGGTATTCAGGCTTGCAAATCCCTAGAAATCATTTCAGTGATTAAGTTTAATGGGGAACTTACAACTGAACTGATAACTGAAACCTCAGTTTTGAGATTTTGACCTGGATCCTCCTGATGAAGGCTCTTGACTCTGCAATTTGCTTCATCTTCTGGTGTGACATCTATGGCTACAGGTTTGATTGTATGAGGTACCTGTATCTCAAACTTGTGGCTGAGAAGCAGTGGAAATATATCTTGCTTATCTTGCAAGAGCCCACTTAGAATCATAGAATTATTTTGGTTAGAAGAGACCCTTAAGATCATCAAGCCCAACCGTTAACCTGGCATTGCCAAGTCACCACTAAACCATGTCCCTCGGCACTATGTCTACCAGTCTTTTAAATACCTCCAGGGATGGCAACTCATCCAGTTCCCTGGGCAGCCTGTTCCAATGCTTGACAACACTTTCTGTGAAGAAATTGTTCCTAATATTCAATCTAAAGCTCCCCTGGCACAACTTGAAGCCATTTCCTCTTGTCCTATTGCCTATTACTTAGGGAAAGAGACCAACCCTCACCTCGCTACAACCTCCTTTCAGGTAGTTGTAGAGAGCAGTAAGGTCTCCCCTGAGCCCCCTTTTTTTATATTTACAATTTTTTATATTTTACAATATATTGTATGTTTTGTTTCAATTTCATAAATACCACCCAAACAGTGCCAAGACACATTCTGAAAACAGAAAAACATACTGTACTCTGGTATTTATTTTTTATGGAAAACTGTGCTTACCCTAAATATTTATATTACCAAATATAAGCTTTAGCACCTTTAGTTTTTGGCAGAACTGTTAGGTGTAACAGAAGGTACGTAGCACTGAGTCATCCTCAGGTGACCACTAACTTACTAGATGACTGTGCCTCCCATCTTGCAGCAGAGGTCGTCGTGGCTGTATTGTCCTATACTGTTCTCCAACTGACAGGATAGTTTTCTGTTCATACAGTAGGGAGGAGCCATACCCAACTACTGGAGAAATAAGGAGGTCGGACCACAGTTGTCTTCGATAGCATTTACCAACACTGATTATCATGGCACTTTATGAAGGGAATAAAAGCATGGTAGTTACTACACAGCTGTCAGCTTTAAATAGCAATACTAGGTTTTGATATTTTGTATGTTGACTTTTTCTATTAAACACTGGGATTTCAAATATCTCAGTATTATTTTCAAGTGAAAATTCCTTTTGATGAGTTCAAAAGATATATAAGTCCAGTATTGCATTAACTTTAACAGGCTTTGTCTTTTCCACAGAAATCCTATTCTATGCCAATAGGCATTGAGTTCCAGAGGAGATACGCAACTATTGTTCTAGATCTAGAACAGCTAAACAAAGACTTAAATAAAGTTTTGCATAAAGTTCAACAGTATTGTTATGAGGTAAGATTCCTTCTCTCTGTCCCTGCCTCTGTCTGTCTGTGTTTCTTTTCCCAGACTGCAGACACTTCTGGTGATGCCAGTGTCCAGTTTTGAAATAGACATGCATGTACATAAAGGAAGAAAAAAATATACTCTCTTTGAAATCATTTGTCATTTCACACATACACCAAATGCAAAGGAGATCTTTGTTCTTCATTTCTCTTCGTTATATCTATGCAGCTTGCTCCTGACCAAGGCCTCCAGCCTGCAGACCAGCCGACAGATCTGAGGCGGAGGTGTGAAGAGGAGGCTCAGGAGATCGTCAGGCAAGCAAATTCCTCAACAACAGGACAGCTTTGTGTTGAAAGTGAAAATTTAACTGATCTTATCGCTAGACTTACAGCAATATTACTGCAGATTAAGGTAAAATGTTCGCAAAAATAAAGCTTCTCTCTTAAAATACATAGTGTTAAGGCTCTGTCAGTTTCTTTGTGCCAAACTGTGAGAACATTTTTTGTTTTCTTCTCCTACAGTGTCTAGCAGAAGGAGGTGACCTGAATTCCTTTGAATTTAAATCACTAACAGATTCATTAAATGACATTAAGAATTCAATAGACTCCTCAAATATCAGGTATTACTTCTTGAATATTTAATTCTTAATTACACATTTTGTGCCAGCAGGCAATTCTTATGGTATTTTAGAGGTGAACATTGATTATAATTAAGGGTTTTAATCTGGTAACTTTTACTAATAGGAATGGTCCCATTTAACAAGGGGGCTTCTTAAAGGGAGTGTGAAATTAGCAGTTTTCTGTTTGAACCTCTCAGTGAAGTCACCTGATTTATTTTTTTAAAGAAAGAAAAAAGTGTTAAATTGAGGCAGCAACAACTAGACTTTCTTGCTCTTCAGTTATTTACAACAACTAATAAGTTATTTTAGAATATTTTCAGACTTTGAAATCCCACCAGTAAATGTATTATAAGTTCTTTAAACCGGTACAATTCCAGTATTTTTTTTTTGCATAGTTACTCAAGCTCTGGTCTGTAAATATAAAAAGTTGGCATATGAAACAATTATAGCTTCTGACCAGCTTCCATTAGCAGTATTTTAAACCCAGAAACAGAAGAACAGCCATATTGTACCAGATCAAAGGCCCATCTAGTCTAGATGGGCCGTTTTTCAACAGTTGTCACAAGCAGGTGCCCGAGGAAGCATTATAAAAATAGCAAGAATGCAGTGATACTTGTCTGGAATACCCCGCAGCCTCCAGCAATTTGTGACCATGACTTTTTTTATAATCATAATGCTGCTAAATTACATAATTTAGAAAATATACCAAAATGCTTAGTATTTCCTTATACCCTCCATACTTGTATTGGTACATAATAATGGGAGGCTGCACATGGGTTTTTTTTTTTTGGTAAAGATAATAGGATGGCCTTTTGATTTAAAAGTAATTATTAAAAAATTTTATTTTAAAGTAATTATTTTTCATTAGTAGAAACAAAAATAAACCCCAAACATTAGTGAAACTTCTCTGTAATCAACACTGCAAACGGCATGTTGGAATGGATTCAACTAAAGGTTGACGTACACTGCAAAGAAGGTGATGATGTTTCAATTTCACTGTACTTATTTTGGGCTTTTTAACATGTCTTTGCAATATTTTTATTTCATTAACTCTGGTCGTGTTAAAGTCTTCTTTAAAGTACCAGAGTCCATAACTCTTGATTTCATGCAGCTGTTTATGCAAATGCTGTTTTCACATATGTCTCTATCAAGTTGCGTTAGTGTATACTACTCTCTGATTCATCTGAATTTTGGTATTGGCTGTGTTCGTACCTTGACTTTCACTGTAGAAATATTCAGACACAACTCTTAAATATGGGGTTTAACACTTTTTTTTTCTTTTTGTTCTTTTCTTCCTGCAGTTGTTTTCAGAATAACGTCGAGATCCATGTTGCACATATTCAGAGTGGTCTGAGCCAGATGGGGAATTTACATGCTTTTGCAGCTAATAACACCAACAGAGACTGAAAATTTTCTTTCAAGTGTACAGCAAGTAGTTCTGGAAAATCCTCTTCCTTTATATAGGCTTCACCAAATATCCTAACTGCCAGAAGATAAGGGAAAAGAAAACCTCTCAGAAAGGACCCTTTTAAATATATTATATCTGCTTCTTAAGAAAACCAGCATTACTGGCCAGCGTTACATTAGATTTCTCCATTTGTTATTCACATACAGTAGTTTTGCTAACTGGTAATCTCTTAGTAATTGCATTTATTATAATTAACTTGAAAACATAGTTTCATATAATTCGAACTTAGTTTTTAAAAGTTCAGATGAATTCTGCGCACCTCTTGCTGTTGGCTCTGGGTATGTTAGAAGTGATGAAGAGGAAATGGCTCAAACCAGTAGCCCCATGGCAGGTCTTTGTAATGTTAAGCTGCGCTACTGGGTAGGTATGGAGAGATGCCATTTCAGCCTTCAGGCAGCGTGGTGGTGGTGGTGGTGGTGACAACGCAGGCTGAGTGTTCCTCATCTAAAGAAGCAGCAGGACACGGGCAGCAAACAGAAGCTGTAAACTTGAGGATGTTGGGCAGGTCTATCGATCGGTCGATGTCTTGTTGGAACTTTTAATTTATCATAACTTATAGAAGGAGTCTAATGAAGGAATATAAAAACGTAACTGGTGACTTTCCAGAAAGAGATTGGTTATGGCTTTTTCCCTTCACACGGGGCAAAAGAAGTGCTTTACTTGGTATTTTATATAAATAACTGGTTAAACATATTGTTTTTCCAAATTTTTGTTTGTTTTGCACAACTTTTAAATTAGATTACTGGTTATCCAACAATACCCAACGTATATAAATATGAAGATTTTTATAATTAAAGATAACCAGTGAGGTAAAGAGCAAAAATGAAAAGTGACAACCTGCCTATGAGTACCTTTGGGAATGTTGATCTTGTAAAAAGTGTGTATTGGTTTGTTTAAATAGTCTTGTAAAGCTTCTGTGTAATGAATTGTTTCCAGATATGAATTTTCAGAGATAGCTGTAGAGATGTTTTTGATTCTTTTAGATGCCTCATTAAATGAGGTCTTTTATATGTTAATGTATAAAGAATATGTAAACAGGATTATTTTCAATTTTAAAATTTTGTATAGTTTAAAGATGCTTCTGTATTCTGTGTTGGTATTGTGCCACTGCAAAACTTTAGTGCAGAGTTTATATTTAGCTAAACTTGTTCTGTTAATTAAGAGAAATGCATAAATCTTTTATTCTCAACAAAATTTGTAACTCTGAATAAATTGACCTATGAGAGTTGATATATTTCACAAAAACGCAAACTTTTTTGCATATGGTCTCAGGTCATTTTTTTTTTTTAAGAGAATTTTATTTAATTGCTGAAAGTGAAATGTTACGAGGACAAGGTGAGTAGCTGTTTTAAAATGTATTTAGAAACTTTACCTGGGATATTACAAAATAATGCTAAACACTAACTTTGCTGAGTGATCCATGGAAATTTACATCTCATAACACAATAGAACATTTTAGCGGTCCCTGCAATTGCTTTTGTAATTACGTTACTCATTATTTTGTGGTGTTACCATCTGTTCGGTAAAGAAGATAGAAAGGTCCTCTCCCACCACCCTTTTTATTTAATCAGGGGAAGGTGCCAAAGCCTGACTTAAGGCACAGAGGTTTAGTCTGACAGTAACTAACACGATCTACGGGTAACTCATGAAAAAGGAACCATCCCCTTGCTGTTTACTTTCACGCCCGTCCTTGTCATCTGCTGCTCATAAAACACGCTGGTGTGCCGTTTTGGGGAGCTCTGCTGCTGAAGTTCACTTTTTGTGTCAAGTTTGCTGCCAGTAAACAGCAAGGACAACCTTTTCCAGCAGCAGCTTGCTGTTGATAAAAGCACCCCAAACTCAGGGAGAGAGAAGTTGTAGATACTGGTAGATACCACTACCAAGAATGGTGTTCAGCAAAGAGGATTTGGGAACCTGCATTTCATGACAAACTCATTTCTTACTGGATACCAGAATACGTTGTAATAACCACCACGCTCCAATCTTAACTCTGGTGCTGTAGGTATGATGTTTTTTACGTGTGGATTCTTAAACGTGTCTTTCCAACATGCTTTGTTTGAGGTAGGTTTTTAAATCATTGCAGGGTAATGTAAAATAATAGGAAGATACAGAATTTGTGATAAAAGTATCCATGTACTTTCACGTGTCATTTGGCCAACACACATAGGTAATGGGAACATACATGCTGCCCCTCTTCGGGAGGCTGCATTTCCCCTTGATTAGTGGTATGTTGGGTCAGAGTTAATGCAGAGCTCATACAACTACTGTAACTTGAGTCTGCAGGAGCAGAACAAGTTAGTTTGGTCTCTTAGAGGAGGTAAACTTGAATTCACACTGCACCACCAAGAAATTATTGTCTCATTTTCTGTTTCCTGCTAGAAGTACTTCTCTTCTGGAGTACTTCTCTTCTGGGGCCTTCCTGACCCCTAAGGTAACAGCTCCTTAGGCACCGAAGTCCACTTAGGTGCACGCATCTGATGTTGGTTGGTTTTTGCTTCATGCCTCTTTTTTGTTTGTTTGTTTTTGTTTTTTTGTTGTCTCCAAGAACAGCTCTATTTTTTTAGAGGGAGGATATCAATCAACAATCCTGCAATGCCACTTTGCCTTCCAAGCTTGCAGTTCAACCACAGTTCATCTGTTCCAGACCTTGCAAGGACAGGTGCGTTATGGGGTGACACTGAGAGATTTTGTGCATTGGTAGCCGTATTCTGTTGGGCGTGATTCCCCATATAGGGTATTTCTGCCATCAGTACATGGGTCACCTTTTCTGTGCTGCCAAACTGTCAGAGCCTCACGGCATTCAGGTGCTCTTCCATAACTGAGTCTTAGAACTTGCTCTGTAAGGCTCTGAAGTGCAGCTTTGTAGGCAGGAAGAACTGGCCTTATCCTCAAAATGCATATATAGTAATATATCCTTCCTTAATAAATGGAATTACAGAAGAGGCTTCTGTTACTATTAATTTTGGTGTTCTCAGAAGGGTTCTCGGTGCAGAGCCATTCAGCCCACTCCCAATCACATAAACAGCTTATGTATAGTCTACGGTATTCAAATTCAAAGCTTATGTGTCTTTACAGTGTTCACAAAATACTACTGCTTTTCTGTAGTTTAACATTAACCTTGGCTTAAGTGGCAAGGTTGAGGCTTTTGAGCAAGATGATGATTTGAGGGTTTGGGTTTTTATTACTTCGGCCATAAATTGGCATTTTCATTCAGGGATGGGGGTGGTTGTTTAGAGCAGATCTAAAGCAAATACTGACGGCGATAGTTTAAGGCAGTTTTTTTAACCCGTCCTTCAGGCCCCGTATGTCTCTTACTCACACCTGAGCCTTGGCCGTGGCTCTCCAGGCCCTGGGAAGAGGAACCTGCAGCTGGGCTATCTACCACCGCTGTTCTCTACCCCACCTCTGCCAAGGTAAGAAACCCTGTCCCTGCCCCAGGCACACACACAAAGTACAGCAAGAATGTAAACTTTTATTTATTATTTTTTTCCCCTCTGTCAAAAAATCCTGACAGACCAGTCCCACTCTTCTACTTTTTTACGACCAGCCCCCGTTCCCAAGACACACAGTGGATTTGGTTAGCTTTTTGGCTAAAGAAGGTTAAATAGAAATACAAAACATGCTAACGGAAATCTTTAAATACAGTGTGAAAAGATGCCCTCAGCTGGTGGCGCTGACCCGTATCTTTCGTAAATAAATAGGTAAAATCAGTTACTACCGGATAAAGTGCAACAGCGGCGGAGCCGGGTGAGGTAGAGCGGTACGGGACGGCTCCCCTGAGCCGCGGAGCCCCGGGACGGGCGGGGGTTTGCCGGGGGAGCCCCCCGGGGCCGGGGCGGGTCCTGCCGGCGCTCAGAGGGCTCGGAAGGCGCCCAGGGCGTTCTCCTCCCACTCCGAGCCCGACTCCGAGTAGCCGCTGGTGTCCTCGGCGTCCGAGACGGGCGAGTACCGCCCGCAGAAGGCGCGGGCCGGCGGGAAGGGGGGCGGCCCCGACAGGGAGGCAGCTTCGGTCCCGCCGGGCCGGCCGGCCGGGAAGCCCTCGAAGCCGGGGCCAGGGGGGAAGGCGGCGGCCGGCGGCCACTCGCCGGGGGCCGAGCCCTCCTCCTTGATGGGGACGGTAGGGGCCGGGCCGGAGAGGGCGCAGCGCGGCCGCTCCGGAGGGCGCAGGGCGGCGAAGCGGGGCGGCGGCGGGTAGCCCGGGGGCGGCGGCGGGACGGCGGGGCCGGTGCGGAGCGGTCCCCGCTGGCGGCGGGACTTGGCGCGGCGGTTCTGGAACCAGACCTGGGGAGAGAGGGCGGCGGTGAGGGCGGGCGGGGGCGGCCCCGGGCGGCGCGGCGCGGCCGGCGCCCCTCACCTGGATGCGGGACTCGGGGATCTGTGTGGCGTCGGCCAGCTTCTCCCGCAGGTAGATGTCGGGGTACATGGTGTCCTGGAAGACCAGTTCCAGCGTCTCCAGCTGCGCCGCCGTGAAGCTGGTCCGCTTCCGACGCTGTGAGGCCGCCGCCGGCGCCCCCTCCGACGGCTCCGCCGCCCGTCCCGCCGCGGGAAGCGCCCTGAGGCCGGGGGAGGCCGCGCCGGGCCCGCCGCCCCCCGCCCACCGTCCTGCGGGGAAAGCGGACGGCTCCGCCGGAGGCTCCCCGAAGCGCAGCGCGGCCATGGCAGCGGGCCAGGAGGGGGCCCGGGCCGCCCCGCCGCCCTTTATAGCCGTGGAGGGGGCTCGGCGGGGGCGGGGGTTGGGAGGGGGGTGGCACGGCCCCGCGGGGAAGGTGGGCGCGGAGGTCCGGGCACCCCGCCGGGCCCCGCACCCCCGGCTTGCTGGTGGGGTGTCCGCCGGGGTTGTCCCCTGCCTGGCCCAGCCCAGAGGCCTCGGCGGCGGCCGGGACACCACAGCCCCGCCGTGCCCGGCCCGGGGGGCGATGGCTGGTGGCCGTCGAGCTCAAAACATGGGCAGCAAAGGGGAGAGCGGAGCGGGGTTTGCATCCCCCTTACGTGGGCAAAATGACTTGGCTTTGGGAAGTTGTCGCCCTGCATGGGGCAGAGTCCCACATCTGGGTTATTTCTGATACAACATCTGGGCTGATGCGGTGATGGAGTTTGCTCCCTCCAGTTACTGGTGCGGAGGTGGGTGTTCTCCAGCAGCTGTCCGCTTTGGTGAACGGGGGATCTGGCATGGTGTGAGACTCAAAGTAAACAAAACTTATCTCTTCCCTTGGCCACCACTGCTCTGGTGGCAGTGCTTTGCTGCGACCTCCTGCTGTGCCTGCTGCCGCTGCTGCGAAAACATCTTTCTTTTTCAGATGGCAGTTAAACGTACCTGGAGAGCCCCTGCAGCTCAGCCAGGGCAGAGACGGACGCTGGTGTCACCACCTTCGGACGCTGGTGTCACCACCTTTCCCACCCACTTGCTAATGGCTCTGTGCTCCCGTGCGGAGCCAGAACAGTTTCCCAGCTGGAGAGGTCTCGCACCAAACCCGTGCCTGGACGCTACAACAGGCCGTACCTGACTGTCACCAAGGAGCTTTAAAAGGGTTTTGTCCTCTTTTTGCTTTACAGGACTGTCTCCTATGAAAAGTGACTTTGTATGAAAGAATAGTGCTTTGATTGTCAGCAGCCATTTTTGAAAGTTTTAGTCCTAAAGCATTTGTACCTTTGTGCTTTTACACATGCAGCAATCAGGGTGCTTTCATTAATAAAGCTTCTAGGTCGTTTGTTCCCGAAATCATGGCCTGTACTCTGCAGACAGCTGTCAGAAAGATGAGCCTTGTACAGCATTCTCGATTAGCAGTGTAACGAGAGGGCATGGTGGTGGAGAAAGGGCACAGGTGAGTGGTGATCCAGAAAGCATGGACAGCATTATTTTAGGTTTTTAATAAAAGACTTGGGGAGGGTTGAATTACTCTGCAGATTCTGTGCAGATTTAGAAGACGCCACAGGTGGCATCAAAAGGGAATCACTCCATATTACATTTACATGATGAATATTTTAGTCTATTTTATATCAAATAACATTTGCTGACAAACACAGGCAGAGGTTTCTTTCCTGTGTAATGCAGAATAGAGATGTGACATCCTTTAGGTTTCTGAAGGATTTAATCCTGCTTTGAATTATGCCCTTATAGGGATATTGACTTTAGTTACTATGATTTGACCAGGGTGGATTATGTACGCCAGACAGAGAGCAGCTTTTTCAGGGAAATGTGGTGTTTTTTTTTTCACACACGTACATGTGTGTTTCTTTCAGCAGCAGCAGCCCAGGCTCAAGTAGCTGCTGGCACCGCAGCCCCCCCACTGTTCACCCCCATCCCACTGCTTTCCCTTTAGCTGGGTGGGTTGCTAAGCTGTATGTGTGTCCACACAGCATGATCAGGGAACTAATCCAAGTTAAATTAACTGTACAGGAACAGCAGTTGTGGGGTTTTTTTAAATCCAGCTCTGGGATTCCCCACCCGTGGGTCACCAGCAGCCCTGGGGATGGCTGTACAAGTGAGGGCACTGCCAGGTGGGAAACGAGGGGATCCCATCTGTGGGTGCTTCCAGGGCTGCCAACACCTGCATCTGGTGCTGAGCTAGAAGAGGACAAAACTGAGACAGGCTTCCCCGGGAGCATGGTGGTTTTCAGTGGCAGACTTCCCATTAAGACGACTACTTTATCAGTGTATATTGAATACATACTCAGGAAAGAGCGAGTACTGGGAGCTAACAGACCTATTCCCAACTGCTAAATCTGGAAATGGGCTGACTCTTTGATCTCTGGCTGCTGTGACATCCTTCGGGCCAGAAGTCTTCTCGGTTCCCTTGCAGTTTAAGGTACCAGAGGTGTTCCAGTAGCTCTCCTGTAGCAGCTGCTGGCATGCTTCCCCTGGTGAGGAGATGAATGGAGGCATTGTCTAGGCCTGAAAACTTTCATTAAGAGACACAGATATAACATTTATAGACCGTAAAAAAAGAAAAGTCCACTTTGTTACAGCGGAAGGAAAAACCACAAACTTCTACATAAACTTTGTTGTAATAGGTGTTGTATAGGAGTGCATTTTGACCGCCAGTTCTGCGGTACGGAATGGGAAGCCTGTGTTTTGCGGCTCTGTAGAACAGGCCAGGTGCACCTCTGCTGCTGCGACTGAATCACGTGGGCAAAACGGCCGGTGCCTTTCATGCAGCCCAGATTGCACCCACGGGCTCCAGGGAATGGGGTTCGCGCTCGGTCACAGAATCACCTGTCTGCCGGCGATTTTCTAGCAGGCGTTCCGGCAGTTTACCCGCGCGTGGCTGAGGCAGCTGTAGGCAGCCTGCCCTCCCTGGCTGCGCGCCTTTGGTGCCGACCTCCGTGTGCTTCCACCCTCTCTGCCTCCGTTTCCTTTTCTGGGCTGGCTGGCTCACACCAGCATCTTGATACAGCTTAGTGATGAGTCCTCTTCTGCGTACCAGCATTATGTGCTGGACACAAAAGCGGAGCAATTCTGGGGCAAGACCAGAGCCCAAGAATCGTATTTTCCCTTTCCCGTTGCTCAAAGCATTACACACTAATTTCCTCTGTGGGATCCTCCTGGCCACCCTTCTGTATTGGCTTGGTTTGGAAGGGATCTAAGATTGAAGAAAGGCCAGGGGACAGTGCTCTAATTGTAAAGTTTGCTGGAGATCAGAGTGGGAGGCTTTTGCCTCCTCCCAGGCAAGCAGGAGGGCATGAAAGACAGCTCTTTGCTTTCTTCTGCCAGTTCTCTCCCCTCCCTACGTTGGCACACCTCTCTGCAGCTCCCACAGACTGTCATCCCACCCATGTGCTAAAAGCGATGCCTGTGAGGTACTGCAGCGTGCCTCCTGCAGCAAGAAGAAACCCACGGTGTCTGGATGCAGCAGAGTTTCCTTTCCCTGAAGAGGTTTTGCATCCTGCTGTGCCCCTTGTAAGTCTGACGAGGAGGTTTCCAATGCCTTGTGGGTGTCAGCAACTGCATGGTGCTATACCTAGGTAAGGGCTGGAAGCATTTAAGAAGACATTCAGACTTTTTTGTCCTTTCCCGTTCTGCGTACTTGCTTTTATTTGTGTCCTGTCCCCGCAAACGGGGGATTCTACCTCTTCCCTCGAGAGGCAGAAGCTATGACATAAGTCCAGAAGTGGCTCGCTTTTTGAAATTAAGATGGCTAAACTTGAGATAACTAAGGGAAGAGCAGCCTACCTTGTGTAGATAACAGAGACTACAGCCTGCTTCGGAGGCTGATTACATTGATCGTCACTCTGTTTGTCAAGAGAGAAACTCCTTATGCTTTTGTCTGTGCTGGGAGTGTCCCTGCACTGAGGTACCTGTGCTGAGGGGTCTCTCACAATACCAAATGCGCCTCTGCCTGCACTAAAAACACAATTTTAAGCTGCAGGTGGAGAACACGCTGTCACGTCACTGCTGCAAGCTCTGAGCATCCGGCGACAGGCTCTGAAACACTGAGATTTTGGAGGAGAAGGGGGAGATGGGCCCTGTGCAGGGTTTGCTGGCTGCTGGCTTTTCAGCCTTTTGCATGTCAGGCTGGGGAGGTTCTCTCAGGCTGTTAAAGGCCACAAAGTCATCTTTTAAACGTGCAGATTAAGATGCTGCCTTACGTGACTTGAGGAGCTGGGGCTTGGGAAGCATGCCAGAATGCATGGCAAGAGCAGGCAGCCGTGTGACGTTCACCCGTGTCTTTTTGCTGCCAAAACAAACGCACCCCTTTAGATAACTAACGCACTTGAGCTGTTCTGCTGCTCGCTCCCGCCGGGGATGAGATGCGACGGGGTTTGCCATGCGGTGGTTTGTAACCACTAGTACAGCCTTTGCTGTCTTCAGTCTCCTCTGGCTTGTCACATCGCTTCCTTCCTTCTAGGACTCTGCAGGGAAGGCAGCTCTTGCACCGTATTTTTTCATCCCAGCAAAGCTTATTATTTTTCTCTTTTTGGTGGATATCTTTAACGTGAATTCTCTGGTGCCTAAACCTGAGACTGAAGCTTTTAGTAGTGCAAATTTAGCAGTCTCTTGTCTTCCCGACTAAACTTGCAAAGACTTGGCATCTTGGAGATCTCGATTTCTACATCGGTTTTTACTTGAAACTGGCCAACAGGTTCAAAAGCTTTGGAGACTGACCAAAAAAGGAACAGTGGTCACACAAACCTCATTTCATTAACTGAGAGAAAGTTTAAGAAAAAACAAAAATGCATTTTTCCTTTTTAAGCTTAGCTGAAGTTTAAGCTATACTGAAGAAGCAATGCCTGTGTAACTATCTCACAAATAAAATCAGTTGTAGACCAGACACATTTTTATGGTTGCACACATAACTACATTTGCTCCAGAGCTTCTGCTGGCATGAAAATGCCGTATAATTTCCAGCTTCTCTAGCAGGGCCCTGATAGCAAAAAACATTAATGCATGCTAGGCTTAGGTTTTGAGGTGTTTTTTTTCATTCTGCCTAAGAGGAAATCTTTAAATGAATGCTTAGTTTCCCACCAATTGCTTCTCGTCACTGTGACAAAGCTCTTTACAGCCTCCAAATGCTTTTAGAGGTTTATCCGGTCTTCCCAGTGTACATACACAGAGAGATATATATATATTGAGGCACATCCAGGCTTTTAGGTAGAGATCTGAGATCTCACAGTGACGTCGTGTTTTTGATTTAAAGTTGTCATTTTGTAGTGTTTGTGGTTTTAGCCCTCATGGCTACAACAAGGAAGAGCTTGAGAAGGTGAGCTGCGTATAGTCCTCACTTCGGCATAATTTGTAGATGCCTTGAAAAATAGTCTTGAGAGAACTGAGCTGCCTGGCCATCTTGGATGTTCCTCGGTGTCCCTGAGAGCTCCTTCTCACCAGAGCCCCATCAGGGTGCTGAGAAGGTCCTCACTGCCTCACCCTGCACATCATCCTCTGCTCCTAGGGGAGTCCCAGAACGGATCCCAGCATCCCCGGAGACAGGGACCAGCACCCTGCAGAGAAGAGGGCTTTTGCCTTCCTGATCAGCCCAGGGCTCCTTCTGCCTCTCAGAAGGATGGACGACGGCACGCTCGTGCTTAGGGCTGTACCGTTCCCATCGCGTGTGTGTGGTGGGTGTGAGTGGTACGGTGACTTGTTTGAAAAGCACCGCAGGCTGCGGATGCCACTCTTGCATCGCCAGCACCCTCTCTGGTCTCTCGTGTGGGCCCAGGCAAAATGCCGACCTCTGTGCCTCAGCTTCACCATCTGCACAACTGAAATAGCTGTACTTGTCTCTGACCCTCAGGCTCGCCTCCACCTCTGAGACAGTGAGGTGGGTCCAGTGTCTTAGTACAAGGTCAGAAGCGTGACTCGGACACCTCCCAGGCTGTCCCCAGGCTGTCCCGGTTGGCAGCAGGCTCCTGGGGCTGGGGAGTGAAAGGGAGCGCGGTGCTGTCCCCGTGGTGCGGCTGACAGTGGGACCCATGGCGGCGCGGCCGCGGTGTCCTGAGTAGTGTGATCTGCGACCAAGGGGCTGGGCTGAACCCCTTTTAGGGCTTTTGGTCCTACAGGTAAGAAATATGGGATGGAGCCCGTTGCACTGGAGAACCAGGATGATGTTAGAGCCTGGTGACGTCGATCCCCAACGCAGGAGACTGTCAGCAGCCCAGCCCAGCTGCAGTGCCACCAGTTATTCCAGATCACTGGAATAAGTAAAGGGCCAGTCTTGCCCAACAGCTCCACGCACAGATCTTCCACGGGGTTAAAATAAATGCACTGTGACAAGCGGTTGTGTTCTCGCTGAGATGAACTGTCTTGCGTGGCTGGGATCTGATTACGTCTATATATGCAGGATCTATTTTTCCTCTGAAAATTAAACTGCTGTCTCTGTTTTCGGCAACAAGGAACTAATAGTATCTTGTGACTTTAGCCCTGTGCTTAGGAGGGGGATGTGACTTGGTGGGGTAAGCCATTTCCTGAGAGGTGTGAGACGTGACTTCAGGACCCGGTGGTGCCATTCGTGTATTCTGTTCCGAGGAGTTGATAAGAGCTTCAGACACAGAGAAAGCCTTGAAGAAAGCGGCCGGCTGTGGGGGAAGTGTAAGAACCTGGCAAATGCATATGAAAAGATCAAGGGGCTGCATTTGCTAAATCCCAACAGGAGCAGATTTGGGGCGAGATGCCCAGGTTCAGAGGGGACCCGGCTGTGGCAAAGGGGCAAGAGCAGAGTAGTCTGATGGCCGGCAGCTGGCTCCCTACCTTCGGAGGGAGAGGAAGATCAAGGATTTGGGAGCGGGAGGGAGATAAGAGCAAATGGTGGGGGTGGGAAGAGGGAAAGGAAAGGGCAACAGGGAGGAAGCTACCTGGAGATGGGAGAGGCTGGTTGAAAAGGCAGGGGATATTCAGGGTTGGATTTAGACGCTGTTAAACCTCAGCCTGCCTTTGAGTTTTGAGATACCCTGAGAAGGGCAGGATGTGTGCACCCGACTCTCCCTGTTGCTTCTGCAGAGAGTGGGCACCCCACAAAGATCCCTGTGGCAGCAAGCCCCAGGCTTGAACAATTCCTCCTTGCAATTCGGCTCTGTCCCCTCTCTGATTTTATAGCTTGTGGTACGGTGAGAGAACCTAAAGCCTCTATTTAATAGAGCTCACCGTGTTGCTTCGCTTACTGACATGCTCCGAACAAGGTCTGAACGTTCTTGGAGATATTTTCCTTAATGAAGAATTTTATAATGACTGTTGATGCAGGTGGTTGTATATATAAAACTACAGGGTTATCTGAACTCCCAGCAACGTTTAATTAATTCATTGTACAAGCAAAGGAAAAAAACTCCATCTCTGCAGGTGAACCAAAGAAAAAAAGAAGAAGATAAGAATGGAAAAGCTAAGGAAAAAGACAGGACCTTGTTTACCTCCTTTCCATACAGCACCTACTTAGGAGCGGCAGCCCTCCAGGGTGCAGCCAGAATACACAGACGCAGCAGGGCTGGCTGGGGACGGCAGGGTGATATATAGCGGAGAGGCCACATCCTCTTTTAATAGCACTGAATAACAGAAGGAAAAGCTCGGAACAGTCCCCTCTCTTCCTTTTTCAGGCTCCTTGACCTCATCAAGCGGTGTTAAGGCATTGTTTGTACCTTTTCTTGGTGGACTCCTAAACCCTTATCATCATCCCCTGCATGTGGTGGTCTTCCTTCTACCCCGACTTCGCAAGTGACAGTCACAAGATTCTCTGTTTCTGTCTGGCAGTGTTTGGGATCTGTGTGATGTGTGAGCTGCTGAAATTAATAGATTTTTTAGGAGAATTTCACTTTTTTCTTTTTTTCTTTTTTTTTTTTTTTTTTTTTTTGTTAAAGATTGTGTCTCATGGTTATGGAGAAAAGATTCCAAATGCGAAGCAAATTTTGCTCCAGTGATTCAAAACAAGAAGGAAATACATAGACCTGGGACTCTCCGGGTAAGGTTGGATGCTTGTTACGGTACAAACACGGATCCACCCTCTGCCTCTGGCCGCTCTGGTGCTATGAAACCCCACAAGTCTTCCCTCTCTGAGCGGTACTGACTGGAGCTGGCTTCCCTGCGCGTCCCCGCTGCTGCTCAGGCACATGCCATGGCCGGTGCTCTGGCTTCAGTCTTATCATTCACACTAAATGTTTCCCCATCTTCTTTTCTGGTTAGTTTTGGAGACAAGGGACTGTTGGTCTCTTGTGTGTTGTGTCATTTGCAACAAAGCCATTTTGTTTTATTCTAGCATTTTTTTCCTGGGTTGTTTCATTTCAAAGATATTCAGGCCTCTGTACAGTTTGGAAGATTTTTTTCAGCTTTAACATGTAGATGGAAGGTGGGAAGTTCCACCTGAGTTGGGGATTTGCAGTTGATCGTTAAATCGGCAGTTTCTGGTGATGGTAGCTGGGGAGCACAGCGGTTACTATGCCATTTGATGAAGTAATTCTCTTCCATGCATGAATTGAGTCATGTTTCTCTGCTATTTAAAATTGCACTGAAGAAAAGAAAAAGAAGGAAAATACCACGCGACGAACCCCGTAGGCATTATTCCCGTGGGTTATCCTGGTTTTTGTAAGCCCACGGCACAATTTTCTGGTGTCTGACTCACACAGAAACTCCAGGCGTTTGCATAGAAAGGTACCCGTCCTCCTGCCTCGACCGTCCCAGATAAGCCACCCGATACCATCCTGATACCGTCCCATGTGTTGCCTCACTCCTCTCTGCAAACCCGCTCTCCAGGCCGCGTCCCTGCCCTCCACCTGGCACCGCTGCCCCCCCCGCTGCCCTGCTCCAGACCTTCAAAATGGCTCTTCTTCTCTCACGCCCATTTTATAGGACAGCTGTTTTCCTTCCCCTCTTATTCAAGCTCAGCTCCTCTGCTTTTATTTCTGGCAGGGTTATTTTTTATTTGACTGTGGCCCTGTTTGCCAGGGGCACGCCCTTGTCACCTCCTTAGTCTAATCCTCTCCTTTGTTGTCTAAAGGTCTTCCTCTCCTTCCTTTTATTGGTACTTTTATCTCCTTCTCCATTATCTTTTAGTCCCCTTGATTCTTCACCCTCTCTTTTGCATTTGACCAAGCTTGTCTTACACATGTTACTTGGGGGATTTAAGACTTTTCTCCTTGACAGCTTTTCTTCCCCCGCCCCCTGGAAGTTTCTCCGTGCCGCTGGACACGTGCCAAAGAGCAAATACATTTATTACTCCAAATGAGACAACTGCAATCCCAGATCGAGAGTGACTCCAGGCGGCAGCGATCGCAGCAGCTCTCTACTGCCACCCTCGCCATCCCACCGTATCTTTACAAGACCACGTTTTTTTCGTCTTTTGCTGTCGCATCTTCACATCTGGGAGGCTGTCTGAAGGTCTTTGAGGTAAGAGAAGGTATAAAGGAGTGACAAGAGTTTGCTCCAAGGCTGAGTGATCAAAAAAGGGTACAGCAGCATTGTAGCTTAGGTTTCCATGTGCAGTTCCACCACTGCTACTCTCTCTTGTCACCACCCGCAGGCTCACTGTCAATGCCTGAAGCGTGACTGTAGACGAAGAAGTCTTTATGACAGCGGCTGGAAATTGCAAAACTGGACACGATATCACGTCAGTCACAGCATCACCTGGGTGTTTTACATCATGGTTGCCTTGGTCAGTGCCAGCGTAACAGCATTTGTGGTTCTCTAGCATTCCAGAAAGGATGTACTTCTCTCAAATCTTGCCAGGATTGAAAAAGGGGTCTTCAAAGGGCAGAAGTGAGAAGATAAGGAGTTTCCTGTGATTAATCTCTCTTGGTTGAACTGTTCTTTCCCCGCGTTTTGTATTTCTTATCGGATAAGGCGGCAGGAGTCCTGTCATGTACAGAACAGTCCAGCAGAAACAGGGAACGTGGTGACGCTGAAAATCCTGACAGATCGAAGCCTGATCCTCCCTGCCCGAAAAGCTTGATTTTGCGTCTCTTCAGACAAACGGTGATCTTTCCACTGGCTGCACAGAGCAGGCTCCTCCTTGTGGGACCAGGATAATTTCTAGCTGCGAGACATGAAGAGCCACACAGGTGCCCACACAAGCAAACCCCTGGATGTTGTGTTCTTTCCTCATCCAAAGTGTCCAGAACGTGTGTGACCACTGACCTCCTTCATCTCAAACCGGCCTTTGCATTTCAGCTTTCTGCAGCAGCAAGTTGCCATTAAGAGTGTATAGCCAAGCCTGGGCCATCGAGACGGATACATCAAATGCCACTGTAACTTGCCTGTGGCCCCATTGCTGAAGGCAAGGTGCATGGCACGCTGGCAGTGACACACAGGGTTGTCCCTAGAAGATCCTAGAAGCAGGATCGGTACCTGCTTCCTGCTCTGCAGGCCTTTATCTCATCTTGCAAAGGAATCACCAGGTTCCTTTGGCAAACCAAAGTGGAAAAGCTGGTTTCAGATGGGAATTTTATTTAGGACCACGTAAAGAGCTGCAGAAGACCAGGTCATTGCAGGTCTGCCTGACCTTCTTCCTCTGTCCACATTTCCTGGGGTCAGTTCCCAAACTCTTGCTGGTGTTTTCAGCAGATGCAGAAACCGTGGACCACATCACGCAGTAGGAAAGACTTAATGCTTTCTTTACAACAAAAGGAGAGCGACTCCTGTGAAATCCTCTCTATTTCTGTGGGCCCAGGTTATTGGTTTTCTCCGTGTAGGCATGTAGAAATCATGAATAATGAACAAAATGAGTCATAAAGTTCTCTTTGGAGCACTTGCGGAACAGCCATAGTTTAGATATTTGCAATTTTTTTTTTTCCCTGGGTGAAGTTTGGGCCATCTGTGAGTTGACCCTTGAGCATGGTATAAATTGGAAGGGGAAAGCTCAGTAGAAAATACCTTTGCCAGGTGCGCCTCCAGTAGACTCGGCAGAAATAAGCAAGAGATGTACCTGCTTTGTCTGGCACATTTTTTGGCGAGGAAATGTTTCTATCAGACCTATTTATGGGTGGACTACATTAGCAAAATACTCCTAGTGCGGCTTTTGTTACATAGCAAAGTGTTATTTTCCATGTCCTTCCTGAAGAAAATAACCAGTACTTGCTAAAACAGAGATTTTGCTGTTAGAACTGTGTTTTTTTTACAGCGCACAAGAGGAGCGGAGGGCAGCACTGGTAACGTCGTGGGGACACTGGAGGGCACCACTCTCGGTTGCCCTGCATGAAGTGACGCTCTCCACTGGTCCCCTCGTGTGGTGCCAGGTGGGCACACAGCATAAAGAGGGCAGCAACAACCTTGGGGTGAGGCTGGAGAGGACTTGTTGTGGTTGCCGGTGTCACGTGTTTAAGCAGAAATTCATTTGACATTTTGGCCAGGGGAAGGTAGTGCTGATCATTCCTGGCTGCTACGCTGGGTACGTGCCCATGCACTTGGCTAGGAGGATGATGCGTTTTCCAGCACAGAGGAGGCTTGTGTCCATGCAGTTTTAAGGTCAAATTGTGCCATCACACCCTTGAGACTGTAAACAGTGGCAGATTGTGAAAAGGGCTGTACCAGTAACTCTTTACCCATGATATTTTTGGCACACCATCTAAATGTGTGTTCAATTCAGCAATGTCCAAGGAAGGCTCTCAGACTGCGGTGATGCGTCTCCTCGCATTTCGTAGCCTTTCCTGGTGAAGGTAGGCTAGACGTCCCTGGCTTGGCCTTTTAAGTGGACTTCTTGTCAGGATGGTGGGTCCCTGCAAGATGAAACAGAGCAGCTCAGGGAAAGAGTAAGACATGGACATTTTCCCGTGAGGTCTTTTAGGATCTCGGAAGAAACCATAGCTGAAAACCAAATGATCTTCAGTCACAGACTGAGAGGGCAGGTGCAGTGCATGTTAAGCTGGGAAGGGTACCTCAGGAATCCCAGGCCGTTCACATGGAGTATCTCCAGCAATATGGTAGTATAGATTTTCAGACACATGCAAATACAGGGTGGATTTAGACATTTTGGGGGCTAGAGCTCATACAGTCAGCACGGGGGAAACCACTGCACTAAACTTTAATTCAGCAGTGTTCCAGCCTCCACTATTTTATTGTATCCTAGTTTGCATGTCTTGTATCATATCACATGGACATTCCCCTGAGCAGCACCCTTGAAAGAAATTGGACCAAAAGCGTCTTCCAAATGTCCCATGTGGAAGAGAACCAGTTACGTACAGCAGTCACAGCAGCTGCTCCTGTTCTTGTATCATCATGTCTGTCGTCAGCCGACAGATGTCATGATGGAAAGAGAAGAAGGAACCCGGAAGGAACCCGGGCAACAATTTGGATACTTTGGGGAAAAATACTTGATTACTGTGTGTGATTTCAGCTCTGTGGGCTGGCATCATTGCTAAGCTGGACAGAAATGCTGGGCAGGCATAGGGAAGAAGCACATCACGTATCTCATCCCATCTCTCTCTAGCAGGCAGGGCAAGCGTGTGGCTTTTTACGTGCCCAGGTGAGTTCATGGAGCCCTGTGATGTGGAGGGCCATCCTGGCCCAAAGGCTTCCCTTAGTCGCTAATCCCCTTGTGTTAGCTGCAGAGATTGCAGAGCATGGGCAGGAGTTGCTCTGGGTCAGTGTGGTGAGTCCCCGTCTTCAGGTTTGAGGGATTTGTTCCCAAACTGTGCTCCCTCATGCCACAGCAGCAGGTCCTCAGGGCAGGGCTGGGCTGGGCTGCAGGGATTTAAAGCATTGCAGAGGTTTCGTTCAGGAGGTCTGTGCTGCAGCAGATGTCACCCTCAAGGGATCATTATTCCCAATAACAATCCCAAATTCTGGATAAGCTTCCCCCAAACACGGCTTTGTTATTTTCTTAATAGCAAGTGTGGTGGAAGGCACTCTCCTGAAAGCTCTGGAAGCTGCTGATCTGGTCCATAAAGGGGCTCGGGTGCGTGATGCTCCTCACCAGTGGTTTTTATTGCACAGATGCTTTTACTCAGCTTCTGGCAGCATCACGGTGGCACCAGTGGTTAAGAGTGTAAAAGCAGCAGCTGTGATTTTAGCCTCTTTTGGTCCGGACAGTCATCTGTGAGGCACTAAGAGAGCCACCTCCTCGCTACGTCACTACAGCTGCTGGTCACTGCAGACCTGGGCCGGATTTGAATGCTGGGTCCCAAGATGAGACTTTTCTTCCTGGAAAAGTTGCTCTTCCTGGAAAAGTCTTTCGTTTCTCCTAATGAATGTGGGGAAAAGAAGAAAATGCATCCCCAGGCTTTAACTTCCATGCTGGCATTGCACTGCTTCCTATGACCCTCTCTCCTCCCAGCAATGCATGGCTTTAAGGTTGCATAGGCTGGGTGGAATATATTTTAGAGCAAGACTCTATTTAGCCGTGATGTCAACTGCAGCCAACTATAAAAAGCTCGGTAATGCTCTTTGAAAGTGTAACAGCTGCTGCTCTACACAGTCTCTGGTGTATTACCAGTCCGCCCTATTTCACGTGCACACAACCAAAATAAAATATTACAGCAATCATTATATAGTTCAAGGAATTTGGGACACAAACTCCCCAGAAACCAGGAGGAACTCAAGGTTAGCCAAGCTGGGTAATTTTACACCGTTTGTTAACAGAAAGGTAATTCTATCTGGCTTTGCAATGTAGCCTGACTTTTACCTAGCACTCGACTACGTGCTGTTAGCGATGCCTACACAGTGACGGCCGAGCAGCCAACCTTGCCTTTGGGCAGTTTTGCTGGCTGTTGTTCACACACGGTTATAAATTGAGCTTGTCTGTACTGTGTGGGGCAAGTCCAGCAATATGAACAACACATGAAGCCCGGTTTTGTCCTTAACTGGATGGGGCCACATATATTTGAAAACACACCACCCGCGTTCAGAGTTCCCCTAAAAACAGGGCTGTTCAAGAAAACGTGATCTATTAATCTAGAGTGAACAGAGAGAAGCGAATGACTGCGGAATTGTGCTAGGACGACACACCACTGCAGTACTGGAGATGGGGCCTTGGCTGGGTCTCTAAGGACAGCACTGAAACTGTGGATGCTGCAGTAAAGCCGATTCTTTCCTAAAATCCGAACACAGAACATTTAGGAGTAATCCCCGCATTTCACTCTGTGGAATTCCTTCTGTTGAGGACCTCGGTACGTTATCCAGGCTGCTAAAACACGGGAAGGCTGAGCGACCTGCTTGCAGCTGTGAAAGCCAGCGAGCGGCAGAGCAAGCAGGGGAGCCTGGTTGCTCTGGTTCTGCTTTCCCCCTTCCTTTCCCTTCCCTTCCGCCACTGGGCCTGCTGTCTGCTGGGCTGACATTACCAGTGAGCCATGCCAGTTCATTTTTCTGCAACCAAATGAGACAGCTCGAACAACTTCTCTGACACAGGTTTGGAGCGGCGGTGAGCTCAGCAGTCTGCGAGGAAACGGTTGGCTGCCAAGCACGGCTGTTACCAAAGGTGACGGGACAGTTAGGCAACGTGAGGAACGATTTGGCATCAGACAAAGCCGCCGGGATGGAAATGTACGCACGGCGGGACAGGCTTGGCCAAGTCTCTGAGCGCTGGCTGCACCCAGCTCCCAAGCACGGATGTTTCATCCATGAGGAAACTGGAGACACCCAGAAATGAAAGCAAGCGGCCTCCAGTCGCAGGGGAAGCTGGGGGGGGAGCCGGGGAGCAGCCTCGGTGCCCGGGCACGGTGCTGCGGGTGCTGGCCCATCCTTCCCTGCCGGCTCTCTGGAAACCCCTCGGGCTCCCCCACTTTGCCAGGGCGCTCGGCTGTTCCCTGTGCTGCGGCACGAGCAGCCTTAGCAGGATGAGGAGCTGACAGGGGTGCTTGTTTCTTCTTCTTTCTAATACACAGCCAAACACACCGTACGGTGGTTTAAATAAAGTGATGCTGAAGAAGGGTGACTTGTGTCAACAGACAGAGGTGAATTTGCGTGCTACAGCGTGTAGCAATATGCTTTCAGGTAAGAGCTGGCACATTTCTTGTGTCCAGCCATGTATGCATAATGGTATCACAGGGGGAGCCCAGCTGCTGCGGAATTTAAGGTTGTGGGCTTTTAATGGCACCTAGGAAACAGGATACTGGAAATCCTTGAACATTCAATAACTTCCTAGCCAGAGCCTTTATTTGTCCTCTAATGTCTGCAGATTATTTAAGACTTTACTATATCCCTTGATAACTAAGAGCTCAGTTCTTTAGCTATTGAGCAGCCTCCATTCTCAATAGGGACGGCTGAGACTTTTTGCAAAGCTTTTCTCCTGCCTTTGTCTGAGGCTTTGCGACAACTAAGTGGCTTCCACACTTTTAGAAGTGAGACCGGTAAATCATTGGCCATGAGCCAGTTTGTTCAAAGAAGAAAAAAAAATGGTACTGCAATCCTACACGGGTGACAAGATGAAGCTGTCTGTCTCGTACAATAGCCATAGAAACCTCAGGCTCCTGGCGCTCTGACTCCCTGGCTATGATTTTTCACAGTGACCGAGTAATTTATTTAATCCCTTCGCTACCTCTTTGTAGAGTCTGGGAGCTTTAGGGTGTCAGAAGGCATCATCAAACTAACTCCTGTGAGGCATTAGGAGGCAAGCTCTTGCAATGTGTTGCTGGGGTCAAAAAAAGAACTTTTCTTTCAAAACAGATGTTTTCCCTGTAATATATTCTACAAGTTGAGGAAAACAAGCTCTTTCAAAGAAGAAAATGAATTGAAAACTTGGATCCTTTTGCAATGAACGTGTTGCTAAAGCTGACATCTTGTTTCTTTCACTTGTGGTTAGAGACATTTTCTTGGGATCTTCAGGACTTCCCAGTCCTCCTGAAGTTTTTTTCTCCTGACTCCTAGGTGACTGTTAAAAAGATCGAAATTCTTAGTTTGCAGTGCATTCAATTATTTGCCTCTAAATAAGTATTATTTTCATCAAACCACTTGTCTTGGCTACTTTTACTTACTTCTGTGGGATTTGGGAGTCCTAATCATGACCAGACCCTTGCTGACATGACCACTAAAGCCTGGGGACTGGATAATTCTGTTAAAGTGATCAACAGTGAGACAATTACATTTTTGCACACAAAACATAGCGAGGGGGTCGGAATGAATACCCACTGACCTGAATGCGGCATTTCACACCACAGTGATAAGGTTCAACCAGCAAAGGTTGCTACTGCCCTCTTTTTGAATAGGGAGGATTAGCACGAACCAGCTGTCTGTCGTGGCTAACAGGTTACCGGGAGGTGCTGGGCATGCTACTAGTGATGTTTGGGACTCCATCTGGCAAGGAGTTTCCTTCCCCAGGTTTTGATCGGGAAAGAAATGTCAGTTGCTGTTGTGAATATCAGAGCCTGTTCTCTAGCTGGAAAATATTGTCGTTTTGCTGTTATAGAAAGGCTCCTTAATGATTACAATGATGGGCACTCTGTGGAGGCCTGTAATAAAAGCAACACACAAAAGGAAATCATACATCCATGTAGTTCTGAGCCTAAGGGCTTGTCTATACTAGAGATTATTATTTTTTTTTTGCTGTGAATTTCTCAGTGAGGTTAAAGACGCGCTATTCCTGCGTACGTCTGTATAGTTACATCTAAACGAGGGCTTTTATCAGCATAACTATGTCAGCAAAAGACCCAGCTCTTAACTCACGTAATTGCACTGGTAAGGCTCCTTAAGTGGAGGCCAGCTTATACAGATTCTGCAGACGGAAGGAAGCAAGAGAATTGCTCCTTTCATCATGATAGCGTTTTATCTCGGGGGCCTAGTGCTGACATTTTGAGTGTTGTTAACCTTGGCTATTTTAGGACCAGTGTGTAGGAGCGCACCACCACTGAATCAGGCACTCGGATATTTCTCTCCTGGGAATACAGTTCAGAAATCTGGCTGGTGAGATGTAATCACCTCGGTTAAGCTTTTCCTTTGAGAACTTCTTTTCTACTTCTTGCCCTGTTTTTCCCTGATGAGACACTCACGTGCCAGCCGTCCTGGACCTTGTTTTACATGAGATACACGATGAGGGGCCCAGTGGATGACTCCATGATTACTTTAAATTATATGTTAATACATCATTCCCCTCCTCATTCAAAAATTTCATTATCTTGCAGCAAAGCATGTCAAAGGAAGAGGATAAGCGTCTCCCTATATTTAAGAGGAAAAACACATGACCTGTTCAGCAACAATTCCTCTCAAGATACGGATTCCTCTCAGCAAGGTATGGACCAGAGGTGTGTAAATAAGGTAGGCATTTTAAACCAAAGGGGCTGGGTCAGATTATGGATGTACTAAATGTGCCGGTCCTGAACTCTGGCTTGGTGAAAAATGAGGGTTTGGCAGGTTAGGGAGATCCTGCCTGCCACTCCCTTTGCCGTCTCCCTCGTTCACGCTCCGCTCCTTGCAGCCCTTCACCCTGACAATTGTACTGACTCAATTACGGGGCTGGGCTGTGAACCAGCTCTGGGAATAAAGCCAGTTTAAAAACAGAGAGAGAGAGGGTGGGGTAAAAAGAAGGAGGCTGCATGTCACCACGAGCCAGTATTGCCACCCAAACCCCATGGTACCAAAACACAGCCTTCTGCAGTGACGGGGAGAGCAGCCACAGTCTCTCTTAAAAGGAACATCTGCAAGCCAAGAAAAGGCACGGATACCACTGCAGCCCATACGCAAACTTGGGTTTGTGGCTCTGCCTTACAACAAAGGATCTTGCCTTACTTTTGTAAGAAAGGATGTTACTGCTTATCTCCTTTGAGGACAGCTTGCTCACAGATACGGACAATGGGAAGTCCTGCCTCAGTAATTTGTCCTGTGCTGTCCATTCGGAAACCAGAGTGAGGAGGTTTTAGCTCAATGTTTCTGTCTTTGTTCATCAGCCCCGCGCACCATAATCTGCTCTGATTTTATTAGCTTTGATGAGAAAGAAAAAAAAAAAGGGAGAAGAAAAACGATGTCAAAACGCTATCACCGGTCTGATGGGGCCGGTGTGACTCTCAGCAGTTCTGCTGCGCAGCAGATTTCAGTTTACGGTTGTTGCCGCTGAGAACAACTTCCAAGGTCCACAAAAGCCACAAAGGAATGGAAGTCTGTAGATTTAGTCCTGCTGTGCAGGATCTGCCTCTCCACTAGCAGTCCACGAATCAGAAGAGGTTGAAATTGCCCGCTGGAGTACAATGCTACTTGCACAGGATCAGGGAGATAAAAATACACTTCCTGCACCGAAAATACGTTCATTAGAGCAGAAGAGCATAGGCAGGGAAGCAAACTATCTAGCGATCTGACTCTTCCAGTAACAGCGGGGCGGCGGGATTGGTGTGGCTGCTTCTTAGGGTGCAGTTTGGTGTTACAGCTGAGCTGCTCTACAAGCTAGTTGCCGTCCATATTTCCTGTTCACGTTGCTTTCCTTATATTGCATCTAGTGGCTGTGTGGCCACAGGGCGAATCTGTTCATCTGGCTGATAACAGCGGCAAACTAACCGTGCCATAAAAATGAGTAGTTTTCAGCCAGAGCAGCCAGCTGAATCAACTCACCCTGAAGCCACTCCATCGCTAGATGCAGCACCAGGGAAAGGGCAGGAGAACGCAGCTGGGAGCAGCAGTGGAGTGCGACCACTGCTATTTGGCATGTTCCTGCTGCCGCCAGTGCTTTCCTGACCCCTCGGTGAACCAGGCCTGCTCTCTAAGCCAGCAGAGAACTAACCCAGCACCCAGGAATCAAATAGTTTTCTGCCTGCTTGATAAGGTGAAGGGGATTGCTGAGAGGTCTGATGAGCTGGCAACAAGGATGCTGATGGGAGTGTGTGGTGTGTGGCTGGGAGCAGACGAGGGCAGATCCTTCTGACAGCAGCCATTTCATGAAACCTCATTCTCAATTTAACCCAAAGCGGGGAAAAAAAATTATCCAAACAACAACATACAAAAGTGAGCCACAGCTGAGCAGATGGGAACCAGCTGCATGCTCTCCATTAAAGAGTGCATCTGATAATTAGATGAAGAGGGGAAAGGTTTAACACATGCTTTTGAAAGGTGTGTTATCCTTCTGTTTGCTGAATGGAAGGAGCGACGTGAATAGTGACACGTATCGCACACACAGCCTTGCTCTTCCCAAAGGACAGGCAGGAGGACCAGCAACCGGTTTTGCGACGATATCCCCTCTCTGCCTATCATTTCCTGTGCCACTGGGCAGCTTGGAGGCCCCAAGGCAGATATAGTTTATTTGAAAATAAAGCTGAAAGGAAAGGAAAGGGAATAAAGTGGTGGGAAGAAACTGGTGGTATATAGTACAGCACAAAGGAAGATGTGCCTGGAATATCAGAAGAGTTCAAGGGCAGGAAGAAGCTGGCCCCGCAGGGCCCTTTGGGGACACAGGCCAGTTGGGATCAGACCCTGACCCAGAGGAACGACTCCCTCCTGGAGGCGTTTTAAAAGAGCATCCATAGGTGCTCTGAATTTACATGGGAGGAAATCATTCATTTGGCTGTTGATTCACAGTTTTTGCCGGGCAGATAGCCAAAAACGCAATTGCTAATTGCATCAATTTCCATGTTCTCTCTTCTGTAAAATCACTTTATTAGAGGAGTTGTTTAAATTCAGGAAGTGCTCAAATTCCTGGCAGTATCTTATTTAGCAAAGACTTCTTGATAACAGTGCGGTACTACCTCTCGCAGCTCATGTGCCTGTAAAAGGCGTGAGCGTTTACAGAGTGACGCCGCTGCAGATGCAATCATATCAGCGTGAGATATATTAAACTGGTATCGCTTATTTTATTACCCTGAACTGTTCTTTTATGATCACCTGTAGCTGGTATGGCTGCGTCCATGCTACAGGATGTTTGCTGTCTGTCAAAATGGGAATATTTAGTGAAGATGGACTTTAGCACATGTATGTTTCCTCAGGAGTCGCTCTAGCACTCTGTCAATAAACCCATTTTCAGCAGTGTTTGCTGACACGGCTAAAAAGGTACTGTCAGATCCTACATCCGATTAACTGTTATTCTGCACCTTGTGTAACAATTTAGAGAAGTCCGCGTGAATGTCGCCATGAATTACTACATAAATGCAAGGCAGCAGCGCAGTCAACGGTGTTAGCTTCAAAGCAGAGACAACTCTCATCCCCCCCGCTGTAGAGAGGTCCCAGAAGGGACGGCAGCTCGTTTGCAAAATTGCAACTGTGCTGCGGTCTGAATTTCAGAGTCGCCCAACAGGAACGTGAAGCACACAGCACTGTTTGCTCTGGGGTGTAAGGCAAGATTAGACCATGCTTTAAAGGAGGCCTCTTGAAGGAAAAAGAAAATGGGGTTGTGGTTATTTTCAGGCATTGACCCAAATTGCATACAGGCTTCTACTCAGAAATTGCATACAGGTTTCTACTCAGAAAATTACCTTTCTCTTTTTTTTTTTCTTCTCTCTCCCTCTGTTTTTCCAGTTTCCATTAGTTCTTAGAAAAACTAAAACTATTTAATCCAGAGGAGACCGTGGTGGAGGTCTTGTGGAAGTGGATTCGAAGTGCTCCCCTGCTTAACTGAAAAGTAGAACCATAAAATCTTGCGTTGGCTTACTTTTCTCCACAGATATACAACATTTGAATAAACAAGTAGTAATAAAAAAGGACAGATGTAAACGACTTAAGAGAATTTTCTCTCAATGTATCCTGTGGTGCCATTACACACTCGGTTGTCCTAGATCTGCCAGTCCCTGTAGGTCCAAGCCTAATTTACTGCGCATGCACAAAAAGCTGGAGTGTGATTCTTGAGTTTAATGTGTGCTGAACATCTAAAGAGCTACTGAGAAGATCCAATGTCTGTCACACGTTCAGTAAGGTCACCCTGGGCTTCTAAACTTCAGGAAAACCAATAAACAGCCACAAAAAGCAGCTTGGTGGTAGATGAGGTTGAGAGGCCACCAAAACGGGCAACACTAGCAGATCCACTGTAGCTCCTGGGACAAAGATGTTTTCCAACAGGCTTCCAAAAAAAAAAAAAAATCAATTTCTATAAAATGACTGGAATCAAGAGACCTATAAGGAGAAAACAAAAATATTTACACATACTCTTTAGTCTAGACTGTATCAGCAAGAGCGATGTAGAGACATAAGCACAAATCAAATTTATTTTCCTTTATGTTGCTAGCAGAGTTGGGAGTCCACTACACCATAACAGTGCCTCCATGGATGGTTTTACAGGGTAAGATCAGCCTTAACCAAACAGCTTGTATCCATCCTTTAAGGAAAGGCAGACAGCCAAAGAGAAAGCCTGTAATTTAAAGCAAAAGAACTTGAACACTTTCTTCCTTCTGGTCCTCATCTGTTTCAGCCAGTACAACTCTCACAAATGCAAAATGAAGACAGTAAAAAGAGGAACAGAACTGTCCTGTTCTGGAAAAAGGTAAATCCTGTTACTACTCGCAAATGCAATTCAATTGCCAAACCTTGGGGAATTTAATTCTTCCATTAATCTGGTCACCCTCCCAGAGATGCATGTAGCCTTTCATTCCATGCAGTCGTCTCTCCTCTGTCCCAGCCACAAGAGCTCTGGGCTGGTACGGTAACACTAGGGCTGGGAGTGCTGTTCACACCTGGTTTGTTTAATGTAGCCGTGCCTGAGAAGCTGATAACGATATTTTCATAGTGAATGATTTGCATTTCTGAGCCCATAGCGCAGTGCCAGACCCAGCGGAGGTGTTCATTTGAGATAATCAAATATTTAGCAGCCGTTGCTCTAGCAAACACCACATTAGGCCACATCTTACAAAGCGGGGCTCCTTCCTCTGTGAGCCACCCCCGTGCAAGCAGGACTCCTCCAAAGGACAGCCCCCGCCGCGGGAAGCACACGGGTTTCACCCATGGGTGCCTGGGAGGAAGGGCTGGCGGTCTGGAACCTGCCAACACCAGGAAGAGTAGAAGAGCTGTTTAAGTGAGACTAGTGCTCTATGAACATTTCAATGGCTCGCTGTAAAATTGCGAAGAGCAAATTGGTATTTTAAACTGCTAAACATTCACCAGCTTGAATTAAATTATCGATGTATTCTATATAAAGTTTCTAGGTCTACATTTCTTAGTGGAGGGCACTGTTGCTGGACTAGACTACCTCTCTGGGACTGGAATTTCTTCTGTGCTTCTTTTCCCGTGCAGAACCAGCTGTTACAAGAAATAAATGAATAATTTACTGGCTGAACTTAGCATTTTCATCTTATCTGTGAAGTAAGCTAAGGGTTTTCCCAAATACATAAAGTATTGGGAACTCTGTCATCATCATTCAGGAAATACTTCTTCATTTACAGGATTCATGAGCAAGTCACTGAAGGTGTTGGAAGTCATATGGGCTGTGTGCCAGGGAAACTGCAGCACTGATGCCATAAGAAAATATTTATGAAGCACAGACTTCACAAGCTAAGCAGGAAATCTGTCAGATCAAAACTTTGAAAACAGACGTTTTAATACAAGTGATTTCATAAATGGACTAACAAATCTTAAAGTGAAGATGGAGTGACAGACTTGTAAAGCAGGGTGCAGGCTTGTATTCAAGAGATAAAATCATCTGTTCTGCTGTTAGTCCGGTCTGTGAGATAGCACCAAATAGTTGCTACGGAGAACTGTGTGCCCTGGAGAGCTCCAACCATCAAAAGAGGACGATACACCCTTGTTCTGCAGTCTTTGTCAGGAAAAAGCAAATAATACAGTGCTATGTTTGATCTTCAATGAAAAAAAACAAAAACAAAAAGCTAGTGAAGAAGCTACAGAGGGCCTCCACTGGTTGTAAAATTTCTTTTTTAAGCTTAGATGAATCATCATCTGTATCAAATTCTGCCCAATTTGTAGTAAATAGTGTCCGGTGTGGCATTCACTCTCTCAAGAAATGCTAACTGGAAATTAAGTACTTTAAGCTTTAGTTTTCCCTCTCACCCAAAGGCTTCAAAACACTTTATAAGTGTGTCAATAAAATCTCTTCAGCATTCCTGAGAGATCAGCAGATGGATCTATAACTACCTCGAACGGTAGATAAACTCCTAGGCAGCGTGACTGACTCCAGGGGATAACCCCAGAAATGGAAGGCAGGCAGAAGTACTGGGGATGGGGGGAAATCCCGCATGGACCCCTGAGTTTCAGGAGGTTGCACAATTGTGCAGCTCTCTTCCTTTGCATCGGCATCATGAAACACCATGCACGGATGCTCCGTGTCTCAGGTGTGCAGTCTGCATCTCGGTTTGGGTGAGAAATGTGACCAACAGCACCTAACGCTAATGCTGAAGTCCTGTGAGGAGGATCGCTCGCGTTGGGAACAAACCTCCATAGCCACGTGTGGGAGTGACTCTCTCCCCTCGCCTAGCGCATGATAATAGTATTATTGTAGAACGGTGTTTCATGGTCACAAGGCAGTGAGCTAAGCGCAGATACAGCTCCTGGAGAAATAATTCCCTTGTACTTTTTTCTTTCCCTGGCTCATTTCAGGCCTGTGTGGTGCCTGAAGCATGTCTCCTAAGAGTTGTCAGTGGCAGTCCCCACGCTACGTTTCAGCTGGACCAAACGGCTTTCTATCTGTGCCACAAAGCTGCTGAAAAATCACTATTCCCTTCTATAAAGCCGCCAAAAAGCACACTGAGCCTTCAGCAGCAGCTCCCCAAGCCCTAAAGTAACCTCCTGCGCCCTGGGATGCGGGGCCGAGGCTGTCGTACGTCCCGCCCGGGAGAAAAAGGGGGCGAGTTTATTTTCAGCCCCATCCCTGGGGGGAGAAAGGCCGCCACAGGCCCCCGGAGGCCGGCCAGCCGGGAGGAAGGGGGCCGCCAGGCGCCTCACGGTGGTGGCGCTGGAGCCCGTGAGGCGAGCGGGCCCCTGCGGGCGCAGCCTCCCGCTGCCAGCCGCCCGGCTGGGTCAGGGCGCCCCGTCCTCCTGCCGAGGCCGCCCTTGGGATGGGGATAGGGATAGGGATAGGGATGGGGATAGGGATAGGGATAGGGATGGGGATGGGGATGGGGATGGGGATGGGGCCGCCCTCGGTGTCCCCGCCGGCCTGAGGCACCGCCCGCCAACGGCCGCTGGGGCGGGGCGGGGGCGGGGCGTGTGCAATGGAGGCGTGGCCGGAAGTTCCGGGTCGGAGGGAACCGGAAGTCGGGACGTGGCCGCCGCAGCGGAGCAGGAGGCGGAGGGCGGGCGGGAGGGAGGCGGCGGTGGAGGAGGAGGAGGAGGCGGAGGAGGCGGAGGATGGCGGCGGTGCTGAGCTCGGACCGGCTGGAGGTCTCCGTGGACGGGCTGACGCTGAGCCCCAACGCCGAGGTGCCGCACTGTGATCCGGGGCCGGGGGAGCCGGCGGCGGGGCGAAGCCGAACGGGCCCCGGCTCCCCGAGCCAGGGGGAGGCCGGCGGTGAGGCGGCGGAGGAGGCGGCGCTGAGCCCGGAGCGGCGCTGGGGCTTCGCGCTGGAGGAGCTGTACGGCCTGGCGCTGCGCTTCTTTAAAGGTGAGGCCGCACGACGACGTGGCCAGCAAACCCCCCGCCGGGACCGGGGCGGCGAGGCGGGAGCCGCTGCGTCCCGGGAGCCCCGGATTCCCCGGGGGTCGGTGTGGCGGGCGCGGCGGCGAGCCGGGGCGGTCGGACGGAGCTGGCTTGCGGGGATGGGGTTTCCTTGGGGTGGGGGGAGAGGCGGCCCCGTCCGCCTTGTGTGCCCGCAGCGAGGGGCCGGGGAGGCATTTCCTAGGGTTTGTACCGCCCGACCTAAAAACACAGAAAAAAATAAAAAAAATCCTTGCTTGCGGCGTGCGGAGAAAAGCTTTGCAGGCGTAGTTGAAGAGTGCTCTCCGGGAGTGTCGCCGAGGCTGCTGACTGCCCGGGTGCTGGCGTGAGATGTCGTGCCGTCTCCATGGGATGCCAACTCCATGTCTGGCTCCGCAGCCTCCTGTGGCCCGGGCTCCGGCTGGCAGCTGAGCGAGGGAGCCATGAGATGCCCACAAGGTTGTCGACCTGGAGCTGTTTGGCTTGGGCTCCCCTGCAGCCAGGTTTGGTTCCACAGGAAGGCAGAGGGACCATGCCGCTCTTGCGTTCCTTGAGAGGAGGAAATCGACGGTGTGTTTTTTGAGGAAGAGCTGCCTCCACTGTAGCGTTGCATTGCTGTACAGCGTGTGAGCACCTCGCAGCGATGTGTATCGCTTTGCTGGCTCTCGGGTGGCTGCTGTTTAATGTGGGGCACAGATCAGATCCTCTTAACAACCTGCCTGTGCTAGGGAAGATACAGCTCTGTGCTTAGAAAGGTTGGGCTTGAGGCAGGCAGTTGTTAGATGACCCCCCCCAGGAAGGCTGCCACGTCTGAGGGCAAGCATACCGGCAGGTGGAAACTGTGCTAGAAGGACAAAATTGTCCATTTCCTTTACGTTGGCTAACCTGCATCCTGATAGTTGTTAGGAGCATGTGAGGCTCTAAGTGATTTTCTTGAGCTCTAGTTCTTTGACCCTGTTCTGATGTCCTTCCACAAAACATTTTTTTTTGTTAGCATGCTAACTTACAGAGAATATTTTTTCTTAAGCTATAAGAACTATAAGGGATCATAAGAGTCTAATTTTTTTCTTTTTTTTTTCCTGTGTCGGAATCTGCTACAATCAACTGTCAGGTGGGAAGCATTGTGACTTCTGTCTGTTTACTGTTTCTGTAAAACAAGCTGCTTGAAAGGGTTCTGGTTTGGCTTAACGAGCGTTTGATCTTAAAACATGATGCAGAAAGAATTGTCTCTGCAGTAGCAAATTCCTTGTCTCAGTCAACCATGGCCTTATTTTGTATTGGGTTTAATATTCTACTGGAACCAGTATTGACGGTGTAAAAATTACACACTATGAATGAGCTTATCTGCATTATTTATAACCTATGTCTATTATGTCTCAGGTTTTAATGAAACGTTTGCTCTGCATTTGTCCCCTCTTGGATGGGGAAAAGTCAGTAGAGTGTTACTTGCTTCTAGATTCCAGTCTGTTGTGTTGTCTTGACAGTGGATTTGTTTTTGCCTTCCTTTTATCAAAAGCTTAATTTCAACATGTTTCATCTTACTGCTGCTCTTCTTTTAATTTTCTGCAATTTCTTGTAACGCATGTGTTTGCTTATAAGAGGAGAACTTTCCACATTGTGTGGAGTTGTCAGACTTCCCAAATGAAGACCTTGTTCCTCTATCCTTATGGCTGGAATAAAAGTCACATGAAGTCATTGCCCATATTTTCATCTGTAGTTTTTTTGCTGAAAGTGACACAACATGAGGGGTTTTATTTATAAATGTGATGGTGAGTTACAGGAGCTCGTAATACTTGGATTACTGATTCCGCTAGCTTGCTCTGTATCTACATGTCTCCAAAAATAATTGGTCTCGTTTCCAAAGGATTTTCGTGCATCCACTGTCAAAACAACTGTGGGAGTGGGCATGCTTGTATAGCAGCCTTGTAGATGCCAAGGAACAAATATGGATTCCTCCTTTACTTCAAGGAGGAACATACGAGGGATCTGAAGGTTGATCCATGTTAATAGGTCAATGCTGAGAGCTTGTTTCTGACCATTCCTCTAAAAACTACACTGATTTGGAGGTGGGGGTGTCTTTGAAAAACTTTGTCTTTCTTACAGCTAGTTCATAACTATGCCACAGTGTATATTAGCTACTCACACAGCTGCCATGGAACAAACAAGTGATTTGGGGCAGCACTTGTTTGGGAAAACGGTGATGTCGGGATTAAATGTGATTATTGGGATGGAAGGATCTCATGTCGGGATGTCCACCAGAGGAGTCGCTGGGTGAGGTCAAAGGGTAAGCAGCGATCGCTAGTTAAGCAGCTTCCTTTCTGCTCCAGTGTACAGACTGCGTTGTCTGGTTGTAACTAGTGATATATCTTCCTTGAAAAGCGGAATCTGATCAAAATACTTTGAATTTGCTTATTACAATGAGTGCTAACACTTGTCTGTGGTGGCATATTGCATGTAACAGAATTGCCCGAAGACAAGACGGGGTGGGAGTGTGTATAAACAATGTGAAAAACATAACTGAAACTAGGCTAGGATATTAAAGAGACTCAAAGCTACTTTATTCTGTCTCTGATAAAGACAGAAGCAGATCTAAAATGCTTGACCCTGGGTCACTTCAACTGTCAGGCCGTGGGCCGCACAGGAGATGCGTGCTAGCTTTTTTTAGCATCCATAATGGCTTGTGAAAAAAGCTTTTCAGAATAACAGAGGCATAGAAAATAGGTGGTTAATAGTGCTCCCGTCCATTTTTCTGTGAGAATCAAGAGCCTGCCTTACAATACGCACTCTTTCCCTTGCTGCTCTGTCGAGCCAAGTTCAGGTCGACCAGCATTTTGGCTGCCATTAAGAAGCTGCTCCGCTGTGCTGGATCCAGAGTACAGTGGAGAACGCAGTCATGTTACTGAAATGACTACGTTTCTTCATCTCTTGGACTGTCTGTAATTGTGTGCCCCAGGGCAGCTGGCAGGGAAGTGTCTCTGAGGGTTATGCTGCCTGTGGAGCTGGTAGGAGCTATGCCAGTGAAGGTACATTGTTTAAGGTGTGAGCTGTGTCCTGCAGTAGGAGGGGGTGGCTTGCATCGCTCTGCCAGCAAATCTCTTCCGGTATCAACCTGGTGTTATGGTTTTCCACATCCTGTCATTGAAATACCATCGCACCCAACCTTCAATATATGACGGTCCCTGAAGTGTTCATGCACTGCCTAAAGTGATTTACAGTGTACAATAGACAGTATACAAACCATATCATTTTGGTATCTAAAAACTCTCCTGGTATGTTAAGTACTCCAATTTTGATTGCTCCAAGTTCTTTCCTCCTTTCCTAACAAGAATGCATCTTCAACCTCAGCAATACAGCATTCTAAATTAATTGTTTGACCTCTTTTTTTTTTTTTTTTGAGGGCTAATTTGATGGCATGATTGTAATTCATAAGTTAAGTAGGCTCTTGTTTTCAAGAGCATGAAAACCCCTATAACGTATCTACGTTTGATGTGAAGCTGAGCTTTCATCACGCTTAATTGAAAGGGCCGGTTGGTAACTCTTCTGTTGATGCAGAACATCTTCAGGAGAGGAGAATTAAGACTGTAAGAGCGTACTGGGATCTGCAGGCAGCAATTCAGTTCTTGCGCTTCTCAGTTTTGGTCTCACTCATTAAAACTTTGCAAATGAACAGCATTAACATATGTGACTTCTGCTTTTAAAAGCTATGAGGTGAAAAATCGCACTTCACAAACTGTTTTCTGGCTGCTTCTAGGTGACTCAACTGAATGCTATCCCCTGGGAATTAGGCATTTAGTGTGAGTGCAGTAGGTGAAGTCGGAGCGGAAGCTGCAGCATGTTGTGCCATGTTTGTTACAGGGGAAGAAATCTGAAGTTACATAGCAGTAAATGTATCTTGCATGTGCAGTCTCTTAAGAATATTTCTTAAACTCCCTTGGGTCTAAATTTGTGGTTTTATACCAATTCATGTCAGCAGTGCAGTGCTATGTAGTGACATAAGCCTCTGTTATCTGCTTTGCATTGCTAGTTGTAGCTTCATCTTTCCGTTTTCTTCGCGTGCCAACAGAAATGGTGGTCTTCAAGCATGCAGTTAATTACCTGTAGTGCAAGGAGGGTGGTTAGTGTTGTAACTACTGATTTTTCTGGAGTTTTTAACTGAGTTGCCCTCGATGGATCTCAATTTTGCGGGCGTCTGAACAAAGTAGCCACTGTCAAGGAGAGCAGTGGTACGAAGGGCTGTTAGGCATGTAGGGATTTCCCTTCCAGGGGTGACAACACAGTAATAGCGTGGTGTGGTTTTGTGGCACACGTCAATGAGGCCTGAGCTTGCAGTAAGTGGGAGCCGGTCTTTCTCTGTGTTCTGCGTGAACTGCTTCATGTCTTTAGTGAAGTGCATGTTTATATGTATGTGTGTGTATATATATATGGGCCCTTACTGCAGAATGCCTAAAGCATCGTAGGTCCATAGTCTGCCTTGTTCATGTAACCGTACCCTTAATCACTGCTTGAGTTTGATCTGTTAGTGGCTGATGCTTAAGTGTAACTCGACTTGAGAAATTGCCATTTCGGGTGAATGATGGTTTGAAGTATTGTCGGTAAAGAAGTCTCCTGATCTTCTGTAAGAAAGCTGAGCCTTTCTCTGGCCCTGTTGGGTCAGGCATACCAATGGCATAGGAAGGGCTGTATAGTTGCTGTACTACTGCTGTGTACATCCTTTGGGTTTCTTTGTGTGTTCCCTAGAGCTCTTTGAAGTTCTTCAGCTTCCTGGCAGCTGTATTAGATGTGTGGGTAATACCTGCTTAAATGGTACGTTCACGGATGCTTGAATAAATTTGTCACTTCTACTTGTCTGGACTCACTAATGTTCTTTTTGGCATATTTGACTCTGTAGATGGCTTCAGGTCCTCTGGTTCAGTTTAATGGCAACAATTCCAAATCTTTGGGATAACTATACAGTGTGTCTCACGCTGAAGAATTCAACTGAAAAGCAGGCTAGTATACAGCTTTGCTCTCTTGACTGGCTCCAAATACTTCGAGAGTTTGCTTCCAGTCTGCATTATCTACAAGTCACTGAATGCCTGTCTCATTTTTCTCATCTGTCTGTTTTCCTCTCTTATTTAGCTGGTTTGTTCTTTTTCCCTTGGGTCACCATTCTTAGTAAATGCAGCTTTTGGCTTTCCTTGATAGTTAGGGCTTGAGGTCTGACTTCTCTATTCTGTGAAAATGCAGGCGTGCTATGCATAGCACAGGAAACAATGTTTTTTTCCCCTCTTTAACCCTCTTCAGAAGTGAGTTAAAATACTGATGATGATAGCTGGCTTAAGTAGCAGTCTAGTACAACAAACAGCTCTGGTTTTTGGCAGACAACTGTAGGTATACAGGTTGTGCAAGGTGAACTGTGCCATAGGGACCCCCTTGAGAAGCGTACTTAGCTCAGAAGCCTGTCACAATTTCAATGTAGTACCCTTATCAATTGACTTGCTTTTGAGCATGCTACCCCAGGATAGTAAGTATGATTTCAAAGTGTGGGCTGTTTATCGAGGCTATTGGAAGTGCTTGCTACCTAATAAGGAAATTCTGTGTTAAATGTGAAGTGTGAAGAATTGAGGATAAAGCCAAAGGTTGATTTGGGTGGCCTGAGCGAAGGAGACCTTAGACCCAGGGAGAGGGCTGACCAGGAGGTGGTGATTTGCATCTCTTAAGGATCACAGACTTGTTGGGGTGGGAAGGGACCTCTGGGGATCTTCAAGTTTATCCCTCCTGTTCAGAGCAGGCTTCTTGGGACTGTGTCCCTTTGGGTTTTGAATATCTCCAGTGATGGAGATTTCAAAACCTCTCTGGGCAACCTGTTACAGTGCTGGTTTATGCTTAAGTGGAACTTCTTTATTTCAGTTTGTGTCATCTGCCTCCTGTTCTTTCACTGGATACCACTGAATAGACTCTGATTCAGTCTTTACATCCCCCCTTTCTCCACCCCACCAGGTATTTTTGGAAGTAGATATTTTTGTGGAGACAGGCTTCCGGCTTTTGAAGCTGAAAGCTATATTTGCTGTAAGGTGGTGTGACACTGGGGGAAGAGCGAATGCTTGAGATTCTAGAAGAGTGAAGTGGACCTCTAGGAATGAATAACAAGCAATTAAATGTTTACCTTCTTAATTCTTTGATTCTTGCTTCAAAACGAATGGCATACACATAGTGGTTCCTTGTGATGTTTTAATTGACTCAGTACAGTAACACACTGAACTTACCCTGTCAGAAATACAGCTTCTTGCTGTGACTTGCAAATGCTTTCCCTCTGGGGGTTGTTTCCAATTTTCAGAAGTATTTGCGCTGAGTTTCTCAATAAGCCATAGTAGAGGTGTTTCCCCTCCCCTTTTGTTCTGAGACTCTGCTTCTTTTCCTGTTAATAACTCTTATTCACAAGCATCAGCTGAGGAATTTTGCAATATGTAAATGTCAGCCCTAAAGTTTGACTGTGAATTGGACTGTTCAGTTTGGGGCTGTAAACAACTTGCTCCAAAGGAGAGCTGGAAACTAGTGGCAGCTCTGCCTGCAGTTCCTGACTAAACAGAGAGCAGTTAGTAGTACAGTCGTATGAAATGACTGTGTTTGCCTCTGGTAATACCTTCCTCATTTCAGCCCTTCCAAAAGGAGATCATGCTTATTTATTTGTTTTCCTGTTCAAGTAAAAGGTCTTTTTTTAATGAGCAGTGTAATTACATATAGTGGTGCCTGTTTCTTTGATATGTTTTGACAGCTTGAATGTGCTGAGGTAAGTCCTAGCTGACTAATTCATATGTAACCTTAAATCAATGCAAGTCTCTTCTTACCAGTAAATGCGTGGCAGGATCTAACTGGGACAGCTTCAGAAGTGTTGTTGGCATGGAGCCATTGGAATTCTGATTATGTTCAGGCTTATGTTACCCGTGTCTTATGGCCAGAGCGCTCTGTACGTGTTGGTGCTGATGGAGTCACCTCTAAGACTTTTCATTGTGAGGGGTTATTCCAGCTGCCTTGGCAAAGTGCCACAATCAAATTCCCTCAAGGAAAACTCTCCCTTAATTCTAATTTTTCCCTCTCTGCAGTTTTCCTTGCCTCGAACCTTGCTTGTCCTGCTTTCATCAATGCAAAGAGCATGAAAGGGGAGCAATCTATAAAGTTAACATCACACCTTTCTTTGTGGAAAATCCTTCCTATCCACACTACAATAGACGTGGCAGATACATTTGAATTCAAGTTAAGGTTTTTAAATATTTCAGAGATATGGATCCATATGGTATGATGTTCAACTAATTAACATAAATATTTATATGATAACTTACTAGCTAAGATTAACTCTAGATGGTATGATGAAAAACACTTCACAATTAAGTTTCAGCAGCTGAAGTAGATGTGTTTCTTCAGGACAGGTCTATATTTTATTTGAATAGAACTGAATTAATTTGTCTAACCTTTTGTGACTTATCTTTCTTATTCCTTTTTTACGGAGGAAATCATGGTAGAGGTTATTCAAAATGCTCTTTGCTGTCCTGTGCTTGCTTAATCACAACAGTGAAATTTTCTTTTTTTCTGCAGAAAAAGATGGCAAAGCCTTTCATCCAACATATGAAGAAAAACTCAAACTTGTGGCACTGCACAAGCAGGTTCTGCTGGGACCTTATAACCCTGACACTTGCCCTGAAGTTGGATTCTTTGATGTGCTGGGGAATGATAGAAGGTAAAAGGGCTGGTGCTCTTCTTGGTCTTAATTCTGCTTTTCCTCTCTGAAGAAAACATCATCCAATTTCCACAATAAGAGAAATATGTGGGTTGCGTCAGTGTGTGTGTATGGTAGTGGAAAGTGAGTGGCCTCTTCAAAAACATCGTAGAAATCTGAGTCATGGTTCAGTAAAGTAGCTAACAGAAAATTGTTGGGTTTTCTAAACCACATTAGGAAAAGCTGCTGTGCCTACGGTCTGATTTCTCATAGTAGTTTAAGACTTGGCTAACTCTGCATTAATGTGCAGGCCCACGTTTTGTCTTAACTCCGTGCGAGGGTTACAACAAGCCAAGCCTTTTGCTGATGGTAACAGCATTCACCATAGCTTTTGTTAATACCAAGGGTAACTTCTGAAATCAGAAATCTGATGCATTCAAACTCTGAGTAAATTTTGATGAGATCTGAGCGGTCTCAGGCACGTCTCTTGTATTGCTTGCAGTTCAGGCAGCAGTTCTCTTGTTCATTGTTGCTTTTTCTAGTTGTGAAGGCGATGTGCGACACAGCACTGGCTTCTTGGAGCTCGACCCAGTGTACTGCTTTTGCCCAGAGGGACGTAGCTTTCCTTTAAGAAGAAACAGGCCGTTGCATTCAGCTGTCTGAAGCACTATAATTGATGGTTGTTACAGTGTTTGTTCATCCAGGAAAATGTATGCTTTTTTTCCACAAGCTAGAGTGGAAGAAGGGTAAAAAATATTTCGGGTTCATTTGTAGCTGGGAAGTTTTGGGATGTAGTTCAGAATGCTAAGTAGGGTTGATGGTATGTATGAGATTTCATATAAGCACTCAGTTATGTCTGTCTGAAAGAGTTGTTCTGGTGCAGGCAGAAGAGAGCACTGTACTGTCTTTGGGGAAAAAAGTTGTTGGTTCTCTGAAACTGCATATGATGAAGTTTGGTCCCTGGTCTCCCACCTTTCTTCTTTGCTGGGTTCTTAAGAGTTCATTGCTGACTCGGAAGAGTTGAGTCTTCTGTTATTTCTCTCTCTCAGGAAGGAATGGGCTGCCCTTGGAAACATGTCAAAGCAAAAAGCTATGACAGAATTTGTTAAGCTCCTGAATAGGTGCTGCCACTTGTTTTCAACATATGTCACTTCCCACAAGATAGAGAAAGAAGAACAAGAAAAGAAAAGGTAATGTTTGAGTCCTTTGGTGTTGAAGTATATTAAGTGTGTTACTCTTGACCTGTGGATAGTGTCATAGCTAGCTTAGGTTAAAGTTGTCTTGGGAGGATAAATACTTGAAGCTTAGGTGGCTGTGGTACCATTTAATCTCTTTAAGCCTTTTTATTTTGCCAGTAATGAATGATTGTTTCTGAGGTGAAGACACCCGGAATACAAGGAGTTTTAAAAATTTTGCTAATACTGTCATCTGCTTAAGAAATCCATGCTTCACAAAATGTATGCCCTGATATGTCTGTGGACTAAACTTAGGCAGAATGTGAAATTGTCAGGTGCTTTAAACTCCTATTCTAGTATGGGTTAGCAAGTTCACAAAGGCTATCTTCTACTATCATTTACGTATCGTGTGATTATTAAACTATAGTATCGATGTAATCATTGAACATAATGTTAAAGCTTGGAAGATGTGTTTAAGGTTTCTAGGCAATTTTTTTGTACTGTTGTCTGCTATATTGGAATGAAAATCAAATTATAATACAGAATTTACACTTGTCATACTGCAGAGTGCAGTAAAACTAAACAGTAATCTGTTTTGTTCTTGTGTCCAATAAGACAATGTTCCAGGACAATTTAGGTGGGAGGAGATTATACCAAACAAAAAGCCTTACTGGGCAGGCAAAAGGCAGGTTACAGCATGTTGAAAGTAACTCCTCCTAGGATTGTAGGAAGGCTGAAATAGCTTATTGAGTGGATGTTGCAGAAGAGAAGAGGAAGAACGAAGGCGGCGTGAAGAGGAGGAGCGTGAGCGTTTACAAAAAGAAGAAGAAAAACGTAGGCAAGAAGAAGAGGAAAGACTGAGAAGGGAAGAAGAGGAGAGGAGGAGAATAGAGGAGGAACGACTTCGGATGGAACAACAGAAGTGAGTGGCTGAAATAAATAATACTTCAAAGACAATAACAGCCTTGCACTTGAGTCAATTGTATCTAACTTTCTAACTAGTTATGCTAGAATTGAATACCTGAAGTTCGGAGCACTCGAGTCTGGCAGTGACATTTGCATCCTTAGTTAAGAGGGATACAGTTAGCAGAGAATAATTATCCTAACATGTTATTGTATGCAGCCTTCTCAGATGAAAGTGCCAGAGAAGCTTTGTTTAAAGAGAAGCTCTGGGGGTTTTTGGGTTCAAGGGCTGCACCTCATGAAAACTTGTGGCTCTGGCTTCTGAAGCGTTTGAGCTGTGACTTGAAAGTTTCTATCCTTTCGCAGAAGATGGAGCCTAGAAAAAGGGTAACTGCAGTTCAGTGGGGTGTTTTGAATGCGTGGCTGAAACTTTCTAACTTGATAGTCTAGCACTACCTCCTTAAAGGTGCTCTCCTTCTAGGAAGTGTAAAGCGTCTGCGGATCTCATTTGTACACTGGCAGTCACTGGATTTTAGAATATTTCGAAAAGAAGTACAAAATTCATGTTCAAATGCACTTAACCTCTGTTTGTAGCTTGAATTAAATTGTTTACTTAGAATGCTGTAGTTACATTTCATTGTTTCCATGACATCCAAATGCTGAAAACATGGATCTGGCTTTGCACATACAATATTTAAGGGAATAATAAATTATCAAAGCTGTTCCACGTCAGTCAGCAACCATTTTCCATAATAATAATGTCTTTGCACGGGGTGTCTCCGAAGTAGATCCTGCACTTGCTATGTAGTGGTTTTGAGAAGGGAGCAAATAGTTAATCCCCAAGTTTTACTGTTTGTATTTTACACTAATCTGGCTCTCACAGTGTTAAACAGACATAAATGAGCAGAGAATACAACAGAAAAACGTTGCACAGCGCTAAGTAACAGGAAGTGTGATATACCTTGAAGTTAAGAGATTACTTTTTTTATATGAATAGTGGTTGTAACAGGTTACAGAGTTAAAGAATTTAGACAGAAAAAGAATGCAGATACATAAATACAGGCCAAGTATATCTAAAGTCACCGTTTTGCTGAAATAGTAAGTCTTGCCCTTTATGGTACAAACCAGTCTAATACTGGAGCTTTTAGAGGATGATTTTGGGGGAAGGAAGAAGGGTAGGAAACAAAGTACGACTCCTGCATTTGGGTGGTACTTCATTCTTCCTCTGAAGCATCAATAGCTGGTCACTGATGGATGTAATGTGAGACAAACTGAGCTCTGGATCTAGTTACTTTTTCACTCTATAGCTCCTGTTAGCCCTCTGGAGAGAGGAGGAAAACTGAGTTTGTGCATACGTAACCCACATATTCCTCCTGAAGTTTCAGCAGTTGAGTTTATTAAAGGCACAGATACCCTATCTGGCAGCATTTTTTTCATTCCTGAATTAGTCAGTCATGCTAGTCATATGTTTGCATACTGTCCTGGAAAATTAAGATAGTAATGTGGTGTGTTCTTCTTAGATTTACCCGAAAGCATTGCTGTGCTTACCGCAGCAGGTCTGTTCTTATCAATATTTGTAGAAGGGCTGCTAGAAGGACGGTTTCTGCCTTTTCTGGAAGAACCAAATCTGGGATTTTTCCATTGATTGAGAAATTTAGTCATGCATTTTTCTAGCACTACCTCTTTATCAGACTACAGATTGAGAATTATGTAAGAGCTCTTTTTTTAACACTCGATGTTTTCAAATATTGGGTAGAAATGTTGCTCCCTTCCTTATATTCTCAGCATATTTTTAGGCGAAATTCACATTTACATTACTTCCAGGCTCTGCTTCATTATGTAGATTTGTTTTAATTGGTTTTCACAGGAATTGAATTAACTGTCTTTGAGGCCACTTAAATCACTTAAGTACAGGGATTTCCCCAATACCCTCAGCTGCTTGTAATCTTCGTACTCTCCTCCCACCAATCTAGGCAACAGATAATGGCAGCGCTGAACTCCCAGACTGCCATTCAGTTCCAGCAGTATGCAGCCCAACAGTATCCGGGCAACTACGAACAGCAGCAGATCCTAATTCGGCAGCTCCAGGAACAGCATTATCAACAATACATGCAGCAGTTGTATCAAGTCCAGCTTGCACAGCAACAGGTATGACTGACCAGCTGAGAAACTTAAATTTTGTCCCAGGCTGTCTTTGGGAGATGTTAACTTGTCTGCACTTAGCCCCTTGAAAAGCTAATTGCTACAAGTGGAGATAGTGTCCTAGTGGCTAATGCTGCTTCAGATTCAAACACCAAAGCCCTTTTATTTAATCTTTTGCAAGTAGTTTTCTGAAGCAGCCATTAAGAAAATTCTAAGCAGCCTTTACTAATTACTTGGATTGATATTATTCTTGGAGACCAAATGTGAAGTGCTCTGCTGCAGCATCTATTGTGTGTGTAATTTAACGGGGGTAAATGCCAGTGCATCTGAGCATGAACAAACCTATTTAAGTGATTCTCCATGTAGGTATCGCACCTGAGGATCTGTGCAGAGCAGCAGGCTTTGGTCAGCCATGTGTTTCCAGCTGAACATGCGTGCAGCACTGTCACATCACTACAGGGTTTGAGATTGCTCCTCCCTGTTGACTTGAGCACCACTGACTTCTCTCTCCTTTTGCATCTATTGTCTGACATCAGTATCTAATTAAGTTGTTTGCCTGCAATAGACTGCTCGTGGTTTGGGTGGGAGGACAGACTTTCATATTTCTGGTAGCAATGGGTAGCAGAGGTACATTACTACTTTGCAAGGGTTTTGTGTCTGGACTTGAAAGGCTGCTTTTCTGTTTAGGGGAATCTTGTATCTTTGGCAAACATGACGTATTCGCATCTCAAGCTACTTTAAAATTCAGGGATGTCCATCTGTAACAGTCTTAAACATATGTAAGCCAGACTTCAGATTCTAGTGTGTCTGACCTCTCTGGGCAGGACCTGAATCTTAAATGGCCTATGACTGCCAGCTTAAGGTTTTTGAGGTTTAAAAAGGTTTAAAAGGTTTTGAGGTTTACCAGCTTAAGGTTTTTGTTTTTGAGCTAAAGACTTACCAGGAAATCAGTTACTGAATTTTAAGTCATTTGTATTTTGATGAAGCTGATGCCCTTAGCAAAGAACTGTCCAAGGAAGGAAGCTATGTGAACCTGCGTGGAGGAACCCATGTGAACCTCATGAAGTCCAACAAGGCCAAGTGCAAGGTCCTGCACCTGTGTTGGGGCAGTCCCCAATATCAGTACTGTCTGGGGAATGAATGGATTGAGAGCAGTCCTGCAGAGATGCACTTGGGGATGCTGGTGGCTGAAAAACTGGATATGAGCTGGCAATGGGGTCCTGCAGCCCAGAAAGCCAACCTTATCCTGGGCTGCATCACAAGAAGCTTGGTCAGAAGGTTGAGGGAGGTGATTCTCCCCCTCTACTCAGCTCTCATGAGACCCCACCTGGAGGACTGTGTCCAGCTCTGGGGCCCTCAGCACAGTAAAGACATGGACCTGTTGGAGTGGGTACAGAGGAGGGCCACGAAGATGATCAGAGGGCTGGAGCACCTCTGCTGTGAAGACAGGCTGTGTGTCTTCACAGTTATTCATCCTGGAGAAGAGAAGGCTTGGGGGAGACCTTATTGTAGCCTTTCAATATATAAAGGGGGCTTATAAGAAAGATGAAAGCAGACCTTTTTACCAGGGCCCGTAGTGACAAGAATCAAAGGTTTTAATCTCAGAGTGTAGTTTTAGGTTGGACAGATGGAAGAGGGGTTTTTTTTGGTTTTTTTTTTTTTTTTTTTTTTTACAATGAGGGTGGTCAGACACTGGATCGAGTCAAGTTGCCTGGAGAAGCTGTGGATGCCCCATCACTGGAAGTATTGATGGTCAGGTTGGATGGGGCTTTGAGTGGCCTGATCTAGTGAAAGATGTCCCAGCCCATGGCAGGCAGGTTGGACTAGATGATCTTTCGATGTCCCTTCCAAGCCAAATCATGATTTGATGGAGTTGAGGTGATACAGGAAAGTCAGAGGCTTTGTGCCCTGTCTGCCAGGCAATGAAGTTTATCTTTCAAATCTCTACTTGTCCAAGTCTTGTAGAGGAAAGGATGAAAAAGAAGCACGTAACAGAGCTAAAATTACCTAATTCTACTTCAGACTTCCCTGGAGACTCGGGTACCCTCCGTAACACTTGGGAGGAATACTTTCCTTTCAGATGCCTGTAACTCAGCTGCCTTGGAATCCCTTAGTGCAGTTAAAAAGTGCTACTCTGTCATGGTTGCTTACAGACCAGCTTGTGATACAATTAATTCTGGAAAGGCTGTATGCAATAGCTTTCTAGAAAAGTTCTCACCACTTTACATTGTCTCAGTGCATAGAACTGCTGTAATAGAAAGCGGGTCTACTGTACAACTGCTCAAATTTGAAAGGTAACTAATGTTTTATTATATTGTCTTCATACTCCTTCAGGATACCTATATTCCGTTCATTCATCAAAATCATGTGCTTATTAGGTTATTCTTTACAGAATAGTACTGTCAATTATACCTTTTCCCTGTCCAACAAAAAAGCCTATGTAATCTCTCTGTACTGATAACTAGGAGCAGGGGAATAAGCCTTGAAGCTAAATGGGTAATGCATCCTACTTAAAAACCAAAAGGATGGTTGTTACCTTGTATAATCTTGGTTTTGGTGTATTTAATCCTTTGCACAGGGACAGCATCATAAATTCTGTCTGAAGAGTTTCAATGTACGTAAGTTATATTCTAAAAGCAGCACCTCTGAGCTTTAATAACTCTTCTCCCAGACCACTTGCTGTCCCTGTGGCTCTTACGCTTCCTGCTTTCATATTAAATAACTGCCTTTGTCAGGCATTGTGGATTTGATAGAGAACCCTGTTGAGTAAGGTAGCTCACAAATTGGCAAGTACTTAATAGACCTTAAATACTTCCAGCTCTTTTTAGACCTGCATGAGCTCAGGCCAAAACCCTTTCAGCTCGCTGGTAAAAACCAGCAAACGAGTCATCACTTTCAATTTTGAAAGAAGTGTTATAGGGGTTACTGACATGGAGAACTTCCTAGTTAAGTGCAAGAGTTTTTAACGTGTGTGTGCCCTAATTAACTTGAAAGTTGACTCTTTTTGTCCAAATTGTATCCATCAGTGTGGAACAAACTGACTTCACTTTCCCTGATACTAAGTACATGTAATTCTCACTGGTTAACATGTGCTGCCTCTGGTCTTTTGTGTCAAGCCTCCTCGGAGGATGGAGGGTGACACTGTTTGATTTTTAATGTGTCTTTATGTGTTTATGTAGAGACTCTTGGAAGGTTTTAGTTTTATTCAACTTAATTTCTGTTGTTTTAGGCAGCCTTACAAAAACAGCAGGAGGTAGTTGTGGCAGCGACAGGAACGCCTCTGACTACTGCCTCAAAGGTGAATGCACCTGCCCCAGGGGACACCCCATCAATTAATGGGCAGGCCAGTGCACATGCAGACAGCCCTGAAAAAGAGCTGGATCCTGAGGCTCTGGAAGAAGCACTGGAGAATGGACCAAAAGGTAGGACTAGCTAGATTCCTTAATTAAAAATAAATGGCGAAAGCCTTTCTTAGGATTCAAATGCCTTAAGTATGGTTACTATGGCTCTTTGCTTGGCTTCATTGGGCTATGCAAGAGCTAGGTTTGATTCCTGGGTCCAGTTTCTCTCAAGGTAAAACAATATTGCAAAGGCAAAAATCAGCTTTGAGGAGGAGGGAAGTAGGATGCAGCAAAAGTAGGCAAAGTGGATGGGATCCAGAACCTCCTTTCATTCTTGATTTGAAGGAAAGAAACATAAATAGTCCTAGGAGAAAGCTGTTCTGTGTAGAAATGCATTCACTCTTATTTGAACTCAGGTCAAAATTGAGTGATTTAGCCTTGAGATTAAAATAAAGCCAAATTCTTCTTACCCTCTCTGAATCCTGCCATGCCTATGGCTTAGCCCTGTCCTATGTGCAGCCTGGACTACTCTCTCCTCACATTTCCCATCTTTCTCAGACAGCTTCTAGGAAGCTGTGGAAGTGGAGCAGGAAAAGTAGCCTCCCAGCATCTCTCTTGTCACTGGTATTTTTGGGTGTTACCTCTATACTTTCATCCACAATCAGTAGTCCTCAAAAGACTTGCTTGGATACCAGTATGGAACCAACAGTAATACAGTCCCTGTCGGCGTAATGAGGTATTTAGTTATTTTAGTCAATATTCGATAATTTCTAGACAAACCCACAACCTCTGGTTCTGTCACATTAAAGCTCCTTTCAGTGAAGGGTTCTGTGCAGTGTAACCCCGTCGCCTGTAGCACTGTATCTGAGTCTTTTCTGTGCAGCGCTGTTGGTTTAAATGTGGCACTTGGGTAAACTGCTAGGATTTAAGTAAGTGTGCAGTGTTATATCTAAACTTGCACTGCATTTCATGCAAGTTTCAACTGTGAGAAGATGTTTCTTCAGTAAAAATAATAAAAAAAAATTACTGGGAAGCAACTATGATGCTTGTGGTCCTCAAGTGCCCCTAAGGCATGGTTAAGTATTCAGCATAAACAACTAAAAAAAAGCTTAACTGGGGTATTTCCTCCCCTCTCTCCAGATTCTGTTCCAGTGATAGCTGCCCCATCGATGTGGACACGGCCCCAGATAAAAGACTTCAAGGAAAAAATCCGGCAGGATGCAGACTCTGTGATCACAGTGGGCCGAGGAGAAGTGGTTACAGTTAGAGTACCAACTCATGAAGAGGGGTCTTACCTCTTTTGGGAGTTTGCTACAGACAATTATGACATTGGTTTTGGGGTGTATTTTGAATGGACAGACTCCCCTAATACTGCAGTCAGTGTGCACGTCAGCGAATCCAGTGATGATGAGGATGAAGAAGAAGGTAAGCATGGTTATTTATATAAACCAGTCTTGTCAGTCCTGCAGAGCTTGCCATGGGGGAAGACCCAACTGATTGTCTTGTGTAATCTCCTAGTTCCCCCAGCTTCCATCTAGCTGTAATCTTGTCTTCAATTTTGAAGAGGAAGTGCAATTCTGAAAGTAACTTCAGTCACCTCATTTGATCACAGATAGGTTAAAGCAGTTGAGGGTGAGAAAATCCTTTTCCTAAGTTTTACTTACTCCTTAGTGTGCCCTCTTGTCCAATTCAGCAAGCTAGATTGAAACCCGTGCCATAATAGAACATAGTGGATCTGCACACTGAAAACCTTAAGAAAAATCGTGCCCTGCTCTTCATGAACTTTTTCTAGGGGGAAAGTTTCCTTGAGACTTCAACAAAACAGCTTAAAAGAGCAATTCCTGATAGTGGCCAGGACACAGGTCACAGCCTTTACCTACAAGGGAGTATTAGCATACCATCAGAAAAAAATATTTTGAAATGAGGATGTGATTTTTCTTAGAAGGAACTGCTCTGACATAGGAAGCAGTGGCCTTCTGGATATTACTACTAAGTAATCGGTAAGTATGTCAGATCAGTAGCAGTCAGTTAATGTGGGGTAATATCTTGATGGAAACTAGAGCTTGGCATCTCTGTGAATTGACCCAGCTGTGCTGGGCAGATAGGTGTGGTGGGTTTTAATATTGAACTGTAAAATTAACGATAAAGTGAGCATGCTTATTGTTCCTCCTGCTTTTGAATGCTTTAGCTACAGCCTTGGTATGGACCCCTTCGACTCATCTGATTTCTAAACTGACAGAGAGTGCCTTGTCCTCTACGGATCAGTCTGACTTTCTCTTGTAAAGCGTCCACCCATGTTAACTGACGCTTTTTTTTCCTTGCAGAAAATACTAGCAGTGAAGAAAAAGCCAAAAAGAACGCCAACAAGCCTCAGCTAGATGAAATAGTGCCTGTGTACAGACGAGACTGTCACGAAGAAGTGTATGCTGGCAGCCACCAGTACCCAGGGAGAGGAGTTTATCTCCTTAAATTTGACAACTCCTACTCTCTATGGAGGTCAAAAACAGTTTACTACAGAGTTTATTATACTAGATAAAGGTGTGGCTGTGTCTGAGGCTGGGCTGTGCAGAAGATGTCATTTTATTTGGAATTTTCTTCAAGCATAATGGATCCTTTTGAGTCTGTGTTTTATCCTGTCTGTATCTGTATGGTTTGTGTGAACTTTAACAAGTAGACACTGGGATCTTCCTGCTCCATGACACTAATGCATATTGCATTGGGCTTAACACAGGATCTCCCTAGCCCTTTTGGGTATTGGAGTTAACCAATGGAAGTCATTGGCTCCAGTGCTAAGGTCACATCAGTTGCATTCGTTAAAGCCTCATGAAAAAGGGGGAGGGAGTTGCTGGTTCACTGGCCGGGTGATCTGATGTTTCCAGGTCTGGATGCTTTGAATAACTTGTTAACAGTTAATTGAAAGGTCCCATCAATAACTGATAGATTTGGATGCAGTTTGCTGTGTAGCAAGTTTCTCTTAACTGTAATTGAATGTCAGCCTTTTACACCATTAAAACTTGAAACTTTAAGTTGATGCAGTTTAGAAACAAGTTGTCTCGCTTCTGTCCTCATCGAAGAAGAAACATTCAGTTCCTTAAACCAGGGTAGTGACTAAGAAAAGGATGAACAGCATGCTAAAAGTACAGCAAATAACCTCTTCTGAAGATGTAAACTGAATGACAATTAAAAGTATATGTAACAAGAAGAACCTTAATCTCTATGCCCCGCTGTTAACCCTAGAATAAAAAAGGTCATTTTTTGAGGTTTTGAACAAGGGCACAAACTATTTCTAAGTTTGGTGGGTTTCTAAAGGGGTAGACTTGAAAAAAAAAAATATATGTACAAACCTGAAACCAGTTTTCTGCACAATGTTCTGGTTTGTCTGTTTTTGTAAAACCTGAATAAGCACATTGTGCATTTAAAGAACAGTAAGTCACTTTGCTAAAGTATAGGAGTTTAATGTTGCACTAATTATGGAAATCGCTGCCAGTCCATTTTAGTCTGAACTGGTGATACTTGGGTGCAGACTTTCTGCTTTAATCTGTAACTGGCCGCAGAAAGGCAGAGTGCACATACAGATACTTAGTAATGTAGCTTTAATCTCAATTCCATATGGTTTGGTTGGGGCATTTTCGTATTTTGTGTAGTGGAAGAAGTGCAGGTGGCTACTTGACTTGAGGTCACAGTAAGAATCCGCTCCCCTTGGAGCCCTGCGCCCCAGGGTGAGGTGTTGCAGCGGCGACGTGCGTAAGTGCTCTCTGCATGGGTAATGCACTTTGTTACTGAGAGAAAACGGTTCCTTTGGGTCTGTCAGATCAGTCCTTGCAGTAAGATTTCCATTGATTAGCTGCAGCATGTACAGTTCCCTGGCAAATGATGTTGGGTTTGCAGGATTTGTTTGAATAATCAGTTTGTACATACATGATACTTTTATTTTTCTCATACCAACCGTGGAGATACTTCTCCTAGCGTGCTTAACTTGTCATCTTGCGTTTTGGTTCAGCAACACCATACCAGCTTATAGCTAGCTAGTGCTGCTTTATCCAAAAACACTGTACAATGTTCTGCTCTTGTGTACATACAGTATATAAACCATGACTTTAGAAAGTACCTTGCTTTTAAAGAAAACTGTATTTAATGTAAAAAAAAAAAAAAACCTTTTAAAAAGGCAGGCACTAATATATTTCTTCTGGTCTTCAGTTTAATTTTTTTTGTCCATACAAAAATGTTATGACTTTTTCCTCTAAGAATATCTGTTCTTGGGAGTGGTGTTTGTCGCTTTAAATGGCAGCACTTACTGTCATGTGCTGGATGTTAGAACTTTTACGTTTTCAAACTTTTTTTATTGCCTCTGGCTGTTGATTAGTACAGTACAAGTGCGATTTCAAGATACCTTGAGATAGTATTTAATCCTAATTAAAATACATTTATCTGTAATGCTGTTGCCTTTTTATTAATTTGGAAACCTTGGCATTGCTGTGTATGGCTGTTCGGCTAAGATAAGCTGGTCATCTTCCCGCTGGTTTTTAAAAATTCGGTGCAATGTTAACGCTGTGGGTTTAGCAGCCAAGTCACTTGGGCCAAAGGCTCTGTCTGAGAGGTGTTGCTGGCTCGCTGGATGAGGCCGCTGTCAATACTGGAAGAGCTCAGCTTGAACAGCATAATTGCTTTGGGTTTTGATAGTGATCTTCTGTAGCAGGAAGGATTGGCTGTGGGCAGCCAAAAGTTACGAGCCATTCTCCTGCCTAGAAGAAAGGTGCCTGCCTTTGCTCTGAGGCTTAGTGAACCCAGCCCCAAGGGGCAGTAGGGGTGGCTTGCCTTGTCCTGAAAAGCCCGTGGCCAAAACGTCGAGAGGCAGGCAGGACTGTCCACGGTTCAGACTGAACAAGAAGAAAAGCATGAACCTCGATGCACAAAGGCTAGTTATGTGAAGGTTTCAGTTGGCCAAAATCACGCTTTGCTGCTTACCTGCTGTTAGCAAGTAGCTTATCCTGGAGCTGAGGCCGGAGGCGGGTTTTGCACTAGTTTGATCCATGGGCCAGGTCACCTTGGCTCCATCTGCCCTCATAGACAGTGGCCTCAAGCTGGTGCTTCCAGCCCTCACCTGGGGAGCTGAAGTCCCTTCAGTGAGAGCAGAACAAGTGCTGCGCTGTTAGAAGCAAGATGCCGAGAAGTTCGATGTACCATATAGTCTGGGCATGCTACAAACTAGTTTCGCATGAAATGTGCAGGTGCATTGAAAACCAAAGTAATTACAGCAGCAAGCCTACCCCAGCTGGACCTAGTTTACCTGTCTTGTGCATGTCTAAATTCCCCTTTCTCCAATTAAAAGTGAAGCACTGTTCTCCTCACGGCTGACTTAAGGCAGCTCTCTTCCACAAGAGAGTTATTGTAAACACTATCTGCAATGAACTGAGTCACTGGCAATAAATCCAGGTGATGCAACATAAACAGGCTGGAAAAGCTCAGTTCCAAATATACCAGTCCTTTGAGAAAAGCTGAATAATCAGAGGGACAAACCCGTGTTAGAAATGACGACGTTTTGAGAACCACCGTCAACATGGGTGTTGCTTGTGCAGCCTCTTCTTTGAGGCGGTTGCGTGGGAGATGCCAAGGCGAGGTCTTCCCTGACTCTGCTCTTCCAGGAGGATAAGCAGTACAATTGAAACAACTTGCTAATTAAGGCACCGGGCTGTTGTATGATATTATCCTTGCGTATCCTCTTTGCTGTCCTTCCTTGCCCCTTGGCTTTTAGCACTTTCCGCCTTGTACTCTGCTTTGTAAGTCGTAGATTAGAACATTGTGTGATTCAGAGCAGCTGGATGCAACCTTTGAGGTAACTGTAATGGGCAGGGTCATAAAATCAGTGGTCTGCTGTCAGGGGAGGTCTAAGGGATGGTTTAGCTGTTTAACCTCCTCCTATTTATGCCGTTGCTCTAGAAATTGTGAAGGGGCTGCATGGACCTGTTGAAGTACAAAGAAGCAACGTAGCCATCCTTCACCCGAGGGGCAGCTATTTCCCCAGGTTGATTAACAGCTCAGGGCAGTAGTTAGCCTTATTAATCTAAAGTAGCAATGTGAAGGCTGCTTTCTGACAGATCACTGTTAATGCTCTTTCTAGCACCAGGTCCTGCAATCCCTCTCCTCTTCTCTCCATCCCCTGGTGTATGTGCAGTGAAAAGACTGCAAGGGAAGAAGCCAGCTCGAGCCCCCTAAGCTGTCTCGGCCTGTTGGACTCCTCTTCCTGGCCTCTGGGTTCAACTCCTGTAGCTCCTGCTCTTCCTCTGCCGTGTTTGGCTGCCACTTCTCCACACTCTGGGGACTGGGCCAGCACCTTCCATCCCTGTGGTGCTGCTCAAAGGCACCAGCTAGAGCAAGAGCTCAGCTAAAATACATACGCACCCAGGATTTGCGGAAATTACAGTTTCCTATTTGAAGCTGTTACTTCCTAGCTTTTTCTGCTCTGATGTCCCCCCTCATTCCACCTCCCTGCAGAAACACAGGTCAAATTAATAAGCCCCCAGCTCCTGCTGTGAGTTCGTTTGCAGACCAAGCTCAGGTGCAAGTGCTTTCAGCTTCCAGTACCAGCCTGTCTGTGCAACATGGGGAAGCAGCGCACAAACGGGGACGCTTTTGGAGTTGGGTCTCTGCTTTGCCACGTGCTGGTGGTAAGAAAGAGATGTGTCGTAGAGATGCGCCGGTCCCTGCCGTGACATTGATCCCATGCTCAGCAACAGCAGCTTGCTTGCGTTGGGCCCAGGTTTGATAGGGCAGGTCACAAACGTGAGCTACGTGATTTTAGATCTGTGGCTTAAAAAATAAAACTCCTAACCTCACACCGCAGCTACATCCAGCACCAGGCGCTGGAAGATTAACCAAAGCATGGGAGGGTATCCCAAATCTTTCCCCAAATGCCGCTCGTCTGCCAGACCTGCCAGTTGCACATGAAAGGCCTTTCAAAGGTGTGGGTTGTGGTGGCACAGTGGCTTAAAGAAGCGTATGAAAGCTTTTAGATTAGTATTAATACAGACGTTGCCGTGCAATAAAGCCGTCACATATGCAAAGTTGTTGTTTGGTATCCTAAAAATAAGAAAATCGTAAGGAATGAGGAAGAAGGAGGTGATGCGTGTTCTCTGTAAGAATTCTGCTCCTGGCCTTCACCATTTTCACCTTGTACCATCTTCATCATACAGAGTCACAATGAAGCTGGTGAGAGACCTGCTGCTTTTAATCAGGGGGCTCAACATTGGCAGGCCAGATTTGGGGAATTAATCCCTTATTTCAGCCTACACTTCTCTTGAGCTTAGTGTTTTCCTTGGTGTTGGACTTCAGGTGTTGTATCCCCGCTTCCGTTTTAAGGGAGCATCTGCTCAGCGGTGGTCACTGTTCTCACCCAACCTGGCGCCTGGTCTCTGCCGGGGCCCAGGAGGAGGTTTGGTGTTACCCTCGCAGCGTGTTGGAGCAAAAATACCCCTTGGTTGTGCTCCCCTGGCAGAGTAGCTGGTCTGGATGAAAAAAAGCCCATTCCCTTGGCCTGGCCAGTTCACTCTTCCCCTTTCCCAGGTCCACTTGAGCTCCAGTGCCACCCCGCCAGGCCAGCTTGTGGCTCCTGGTGGACAACAGGATCACCAGCAATGTGCCCCTGTGCCAACAAGGCCAATGGCATCCTGGGGTGCATCAAGAAGAGTGTGGCCAGCAGGTCAAGGGAGGTCATCCTCCCCCTCTGCTCTGCCCTGGTGAGGCTGCACCTGGAGTACTGTGTCCAGTTCTGGGCTCCCCGGTTCAAGAAGGACAGGGAACTGCTGGAGAGGATGCAGCAAAGGGCTACCAAGATGATCAGGGGACTGGAGCACCTCTCTTATGAAGAAAGGCTGAGGGATTTGGGTCTCTTCAGTCTGGAAAAAAGATGGCTGAGGGGGGACCTTGTCAACACTTATAAATACTTAAAGGGTGGGTGTCAGGAGGATGGGGCCAGGCTCTTTTCAGTGGTGCCCAGGGACAGGACAAGAGGTAACGGGCACAAACTTGAGCGTAGGCAGTTCCACCTAAACATGAGGAGGAACTTCTTTACCCTGAGGGTGGCAGAGCCCTGGCACAGGCTGCCCAGAGAGGTGGTGGAGTCTCCGTCTCTGGAGACATTCAAAGCTCGCCTAGACACATTCCTGTGCAACCTGCTCTGGGTGGGACTAGGTGATCTCCAGAGATCCTTCCAACCCCTACCATTCTGTGATTCTGGGATTCCTCTCCTGCCACAGCTGCATGCCCAGCGTGGCAGGGATGTGCTGGGGAAGCCTGACTGGGGTTGCTGGCATCTCGTCTGCCCGGGGAAGCTCAAATGTGGGCTCTTCCCCAGCACTCTCGGTGAACTGTGGGCAGGAGGGCTGCGCTGCCCCCCGGTGAAACAAAAGCTCAGCTTTCCACCACCATTTCGTTAGTGAAACACCCGTACAGCCATTAAGCTCCAGCACAGGATGCAGGAGAGGGAGTTTAGGGCATGTGGAAACAGGCCCTGCAGCACGGACTGAGGGGCGGCTCTGCCCCACAGCCGTGGGGAGCCCAGTGAAGCCCTCCTCTGCCCCGGGGCTGGGCATGGGCCCTGTTTGGCTAATCTGGTTTAGCCGTGGCCTTCAAACCCTTCCTGCACCCCCATGAGCAGTCAGCCATGACCTAGGCTCACTTTCTAGTGATAGATCTGGATAGACCTCATGCACTGCCTTGCTGGGGAAAAGTAACTCCCCAAATTACCACAAACTAAAATTAGCACAAACTCGGATATGATGCTGCATATTGCAGCATCGCGCTGAGAAAAGCCCCTGCTCACACCCCCGTCCCCTGAGCCCCTTGGATGCTCGGAGCCGAAGGGTGGCTCCACGCCGGGGAAGAAAAAGGGGTCTCCAAGCTGATATAAGCCACGCAAGGTCTTTCTGCCCTTTGCAGTGCAGCCAGAATTTGCGTCGGAGGGTTTCAGCAGTCACTGACTGACTCAAGTCCGATTTCTCAGGCTCTTACCTTCGACAAGTGCTGCAAAACACCAGAAAGATCTTTGCAGCCTGCATCGGGACAGTCAAACGAGATTGCAGAGCGAGCGCAGAGCAATGCGCAGGGCTTTGCAGGATGCTTGTAAAATTTGGGTCTGGTTTGCGGAGAAGAGCGGTTTTTCCCATCTGGAAAAAAAAAAAAAAAGTCCTTAAGCCTTGGCTTGCTTCATGGACTCAGGGAAGCGACTTCAGCGCAGACTCGGTGATAGGACAAACAAGGCGGGAAATGTTTTCCCGCAGGTTTCAGCTGTGCCCATTGCCAAGCCCATACTCAGGGCTGGGCTTCACCCCGGCACAGCAGAGCACCGGGAGCATCTCCAGCACCCCGGCACGGCCCCGGCACAGAAACCACCCCCTGCCCCAGCCAGCTACACCCCACAAATGCCCCCCCACTTTGGCCCAGCGCATCCCTCAGCGGGGGGGTGGGGACCCTCGAGCCTGCACCGAGGTAACACGGAGGAAAAGCACCGTCCTGCTGCCGGTCGGAGATAAAGCTGCACCGAGTAAATCCACGCAGGTTGCTCAACCTGGCTGGGTTATTTTCCCCTCGATGAGTAACGCTGTTTTCCTAGAGCCTCGCAACAATATTTTTCCTTGGCAAAGGCTCTCTCCGGGATGCTCGTGCCAAAACTCATTTTTACAGGTAGTCTTTTGTAGCCAGCCCGCCAGTGCTGGGTAAACAGAGGGCTGGGGGGGGGGGGAGCGGCGGAGGGGTGGGGGTGGATGTGGGGGGGTGGGCGAGATCCCCCTCCCAGCAGATGGGACCCCACAAAGAGCCACTCTCTGCTCCCCTCCCCCACCCCACCCCCACCTCCCCCCCCGAAACCAGCCAGCCCACCGGGAGGTGTGCTGGGTTTCCCTCCCCAGCTTCGCTGGTCCTGCTTGCCACGAAGCAAATGAAAACTGTAGGAGAGCAGGGAGCCACTGGCACACCCAGCCTGGCCAGGGCTGGCTCAGTGGATGCCAGCCCAGCAAGCCACAGCCGCGCCAGAGCAGCCTGGTCCGGCCCTGGCTGTAGGAGGAACCCCTTCTCCAGAGCCAAGGGAAGAGCAAAGACCAAAAACAGCGGAAAAAAACCGAAATAGCGGAAGGCTCTGGCTGTTGGTTTACTGGATTTCTGTGTTTTTGCGGGATAGTGTGTAACTCGGAGCTGGGGTTGGGCTGCGGGAGAGATGGGGCTTGCTCTCACCATGGGGCACGGTCCCGAGGCAAAGGGATGACGCCCGATGATGCCACCTCCCTCCCAAAGCCCACGTGCCCCCAGGGCTCTCCGAGAGCCCCACCGCTGCCATCCTAGCTCAGATTCAACCAGCAACCATGGTCTTGGGGACCTTGTCACACAGTTGGGTGTCCCGCCTGGCACCGCAGGCTCGGGCAACCGCAGCCAGAGCCCAACACACCCCAGCAAAGTGGCCACGGGCACTCATGCTTTTTTATGCCAGTAAAAAGGGAAAGAGGGGGGGAAGAAAAAGCAGGGGGCAAAGCCATACTGAGGCTGCAAGGAGCAGGCTGGGGCACAGCCAGAGCCTCTGGCGTGCCGACAATGGCAGCCCCCACCTCTGCTGTGTCATTTGGTGAGCTGGGTTTGGCCCAGCGGCACTGCTGGCACACCACGCTGGTGAGAAACCCCCAGCTCCAGGCGGGAATTCGCATCCACCCAAATACCAGCCTTGTACAGGGAACGGCTGGGATCGTACCATTAGATGGGGCTATAGTTAAAGAATTAGGGTTTGTAAATTATATTTCCAGCTCGGGATGGGAGTTGTCCAGGGGCAGCAGGTAAGTATCGGCCATCCCTGGCCCCGTCTCCCTGTCTGCTGCGGGGTGGGCGAAAGCCTGGGGGGGTGCGGAGGCCTGGCAGGAGGGACAAGAGTCCCACAGAGCCCATGGGAAGCTGCAGGTGGGAGAAGTTACCAAACTGCCTTTCTCCACTCCTAAAGCTGCAAAGTTCAGCCATCCTAATTCCCATTTAATCCCCCCTCTTTTTCCCTGGTGCAGTACAGAGAGCACAGAAATGGGACAGACCCCTGGCAAAGGCAGATGCCTAGTGCTCAGCCTCCCACGGGCTGTTTTTGGCTTACAGAAAGACTCAACCTCACTGATTTCTGACCAAATCCGGATAACCGTCAAAGCTGCAGGTACTGGCTAAATGCTTAGGAAAAAAAAAAAATAATAATCCAACTGAAGACTTAGAAGCTCTAAAATAATACCAAGCCTAGCGACCCCCCCGGAGGCATCAGCATCTCCATGGCACCGATGAAGGGGATGAGACGCAGAACAGAGTTTGCCCGGGGTTTGCCGAGCCACAGTGAGACCCCTTTGCCAAGAGACCACCCTGTTTCTGTTCCCATACAAGCTCGGGTGACTTCACGGTGCACGAAGCCACACCAGAGGCCGAGGAGCTGGGCTGGCCCTTGCCCCAGCAGCAGCTCTGCTATAACAGTCTGGTAACTACTGGATTATAAAACACAAAACCAAAATGCTCCGTGCCATCAGGCTGCCAAACACATAGAATCATAGATATCATAGAGCGGTTCGGGTTGGAAGGGACCTTAAAGATCATCTTGTTCCCACCCCCCTGCCATGGGCAGGGACACCTCCCACCAGACCAGGCTGCTCAAAGCCCCATCCAGCCTGGCCTTGAACACCTCCAGGGATGGGGCAGCCACAGCTTCTCTGGGCAACCTGGGCCAGTGTCTCATCACCCTACAGTAAAGAATTTCTAATATCCAGTCTAAATCTCCCCTCCTTCAGTTTGAAACCATTACCCCTCGTCCTATCGCTCCACTCCCTGATCCAGAGTCCCTCCCCGTCTCTCCCGTAGGCCCCCTTTAGGTACTGGAAGGCCGCTATAAGGTCTCCTCGGAGCCTTCTCTTCTCCAGGCTGAACAGCCCCAACTCTCTCAGCCTGTCCTCACAGCAGAGGTGCTCCAGCCCTCTGATCATCTCCGTGGCCCTCCTCTGGACCTGCTCCAACAGGTCCATGTCCTTCTTGTGCTGAGGACTCCAGAGCTGGACACAGTACTCCAGGTGGGGTCTCATCCCTCTTGATACCCCTTACTGTCCATAGATGTTTTATTTTATTCCCAAGCAAGGAGGTTCCCGGTGAGTTATAATATTTTGCCCACAAGCAAGCGGTCAGGTCGCCCCAATGGACTGCACCGCGGCCACAGCTTGGTGCCACGCTCCCAGCTTCATGGGATGGGAGCAGTGTAGGTGCCCATCTTTTCCTGGCCAAAAGCTACATCCCCCTGATTGCTGTCAAGGCAAGCACAGCCACCGGCCTCCCCCCTGCACAGACATGTGCTGTGTGGCACAAATCCATGTTCTACCACCCCACATGGCTGCCTAACAAGCAGTTTAGCTCCAGCCCTTTCCCCCTTTGAGGATGCGGGTGCCCAGGAATTAGCTGCTGGCTTTCTGTTCCCGTGGCGTCTTCTTCTGGGCAAAAGAAAAATAAATTCCTTTCTTTCATTAAAATTGACAAGGGAAGCCCGTAGATTTCAGATATATTTGTCGCACCCCCCTCATCCCACCCCATTCCACCCCATTCCACCTCATCCCACCCCATCCCTGAGCTGTTGTTAAGGCAATACAGGCACATGGCCAGCACCATGCCCAGGGCACAGGCAAGGAGTGGGGGGGGGGCATCTGCAGGAGGAAAATTAAATTCCTCCCTTTCCTTAAGCAACAAGAAAGACATTTTCTTTAAAGGCCGCCTAACCAGCAGGGGAACTTGCTCTTACTCTGCTTAAGTGACTATTAAACAATCTCGGGAAGCTGCTGCCCTCCCACCTTGTGGAAACAAACCTCACATTTCCCAAGGAATTTTGCGCTTAAAAAAAAAGAAAAAAAAAAGAATCCCAGCCCTAAAACCATATTGTGGAGGCTGAACTTTAATTTCTTTTTACAGCAGGAGGAAGAAAACTGGGAGCACCCTCAGCTCCAGCTTGCGGGGGGGGGGAGAGGGGCCCTCCCAGGGCTGCGGGGTGAGCATCGTCCCTTGGGGGGCACAGGGGACATGTAGAGACACCCAGGATGCACGAGACAACAGCCCCAGAAGCGCGCAGCAGTTTGCAAGGTTCATTTGAGACATCGAGGGATCCCAGTTTTCCAGGCTTTTTATTTTTTTGGCTCACAAAGGCATAGAGCTCGTCATGCAAATCAGGCCGAGCAGGACAGGCCACTGCCAAAAACGGGTCACGGTGGGAAAACATTGGCCACGGCCTTTCCTTTGTGGCTCCAGGCTACCGCCACACGGACCCAGGCACCTGGGGGTGTTTCTAGAGCACCAGCTAGTCCAGAAAGTTTTTTTGTGTTTTTTTTTTTTTTTTTATAATTGACCTTTTCATTCCAAACAAAGGAAACCAGAGGAAAAGACACAATGCTGTCAGAAGCGGACAGGATTCTGGCAGCATGCCGCCTCCCGTGATTTGTGGGAATAAAGCCATTTAGCCATGAAGAAGAAGGAATCAGGCCCTCAGCCTGCACCCAAACCCACCCTGCACCCCCCCACCACCACCCGAAGCGGGGGACATTTTGCAGAGCAAGGGCCACCCTGATCTCCGGGAAGGACGGAGCAGGCTGGCAAAAAGCCACCGTGCTTCACCAGGGACAGCCACAGCAGCGCCCGGGAATAACCGAGCGCACGGGGCTGACACCAGCTGTTAAAAAACCCAGCCCTTTCCACTTGTGTAAAGTATACATGAGCAGACACGGACCAAAACAAGGAGCACAGGGCCGCCCCAGCCAGCAGCGCACGCGCGTTGCAGGGAAGGCGAGCAGGAAAAGAAATAGGAAGCGGAGACAAAGAATTTCCGCAACATCCCCCAAAAGCGCTTCCCGCACGTGGGGAGCCAGGAAACACTTATGGGAGAGAAGCCAGCCCAGGGAAATAGGTGGGAACTCACAGCCCACATCCACAGCAAAAATCCCACCTGATGTGTCAAGAGCCCTGGATATGGGGATGACAAACACATATGTGCTATACCTTAGACAACAGGTTGGACCAAGCTCTCCAGGACCCCTATATACATCCCGCCCCCCAGCAGCAAAACTCCTCCCAACGGCCTGGTGAGGAGTCAGCCACCAGCAATGCTCTATCACCACCACCACCGTCCCCTCTGAGCCCACGGGGACCCTCGTTCCAACACCCCGCCTTTGCTCCAAGGGGAACACAGAGAGGCAGGTTACTTATGGGTTGAGAAATGCCATCCATGGATAAGTAATTTGGTCCCACCCCGAGGGGCAAGAAAGGCTGGAGCCCCAGGAGATGCTTTTTAATTGCTCGCAGCAAGCCGGGAGGAGCTGGTGGCCACCCAGTGCGGTTCCCCACATCCAACAGCACCAGGTGACATTTCGCATGCCCCAGAAGCACTGGACAGCTTTTGGGCCAACCGTAGAGTAGCATTTTTCCTGCCTCCATAGGGATTTTTGGATTTACCCGCGCTGTTAGGAAGCAGCGCTGCCCGGCTAGCGAGCCCTGCTGCAGGGGGAAGGGCCTGGCATTGCAAATATTTGACCTTTACGTATGGAAAAGCTGTGCTGTCAGAGCATCTTTTCAAAAAACCTCTGTTTAGTTAATGCAACTGTTTGGTTTTTTTTTTTTCTTTTTCTTATATTAAATTTAATACTAAATTTAATACTGTGTCCAGTTCTGGACTCCCCGGTTCAAGAAGGACAGGGAACTGCTGGAGAGGGTGCAGCAAAGGGCTACCAAGACGATGACGGGACTGGAATGTCTCTCTCATGAAGAAAGGCTGAGGGATTTGGCTCTCTTCAGTCTGGAAAAAAGATGGCTGAGGGGGGACCTTATCAACACTTATAAACACTTAAAGGGTGGGCGTCAGGAGGATGGGGCCAGGCTCTTCTCAGTGGTGCCCAGGGACAGGACAAGAGGTAACGGGCACAAACTTGAGCATAGGAAGTTCCACCTAAACATGAGGAGGAACTTCTTTACCCCGAGGGTGGCAGAGCCCTGGCACAGGCTGCCCAGAGAGGTGGTGGAGTCTCCGTCTCTGGAGACATTCAAAACCCGCCTGGGCGCGTTCCTGTGCCACCTGCTCTGGGTGACCCTGCTCTAGCAGGGAGGTTGGACTAGATGATCTCCAGAGGTCCCTTCCAACCCCCGCCATTCTGTGATTCTGTGAAATTTCTTCTCATTTTATGGGCTATTCGTTTTGGGTTTCTTCTGTTTTGTGTGGCTGGTGACTCCCTGCTCAAGCCGCTAAATTAAAGAATTCATTAGGGTTTGTTAAACAAGCCTCTTGCTATCAGACTATAAAGGGGGTTTATTTTAGTTTATTCCTGTTATTCACCAGCTTCCCACCAACCAGGTTTGCTTCACTGGTGGCCGAATGCATTGAACAGTGATGTGATCTTGGGAACATCTGTCACGTGTGGGGTGGGACCAGTTGCCATTGTCAAAGATGGTGGGACACAGTACAAAACTTTGACATGGGGTTATGCCTTTTTTTTTTTTTTCCCACTCATCTGTTTGACAGTAGATAGTTAATGCCTGTAGACGAAAGCGCTTCATTAGACAGCTCATTTGTTAAACATGCTCGTACGCGTGATTTCGCCTGTCCCCATACATATGACAAGGGAAGCTGATGACTCTATGGGAATTATTTAAATCACCCACGTCCCACACCTAAGACTTAAATACCCTGACAGGCAAAGAAACGTTAATACCGACAACTTCCCAGCATTTTCACAGTGTCGCTACTGTACACCAAAATATTAATAAGCCCTAGGGCAATAATGGTTAACATTTTAGCTGGTTAAAAAGGTTTTTTCCAGAAGCATTAATTCGTCAGGAAAATGACAAGATCATATGCATCGTCAGAAAACTAGCTCATTAAAGCCATCGTCATGCAAATACTTGGCCACGCTTTACTGGAATAGCATAAAGTGAAGGGGCTGCTCTGGATGGCGACTTACCGCAGCGTCGTGGCGGGAGGGACACAGCTTAGATGAGAGGGCATGAACGTATGGCAAGGGGATGGGATCTCCTGTGGAAAAAAAAAAATAAAAATCTAGGCTCAAGCGAGAGACGCGAGATTTCAGCTGCTTGGTTTTTTTTGCTCAGCCTATTGGCCGGGAAGTGCCAAAACTGTCAGCTGACAAGATTTGCTGCCTTTTAAATGTTCCCCTTCACGCAATGAACAGCAAAGAGGATCGACACGTTTGTCTCATTTCTAAGTGTAAAGATCCGATTGACCCCAGATGTATGAATGCTCTCTAGCATATAGGCCCCCCGCCCCTATTACCCCTAAGGCACCCAGCCACACGTACGAGTGAGACAAGAGGCGAACTACGACTGAAAGTCCCCCCCTCAAGGCTTTACCCAGTGACCAAAGGATGCCACAAAGTCTCACCTGTAAGAATAACCTCTAACAGCTTATTTTAAGCCTTCATTATTGTAATACGTAATGCCCTGATGCTGGGTTTGTACAGTTTTTCGGCAACCGCACTGCACTCTGTTTACACACTGTGCACCCAAGGAATATATTTATTTTTGAAGGAGCACATGATGCATCTTCAGCGTTCAGTGAAAGGGCTCTGAGGTCCTCAGGAGAAAAAAAATACAGAAAAGTGAACTTTCAGACTTGATTTGCTCTGCTGCATTCCCCGTGCATGTGAGGAAGAGGAGCAGCCCCAAGCAGCGGCTATGTGAAGACCCAGCAGGTGCCACATCTTGGATGCCTGTCATGCAGAGATGACCTCATTTTGCTACTGGTCGCAGTGGTGCTGGGTGGAGCGGGGACCGGATGCACATGAGCACTTCCCAGCTTGGTCACTTGAGGCGGGGAGTCAGGCATTTACGGTTTTTAAATAAAACTGAAGGTCTCCCTTTCCACTCCCCTTCCAAGTTGCAAGGGCCATCAGCAGGATCTCCGATGTTCTCCACAGGCCCTGGCACTGAGCCAAGGCTGTGCTGGGGCTGGGACGGGAAAGAGATGGGCTGGCCCAGCACCAGCTGGGCACCCTCGCTGCTCCATCACACCCTGAGTGTCACGTTGTGCTGCATGGGGCAGCACCATCCACCAGGCAGGCGCTTATTGCCTTTGACGATGCTCCTCACTCACAAGGAATGCTGAGCCCCCAAGAACGAGCCTGTAGCTTCCATTGAAGCTCATGTCTTGGGGCTGGGGTCCCCAAAGGGCACTGTGACGCGGTGACAGAGGGATCATCCCAGGAAGGTGAGTCTGAAAAAGCAGTGGGTTTACTCACAAGATGGCAGAGACAGGTCCCAAGAGATCCTCATGATGTGTGCCCAGGCTACCGCCACCCATCTCCCAAATTCTGCCCCATCACCACCGCCCTCCCCGCTGTGCCCAGCATCCCACCTTCTCCCAAAGCATCCTTACCAGACCCCTCTGTTCACATCCACGTGCCCAGCCACTCCTGCTGCCACCGGGGCTGGGATGCAGGGATGCAGGGATGCTGAAGTACCTGATTTTACTGAGAGCCGTTCAGTATCCAGGAGGAGAAAAGAAGGGGGGGACTGGAGTCCCGGTGAAAAATATGACATCGGTGAAGTGTTGTTATAGCCACAACAACGTGTTATTAAGGAGAGGCAGGGAGAGGTAACATCTTTTATAGGACCAATTTATAGTGTTGGGAAAACAGGCTTACGGGCACAGGCACCCTCTCGCAGTAGAATGTATGTGCTTCCTCTCAAGCGACATCCATTAAAGGGATGTATTTGGATGGGATGGTGAGAAGCAGCACCACAAAATCCTAAAATAGACATGACAATGCTTCTTTCTGTCTGGCTCAGCTCGTACAGGAGTTTCTGCTGCTCCTCTAGCAACTTGCCCAAGGAGAGATGCTTTTCCCCAGCCTGTTTCCACCCCAAATCTGGCCCAGCATAGTTGGATCAGGCTGCAGAGCCATCCCTACTGTCCAGCTTAGCGCTCTGCTATCATTTCTGGAAGCTTTATACAAACAATGTCCCCCTCCCATGGCTGCCATGCTTCTCATCTTCCCTCGTCAGCCTTTGCATCATGCATGTAAATTCAAGTGATGCCCATAGGAGGAAATTTCACAGGCCAAGGGGTAGGAAAATGCCCAGGGAAAACCCAAATCACAAGGCAGGGAAATTAGGAGGGTGGGAGGGAGAGGTGACAGGTGCTAAATTCTGACTTAGGAAGTCAGTCAGTCAACTGAGTGAGCAAACACAGAGGGAAGAAAACGAAGACCATTTTCATCTGTTCTCAAAAATCCTGCCTTTTTATATAGCCAACTTCTGCCACAGGAGGGAGGTGGGACGGGGAAGGGGCTGGGAAGGCAGGAGATAAGTGGAGGTCCCTAAGGGGGACCACAGACCCCTGGGGTGACATCTATCTTTCCTTCCCCAGCCCTGTCTCACCGAGCTCTCAGTCCCAACACCCAGGGACACCTCGGCCGTGCTCCCCCACGGAAGACTTGGCACGCTCCCTGCCACGCTCAGGCAAGCCAAATATTCTTCCCTTTGATTTGTTTCAGATTCGTACCAGCCATAAACCTCAGCCTCTGGCCTCTCATTTTCGTTTGATGAGGCCGGCTCAGAGGAAGGAAGGGATCCAGCTTTCACGGCACTGGGCAGCCTCAGCACATCTGCCGAGCAAACACCCTCAGTTTCTCCCCCTGCTACCCAAAAATCATCCCCCCCCGCCCCATCCCTTCACCTCCTCCTTTTCGGCCCTGGTTGCCATTTTCTCTGGGCGAACCATCGGTGCTGGGTGCTCTGGTAAAGCTGCGATGGCCTTGCCATAGCATGGGGCCACAGAGATGGCCGCTGCCCTCGGGAGCACTGCCAAAGGGGCGAGCTCCTGCAAAATCTGCCTCCCGGGCTCCAGTTATTCCGCCCTTTTGGAAATGGAGCCCTGCATTCTGTTCAATCACATTTTTTCCATGCGCACAGGCACCCTATTACCTGACTCAGCGCCCCGGGCAGCTTTGCTCCCAGGTGAGTCCTTTACCCCCTGTTATTTTTGTCTTATTCCTAAAAGAACAGAAAACCGCCCAAAACGCCCCCATGCACACCAAATAGCCAACCTTAACTCCTCACTAAATTCCTCGGTATCCCTGTTCCCAGAATAGATGCATAACAGGCAGGAGCAATTTCTGACTGCTTCAGCAAAGTAATTGATCAAAGAAGGTTTGGGTTTTTTTTTTCTTTTCCTTCTTGCTCAATGTGTAAAGTGCTTATTCTTTTCTGAAATGCAGACATGGGGGAACAAATGGAAGCTGAGCAAGCCGTTACGTCCTTCGATGGGGTCTGAGTTCAGTCCCTTGCACCCAGTGAAGCTGCACAGCCTCCTTGACTGGATCCAGTGGCACTCTTCCATGTGGACGTAGGACTAAGCAGAAACCTTAGTAGAGGAGAAGCCTTTTCATATGATGGGAAGTTGAAGCCTGTACCCAAACAGCTTCCACCATTGTCACCACAACTGATGCTCTTTGATTTTTTTCATCGGCCGAGCAGAAGAAACCAGCCCAGTGACTGCCAATCCCGCAGCATCCTGTGAAATGCAGGCTCTTTGCCGGGCGCAGCCTTGAGATGGTTTTTACTAGGAGCATCCCATTGTGGCGACCATCGTGCTGCTGGTGACAGGGAATTTTTTCCTTCTGAAGCACGTGGATTCTGCTCAGTGGTGGATTTATTCTGGAACAGCTTGAAAAGGGCACCACTGCCCTTCCGTTTTCTTCCACAAAATACTCAGAAGTTACCAGACTGCTGCACGGATGCTCCACTCTCCAAATAGCCATCGGCTATAACTTTGACAGCTGTCGTTCTTTTACCTACATAGAAGTCATTTGTGCAGGTCAAGCAACTGAAATAGGAACATGAGGGGTTATTTTAACAACTGCTTGCATAGATGAAGGCGGGAAGGGGAAGATTAAGCCGGCAAGGCCGACCTCTCACAGGGACCACAGGGCTGAGAACTTCCTGCTCTGCTCCTCACCCCTCAGGTGAAATGGAACAAGCCACCTCATCAGCCTGGGCAGAGTGGTATTTATAGTCTCCCCAATTAACCAGAGCACACTTACACGTTAATTAGTTCTTGCTTTGTACCTAGAAATCCCGATTACATTGGTAACACTTACTAAAACCCCTCTGTCACTGGGAGATTTCCCCGCTGCTGATGCCTGCGCGTGGGGGCAGAGGTGTCTGGATGGACGTGAAAGCGGGACCAAGCGCCACGATGGCTCAGCTCGTTCTTAGGGTTGCATTTCTACCACAGAGATGCTGTGTAACCTGGGAGAATAATAACGACAGATAATAACATGCCCTTCACATGAAGAAGTTATGAAAAATGGAGCTGCTTCTGTAATAAATAAATAAATACAAAGGAGACTAGCTCTAAGGGGAGTTAAAGAGGTCAGGTCGGGTGTGAGACAGCCCGATAACCCCCAAGCTTCCAGCATATTCTTTCAGCATTCCTTCAGTGGCTCTAAAGCATCCTTTTAGCCCTTTCCATCTCTGCAGCTGGAGCCAGCTCCACACACGCTCACATACCCTGGGAGGCAGCATCCTTGTGATCCAGCCAGCAGCTCCAGAGCAGCTGTATAACGCCGAATTTGCAGGCTGGCGTGGCAAACGCGGGAGGTCTGCAAGGGCATCGCTGGCCGTTAGGGAGGAGAGAAAGTCATCCTCCCTCCTTTTCTTCCCCGCCTGCTTGAAATGAGGTCTAGATGCCGAACATCTGCTTAAGGTGCCAGTCAAGCAGGGGCATCCTCTCCTCCTTGTTTATTGCAGAGCCACGGTCGCAGAAAGCCTGGTTTTGATGTATAGCCTGGAGACACGCACGTGGCTCCGGCTTCCCAGACGGAGCTGCAGTGGGGCAGGAAAAGCAAAGCAGCAGTAAGAAATACAGGGACGCAGGGGTGCGGCACAGCATCCACGGAATAACTGGAAGCATCCGGCAGCGTTTGTCCTCCAGCGGCATCTGCAGCGCTGCCACTGGGTGGCTGCTGCCTGCCCCAGCTGGGGTTAGCCCCTGTCTTCCAAAAACAAAGCCCGGCATCGCCCAGGTGTACGAGGAGGTTCTCCATTCACAGTGGAGATACAGTAGCAGACAGCAGTGCTGAGTTCCTTCAGCAAAGTGTAGTGATAAATAGAGAGCAAACGGCCCATTGCATGCTAATTTCCCACGAGAATCAATTAACTGTAGTTAAAAAATATATTTTAATGTCATAATCTTCAACTGTCGCTGGCTGATTGCAGTCAGAAAGTGGAGCCAAAATCCTCAGCCAAAGATGTTGGCTCCTCGTATAAAAAAAAGGCCAAACATTTCGGCTGCCAATGTCCGCACTGCGCAGCCCTTTACTCAACAGAGACACAGGAACCAACACGGGTGACACTGAGGACAGGTCTCGTGCCAAAAGAGCATTATGACACTTCATTAAATAAAATATGCTTATTTAGCTGCGTTTGAATAAGGTGGGTGCATTTCCCGCTGTTTGAATCTGTTGAGGAATGTAATAATTTCATTAGTAACACATAGGCTAGCATTTAAAGCAGCGGGGAGTTCAGAGACATTGCAGAAAGCAGATTTCCATCAGCAAGGGAGCGCTCCTCTCCGAGGCACCCGGGAGAGACTTCCCCTACAGTCCCACCTGAATTCCAGCTCTCAAACGATCTGTAATAGGAAAAAGGATGTTTTCTGGGAGCTAAACCCCTCCTCTCCAGGGTAAGCGTCACACAGCGGTGTGTGGCTCTTTGGAGTGCATGGCAAAGAGCAACAGTCCTCCCAGCACCGCTGCAAAGATATAAAAGCAGCAACCTTGTCTTTAGGAGAGAAAAGGGGAGCCCAGAAGTGATGTAACTTGCCCAAAGCTGCTGAGAAAGTCTTTCTTAGCCCAAGGCCGGCAAGGAAAAGCTTGCTCCTGGGCTCACAGGCCAAGTTCAGGTGTCTCTCCCCAGGGTTGACCACATCTCAGGGCAGCTCTTCCCCTGGGTCCTCATCTTCTGCTTGTTGTCACCACCATACTTCTGCTCCACCCTGTGGTTTTCTGTGCTTGATTCTGGGTTTATTTGATGCAGAAACACTTCCAACACAGCTCTTCCTCAACCCATGAAGCACTAGTCACAACTGTGGCATGGTATAAGTACCGACGGGTAGAGATTTATAGAATCACAGAATGGCTAGAGTTGGAAGGGACCTTAAAGATCATCTAGTTCCAACCCCCTGCCCTGGGCAGGGACACCTCCCACCAGACCAGGCTGCTCAAAGCCCCATCCAACCTGGCCTGGAACACCTCCAGGGATGGGGCAGCCACAACCTCCCTGGGCAACCTGGGCCAGTGTCTCACCACCCTCACAGTAAAGAATTTCTTTCTAATATCTAATCTAAATCTACCCTCCTTCAGTTTAAAACTGTTACCCCTCATCCTATCGCTGCCCATCTCTCCTGTAGGCCCCCTTTTGGTACTGGAAGGCCGCTATAAGGTCTCCCTGGAGCCTTCTCTTCTCCAGGCTGAACAACCCCAACTCTCTCAGCCTGTCTTCATAGGAGAGGTGCTCCAGCCCTCTGATCATCTTCACGGCCCTCCTCTGGACCCATTCCAACAGGTCGATGTCCTTCTTACACTGGGGGCCCCAGACCTGGATGCAGTACTCCAGATAGATAGGGTCTCATGAATATTTTTTCTGCCCCCACCCCAAAGCTATAGCTCAGCATCTCACTAAGTTTTACTCAGGAGCTGAGATTTAGCACCTTGGTCCAGCACCCATGGGATACAGCAACAGGTGCTGTGTGAATCTTCACATTACTGCTTTTATAAAGCAGCAGCATCTCAGGACCAACATATCATAATTAAACCAACTGAAGAAGTGACCAGTGCCAGGCTACATCCTGAGGATGACAGTAGCACCGTGGTGCTAAATAAAGGCACTTCTGCATGGTGCCAAACTGCTTTCTGTGGACCTTGTCTGCTCCCTGTTTACCTTGCTTAAAAGCAAGCTCCAGACGGTGTCCAACATTTCTCCCTGCTGGCAGAGCCTGCCTAAGCTGTTCTCAGGAAGAAGAGCAGTACGGATGTGGTGGTGGGGAAAGAGGTATAAAAAAAAATGAGTGGAGAAACACAGATGTAAACCAGGATTTCGGAGCTCGGGAATCACAAACATGGCCCACACCATATTTCCCAGTACCCAGTAGATGGTGTCTGATGCTGTGCAAGCCATGGGTGTGCTTGCCTTGGTGACCTGCTCTTGTTGCAGCACAAGACCTCCACGGACCATTTCCTCGACCAGACCAGAGGAGCGGCCATCACCCAGGTGCTTGGCAAGAGGGTGCTGGGGTGGGCGCTGGGGCGGGTTAGGGGGACAAAGCTGACCGCAGACATGCTCTCAGCAAGGCAGGAACAGGGGCAGGACCAGGTTCAGCTGGACCTCACAGCTGGCACATGCATCTTACATCGAGGGTGACCTCTGGGTTTTATTGCTACCGCCTTGGCCAGGCTGGCTGGGGAGAAGACTCTTCTGCTTGTCAAGTATTGAGGAGGTCATTTTATCTTGGTGGCATACTTTTCTGGAAGCCCAGAACTAACACACTTTTCCTATCAATTTTTACCTTTTTTCATGTGATGAAGACCCTTTGTGAAGGTTTAAGAGTTTAAACTAACAGCACCGCCTTCCCCTCACGTGTATTGGCCAGGGACACGGAGTCAGAGGGAGAAATGTCATCTACTCACGTAAGCTCTGGCTTGGGGACAGATATGCATGTACCTCAAGCTGGAAGAGGAAAGTGCAGGTAGTTCTCCTGGTCCCCAACCGGAGCCATCTTCAGCCATCTGGCAGTAAAAAATCACAACCCCCCAGCAAAACTTTTGCTGGCACAAGGAGAAACCACATCTTCACGTGATGCCAGATGAACCCAGGAGCCTGCTGAAACTGGACGCTTGCTCTGTCACCGACTTTACCGTACCCCATTCCTCACCTTCCTTCCACACCGTCTCTGCAAGCTGGAACCCGAGGCACACTCCTTGGCTGTGAACCGCTCTGCAGAGCACGCGCTGGAACCTCAATAGGATGGCAGGCTGTTAGAGAAACGAAACAAACCTTCTAGGATCTAATGAAAGGTATCCAAGGAAGAGGTCATGGTTAGGAGCTTGTTGCATCTGCCTCAAAACTGCAAAGGCAGCTGCCGGAGGAGGTGAGAAGACACCAGGAGAGAACAGGTATATGGAGGAGAGGGAGACAAATCACAGTTCTCTGTATCACATCATGTCACACCTGCTAAAGAAAGTGCCCGGGCTGGCCTCTGGTGGCTGTGGCCTGGATAATAGCAGTGAGCTCCATGGGGTTTGTACTATTTTAATAGCTGTACGTCTGTAACAGCGGTTCTTCTTTCTGAAGAACCCACTTAACTTTTGTTCCTCTAAAAAAAAAAACCAAAACCAAACAATACAGAAAAGGCAACATTAACAAGTAAACCTAAGAGCAACTTGCCTTTGCCAGCACCCCTGGGGAAAATAAATAAACAAATAAATAAGAAGCCAGCAGCATCCTTCCATCAAGTACTTGATTCCCCCCCTCACCTTCTGAATTTGGTATGAGGTTGGGGAGATGCTTAAATAATATTTGGGTTTCTATATATCATTAAGCATATGTTTTTAATAAATATATTATAATAATATATAATCACATACATTTGTATAGATATTATATATAAATAAAATACATTATTAAAGTATATGAGGTTGGAAAAATGCCTTTTTAATATACTATTATTTAATATATTATTATAATACTATACTATTATATTTTATAATAACTATAATATAGTATATTATATAAATATATTATAATTTAATTTTTATTATGAATTATTCGTATTTATTTCTATTTGTATAATTTATCACTCATCTAAATATATATATAATATTATTTAAGCATGAAAATAAGCATCTGCCCAACCTCATACCGAAATCAGGAGGTAAAGGGCATTGAGTACCATGAGGGAAGGATGCTGCCAGCTTGAGAGGACACGGCCTGAGCCAGGCAAGTTGCTGCAGCAGCCACGGTACCTGCAGAAACAGGGAATCTCTTCCCTGCCACCCGAAAGGCCAGGGTGGATGCGGCAGCAGGAGAGGGAGGCAAGGGAGTCCGTGCACGGGCAAAGACGTACCTGCTGCTCCTTTCCGACACGGCGTGCAGCAGTATTTCTGTTTTGCAGTGGGTAGGGAGCGGGAAGGCTGCGGCTGGGGCAGGGTGATGTAGCAGGGAAGGCAAGAAGATTTATAGCAAGAATGTAACAATGCCTTTCTTATTTTCTTATTTGTAGAAAGAGCACATGAATCAGATCGACATAGGATTCGCGTGATCCAGGTTTCCCCATATTGGGGGACACAAACTCGCTGCTTCCCACACCAGGAGCACATCCCCTGCCTGCACAACAGCCGGGGACCCATTTATACCAGTACCGAGTGTTCGGGTCGTACACAGACGTGACATGCCCCACCCCCCGCCCCCAGGCAGTTCTTCAATGTCCAGATGGACACCGAATATAGAAAGAAATGGGACTTGCTGGTCATCAAACTGGACGTAATCGAGAGAGACCTGACCACTCAATGGGAAGTGATTCACTGAGTCACTCATTTCCCGTACCCCATGTACTCGCGAGACTACGTGTACGTTTGGCGGTACAGCGTAGACAAAGAGAACCGCCTGATGGTACTAGTCTCATGGGCGGTGGAGCATCTAAGTGTCCCCGAAGACCCCGAGTATGTTCCAGTCAGAACCTATGAATCCCAAATGGTCATCTGTCCCCACAAAACCTTCAATGAGAATTGTTTCAATAGAAGGAAGGTCAGAGCAGCGCCAGGAACAAGGTGCCAAAGTCAACAGCACCCCCCCACACACCCCGGTATTAGCATGGTACTTTACAGTATCTCCTGTAGTTCAGGTAACTGGGACCAGGGGGACAAATCCAGTGCCGGCAGCAGGAGCAGGCAGCAGAACCAGAGCAGCCCCTCACCAGCACGGCAGGGAACAGATGCGTTTCTATGGAGCTGTGACGCCCCGGCTCCACGAGGCTCGTGGGTGCACTATACCCACTATCTGCACCCCCAGCCAGATTTTTTTACATTACAGCCAGCGGCTGCTGTGTGGTGTGCTCTGCTAGCAATAGCCACGACGGCTTAAAAATAGATTACTGTGCTGTTGTGAACTTGAACGTTACTCTGCTAGTGTTTATTTTATTAATTTATTGAATAAACACTAGCGAGGTTAGATACCGTCTGTGGCTTTGGCTTCTTTTTTCCACAGCATCCGAAGCAATTACTTTCATGAAAGCAAATGGTCCATTTAGTTGGAGAATCTATAAGGCAGAAATGAGCTTAGATTCCTGAACAGATGTGCCCTCCTCTAGAGGGATTCGGTGTCTGCAAGGCTTCAAACTGACACCAGACAGAAACGTCTCTTAACTTCACTCTCTCTGAGCTGCGCAGCAGAGCTGGCGGTTCTATCAAAGAGCCAGCTCCCTAACTTCGAAACGAGGGCAAATACACATCGATTTAAAGCATTTCATGTACCAGGGAATGGAAGGATGCACCTTTGTTGTGGGGACAGGGCTGGCATCACCAAAAAAAAAAACAAAACCCAAACCAAAAACAAAACACCCAACGCCCAATTCACTAAAAGAAAATGTGTCCCTCTTCCTCAAGAGCTCAGGCAAAGACAAAATCCTTTTGCTCATTTTTGGCACACGTAGGCCTGAAAAGGGGGTGGCTGGAGGGAGCCAACAACAATGATTGCAGGTCCACGCATCACGTAATGCTTCCCCTTAGTTGGTGTCATGTGTCTCAGGAAACACCTGAACACCCCACCCAGCCCAGACCCAGGTCAAGGCAGCAGCAAGGCACGTCTCCTGGCACTCCCTGTGCTCCGTACGCCTGCCCACACACCCCGGACCTGCTGGAGAGGATCCCCCCCTCCTCTGCGCATCTTCTCTGGCCCATGCCCTCAGCTTCAGCGGGGTGCAGATGGAAGGAGGCACAAAGAAAAAGCCATCATCCTCTCACCCCGTGGAGACAGCCCCTCCAGGCAAACGCATCGGCAAGCCAGCACAGGGAAGCTTGCGTCGCTGCTGCCAATTCCCTACCCGCTCCACAGCTAAGCCAAAGCTTGAGGTCTCAGGGCGATGCGTGCCTCAGCCTGGCAAGTCTCCCGTGCCCCGAATTAGCAGGCACGGAGATCGTTTGAAGTCACTCCAGCCTTCAGATGTAAGGACACACAGCTCCTCAGCGGCAACCGGTCCTGGGGATGCGCCCAGCTGGGACGCCCATCCTGCCATCCACAATTCCTGCTCGCGCTCCTCGCAGCCAGCATCCGTGCCCATGTGTTCACCTGGCAGCCTTCCCACCCACGGACGGCTTGACAGGGTCTCAGCTGCCAGGCAATGATGCATTCAGACAGGAGGCCAGAGCAGGACTGTAAATATCCCTTCTTCAGCCTTCCTCCTCCCCCCCACAGTAGAGGGGGAAGAAGGGAGCATCTCTCACCTGAGGACTCCTACGTCGTCTCAGCCCATGCTCTCCTCAAAGCAGTCCACAAGGTAAAGGCGGAAGAGATAATTACACTCCTCACCAACTCCGACAGACTCCAAGAAAGCTCGAAAGCACTTGAGCTTGCAAAACCTCTTGCAAATGCAGGCTGGCAGGAGGGGATCAGCTAGCCTAATTATCCATGAGAAAAACCAAGGGTTAACATTTGTCTCTAAGGCATATGGAATTCGCTCGCAGTCACCGCGGGATGTATATGCAAAAGATGTTTTCCAGTTGGGTTTTACTTGGGACACTTCCCTGAAATCTGAAATAGCATCTACATAAACAGAAATGCGATGCAAAGAGGAGGCGAGGACAGGCTCTTACCAAGGCAGGGGGACAAGAATGCACAGTCCCAACGCCGGCAGCAGACACAAGTGGTTTCCAGAGCCACAGGAATGCATTTTGGGGGAGCGGGGAAGGTGGGGTCTCTTTCTCCAGCTTTTTTTTTTTTTTTAATTATTATTTTTTTCTTAAATCTTTCTGACTTCACAGGAGCTTCTAGTCACATAAAGCAGCCCTGCTGTTAAGAGACCCTGCTGTGTGTAACAGCGTGCCCACATGAGGAGAGGAGGAGGATGCTGTTGGCAGGGGACAATACAGCAACCTCATCTTTTGTGGGATTTGATCCAAGTGCCTGGATCTTCGGTGTTACGGCTGCAAAGGGACAGCAAGCATCGCCATCAAGGAAAAAAAATGAAAAGCTTCTGTCCGGGCATGCTGCAACTGAGACGGTTCCTAAGCCTCAGCATTTTGCAGCCATTTCCTCACAATTAGACAGTACCCTTCATTTTAAATTAATCATTTCTTGTGTATTTATTTAGTTGTGATCACATAACAGGTAATATTCCCAGGGATGACAGGCAGGAGGCAACCAAACCACCGCTCACCCTTACGGCTGCAATTCATGCTGTCTTTCCCCATTTATTCAGAAGTATTCCATCACTGCCAGGCATACACAGAAAATTCTTGGATAAAGAAGAGGCAGCCCCCATCTCCAACAAGGATCAGATTTATTGTTTTGGAGTTCTGTTTTGTGATTTTTATTATTATTATTTTAAATTTTATTAAAATCCCCACCTATGGGCCAGGAAGATGGGAAAGGGGCGGTATGAATCAGAAAAAGAACAGATATAACAGCTGCCTCTGTGACAATACCCAGAAACTTTCTATGCAGAAAGTCCCTTTGAAATAGGTCACAATTCTGTCCAGTGAGAAACGAGAAAGTCAGCCACAAGGGCAAGAAAGAAAAAAAAAAAAAAGAAAAAAAAGAGACATGTCCTTAGCTGCACGTCCCTCCTCAATCCTTCTTCTCCATTCGTAGCTCCTGAAATGTCACCAACTCGTCTCACCTGGAGGAGGGCCTTGGCCATACACCAGAGCTCTCCTGGCCCAACTTACATCCCTCTCCTGCTACGCGGTTGAGAATAAAGTATTTCGAGCAATAAGTTGTCCAAAAATCTGACACCAGGCCATGAGGGGTGTCTGCTCCCCCAACCAGGCACTCACTGCTTGAAATACAACCCTCAATATGCTGAGGCACCCTTCCAAAACAGATGTAAAAAGTAATTCTTACAGTTTGTGAGGGTTTTTTTTGCCTTAATCAACTATGTGACATTAGCTCTCCCAAACAGAAGCCAGACAGTCCCTTCGCATTCCCTAGAGATGTTTTTGGTGCACACGCTGCTTTCTAAGAGGCCTTTACCCTCTGCTACATGCACTGCTAAGCATCATACCTTTTAAATTCAAAAAGACAATATGAACTGGATTAGGTGCCACCTGACGAAATTCAGTAGCTCACATCAAGCAAGTCAACCTATGCAGTCATAATGCTCCCTTTTTAATTCTACTATTGACACATGTAGTGGTTTTCATACGCTGAGCTAGTTTTTTTGACACAGTATGATCCAGGTCAGAAAATAACAAAGCCTCCTCAGATTAAAAAAAAAAAATAAAATAAAAAAAAAAAACAAAAAAAACCAGTGGCTTTTTGTTTAGCAAAATACTTGCCTGTTTGTAGGCAAACCTGCCATAAAAAAAGTTGGCAACATCCACTTCATGCAAAAAAAATAAATCTCAGCACCGAGGATGACTCATTAGACATGGTGATTGGAATAATACATAAGGAAAAGCTGAACAAACAGCTCCCCAGTATCATCAGGGTCATCTGGACCAGGCGAAAAAAAAACCCAAAACTTTCCTGACACTAGAATTCCTCCTCTGAATTCAAGCCTTTGAAGCCAAGTTATATGAAAATTGATTTTAACTCCTTACGCGTATGAAGGTCAAGAAAAGTTGCCTGTGTGTTTGTTACATATAATAAGAAACAAAATTGCAGTAAACAATGCAATCAACAGCTTTTATCTGAACACTACCTTTACTTCACTAAACATCGAATTTAAAATTAAGCTCCCGAAGATAAACTGTGTCAAGAGAGGCAAGTGCAGCAGGAAAAGCTCGTCTTAGAATGGTAGCACAGGTATAAGTCTGGATTAAGCGTACTGTGAAACTGAACCTAAACTGTATCCTGCTAGGGAAACGGATAGTCCTGCTCTATCGCTTCAGATCAAGCGGACATTCTATTCTTCTATATTCTAGATATGCTGAGTCAATTTGGCTAATTGACCAAAAGAAGGTGGCACGGGAGAGAGACACGCTTGTTTCAGTCGCATCAAAGAGCGGATTCAAATCAGTACGTGGTCACAAAACCCCATGAAAGTCAGAGGGCAAGAACGCACGTCCTGGGACAGTAATCCCAAAGTGCGTCCCAAAAAATTAGAAGACTGTTGGCGAGCTGTTATTTTAATGGAAATAGTTGCACTTACTCTCCTTCCTGAACAAGATGGCACTACTAAATGCAAGTAGGTGCTACAGTAGATCCGTCGTACAGCAGGTGTTAATAAATCTGGTCCCTGGACAGCAGCATCACTTAACAGCTACCGCCAGATGGGATAAAGGGCTGGATGAACCCAGCTCAGCCCTGCATCACTTGAACATACATAGGCTAACATCACTTACTTTATATTCAGCAGGTTACTTTTCTAAACAAAATCTGAAATGCTGGGTTTAAGCTCCGTTTTAGTCAAGCTCTCAAGAACTACCAGTTGAACTTGATACAGCCGCAGGAAAGAGACTGATCTTGTGTCTCGAGTTATTTCCCAGTACGTTAATTTTTGGCTCCGGCAGGCAAACCTGCTTTTTGTGTTGCTAATACAAAACATCCAACTTAAGAAAAAATAAATATTTACTCTTGAGAAAATAGCACGTAAATGCTGTTAATATGCAAATCTAAAACAAAGACCTAAAACCCAGCTCATCGCATATATGTAATAAAGGACTTCACAAAATAAGTCAGAAATTGAAATGTGGGCATAGAGGCAACGATGTGCCTTAAACAGATGTTCAACCTTTGAGTATGTTTGTCACTAACAAGTAAGGAGCTGCACCACGTCCATCCCTCCGCCCCACACAGTTAAACTCCTCCCCAGGAGGACGTCCACATGACAACTTGTTTCTAGTATTCAAAAATCTCAGCTGCAACTGAATTGCCCAGGAAATGGCAGAAAAGCTACAGGGGGAGGAAAAAAAAAAAAAAGAAAAAGAAAAAAAGAGGTAAACTATTTTAGGAACTGAAGTTCAGCCTACTTTTTTTTTTTCTCCAGATGTAAAAGAAGAACCTGAAGCCACTTCTTCCACAGGACAAGAATGCTTTAAATCAGCGTTACATCTCTCTCGCATGTACACCGCAATTTCTTTTTGCAGAGAATGCAGCACACGTGACTTGAGCAGATTTGCCTTTTCTGCCGCTGTTAAATTAGCCCACATTCAAGTTTGACGGTATTCCCTCTCCCCACAACTCCCAAAGACCACGAGTTAATAGGAATTTACATTTTTAAATATTACAATTACAAATACAGCAACCGTAGATACTAAGAATCATGTAAGACTTTAAACAGTGCTTGCAAAACTGGCTGAGTAAATGTGATTCTCTGAAAAAAACAGACCAAAACAAAACACCAGAACAACCAACAAACACTTAAGTTATTGTAAATCCATTAGTATTTGTTTGTCAACGGTTTCCTCAACAATGATCTCACCCTCTCACAAGCAGGCACATGCAGCTCCGAGAGGACCACCCCTTGATCGCTGAGGACACCCAAGAGCACTGTTGTAGCAGACTGCCACCCCGCAGGTCGGCTCGCTCCCCCTGACACTCGTGTCCCCACCTGGCGGCTCCATCGGAAGCAGCCCAGGAGAGCAAGAGGACAAGCTGCAATACCTATTTGGTAAACGCCGGCGGACTTTGGGCTACAGGCTGATTTTCTTTTTAGCCAATGCCCAAACTGGTGTATGCAGGCAGCTGACAGGGCCACCAGCAGCTGCTGGTGCAGTGTGTGTGGTGGATGGACATGTGGCAACGTGTGAAACGGGAAAGTGCATTGATGAAAACACGATTCTGCAGTTATTTTGAAACCACGCCGCCGCACGCAACTGGATCAGAACTATTTTGTCCACCCTTCTTCTTCACTCCAGGGAGCAAGAACCAGTAATCCTGAAGTGACCAAAGGGAGTGCCAGCATCACAACATCAGCAGCTTAAAACCTAAATCTAAATAACACGCTGCACCCTACCTTCTCCAACCTTCCATGCGTGCCCTAACTACGGAACTCCAGCGCTACATAGTCCTCCTGTCCCTCCACCACTTTCCAAAAATGTTTTTGTAGGAGTGCTACTACGTAAGGAAGAAAGTTGATGGAACCGTCGATGGTCTTGTTCTGCAGCTTTTGTGTTAACGCCAATCCCCACCTTTTTGTTTTGCTCTTTCTATCTTGCCAGGCCTGTCTTTGAGACTCCCAGGTGCAAGTGAACTGTCGACTCTGGATGAGTTATGCCACCAGTAGGTAGACAGATAGCTTCCAAAATCCACCGGGGAAAAAAAAATGAAACCCCAAATAACTAAACTCTCAGCATAAGAAAAAAAAAAAAAAAAACAGCCAAAAAAAAAAAACCAAAACCACCCCAATGTCACCTTTTGTACTCCCCTTCCTCCATTAGCATTAAACAGCATCAACTAGAAGATCCATCCAAAAATTGGACTATTGGACTGACCATTCCAGTGGTTTTTAAAAAGCAGTTCTTGAAGAAAGCTGATGATTTAATTGTTCTTATTTTCATGCTGCTGCACAGTGAAGACAAAAAATTAGTGTACGCAGGGCAGGGGGTGAGAAAGCTGGAGATTAAGTAATTTGTTTAGCAAGACGGTGGAAGAGTCTGAAGAACGAAAACCCGTCATACTTGAAAAAACAAATGGAGAGCAGAGAAGTGGTACCCTACGATTCTCAGGAATAAAACCAAGACGACAGTTGGTATCAATGTACAGACAGCTAATCACTAATGGGATTCAGATGGCATCTCTAGGACCACAGCCGTCACAACCAATGCTCGCAGAGGAAAAGGTTATGCCTAAGCTGCAGGTGTAGCACTGCACACTTAAATGTTGTCAGCTGCATAGATTCCTGATCCCCTCATCTTCCATTAGGAATTCTTCTGCCTTGAGCAGTTTAACTGCATTGTCAGTTAAACTGGGGCATCCCCCATCCCAATTCTCTCTTTTAAGAAAAAGAAGTTGGTATTCCATTTGAATACCAAAATCTCTAGATTTGGTTTTCTGACATACATAGTAAAGAAAAAAATTAAGTTCCTTATCAATACTTCAATTCCAGGTTACTAAACAACAACAAAAAAGAGTCAGCCTAATTACCTTTTTGTGTAGGTGGTTGCAGCATTGTTGACTGATGCACGAACCAGAATTCTGAAGCACGGGACAAAACCAGTAGTTAATTATATTGAAATGCATTTATACTAAGTTTAACAGGGTTTTTATCGAGTAGACAGAAGTGACATCTTAAATCAGTTAAGTCTCAGTTGCTCACCTTTTCTATTTCTGTTGTTCTGGATGCTCCAAGGCAAGTCTTCCTTAATTTTTTGTTGATAGCTATGAACTGCTTGGCATCAAAAGGATGTGATCACATTTTGTCTAGCATTAGTTTTCTCTGTGACAAGCGACTCCATTTAAATAGACTTTACTCCGCACAACCCTGGCAGACAGCATTCATTACTACAGCCGAGCGAGTTATGAATAATGTGATTTATTCTGTAATTTTTGGCTCTCTGTTCGAGATACCAAAGCAGATAATACATCTCTATTAATCCTCTTTGGAAATCTTCAGACAAATTCACTCATGTGCTCAGAGCTCACTCAGAACCTCTTGAAAGAAGTTAGCAGCAAATAAGCTCTGTAGGGGTCTTAGCATCGGGGTGAAATCTGTTCACTGCCTACGTATTTTCTTCTCTGTAACCCATTTCATTCTTATCCACAAGAGCTATCAAAAAAGTACACCACATAACCCATTCCCAGACTGGTCAATCAGAATCCTTAACCAAGTTTCAGGCAAAAAATTAAAACAAAGTTTTTATAGAACTTGGTTTCAGCAGTAAATTTCTTCACAGGAACTTTTATCAGCAACTGGCAGGAGGAGATAAAAAAAATAGTAAGTTTCAAATGTGTGCTCTTAAGTACTGCTGCTAGGAAGTACTGTAACTAACAAAAATGGTACAAAAGTGTCTTTTGATTAGTCTACAAACTGAAACTAACCATGTGAAGCCTAAGCTCTCAAACATGCTAGAGGGTGTGACTGAAACAGAAAGGTAGTCAACCAAAACGTGAACACCTACAAACTGAGAAACCAGATTACAGAGTGCAAAAGGATATAAAAAAAAGAAAGAAAAAAATCCCAACGCCCAAAACACACCAAAAAAAAAAAACCAACCCCCAAACCACCACACCCCACCACTTATACCTTACCAACGAACCATGAAAATCAGAAATGCTTCCAAATTGAGAATTAAGTTGAGTAAGAAAAGAATATAAACAGCAACAAAACTGTTTTTTCTTATCAGTGTAGCTTCCTTAGAGAGCTCAGTCCAGCTCCAGACTCTACCCAGTAATATACTCACCAAACTTGCTTTCATGTGGAGCGGACAGAAGTTTTACACTCTTAAAAAAACCCCTCACGTATACACTACTTTAGCCAAGGTAGTATCCCCAGTGTTTCCTAGATGTACTCTAAGTATTTAGGCCACATACTGAAGAGAAAAAGGGAAAGGAAGGCTGATTATTTTTTAATCAAATATAACCCCTGTGTAATATTTAAAAATCAAGACTAAAAGCAGGCATCATTTAATGTATTTTAATAGCAAACTTACAGGAACAGCACAGAAGACAGACAACATTAAAAACATGTACTTGCATGTAGGACAACTCAGTTAGAAAAGTATAGTGAATGGATGGAATCTACTGTATGATAAAAATGCTACAAACACCATTTAGTTGCCATTGATAAGAAATTTACTTGTTTAAAAAAATCCAAATGCTGGCATTGTCCAGAAAAATTTGACAGGTTTATTTATAATTTTTTTTTTTTATAAAGTTGAATTGTTGAAACTTGTTCACCGAAACATTTTTTGACCGCATTGATGTTTTATGCCCCCTCATTTATATTAAAAATCCACACACAAATGAAAATGGGAAAAAACTTGCCAATACCCAATTCTGTCCCCTATTTTTCCATTTGCAACCATATACTTAGGTACCTTTTAACCCCATGGAAAAAATATCTAACGTTCATTACTACCAATAACAGGAAGAAGATTTTGCTTCGAGAATGACAAACCCATCATAGTGAAGTTTAGGCACGCTCTCCACGTATGCGGCGTGCTAGCTGGATATCTTTTGGCATGATTGTGACACGTTTGGCATGGATAGCACACAGGTTGGTATCTTCAAACAGGCCAACCAAGTAGGCTTCACTTGCCTCCTAGTGTAGAAGAAAAGAGTTAAAAAACATTTTCACTCTCTGAGCACTAGGAAAAAATAATAAAGTCAATGTACAATGTAGCATGGTGTTAAGTTTAGGCTTCTATCTTTATTACTCAGGAACATCAGAAGTTTTAGATTCTCAAAAAAAAATAAAAGCATCCTTTTTCTTACAAACCACCAAATAATATTCTATGTCAAAGTTGCGTGCTACTACCATTTGGTGAAAACATCCTCCAAAACACAACCGAACAAACATTCTGACAGGACCCTCACAAGATAAAGGGTTATCTTATCAGAAGGTTAGTTTGTTTAGAAACTTCTCTTTTTAAAGGCTGGATTATACTATTTGAGTGACTTGTTTGCTGCCTCTTCCACAGTAAGAGCTATTGAGCAGCAGGTGAAATCAGCAGGGGCTAGGGAAAAGAGCAGCAGGTATCCCTTCACAACACAGTTTGGACACACAGCTCCTTGCCATAGGATACCGAAGAGGTGGCTTGATTCAAAAGGCAAAAATTAACAGGAAAAAAAATGTGCTGAGAATTATTAGATATAAGACAATACCACCTTTGACTCAGGAACTCCTTGAATCACCGAAAATGTGGCAGCAGTCTGAGAATTACCATCAGACACTTGTCCTATTCCTGTACTTTCTTCCTGCCTAAGCACCCCCTGTCTATTTGGGGCACACACCACAGCCCCACCACCATCACAGACGGTTCTCACTTCCCACCTGTGAGAATCACAGGGCCAGCACTTGGGAGGGCAAAGGACAAGCCCTATCCTGGGAAAACCACAACCCCGACCACAGCGTCGTCTCTGCTACTGAACCCTGCAGACAGGATTCTGGGTTAGACAGATGCTCCACTGCACCTAATTGTGCTCCTGGCTCTCGTTAAGTTAGCTGCTATTAAGCCCAGCACAGGAATGGTAAGCGTTTACACATTTTTGTGTTGATACAGAATTCCAACGCCTAACGATCTCCTAGGAAGCATCTCAGCATGCCAACATCAGACCAGCATGTGGACCAGGACACAACACAGTGGGGGTGAGAAGGCAGGAATGATGGGGCTCGCTTACAGAAAGGAGGTTGAGGTCCACCTTTATAATACATGCAAAAACAGCTTCTGTGAACCATTTCGTTACCAGGAACTGCAAAATCAAACTACTAAGTTCAAAGTTCCCGTTTAAAAACACAGAACATTTAATACAAAGAAAGAAAAACACTAATACTGCGACCTCATCTGCTTTAATAATTTTTCATATCCATTTCATATCCAGTAGGATATGGCTACCATAAATTCCCCTAACACAATTTTGCTAAATCACTACATGAAAAGTTAAGACACTTCACCAAATAAGCCGTGCTGGCATGAAACAACATGGTACTGAAGGGGTTAAAAGGGTTGGGGGTTTTTTGCAAATATGTGAGCAGGAAGCACTAGGAATAGCACATGAACAAGTTCTATACCAACAACTCCTTAATGCAAAACCAGCCTTCTGAAAAAACGTATTAACTGCTGACTAAATTTTAATACGCAGTTCCTGACAACAAGACACATAGGTAAACCTTAGGATTTAAGAACTACCACCTTCACTCACAGCAGCGAAGACAGAACAACCACCAAAGGCAAAAAGCAGCCACTTTCCAAACGCACGCAGCCACCTTCCGAAGCTGAGCATGCGCTCAAGTTTGTAGTGTCTCACGGCATATATTTTGTGCCTTATCAAGGGGAAGTCATTAGAAAAAGACAATTTTGCCTGACTATCAGATATTCTACAGTTGCAGATAGGCTCTGAAACAACCTTTCAACAGCTAAAAGAACAGTGAAGTCCTATCTTTAATCAGGAGCGTTATTGCCATCACGAGAGGGAAACGTTCCTGTGATACCAACGCAGTCTTGGAGGGGACCTAACTTAGATGCAAGAATTTGGGCCAGAAAGAGTGATCAGTATTTCGCCCTCACCACACTTTAAATAAGTTATTTAACCAATATATTTTAAAAATTACGTGTTTAGCACCAACTACATCATACAGAAGCGCTTATTTCCCCTAACTGCGTTTAGATGTGGCTTATCGAGCTGTTTTTCTTTAAAGGGCATTTGAGGACACCAAGACCGCCATTTGCACACACCAGAACGAGCTTCACACAGCAACGCTCTCCCTCTCGGGCTGCACGGCTTTCAAAGGCAAAGCCTCCAACAAAGCTGGAGGACCGAGGAAACAGATTTACATTAAGTATTTTAATACGATACACTGTTCCATCAAGTGCAGCTACTTGAGGGGTGGAGGCTATTAAAAAAAAAAAAAAAAAAAGAACAGGAAAACCCCAAAATCAAGCCAAAAAAAGCCCCACACCCCCCCCCAAACCCACATTTATAGCCTTTGTAAGGAGCTGCAGACACGTCACTGCGTTATTTTAGCCTGTGGTACCTGCAGGGCACCACCAGGTCCACCCCAAGCAAGGGAAGGCTGAGGGGAGCAATCCCCCCATCTCAGCCCCCCCCACCCCCACCCCGGAAGGGGCCACGCCCACCGCGGCAGCCCACCAATCAGGCGGAGCTGGGGCTTACCCTAGAAACAGGCTGGCCAATGGCGGGGAAGGCGGAGCCATCCCTTATCTTCAGCCCCTAGGTTTTTTTTTGGGGGGGCGGGGGGGGGGACGACGACACTGACAGCATTGACCCCAACCTTCCCCCAGGAACCCCCCCACCACTCCGGTAAGGCTCACCTGCAAAGCACCGATGGCAGCGCTCTGGAAGCGCAGATCTGTTTTGAAGTCCTGAGCAATTTCACGCACCAGGCGCTGGAAGGGAAGTTTGCGGATCAAAAGTTCGGTCGACTTTTGATAGCGCCTGATTTCACGGAGAGCCACGGTACCCGGCCTTTTAAAATTAAATAATAATAATAATTAAAAAAAAAAAAAAGATATAATTAGTATTCAAGACATATTCTACATCACCTTAAATATACAGGTTCAGCGTCCCTAGGATGCCCCTTCCCTGGAGGTGTTCCAGGCCAGGCTGGATGGGGCTTTGAGCAGCCTGGTCTGGTGGGAGGTGTCCCTGCCCATGGCAGGGGCGTGGGAACGAGATGATCTTTAAGGTTCCTTCCAACCCAAACCATCCTATGATCATCTAAACTAAACTAAGCACCACAACATGCTGTTTCCACCAGAAGAGTCCCACTGTTTACACGGTTTACAAAAACCCCATTTCCCTGGCAAAGGGTCACTGTTTTCTCACCATGGATCTGTGCAAACTCCCAACAGGGATCCCTCAAGCAGTGACACGAGAGCCTGGGGGCCCTGACTTCACGTTAGACTGACACCAACACGTCCTGGTGACAAGCCGCAGTACTGCCACAAGTTGGCTGGTTCGGCTGTACCATAGGTACCCTCCCAGCAATTAGCCCGAAGAGCTAACTCTATTTTAAGGGGAATCTGGCTCTTCCCTACTGACATACAGCACTGAAAATTCACGCAACTAACAGAATTTGTATTCTGCATTATATTATCAGCACAAACAACCTAGCAAATTTCCGTGTGTTAGTTTCAGTGTCAGAACTACCGCCTGCTTTTGCAGACACAAAGTCCACCCATGAAATTGATACGCCCTTTATTTCTCTGGAAACTTTGCATTTCCCTACTCCGGCTTCATTACCCCTCTCCCGGACTATTAATTCTACCCCACGCCTACAACAACAGACTTCTAGACTAAGTTCGCTATTTCAAACCCGCTTCTCCTCCCCAGTCCACTTCCCCCCCCCCCCACGGAATACGTACACCCAGCCCAAGAGCATCCTCCGAGCTGAAGCACGGCTGTTACCGTCCCACACCCAGCAAGGACTGGAAAACTCCCATTATGAGAGGGTTGCCCCCGAAGACCTGCCGCCCACCCCAGCCTACACCCTTCCCGCGGCGCGGCCGCCGGTTTTGGGGACAAACGAGCGCATCGGCGGGCGCCTCGCGCCCTCTCGCGGCCAATCGCCGTCCCTGCACCGCCACCGGGGCCCCAGCGGCGCCGGGGGACGGATCGAACCCCACGAAGAAATTAAGATACGCCGCTAACAATCAACTTCGCGGCGGCACGACCCTCCTGCTGCATTTAAATAACCACAAGTAAAAAAAATTTAAAAAAAAAAATTTTAAGAAATCGCTCACCGCGTAAGGGGGTGTTGATTTTTTAGGCGCCGGTACCGAAACTCCCGTGGGAAGGGGCAAATGGTAAACACCGTGTCGGTGCCCGCGCTGGGAATTTAGTGGTTTTTTGGTGGTTTTTAATTTTTTTTTTTTTTTTATTTTTCTTGCGGCAGGCGGGGACCCGCGCCCCGCCGCGGCGGAGCGGTGCCGACGGGAAGAATTCCCCCCCCCCCCGCGCCTCCTTCCCCCTCCCACCTCGACCCGGCGGGGGGAGGTTGGGGGGGGGGTTGCCCCCGGTACCGGCCGGTCGCCGCCGGTGCGCGGCGCTGCGTACCTGTAACGGTGCGGCTTCTTCACCCCGCCAGTAGAGGGCGCGCTCTTGCGGGCGGCTTTGGTGGCGAGCTGTTTGCGGGGCGCCTTGCCACCGGTGGACTTGCGGGCCGTCTGCTTGGTGCGGGCCATGCCTCTGCCGGCGTCGCTGCCTTACACCTGCCGGGGGGGGGAGCGGGGGGAGAAGAGGGGAAAGGAGAGGAGGGGGAAAGAGGGGCCGGACGCCCCCCCCCCCACTTTCAGCCGCACGCCCCCGCACGGCACTCACCCCCCCAACAGCGAGCGGGTGCCCCCCACCCGCCTTGCCCGCCCGCCCCGCGCCCCTGCTCGCCCAACCGGCGGGGACAGCCGTTAAGCCGCTCGGCCGCCCAACCGCCGAAGGAGGAAAAATAAATAAATAAAAATTTAAACGTCTGCCGATCGCGGAATATTAAAATACATGGCTCTATTATTTTTTTTTTTTGTCCACGCATTCAATATCTCGGCTGGAGCCCCGCAAGCCGCCCGCCGGTAAGAGCGGAGCGGCGGCTGCCGCCTTCCCCAACCCCCCCCCCCCGACTCCCGCCGGCCGCCCGTCACCTGCCGAGCGTTCGCAAACGCCACCCGGCCAACATCGAGGAGGTGGGGGGGGGGAACCGGCAGCCGACCCGCCGCTTCCCACCCGCCGAAAACCTCCTGCGAAACGGCGGAGCCGGGTGCGAGGGGAGCCGCAGCCCCCGGCGGGCAGCCCGGCCCTCCCGCGCTCCCCGACCCGCCGGCAGCCGCCGCCAAACCGGCGTTTATCATGCAAAAAAAATAAGAAAAGAAAGGGATCCTAAAGTGCGAGAAAGCAACAAACTTTTTTTTTTGGGGGGGGGGGAGGGTGGGTGGTTTTTTTTGGGTGCCGTCTCTCCAAGTGCTTCCCCGAAGCCGCCTCGCTCCCAAGCGCCTCTCACAGGCAAACTCATCTCCCAGACCCAGAACAAAATGGAAACAATCACGAAATGCAGCCCTAGTCCTTTTTCGCGAAGGAGGAAAAAAAATAAATCGCAAAAAATAACGCCCCAAAAAATCGCGAGGAACTCCAAACCATGTGGGTGCAGATGAAGGGGGAGGCAGCGGAAAAGTTTGCACTCGAAAACCAAAAAATTGCGTTGGGTTTGGGTCGTTCCTTCGGCGGATTTCTTTCCCTTTTTATTGTTTTTTATGCAATAGGAAAAAAAAAAATATGGTCGGTGACCAGAGAAAAGAGACAAGATGGTGAAGCTGAGCAACAACTGTGGGGAGCAGGGGAAGGAAGGCAGGAGAGTTACCCTGGGCTGCCGAGCGGCTCCTCTTTGCGGCCGCTTCCCAGCCCCGATCCGGGGGGATGCCGGGCTGAGGAGGCAGCTCGGGGGCTGGGGAGGAATCTGGGGGGGTTCTGGAGCGGGGTCGAGGGGAGCAGAGGGGGGCAAAGACGGCGGGAAGCGGGGCCGGGGGGTGCCGGCGGAGGGAACCGCTCCGGCAAGGCAGCTCGGGGAAAGGGGAACGGGGCGGGGAGGGGGGCCGCCGCCTCCCCGGCCCCCCAAAAGTTTGTGGGGAGGGTCGAGAGAGGGGGGTGACGGGGTGCGGGGGTTGGGGGGGGCGGCGGGCGCGGCGCCCAGACTTACCCCGTCCGCTGTGGCGAGCGCGGCTGCCGTGCGGGAGAGGGAAGGAAGGAGGAGGAGGGAGGGAGGGCGGGCGGAGCGGGCGGGAGCGAGGAGGAGCCCGAGCTGCGGCTGCTGCTGGCGGTGGCGGCGGCTGGGAGCACAATTGAAAGATGGCTGACGGGGGGAGGGCCGGCCCCGCGCTCGGCCCCGCCCGCGACCGCCCCGCCCCGCCCCCTCCCCGCCCGCCAGCCAATGGAGCACAATGGAGGGAAGGCGCGGCCACGCCCCCTCCCCAGGCCACGCCCCCTCCCTCGGCGCCGTGTGTACAAACACAAAAGACACGCCGCGCGCGCGAGGGGGGATTCCCTTCCTCCCCCCCGCCCCCCCCCCCCCCCGCAACTCCCGGCGGGACGGGGGCGCGCGAGGCCACGGCGGGACCGACGGACGCTCGACGAGGAGCGGAGCGGGCGGCCCGCACCCCCCCTGACACCCACAGACACCCCCGCCCGGCACCGCCCGCTCTCCCGGCCCCGGTCGTCCACCCCCCCCCACCAGCCGTACCCGTACCCGTACCCGTACGGCGGGGAACCCGGGAAAAGAGCCCCGGAGGAGCGGGGGCACGGGGCTGCCGGCAGCCGCAGCGCGGCGGAGAGAGGCAGGCCTAGCACTTGACCCCACCGAAGTATGAGGCACCTCGGCATCACCCCCCCCCCCCAGAGCGCACCTTTTTGGGTGGGGTTTTTTTGGTTTTGGGTGTGTTTTCTTGGTTTGGGGTGGGTTTTCTTAATTTTGGGTGGGCTATTTTTTTGGGGTGGGTTTTGGTTTTTTTTTTTTTGGTTTTGGGGTTTGTTTTTTCTATACATAGAAGCAACGCCAAAGTTCTCCGCGTCAAGAGGCCTGTCAGGGCTAAGCCGGCGAGGACCCGCCATGGAAGTGCCATGTTCCTCGTCCTGCAAAGTTAAGAGCTGGGCGGCAGGAGGGGACAGTCGCGGTTACTTCCGACTCAGAAACAAACTGCGGACACAATGGTCGACGAGGAAAAGCTGATGTTTGGGAAGGAAGAAGTTGTCTCGTTCCCTGTACCAGTGCTGTCAAACTACTTCAAGTTTGAAGTGCAGCCATTAGAAAAGTTTCGCGCTGTCTTTGCCGGCTGATCCCATCCAGTTATATCAGCTGCCATGTTTTTTAACAAGAAAATTCGCTCTTTGTTTTCTGTTAACGTCAAGAAACAAAACGCCCTACAGGAAAGTTACCTCTACTCTAATATGACCGAACAGTCGCTCGCAATTTTCTTAACTACATTTCAACGACAGAGTCGAGTTCTGTACCCAAGCAAACTGGTGCCACCATCTTGTCTGCCATTGGGGTATAAGAAGGAACTGTATTTGATTTGCAAAATCTTTATTATGGGCGGTGATGTAATGCAGTTCTGTGCAGAGACATCCAAGCGCCAGTAGTAGTTCATCCATGTGAGCAGAGCAATTTGCTCGGGGCTAATCAAACCTGACGAGGAAAAGAGCGTTATCGTAGGCAGAACACCCTGCTAAAATAGATACAGGCTGCTTTGGCACTCAGATAAACCCAGCGGGCTGCACTACACAGGCTGGTGGAGACGTACCAGACACACACCTCTGACCCTACCAGAGGTGACTGTCAGGAAAAAGAAACTACAAAGGATTTTAGTTATTCTTACAGAGGAATTAGCAGAGTGATTTATCCATTGATAGTATTTTAGGAGAGAACAGCAGGTTACCGGACAGCCAGAAAGAGATCTCAGAGCTGTACACTAATTAGCAAATACCCTGGGCGCTCTAAAAGCCGGGCACGGCAATTGGCACCAATTCCCACCACAACGCACGCACCGGGGAAGGAGCAGCTGGAAAAGTTGGAAGCCGGCAGCCCCGGTTCCCGGTCGCAAGAAGCTGCCCAGCGATTTAATCACTCGTAGACGGCCCCTGCCGGCTTCAGCGCGGAACACGCGCGGCGGACGTGCCTCCACCGATCCCCGGTGACACCCCGCCCCCGCCGCCTTCTCCCGGAGCTCGCCAGCTCCGGCGCCACCGAGCCCCGCGGTCACCTGCGGCGAACCGGAGGCGCACCTCTCCCTCCCGCCGCCCCCCCCCACGCCGCCAGAACCACCGCCGCCCCGGGGCTGACGCCGACACGCGTGGGCGGCGCCCCAACCCCGCCATTGGCGGAAGCGCCCTGGAATTCCATGACGTCAGCGGCGTGGGCGGGGCGCGGGGGCTGTCCCGTCCCCCCGCGGAGATCCACGGGGACGGGGGGGACCCGGCAGGGCTTCGTCTCGTCTCAAGGGCCACCCACCGCCCCCCCGCCCCCGCCCCGGCGAGCTCCGGCCGATGCAAAACGCTTCGGAAATAGCGCAGGCGGGACAGAGGGGGTAACTGCCCGCCCTGAAACCCAGGGAAAGCCAGCCAAGGGAAAACCGTGGCAATATTTCATATCTACATAAGGTTCAACAAGGCCAAGTGCAAGGTCCTGCACCTGGGTCAGGGGAAGCCCGGTATCAATCCAGGCTGGGGGGTAAAGGGGTTGAGAGCAGCCCTGCCGAGAAAGACTTGGGCATGTTGGTGGATGAGAAGCTCAACGTGAGCCGGCAATGTGAGCTCGCAGCCCAATGTGAGCTCGCAGCCCAGAAAGCCAACCCCATCCTGGGCTGCATCACAAGAAGCGTGGCCAGCAGGTCAAGCAAGGTGATTCTGCCCCTCTGCTCTGCTCTCGTGAGACCCCACCTGGAGTACTGTGTCCAGCTCTGGGGCCCCCAACGTAAGAAGGACCCATTGGAACGGGTCCAGAGGAGGGCCACGAAGATGCTCAGAGGGCTGGAGCACCTCTGCTGTGAGGACAGGCTGAGAGAGTTGGGCTTGTGCAGCCCCGAGAAGAGAAGGCTCCGGGGAGACCTTATAGCCCCTTCCAGTACCTGAAGGGGGCCTACAGGAAAGCTGGGGAGGGGCTGTTTGCAAGGGCATGTAGCGATAGGACGAGGGGCAATGGTTTTAAACTAGAGCAGGGCAGGTTTAGATTAGACATTAGGAAGAAGTTCTTTACAATGAGGGTGGTGAGGCACTGGCACAGGTTGCCCAGAGAGGTGGTAGATACCCCATCCCTGGAAACATTCAAGGTCAGGCTGGACGAGGCTCTGAGCAATGTGATCTAGTTGAAGATGTCCCTGCTCGTTGCAGGAGGTGTGGACTAGATGGCCTTTAAAGGTCCCTTCCAACCCAAACTGTTCTATGATTCTATGGTTATCAACTTTTGCACTCTCGTTTCATGCTTGCTGATTAACGCCATTAAAAACCTGCCTTTCCAGGGTGATTGGAACAGGTCCAACCCTGGGGCAGCCCTTTAAGCTTTACCATAAATGCTATTTGTGTGCCAATAGGACGCTGCAGAAAGAGCTGGCCCCACACTAAAAAGACTCTCAGACCTCTTTCGTTCACCAGCAGCGCTGATAAGCATTCGCTCCTCCTTTCCAAACGCCTTTATCTCTGCAGACCACAGGGATCTTCCACCCTTCAGCGGCCGTGAAGAAATCTAACCTAATGAGATTCCACTGGTTTAACCGACAATAACACGCCAAGGACAACTGCAGTACCTCATACTCACCCAGTGTAACCACCGCTGCTGCGAACATGTCCAGATCGCTACAGGGAATAAGATCAGGATGGAAAACAGCTGGTCCAGATTGGAGCCAAAGACAACTCAAGTGATACTAGACATAAAAGAGTAACATTCAAATCAGAAGTTGTCAGAGATGTTTTTAGCACCTTTCACAGAAAGTACACAGCCCTCACTCAGCAAAAAGAGGCAGATTTCCACAGCTCATGCTCATTTTGGCTGTCCAAGTAGCATACATTTCCAAAAAGTACTTTCTGTCACCTTCACCTTGTTGGTAAACTGTCTCTCTCATCTTGCCCAGGAGACTCTGGGCAAAGACAGGCATTTTTTGTATTAGGCTGGATCAGTTGCAACTCACTGTATCAAGCTGAAAATACTGTTTCAAAATTTTTACTGAAAAAAACCCCAAACTGTTGCTCTGGAGCAAATGCTTCAATCTCAAGTCCTCCAAATAGCTGGTCAGCTTCAAATGCCAGTATAAGGCACTGGCCCTGTAGGCCAAAGAGCTAACGGATCAGCCCCGGTAAGATCACAGACTGCCTGAAGATCTACAAACAACTGCAGCAGCACAGATTACAAGCCCCAGAACAAAACCCAGATGAACTGTGCCTTTTTTGAGGTTATCTGGACAAAGGAAAGTGAGTCCAGAGTATGATTGTTTTTAAGCAACGTTGCAGGTATCTTCCAGAAACATTTGAAACAGGCTTTCCACTATAAGAGACGTTCACAGTTTGTTTATCACCAAACTCCAAATGGTCTCTGATCAAAGAAAAAATCTTTCTTCCCTATCCCCCCCTCAAAGGCACAAACTAAAAATCCAAACGGCTTAGTCCAGTTCCAGCTCAACAAATAGGGAAAGGTCCCCCACTATTACCTAGGGGAAGTTGGGGTTGTTATTAATTTTATCCTAAAAGCTCCTCAGACATTTCAGTGAAGGAAGGAGCATAGAAGACTGGCTTTATTTATCTACAGTGTTCACCTGACTCCTACTTCCACACATCTCCTTCAAGGCCCAATTCTCCCTTCCTATTCTCCTTCAGATCCTCGCTCTCCTCTCACTCATCGAGCCTCCAGCCACCCTTTGCACTCACCTTCTGTGTCCTCAATCCTATTCTCTGCCTCAGCTCCCAGCCTGCTGTCCATTTTATGATTTCGTATTCCCTACAACCCTCCTTGATTCAATGTATTTGCTCAAGGCAGTTCCATTTTTCACCACCTTTCTCCTTGTACCTCTCCCTGTCTTTCATCCTCTTGATTTTCATGCCAAACCGTTCCCACCTTCCCCTAGTTTTTCAGCCAGTCCCAGTCCCAGTCCCGTTGCCTGCTGTGTTTCTTTCTGCAGCTCCCAGGTTGGACAGCCTTTCCTAGCCAAATCACAACCTCCATCCTTAACAGTCCGGTCCAGTGTTGCTTGATCCCCACTCCAGCCCCAGCTATCCCGCCACCCAGTTTCTGGCTGCGGCTGCTATGCAGTTACAACTTCTCCGTGAAATTAAAGTAAAATGTCAGTACAAAACGCTAGCAAGTTTTTAAATTCTCTTCCTCTTAAGATGTATTTCAGCAGAATGAAAACGTTTACACTAATGGTACCTTTTGGTGCAGACTGAAATGCATTCTTAAATAATCATCTACATAAAAGATTAAAATAAACGATTTCCAGGTTTTTTACTAGGACGTTACTACGGGTAGGAATCATCGGTACTTAGGAAGGCAAGTGCAAGTCATTTAAAATTTAAAATTATTTACAACAATTTTGTCTCTGTGTAAATAATTTTATTTTATTATTTGTTTTGAAGTTTTCCATGTCATGAATTTGTATATCACAGAAGTTATAGTATTGTAACAACAGCCATTGGAATGCATAACTCTCTGATATGCCGGATTACGTATTACACCACACAGGGCATGAATCTATCATTTATATTATTTACGCTCTCTGACAAAATGTAGGCCAAAAATACACCAGCCAAAACTAGCAGCTGTATAGTACGCTTATCTTTAGAGATTGGCACCTACTGGAAATACAGATAAGAAGTTGTGTAATAGTAGACGACACAACTTTTTCCTCCCTTTCATCTATTTTCATTGCGTCTTTTAATCATGTATTTTGCCCTTCGCTGTTCTCTAAAATACTTCACATATATCAGATATTACGGCCCCACTGTTTAAAGAAAACTCTTAAACACATTTACTTTTAAGCACCTACTCAAGCTCCATTGACTTCAATGGAAGGAAGATACATGCTCTTAAATTTGCACACGTGCTGAAGTGTTTCCCTGAAGACTGATCCTTAAGGGAAGTCCCCCTGTTTAAACGATAAGCAAAGAGTACATGTGCCACATGAAAAAGAATTCTTGGAATTCCTAGGTTCTCTAGGAAAGCTTAAAAGAGGCAGCTACTTTAAAATGCAAAATCATCAGTCCTCTCAAAGGTACTACTTTTCACACTTTGAGCATCACATATGTGAGGGGATTTAGAACAATCTATTTTGGAGACAAACTCTATTTTTCTAACGTTTCATAACCCAAGAGCAGCAAATCCATTCTGATTTTCCTCCGACCTTTTTTTTTCTTTTTAATTTACACTGTTTCAATGAAAAGTTTCTCCCAAAAGGAATTTCAAGGACAAAGTTCTAACAGAGTGAAAATAAGCCTACAATAGCATAGAGAATAAGATTCAGGACTCCTGGATTTTGCTTCTCTTTTTGGATTATCAGTAATTTTTAGGAGGCTTGATGAGTTTGACTCGGCCTCCACCTTTGTGGTTCCTCTCCTGCAAAGACTTACCAAGTTTCACTGAGTACATGCTTGCTTTTATATATGGGCTCCTGGCTCTAATTCCCTATGTATCATCCAGGATTCTCTTATTATAATCTCATTTGTGCTGCCTATTATTAACACACATGCACTGCTGGAACTCATCTTTCATCCTTCTAATGAGGTCCTACGGAACATGAAAGAGTAAATAACATTACATAAAATAGCGCTAATTCTTTCTTTTCCATGGTCTAATGAGTTTCTTCTGGTGGAAAGAGTGCCACACAAAAAACCACTAAGAGCACCCTATAATGACATCCCAAAGCTCCACTCCTATTCCTATCTTGTTTGCTTATTTGTTTATTTATAATAGCCTTTTAAATACGCTTAGTATTTTAATATCCATTTTATTAAAAAAAGATAAACTCTATTGCCTTTTAAAGACTGGAAGTTAAAAATATCTTTAATTGCCTGGTACACAGCTAAGAACACTTCCAGGTACATAAGATGCATTGTAGCTGTAACCACAGTCTCCATTTTTTCTTATCAGCTTTGAAGGGCTTGTATACAACAGTTCCTTTTCTTAAGGTGGAAACAGGACTTGAAATATTGCACCAAAAAAAGCAGTGTTCCTATTACGCGATCACTATAAAAATCCTAAATAGAAACATAGGTAGCTTTTTAAACAGCCGTACTCTATTTTATATTATGTTTTCATTTTGTATGACTCACGTGCTTAATATTGGGTAATTATAGTCTCTTTTGTTTCAACGTATGGGATGATAAAGGACAATAACAATAAAACCAGCACTACATGTTTACACAGTCACGGACCTCCCCTTGTCAAGAGAACTTCAGCTTCTTATTGACTTCTCTAAGCTTATGCCTTTTCTTCTTCCATTTCTCAGGGCAGCGTTATGCTATTTTTCTTAAGCAGATGTTATCAGTTGGGAGTGCACTAAAGGGTTAACTGAAACAGAAACTGAGTCCTAGCACCAGATAGGGAATAGGGTACAAGAGATAATTGTGAGGTTATTGTACAGCCTTGCCAAAGACTAGAAATTATATGATATGACATGGCGTATCTGAGATTTTTAGATAAAATATGATCAAATGTCATAATGTAAATCAGAGATATGCTGTGAAATTTGGTTATAAAAATATGTCTAAGGCATTGGGTAAAAGGACTGATGGACAAATAAAAAAAAAGGGGAGTTTATTCTCTGTAATGATAATGCAAGATTTTGAAATTTACCGTACCTGCTTGAGTTAGTTTGCATTGACAGACACATTTCAAGTGGGCTTTTGCAAGATTTTCTGAGGTATAGGGAAGAGCAATTGTTCTGAGGAATACTTCTTCCTTAAAGTTACAGTATGATAAAATTATTAAACTCATTTTAGCTCTCCTGGTTCTTCACACAAGACTAAGTTATCATAACAACCTTTTCCGTCTTTTTGAAGCATTGTATTGTACTGTGGAAGGAACTGGATAGCCCGTGGGCTTCATCCTAATGGAGACTACTGTAAAATCTTTTATTTCCTAGTACTTCTGTGTTGATAGATTCATTAAAGCTGCCAAGGAGAAACAACCAGCACAAGCTCTAATTGGTTCCCAAATAAGATGTGTACTACTACAGTGATTTACTTGGAGCTCCTGTTGTAGAAGAATTTCAGCAAGCTGATTTGCCCCAAGACTCACACACGCTGGAAAATAAACCCCTGCAGGCTTGCATTAGGGAGGGAAAAAAAAAAGGCTCACTGTTTTCCACCACCCATTAGGCTCACATTGGCCTCATTTTGCAGCGCTGTTCTTGTAAAGGATGTCTTTTTATGCACTGATGCAGTATCTAGCCCATGCTGACACTGCCTTGAAAGGCTCTATGAGCTACTATCCTTGACAGAACTAAAAGAGTAATATTATTTATTTCATTTCTTTGCTCAGTGGGGTAATCTCATGAGATATGAATCTCCTCTTCGTGAGGGCCCTGGGGATAGCAGTCAGAGTGAAACTCAGGCATACTTTAGCACAATGCAAACAGCACAGACCACAGTACTCGGGCTCCAACAGCAAACAGCAGACCAAAATATCAAGTATGATGCCCACTATCGCAATTTATTTGGAACCGTATTCTGTAGACTGGTTCCTTTCAAAATACATCTGCTTCTTCCTCGTAAAGGCACAAGAGTAAGATTGTCTTGAAAGGGCACTGATGCCTCACAAGCCTCATTTGTGAAAGTCAGCTGAGGAAGGGTCCTCAGAAATGAAAATATTATTCTGAGGTCTGACCCTAACACAGTTGTGAAGTGTTCTACCATATCCCATCTTTCTTAACAAGTACTCCCAAACCTCAAAAACCACTTTCTGGAGAACTAGTCTCCTGAGAGACAGCAGAAAAGGGAAAGAGAAGATGGAGTGGCAGACAGTATATTTTAAAGTGCCAGCAAAGAGCATTAATTAAGTTATTTTCAGTCTTGCAAGACTACAGAGTTTTGGGGAGTTTTAAAGAAATGAAAACTTCCTATTTTCCCAACATTCTTTGTAAGCCACACACTCTGTAGACTATACTTTACTGTACCACATTTTTAGATAATTTTTCTTCATTTCTCCTCCTCCTCCTTCTCCTCCTCTCAAATTCACATCTCATAAGGCACCTCAATGTGAAAACTGCAGTTGCTGTTAAGAATAGTGCTTAATATAAGTGCTGCTCATTAGTCTCCTAATGCTTAGAAGCTTATGTAAAATAATTCACGTTCAAGCCCTCTAAAGAATAACTAATTTGCCCTGACTACTCATTGTTGGGTAGCTACAACCCCAGCTGAGAATAAAAGGATTCACAGATATTTACCACTTCTGAAAATCAGGCCTAGTAACCCTTTGACTACATACCCAAATGTGGGCACCCCAATTAGAGATTATTTTTAAAAAATCCTTTAAAAATACCCATACACCTGCTTTTATGTTATGAAGAAGATGGTGTTAGAGCCAGAATTAGAAGTTCCTGGCTCCCAAGCATGCTCTGACCACACTTCTCTTGTGACAGAGAAGAGAGCCGGAAGCAAGGGTGCAAAGGAACGATGTGGCAATAGGTAGTTCCTTCTGATCAAACGGTGTCTGCTAAGCCTCGCTCTTTGTGGGTACTGCAAAGCCACTTTCATGGGGCCCGGCTGCTTTAAAGAAGCCCAGTGATCCTTAGAGTACGGGAAGAATTTGTTGGGCAGCACCAGTTCTTCATACATGACTTGTCTGTCTTTGCCAGTTGCTGACAAAATCCCCTCTTAAGTTTTACAGTGGGTTTGGGCAGTTTAGGAAAAGCCCTAAATCCCTGCAGACAGGTGATATCATCAAAACCTCATATTTTGTTTTTGAATTGTAAAGAAAGTGTCAGGCAGTTGTGCTTGCAGAGACAAGCTTGATCCCCTGGCAGCTCAAAACCCACCAAAACAAACAAACAAGTAGCAGAAGGTAAATGAGATTGTACAAATTTAGCATGTGCCAACATTGCATGATTCTGGCAAATCCTATGTTCTGTGGGGACTCACAACAATTTTTGTATGTTAAGTCCTAGCACTACTACGTAAAGAGTGATGTTAAAATACAAGCCACAATCTATGCAACTAAAGTGGAAAACATCAGTTGGGTTTAACAATGGACTGCAGAACACAAAGCATGGATCTCTAGACAGAGGCAGAGAGGAAGCACCACTTGAAACCTCAGCAACAAAGCACTACACGAAAGGTTGCCAGCCTGTTTCCCCTGGGCTACAAGGTTTTTAAGCACAGCTCTCGTGCTGGCACTGTGTCCCACATCCAACAGAGAGACTGTGCTTATGTTGGATAAATCCCCACTGTGAGAGGGAGTAATTTATCAGATGCTACTAAAGTTGACATTACACACTTCATTACATCTTGAAGTTACACCTTTCAGCCTAGCCCTGACCCACAATGGACAGCTAGCATTCCTGGGAGCCACTGTCACTTCCCACCTGCAAAAAGCACACAGCGCCCTTCTCCCTTGGTTCACTGAAGAATGAGCTGTCCGTCTGGCAGTCCTAAGTTTTGGTATGTGGTTCAGAGGGCCATGAAGATTGGTCATGCCACATCTGCAATATTTAAGATTCTTGGTTGTGAGAACCACAAGATCACTTGTAGAGCCTTTACAGGTAAAGGGCCGCCTGCACAAACCATGCAGTGAACATGCTTCGGTGCCATGCCCAGTTGTGCAGATGTGAGATGTGGTTCAAGTGGCATGAAGGCTTCTCCTGACAAATTGTTCCTGCAACTTCCTGCTACAGAAGAACAACAGGCAGAAAAAAACCCAATCATCATCAACAAGATTTTTCCAACTGTGACTTTCACACACTGGCAAGACTTCTTCATATCCCTGCTTTGAGAAACAAGTAATCTGGCATATTCTGACATCGACATCACTTCTAGGCCAGAGCCCAAGTCAGACAGGAACACGAAGGAACAAATGCACAGCTGTATTACTGTCATGTTGCTAATATTCAAATATAGCCATGTGAGGACATGATTTTTCCAGGCCTCACATACATATGACTTAAGAAAGATCCTCAAGGGGCACAGTACGCTGTATTACAAATTCCTCATAGATGACACATAATTACCTCTATTTTGGAAAGGATTAGAAGAAACACTGGAGGGGAGTCCAAAATACAACAGTGACATTCCTTAAACACCATACTAACAATTTAATTTCAACTGCACGGGTGCAAAAAGATGCTGTATAAACAAAATGGCAAACCACTCCAATATTGAGCCAACAAGAAGCTATGCACATCTGTAATGTTATAAAGTCAGTATTCTCCAACTGGAATTTACTATATAAAGCCAAAAAAACCCAACCATTTTCCCTAAACATGATTTCTATGGTTTCTTTTAAAGAGAAAAAAATAAACCCCTGTGACCATTATTACTCGTCGGTCCCCTTTAAGCTAGCAGAATATTTTCTACACAAGGAGATAAATATTACTATTACATCAATGTTGTCTGAATGTAAGTGGGGCTTATAATGATTCACTCAAAAGGAAGCGATGTCAAACTCGGCACCCAAAGAATGAGGCCTCTCTACGCTACAGACTGGATCCTTAACTTCAGACATTTCTCCCTCAAGCCAACAGAGCTTTGAAAATTTACACTAGGCTGAGGGTCTGACTCATAACATTTCATCAAGGGACGAACAAATCAGTGACATGATCTCCTTTAAACAGGATTTATGAACACCCACAATGTGCCACAGACTGCTAACCACGTGCTATCTCTGCTGAACGTAACCCAAAATGAGGGTTTGCCTGCTTGAGGCACTCTGCTTTCAATTTTGGTCTTCTTCGACCTGTCCTGTGCGCTCTTCCTTTTGCTGCTGTCCTCCTTTTCTCCTTCAGTTTCTTTGTAGACTCTCCTCAGGTAAACCGAAAGCAAACAGATGTGGGTGGGGTGATGTAATTTAGGAGCTCCTCCCAATTACTGGAAATGCAACTTCAGTTTTAGCAAGGAACATTTCCAAATCAACTTTCATCTCAGTTGAAAAACAAAATAGGATACCTTATCTTTTTTTTTTTTTCCCCCCTTCAGCTGATCATTTCAAGAAGAGTATAACTTTGGTCTAGGAGTTTCAGATTATTGCAAACAGTGTCACAATTGTGTGAAAAACTCAGATTACAAGGGCATGCATTGTTCACTCTCTCCTGTTTCTTAAAAACTTTAAGGTACAGGGGTCTGACAGATAATAAAGATCTACCACACATCTTGTACTGTACGCACACTCCTAGCTTTGGATTTTTGCGAAGTTGCCAAACATTCAGATGCCAATTAAGAAACTAGAATCCAGTCCTTACACAGAGATTAAGTAATTCAGCACAGTGTCTCTGCAAACTGTAATTAAAAGCAGCTAGCTTCATTACAGGGAGAGCAACAGTAAAGAGGCAGAGACCTATTTTTGGTATTGTTTTCCTATAAAATATACTGTACACTGCAACTAACCCAGTCACTGCTCTCCAGCTGTATGCAGTCAAAATTAATCAAAACAGACCAAATCTGAGCACTAAGGCTAGACGGAGACACAAGGTTAAAGAAATCTTAGAATCTGAAGTATTAACTTCTACAGTATTACCTGGTTGTCTAATTAGCCCATTCATCTCAAATTATTGCTGCCAAATAAAAAGGGACTTTAGTTTCTCCGGTTTAATACATATATATGCACAGAGCAGTACATGTTCTTTCCCTGAAAGGACTCACAGTTTAAACACCCTTGCATAGGATGGAAACAAAGATATGAAGCCCAACAAAGGGACTAATGTGAGGGCAAAACCAGTTTTACAGCTATTTTAAAATCTTGATTATGTCTAAGTATCTGCATTATTTCCAACTGTGGGCTATAAGAAGAATAAAATACAGTTATTCACCACAGATTTGTTAGGAGACTGATATCTATGCATTCACTGCGAGACAATAAGTATATTTAACAGTAGCTATTGTATTAATACAAGGGTAATATAAGTATTTTTCCCCCATCCGCTCCCAACCCAGTATCAGGTATCTTAACACACTGTCTCTACCCATTGCGCTGATGACAAAGAAACTGAAGCAGATGACTTGACATTTGGCAGGAAGCTGCACTTGCAAATATCAACTTAGATTCATTACGGTTAATTACATTTTTGTCAAATGGTATGACATCATAGTATCTGAAGTAAAAAATGTTCCCTTATGTCATACAGCATCTTAATTATTGTCTTGAGAACACGCATATAAAGGTTTCTTCTCATCCTATCCTGATCCTCTTTGCAAAAATAGTATGAAAGTGTGTAACACATTTAAGTCTTACAAATATACTATCTGCAATTTACAGTTGGGGATCCATTAAGATGTGAAAGAAAATATATCCACTTGAGCCAGTCTTCATATATATGATACTACATGACTGTCTACCAGATAGAAAACCCGTTCTTAAAAGACGTGTTTTCAAATTCTTGAAGTGACTTCAGTGGACAAAGTTTACCTTTGCTAATATCTCTGGGCACTTAGAATATTCTAAAAGGAACATACACATCTTTCATATTTTAAGTGATATATTTCATCCTTTCTCTCTCTGATGTCCAGGAACACTTCTAGAAGTGAGAAATATTGAATTCTTATCAGATCAACTTTTGATCCATCCTTTTTTAATCTCAGTACCTTGTGAACAGCTGGTTTTGTGTTCTTCACTCCCACAGGCGTCTTTCATGTGCAGATTAGAAGTCAAGGGCCAATGAGTACCTTGCACCTCTCAGTAAAGAGTCTTGCATAACGTGATCTTGGTCTTGACAGACCGTTAGTAAGCACTGTAAAAGCCCTGCTACTACGATTAAAATGGAATATACTGGAGGAAACAATCAGGGAGAATGAATGAATGAATTAGTAGCAGCATTATGACCGTTACACATCCGATGATGATGTGCATATGATGGTTCCAGATAGAGGTACTGGAAAAACTGTGTTCCACATTAAATCAAGTAATAGATTTTACACAGAAAACAGTCTAGCCTACCACACTGCACACTATAGGCCACAGAACCACTCCCAATAACTCAGGCATCACGTGCACGGATATCAGAATGAAATAAGAAAAGGATGGGTAGTCTCATCTCTTAAATTATGTCAAGATAGCAGGAAGTTTTAAATTCCAGTCTTGGTCCTTCCACAGACTTGAGAAAGTGGTATAACCAGTTTGTCTGAGTGTCACTATTTACGAAGTCAAAGTACTTACTTATCCCACAAGAATACTGTCAGGTTTAATTAATTATGTCTGCAAAATCCTTTCTAAATGAAAAGTGGCAAGCATGATTTATTAATTAAGTCTAAAACACCACTGCAGAATCAGTGGTGATCAGTAATGATCAGTGAGACTGATCGTTGTTTTATCAAGAGAATAACATTTCTAATAAAATAAATTTCAAATGGGAAATTATAATAACAGCCTTTTTGACTTATTTAGACTTCTTTTTTTGTGAGGAGCAAGGCAAGAGACTTTTGATGAGTGCTAGGAATAGAAGCGTAATCAAGAACAAGAGATACAGGAACACTCGCCCACTGACATTAATGTGGCACTAGCTAAACGGCATTGCATAAATCATGAGAACGGGGACTACATACCTAGCACTGATGTAGGACCAAGCTGAAAGAAAACTCCTCCTCTGCCTATTATATGTCACTTGCTTGTAGTCTGACTACGCACAAGGATCTCTGCACGTCATCTAGGTAGGGCCACACAGATATAGCCACCCAGAACCAGAGAGAGCCCAAAACTACCTGTAAGGTGGCAATGTGCAATCCACAAAGGGCCTGATTTGCATTGGTATGACTCCACAGCTGTTGGCTCTCATGCTTACAGGTATATCACAGCTCTAACATGTATCTGCAGGCAGAATCCAGGTGTCAGAGTTATGAATGACAGCTGTCATTGATGCAGACCTCCTCTTGGGGTGCAGTGGGCCCTCTTTTTCTGGTCCTTTTTTCCCTATGATGGCAGCTGTGTTAGCTAAGGCACTCCGCACTGGGGAAATATAATTCAGTCAGTGCTCACTAGGGCCAGGAATTCATCAGCACAGATATAAGAGCAGTTTGCAACATTCAGAAAAGATGTGGATCAAACCACCTGTGAATTACACTGATTCAGCACATCCACTGGACAGTCCTGTGGCCCAACTCTTTCCTGGACAACTCCGCCTATTTGGCCTGTACTGGCAAGCTCCACACCCTCAGCGCCAGTAGCCGGAGTTTCAGAGGAGGAAATGAATCATGCCCTCGGAATGCAACTGAAATCCCACAGATCTAAGAAAATACTTATTCATCTGCATATGTATACATGCATACCTCATATATTGCCAATTAGATTTCAATCAGATACTGGGTATGAATAAAAATACCCCCAATCTAGTGTAATTTAACATTAGGTGGCATTCCAAAGATACGGCACGTGATTATAAATGAAACAGGCAGTACCACGTGACTTAAAATAGAAAGTCAACTGAATTTGGGCCTGATCCAGCACAAAATAACCACAACTTTTCCAGGCTACACAGACATCAGGTTTGAATGGTTGCACTGTGGCAACATGACACATAATTCGGAAACATCAACTTGCTATAGAAAGACAGTAAGGGATTGTCTAGATTGGGGCAAAACAGCCCGCGAAAACATTTTAGCTAAAATTAATATACCATAAGAAAGGGTGGGTGAAGTCTGATTTGTGAGTTGGCCAAGACAAAACCACAGTGTTTCCCAGCTTCCTCCTTTTTTACCACATCGACTTAAGATGGCCAGGCACAAGAGCTACCTGTCCACGCTCACGCAGGCCCAGCCAAGCCACACAGCTCTTCCACAAGCAAAAAGAGTGGGACAGCAACAGCACCGAACTTTCTGGAACAGTCAAGCTGCTCAGATGCAAGTCCCATCTTTTTAAAGCAGCGTCGATGCTTAAGGCCTGAATTTAGCCACAGGCTCCAACACAGGCACCTATCTCGTTTGCTAACAGGGGATTTTCAGTGTGCTAAATACCCCCCTGGCAGGGGAGCCCCCCTTGGGTTGGGGCAGAGATGGAGCAGGCAGATTATGCTGTGAGCAACAGTCCTTGCCCATGCTGCTACTAAACAAAAAGGCACCACAGGTAACATTGTTAGGTGGAAATAAGGTGATGTGTATTGCACCACAACAACACCTAGTCACTAGTGTTTGCAACAGTTCCCACCAGAGACAGCTGGTAGCGACCTGCCTTCCAATGTCATCTAGCTGTATGGTTATGTTGAAAACACGGAGGAGATTTGAAGCCACCAAAAAATGCAATAGTTACACTGCCTGGAACGCCATCATACCTCTGTATGCACCCTTTCCTGGAGAGCTACAGCTGTGCATTTTCTTCTAACCACTCCTTCAGTCTCCTGCTTACAGGTAGTTGTGGCATGTCATGAAGAGCTGAATGCGGCCTCCTGCTCTAGCTCAACTTTCACCCTGATTTAAAAACATTTATGTGACTATGTAACCAAATCTGCCCCAAATATCAGAGTTTGGGGTCTCTCCCCATCCATGTGCTAAAATGCATGTAGGAGTAAGCAGGACAAAGAAGCCACAGAGACAGAGTCCATCATCCTGCAAGTCCTTACATTAAATTTGCATTCTATTCGATTGGACAATTAACAGCTGCACATTTCCATTACATTTCTTACACATGCAGTCCTTTGCAATGGCAGCACTGCCCTTTCCCAGCTGCCTGAGGTGGTATGAGTATTTCCGTTCTCATGCAGCTGCTGCCACCACTACTAAAAGGTGGAGCAGACGAGCATGTTGGGAGCCATGGTCCATTTTGCCTGCTGTTACATCCTCACAGAGTCGACGTGACAGGTTGTAAGAAGCCTTTACAACCTGGCAGGCTGCGCATAGCAGTCTGAATTAGAATGACAGTGCTGTGTCATGTAGAAAAGGTAAAAGGACAGAAACTGCTTCCCAGGGTGGCTTCTTCTATCACTTACGCTGGGAGATGGGACATTCCTCTCTGGGCGGCACACTCCAGAAATAACGGTACTCTGCACTTTTGCAGGACTGTCTACTTAAGAAGCTGAGAGTGAGTTAGAAACATTGAAGAAGCCTCTATTCTGTGAGGTGGGTATGTGTTTGTATTACTATTTTGAAAAAGCAGAGAAAATTCAAACCATTCGCCTGAGTCCAGACGCAGAGCCATGAACAGAGTCCAGAAGCAGAGCCGTGAATAGAGTCCAGAAGTTTTCTGCCACAGCACATGTTCTGATCAATACTTGCTCAGGGCCATTTCCTAAAACAAGATACCAGGACACTGTGCGTAAGGCCCTGTATGGGTCTTACAGCAGATCTATTCCCTCCTCAGATCTATTCCCTCCTAGGGATGGGTGCCACACTCGTGTTTCCATTCCCAAAGACTGACCGCTAAAAATACACGGAACTCTCATTTAACCTTACACGTCTAAAAATGATAAACTGGGTCCCTAAAAGGACTGAAACATCAGACTGACTCCAAAGGTTCAAACATAAGAAATCCAGGTTGCAGGTGTAAAAATGATTCATTTGGTCCCTTAAAGGGCTGAAACAACAGGTTTACTCCCAAATATAAGAAATCCAGGTTGGAGGTGTAAAAATGATTCATTTGGTCCCTAAAAGGACCAAAACATCAGATTGACTCCCAAATACCAGAAACACAGGTTTCCTTATGTCCAGTTTGAGATACTCAGAAGAAATTCTTTACTGTGAGGGTGGTGAGGCACTGGAACAGGTTGCCCAGAGAAGCTGTGGATGCCCCTTCCCTGGAGGTGTTCAAGGCCAGGCTGGATGGGGCTTTGAGCAGCCTGGTCTAGTGGGAGGTGTCCCTGCCCAGGGCAGGGGGGTGGGAACGAGATGATCTTTAAGGTCCCCTCCAACCCGAACCATTCTATGGAATGGAAAACCAAACCAAACCAAACCAAACCAACCTGAAACCCAGCAACTAGGAAATCTTTCAAAACTCCACTTAAAGGACAAAAACCCAGTTAACAGCAATCAGCAACCCTGCCCGAACCATCCGAGGGGGTAGAGACGCAGAGACCTCGCACGCACCGCTAAACCTCGGGGAGTCCCGGAGAAGGATCGAGAGCCGCCGGGCGGGAGCGGGGCTGAGGCGGCGGGGAGGCGCGGACGGGTAACCCCGTCCGCGCCTCCCCGCCGCCTCAGCCCCGCTCCCGCCCGGCTGACGGCCGTTAACGGTCACCTGACCGCGCGCCGCTGTCGTCACGGGCGCACGCGCGGCGGCTGTTGGGCGGTGCCGGGGAGAGGGAGCGATGGCGCTGCTGGTGAGGGACCCGTTGGCGTCGCGGGCGCGGCCCTTCCCGCTGCCCCCCGGCGGCGGTTCGGTGCGCGGCCTCCTCCGCCATCGCGCTCGGGAGCTGGTGAGTGGAAGGCGGGGGGAAACCGGCGGCCTCTTAGGCCTGGGGGGGGCGGGGGGATACGCCGGACCACCGCCGGTGGTGGCCAGCAGGCCGCATGGCTGCCGTCGCCCCTTCCCTGCTCGCCGTGGCGGGGCCACTGACGGGCTGCGGGGACGCTTCTTCTCGTTGTTGTCGCTCAGCTGAGCAGGAGGGTTTGATGTAAGGGAGTCTTGTAGTCTCATATATATATATATATATTTTTATATATATATATACATGGGAGATACAGAACGGTTCGGGTTGGAAGGGACCTTAAAGATCATCTCGTTCCAGCCCCCCTGCCCTGGGCAGGGACACCTCCCACCAGACCAGGCTGCTCAAAGCCCCATCCAGCCTGGCCTGGAACACCTCCAGGGATGGGGCAGCTACAGCCTCCCTGGGCAACCTGTGCCAGCGTCTCACCACCCTCATAGTGAAAAATTTCTTCCTAATATCTAATCTAAATCTGCCCTCTTTCTGTTTAAAACCATTACCCCTCATCCTGTCACTCCCCTCCCTTTTAAAGAGTCCCTCCCTATGTTTTCTATAGGCCCCCTTTAGGTACTGGAAGGCTGCTGTAAGGCCTCTGCGGAGCCTCCTCTTCTCGGGGCTGCACAACCCCAACTCTCTCAGCCTGTCCTCATAGGAGAGGTGCTCCAGCCCTCTGGACATCTTTATAGCCCTCCTCTGGGTTTACTTCAATATTGATCTTATATTGTTTACAGTTCAAAAAGTTGAGGATTTGTTTGGCTTGGTTGGTTTTTAATACAGAGTGTTTGAACACTTGCTGTAAATTTTCCCATGGCATGGCTTTTCCCCATGTGTGTTTGCAAGCTGATTTAGGCTGTGTTTAATCTTTGAGTAAACAGCAAATAAAACAAGCACCATAGAGAACATTTATGCTTTCAAGATTGTCTGATTTTTGCCTCCCCTCTGTTCCTATAGGAAGGAAGGAAACGTTATTCTTTAATAATGTGCTTTGTCAGAATGTTTCATTTTCAGTTGGTCATATAACTCAATTTTGCTGTTTTTTAGAATATTCCTGAAGAAAGCTTGTACGTGAAGTGTAATGGGCGGCTAGTTAATGATGAAGATGTACTGCAGAATGGAGCCGTTTATAGTCTGGAACCAAGACTTTGTGGTGGAAAAGGAGGTTTGTTGCTTAACTACTTCTTATTGATTAGTTTGATTATTAGGTTAAAAAACTTTTAGTATACTGTAGTCTATACTGACAGCACCAGTCCTAATCTATTAGCACATCTCTTGTAATATGGATGACTGTGATGTAATGTCTGTGAGCTGAAACCAAAGTCTACCTGCAAAGGTGAGAATGGACCAGGGAAGCTGCAGTTCAGCTAACAGCTTTGCTGGCATAGCTCTTCTTCGTGCCCCTGGTCAGCTTAGCTCTACTAGTAGATATCTGTAACATGCATCAAAGTGACTTCAGAGTCAAAATTGTGTTTTAAAGCACCTGGTTTTTTAGGCTTCTAAGTTTCATTCATGGTCACTTAGGACAAATGTTCAGGTACAAATAGTGTGTGATTCGAGTAGGTTATATGACCCAATTATTTTGTCTTCTCTTATTTGAAAACGCATATAATTGCCAAGATCTCGGTAGCCTAAGATCTAAAGAATTCAGTCTAAACTAGGCTCCTTATGTTGGCAAAATATTTTAACTGTGTTACAGAAGATGTATGTTAATCATATAAAACAATACAGCCACTGGCAACGTGGGCATTCCCTAAAATGGAACATGATGGGTGAAGCAAGTTTAGCCGAGTATTTGAGTGTAGTTGGAGTCAATGTGTTTGCTTTTTGAATCCAGTACTCAGGATTTTCCAGCTGTTGAGATAAAATGCTGAATAGTTGTGCAGCCTTGCATCAGGCTGCAGCTCAGCTTACTTCGTCTTCTTGAGTTTTAAATAGAATGGGAAATAAATGTTGTTGCTATGGCTTATGAGGTATTGTGGTTTCTTTAAGTGCCCTAAAAGTAGTGGTGCATAGGATGGTTCTTCCTTACCTATTGTCCATCAGCTTCAGTTATCCTGGGTTGACACAGGACACGTGTTCTGTGATTCACTTTGTGTTACTGATGCGCCATTGGGGTCAGTTTAAAATTGTTCTTCAACAACTTTGTCTGCTTTCTGAAGTGTTCCTTTTGTTTTGACTGTATAACTTAAAAGCCTGATAAAAACAGGCAAACGCAGGTCAGAACTATTGAGACTTACTGTATGATCTCAAGGGAATACCAGTCATGCAGGCTTGGAAGAGAACTGAGCGTTTTGTTATCAAACCTAATTCAGCACCCTTAGTGACCTTAGTGAATGCATTGCTGTTGATTTTTGGGAGCATGCCTGGCTAGGTGTAGCAGCTGGGTCTGCATTCTTCAGGATGTGAAATTCGATAGCACGTTTCATGAGCTACAGAAATTCTCCTCGCCGATGGCAGCAATTGTTTTTTTTTAACTGGACACAGTACTTTTTCTGCCTTATGGTAGTAGGCTGTCTGAATCAGTTACTGTTTGAAACACGCCTTAAAGGTACTTTTGGGGCACTGAAAAGTATAGCTTTGTTCAGCTTCTACTTAAAAAACAGTGCTTGTCGCTTCCAAATTGCTTGAAGGATTATGTTAATATTAATCCACGTTGTGTTTCTTTGACATAGTTGAGCAAGTGTCTTTTTTCAGCTGGAGACAGCATAACGTGGGACCGAATGAGAGAAATGTATAAGTCTGTCTTATGAGTAATTAGTGGCTGAGGAGGAGATCTGTTCTGGGGGGGCTCTCCAGCATAACATTGTACATCGTGATCATCTTGATGAAGCGGCTAAGGCTGTCTCCTAAAAAAGTTAATTTATTTTCTGTTAGATTTTTAAAAGGGCATTTAAGATTGGTGGGGGCTAAAGGGGCTAAGAGGGAGTTGTATCCTGGGTAAAATAGAAAGGACCCAAAAAGTTAATCTTGAGAAGAAAAAGGTTTCAAACCCTTTTGCTGGGGGAGCGTAGAAATAGGCTTCCATGTTAGAAATGCTGCACAGGTTTTAGTAAATTTTGAGTCCATCTAGTGTTATATCAGGAATACAAAAATGAGATGAGTGGTAAATGCTGGATATCTTTTTTTCACCCAGTGTTTCAGCATTTCCCCCAGTGACAATTCTTCATCATGTAGCAACTTTCAACTTACCCTTTATTTCAGTTGCATTGAGGGAAAGTGTTGAATTCACTGTATTCTTTTTCCATAATTATTTCTTTTGTTGTGTACTAGTTCATCTCCATTTGTTTCTGTTTAGCTAATTCTTGATTATTTTTTTTCTTAGGGTTTGGGTCTATGCTGCGAGCACTTGGTGCTCAGATTGAAAAGACAACAAATAGAGAGGCTTGCCGAGATCTCAGTGGAAGGAGACTTCGAGACGTCAATCACGAAAAAGCGTAAGGCATTTTCTTGGAAACTAGAATTATAAAATAAACTGCCCATGTAGTTCACTCTTAACAAAAGAGGTCAAATGACAGGCTGTTGTAGCAATGAGATTTTATTTTGAATACTAAAAAGAGCAAAAGTGAAATCTTAAGCACAGATGTACTGGAAGCCAACAGGATTCTTCTGACTATAATTATATTACTGCAAAATAGATGTGATTGTACTGCAGCCTGCTTCTGAGAGACTGTTTTGCACCTCTTGGTTTTCTCATCTGGAATTCTGGCAGTTCTTGTCTTTGAAGCTGCAAGACCATGATATTGGGGATATGGACCTCACTGCTGTTTCTGGCTTCTAAAATAAATTTTACTCTCTTCTCTGTAGTAGAATCTCTGTATATTCCTTCAGCAATTCCCCTGAGTGTTGTTAGTTGTCTTTTCCCATTGTCTCCCATCTTAGCAGGTGGTAGAAGCATTCAGTTTGTTGCTTTGCAATTACTGATATTACATTAAGTGTTGGAAACGCTCTCATTTTCATGGTTCTGTCATCTGCAGCATGGCTGAATGGGTGAAGCAGCAAGCAGAACGGGAAGCAGAAAAAGAGCAAAGGCGCTTGGAAAGGCTGCAGCGGAAACTTGCGGAGCCAAAGCACTTTTTCACAAATCCAGACTACCAGCAGCAGTGTCATGAAATGGCTGAGCGACTAGAAGATTCAGTCCTTAAAGGTGTGGCAGTTTAACCTCACTTCCTCTCCCCCAAAAAGTAAAGAAAACTAAAAGTCCCTATAGCCTCACTCCAGTATGAAAATTTTTAAAAAATTGCTGACACTAACTCTTTCAATTGAATGAAATTTTAAATTCCAGTAAAATTTGTTGGACTTAATTTTTCCTCCTTGGCTGCTGCTTCTCTTAAATTGCATTGAACAGCGTAACACAGATGCAAGTGATGCTTCACCTTGCAGTACGACAGAGTCATCTCATAACAAAAACACTTCACTACCTGTGAAGGTAGTGTTGCTAATTCAGCTCTAAGAATTACATAATCATTTCCAGTGAAATGAGAAAATAGAAACAGGTCTTAAGTAAAAAACAGAAATTGAATCCAACTAGAAAATACCTTGTTTCACCTACTGTTCTTTGTAGTTATTTTATTTATCCACGGCTTGTTCTCTTGCTGTGATAGTGAAAACTTGATAGGCAGCTTGATAGTGAAACTTGAGGATGAATGGGATGTAGAACCTGAGAGTTCAGTTCAGGAATCCAATTTTAGTTGACTCTGTGCCCTAGTAAAACAGTTTAGAAAATCTGCTGCTGCTACTGAATTTATTTTGAAGCATTGAGTCTGTGTAAATGTGCACCAATAGTGTTTATTTTCAGTTAGTGTTTTAAACTGCATCTGAAATTAAAAGATGAGTTGAATTTACAACATGTATGAATTGCATACTGATGAAGTAGACTTTTAACTTTGTTTTGCAGGACTGCAGGCTACTTCAAGCAAAATGGTGTCAGCAGAAAATGGCGAGAGTCGGAAGCGTCCAGGTGAACCTGGAAACTACGGAACAAAATCTCGAAAAAGAAAATGTTTTTGGTAAGCATTATGCCTTGTTTTTATACTCAAGTATTAAGTCTTGAACAGGATGACAAGTTAGGTACACACTAGTAAGCAACATCCTACCGGAGATGTAGACTTTAATCGGAATAAGTAAATTGAACTGATTAAATCATAGAACTGAAAGTAAATGTTGCTGTATTCTTATAATTGTGTCCCAGCTGGAGCAGGCAAACTTTATTTGCAAAAATAGGCACCTTTCCCCGCCCCTTCAAATATGGTTACATTCTACTACCTCCCACTGTCCTTTTTTTTTTTGTTTGTTTTCTTTTCATTAATGAATTAAATTTACAATGAACTTAAAAGGGGTGGGGAGATTATTATTTTTTTTCCTTGGCATTTTTCACCTAATGTAACACGAAAGAGAAGCCTTAATGATTACAGTGGTGTTTGCAGTAGCAATAGGTAGCACGCATTCCTGTATTGGGAATGGTGTAAAAAGATAACCTGTTTTGGGGGGATGTTAGGTCCTGTTCAATATCATCAGCTCTTCTATTTATCATACTATCCTAAATAGCTGCTAGAGTAGTTCACTGAAAATAAAAATAATTTTAAAAAAAAAGTAAAATTAGATGAATATTCATTAGTAACATACCACTTGCGCCAGGTTGGGATTGGAAGGATTGGATGATCGTGACAGTTCGGATTGTGAGGACGACAGTGGAGATGACTCCCCTCACGCATCTGACGGAAGCTGTCCATCAGGCAGCAGATATAATGAAAATGCTGGAAACTCAAATGAATGTTCAAGCAGCTCTGTGGATTCGGTAGAGGATAGTCCAACTACCAGTGCAACTGAGAAGCCAATGGAGCAGCCAGAAGGTACAGGAACAGATGTGCAAGGAGAGACACACGCAGGTGGGCAGCCTGAAATTCCAGCTGATGAAAACAGTAAAATGACAGTGCCCTTGAAGGAAGAGGTCCAAGAAAAGAATGAGGTAACCCAAGCTCTGAAAGAAGAGGAGCAAGAAAATGTTTCTTCTAAGGCACAGGAAACAAACGAGTTACAGAGCACAGTAAGTATGAAGCAGTGCGCACTGAGATATGTCTTTTTCTTCAGCAGCTTTTACTCAATCACTTTTCCCTTTGTGGGTCACAGGAAAGGGGGGGGTGTTTATATCCTATGTCTTCAGTGCATTAGATGTAAGTGCTTGAATTAGAATCATAGTCTCCCTAAGAAGCTAATAGAATCTTCAGAGTTTGATTCAGAGCATAGAAAATCCCAAGGTTAAAAGGAAAACCAGCTTAACTGAAGATGCATCGTATGACTTCGGAAAATGGAATGTAGCAGGTTAATGGAAACAGCAGACAAAGAAGGCTCTTGGCCGACAGTGTCTCCATGGAGGAAGCTGTATTGTAGTATAGTAGCATTGTCTTGAGAGATGCTAAGTAAAATGGGTCAAGGAAGAACTTTATAAGATTAGGACTTTAATAGTCTAGAGTTCGTACTAAGATGCAGTTGCCCTTGGCTGTCTAGTATTGTCTCTCCCGAGATCCACGTTTCCCTTGGGGATTTTTTTGTTTTGTTTTTAATAATTAGATACACTCTGGATGCAAAATTCTTTATTGAAGGGGAAAAAAGGAAAATAAAACCCTTCTGTAAAATGAAAGGCTCTTATCCGTACTTCTTGAAACATTACTTAACACTGTCTAATTTGACTAATCTTATTTATAACATAACTTGACCTTAATGTTTATAATTGACCTCAGCGTTTAAATTGGAAGTTGTTCCAAGTAGACGCCCCCTAAACCAATCAGCTGACGAGTCTTTCTTAGCTTTTATTATAAAAAGACTTAAGTCTAGTTCATAGAGAACCCTAGTAGTCTGGTGCAAACTTCAGTTTGTCATTGACCATCAAAAGTCTGAAAGCAGCAGCTCCTTCCCTAGAGAGACAGAATTAGTATAAATGATGGGCTTTGTCTGAACTGCAAAGGATGGTGGAAGAATTAAAATGGATCATCTGGTGTATGTGTGGTGGAAACAGGACTGTACTGTTGCCATACCGTTATCTCGGCTGGCAATCTGGGTTGGTGTCCCAGGCCTCAGTCAGATCAGGAGCGGTACTGACCATGAGGTTCCTTCTCTGGTGATTGACAGGAGCATGGCTGGGATTCTTTTCTGAAGAGGCTTTGGATTAGTCTTCCAGCCAAGAGAGAATATAGCTTTTCCCACTGAATTGATGAAAGCCCCACTAATATTTGGCAGTGAAAGGTGGCACTACTTGCACTTCATTGCCCCTTGCATAATACTACTATTAAAATTTTTTGAGTGTAATGAATCTAGGCTTATTCTATCAGTAAAGCAAAATGTGGCACTTTTTTCAGGGTAAGGAGTTGCTTGGATTTTCTGCCTTGAGCAGAAAGTCTACCATCAGTTGCCACTGCCAATGGCTGAATTCTGATAAGTGGAAGTTTAATACAGTTAAATGGCGAAAAGACACAGAATCTAATATGATAAATTAGAACTTTGTCATCTACCATACTATTAGAGCTGGCAAATTTTAAACAGGATGTTTACCATTCTTCACTGTTTACCTTTTGCTCGGTATTTGCGAGACTGGCTATTCCTAGAACAGGAAACTCCACCAATGCTGTGGCAGATTGTTATTGCAGGTGGAAGTATTTTTATAATAGTCCTTGATGGATTATTTTTTTTTTTTTTTTTTTTTAAAAGTAGGATGAGAATAATGAGGCAACCAGTCTTTTTTTGTATGCTTAGCAGGACAAAGGTTCTAATTCTGCTAGCGTTAATTATATTTGCTGAGTTCCTAATGGAGTGGTCTCATTTCCCCTGCTGGTATTACTTGCTCTGAAATCCCTGTGGTAACTCCAGCATGATACATACCATAAGACTAATATGTGCTTTAAGTATTGAACGAAATGCGCTTAGATTTTTGTGTCCTTTTTAGTGTGTTAATGTTTGGTGTTAGTGTTTAGTGTGTTAGTAAATTCCAGCATTTGAATTATCCAGTCTTCGTCCATATTCTTTTGTGGACAAGACCCTGGGTGTTTATATCATTTAAAATGACGGGTGCTTCTGCCTTGGAGGCTGTGTACGTTGCAAGCCTAAGCACATCTGCAGCTTGTCTGGACGTGTTAGAGGGAGCCTTTAGCTAGCTAGCAGAGGCACTGCCAGGAGTAGAATTGTAGCAGCACAGCTGGACACTGGGTACAAAGCTCACCTGAGCATTCACCCCGCTCTTGGGTGTGTTATTTCCACTAAGATTTGTATGTTTTACAATTGGGCTGCTAGCTGGCTTCAATTTGCTGTACGTGATGCGGTAATACTTTGCCTGGGTAGCATAAGTACTGCTAATAATAATTATGTTGGCGAATATCCAACATAATACATATTGAGACATTGCTCATCTTTATTAAGTAATTAGGAGTTTGAGATGATCCTAATTGAAGATCTTCTGTAAAATGAAGCATTCTGTCCATGCTTGTTCCTTCCCTCCCCAATCATGAAGAAAACGATAAGAGTTTGATGGGATGTTTTTCTCTTTGCAGGAGGTGGAACCAATAGATCTACTGGCATTCAATTCTGCTGCTGATTTGGAAGCCCTGGGTTTAGATAAACTGAAGATGGAGCTGATGTCTTTAGGACTGAAATGTGGAGGCACTTTAAAGGAAAGAGCAACAAGGCTTTTTTCAGTGAGAGGTCTGTCTAGAGACCAGATTGATCCTGCTTTATTTGCAAAGCCCTCTAAAGGGAAAAAAAAGTAATTAAAATATTTTGTACCTATGTGCATTTAAATTTTTCTTATTCTGTTGTTGTTATGTACTGCCACATACAGTTCTTCAGCATCCCTGGATAGGTTTTGTTCCTATCATTCTTAATGAAGTTTGATTAACGTAACACGGAGTAAGTTGCTAGATAGTGAGTTAGTTATGTGTTCAATACGTTCAATATTAAAGGAGTGAAATGACTATCTTTTGATAAGCTTTACAAATGGTTATAACAAGTCTTAATGCAACAGGTAGAACAAACTCTGTATGTGGAAAGAAATAACCGGAATGTTTTCTGGAAAATGGTTGTATGACACTGTCATCACCTATTTTAAGAAAAATAGCAATCCTTTCTTAGCTTTACGTTGGATCTCCTTTAATGTGTATTTCAGTTACCACAGTTACAACTGTCAAATGAGAAACATTGAATTTATAATCCAGGCTTCAAAGCTGAAGTTTATTTAAATAAAAATAACATTTTTATATGGATGAGGCCAGTATAAACAAATATGCTGTGCTGTGAGTTTCTGTGGGATGTCAGGTGTCAATATAACAGAAATTATTAATGCATGTAAATATTTCTTTTAGAAGAAGTTAAATAAGGGTATTTACTTATTTTGCTCCGGAAGAGTATCCGAGTGAGGGACAAGAGAGAATCACATCCTTAAGAAATTAAAAAGAAATTAAGTACAGTTGCTGGCTACTGAAGGTTAGTAAGACCTGAAGCTGAACGGGAAATTTAGGATGGGTTTTAATTCTATTTTTTTCAACAGTAAAAGCAATGGAATTGTCTCCCAAGAACTTATATATCTGCAGTGCTGGTGCTTAGTCCTAGAGCGGTCTGTGACAGCTCAGTGCTGGGAGTTACCCTGCGAGGTGGCAAGGGCCCCCCCTTGCTGGAAGGGCAGCACGCTCGCATGGCTGTGGGTGCAGCTCCCGCTTCTCTGGTTTGGGGTTTTTAAAAAGTGTTTTGTTCAGTGCCTTGGATCTCAGATTTTACCACCATGTGCCAGAGAATATTATGTTTATGGTTTCCTTACCAGATTTTCTTGTAGAGATGTTTGAAAAATTAAAAACGATCTCTCTCCTGTTCTGATATCGTACCATCCTTTTATCTGTTTTAAAGTTTGGCTTATAAAATAAAGTCTTGAATTGCAACACTGGTAAGAAACAGGCTTCAAATGCTAGGAAATGAATTCACTCATGTAGTATTTAATGTTTCTGACATGGGCAGTTTGCAAAACTGAGTGAAATAGATGCAGTCTTACGGCCTCTGTCCCCAGAAGCTGTTTTGTTTATACTTGGAAGTTTTGGTTCGAGAGAGGGTGTTAAAGCTCAAGGATTTATTCTTGACAAACTCTACAGACAGGCTGTTCAATCAGTGCGACTTCCCAGGCACGCTTTGGTATAAAATGATGGTGGAAGGCTCACTGTCCCGCAGGTTTGTGTGTGTGTGTGTGTCCTGGTGGGGGTGTGGGGGCTGCAGGAGCCCCGTGCCGGCGGGTGTCGCTAGGAGCCTGGGCTGTGGGGCCCCGGCTGCTCAGCAGCTGGCCAGGAGGCAGTTCTCTTGTTTTGCATAGATCCTGGTTGTACAAGATGGGACTTGGCCCTATTGGGCATAGAGGTGGGAAGTGTGGAATTGATTTCTAATGCAGCAGCTGATATCTAGGCATGTCAAAAACACTGCATAGGCTATAGTTTTTCTACCCGTAAGATGGATTTGAGACTATTTATCTATTTGCAAGCATACTTCTTGTGGTTAAATAAAAGTTCTTGGTATCCTTTCAGCTGAGTATCTCCAACTTCTATACTCATATTCACAAAATAAGCTTCATTAGCATCCTAAGGAGTTACGAAGAGGATGGGCAGATATTTGCAGTGATGGTAATTATACCATCGTACACAGACCGAGCACTTGTGGGTCTGTTTGACGCAGTGTTCGGAAAACATAAAACTTGAGGGGTAAATTGTTAAGGCATGTTTAAACTGTTCTCTGTTTACCTACATGTGGGATCCACAAGTAATGAATTTAGCATTTTGCAGTTTATCATTAGTATAATCTGGCTTATATGATGAGCAGTGCCTTAAATGCAACAAATGATGCGGTAGGTAAGGAGATGCTTGGTGGCAGTAAAGCAATTGATGTGTCTGACATCTTAATCTATAAGGGAGTCTTGAAAAAAAAGAAAGGGTGGGGGGGAGAGACATTGAAGCTCTGCAAGTCACATCTCATGGGGGTCGTGACAGGACAAGTGGACCCCGGGTAGAAAGGAAAAGGTTTTGTTTACTGATTATGTTGCATTTGGAAACTGGAATGGAGGGTACCTGGGAGGTCACCTCAACATAATGAAGTTTTGCTGGCGTAAATGGGAGCGTTACATATCAGCAGAAGTCTCGCTTGGGTGGCAAGGCTTTGGTGTGCCAGCTCTCATAACACATGTGCATCATTTGGCTCAGGAGAGCCTTCAGCTATATGAATGCGCTCAGGCTCCTCTGTAGTATGGCAGGAATAGCATGGGCCAAAAGTGAACGGCCCAGCTTAACGGTGTGTTTTTGCAACGACTCTTGCTTAAGTTCTTTCCCCTCAGTGCAATTGCACTCTTGCTTCAGTTGCACTGACGCAGCCATTTCCAAGTCTGCCCTGCACGTCACCTATTTGCCTGGTTTTGTTGTTGTGGGTTCCTTGGGAAACCAGATCAGTTCCCCATTGGGGCGTATGATGTGGCTCTCACAAATTTGTGCCAGCAGAACTGAAGTAGCATTACACAGGGTAGGGAACAAACACTGGCTGGTGAAGGGGAGCTGGAATATTTTAAAGGAACAGTAGCGCCAACCACTTCATTGATCCACTGTGTCTTAAAAGAAATACTCTACATCGGTGTTAGAGGACTACAGCTTACATGTACCTCAGGCTAGTTCCATGCTTCGGCATCATTTAGTTGGGAATTGTGTATCTCCTGCTGAGCTAAACAGGAAGAGGCACTTGCTCTGGGATATGCCCACGTAAAGGGTTAGCCTAGAGCAATGCTGTGTCTGGGGAGCCATATGGCCACTCGCTGGCAAGGCCAGACTTCCACGGGGCCGTAGGGCGTCTTTCTGAAAATAGCTGGATAACAAACAGGACTCGGACCGACCCTTCAACAGAAGAGAAACAAGCAGGTGAAGTGGTGAAGCTTTCTTAAGAATTTGGGCAAGAAAAGAAAGAAGTCAACAACTACCAGTAAAAAAAAAATAAATATAAACTTAAACTATTCCATCCATGGACCATTTCCATAGGACAGAATGGCCCCAGAATAGAGGTGATCTTTCCAGTCCAGAGCCAGAGGATAATGCAGAGTTTGCAGTGCCCTGCCTGTATCTTTCTTCTTCCAAGGATTAACGCAGCTTTAGATTCCAAAAGTGTTTCTGGTTGTCAATGGACCAAAACTGTGAACATCTTTCCAGAGAAAAGGTTCGTGCTCCCACACAAACACTTCCCCAACAAGCAAGTGGTGTGACTTACAGAATTCTGAAGTGTCATTTTAAGTGCCTTTATTTCAAGCATCTAGAAGATCTAGAGCACTGCCTCGTGTTTCTCTTGCATTTCAGGGTTTCTGGCTGAAGAATGTTAATTAGCGAAAACACTGGCACAAACCTGAGGGAGGGCTTTTCCTCACCTCTATCGATACCCTGGAAAGGAATATAACCACATAAAACACACAAAAAAAAATGGCAGGGAGCAGGGCAGTTACTACTGAGGCAAAATACTCAAATTTGGAAAGAAATTGTTTCTGCTTGGCAAGTTCAGAATTGGAGCGCACTGTTTCCTTCTGCGCTGCTTTCTAATAAGCCTTTGGTCTACTGATGGCTCAGTGCATCAGTGACAAAAAGCAACGCTGTGGACCATCCAACATCACCAAACTCATAGCTAAACCTGAATTTTTTTATTTTTTTTTTCTTGCTTCTTTCTGTGACACAAAGGACCAGAAACTTGCTGCTGCGAAGTGAAAATGGATATTTCCATCCCAGCCCAGAAGAAAAAAAACTTTAGAGTTACCAAATATCACAAAAACCCCACCTGGCTTGGCTTAGCAGTGTTGTTGATTTCCACCACCATGGCAGGGGGCTTGGAACTAGATGATCTTTAAGGTCCCTTCCAACCCAAACCCTTCTATGATTTCCATCTTGGTATGTCCCAGCAGTGTAAGAAATACTGAAGCCTTTGTATTCACGCGCGTGTGCGCTATGAGATTAGCACTGGTTACCTGTTTTCTAAACTGGGCTACGGAGAAATAACTCGTAGAAGTTCAGGAAGCTCATCGCCAGCGGGAAGGGCAGCAGGTGCCAGCCTTCAGACAAAAGGCTCCTTTCCGCTTTTCCTCGCCCATGCAGTCCTCTGCAAAGTGGACAAATAAATGAGTTACTAAAAAGCCATTTTGGTGTTCTGACCTGTTTTCTGGGATGGACAGCTTCTGCGCTTGCTGCTGTAGGTGGCACCGAGCTGCCAGCGGAGATGTATCCAGTTCCAGCCCTTTGAACAGAACACCCAGCTCTGCCCCGCAGGGCGCGTGCGTGCGGCACTGCCGCAGAGCGGGGATATTACGTCACGCTTACGTCATTCTGCCTATTCCAGCCAAAATTAATCATTTTGATCCACCTGAAATTCACAGTTATCCAAGATTTTGCTTTCTGGAGAATGTTGACATTTTAAAGGTTCTTTTTTATAGCAATGCCTGTTCTCAGGAAGGTGCTATTTTTAAGTCTTAAAGGTTCCTCCAAAACATTTCATAGAGTGTGTTGGGTTGGAAGGGACCTTTAAAGGCCATCTAGTCCAACCCCCCTGCAGTAAGCAGGGACATCTTCAACTCGATCAGGTTGCTCAGAGCCTCGTCAAGCCTGGCCTTGAATGTCTCCAGGGATGGGGCCTCCACCACCTCTCTGGGCAACCTGTGCCAGTGTCTCACCACCCTCGTTGTAAAGAACTTCTTCCTGATGTCTAATCTAAACCTACCCTGCTCTAGTTTAAAACCATTGCCCCTCATCCTATCACTCCATGCCCTTGCAAACAGCCCCTCCCCAGCTTTCCTGTAGGCCCCCTTCAGCTACTGGAAGGGGCTATAAGGTCTCCCCGGAGCCTTCTCTTCTCCAGGCTGAACAACCCCAACTTTCTCAGCCCGTCCTCACAGCAGAGGTGCTCCAGCCCTCTGAGCATCTTCGTGGCCCTCCTCTGGGCCTGCTCCAACAGGTTCATGTCCTTGTGCTGAAGGCTCCAGAGCTGGACACAGTACTCCGATTTAACTGGAGAAGTTAAAGGCTGCACCCCAGTTCGCTAACGCAGCCGCCTCAGCTGGCTCTGCTTTTGGTTATAGCTCAGCAATTAGGGTGGCTTTGCAGATTAACATACCTAATGGCAGCTGAAGGTGGGGAGGTGACAACCGCTCTGACCTCCTCCAGCTGCTGAGGAGGGGGCCAGGCAAGGGCTGGCAGATCTGGGATGGCTAGTCTGGGTTTAGACCCAGAAGCCAGCTGGGCTGGCTTGGGAAGCATCCCGGTGGCCGGAACGCGTGTGCTGCATGTCCTGCTTCTCCCTGCTGTGTTCGCCCCGTGTCTCTAGCCAGGCACAAGGAATCAGGACTTTGCACAAAATTTGGAGTGCAAAAAGGAGCACAAAGGTCTTGGAAGACTCGCCTGGGATGGATGGACAGAAGAGCGGTGTTTATGAGGAGCCAGCCGGCTTGTGAAACATCTGCTGGTGATTTTACACATCTCAGTGAAAACGTGATGTCTGGTGGTTGTAGATGGTACCTCACGGCCTGTGTGACATTACATCCAGCATACGGTGACTAGCTGAGGCCTCCTGAGGGTGACAGAGTTATTGACCACCGGGCTGGAAGTTGGCAGTTGTCTGAGAAGCAGCGATTATAAACTGATTGCATTCCTTTGCAGCAGACAGAAAACAAACTTTTAAAGGGGATACAGGTACTTGAATTTTCAAAGGGGGAGATTTATCATCACCGAGAAAATTAGAAGGACAAATGTAAACAGAAAGACACAAATAAATGTTAGGATTATGTTTAAAACAAAATTACTAACTAGCTTTAAAAAAAAAAGAAAAGAAAAAAGCCCTGATTCAGCAATTGTCAAAAGGATACTGAGCGCTGTGGACGGATGACGTGACTTTCCAGTGCTCCGGATAAAACCCTCTTTCTTGCCCGTTCTGCTGGCTTAGGTGCGGGAAACCCCAGCACCCGCACAGCTCTGGAGTGCCCTGGTACCCCTGGAGGCTGGGCCAGAAGGCAGCAGTGGCGAATGGCTTTTTATCCTATTTTATCCTGAAACGCGCTGAGGTTGCGCAGGCTGCTCTCCTGCACCTGCTGCAGGAATGGACAGGGGAGTTCAGGTCCTGGCTGCCAATCCAGCACTTTGCACAGGAGATAATTTCATATTAAATTAAGGCCAAAAACTCGGAGCTGCTGAGACTCTTAAGAGGCTCCTCTAAAAAATATCAAAGTCCTGCAGGATCTCGGCCTCCCCCCTTCTGTTTGCCCCAGGTTCCCCTTTCCCAGACTCCAGCTGTTCCCAGCCAAAGCTGAGGAGCTCCCCTGATTATCACCTTCCCTGGGATGTGGATTGGGCATCTGACTTTCCACTTACACCGGCAATTAGAAGGCTGCCCTGAGAGGCAAAGTGTCAGACGGTCTTGGTAGGAGTTTGTGAAATGCAAAGGTCAGGGAGGGGGGGGCGAAGAGAGAAAGAGAGGAAATAAGGTCTCGCTGGCAGGGTAAAGCTGCAACTTCTCAGAGACTTTGAAAGAAGATGGGAGAGCAGCCTTGGTTCAAATGAAACCGTGGAAGGATCAGACAGGGCAACGTAACTCAGCTAGCAGTGCCACTTAATATGGATGAAAACTTTCATTATCTTTCCTAAAAGGTAATGATAACCTTTTAGAGGTTGGAGAGAAAGTGCTGCTGTCCTGCCCAAGCCTCTCCCATACGAAAAGCTTTTGTGACACCGGTGGATTGCCCCACTTCCAGCTCCATTAAATGCTGGAGGACCCCACAGACGGCCCTGTGAGCAGCGCCGTGAAGGCAGGTCGGAGCTCACGCTCGCGATAAGCTTTATCTCAGGCGCGCTGCCCCTGCGAAGGCTTACACAAGAGCTTAACTTCAAGTGTGGGACTAACAGGGCTCTTGAAGCCCTTAATGTGAGCAGCACACAACTTCTCCTCGAGCACCACACGGGTGCTCTGCGCTTTCAGCAGCGCAGGAGGGTGCCTGGTGTTTTAATGCTGGTTTTGCCTGAAAACACCTTTGCATTTTTTGAAATCCTTTCTGCTTACATGTGGTTCATTACGCCGCTGCACTGCTCTTCCTTTTTTTGGGTTGGTTTTTTTTTTTTTTTTTTTTTTTTTTCACAGCAGAGCATAAACATTAATGCTGAAGCACGCCGGCACCAGGTACGTGAGATGTTCTGCCTTTCCTCGGAGACCGCGGTGCAGCTCAGACGGAAAGGATAACACGACAGCTTGACAGGCTTTGCGTGCGTTACAAGTTGTACCGATATAAAAGCGGGGAGGCAGCACACGGAAGGTATCACAGCAAACGCAGCCTGGATTGAAGACGACAGGCTGGGAGATAATTTCCCCCAGCACGGGCTGGCACCTGAAGAAGCCCCAGGTGTGGCAGTATTTCATCCACAGCCTTCTGTCTAGGAGTTTGTGCTGTAGAAATCCCCGGAGCCTTCCCCACATCAGCCCCACCGCCGAGCCTGCTGCATTTTTCACTGCAAAGCCAGATGGGGTTTGAGGAGTCCCCCGCAAAAGTGGGGAGTTTCAATCCAAATGTGGGTTAAAAACTAGCCACAGCATCCATCATACTGAGACAGTAGCACAACTGGTTAACTTTTAATTGAGAAACTTGATTTTTTAGCCACTTTAGCAGATGGCGGTGACACTGTGCACAGAGTTGGGGCGGGGGGGGGTGTCTGGGCAATGCCGGGAGTCCCCAGGAGTCCCCGCGAGCGGCTGCTGGGAAGGGACAGGCGTGCAGACTGCGGGCACAGAGAGATAAGGATGTGAGATACAGACACGGGTATTAGTTGTGCCCAGCCTGGCGCACAGCCACCCAGGCTATCTTATAGCTTAGAGCTTTCTATAAATTGCCTCTTCCCCAGGCCTCCGCTCCATGCTTACCACCACCCTTACGGCCCTGGACGGGACCATGCACTGGGCATGGGGGGCTGTGAACCTATAGGGGTGGTGGGACTCAGGAGGGAGATGCGGTGACATCTCTATGGCTCCCCCAGCAATAAATAAGTACCCATGGCGGTGGCAGGGCGGCTTGATTGCTCACAGATTTGTGCCCTGCCTTTGCACTGCAGTACCCCCAGTCCTCCCCACAGTAACGCCGGGTCTCCTTGGCCACCACCTCCCTGTCTCCCCCAGCCATCACATGCATCCACACAGACCCACTGCTAGCTGTCACGTACCTTGTGTCCGCAGGACACCAGGGCAAAGGGAGCCAGATGCAAAGCAAAGGGAGCCGGACACGGTGCAGGATCCTGGTGGAGGGCAGCAGAAGAAGCTTCAGCCCTTGTCCACCCCGCTGGTCCCAGCCCCGCATCCCTGCTGCGATGCTCTGCTCCCCGCAGCAGCCTGGCCCTGATTGGGGTTTCTCCCCGGCCTGGGGCATGATGATGTCTGGAGTGAGGCTGGAGGGAAGCCAGGGTTAATGCTCTTCATTCTCAGGCAGGAACCAGTTTAAACACGTTCTTCCCCAGGAGCCTGTGTGGATAAATCCACCCCTTTGTTCTTCATGGTGATCACTGAGCTCATGGCCTTCAGGCTATGCCCTGCCCCAGCCGGGGTGGAGGAACTGGGCTGAATGTCAATGCCATTAAGACAGGAGAAAGGAAATGGCCAGAGATCGATCCGGCTCATCCAATTCTGATTCCAGTGACCCATGGTGCTGTAGCCCAGCGCTGGGGACCAGTGAGTCCATGCTGCTGCCTTTTTTTCTCCCCTTAAAGCTCTTCATTTGCCGCAGGCATTTCCAGAAGTGAAAAATGACGGCCTACTCAGGGGCCAAAGCGACGGCAGAGATGGCTGGGTGACCTCAGACCTGGGGCCCTGCAGGGTAGCAGGGACACTTGACATCTCAGCCTTCCTGACAAATGACCCAAAGCCACAGAGTCCAACAGGTCCCTCTTTTCACCTGGTCCACGGCCCATGGCCACCCTTGTCTAGCCAGACAAACTCATTTCGGAGCCCTCTCACCAGCAGCAGTGGGTTCATCCAGGGCCTCGGGGACCATGTCCCACGGAGATGGGCAACAGTGACCACTTCATCCCCAGAGCCACCGGTATCTCGGCAGGTTATGAACTGAGGAGAGGAGTCTGACAGGAAGTGTGGAAACCATTATCATTGGTGACACCCTGGCCCACAGTTCAGCACGGTTCAAGAAGGGATTAAACCCCATTATCATTGCATTTCTCCAGGGGATGTGTTGGTCAGGCGTCCATCAGGAAGGGTCAGAGTTAAAACACTTCACCTGGGAAGCGTGTGTGGGGGTGAGGCAGCTCATCTCTTTCCTTGTAGTCGATAACCCACAGGTTCCGGCATGGCACTGCTGCAGCTCATGCAGAGCATCACCTCTCACCTGTCAGACATATTTCTAGGGTTTCTCTTTAAGGAAGGGTTGGCTTAAACTCCATAGCAGCTCAGGGAGGAGTGCTGGTGGTGTGGGCTCTGCTCCACCTGCCCACTCAGCCCGGTCCCAGTCCCTGCCTGAGTAGATAAGCTTTACCAGAAGCAGACAGGAGCACACAGGTACCTGGGAAGAGCTGTTATTGGGCGCATGTTTATAGGAGCTGGACACTGGGGTACATTCAGAAATATGACAGATTTTTTTCCCCTCCACTTCTAGACTTAAAAAATAAATATAAGCAAACACGTGGCTACTTTAATAATTGTATTTTATTGTTTCCTTGAGTTTGAAAGCACACAAAACTTGGAAAATATCCCTAAATTGAAATAACTGTAATACACAACCAGAAAAATAAGGGCCTGATTCTACAAGCTGTTACTCATGCGAGCAAACCTAAGTCCTACTATTCCCATTGGCTTCAGGACTCTAAACTGTGCCTAAAACTGTGCTAAGCCCCTGGTGCAGGGGCCAAAAATATAATCCTTTGCGTTCCAGATAATATTTTATGTACGTGTATATATGTATATGATACATAGGCACACATATATGTTCCTTTGAGCTCTAGACAAAATTTTATGTACATATATGTATGTATGTAGACAATATGTATATATCCAATATGTATGCAGACAATACATACATATATTCATATACTATATATATGTACACGTGTGTGTGTGTATATACAATATATACATGTAAGTGCTTCTGCTCTACAATTCACCATAAACATGACTTGGACAGACAAGGAGCGGGACTTATGAAAACACCGTGGGGCCTAAGAATGAAAAGCTGAACCCAGGCATTACTTCTTCACCTGGTGGTGATCACTCCTCCTTTGCCCGTCTGCAATACTCTTGGGGTGGGGACTGAAATAAGTTGGAAGCAGCTCCATCAAATTCAATGGAATTGGGCTAGCATCAAGGGGGCCTTGAGAGATGTTAGGCTCCATAGGTAGCCCTCATATAGGTATACGTGAAGATGGATGTTCCTTTGAGCCCATCCACACGGACACCATAAGTGCACCCTCTCTGCAGGGGAGCAGGGTGCGTGGGAGAGCCACAGCCCCACTGCTGCTGACCCTTGCAGGTGGGTATCTGGGGGTCCCCCCAGGCCCTTTATCACTGGCCCTCAAGCTGGGGACTGGGGTGGCTCCGGGCAGGGCTGCGGGGAATCGGGGGACCAGGTGACATCCCACTTCTCCCTGTGAGAGCCGCAGGTCCCCGGCTGGCCGGCTGCGTCTCACGCCAGCGCCATGCCACCCATGACGCAGCTGCACTTCTCGACGATCATGTTGGGAAACTCGGCTGCTTCGATCTCGGTGCGGTTGCCCCTCTTGACAAGGTACATCATGGGGAGCGGGGAGCTCCCCACCACGGCGCAGGAGCGCTCCCCGTAGCCGAAGCGCCACAGCGGGCTGGGGGGCTGCAGGCAGCCCCCCGAGCACCGGTAAGCCTGGTACCCTGCCGGCTCGATGATCCAGTACTGCGCCCAGGAGAGCTCGCGGAAGTTGACGTAGTGTTTCTGCCGGCAGCAGGTGGACTTCCCCGTCACCGCCTCCTCCTTGCAGTCCCCAGGGCCCCTGCGCGCCAAGGGAGGAACAAGAACTGATGCCGTAACTGGAAACCGGGAAGGTGGGAGAAATAATTCCCCCTGTTGACAGCATAGGCGGGCCCTGAGACGTGAAACCTGGACCATGCCCATGTTTCATTTGAACGTTCAGGCAACAAATAGGGAAGAGGAGAGACAGGATTCAGCAGCAGCTTTCCAGCTCCTCTGGTCACAGCGGTTTACTTGTGAGGGCAAGAGCTGCATGCCCTGGGTTGACATACACGGTACAATAATTCAGGGGCAAAGTTATACCGGAGACAGTACAGACTTAGGTTTCATACGTACCCATAGTCTTCCAAGTCAAGGGTGTAAAGCACCAGCTCAGGTTTGCCTAGGGCTTTATCCTTGGGGTCCTGAGAGGTGAACCGCACAGCTTTGGCCACTTCGGAGGCGTGGCTGCCTACCCTTTCTCCTTCAATCCAGACCTCCAGGAACATTGGCTCCCGCCTCTTGTTTCGCAGCCAGTAATGCACAGCCTGCGTCACGTCGAAGTTCTTCCAGCCTGACTCACGTATGGGAACCAGCCTGCATGGCAGGGACGGGGCATTAGAGAAAAGCCCATCAGATAAAGGCCGGGCTCGCAGCGCTCTTATTGCAGCAGAATAATTTGCTTCCCATACATTGTCACATGCCTAGATTACATGATAATTTTTGCTGAGCGCTCTGGGCAAGCGGCCATGGCAATTAACTGGCATCTCAAAAAGAAGCATGCAGATCTAGCAGACACCGAAGGGCTAAATAAAACCCTTAGTGCACGTTCATATCAAGGTATTCATTCATGCTCACACAGAAATACAACGGTGCAGGATTATACGCAGCCTTGGTATTAACGATGACAGCCTGGCAAACACCACTACTCCCACCTGCTCCTGTCTTAGCTGTACTAGCGCCACAAGTTTCTACCCACCCAGAAAACTGGTGTGATGTCTAATTCTGCCTTCAAGGGTTGTAAAACTTCCACAGAGCTCAAGGCTACAGAATCAGATGCTTTTTGCACAATTTACTTATTTAAACCAGCTAATGAAATGGCCAATGGAAAGAATACCAGCAGTCAGTAGCCCATGTGAGTTAGTGAGAGTGAAGCGAACCAGGTGGAGGTTTTCAGAAGGGAAGACCTAGCAGTACACGGCATCGTTTGACACAGAAATAGGTTATTTCAATCAATCATCATATATTGCAGTCTTAACCTAATATCTGCTTTTACAAACTCATTTTGGGTTTAGAGGCTACAGAGCTTGATTGGACAGATGTAACCCCATCAGACTGACCGGGCGCGCAAACACAGTGACCCCCAAACCCAGCCCAGAGGACCCATACCCCATAATCAGTGTCCTGCCTTCAGGAGAGGTCCTTTTCTTACCGGGAGTCTATGAGGGAGGTCCTGTTGGTACCGTCGTGGTGCCGTTGCACCCAGTACACGCTGACTCTGGCGTTGGAGACGGGCCTGTGAGACTGCTTGGCAGGCAGGTTTGCTCTGTCCAGAGGCTTTTTGAAGAGTTTCAGTTCAGCCATTGTCACTTCACTGTTTTTAGGTATTCTGCCCTCCATGTCAAAGATCAGGTTCTGGCGCGTGGTGGTGTTGGAGTAGAGGACTTCTCCTGCCACACCTGTGCAGGTTGGGAACGAAAAAAGACAGCCTGTCATTGCCATCCCTGTCATTGCCATCCCGGTGAGCAAAGCCCCCGCAATTCGTCCACAATTATCATCACAACACGGTCCCACATCCAGCCCTTGTGGCAGACAGCCACTAAACACGCCTTTTCTAATGCATACTTGAATCAATGTCTTGCAAATGCCGTAATTATTCTTCTGTGTCTGAGTCTCTGCAACCTGGAGGTAACAGCAAGAAGTCTCCTATATAAGTTACCCACTAGCTGATCAAACACAGAAAGGTGCCCATCTCTCTGTGCCAGCGCTGGTTGCCAAAGCAGGAAACTGCACCCCTTGCAATGAAAAAGTGTCTTCATTTGCTGCCCAAGGTGTTATGTCTTTTGAAAGTGAAACAAGCTCTAAGCCCTTGTACAGACACCATGGTGTCTGTACGGCTGATTTCCTCCTTGATATTTTTCCCAGACAAAAACAAACAAACAAAAAAAAGGACCGGGGAGAGTAAAACATCCTGAAAGAGGTGTGGTTGCTGTTAGAGGAGTTTCTGGAGCTTTGATGGAAACACTGCAATGTCTACACTTTCTACTGACATTTATTTTTTACATCGTCTTCCCACCTGCCCAAAATGTTGCCTGGGTACCAAGGCTTTTCTCGTCTATCAAGCTCCAGCAGCAGCCTGCCCTTCGCAAGTGCTGTGGGACCCCCCTCTCCAGGTGCAAGGAGTTACTAGCCTGGGCTAATCTTTAAGACGCTGTTACCTGCCACCTCTTCCACCCGGCGCAGGTTTGCAGCCAGACCCAAACCTCACTCCCCGCCGTGGGTTTGCCTCTGCCCATCCCCTGGCAGGGGCAGGGTGCTCTGCCAGTCCCCGAAAGTGACGCGGCAGAAACGTTACCTGCGTTGCCAGGGATCCCCCTGAGGATGCCGGCCAGGCTCGGCAAAGCTCGGCGCTTCACCCTCTGGCGCTTCAGCATGGACATGTATTTGTTCTTTACGTGGTCTGGGATAACCAGATCCACCAAGTCCCTCTTATGAAGTTTAGGGGCCTCGGAGAGTCCCAGCCGCTTCAGCAACACCTCCTTGAACCCTTCCTGGGTAAAGGCTCGGACCGTGAGGACCAGGCAGAGCACGCAGAGCATCCGAGCGAACCTCGCATCCATCCTCCACCGCGGGGGAAGGAGTCGCCTGCCCAGCAGAGATGAAGGGGGGATCTCGCCGGGGCTGCTCTCGGCAGAGATGTGGGGGCAGGCTGCCTGAGCGGGACGGAGGTCCCCTGCGCCGGGGTTTTATAGCCAGCCTTGTCCCACTGGCACAACAAATTCCACAAGTGGGGACGAAGCAGAGGACTTAAAAGGATCACTCCCCGGTCGGTAGACACACGCCAGTTTAACACCTTCATCTACTGCAAAGTTAATAGAAGAAAGTTTAGGGGAGCTTCCAGATTCCTCAATGGGGAAGAAGTTTCCATCCTTTTTTAATTCCCTGTAAACTTTTGCCCAGAAAACCTCTGAGTGATCAGTGTCTCATGTTCAGCCTAGGTCAGGGAGGAAACACGTCTGCAGAGTACATTGCTTTATGTACCATGCCATACAATTCTTAAAGGAAGCGTCAATCTTTACCGCTGGGGACTTGCTACCTAAAATAGCCAATATCAGTCAGGAGAATAATGCTTTAGCTCTAAGTCCATCTTTATGGCAGGCATTAAAAAATCATTTAAAATCTTTTTTTGGGGGGTAGGTACCGCTTTGATCTCTGAATATGTGTATTGGGCGTATGAATCAGGGCAGTGAATCACAGCAGCTGAATGGTTTATGGCCTTTTACACTGCTTCTGAATCACAGAAGGTGGAAGATGTACAGGCCTGACATTTTAGAAAAACGTCCCATCACTCTTCATGGATTCCTGTGGGTCTAATAATACTTGCGCTTAAAAGAAGGCGGCTTTATATAAAGGCAGATCACCTTTCGAGAACATGAGAAACCACTCTGCTTTGCCACAACAGGGATGAAGAATATTGGTATTCTGAACGCTATCAACAACCGCAATAGAGAGCTGTCTCTGGGGAGCAAAGCCGACCTGGAGGTTTGGACGGAGGGCCGCTGCTTGTTTGCCTTGAAGTCAACCTTTACACTTGAAGCTCACCTCCTTTTCCTCCCTGGCCTTCGCTGGCATAAGAGGCAGAAGCCTATTTTTGAAACCAATCCCAGGAGAAGTGAATGGAAAAAAAATAAAACGTGGTCGATAAAAGCGTGAAGGAGAGTGGCACTTGGGGCAGATTCTCATCCTCTCCAGCAGTCACGAGTACAGAAGGGCCTGAGTGTACAGACAAATGTCTTCAGCATCAGAAGATCTTTGGATTTCATGTGCCTCTGTGAATGAGTCAAAATTAGTCTGGTTTCATCCAATGTCCCGGATGAATGGTGTGCCCTGAAAAAAGCATGGCTGGAAGACCCGATGAAATGAACTTGTACAAAAGCACCTTATTGTGGTTCGTCCCTCATTAAAACTAGCGTCAGCCGAGGCAGCCTGTTCTGTACACAGAGGAAAGTAACAAAGCCATCTGAAAGAGCCTAACTAAACCCTCTGTTACTGGTCTTTTTGTCTTTATAACCTTCTAAGAAACTTCTTTCCTTAAACATGATAAAGCCTCCATGAGATGTTAAAGGGGCACGTTATTTAGTTGAATTGAGTTTTAAGGCTAAAATGGAAACATGGACTATAAACTAACAGTGTGTGCATGGCCCGGAGCAGTACATTCCTTAATCTTTCTCTTTGTGTAGCACCTTTCTCTGAACAAATCGATATATTCTGTTATATTCATTCCCAAGACACAAATAGCGGTGAAAAACACCCACTTCATTTGACCACCTCAACTTCAACCCATGTCAAAAACTCCTGCTCTTGTGAATAAGAGGAGGGAAGGGTTTTTTTTTTCCGAAATCTCTGTGACTCACTCAGCCCCTTAGAAAGGCTCCGTACGCCCGGCTGTTCCCTCCGGGCTGCCTCCCCAGCTAAATGGCACATTTCTGATCCTCCTGGGATGGGACAAATGCAGCCGCACCATGAACCGCTTTGGAGGCTTCGGCCACAAACTGCATCAGGTGGCTGACAAAGCTTCCTTCCGATACACTAAGTGTTGGCTAACTCGGTTCCAGCAGTGAATTTGTTGTGTTTAATAGCAAGAGTCACCTGGATAAAACTGCAGTTCAGGCATGTGTAATGGTCTCTCTTTAAACATGTCAGAAGCCCTCATCCTGTAAACCTTTATCCATCCAATTTCCCTTTGCTCTGGAGAGTGGTCCTACTATGTAGCGAGGGCTTTTCAAAAAAACGTGGTTACATGAAATGAAAATGCAGATTGCTCCCGCAGCACCCGACTTTCCTGGATCTGGATGTGACTTCTGCCGTGGCTGATGTCTTATCTACCAGTACCCTTCACTGTCCAATGTGTATTCAAAGATGATTTATGGGCTTCACACTTAAAATAAAATTATTGACAAAACACAGTTGAAGCTCAGTTAAGAAGAAAACAGAGGATGTGGATTGTAGGCTTTTCACAGGAGAGTGATTATCTGGTCCAATTGGAGGATTTGCCATTCCCCCTTTGTCATGCAAACAAGAAAAAGTACAGGAATTTTATAATAGCTCTTTTTGTGTAATGTGTATTAAAACCCGCATGGCACATTCAAAATGTCAAAGAGAGGATTTAAAGAGGCTGCAAGGGATGAAGTATAAGCAACTTGCAGTTTTAATAAAAGCCATCACTTTGTGAAGAGAGAATGTATATATTTAAGTTTTTAATATAAAACAATTTAAGAAACAGTTCTCTAAGGCACTTCCTGGGCATATCTATGTAAGGATTTTTGGTAAATAGATCCAATGGGTTAAAAGAGAAAGCGTGAAGGGCTTAGCCTAATTACGTAGCTATTATCCTGGGAAACCAGAATGTTTCAAATGCATTTGCAGTGTGTCAGTGAGGATCCAAATATTTAATTTTTCAAGATTTTAATTTCCACAGACATACTTTTTTTGTATTACAATTGGGCCCATTTTAAACCAGCCTTTGCTTGAGGGATGCAAAAGGCAACAATTTTTGTGTGCTCCAAGGAATGCCCTGCTTTGTGCAACAGGTTTATCATATGGAGATGGGAGTACATCTCTATCTTGGTTTTGGTCTGGTTTTCCCCAAAGTCAGGGTGTTTTGAATCTAGGAATACGGAAATAAAAATACTAGTGGTTAAGATGCAGGCATAAACTTGTCAAGTTAAAGAAGGATTCAAGTAAAGGTTCTATTTCTTACTCTTTTTCAGTCTTAAGCACGGCGAGTTTTACACTGCTAACAACAAACCACAGAAGAGGCTGGTCACGTGAAGCGCTGGGTTAGAGGTTTCAAAAGTGGAAGCAAACTGCAGGATGTGCAGGAAGACATGCCCTTCTCGTGCCACCTCACCACCGCACCCCACCAGCCACCAGCCGGTGCGTCAAACTTCATGTTCCCACCAGCATTTTAAACCCAGGCTACACACCTTTAACTGGGATTTCACAGGCACCTTTGGCTTCCTTCTTGACTGGCATGGTCCGTGCTGGAGATGGGATCCCTGTACCTCTGCAGGGACCAGCCCTGAGTCAAACAAGTCCGGAGAGTGAGCATGGAGCCCACCGAGCCCACCCCAGCAAGCTGCCCGCCAGCCAGATTTCACTCAATCTGGGCTTAGGCCTAATTTCTAAATAGTGACTAAGTAAAAAAGCATTTCCATTTCCCACCTCTTGAGCGGTGCAGCACTTTCAGGGTGCAACACACACAACACGCGTCCCCCCCACCAGAGGCAGCCCTGTACGTTGATGTTGCCTTTACGCAAGGAGAGAAAGGCAATGTATGTCTCACTCCATCCACGCTGTGTGGCTCCAGGGAGGATGCAAAAAGACTAGTGGTAATTCCTCAATAAGACTCTGTTATTTCACAGAGGCAAGACAACCTTTGAGAAATTTGAGAAATTCGAGAAATTCCTCTTTTCGCATTTGTTTGCCAGGTTAGCTCCTGACACCACCAGCCGCCAGCCTGGTGTAGATATGCTCTGGTATGTACTCTACTTGTTCCTTGAAAACAGCATATGCCTGCTGAATGATACGGAGAAACTATCTTGCCAGGGTGGTGGCTTTCCGTCCTCCTCTACCTCTAGAGATAGCTGCTCCCTCATGAGGGCATGGACAGCTTGCTCGGGGTAGAGAGAACAGCACCCAGGACTTCTGCGGGGCCGGTATAGCTCACTGGAGTTTGCATGTGTGCTCCTCACTGCCTCAGCCGGCTCTGCAAGAATCTCGTATGGAAAAGTTTCGTAAGATATGGCCTGATAACAAAAGGCATCTGGCTCCCAGGCCCAGACTGAAAACAGCAGAGCCGCTCAATGCAGTGTTGCACTAAATCCATTCTGTGGGTTCTAAATTTGTTCAAAAAATTTGGCCGTGTTGATTTTTGTGCCAAAAGGCTTTGTGCTCATTCAGGTATTGCCTGACTTACCTGTCCTTAGACATGCACTTCCACGCATCCCCCCACTCTGAGCAAAAAATCATAAAATGGACTTTATGTCTGTACTGTGAACTCTGGCTAATACGACTGTGGGAAATAGAACTTTGTGTCCCATGTCTGAGCTGAGTCGCATTCGCTGTGACCTGATAGCGCACAGATCTCATACCAAAGACACTGCAGCTTTGGTGTCTTTTCTGAACCTCAGTCCCTAATATTTAGCCTGCCTGCCAGCTGAAGAGCCGGTTTCGGCAGCCAGTTTTGTGGTGCAAACAATCATCTGCTTGAGCTGTGGAGAAATTAACCAATTCATTTAATCTAGGCAAGGACTTGAGCCTGCTTTTCCTCATCGCTAGTCTAGGCCAGACTGAAGTGGCTATCTCCAATGGAAATACCTTACAGGTGACATGAGCTCTTGAGTTCCTCTCACAAATGCTGGTGGCGAAGCCCCAGGCAGCAACGGGGATAATGTTCCCTTACGCATTTATCCCACAGTGTACCCAGTGCAGTAAAAAAAACCCACTTTGTTGGAGAGAGAGATTGCAAACCTGGTCTGATCTTCAACTCAGTTCGTGTAAATTCTGCTGCCGTCTATCTTAAGGTTGCATTGACTTAAGCACACCTTCCATAGGCAGCCTTCTGCTTTTGCTCACGGGCTTGCTTTGGTCAAACATCCCAGACAAAAGGCCGCCTTGTTTGAAGCAGAATGGATAAAATGTCTGAAGTGCCACCATGTCCTTGGTCAGATGATGTCAGCTGGCTTCTTGCTCACAGGGTTTGTGTTGCCAGCATTTGCAAAGTGGCAGTGTTCTGGCAGAAAGAGAGATCTCCACTATTCTTTTTTTTTTTTTTTTTTAAACAGAAAAGCAAACACAACTGTTTAAATACAGCTTTTTTTCTGTCCCCTCAGCAGTCTCCTCCCCACTGCCCTAGCCTGTGCCTTGTTTGTAGCTGGGGAAGTAGGATTTGTTACCACTCTGATGGCTACAGAAAAGGCTGCTAGTGAAAACGCTGACATTTAGCAAACGCTGATGAATCAGATAAATAAGCATATGGCCCAAAATTGCTTGCTTTACACCACAGTCCACTTTATTGAGGAACGTCCCCGTTACTGAGAAATAACTGCATTTTGTAGGAGCACCAATTAATTTTCTAATAAGACCCCATTTATCTGCTTAGTTAAAATGCTGCTTTTTTGTTTTTCTCTCTCTTTGCAGCGGTGTGTTTACACTGTGAAAGTTTATCAGCTTTTAGTTTTTAAGAGTCCGTTTTTCCTGCCTTAGTGATGCAAGTGAGAGCCCACCTCTGGGCCAGGCAGGGGTAAGGATGCTCCGAGAGGCTGCAGAGGCTCTCCCTGCCCTTGGCGGTGGTGGCTGCCAAGCTGGGCTTTCACCGACCTGCTCCAGCGAACGTCAGTGTGACGTGTGTGCGATGGAGGCAGCGGTCACACTGAAGAAAAATGTGGGAGCTGAAGGTTTTAATGCACATGGTGCTATCAAGAGGGCTGGGCTTGATGTTGACGCAGCTTTCAGGCTTGGACGGCTCTACGGACTTATAGAATCATAGAATTGCCTAGGTTGGAAGGGATCTTTCAGATCATCGAGTCCAACCATCAACCTAACTCTGACAAAAACCATTGCTAAACCGTATCTCTAAGCACTATGTCTACCCGTCTTTCAAAAACTTCCAGGGGTGGTGACTCAACCACTTCCCCGAGCAGCCTGTTCCAGACTTCTGAAAGTTTGGTGCGTGTCCCGTACCCCTGACAAATTCTGTGCCAAGTTTGTGCCGCAAGTGGCTTTCCACTAATTTAGGAATGCCCCCGTTTTCCTGTCATGCTAATACACTCGGAATCCTACTCACATTGCATCTGTGGCTGTGAGTAGCCTGGCTTAATTACGGGTTGTATTTCCTCTTGTTAATTTTAACCCTAACAACTTTTGCTTCGCTGAACAGACTTTCCTCTTTTGCTAAGAAAAAGAGAAAACAAATCACTTTTTCCTGACTCAGAGAAAGAATAACACTATATTCTAGCAGCTGTAATTTATTTCTACTACCAGGAGAAGCTGCAAAGGCAGAAGGATTATGAACTATATGTTAATGAAAGTTGAAAAATTTGCATTACTAACTTTGGTGGAAGATGTTTTTTTTCTGCAGGCCAAAAATAAAGATGAAAGGCCAAGATGAGCGAGATCTAAAAGGAACCTTTTCTGCTAAGCGTTGTGAGCTGTCATACAAAATAGTAATTTGTTAGCCTAGTGCAAAAAAGAAAAAGGGCTCTTCTTTTCATGGGAAATTATGAAAACCAGTGCAAGATTGTAGAAGATAAAATTAGGTCACAACATGCACAGAGATGACACGATAGAATCGATAAATACTTTAGACTTCTTTAATTTGGTACATCTGATAAGAGTGCAGAGTAACTGCCCAAAGGCTCCCAGTAGTCCTCACGGAGATACTTAAAATTAACTTGGGCAGTGCCTTAGCAAATATATTAATTGGGAAAAAAGATACCTGCAACAGCAAGAAAATGAGCTAAACTACGTATGTAGTTGTTTTCCACCTGCAACATCTGCTGCCAAAGTGACTTTGGGGCTATTGCGTGTCAGTAGGTTTTACACCACGGAACCTAGACGTATTCAGTTTCAAAATAATTACTTGCACATGGCTTTTTTGCTTGATGTTTACAGCACGCTAGTGCCATGATCAAAAGGATGATGAAGTGGAATTCCAAACCAGTCCAGCAACAGCAGCGGACCTGCCTGAGCTCTGGGTGAGCTGGGCTGATACTGAGGGGGGAAGTTTGAGAGGCTTTGGGGGGGTGGGCAGGAGATTGAAGAGGTACAAAACAATCTTCCTGGAAATGACGATCTGGATCAGACTATAATCCCTCATCCCAGTGCTTGATATTTGTTCTGTTTAAACAGAAAGAGCCAGGCTTAACCGGTTGTAAATGTTGCATAAAACTTTGCAGGCATCTTTTCTTTGTCTTCAGTGTGCTGTTGCCACTTCTGAGAATGGTCTTAGAGGGCTTTAGAGTATCTGAAATGCATTTTAAAATATTTAAAACCTGTTAATAAAATTTCAAATAATTAACATCAACTCATTTTTGAAAACCTAGTAAGCTTTTTACCTAGCATGCGGGTTTGTTATTTATCCTCTTCATTCCATTCCCCTTCTGTCTAGATTGGGTACCTTGTTACACCTTTGAGAATCGCATAATAGCAAATATCAAAATAGGCCCCTAATTTTCTTTTGCCTTCAAACAATGCTGCAATGTTCAGAAAGGTGAGCGTGTGGACAGACTGCTTCTACTTGAGCAGTTACTAAAAAGCTGTTTTCACTTAAACATTTATATTATCTTTGTATTGCTTTTGTAATTTTTTTGGTACCTTATTACTTTTTAATGAAAAATACTTCAGTAGGAAAGAACTGGAGAAAATACAGTTCCTTGTGTATTTTACTCCAAAACGGAACACACAGGGGTATTTCACTTCATGGCACAGGTTAAATTATGTCGTTTCCTGCCATGTACCCATATCTATGTAAACAAAGGGTATAAAGTCTCGGATTTAACATTGCCCTTGCAAAGAGTAAAATAAAGCTGTGTGACCTGACTAGTTTTAATCCTTTTAGCATTCGTACTACAGGACCCTGGGAGATGCATCATGGTCATTTGATCTTAAAAGGGAATCTAGCCACACTTGGCCAGGTCACTTGGAGCGTGAAGCACAAACTTCAGTTGTTGTTGGTTTTTTGTTTTTTCTTTTTTTTCTTACCTAGCCATTTGCTTGTTCAAAAGCGTCAATCCAGGAATGGCCAACATTTCCACACAGCCACCAAATGCATTTCTGAACCTTAATTTTGCTTTCAACACCAGATTCTGCAGGAAACGCCACGCATTTGAAGCTGTTAGCTTTCCAGGTTGAATAATGATAATAAAGACATGGTGACTACAATTTGTTTTATTTGTGTAGTGTGGCTGTTAGCTTCAGCAGTTGCCAGTACAGAACCCAGGACCTTTTGAGAAATCACACATATGGAGAAGATTTTCAAAGGCATGAAAAAGAATTCAGAGTCCATTTTTCATTGATTTGAGCAAAACTTGGGTGCCTAGTCCCTCTTCTCTGCTTTGATTCTAAAATAGAGCAAGGAATATTTTACCCCTGTGACAGCAAAACTAGAAATAAATTACTACAATCACAGCAGAGACATAGATGGCCTGGGAATCAATTTGAGGTACTTACACAGTTTGATGGGATCTGTTAGAACAGCTCAAAGGCAGACTACGTGAAAACAGGGTTTTCAATGAAGTTCAGGTCCAATGGAAGGGATTTGAAACTCACAATGTGCAGCAGACTTGGGAGACTGGCTCTCGAAACTCTTTGGAGGCTGCACCGCTTGATTTGTTCTCAGTCCCTCGTGATAGGAAAGCTTACCTCTGGACTTCACTGTGTTCCCAGGCTGGTAAACTCTTAGGCACATGCTGTTTTAAATCAGAAAAAGCTCAGATTCACAATGGAACATGAAAACATGCTATTGCCTGGGCTTGCCTTGAAACTGATCCAGAAACCGCAGCAATTACAGAACACACTTGTCTTGTTTCCTAAGGAAAGTGGATGGGAACCAGTTTCTTAGTATCGTTTCATGTCCTCTGAGAAATGCTCTCACTGTGCTAATTTGAATAATAAATTCAAGGTCTTACATTGTTGGCATTTGGGGGCCTTAAACCTCAGGTCTGCTCATCCCAGGGCTCCGCATGCAGCAGTGCCAGCTCACACCTACTTTCTCTCCATACAGTCCCAGGAACTGATCCAGGCAGGGTGTAAAAGAAAAGGCACACTGTGTTGTGAAGGCAGGAATGGTTTGCCTAGGTGCTCCCATGCAACAAGGAATCTTTCCTCTGCCGCGGGTCTGTCTCACTCCAGAAACTCCCACAAAGTGGCTGTGCCACTTCACAGGACCTGCTTTTAACTCCTCCCAAATTAATTCTGATCACTCGCTTCATTATAATCCGGTATATAATCTGAATATATAAACATCTGCTTTACTGAAACTGAACAGAATACCAATAGGAAGGGAGAGCTGAAAAGATTTGGGCCCTCTTCCCAGTTTTGTCCCTGAGTCAGGATAATGACCTTGAGCAAATTGCCCTGGCCAAAAATTTTCAAGTCCATATTTAGGCACCAAAACAAATGACCTGATTTTCAAAGGCACCAGCCAACCACAGCTTCTATCAACAAAACCCTAATCACCAACAAACTGTAACAATTACTGTACATAAAGTGTCTTAGTAAAATAAGAGATATCCCTCCTGCCATCTCTTACTGCTGACTTACAAGGAAGAAAGTTCTCCATTGTTCACCCATGTGCTTAAGCTCAGCTTGCAGTGACGTTTTAGATCACTGGGCACACTCTTACTCCTCAGGCAACATCAAACATGCCATGTACAGCTGGAAGAGATGCAAGGGAACACCCTTCTACCGCTTCGCATACTTTTGAAAGGAGAAAGATGGAACAGAAAGAAAAGCAAGCGATCCAGAGAAAATGAAATCATCACAAAAAAGGAGATATGAGAAAGGATGAATGGGAGGGGGAAATAAACTACTACAGAAAGAGGAATGAAAATGGATAGGCAGGGATGAGAATGGGAAAATCAGAAGGCATGGTGACACTATGTCCAGCGGGTGATCACGTTAAGGAATGGCCAGTATTTAGGCAACTCTTCTGCTTCCCTAAGGCGGAGGGGACAGAAAGTGCCCAGCGAGGACCCAGCTGCCTGCAGTGTGCTTCCAGCAGCAGTCATGCACTTGGAACTGGCTGGATGCTGCTGCACCCCACTATTTCCAGTCGCACTCTAGTAAAGCCAGGCCTTGGATGCAGGATCTTCCTCCCTGGAAAAAGCCACGCTGCCCTTGGTCACGGCTGTTTGTCATCGCGACAGCTCTTCACGGCTTCCTGCTTAAGCCACTTTGCATCCTGTCACCAATTCGCCCCCGACACTTGCACCAGGCGTACCCGGCACCTGACCCCCTGCCTCGGCTCACCAGGATCATCCTGCTGTCATTAGTGGCCCCCTGCTCTCGCCCGCTGCGGCGTGCATCTATCTGCAAAGGAGCCAAGGCACTGCTGCAGTGGAAAATGTAACAGGGAACCTCCTCAGCTCTTTGCAAAGCTGAAATCTGAATTTAACAGATCAGGCCCATTTCTAAAGGCTGAGACACACAAATCTACAGAGATGATTATTGGCGCAAGCTCCTAGGCAGAGCACGGATGCTAATAAAGCATAATTCTTAATTCTGCTGCTTCTAGTTTGCTTTGAGTTAACCTGAGATTAAAATAAAATCAAAGCTCTTTGAAATCCTCACAGTCTGTACACCGAATTTTTTTTCATCTGTAAACCTGGGAGTGGGAAGGGGGAATTCTTGCCCGAGGGAAAAAAAAGATTACTTGTTTTAAAAGTTGTTTAAAAATTATTTAATCCAGATTTCTATTCAAATACATTCTTATTTTTAAAAATATACTTAAATTATAACCACCTATATTAAGGCTTAAGGTTTTGACACATTAAAAATATTGTAAATGACATTTATAAATGTTCAAGCAGTGTGTTTGATGCTGACATTTTAAGGGAAGTCAAGCCAGCAAACCAGGAAGGGTCATCACCAAGGCCTTGGAACCCAGTTCTTAAGTCTAAAAGCTGGGGATCTCACTGGTCGCTTTACATATAGAGAATGGATAAAGCAGACCAACCAATTTAAGGACTAGTTAGCTCAAAGCTGTCAAACCGAAAATTTGAAAAAAACATAAAAAATAAGGAAAACCTAGTTTTGTCCTTCTGATTTATTCTGATCAAAACCCAGATTTAAGAGGTTGATTTATTCTGATTTATTCTGATTTATGCTGATCAAAACCCAGATTTGAGAGGTTGGTTAACAAAAATTTACTTTCAATCCAAGGTTCCAGCAAACCCTGCGGACTTGGCCCTCCAATGGTTTAGACTGCAAAATCTCCTGGAGCATTTTGTGGCTCCTGCACAAACCCTCACCCAGCTTTCTGCTCCAGAGACAGCAGAACCTAAGGCAAAGACGTCAGGTCTGCCCAGGTCTCATCCCAGTACCGTTGCAATAAAAGTTACTATGTACAGTCAGGACAGCTATGGAGCACAGAGGGTCTTGAGAACACTAGTGTTCTTCACTAAAACTAACGTATATTGCACACAAGAATGAGAAAACATTACAAGCAGTAAGTGGTTTGATATTTTACACTGGTGACAAATACACCTGCTCCCTGACTCACCTAAATCCAATGGGTGATGTGGCCAGGTGCTGTCCTCCTCAGTGGGAGAGATCAGATTATGGCAGATGGTTTCTCCATCTGCCTCTCTCTCTCAGGGAGCTGCCTTAATTATAGTTAGTGCTATGCCACCTATGCATTAACTCCCTTCAGCTTCCATACACACAGGGTTAATGCATGGAGAGGCATTAAGATAATATGTATATTCAGAAAACAATGAAGTCATCCATGTTTCAGGTCACCTTGTCCCAGTTTTGTACCAAAGTGTGTCACATCAACAGCGGTTGCATTTTGGCAAGGTAATAATAAGCCTAAAAATCCTATAAATCAGCAAAAGACCCTCCAGAGCTGCAACCACCCCCAAACCAGAGGTTTAGAACCTCCCATTGCGCACAGGCGAGTGATGAAGGAAGTGGATGCACTGTCCCCTGCTAAGGCAGAGCTCTGTCTTAGCCCAGGCAGGCCTACAGCAAGGTCCGGAGGTTGTTGCGGCTGGTTTTGGCAGTGTTTATAGCTGGGGTATCGGTACAGAAGCCAAGGAGCACTCACAGGGACATCTCCTTGGACACAACCAGGATGCTCAAAAACAATGAGCTCAGTGCACAAAGTAGGGACAATACTTCACCATTTCATAAATCAAGTTTAAATGCAAAATATGATGTAATAAGCTTACTTTTTTTCTCCCGTGCTTTTCAGTATTGCTATTTTGGATTGCAGTTACTTGTGCGTTTTAATAAAATCCCAGTTTTCATTCAAATATAACTTGACAAAGATCATGAGAAAAATTAATCATGCTCAAGTATCAATACCAATGCCCTGCTCACCACTTCCTATCTGACACAAAATGTATAAGAAAAGCAAGGCAAGTTTCTATCATGTGTCACTGGATATATTTGGTTAAAATTCTTTTATAATAGTCAATTGTCTTGATTAATAGAAATACATTCCAACTTTAATGTGAAGGTATTTCTACCTTGAAAATCAACATGTTATCTATGAATGAGAAGGAGCACTACAAAAATAATAAGTATAGAGAGAAGCCAAGTGTAAATTGTTAATTTAAATCAACACTTGCTGCTTGCTTATTTGTATTATGATTAGAGTTCATTTAAATCTGAATATATGTCTAGATTTTTCTATTTGTTTGTTTTTATTATACACACATTAATGCTCAGGGCTTTCAAAGGAAGACGCCATAATGCCCACACTAAGTCCTTTGGTATATCGAGGGTTGTAAACAGATTGCTAGATGAAGGCAAAGATTAAAACATAGCAAAGGGCTGCCAGGCTAGAAGCCCGAATTAAATCCATTAAGATATATTTGAATAGGCAGATAAGTAAGGAACAGCAAGCTGGGCTGATGAGTTTCTTCAGAGAGAAGAAACCACGGCGAAAGCTGCCACGCATGGCAAAGCATCAGGCCACCTGCTACTCACATCCAGGGACTATTGATGTCCTCTTAGGAGTTCACCCATCAAGGGAAGTCCTGCTGTGATAAATCAAACTAAAGTGACAGCGGAGTTCTTCAGCCATAAGGTCATTTAATAAAGTAAGGGAAGAGTCACACATGTAAGTGTAAATACCCCGCACACTTGTTCAACTTGGTGCTAAAGATCTGTTGAAGTGGATACAGAGCATGCAAAATACGAGAAAGATGGAAGAATTTTAAATTCTGTTGACCTGCTCCCTAGGTCCTGAGGCTGGATCTCCGTCTGCTCTAGCAACATAATTAAACGTTTGCTAACTAATGACAGTATGTGGCTTTTGTCACCAAAAGAACAGACAGTGGTAAACAAAACCCTATTTACAAGAGGTAGGGAGGAGGGAAATGTGACTCCGCTGTTGAAATTAGAGATAAACAAAATCACACCACTTAGCTAAAGAGCCTGTCTAGACAGAGGAAGAAAAAAACCCAAATGACAAAAGCTTGATGTTATTCTTGTGAGAAAGAGACGTAAAAATTATTTTGTATCTGGGCAAAACTCTTCAGAACCAAGAATGTCAAGACTACAATGTCAAGATCACTCAACATCACCTATTTTACACTACAGAATAAGATAGTCCAGCCAGAGCAAGGCCTTCTTAATTCTGAAAAATAAGACAGAAATCAAAGTACGAACAGCCTAGGAAATCAACGAGAAATCCACCCAAACAGATTTTGGTCCTAGAAGTATAAGAGCTGCAAGCGTAGACTGAGGCTTCTCCTACATGGCAGGTCTACTCTGCTGCCGCTACATCAGTAAAATTAAATTTAAAAGAAAGCGATTATAACTATTCCACTTTGGATTCCTGTTTTCAACTAAACTGTCCACAGGAAGCGTTATTCCAGAAAAGTCAGGATGGAATAATTACTCTACTGTATTCATGCCAAACAACTTTGCCACCAACATAGCCCTAATTACAAGAGAGTGCTTTTTAAAGCTAAAATCATTGTTTTCAACAATAGTGGAAATTCCTTATTGCAGCAGTGAATGTGAACCACCCTGCTTTGAGCTGAGGACTTCTATGCCATTTTCTAACTAACATAAATGTTTACAGCCAATTTAAAATCCCAGGTTCTCTACAATGCAGCTGCTAGATAAATGGTGAAATTCTATCTTGAGATGTCTCCCGGCTACTGCAGATAACTGGGACTCTTTTCCCTTTTTGCAGGAGGGAGTCAGGGAAGGCACGTAGCACATGTACAGCCAAACGCTGCTCTCCGCTGAGCAGGCACTCCTGAAAAGTGAGGCAAGGATCTGACAGCGCGAGGCAATTGTGGATTAATAAAATGGCAGGGGCCAGGATAACAGGTATGCGTGCAGGGCCATAAGTAAGTCGTACACACAGTTTGAATACATGGGGATATATGGAGCTGAAGATGGAAAGGCAGGAATGGGACTGCCAACTAGGGGAGATGCTGGCTTCTTGGCAGCTGGGATGCTCATTTCTTGCAAACATAAAAGTCAACAGAGTACTGACCTGAGATTTTGATCAGTGTAACGTCAGATTGGATCTTGCAAATACCCTGATGATTTTTGGTTGTTTTGAGTGTGGACCGCTGCTCTGAAACATCACTGCTGCTTCATCCATGAGACTGGAGGTAGGGTGCAAATCTTTGGAGGCAGGTGATCTCCCTGCCTCCCCCTGAACAATTACATTTTCATCATTATCATAATCCCCTTCTTCCTCAGATGCCTGCTACTCATTGAGGCCAATCATGCCAATCAGGGGCAAAGGATGAAGACGCAGGAGGATGATGACTGGCAATGCTGAGTACCAAATGGCTGTAGAGAGAACACTAAAATAAAGGGTAGAGAAGAGATGGACAGTGGAGCCTTGCTGTATTGTGTTTCTGGCTTTGTGGCTGGAAGCAATTCATTCCCGTGAAGGACAGGACTTCCTTGTGGATGGCTGGGAATCAGTCTCATCTCAGCCCTGTCATAGACACATGAAGCGGAACTCCCTAGGTCTCGCTTTCTCCAATTTACAACATTTGAATGCTATTTCTCTCTTTATAAGCGTGTGGGCTTGGGGCTTTGACAAGGGGCTTTGAATATTTAACGGAACATTCATATTACTGCTATTACTTAATTTATTTTGCAGTTACTTATCTTGGTGTATGGCCTGCTCCACTTGTACCTGCACATTTGCCCACTTTACCAGGCTGGGAATTGCAAAATCTCTCTTGAAATCTCACACATCTTCCTCCTTTTTGGCTATAAAAAGCTCCGTTTGGATCTCAGTTGGTTTGGTTTTTTTTAATGTTAATGAATAATGGGAGTCATAGAGGCACAAAAGGGTTTTTCCTCCAAACCCGAGCCCTGTAGTCCATGCTAACATTAAAATTGAGAATCACCAAGTGGTTAGGAAATCCTTCACTCTTCACTGGAGAGTTTGTCCAGCAGAAAATGTTCGTAGATCACCTACAAAATTCTAAAGTAACTGTTGTAAACCACCACAGACATCATTTCAGCGGCATTGTGTAAAGGGAGAGCTTGGCTCAAGACACCTTCACGGCAGCCCTGGCACACACAGGCCTCCAACCCTGAAGCCCTTTGCCGGCCCCGCCATGTGGGAGCAAACCCAGCTCCAGCACAGCTCCCGGCCTCTCCTCTGCCAGAGCAAAACCCGGCTGAACGAGGGCGGGGGCCTGCACCTCCCTGACCGCCATGTCGTGTTGGTGGCAGGCGACAACGGACAGCGCTGCAAGAAAAACGACGACGACTTCCCCCCGTTTTTTTACTATGGGGTTCCCCTCCTTGAGTGGAAGCACCTCGGGATCTGAAAAAGAAGGCCAGAAAAGTGAGGGACGCCAAAAAAGCCAGCCGCCTTCGGGGCTCTGATGCCCTGTGAGGGAAGGAGGGAAGGAAGGAGGCGGGGAACCCGCGGCCGCCGCCCCGGTCGCTAACGGCCGGCCCCGTCCCGTCCCGGACACGCATGCGCCACTCCCGGGACTTGTTGCCGGGGTTCGTAACTGCGGGAGCGGGACGGTGGGCCGGCGACGCGCCCCGTGTGGCGACCAGGCAGAAAGGGCAGGGGAGGGGAGGCCGCCCCGCTGCAGGTAATGGAGGGGGACGAACGGCGCTGCCCGGCGGCGCCGCGTGGGGACGGGACGGGACGGGGCTGCGTGAGGGGGCCTCGGGGCAGGTCCTGCCGCGGCGGGGTGAGCCCTGAGGGGCGGCCGCGGGGGCGCGGGACGGAGCTGGCCGCCTTCCCGCCCCCCGCCGCCCGGCCCTCCTGAGGAGAGGGCCGGCGCCTCGGGGCCTCCTCCCCGCAAGTCCCCGGCTGGTTCCCCGTCTCTGGAGTCCCCGGACCGGTGCTCGATTCCCTGGAAGCTCCTTGGGTGGGTGCAGCGCGGCCCACCCCACCCCTAGGAGGTCCCGCCGTCCCCTCTATCTTCCTGACAGCTGGCTCGCTTAATCGCATTGGAGAACTGGAAGCTGTGTTAGATAAGAGCCGGCGCATTACTTAAAAGTTTAGCGTGCGGTCCCTGCAGTTGCTACAGCAAAGGTTTCCAAAAAATATTCAAAAATACTTCTCTCAGCACTAAATTTCAATCCTTAGAAAGCAAGGGTAGATTGGCGCCACAAATTTTGTGTGTTTTTTTTTTAATTAATTCTTTTTTTTTTTTTTTTTTTCCCCCCCTGTGGTGAAACACAGTCAGTTGGGACAAAATTTCTTCCCCACCCTGTCACGCAGTCCCAGCGTTTAGTAAATGCTCTTTGGGGAGGAGTGTTCTCCGTGTTGTTTTTCTGCTGTTTAAAGGCAGAACTTGTAGTTACTCATAATCTTGTTTTGGGTTGGGTTTTGTGGGGTTTTCTTTTTTTTTTTTTTTCAGCTTCCAGAACAGTGCTGTCATCAGAGCCGGGTGCTTTCCTCTCACAGAGGCGTGATGCCAGAACAGTAGTGCCCCTGGACTTGTGATGAGTATCTACAATATTTGCTTTCAAAGGATAGAGTTTTCGGGGGTATGCTTTCTTTGTTAATTTATCAGTCAGAAGTGTGTTCCACATGAAGCATGCCCTTGTCCCGAGTACAAGGGAACCATCAAGTTAATAAGATCCAAGAAAAGAAATGTTTGAAGTGGAAAGCCCCAAAATAAGTGAGGAATTGTCTCCACTGGTAAAAACACATTTGTATCAATAGCCCAATCTTGTGCATTCTTGTATGCTGCTACGTTATCTGAGCAGGTCAGATGACTAAAATGAAGTAGATGGCTGTTCTCTTAGAAAATTAGAAATACTCCTTGTTATTTCTTGTTCATATAATGTTTCTGTAATTAAATAATTCAATTTCAGTTTAATTCTCCTATTAAAAAGGGAAACTCCCAGAATATTCCAAGAACAAAGAGGATTATGTGTATTTGTGTAGTAGTTCTTTTCTGTGGAATTAGTGGTGAATTGGTTAATAATGTCAACGTCTTAACATTTGAATACAAAGTTCACAAGCCAGTGTGTTCACACATGCCCATCAACTAGGAGCAAAATCTTCAAACTGCTGTTGTTGGAATATTGAATGCCCTGTGTTACTCCAAAATCAGAATCCAGTCTATAATAAGTAGTTTGGTGTTATAGATTAGAAGATAGAGAAGTTTGTTTTGTGTGGGTCTTCTGTAGTCTTCGTCAGATGTCTGTAGAGGATGTGGTTGGTTAGATTTCTGGAATTCTTGCTTGGTCACTACTAGTAACTGAGCAGTTATTGCGAAATATCTTACAGGAGAAGAGGAAAGACTGTCAAATACGACTTCTCTTCCCAAGTAGTTTCCTGGTTGAATCTTCCTGTACTTTTTATACTTTTAATATTAGTACATCTTACAAATACCAGGCAGGCTTTTCACGTGGTTGTTCCATTGTTTCACTTTTTCTTTTTGTTTCTCTCTCTCTCTTCTTTTTTTTTTTTTTTTTTTTTTCTTCTTTCTTCAAGGGAAAGACAAAATGAACCCTTTCTTTTTTCTGGGTTTTGGACATTCTCATCTAGTCTACTTCTGGAACAGAAGTTTACCTTTCAACTCAACAAATGAGACATACTGCTACAGCACTGCCCAGGGCAGCACGGTGCTCCAAGGAGTAACTTTTGGTGGAATCCCAACTGTCCTGCTGCTTGATGTAACCTGCTTTTTTGTAAGCCCAGTTTCTATTTCTTGTATTGAAAATAATTCTGGCCGACTCAAAAGCTAGATTGTTCAGAACTCTCGTATTTATCAGATAGAGATTTGTTTCTGAGAATCTTCAGAATAAGAAACGTGCTAAGGCTATCCTGGGAACATCAAAGCACTTTTCAAGTGTTGATAAAAGTTCACAAACACATGGGATGACAGTGGCACTGTATGTTGGATGTGTAGATGTAGAGAGAGTGCAGTATCATAGGGCCTGTATGTGGGGTCATGGTGCACTTTGTAGGGCTATCTCAGATTTCTATGTTTTGTCATAACTGCAGGAACATTTATTCCTTGCTCTGGGTTTAAGCACTGGGTACCTTTTCAGGAAGGGAACACCATTACTAACTTGATTGTTTTTCAAAAGGAAATACAATACTGAAAGTCTATCACTTCGCAAACTTTTTTAAGAGTAGATTTTGTGAAGCTGTCGAGGAAATAACGTACTGATCAGCTCAATCCTGACAAAAGGAGGAAAAGGATTACTTGCTGGCCTGGAGGCTCCAGGGTAGGCCTGAGACTCCAATAAAATTTACCATTATTTCTGTAAGTTTGGTCTAGGTGGTCTTAAGCCACCAGAAAAAGGGCTGTAGACCTGCAAATTGGCTTGATAAGTGAGATTTGTGGTAGTAAAATGAGAAGAAAAGGATGACATAGTTCCTGAGTTCTAGAAAGCTATTGTGGAGAAACTTAAAACTACCTGTGTAAGGTCTGAGATGGTAGTTCTGTAGAAACTTAGAGGATGTTCCTAAAAGTTATGTAGTGGCATGCTTTGCTATTGATTTGGTGTATGCAACAAGTCAATTTTCTGAGGATGTATGGTATTTACTGCTCCGTGCGACTGATGGCACAACATTTAATAAGATTTAGTTGGAGTATTTGGAGTGACTTTTTTTTTTTTTTTTAAGCTGTGGTTGAATTTTAAGATGCTGAGTCTCTGCTTTTGAGTTCCGGGCTGTTGAACTCTCCCTCTAACAGCATTAGGTAGAGGATTAGATGCAGTGTAGAAGGCTCCTTTCTTCTTCACACATACTGAATACTGCAATTTGTTTAGCAACTCCTGTATTCCTATTTTCATGACATGTTTACTGCAGATCCCTTTAGTAACTGTCAGTTGATGGGTTTCAGAATATTATTTCTAGGCTGATTTCCTAAGGAAGTGAGGTTTATATATTGCCTTGTCAGCCCATTTCTGTCTGGCAGTTCCTCCTAATAACCATAGAGTGCATTAGGCAATTTCAACTAAAGTTGTCAAAGAATCTAGAGAACTTTCCTGCTTGCATGAAGTTTAATGCCAGATGAAGGAGGAGGATCTAAATTAATATTCCCTGTTGGGAGGAAGGCTGTTATAAGAAGGTTATATTCATTGTGAAATCAGGAAATTAGCTATGTAATCTTCACACGTAGATAATCTTGACATGTATCCTGGCTGCCCAGTTGGTATTTGCACAGATCCAAATAAGTTACATCACTAGCACCACTTTCTAGCCAAACAGGTATGGAATGTAGGAGGGGCGAGAAGGTGAGGGCGTATGCTACATATGCATAGAAAGCAGGCCTTGTTACTTCTGCTTCATTGCTTTGTACAGAGGAACTTGTTTCTTTAAAAAAAAAAGAAAAAAGAAATGCATATATGAAATACATAGTGGTTTTTTTTCTTGTTTTCCTAGCCTCTTTCAAAAAGTGAAAATAGAGGGGGGAGATAAAAATTGCATTGCAGAGATCAAATATAGGCTTCTGGGGTTTATGAGTTTTAATAATGTATTACTTTTACAGCAGATAGAAATTATTTTCATACTTGAGAAGATAGTTGAGCCCCCTACTGCCTGCGTACATCACTGTTTAAAAATAAAATACAAGTCTTCCATCATAGTCCTGGTCATTAAGTAATGTATAGGAGTAAAGGTGTATTTATGAAAGTTTTGACTTCCTCTGAAGTACTACTTGCCACTTCTCGTGTCAAAAACTTTCATGCACTTGCAGTTCAGAAGTATTTTTGCATGCAGTTCTCCTCCTTTATATATTACAGCAGGAAGGCAGGTGCTCTGATCCTTTGGTCCCAGACAGGCTGGTTAGTAGCATGGCCACCGTTAACATATGACAGTTGGTTTAGGAGCTAGGACAGCATTTTTTTTTGACAGTTCCTATACACCTGAGAATAATTATTATGAAGTGGAAAAATAAGTATTCAAAGATCTTTGTTTTTATTTTCTAGATTTTAATATTACTGTTTTCCATTATAAGAAAGAGATTCTGGGACTATGGTCGTGTTGCTCTGGTGTCAGAAGCTCAAAGGTAAAAAAAGATATTGAGACTGATTTGTTGAAACCATTTGGGGAATGTGGAAGTAGGTACAGTAAATAGGGCTTAAATTAAGTGCATTTGTATCAATTAGATATGTTTGTCATCACATGCACATATTCATTAAAAATGTCCTCATACTGCTTTGTGTGAAATAAATCCCACTCACAGAGTTACTGTTTGCAGCTTCAGTAATAAATTTGTGTGTTTGGCACTGTCATGAATTTCATTCTACCGTTGTGGGTTAAGGAAGTGGAGGTAAGAAAATAGGCTGCTTATCTGCTAAAGCGTCACGTTACTGCAGATTGATATTTACAGTGTGTTTCTGTATAGAAGGATATTAACTATTTTGTTTATCTTGGCTCAAGCCCAGTATCTTCCCAGAGCTCCCTGTTCAGCCCGTGCCATATTTCTGAAGGATTTAAAAAAGAAATGTATCATTGCAGGTTTCTGAAATTCTTCACTGATTTTTAGTAATATTGCAAATAGTTTGTGGTTTTGTTTTTGTTTGTTTTTTTTTGTTTTTGTTTTTTGTGTTTTTTTTTAATATTATTTCTAGAGGATGATGTCTTGGGATGTTTAAAAGCTAGCTGTCTATTTATGAAGTGGGTAAACTTTAACAGCAAGCCTCTTCCTGCTATTAGTGGTGTGGCTAAGTTGTCGTAAATTCACAACTAAGCCACAGGAAAGGACTCAAAATGTGTTTTTTAGGTATAATCTGTGGACAATTGTGAAAAGTATATGGAGGAAAAAAAAAGAGAAAAGATGGGCAATAACTGTGACAGCTAGCTCAGGCAGCAAGAGTGAAGATGCTCTGGTCTAGGTGTCCATGTGGGCAGTATAAGCCTGCATGGGACAAACAGGTCCTTGAGCAGTCAGACACCTAGGAGCCTGTATTATTGTCCCTGCTGGACTGCGGCCTGAGCCAGCTAGGTGAAAATTATTGTAGATACACCTATGAATACACTCCATTTTAACATGTATTGTCCTGTAATTATGGGCTCATCACCATTGCAACATTTCCTTTTACCCACAAACTAAAACCGGGTACTTTGCTATATTTGAGGGCTACAGAGTCCTTCTAGCCTTGCTACGGGACTGAATTTGTGTGAGTAGGTAGCCCTGCAGGTAAGGGATTTAATTGTGCAGAGAAATTCTGAGTAGTGGCTGTAAGATGAAGGAAGTGAGGTGGAGGAAAAACAGGTGATGTCTTGTACCAAGGAATATTTGAACAGGAAGCCACCTTGCAAATCTGATCCTTACTAGGCTTCCAAAACACACGTTGTATTCCCTTATGTTATTGCGGTTTAATATCCCAATAAAACATTATTTTCTTTCTAGTTCAGTTAAATGCTCTCATGTCAGGAGCTCACACGTCCTCCCTTTTCAACGTGAGACACAACAAAAGTCTCTGTAATTAAGCATATGCTACAAGATGAAAACCACAGCTTTCATAAGTGAAAAAGTGATTTTGTACTACTTTACTTTCCTTAATTACTTTAAAATTGTTAAAGTTGAAAAAATTCAGTGGAATTCCATCATCTGTTATTAAAGATGCTTAAAAGTGTAATTTAATGTATTTTAGTGAATCAAGATACAACCGATTGTCAACATCTTCATCAGTACCTGAAGATCTTGAATATGATAGGGTAAGTATTCTAGAGTTTGGCTTTTTTTAAATGTAAACCATTTAATGGAATCTGTTGTAACTTGCCATTCCACCTGGCTGAATGAACCAGTCATTAAACTAGAAGACCATCTATATGCAAAAATTAATAATGCATTTCCTGACAAACTAGGGCCACATCACAAACCAGTATCTTGTGTCATTGTTTTTGACTTTTTTTTTTTTTTAATAAGGAGAGGGACTATATGTTAGAGTTTCAAAGGGGAGGTGGGGAAGAAAAAAGGCTACCAAATTATTTGTGCTTAAATAACAGTTCAAAAATTTACATTATGTTCACTTTGCTGAGTACCTAGTTGGTCTTTATAGTACACTGTCTTCCTCATGAAGATGAGAAAACTGGATGTAAGTGTGAGGCTAGTAATAATGCCATATGCTCTTACTATTAAGACTGGTTTGGCCAAAAAATTATCTTCCACTCCAAACTTTTAATTGGTTCTGTCTATGGTGTCTTTGAATTCACACATCTCTAATTTTGGGTTGCAGCTTCAGAATAAACCATGCGAGAGCTGTTCAATGGTGGCAGCCTGCATTTTAACATTTTATATGTGTATCAACTTAAAATCTAGCTTTGCAACTAAGTAATTGTGCAAGCATCAAAAGCATACTGGTGTTTGATCAGGATTGCTCTGCTATTTGTGTAGTTTTCTTCACCTTTTTTAAAACCCTAAAGCAACTTTGTTATTGAAACTGTTGAATAAAAATGTCTCTCTTCAGCTCCATACTCTTTACTTGAAAGAAGAGGCCTTTGGAGAGACCAAATTTTTTTGAACGGTACTGGAACATTCAGTGGAAAGTGATCTCTCCTGTACAGTTTCATAGGAGGATTTGTAAACCTATACAAGAAGGTTAACCTTTCTGTTAACGTAATCACAGCATTGTTTCTAATTACTGTTTAACTGATTGACTTGTATTAGACTCTTATGGAACTTATCTTTGAAATTGGAGAGTCCCTGGAAATGGTTTTGGGAAAAAATAATCACCTTTTCTGCTCTAAAACAATCCTGTAAAAAAAAAAAAAATTCCTTAGTAGCCTCAATCTTGACTTGTGTCCATTGGAGATGGGATTTGGGCACACTTGTACAAATTTAAGAAGCCCAAGCAATAAATGTGCAAGTAATAAAAACCCCATCCTTAAATATTCTCTGAAGACACACATATGAAGTACCTTGTAAAAAGTATGTAGAGCATGAGGTATTTTTCTGCGTGTTTCTGAATGATGATTTCAGAGCAACAAACTGCCAGCTTTTTAGCTAAGAGATTGGCTTAATAGAAACACTCTTAATTGTACAGATTAGAGGCTATAGTTTTTTGTATTTAGCTCCTAAAAGCTTCCTTCTTTATTTATAGGGGTTTTGTTCTTGGATGACAGCTGCTTTTCGGATGCAGTAAGTATATGAAACAGAAATAGTGAGCCGTGGTTTACTTTGCTCTATGTTTTAATTAAAAAGGAGGGAGGTTCCATTCAATAAAATGTGGTTGGTTGTGTTTTTTTTTCTTTTCTTGAGTAGATAGAATTTAATACAAACAGTGATACAGGTGCCTTTGGTGGGGTGGAAAAAGAATATGAAAACAAGGTCATCTCATGGGAATACTTCTTCAGGGTACAGTTGTCCTTCTGCTGGCAGCACAGGGACATCCTGATCTTGTGGCAGTGTGTGAACCTAAGTGAATTTATGGCATTTTTTTGGATTCTGAGATAATAACTAGGCTCCAGGCTTTTACCCTTCAAAGAGTACTGTGTGGGTGTTACCCTGTTTGAAGCCAGTCAGGCCCCAGGCAGGAAACAGGGTTTCCCTGCAAGGGTTTCAGTGGAGAGCTGGCTGTTAAGTTGGGGCTGGAACTGACTAGGAAAAGCCCATCCCCACTGTTTCCTAGAGGCGGAGTGTTAGACATGTGATGTTCATTCTTTGTATCTCTTGGGGCTTAGTAAATCATGGTTTTTAAAAATCAATTTCTAGCTTGGGTTACATTGAAACAAAAAAGGGGTGGGGATTGAGTCTATTTTTCCCCATTTTTTGCTAGTTCAATTCCTTCATTTTCCAAGAACTCCTATTTTAATGATCTGTCCTGCTAACAATGGACAGGTGATTAGGGTTTCATTCCAAAGCCCATTCATATCTTCTGTTAATTGGATGTCATAACAGTAAGGTGATTCTGTTGTCATTTTCCTCATGGGGGGCCTTTATGGAGATGAGTGAACACTGTCACAGTGCGATCTTAAAGTTGGAGAGCTAGGCTGAACACCTTGTGACTGTCATAAAGCAGGAGGTCACAGCAAATGGCTTTGTCCTCTTTTAGGCTGATAGAAAAGAAGATGGATTTATATTTGCTTTTCAGATTACTTGTTTCTGGTTTAGATTCCCTCATTTTGTTTTTTGTATGCTGTTACTGCACAAGAAAAACACACTTTTGGAACTTAAATTTGTGAGTTAAAGAACACAACCATGTTGAAAATGGATAGGGATTAATGGAGATGTCACTGGGTAGACTGAGAAATTAGTGTATGTTCAGAAATGACCCCCCAAAACCCCAAGGATATTAAGTAGACTGACCATGTGCTTTTCTGTCTATGATGCAGCGATGACGAGATTCATGAGAGATGTGGTGAAGATGCCATACATTACCTTGCCTTCCAGCGTCACATCATCTGCTTGTTGATTGCTGTCAGCATTTTGTCTGTGTGTGTCATATTGCCTGTCAACCTATCGGGTGATCTACTTGGTAAGACTTTTTTTTGTATTCTGGGAAGAATTTTGTATTTTATATTGCTGCAAAAGCTTTTTGGATTTATTTTGGTAAACCTTGGCTTTTGTTTTTCTCCCCCCACCTCAGTCTGATGTGTGTCATTTTGTGTGAAACTTGTGTGAGAGCAGAGAGTTCTTTAAATGTCTGGCAAAAGCTGTTGCCAGAAACAAGATGGTAGACTACATGCAGACACAGAAGGCTAGACCTAGAAGGCTCAAGGCAAGATTAACTTGACCTATACCCTCTCAACTGGTGCTTATCTAGGCATTCTTTATGATTTTTATTGGTGGTGATTGCCAGTGAAAACTGTCTTTACAGTTGAGAAATCTTTTTCTGGTGTCCAGTCTGAATCTCTTTTGCTGCAATTTAAGATCACTGGGGAGAAAAGATTATTCTTTTCCTTTTTGCAGTATCCTTTTGGCTGCTTGAGGATTATCAATTCATCTGTGCTTGGTTCTCTCTTTGATAAACCAGACCAGTTAATTAACGAGAAATGTTTTCCATTTGACTGATCATAAAATCATCAGCCATCCTCTGAACTTCTTTTCTGTCTAGCCAGACTGTCTCTCATTGTTCCCTTCTCTCTTGGTTTGCAGCTTGAAACCAGACAAACCTTCTTGCTGAGATTTTGTCAGTGCTGACAAGACAAAGAATTATTTCATGTTTCTTGCAGTCTAGTCCTGATTATGTCTGCTAGTGTGACACCTACCTCTTTCCATTATTAACTCATACTCAACAAATACAATAAGTGTGTCCTCTAGTCTGCCTTTCAGGTGGCTAGTAAGAATAATGGTGGACGGAACTCTGTTAAATCCTGTTTAAACACTCTTCCATTTTTGGTAATGAGCTCTTATAAGCCCATTTTATACCTGGCTTTATATCAGTCTTGTCAAGATCATGTTTACAGATTTGTTCACTGTTTATCATCTTGGTAAACAGTGATGGGGGGGGGGGTGGGAAGCAATAATTCATTTGGTTTTCCCAGGAGCTCTCAAGCTTCTGTTTTGTTTTGTTTGTTCTTATACCACAACTATTGCATCTTATTTTGTGTACTGACCTTGCTGATCTTTGTCCCTATAATTTATTCTCTTCTATTGTCCTTAATAATGTGGCCTAGTTCTTGTTTTCAGTTTACTCCTGCCTGTGTTTTAAAGAGCCTTGTGACTTAGCCCTGGTCTGTAATGGGCTGCATTGTACCTGTGCCTTTAGTGTTGTTTCTTTGTGGAACTGCCATCTCTGATTTCCCTTTTATGAGCTCTTTCTTAGAAATTACCTGTTCATATTAATATCTGCTTTCTTAATGACCATTGCTGTTCTTATTTTCTATTTTTGCATTTCTTTTCTTTTTTTGTTCTTTCAAAGGACACTTTGTCACTTCACGGTCACTTCTTCCTTGCTTTCCATCTCTGTGTTCTCAGCCAGTTTTACAGAATCAAATCCAACACTAGTCTTACAGAATCGAATCCAGCACTACTGGTGCCCTAGTTGCTGTCTTCACCTCCTTCGTAAAGTTGAGAGAGAGATGCCAATGTGTTCAAAGAATTTACAGAATGTAGTTCCCTCTTCTGGTCTAGTTACTACCTGTATATTTACACCAAAATGGATGTTTTTTACTGCATTAATTTTTGTGATGCTAGGAAATACAGCTGAAAAACAAATACGAACTTTTAGTGTCTCTCCCCTTCCTCCTCCACTTGCACCATATGTTGATTTTGTGCATTTGCAGTTCTTTCTGTTGTGATGAGTTAACTCGCAATGTGGTTTAACAGTCTATGCCAGAAGATTATTTAGCTTTCCAGATACACTTAGCTCTTTTTCCTTTGTGAACACGTACTCAATTTTCACTCACTCGCATTATCATTTTTTAAAAATACTTGACAGTCTAGAGAAACAATGTCGTATAGACTTTCTCATTGTTGACCTTAGTAAGGTTATCAGTGCTATTTTGTCAACACTGATTTAATGCAGTTTAAAAAAACTGAGATAAGAAATCGGTGAAGATGTGAAGGAAATAAGTTCAAATCTCTAAGCAGTGTTCTTAATGGATGTGAAGGGAGATTGGAAGGAGAATCTGGGATCTAGTATTCAGATTTTTAAAATAATCTATTATTTCTCTTGATGGGCTGAAAGTGGTATAATCCTGAGATTTTTTTCCAACTTTAAAGTGCAATGCAGTGTAAACCAGCATTGATTATGATTCTAAATCTTTTTAACAATGAACATGCTCAGCATTAAAAAGAAGTATATAAACATTTTAAAAAAACAGAATAAAAGCTGACTTTCTGATAGTTTGCATGTGAATGTTGCACCAGCCAATTATGCTACTTGTTTTTGTTCTTAGATAAAGATCCCTATAGTTTTGGAAGAACAACTATAGTAAACTTACAAACTGGGTAAGTAAATCTTGCAGAGTACTTTTATGCTTATGTCTGTTTCCTGACATAGTCTCTAAACACATGAATTGATACTTGCAGCATGGCTCATGGGGTAGGAATTACTTATTCACGCTTCATCAACTGAAACTGGGATACGTTCTGCCTCAGGCTATGCAGTTACAGTGCTGATAAGAAATCTGGAGACTTGGCTTCTACTCTCTCAGCTCTTACTTCTTGCACCACATGTTTCTCTTGGCTAATGACTACACATTTAGTGATATTATTTTCAGAAATTTCCACATTAAAAGAAACCATGCTTCAGAAGGAAAATAAACCTGACAGCTTTACTAGAATGTGTAACTTGGATGACTTAAATTCTCTTGCATCAGATTTCTGTGTGTGCATATCTCTCCCATCCGAGATCATGATTAAAATTACTTCTATGTGTTTTAAAAACAGTCTATAAAATAGTTGAGATACAAAGCTCTTCAGTTTTTCTCTTTTAATACTTGATCGATCCACATCTATCCATGCTACTATGTCCAGTAGCATTCTGCCAATGCCCTTTGGTGTTTTTTTTTTTTAACCGTGTTATGAATCCTAGTAACTAGCAGGGATTTCTTGTTTGGTTGGCATTTTTATTTGTAAAATAGGTTCCTGTATTTTAAGTTAATTGTAATTATTAATGCTCTTTGCAAAACTGAAGAACTGCTCACAGTACAGAACTTCTGTAATCTCTGAGGAAGGAGCTATCAGAGAAGCAGAATTTACTCCCTGTATTAGGCTGTTTTCAATTTGAGTAAGGATTGTGCTCAAAGAGAGTTCGATTATGCACTCGGCACAGAAACTAATAATGCCAATAAGAACATTTTGGCAAGTAGCATGGTGTGTCCTATAGGTCATCCGAATGAGAAGGTGTAAGCCAAATGCTGCCTAAAAATGCCCATGTAGTAGAATATCTGTTTTCTTTGTAGGTCTGTTACCCGTAGAATTTTATGTTAAGCAAGTAACCCTAATGGCTGGCCAATGCATCTGCGTAGGTGTGACTGACTACTAGTAACTACCTTTTTTCATGTTTTGTGTTCAATGAGAGGTTCTGACATGCTTAGGATTTTGATGGCTGCTTTTACCAGGCTGACAATTAGTTCTTCCTGTTTCTCATATTCATAACGTTTTGTCCCACAGTAATAATCTTCTTTGGCTGCACACAGTTTTTGCTGTTGTTTACCTGATTCTGACTGTTGTCTTCATGAGACATCACATGAAGTATGTCACATATAAAGAGGAAAACATGGTAAGTTTCTGTACTGGGGTGAAAAAAACACCACACAGCATGTTTGCAAGTGGATAGTGCTAAAAAAGCAGATTGCTAAAATGCCTCCTGCTTGCTAGAATGTGACATAAGTGTGAAAGAATTCACTGAAAGCAAAGCTCCACTAAGTGAGTTGTGAAAATGGATGGAGAGAAGCAGATTGGGGAGGGATTTGTGAAATTTTGGTGTAACCTGTTACCAATGTAGAAGGTGAACATGGTGCTGTCTTGAATAGATGCAGCTCCCATCAAAATCAAAATTTCCTACTTTTTTTTTCCCCTCTACAACACAGCTACTTGTGCTGTGTCACTGCCTTCCTCATATTCTTGTTTTCTCTTTCATGGTGTGGTTCCTCAAAATTAGAGTTGCATTTTCTCTTGCAGGTTAAGTGCACATTGTTTATAACTGGTCTTCCAAAAAATGCAAAAGAAGAGACAATACATGGCCATTTCACGTAAGTTCTGTGCTTGAGTAGCATCATTACGAACAGGAGGTTTAAAGTTGTCCTAGTCATTTTACCTGCCCAAGCAGAAATGTTATTTGACTTTCGCACACTTCAAAATTCATATTATAGTATCCATCTTCTAAAAGGATATCTTATTCCTTAGACAGAATTGAGAAAAGACTATATTTCAATAAAGTTAGTTAGCTGATCTTAAAATTAGAATCTAAGAAAGTGGTTGTATCCACAATTTCCATTTATGCTCCCACGTGGCCTTTACTTGGGAATAATGCTGCACATCTCATATTAAAGTAACTTTCATTAACCGTCTCTCTGGAAGTCTCCACCCTCTGATAACTCATTCAGAAATGAAATGAGTGATTGAGATGTCAGTCAGACATCAGTGATGCTCTTTGAAACAGTTTCTTCATTGTACTTTGTGTTCTTATTGTACTGCTTCCTTTTCAGTGCTGCCTACCCAACCTGCACTGTGCTGGAGGTCCAGCTGTGTTATGATGTAGCCAAGCTTATTCGTCTTTTCAAAAAAAGGTACTTGTTTTTGTAGTCTACCTGAGTTTAGCATAATTTTGTGAATGCTTTGCCAGTCCTTAATACACATATACCAGTAGTACTAAGTTTGCGCATATGAGAAATTAATTCTACTCTTAAAGTTCTTGTCTGGACTTCAGTTAGATTCAGCTGTGCTTTAAAGTGAGTTGTGGGGTTCAGCCTCTTTCTTGTGGGCGTGAGATGTTGTGTGTTGCATAAGATAAGCTTTGACTTGCTGATTATTTATTTATGAGTGTACTTATTTAATTATTGTCAGGCAACGCAAAGTGGAAAACCCAACTATTGAATTAATGACTCTGGGACCCTGCTTCTTTGTCCAGACGTGCTGATCATAGCAGAAAAAAGTGTTATCTTCTGGGCTATACATTGTTGGTTTTTTCCTGGAATCTCACTACAGGCATAGGCTGTATAATGCTATTACAGACTTGAAAATAAATTATGCCAAGTAGCCAAAATAAGGTATATGAATATAACTGTCGACTGATTAATTTGTTGTCAGTCTTAGACATAACTTTTATCTCTTGGGGATTATATTCTTCTTAAGCTTGATGCTGATGCTGTTCTCCTGCAAAATGTTATGGATGTATTTTTCTGTCCAGAAAACAGGCAGAAAAAAGCCTGACTTACTATGAACACCTGCATCAGAAGTATGGCAAGCGGGTCCAAATCAACCCTAAGCCGTGTGGTCAATTCTGCTGTTGTGAAATGAGAGGATGTGAAAGGGTAAGACATTGTGTTCAATTTTAGTTATGGCTAGGTAGATTATTAGAATAGGGGAGAAGAATTTTTCTGTGACATTTTGTTGAGCTCCAGAAAATTCTTTATTCATTTATTGCAGATAACTCATCCGTCATATTCTTGCACTCTACAGAAAAGGAATTCCCCAAAACTTTTGAAATGTAACTTTAGTGCAAAAATTGAAAAACTTCCCATTTGTTTGTCTTTCCATTGTGACCTGATTTGTAATTTGTGGAAGTAGTATGAGGAAGAGACACTATGGTTTGTGTAAGCTGTATTTTAATGAAGGTATTATCCATCTGGTACTTGGCTGTATGTAACAGTCATCAATTTCCTGTACAGGAGGATGCTGTAGATTACTATACCAAAGTTAGAAATGAACTGATGGAAGAGTATTCAAAAGAAGAACAAGCTGTTCATAATAACCCACTGGGAATGGCTTTTGTAACATTTCAAGAGAAATCCATGGCAACCTAGTAAGTTTTGTCTGCTGCCTTGTTTGTTCTCTTTTAACTATAATAGTACAACTGATCTGTTTGTGTCGCTTGTTTGCTTATGTTGGTTCTTCTTCCTTTCTCCTTCTCCACCATCCTGTGGATATGGTCTGCTTTTGCTTTCTGGTAAGTTTTCCTATAAGTGTGTATTTAGCCTCTATGTTTTGAGTGAAGAAAATATCGAAGGGATTGGACTGGGATAAAATATCAAATGTCTCTGGACATTTACTGGGGTAAGGACCCTTTCTCTTCTATGTGGATCCAGTCCATCAGTGTAGGTTAACAGTAGGACAGACTAATTGGCTCTTGAATACGGATTAGTGATTTCTTCATTTTCTATTGTGCCAAATGGTCCAATTACCAAACTCTCACAGTGGGTGCAAATTACACTGCTAGTTAGTCATCTCAGCGAAGTAGAGTCAGTGACTGACCTGGCCATACGTGATAGATACACATTATGTATCTCTTACCTGTTATTGTAGATCTATGTGTAGGCCTAATATCAGAGGTTGTTCAGTGCTTTTTACTCAGTCATTTGTAGAGAAAATGCATGTAGCCTCTCATTTTCTGTTGGCATTTCGTGAACATTTTTTATTAACACAAAGTGGGTACAGGGAAGCAGAGTAATATTTGTATTACAAAAATAACACATCATGCTTTTTTATTATTCTTCATAGACTCTCAGATTTAAATTGTCTGCATTCTTTTCACCTTCAAATCATGTTAGAGAGCCAGTCTTTCAGGATTTTTTTCAAGAAAGTCCAGGGTGTAAAACTCTTGCAAAGATTGGAGATGCTGAAGAAAGCTTTGCTTGCTGCTCTTGAACTGAATAGTGATTATATGGTGAAATCTGCCCCCCTCCTAATTTTGTAATGTTACAGGCCATATTTATAGAATCTAGAGCATGAAATAACATTTTAAGATGTGAAACTGAAAGAAGATATAAGCACTTAAGTTCCTTCCCTATCTGCTTGTTTGCCATATATGATTTCGATGGGATAGTCTCTGGGCGTGTGTTTTGAGTTGCACTGCAGGTATCTCTGAGCTGATTTCAAGAACTGAAAATGTTTTAGTTTGTTTAGCTTGGAATTGATGCAGTGGACATCATTCTCTGGAAAACTAGATTAAATTACATGTGAAGCTGAGGTACCATCAAATTAGGAAGTTAGTAGTAGTTATTCCACGGAGCCCTGAAATAGGATGGGAGGAACAGGAAGCCAGGACCGAGGTTCATGGAGTCAGGTGATTGTAGAAGCTTGGTTAATGGTGGGACTCGGTAGTATGGCTGGTAGTGCTGAAGCTTGCTCTGTATGTATTTTTAAAAATGAACTGTCAAAGTATAATTAACTTTCTTGAATACTTGCTGCTGCAAGATGCTGGCAATTTGACATCACTACTTGCGTTCTGGTAAGGTAAAGACTTGGGGTTTGGGTGAATTTTTGTTTTGTTTTGTTTGGTGTTCATGTGTGTGGTTCCCTGTTTTCTTTATGTTAAGAGCACAACTGAGAAACAAGCATGTTCAGGAATTTGAGAGTCTACCTCTTCAAATATAATATATACTGTTTCCATGCTAGTGTAATAGGGCTTATCTGGAGTGGAGCTTCTTTTACGCAGTTACACACACACAGTTGTACTCTCTCTGAATACATGCCTAGCGCTTCTGTTGCTGTGTTGTGAGAAATCTTTGAAAGCATTTATTCTAGACATGTTTAAATTTTGTTCAAATACGTTGATTGTCGATCAACTCTAATATTAGAAGGTAAAATCAAGTATTGCGATTATATTAGGAGTTGGTGAAAGAGAGTAATATTTTAAATTGTGGGAATACCAGTGTGGTAAAAACTTTTCTGAGAACTGGTACTCAAGGCAAAATTGGCTAGTTTTGATACCAGTGTGATGAAGTAGGCGTGCAGACTAATCCTCTAGTCTGCTTTGATTTGAAAACAGCTGTAATTATGTAAAGGGGTGTTTGGGGAACTGGCAGTCTTTATTTTTATTTTTTACAATACTCTTGGGCTTTGATTTTATTTTATTTTTTTTAAATACTTTTTTTTTTTTTTAATATGAGTCACTGTGGTTGGTTGTGCTGGTGGAAGTACTGAACAGTTCAAACCGAGACTGCTTCTTGTTTCCAACTTTGCACATCTCAAAGACCTGTGGTAGTAACTGTTTATATGATAGTCATTACATACATAATATAATGTTACATTGTTGTCGAAGTACTGTCTTGATATCTGGTTATTAAAAGTAAAAAACCTTTATCACTATGCCCAGTCTTTCTCGTTACTTATACAGTATTTTCAGATGTAAAAATTTGGAAAAATCCTCATCCTCTTTTTCTTCCTTACAGTATTCTTAAGGACTTCAATGCCTGCAAATGTCAGAGTATTAAATGTAAAGGAGAACCCCAGCCATCATCCTACAGCAGGGAGCTGTGCGTGTCAAACTGGGAGGTTACATACGCTCCTTATCCTGAGAATATTTGTTGGTAAGAATTCTGCCTTGCATCCACTTGTTGATGATATGGTTTAGAATGGGGACAGCAGAAGGGAGCTGAGCATGTTTTTCTTTAACCCTAAACTTAAGACTTTACGTAGCGTTTGGATGTGGCTGATTTACATCTTTATTTCCATTACTGGTGTTCTTCCTTGACCTTTGGGAGGCCTCTCAGAGGCTGACTAAAGTTTTGCCACCTGCAGTTCCTGTTAACTAGGGAAAAAAAAAAACAAAAAAACAAACCAAAAAAAACCAACCCAAAAACACCTCCCACCGCTCCCCATCCAGCTTATTAATGTCCGTGCCTCAGTGTTTCCATTTTTTGAGGTTAGTGCGTATCTACTATTGAAATCAGGAGAAAGCAACTGGATGTTAGTGCTGAGTGTTCTCCAAGTATGTATATTTTTCTTGAGTTGCCACATGACAAGTATAACTTGCTCCACTCTATGAACTATGGTCTGTCTTCTAATATCTTTTTATTAACCCAGTAAATTTCCCAGACTTTAACCACTGCTTACAGGAGTGTGTCGGAAAATAGATAAATGCTTTTTGAATTAAACTGTTTCTGTGCTGCCTTCTGTCATGCTTATAGGCTAAAAATGACTACTTTCCAGTTGCTTTGCAAGTAATTTAGGGTTGGGTCAATATAATCCCCTGTTCATATAACAGTAAATTTGTTGTGACATTTCTATTGCCCAAATCAAAACTGCAAGTGAGACACACATGTACAAGTTGCTGTATTTTGCATGTATGTAACCTTTTTTTTAAAAAAAAAGTACACTTTTTTCCTAATGATTTTAATAGAAAATTACTGTCAAGGTGACTATGCCATCTGTTTCTAATAATTGAGAGGTTTTCTCTCGAACTACAATTCTGCAGTTGGGAATAAAGTACAGAATCTTTAACCATGAAGCAAACAACCATGAATCTTAGCTGTGTCTTTTGAGACACGAATTAAAAATCTCTTGCAAGCTGCTTTCCAAATAGGGTCAGTTTAATCTGCCTTTTTCATGAAAGGGTTCTCCCATGTATGCACGCTTCATTTCATCTTCCTTTTTTCAAGCACTGTCTTATGGATGCAGGAAATGATTGTTGAGACTCTGTGGGTTGAAGCACTTGCAGAGCTTTTCTGAATTTGCCAAGTTACTTACCTAGGCTCATAAAAAGAGTTGTCGTAGTTGGGGATGCTTCTGTATCCCTGTTTTGTCTGTTCTAAATATTTGGCTTTGGCTGTGGTTCAGATCGTTCCAGTCCTTTTGGGAACCATTTCAGATAGCATTTAAGAACTTTACCTGTTTAAGACCTATGGGTGCTGTTTTAATATGGCAGGAATGGATGCAGGGTTTTTAAATTTAATTTTTTTTTTCAAATCACGGTTTCTTGGTAGATTGATTCTGCCTCTGATAGCTATTTTCCTTGCAGAAATTCTCTGTATCTTCTTCTCTGTCTCTTCTTGTTCTAACTTAAGTACTTCCGTGTTATTAAACAGTGGAAATATGTCATCCCAAACGTTAACTACATCAGACATTGTGTTAGTGTTATGAAAGACTAAATATGTTCTGCTGCAAGCGCAATTTATGTTATCATCCAAGAAAGGTTGCACAGTTTTCTTTATTTCTAATAGCAACTGGAACTCGTGTAGTGCTTTGTTATGTAAGTTTTGAGGCTATGAGACTAAAGATGAATTTAAAAAAAGCAGTGCCACCTGTTACTTGACAGATAGTATATATTTCTTTAACAACAATTGCTTACTGCTTCTTTTTATGTCCTTTTTTATTTTCAGGAAAAATCTTTCAGTGCATGGACTGAAATGGTGGTTTAGATGGGCTTGCATTAATTTACTTCTTTTTATTGTGCTGTTTTTTCTTACGACTCCTTCCATAATCATCTCAACCATGGACAAGTTCAATGTCACTAAACCAATTCACTACCTTAATGTGAGTATCACCATATGTTTGGATATAGCTGTGTATCAGACCACAGTGTTGGTAAACTGATAGATGTATAGTAAGACAAGCAAAAAATGTCTATAAGCTAAATTCAGTTAAAATTCTTGGGATTGCTTTACGCAACTCCTGATTAAAAGGCATATGTCCAGAATCAGGACGTTAGTCCTCTTTTGTTCCTTGATAGTAGGCTGAAGTAATTTAATCTGAAACTTTATATTATTTTAAATGTCTTGTTTGTTTGTTGTAAAAATTTGCGTTCCAAATTTACATAATTCTAGATTTTGTAACCAAAAAGCTTTTCCAAAAATGGAATTTCAAGTCCAACTTGTATACTGATTTTTATGATGAGAAGGTGAGAATTCAGGTTTTAAACTACAAAGTTAAATGCCATGGTTTTATTTTGCTGATTGGATTCAAAACAGAACAGCACATATATCTGGTCCTACTTTTACTGCAGCTGAAGTCTCTTGCATACTGCTCATGTTAAATGCTTCCCCAAGCTAGGGTAAGCTACATAAAAAGTGCTTGTGAGACTTCACTCTCATGGAATTTAATTCCCAATCCTATTCTTGTTTTTTGTCTTGCACGCCAGTGCTGAGCAGTTACTAATTTTAAGACTCTATCTGAGTATAGTTTCCACAGTCCAACCTGCTGTGATTTACAAAAAGCAAAATATTGCAGCCTCTGTTCTACCACAGCTGCATTAAAATGTTTTTAATACTTATTCTTACTTTTTTCCCCCCACTAGAATCCCATCATCAGTCAGTTTTTCCCAACGCTCTTGCTCTGGTCCTTCTCAGCTTTGCTACCAACAATTGTCTATTACTCAACTTTGCTGGAGTCCCACTGGACAAAGTAAGCAAGACTTTTCTTGGTTTTGGCCTTATCAGCTGAGTTACTAAAACAAATGGAGAAAATGCTTATCTTTCTTGGAGCTCTTAGATCTGCAGACCTCTCACAGCAGGGAATGTTGTCATCTTCTCTTTCTAATGTTATAACCAACGCTTTGGAGTTCAAGTAACTTGTAATGAATACAGCAAGTGTAATCTGATGACATGATTTACGTATGCTGCTTCTTTCCTCTCGTCTTTCTGTTTAATCAGGAAAAAAAACCAGTATAAGCAGCCTCAAGGGAAGTAGCTTCAACAGGAGCACAGGAGGTGCCTCTGATCCCATAACTAGCTTGCTCTCTGGAAAGACAGGAGGTGTGGGTTTGGATCTCCTCTAGTCTGAGAACATCACAGAACCCCAGAATCCCTTCATCAGGAAGTGCTCCAACTGCTGGGGTGCTACTTGTAAAAAGGGCATCCATCTTTTTGCTGTTTTATGTAAAAATATTGTCTGGATGTAACTCTTGGTGCGCAACTTGGTTGCTGTTGGATATTGTTAGTGGTGACCCGAGAAGACCTATGAGACCGAGGCCCAGCAGATATGTTGATGCAACATTTTCAGATACAACCGGTGCACTCGGAGATGTCAAGTGCGGTGACATGCTGCTAACCTGGAGAACTTGGCACAGCTTGGTTGGGGGTGCCAGATTTCATCCCTGTTTTACCGACAGTCAGATAAAAGCATGATACTGCACACTGAATCCCAGCTTCACTCAACTTCACTCAATCTTTTACATAACGCCAGCAGACACTTTAGATGCTTTTTTTTTTTTTAATATTCTAAGGTCAAATTTTTTGGATTCTCTTACTTTTGTATCATTCCCTTGTAAGACATCGTGTCCAGAATCTACTGCTTATTCATCAAAGTTGTATGCTTTTTGTCAACTCTTTTTTTTTTTTTTTTTTTTTTTTCCTTTTTGGTAGTTGCACTACGTGCATGAACTTTGAGCCCTTCTCAATCAGTTGAAATAGTTTTCTAAAGTCACTAGTGATTACAGATCTGATTTCAAGCCTCGGTAGAGTTATACTGATACATTCCACAGCGCCCAAGGGCTACATGATCCTATAATAAAACCTCTGTGGTTTTAATGCCCTATCAGATACCACCTTTAACAGTCTGAATTGTTTATAGCAACTGCACTTTTCTGGCAACAGTGTGTCACTAGATAGATGTTCCTGCTACTGTAGTAGTGGTATAGCATTAGTAATGTCATGTTGTTCCCAAAGACTTGACACTTGTCAAGGACAGTCAAGTAGCTTGTGTAAGTGTCTGGTTTCTTGGCAATGGTGCCCTTGTATGAACTGCCTAATCCCTCTTGGCATAACGCTTGAAGAGTTGTTTGTTTACAAGCTGTTGCGAGATGTGAGTATCTTTGGATGAGAGACTGGGTGTGATTGTCACACATCCCCTTGCTTGTGGTGCACACCTGTAGTGATGGTAATCCAGAGTCTGGATTAATGTTCAGAAATGTTTTCCTTGCCTGAGAAGATATAGAAAACTTGCTTGGTCCGAATTAGTGAATATCTCAAAGGTGTTTGTTTTGTGAGTATCTTGTAGCAATGTGATATGGATTGGGGAAGCTGGAAGTCTGACGGGTGCTGACATTCTCTGGGCAAGATCCTTCATGTGTGAAAGTCTTTTGTATGAGTTTCTTACTTGGTGAATTTTTATGTTGGTAGATCTGCAGAGAACAGAATAATGATGCATAAAGTCTACATATTTTTGATCTTCATGGTATTGATTCTGCCCTCCCTTGGTCTGACCAGGTAAAGAGTCGTAGTTTAACAGAGTAATGTTTTTATCATATGAGACAACTCATATGATAAAACTGTTTTCTAGTTGCTAGTTGAAGTACGCCCACTCCCTCCCGTGTGTATGATTATATTGTCATTATGCAGTAGATCTCAGTGTTCATCTTTCTTCTGAGGACTCATAGCCCTTAAAGTTTCCAAAGGCTGACTTTTCTTTTTGCAGAGAAATTTAAGACCTTGTAAGATCAAAGACTAATAGAAAGTCGCCCATACTCACCATCATAGCTGAGAACCCAGTTTCCTGACTAATGTCTTATACTTCAGTTATAGTTGTCCTTTTCTTTGCACCTTTACAGTATTTGATTGTTTCCCTGGCTAACCAGGTAGCATATATTCGTCATATCTATATAATAACTGCTAAAAATGAAACATTCAAACTTTAGTATGAAGTAGACGTTTCTGTTTTGTTTGATTCTGTATCTCTTTTCCTATTTCTGACTATCGGTAACTGTGATGAAGCTAAACTAGTGGTCAGATTATTTGGTCGTATTCTCTCTATCCACTATCCTGATCTGAACTACTTAAAAAGAGAAGCAATGTTACGCAGTACTAAGCTGTTGGAGGCTGAATTACATTAACTGTCTTTCTTGCAGCCTGGATTTTTTTTTCCGTTGGCTGTTTGACAGAGAATCTTCTGATTCTGCAGTTAGGCTGGAGTAAGTATTAGCAACTGTTTGCTAAAGGAATACTTAGGACTTGGGGTTTTTTTTGCTGTTGAGTAACCTTGGTTAGTGTTTATTAAAATTTGCTTGGGGATGGTACCCTGTGGGATGATGTTGAGCTTCTGAATAAGGGGAGGAGAACGCAAGTGATTTTGCTGTGAAGAAATCCATACCTTTTTCCTGCAAGCTAATGTATGCAAACAGTCAATAGAGACACAGTTATTTTCCCAGAACCTCACAAATTTTGTAGAAGATAAGAAAGGACAGGATGATGGAATATGATGCGGGTGAGAGGGGACCAGAAAATGCACTGAGGATTGTTGCGTATCATGGACAGGGGATCTTCCCAAGGATTACAGTGAGACCAAATAGCAGCAGTAGTTCTCTTTCTGTAATCCATTGACTCTTGATTTTTTAAGAAACATGAATGTTTTTCATATCAGCATTGCAAATTTGCAGATATTGGTTATTATAAGCTCTTGTGACTGCGGGTAGAGGGAAAGAATAGAATGCAATTATTAGGACATAGTTAGGTTTCCAAATGCTGTTTCAAAATCAGTAACAAGACGACAATTAGGAGTTACTGAGCTTGGAGAGACAATTATTCTGTTGCAGTCTTATCTCATCTTGTCTCAGGTTGCTGTTGCAGACATCAAATGATGCTCTTGTCTGCTGTCAGCCACCCATCAGACTGCTGTATCTTTCTGTGAACAGTTTATTCCTCAACCAAACTGCAACTCAGCCAGGTTCTTGCAGTATACTACAGTTACTGCATTTATAGCTACGTAGCTATAAATATATATAAACTAAATAAATATAAAATAAAAAATATATGTAGCTAAATAGATATAGCTTTTTCAACAAGATTATTGGAAGTCTTCTAGCCACTTCTTATGGTGTCCAGTGCTTACCCTTATAGTAAGATGTTTCAAAGGTGACAGGGATTTATTGTATATATGCTGTATTTGCTTGTCTACTTTCCAGTCAGCATCTGATGTCTTTCCTTGCAGATGTGTCTTTCTGCCTGACCAGGGAGCCTTCTTTGTCAACTATGTGATTGCCTCTGCTTTCATTGGCAATGGGATGGAGCTGCTGCGCCTGCCTGGCCTCATCCTTTACACCATACGCATGATAATGGCCAAGTCCACAGCAGAAAGGAAAAATATTAAACAGGTATTAGATCCCCTCCTTAGCAAGAGGACATTAAATGACTGATCCTTATCAGAAACAGTGGGAGCCCCCATCCTTCATACCATTAACTATCATCTCCTGTCTTTTTTTTTTTTATGGCTTTTGTTTCATTCATCCGTGACAGGTTCATACTCCCTTCATTTGCAGCACAGATAATGGGGAAGTATTTATTCAAGTCAGAGATGGTCAAAAATCAAAACCCAAGCTCTGAACTTCATGTATTATTCTCTTCATAGCTCCAAGTCAGAGTTTTATGATTTGGATTTTATAAGATAATTCTGTTTTTTTATCTTGCTCTCTAAACTTCAGGGGTTTTTAAATTCAAATCTGTCTATAGTTAGTTTCTTCTGTCAGCCTGCTGGTGTGTACAACTTACTTTAATCTGAACATAAACCTAGCAAAATATATACTTATTGTCTATATTCCATTTTAAGTGGTGGACTTTCACTTCCAAGTGATGTGTCATCTTGGAGCTTGAAATTCCAGGTGTTACAATGGGAACTTAAGCCTGTATATAGCTGCCCATGTTCTTCTTTTTCTTCTTTCTTTCTTTTTTTTTTCTTTCTTTTTTACTTTTTGTGTGGGTGGGTTCCATTTTTAAAAGATTCTTTTAAACATTCACTTCTGTTAACTGTTGCGTATTACCCCTTGCTCTGGTTGAAGTGATTTATTTTGATTTCCTCATCCCAAGAGGAAAAAGTGGGAATACTGACCGCACCAAAGCTTTGATATTTTGAACTTTCCCTACTGGGAAACCCAATACAAGGAACAGTACAGATTCAATGGAAGCTACAGTGAGATGAAGATGAGTTTGGCACAATTATTTTCTGCCATGTGGTTTTAAGTAGTTGCTTCTTGTAGATGAAAACAGATTCCCAGAGGAATTACTTCAAGGCTATGAAAGAAGCAGCATGTTTTCTGTAAGTACCGATGCTTAAAATGCATAACACTTCATCTCTCTAAATACATCATTTGTGCCTCTTAGGGAAACAGCTGATCTCTCACAGGGAGAGAATAAGAGAAGGTGAACTGTTGCTTTAGTGAATTTGTTCGTAAATCCTGACACATTGATAGATAGTTTTGGGTGTTTTGTTTTTGTTCCTAGCAACAAGCATTTGAATATGAATTTGGAGCAATGTATGCCTGGACGTTGTGCGTGTTCACTGTCATCATGGCCTATAGCATTACGTGTCCCATCATTGTCCCATTTGGTAAGTTTTCCAATGAGCTGTGGGCACTGCGTGAGCGAGATGAGGGCGTGCGGGAGGTTGCGAAGGCCCAGTTCTGCATTCTTATTCCAGTTCAAATGCTGATAACCCTTAGGACTTGGATCCGAGTTTCCTTCCCTTCTTGTGGAAAAACAGGGCAGATGACGGTGAATTACTTACCTCTCTTACTACCTTTAGAGTTTGAAAGTACATTTAATGTCTATTAGATGCTTATTTTATTTCTCAAGTTTGAGTGTATTAGCTCTGATGGTGGTTTTTAATAGTGAAGTGTAGGAGGTTAGGTAGGTTTGGAGATGAGGGGATGGATTATTTTTGTCTCTGAGTTCTTGAGGTCTGGGAGAAGCAAGCTGCAGAGGGTACCCAGCCTGGAGGTCCACCTTGAGTAGCCGAACATGACTTGAGACATTCTGATCCCCAAATGCTTTAGGCACATTTGAAATAACTTTTGTCCTAAAGTTTGACTGATGTATGTAAAATGAAGCATGAAAATAAGCATGTTGATCCAGTAGCAAGAGACTGGAAAACTATCTGTGTTTTCGCTACTGCAGCTCTTCTGCAAACCATTTATCTAAAATTCCACATCCTGAATGAGAATGAAAAAAGGGGCTGTGGTCACCACTGTGCCATGGACAGCTGTGTGCTCCATGGTCCTTCTACGTTAGGGATGTGACCTAGCAACATGCTGACTGCTTTGCTGGGATATGGTCTTGAAGAATGCCATAGCTGCCCTTTGACTGGAAAAGGAAATGCTGTCTACTGTGGCAAATTTGCTGGCTTAGAGAACCAGTTAAGTAGGAGTTTGGGGCATGTGGATGGAGCACAGCTGCCGCACAGCTGCCCTGTGGTGTAGATGGAGCTGCAATCCTACAGGACTCCTCTCTCTCTGAGTCCCAGACCTCCTTTTTCTAGAATGTTTCTCTTATTTGGTTGGTTTATCTCTGTCCCATAAACAAAACTTAACATTTCTGCCTTACGTTGCCTATGTATCTGGCTTTGACTACTTTTCTTCTTCTTGTACCAGCCGTTAAATCCTACATTGGTACACAAGAAATTAGCAATTAGCAATCTGTCTAGAACTCATGGACAGTTCTCCATCTTTAGTGACTGTGACATGATCTACATCTTATTTTATTGCATCTTTCATTCACAGAGATTCTGGACTGTCATAAGAATTATGTATAAAGAATCATTTCAGCAGCTACAGATATTTCCACTCTGGAAACGTGTTTATCAGTCATAAGTAGTGCTAAATCATTTTATATAATTGGTATTTTCCTTTTCTAATGCAAAATTTTAGAGAGCTAGATAGAACATAATTAACTAAATTAGTTATTGTTTAGAACTGGTTTTAATCAACAGCCATATTACTGGGAGAGTGTGGCCGATTTTTTTTGTAACAGCGTACTTAATATTTGTTTACGTTTCGTTTTGTGTGCAGTTGTAAGTCTCTAAATGTGCTACTGCATACCAGAGCTGTTGCAATTCATGGCTGTCACAGCAGTAACTGGCTTTTTTGTGGGGGGATAAGATATAGCTAACTTGAAATCCAGTCATGAATCTGTTGAAGGCTGAGAAGGGAGATGTTAAGCTGCTGTTAGACCTTTATTCTTTACCAGTACAGTGGTGGAGGAGTTACCACATCTTCCCTACTGGCTTGGCCTCACGTGCCAGCACTAGGAAGGAGCTCTGGGCTCTCTCTGGGAGCACGAGTGGTGCTACAGAGGAGTGTGTGGAGAGGGGGAGGACAGGGAGACCCCGGGGGTCTTGGGCTGGGGATGCAGCAACCATAGGAGCAGGCTGCTGTCATGGAGCTCTACCCCATTCATCTTTGGGCTGTATCCACCATTGATACCTGGGTTTTCGGTCACTTTTTTAGTGTAGATCTGCTCACAGAATTGCTCCTTTTTTATCAAGTCTTCAACAACCTCTCCTTGGCTCTCCCTTTTTTCCTTACAGGTTTAATATATATACTCCTGAAGCACATGGTTGACCGTTATAACCTTTATTATGCATATCTTCCTGCCAAGCTGGAGAAGAAGATGCACTTTGCAGCTGTGAATCAGGCCCTTGCAGCTCCAATTCTCTGCCTTTTCTGGCTCTATTTTTTCTCATTTTTGCGGCTAGGTAAGTATTACCTTTTTCCACCTAGAAGCTGCTTCTATGTCTCTTGACAGCTTACCTAAATTACATGTGAAGTTTCATAGGCTTTGTGGGCTTTTCTTTTTGCTTCCGTAAATAGGAAGTCATTGTGGTCATATCTGGCACTGAATTATACAACATTTGCAGCTTACAGGAGTTTGCATAAAGTACTCTGATGGAGATGGCTGATATGTCAACTTAAAACTGTTAGCATGGAGCTTCGTATTTCTTCATTTTACAGGAGATCATGTGTTCCCTAGATCTGTAGAGTTTGAATTGGACAGTTGGGCTGTGGAGTGACAGACAGTAAAAATCATTAAATAAAACAAAATCTATTCAGAATTAGCGCTTTCTAATAAGATGGTCTCTGGCTTCGCTACCTGCATTTGTGTAGTCTGTGCATAAGTTTAATGTGTCTGGGTGAATTGGCTATTGCCTCTATTGTACAGCTGTCATTTAGAAAAAACTGCTAAAACATTGGCTACTGCTACTAAGAGCTGTGCTCTACATTTTCTGTCAAACTTTACATGGAAGACTGCAGTGAGATGGTGACTCTCCTCCCCATATTGTAATTTAAAAACTCATGGTTTGTGTGTAATCTATTTTCAAAATAGGGATGTTCTGTATTTTGCAAATACTTGGCATTGATAGATTGGCTGTGGTGTACTAACAGCTTTGACAGCGGAAAAGGTAGGCGATAGCTTATGGCTTTTTATCCATGATATAGGAGGAAGCATTTGGCATGGAACAGGGATGATGCTGGAAGGAGCTGAGCTTCCCTTCTTGGGAAGGAGGCCCTTGGCATCTATCTGTATTTTGCCTCTTTTCTGCTTTCACAGCACTGATGGCAAATGACCATGCTTGCATTGTGTTTTTCTAGCATATCAGTAGTAAAAAAGATATTGTTGGCAGACTGACATCTAACTTTAGAGATGGCTCCCTGTGGTTGTAAAGGCACTTGGAACTCTTGCTTCAGGCTGTCCTTGGATTTGAGCAGATGTCCCTGCATTACCTGTATTTCTGAGAGCTTGTTTTTTCCCTTGTTTTGAGAGCTGTCTTTGCAACCAGGAAGACCAACAAATCTATGTCCTCTAAAATAACAGCAGAATTTCTAGGCCATGCTGTAGAAGAATCCACTCCAAACATGCAGCAATTGATGTGCCTCTTTAATTGTTATGAAGGAAATCCTGGTGTAGTAAAAATTAAATCTTTATAATAACGTTTTCTAGTTCTGCATATGTGGTAAAACCATCATTTGTTGTGGAACTTAGTAATGGGAAACACAGACCAGGTTACCATGGTTGGCTTGGTCAGTATAGAGGATCCTGTTTACGGGATGTTTTCAGTGATTTGTCAGTGCACGGGGCAGTCTAGCCAAGTGGTATGAGTCTGAGAGGTGGGAACTTGAGATTTTGATTTCATTGCTGCTTCTTGTGCCAAAGAGAAGGAAGGAGGGGGAAGAGTGCTCTGCTTCCTTATCTGCAAAATAAATCAGTTTATGGTGTGTAAAGCTTGATTGCTCAGTCATTGAGTTGTATAGTTTGCCTGGTATATTTCAGTCTGGTTGCAAAGTACCGTGATAATGCTCTGTTTTCTCACTCATTATATTAATGTTAGGCTGAAAGGACTTCTATCCCAGTTCTCAGTCAGGACCAAGTATCACTTGACTGCGTACAGAAGGTGATAGGCTGTACTGGTGTCATCTATTTCCTTTTCAGTCGCTGTTTCCTTCCTCAGCTCTCATGCCATCCATCCATCCATCACACACCAAAAGCACCGCTGGGCCTCTCAACAGAGGAGGCAACGGTACTATCTGCAGTTCAACCCCTGTCTCCTGGGATAGTCACTTAAGTCCCACGTTCTCTAGAGCTGTTGGCAGGGCAGACTGCTGAGGACACATGGCAGGGAAAACTGATCTTTGGAGATTTCTTCCGTGATCTCTGCTGTTTGCCTTGTGCTTCACACCATACATTGCCTTTGGTGTAGACATGCCTCACCAGCTGGTAGATACTGATGTAACCTACACTTAGAAAAACAACCTCTTCTAAAGGACATTCCAGAATACCCATAGGGAGGCTTTTTCACTTGCCTCTTTGGTTTGAACAGTGACGTGTTTGTGGGGTTTTTTTTGGTTTTGTGTGTGTTTTGTTGTGGTTCACCCCACCACCCCCAAACAGATCTGCATAGGGCTTATATAGCCTGCTAAAAAGTGAAACTTGTCTGCTCTGTGCTACTGCATATGCTGGGATTACCACAAAAAAATTTGAGGGTTGGTGTTGCCTGTTTTGACTAAAGGAGCTTGGAAACAGCTAGATATTTGGCTTTTTTCCTATTATCTTATTCAAGTTGTCTTTGCTGCAAAAGGAGATTAACTTCTTCAGAATATTTCCCCAGTGGACCTGAAGAATAATAAGTCACTGTGATCATTATAACTTTTCCTATACTAGAGGCTGCTAGTATGGAATATGTCCTTTACTATAGCTTTCTCTCCCTCTCTCTCTCTCTCTCTCTCTCTCTCTCTCTCTCTCTCTCTCTCTCTCTCTCTCTCTCTCTGAAGAAAAAATTACCTTTCAGCTTATTTCATGTTCACCCAGTTTCTTCTCTTGTACCTTTTCCTTGGGCTCCTCCCAGTTCTGTCCATATTTTATTGTGGCATTCTACACAGTCAAGGCTGCTCAAGTTTAAGGTTCAGTAGCACCACATTATTTTGTATAGGTACCAGAGGCTTGCTTTCTTTTTTTCCCTTCTGATGTTTTGTGATAGCATCATACTATTGACTGCTTTCCAGCTTGTAATGATCAGTTGTATTCTGTAGTGCTACAGGCTTGTTCTCCCTCATATCTACATTTCATTTTTCCTTACGAATTGTAGTTATTTACAGTTTTCTACATACAATTTCATCTCACTGTTTATTTTTGGTTGGGTTTTTTTCCTTGGTAGAGGGTGGGATCATCTAATCTATCAACGTCATTTTTGTATTTTGTTGTTGTGTTTTTTGGGTTTTTTTTGCCTTTGAGTTGTTTGCAACCCATCTAGTTTGGTGGTGTCCTCATATTTAATAAATGGACTATGTCTATTACATTTCACAGATCATTAATGAAAGTATTTTAGAAGTGGGTCCAGAATAGATGACTGAGGGAGGAGGAGAAGAATTGCTCTGAGTCTTGTTTATCATTCAAGTATTGCAGCTGCCTTTCTTGGCCTTTAAGGAAGCTGGGGAAACAGTTTTCTCAGCAGTTTTACCAGTCAACAAGCTTTGTGCATAATGAGGTTCTCTTGTTTGTGGCTGGAAGTGGTGTTTCCAGTCCTCTAAGGGAAAAAAAAATCCACGAGGTTTCTGAAAATGGGGAAGATAAAGGTTCGGTTTTTTTGTTTTTCCTGCTGTGTATTTTTATATTGTATTCTCTGGATATTTTTCTAGGCTTTAAAGCACCTACAACCATGTTTACCTTCCTAGTTGTCAACATCACAATTGTTATTTGCTTGGCTTATACTTGTTTTGGCTGTTTCAAGTACCTGAGCCCACTGAATTATAAGGTAAGTGATGGATACTCAGCACCTTTCAGCACCTGCCTGTGTGCTTGATGTAGCACCAGCTATTCCTGCTGGTTTGTTTGTGCCTTCTTGCTAGCAGCATCTGTCCACAAAGGCTCATCCTGGTAAGATGGCTAAAGAGGGCTGATGGTAGAGGTAGGCTGCTTGGCACAGTGGGAAGGCTGTCGGTGTTAGCAGGAACTGAATTTGAGAAGAAAGAGTGGGATGGAAGAAGCATGCAAGAGGATTGGAGGAGAGAGTACCAGCACTGCACAGAGATCTCTCTGTGCAGGTTTTTGGGCGCTTACGGTCTTCGTATGTTCTTTTAATTTACCAGTCTGATATTGTCTCTCTTCCTTTCCCCACCTGTTACTGATTACAGATAGAAGACACACAATGTGAAAGAGGAAACGACACAGATGTACCAGCCATCCCAACATCTTCTGTAAGAAGTTAAGAGTTACTAATATTCTCTTACGCTTCCTAGAAAAACTTAATTTATCACCCTGCTTATCAAAGAGCATGTGTAGGACACATTAGTTTGAATGGACTGTGGGACTTCCCATATGCGTGTGGGACGAGAGAGTTCTGCAGCTGGGCTCCTTGACTGTTCCCAGGCGGTGTTCCAGAAGTACCTTCGGCTGATGTTTTGTGTGTAGTTGAGACACGGCTACTTCCAGCAGCTCTGTGCACTGTGTTCTGGGCCTTACACCACACAGTTCCTCACAACTGGACAGCTGCCGAATGCAGTCAGTTGCCACTGCTTTGTGACTTAGAAAGTTGTGACGTGCATAGCAGGTCTTCCCTGCCATGTCACTAAAAAGGATGTAGGACTGAGGTAGAAATAGAGGTCTTTGTGCCACGGTCTACAAGTACACGTGAGCGTTGCACCAGGAAGCCTCGGTTAGGGGGCAAAAGACCTTAGGTGTTAAGGTGAAGAATGGGAAATGGATGAAAAGAAGAGTGGCGAGGGGAAAGATTATCCTGGGTGAATTATCCCAACGTTATACTTTGAGAGACGAGTAAAATCCTTAACACTTGTGATTTCAGATGTACGTCCCCCGAGTTTTGCATCCTTATTCTACAGAAAGGACGATGTTTGCCCATTCGGAGCAGCAATCATATGGCACTATGGACAACACTAATTCACAGGCAGAAGAAATCATAAACTATTCTGCTGGACCTGCAATTATTGAGCAGGCATCGAGGGGTTCGCTTTGAATGCCAAGGACTAACACAAGGTGGAGCACTTGGTCCAGGTTTACCAGAACTAATTCCCCACCACCAGCTACTAAGTATTCTGTTTTATTTACATATTCCTGCCTACAGAAGAGGTACAGAAATTATTCATTGTGTGGTCTGCAGCTGTGCTTGGAGATTAAAAAGCGGATGCCTTGGGACTGATTGTTTTCCAGGCTGTCTACATGCATTACAAAACAAACACGTTGAACACAGAGATGCTGATCCTCAGGGAGTTCACTTATGCTATCTCATCACTTGCCTTATGAATTTAACTTATGCTGCATATGGATAACTGGTCACCAAAGTAAATGCAGCTATTACAGCTGTCATTTATTTATTCAAAATAATTATTTAAAAAAAATTTAAAAAACCTTTAGTATTTATAAGCCTCTTGGGATGTATTAAATCCTGAGGTGATGTCACTTTTGATGAAAATGCTGTTTGCGCGGGCGCTGAGGATGGTGTGTGGGAGTCTCTCCTCTTGTCACCCAAAGTAATCGGTGTCGTTTTGACCATGTTACCTCTTTTCCTTAAAAGGGATGAGGGAGTTACTGTGCACTTGGGTACTAAAAGTACCAAAGCAAAAAGACTGGTGTAAAGAAGAGAGTGATTTATCTGATACTGATTTTAGATATTTTTTGGAGGGCATTTAGGCTGTTAGTTTCTGTTCACTTTTTTTAAGGGCCTTCCACAGTGAAAGTTCACCTGACAACAATAAAGGATGTAAACATTTTATCTTTCTTTTAATCTTGGGTCAAAAAGACAGATCTCTGGGTTTTCTCTATAGTGCCAATTATATGAACTATAAGATACTAAGTTTTTAAAATCATGTAGTAGGTGCCAATTTATTCCAAAGTACATTGTGTCAAAGTGTAACTAATAATCACCGCGCAATAAAAAATTGAGTTCAGAGAAATTTCAGGCTGTCTTGATTGTTTTATTTCTTCTTTGAATGTCTTTTTAGAATGACAGTTTGTTCCATGAGAGATGTGAATACTTTTAAGTTTCTCTAGGGGATGAATCTTGGTGACCTTTGGGTAGGAGAAGGTTTTGGCCCTTCCAAGCCCTCTTTTTGCCTGCTTGTCATTAAACTGTTAGTTCCTGAACTTGACCTTTTCTAGCGTGTCTGTGAAGCAGCGACATCTTGAGATTGGAGTAGAATTTGTGGCATAAATAAGTGTGTGCAGGTGTTCAGTGTCTTACAGGACTGCCTCCAGCTTCCCCGGACCAGCGCCCGGGACGAATGCCGAGCAGGAGGCCTGCCCAGCTGCAAGAAGAACCCTGCAGAGCTCTGATGACCCTGATGACTTGCCCATCCTGCTAGTTGAAGGTACGCTTATTCCTGATTCTTAAAAGGCAAGTGAGGTGTCTTGTCTAGTTGGGGGGGGCATGGATTTGTGTCAGACTTCTTTATACTATCACTTCAGTGTTGCAGTTTAGTCAGAGCATTCGTGTGTGTGTGTGGCAGGGAGCGTTTTGATTTTAGCAATCGTGTTATTACTAGAGGTGGAATGTAACTGAATATTGTGGGGTTTATTCAGCAATCATGGCATTACTAGTGGTGGTGTGTACCCTGGACACAAACTGCCATTTAAGATTGGTATTCAAACTAGGAAAAAAGAAAACCAACAGGCTCCAAGTTTCTTCACTTGTCTCTGAGTCTCTCATACCGATGTGAGGACAGGAGAGAGAGCCTGGTGTATTAATTAGATCAAAAGTCTGTGACTGTTCTAAGTTATTTCTAGCTGCGGTACCCCATCTCATACAGGTGTCTGCAGAAGCACTGGACACTTACATGTATACTAATTGAGGAAACAAAGAAATGATTCAGCTACCACACTTGACCTGTTTACTGCGCTGGCACTGTGGGATTTTTATGCTCTGTGGTATAGCTTACTTTTTTGAGCAAGTGACTTTTGGTAATCATTGTGAGGTTCTGTAGTTATATCAAGGACAAAAACTCTTTTGGTGATTGGATTTCCTTTTTGTGCTTAGAAGGCTGCTGAACCTTGGTAATGAAGCTCCTTGTGGCTGGCACAGGTTTGGTACAGACAGGGCCAGCTCTCCTGTGAACTTGAATGAACCCACCTCCAGTCATGCTAATGTGCTTCAGATACAGAATATGGAAAACCTATTAGGTAATGAAAAATTGCATCTTGATAAACAGTCATTGTTGGCATTTGAGGAACCAGTTCTTGTATCTAAAGGGGGAAATCACCTGCATGTTTCACTTATCAATGAGCAGCCGTTCTTGTTTGCCACTGCGCTCTGTTGCAGTTAAATTCATTGCCCTAGTTCAAGTAAAGGCTGGGATCACCTATTAGTAAATTATCACAAGACCTCCATGTATAGCAACACACAAATTAAAGGCTGGTTTATCAGCTTTACTATGTTCTGCTTGCTTACCAGTATTTTTTGGGTCTCTCTCTGAGAGCTGGAAGTAATTAGAAAACTGCACTGGCTCTAATTCATTCCTTCATGTTGGTGGATATCTCTGAGAGGATAAAATTAGATCAGCAGGAGAAACTCCTTGCATGCCTTGCTGAGCCTTAGAGAAAAGCTGAGGGATGGAAGCCTCAACAAATGTGGATATTGGCTGCACTGTATTTGAAATTCTTATTTAAAGCCGTTGCACATTCTTTACTGTTCTTTTTATAAATCTTTTGGCAGGAATCCCAAGCAAGTGGCCCAGCTGGAGTTACTGATCGTAGCTCTCAGAAGCCATATTCGCTGAGATCCAACGCCTGCTGCTTGCCTTGCATTGCTCAGTTGGAACAACTCCTCCCCCCCACATCGCTCCTTGCAAAGTCCTTCCTTGCGTTCCAGCAGCTGCCACTGGCAGTGATCCCATGGAACACGAATCCTGGACAAGTCTGACGCTCCAACATGAGTAAGCCCTACACAGTGTGGTCCATGATGGGATTCTCTGTGATGCAACTGAGGGGACAACCTCTGAAAGAAAAGCTGAAGAACGGAGCCCGTTTGTTTGTACAACTCTGCACTTCTGCCAAGACTTCACTATAGGTGATTTTCTTTTATAGTGAAGAAAATGCTATACAGTATGCTGAGACCCAAACCAAACAAAAATCAAACCAAACTTGGCTATTGTAGATATACCTAGCTCTGTGGCAGTTAGAGCTTATTCTGTGTGTATGCCCAATCTGGTTCACCCCCTGTCCTACTACAACACATCCTCAACACCCAAACGAAGATTGCAATTTCTCATTTGCATTAGGTGCACGTGTTCTAATGTGCCTTGTTCGAAAACATGCCTTGTTTTCCTTTGGGCTTTTCCCATGTCCTGAACCAAAAGCAGATCTCTGTGCTGGCTAATTTTTTACATGCTTCAGTGTAGCAATAGACCATGTTCTTTCTGTCTCTTTACAGAAATCCAGTTCCCAGCTCGGCTTACCCACAGATGCTTGCAGCACAACTGAAAGCTGTCTCACATGTCATCTACAGATAGTTCATTTATTAGTGTTTGGAAGCCTTTTATGCTTTTCAAGAAGGTGGGGTTGTCCTAGCAGCAGCAGACCACAGAGTTGTTCTCCTGGCGCTCAGCAAAAGTGAGGTGAGAAGCACAGGAAGATTTGGGGAAGAGGGGTCTCTTTCTGTCACAAAGACAAACCCAGTACATTGAGTACAAAGAGAAGATGCACTTCAATGTCTCTAAACTGCAACAATAGAAGGAAACACGCACTTTTAACTCCAAATGATGGCCAGGGTCATAACTTTCAAAGAGGACACGTGTCTTATCTTTTTAAATTGGCCTCACAAATTCCTTCTCTGTCTAATCTAAAGACTTCTCGAATGATTCTGCTTGTCACCTGTCTCTAACAGCTGCAAGTGCCTGTTTCAGATATTTCAGAGGTACAAAAGTTCTTCTTTCCTTCTGAGGACAGCTGTCTGACAGATCAAAACAGAAAGGAAATGACCAAAAGTGGAGACACTGAAAATTGAGTCATTATAATGGAACATTCTTCCCTCTAATTTTTTGGTTCTTGGGATAAATCCTGGCTTTTGCCTTGTATCTGACATCCTATTGATTAGGCTGTAGCATCTCAGCTGCAGCAAGTGCAACCTCCCAATTTTTCTGTGCTCAAACCCAGAGCTCCTGGGTTATCTTCACTGGTTCGTTGTCAGCAGTCTGTAAGCCTTTGTTGTTTGAAGAGAATGTGTTTCAAGATCAGCTGTCTTTCTATTGCATGTACCATAATTAGCTTTTAATTCTTTTGATGACACAATGAATGTGGCCCCATGAATTAACTGGTGTAGGGTATGAAGCTGCTTCTCCCTACTCATTGTGCCTCCATTACTACTGTCTTCTAACCAGGAGCCTGCAGTCTCCAGTGAAGAGTGACTCTGGATTCCTGGTTGAAAGCAAAGGTTGTTGCTTTCCTGGAGGAGGATTTGTTCCCTTCTGTAGCAGCTTATTTCCTGCCTTTCTAGGTAAGTTCTGGTGTAACAAGTACCTGATCTTCTCACCTTGAATGGATTGAAAGTCCCACCTCAAGACCAAGTTTTATGGCTAGTAGAAAGTAATAATCTGTAGTGTTAACTAACAAGCTAAATATATTTACAACTTCAATTCTGGACGGAGTTCTCTTTCCATTAAAGTTCTGGTTTGGAAATGTCCATAACGAACATGATTAGATTTCCTGAAGTGTTGTTAGATTAAAAGTTTGTGTATTTTAAAAGGGCTACTCTTTACTACTGTATTTGACTTCCTGCACAACAGCTTCTCTTTGTTTGTTTCATTGGGTTTTGGTTTTTTTGTCCCCGTCAATGAGTAAGTGGAGATGATATTGCCTGTCAGGGAGAAATTATATTCATTCTGCTGTAACCCTCCTCAGACCTTGATTTACCTGCTGCTGGATAGATGTTCAGAAGGTTCAGTACGTTGTATTAATTTGTAGAAGTGTCTAAAATAACCTAAAATCTCTAATTATCAGTTGTCATCTCTCTTTATCAGTAGATGTTGCCAAGACAACTTTAACATTTGTGGTCTTCAGCAGTCCAGAGCTTCATCCCATCTTATCATTTCCCTACAATGTGGTAGATATGTAATACATATATGATATAACACAGATACGATAGTGTCCTTTTAGGGCCTTAAAACACTTTTATCTTCCAGACCCTAAACTGGTGTTTATGTTTTGGTCTTGAAGTAAAATAGCTTTTTCTGAGAAGTCAGAGGACAGCGGTTGCAGGATCTGATAGCTTCAAGCACTCCGTACTAGGTCTCTGCATGATAGTCAAGTGGGAATGGGTGGGACTGTAAATAGCCAAGAAGAGAGAGAAATTTTCACATCTGTTTCTAGACTTAATGGTTAATTAAGTGCTGGTTCATAGTTAATGAAGACACTATTCTCAAATGTGACGTTTAAAATAGAGTTCTAGAAATATAATGTATGTATGTCTCCTAAATAAAATAGGAGCCAGAATTTGTTGCTGTCTCATATCATCGCTGCTGTGCAGTTATGAACCGCCAGTTTTTATGTAGTGACGCAAAAAAGTGAAAGTTTGTGATGGAAGTTAGTGGCTGTTTTTGAAAGGTGTCTATCTGTTGTGCTTCTTAGATCTTTATTAAAAAAAGAAAAGCTGCAGTCCAGGAGGAAGACTGAGAGCAGAGGGAATGTAAGATAGATGTATTTTTGTACACGGCTTGCCTTCCCTCGTGCATTTAGTGGTGTTTCATACTTGGCTTTTCAGATTGATTAGCTTTATTACAGCCTGCTCTCCTGAAATGTAAAGCACCAAGTTGTTTCTTTCAAGTGAAGATGTTGCATGTCAAAATTTATTTTGAATTCTAATTTTTTTTTTATCCTATGGCAGATTACCAGTACTTCTTCCCCCTCCATCTATAGATATAGAGAAATAAAACCAGCAGCTATCTCCACAAAGGAAAATGGAAAAGGAAGTGATTTAAAAAATTTGCCAAGTTCTGCAATTTGAATGCAGGCATTGAATTTTCCATTCTAGCTTTAGAGAACAGAGTAGGCCTTTCTTCTTTTATATTTGATGTCTGTAACTTCAAAACTGTTACTAAAATAGGAAGAATTCATTCCCTTCTACGAACAGAAATCAGAATCTGCTATGAATAAAAGGGCAAAAATTGAGAAATAAATTTGGTTGTGCAGCTTTGAGAGGAATCACTTAAGCAATTCTTTCTGTTATTTAGCTTCAAAAGGGGAAAACACATAATAGTATAGTGGTGAAGTTAGGAAAAGTAATTATATCTGTGTTCTGCAATGGGTTCTGCTGCTCAGTTTGTGAGAAATATTACTTAATCTCTCTTTGTCTCTGGTTTCTCTGAAAGATTAAGAATGCCTTCTGATCACTGCGAAAAGCTTTATCAGCCACAGAAGACTTGAAACAATGCCAAAAAAAAAAATTCCATTGAGACAAAAATGCAGGGGTGGACCTTAGTTCCCTTGAGACTATACAAGAATTCCTAGAATTCAAGAGATACAAATGTATTTACATACAAACTCACTCCAACAATGCAGGCTTGCTTGCAAAAGAGCTAAAGAACTGCTGGAAAATAAAGCTCTTCTAGGAATTCCTCCATTTGTGGAAACTGAAATGTTAGTAGGGGTGCTCTGAGCAAGCATGAGATCCTGCAAGGCTGCGATGGCCTCAGTCCAAAAGTGAGTGGGAGTACTTAGGCTGGGCTGGAGCAGAGCTGCAACCCAAGCTCATGAAATCGCACTGAGCGAGGGATGCCATGCAGACAATGGGAATAATGTCAGCTGGGCTAGGCCTTTCCCCGCTGCAGAGGACGATGTTGACATCGCTGATCTGGATACCTCGGGGTGGGGCACATCCACGTACTCTTGTGCAATGGACAAAGAGGACTGAAGCAACAGTAGGTGGATGCGTTAAGAAGGAAGGATGGGCTATTTACCAGGGAGCCAGTGTCAGCAGGACAGGCAAAAGTTGTTTTTTCATTGGGTATGGTGTGGATACTAGTGGGGGGCAAGTCAGGGGAGTGGGAGGAATTTTAGAGCTGAGGGTGCAGTTTCCCCTTTCCCCTGCCTGCAGGGCCTGGCCCTCCCTGGGCCCAAGGCTGGCTGCAGCTGCTGCGAGGGACGGACAGCTGGGCTGTGGACACAGCCAGAGCCCCTCGCTCAGCCCTGGGGGCAGGGGGCTTTGCAAGTGGGATGCCAGGCCCCTTGCAGCTGCTGGGACGGGCAGCAGAGGCAAGGTGAAGTCTTCACACATAGCTGAGTTTGTCGTATTGGTACCTTTGACTCAGTAGCTGCGCAGCTGAGTGTAGTTTTGTCTTCTCATGTTCCCTGTTCACCTTGTCTCTCTACTGCGCTGTACTCCCTCTGCACTGATCGTCTGCAGTGGTTTGAACCATTGCTGCAAAGGGGGATTATCTTTCATTTAAGAAGATGGAAACTCATCACTTAAATCTCATTTATCGTTTGTCCTATCCTCAAAACCACAGACATTCAGTTATTAAACACAGGGAGAGCATGAGCATCCTTCTTAACGTCTTAAAATCTAATATCAGGAAGGTACTTTGAGTACTGAAGTTTGGACTACCTCTAGCAAGGGGAACGAGCTGTCACTCAGTGCAGATCTGTGTATAAATACTGCTCTCTAGAAGACAACTGATGATTGTAATGGGGCTAATTCTTCTAGCAGCATTGGCATAACACCATCAGGGCTGTCTGGCACTGCGCAAGATATTTCTTCTGTGAAAGAAAACTAATCCTAAGCAAGATGGTTTTAGTGTGAGTGATGTTCCTTAAAGTGCTATTACAGCAAGTAAAACAAGTGGCATCATTTCTCAATGTTTTAAAATAAGCTACCCTGAAATCAATATGGATTTATTCCTTGTCTCTTCCCACAGTATCCAGAAGGATCTTTACATTCCTCTTTCAGACAAAAATGTATCTTCATTTAATGCATATTATGTATTGCATCTGCTGTAAAACAGAATGTATGTTTGATTGACTGTCTTGAACCAATCAATCCCTGCCCCCGAGCAATTCCAGCTGACTCAGTGGTGATGAATAGTGCCCCTCATGGATTTAGATCTGACTGTGAAGCTAGACTTAACAGATTCTATTTTTTGCTAAATGATGGTTTAACTTCCTTTTTCATACGAAAGTGTGATTTCTATCCATGTTTTTTTTTTTTTTTCATTCATAATCTGAGTAATGCCTGACTCTTATGTATGTGAAGTCTTGTCTTGTTTAGTTGTATAAGGTGTCCAAAGGCCGCAAATAGCGGCTTGGATTTTTCAGGACTTAATGGGTTGTAGTTTGAAAGTCAGAAGTCAAATTTGGTTGTAGTGGGAGTTAGTTTAGCTGGAGCTGTATGAGAAGATGATGACCTTATTAGTGTTTTTTCCATACCAGAAGCAGATACTTTCCAAAGCATTTCAGCTGGGAGGCAGAGTGTAAGTCCTGTTTATTTTCAGTGGCATCTCCATGGTTCTGAACCTCTATCCAGACTCTTCATGGGCTGTAACTGGCTAATTAAAAAGCAGGGTTTAGGTCAGCTATGTCTTGTTTCAGTGTGGGATAAATGCATCTTTTGGAGCAACTTAAGGAGGAATGACTTTTTTTTTTTTTTTTTTTTTTTTTTAAGGACTACAGTGTTTTTTGAGCAGAGACTTTGGTCCAGAAATGGCAGCTTCACCAAGAAACAGCTCTGGAGCATCAAAATGTCATCAGATTCCATGTTCTCCTGAAGGCCATAGCTACTATTTCAAAGAGCCTTATTCCGAAGAAACAGCTCAGCCAGGCCAACAGCAGCACGTTTGGCCTTGTTAGAGGAAACTTACTGTCTGAGCAGCAGGTACTCAGCTGGCCCGCTTAAATAAGAACAAGTATAACAGGGCGGGAAATCCTTTCTTACTACTTTAGTATTTTTGCAATAACCTGATATGTGGTTACTTGCTAACAGAAATGTTACGACTATTTCTGATTATCTGATTTTTACACTACTGACTGCAGTACTGCACCAGAATGTACTGTACTGTGTATCAGGAGTAGGTCTGGATTCGCTCAAGGTGATTTTCAAATCCAAATCTCAGGCTCATGGGAGAGTTGTTCCCTGCAGGAAGAAATGCAGATGCTATCACTAGCCCACAAACACTTCATTAGTATTAAACCTTGCACTACAGGCAGTGGGGTTGGCTGTATTTTGCTAAAAACAGATGATAATTTTGAAAACGGGGAGGGGAACTGATGTCAGGCTTTACGTAGCTGAATTTTATACTCTTTCACATTGCCACAGTATTTCACTGAATCTTTCTATGTAAGTGTAGATAAGTAGGTGATGAACAACAGCTGCTGATAGCTGTGGGCTTAAAGACATCAGGATTCAGAACAACCTTTGCTATATAACAGGTGTTTAATTATAATTTTTAAGTTTCTACAGTCTACTACCTTCTATGTCCAGATTTCTTCTCTTTCAGACAGTAGCTAATCAAACCCCTTTTCATGCTGTCTCAGTATTTATCTTCTATGTGAAGTAAAAGGGGCAGCGTGGACAGCTCGTGTTTGTGGCAGGCTGATGTGCACTTACCTGGCCTGCAGAGAGGTGCAAGGATGTGCTTGCTTACTCTCTCTGTTCATTATCATTGTCTCAGATTGCTGAGGCGCATTTAAAAATAGAAAGGTTCTACAGGAGGTTGTTTTTTGTCCAAGTCTCACTGGTGACTGAGCCTGGATGAGCTGCTGTAACACAAGATCACAACACAGAGTCCTGCTGTGCTTCTTTTCACCAAGGCTGGGGCCCTTCAAGCAGATCTGTTCCAGAATGGAGAGAGAAAATGCTTTGAGCCTTCTACTTGCATCTGAAAATTGGTTTGGCAGGTATCATATAGCAAACTTCCTTCCCACTTACTTTATCTGCATTGTGACTGAGCAGTCCCTGGGGAAGTATTCAGTTCTATCAGTATATGGCAGTGCTCCCTAGCACCACAGCAGATGTCTGCATGTGCATTAAAGATGAGAGAGGATGATCTCCAGCTCTGAAATATAAGGCCACACAGGGGACAGAAGTCAGGCAAAACCAAATGGTCAGAGATCAAGACTTGTGCAAGAGGGAGCACAGTGATGCACGTAAACAGCTGTTGTTGTCGGAGGTGAGCTGATTCCTCTTGAATAAGTAACCTCTTTTTAATATACTCAACCTGGAACAAGTTTGGGGACGGTCTTCTCTGAGAAGAATCTACTTTAGACAAAGTGAATGATTCTGTATTTTCTTCCCATCTATTCAAAACAGATGAGCCTGTACCACATAGTATTTTGCAAATGAGAACATAAATTTTGACTAGTGAAAGCATTTACAAATACTCACTACTAATCTGGAAGCAGTCAGCTGTCTTAGAGAATTCAAGTACAGCTTGAGGGCCTAATCTTGTAGGGAGGCCCGAGAGCTGCTGTGCCTTCCTCTGCTGGCAGAGGTAGGTGCAGAAGCACAGAAGGCAGAGGAAGGGTAGCAAGAGGTCTCATCTCTGCTCAGAAAACTGATCCAAGCTGTTCTACAATCCATCTGTCCTAATGATCTTCTGTCATGGCATATCAGGTGGCTTTGAGCACTAAGATTCAAATTTGCCCAGCAGGAGTGTTGACTTTCCTTCTGTGAAACAAACTAGTTGGTATTCTTGAGTCTAAAGCCCTGTGGGATGGAGCCAGGCTCTGCTGGAGTGACTGTTACTTAACAGCTTCCATTTCAATTGATATTGTGAAATAATACTAATCCATGCAACTGTTGTTGGTGGATTATATTTCCCTCTGCTTGCAAGGGTAGGGAAGTATATCAGAAGTGACTGGAGAACAAACCATACTGAAATCAGTCATCTGGATACAGTTTAACTGTGTTTGAAGCTCAACTGCACACACTAGGGACTGTTGCTGGCAAAAACATACAGGCCTTCAAATTCAATTTTCTTTGAGCAGTTTGCCTTCAATCTGACCTTTGTAATAGACCCAGTACAGAATCGACAGGTTCTGAATTGACGCTTCTCTTTGTTGCCACCAAGCAAAATCTCAGTTATTAAAAATTTTAATAAAACATACAGGTATTATTCAAAATTTTAATGCAAGTTTCTTTTAATTTTTAATTAATCAAATTTTTATTCTTTAATAAGAAGTATACACAATACTCTGCAGAAGCTGTGCAAAGCCACAGTGTTTTGAGCTGATACAGGACTATGATTTTAGTTAAGAGGAGCCTGGGCTATAATTACTCCCACCCAACCCCTCCTTCTGGTCTGAGCTAAAGGCACCTGCGTGTTTCAGCTGCTCTTCACATATTGCTGTCCCAGGAGCCTGGTGCAGGGGAGCTGAGCTTCCTCACAGCCAGGAAGCTGCTTAACAGCCCAGGCTTGAAGAGAAAGGCAGCCTGCAGCAGGCAGCTGGCTAGTTTAAAGGTACTGTAGATCATTGTTGCTGACTGATTAACTGATGCGTTCATGCCAGTTAGGTCTCGCTAGGCTGTTCCCCATTCTTTACATGAGGAACCTCACACCTACACCAACTCAAGTTTTACTACTGCCATGAAAAAAAGACTTTCATAACAGTTAAACTGTTATTAGTTATGTTGCTAGTTGTAAGGTCTATTCTTCAATTTCAAAGCAAGAGTTAGGAACACTACAGAACAGATTTTAGAAGTCTGTGCTTAGGGGAGAAAGTAATCCAGTAGTCTTCATGCTACCTTCTTAGCCTAGCTGAACAAAATTAACCACCCCAAAATCTGTACGTCTCCATGGCAATATCTTATTGAGATATACTGCATTTTTCTTGCTGTCCTCTCTCACATCTGGTCAAGAATAAGATCTAATTACATGGATTATAGTAGACTTTAGTAAGGCCTGTACCTGTGCTAAGCTATAAGCAATTATTCTGCTGGCTGTTAGGAGAGTTAGTCTCCTTTCTTTCTCCAAAGTTGCTCTTTCTCTACTTTCCCAACAAATTGCAGAATGTCTTCAGCAAGAAGTTCAGGTTCCTCCAAAGCTGCAAAGTGGCCACCTCGAGGCATGAAATGGAAGGAAACTATGTTGGTGTATTTCTTCTGGGCCCAAGCCTGGGGTGTGTGTACGAGTTCATTAGGGAAGGAGGCAATGCCAGTAGGTACTTGTACTGTGAGCCTGAGAGGAGAGAGAATAATTTCAATCTTTCAAAGACTTAACTCAGCAAGAAATGGAAAATCCCATGGAAATATTGTTCTTAAACAGTTGGGCACACTGTTAGGCAATTAAAATTTGACTTCCAAATCCTAAGTTTGAACATTCAACAACAATACTCCCATTCCTGGGAAGGAAAAAAAAGAAATAAAATTTCTAATTTTTGTATCAAGTTTCCTTATGCTGCATTCAGGGCACAAGAGTCATGTATTGAGGGGAAAGCACACAATCTGACAAGGGCTAGAGAGAGATTTACAGTGAAGATTACAACTAGAACGTGTTGAGCCTGTCAGGACAACTGGAGGGTAGGGCAGGGGAAATAGTATCTTGAACTGCTGCAAAATAAATCTAGACTAGTTCAGAGGAAATATTTCTGAACGTGAGACTACCCTGTAAAGTACCTCTTGTACTCTACAGAACATTCTGCACATTAATAATTGTAGGGAAGCAACTGGATTTAAGGGGAAAAGTACCTTAGAAAGTGGAACAATCTGCACTTACTATAAACAGAGCAGTATTTTCTAGGTTTAAATGTCCCATGCACATTGGCACTTCTGACAGTGCAGCCTGACTTTAAAATTTAGATAGAAAAATTCTTGGGCATGTCACCCCTGGAAGCCTGAAAACAGGGTGCCTAATTTTATGTAGGACTTTGAGACTCTTTCCTCTAGGCATACAGAAGCTCATAGAGCTCATCTCATGTAGGCAGAACTGGAGCAGGATGCTGCCCACAGTGTAGCCACAACAGCTTCAAGAACTGAGTCAGCTTCCTGGGAGCATCATTTCACAGCTAAATAAATACCATAGCACTGAGCTGTGGCTGCAAATACCTCAGGGCAGGTTTAAGCCTTCACTAATACTCAAGCTGACACAAGTATACACAACCAAGCTGCTGTCTTAAATGTCTGCGCAGCAGGAATATCAGTCTTAATGACTTTAAAATTATGCAGTTTGTCAGTATACTGAAGTTGCTTCCAAAGGTAGGACTTAAATCTTTTGCAGAAATAGGCAAACTGTGTCCAAAAAAGTACTAGAACCAAATAAGCTATAAACAAAACTGACTGCATGACTCAGTCACAGGCTAATTTGGTAACTGAAGTAAAATCTGGAAGTACTTGCACATGCTTTCCCCTAGTTGGATACACCACAAATGAGAGGTCCTCAAGCAGTACCTCGTCAGAGTTTCCTTATTGATGGTTCAGGATTCTTACCTAATTACCGTGTTTCCCAGGCGCAACACAGTACCTCAACTAACAGACCTGTCCTGCTGAGGAACAGTGTGATACAGCATTGCTTTTCCTCAGCATTCACAAACTTGCAGCAGTTATAAGACATAAACAACCTGTCTGCAACCATAAAATTAAGTTCAGGGCAAAACATTTAAAGAAAAAACCCACTTACCTTTCATGTTTCTGTTTGCCTATCCCCTTCTGCAAATTTTCTTTGTAAAAACGCATTGAGGAGACTATACAGCCTGACACCCAGTAGATCATGATATTGGTGAGCAGATCATCCAGGTTAAACTTCCTGAATAGGTAAGCCCAGAGATTGCTTAGTTAGTACTGAATACCACTTTGCATTACTTTTGCAGAGACTTGACTTTGGTTTGGTTACAAGGAAAAAATACTTAACTTGGTTAGGAAAAGAGTTGAGAAGTGTGTTACTGCCTTTCTGTCTGTCAGTAGCCAAATAAGCATGTTAAAGGCTTTCAGACACAAACTGGGAAGTGACATTTTAACTCCTACTCGTAAGGCAGAGTCCAACAAGCACCTTATGCCCCAGCATAGCTGTCTATACTGTCCTCCAGACTGGGAGGGTACGAGCAGAAGAGCGCATGGAAACAGCTTGTACAGTTTATTATTCATAATTTGAATGGCTACCATGAGCCTTCAATAGAGCCATCGCATCAACATGCGCTTCTGTAAACAGCGCACGTTTCATATCAAATTATCAGCTGTACACAGTGCAGACATTCTGTTCAGGTCCACTGGCACTGGACCTTTTCATAACATGGCCCTTCGCTTCGCTCCACTCCTGCCAGGTACCTCAGCACTTTTCAAAGGGGACTTCATCTCAGATTTCTGCTGCACACTAAGAATGATCCTTTGTTAGCAAACAGCTGGTAGATGAAGCAATACTAATCAATTTAAAGCAAATTCATGGACAGTTAAGTATTGAAATTAATTACAAGTTCTGTTTCCCAGCATCTTAATGTAGGTTAAACTTTTGTTTTTCTGTCCTACTGAGATTCTTCCACCTAAGTCAGTTTTTAACCCCCAGAAGTTGCAGGGTGTATCTCTTTTCTAGGAGATGAAAGTGGGAAGGGCGTACATCAGCCTTCATTGCCTATTTGCGTGCTGTAGTACAGCACTGCACCATTTGTGCACTACAGGCTCCCTACAAGATGTGAGGCGATCAATTCAGACAAAATTCTTCAGCTCTGGGCTTAGTCACCTCGTCCAAAATGGCATAAGAGGAAACGCTTACCTCTCTAGTCCTCCATCCTCTAAATTATGGAATTCCAGATCAGTCCATGTAGAAAACTTCTCCAAGATGTATGCGGCCAGCCCTACAGGAGAGTCATTCAAACCACAGCCTGAAAAGGAGGAGGAAAATTTAACTAAAATCTTGATATCCGACAACTGAACTCAGACTGTTATAAAAGCAGCCCATTATAATACAGGGTAGATAACTTTACAAAGCTATTCCAGCAGCTGTGTTCTTAAATAAATAAGTAAAATAGTAGAGCAAGTTGGAGACATTTATTGCTGAATCATAAACTGATAGTATATCTGCAAACCAACAGGCTCTGCATTAGCTCACACTGTATGTTTTTTGAACTGATGTAACAGTATTGGATTTCTGCTGGCCTTTTTTTTTTCTTGTAAACTAATAAGATTAAGCTCTATGTGCCAAATAGGGTTTGCTTCCATTAATCTGGAAGTTGTCACATATTAAACAGCATTACAGGACCAGGAGAATTTGCACCATTATCTAACAGCAAAAACATTTTAAGGATTATTAGAGTCATTAAGGAAGAGCAAGGCTGTATTAAATGGTCCATCTTCTGAATTAGGAATAGCCAACTGCCTCCACACAGAACAAGGCTGAACAGACTTTTTATAGTTTGTTTTGCTTGGACAGAAAAACCACACCTGCAGCTGGAACTTTGCGAATACATCCTAGTGCTGTGAAATACAGGATCCATAAACTGTCCCAGCTGCTCAGAAAAAAAAAAACCAAACCCATAGAAAAAGCTTTTCCTGAGGAACAGCAATATATCTGAAGTTCCACCCATGCAACCCAACCTTCCTGAAAGATACCTAACACTGCAGCTAGCACAATTTCTTCAGTAATTGCTATTTAAACATGACAGTTGAGTTTCAGTTATCAGACAACTAACACTGACAAATGAAATAGAGAGTGTTTGAAAAAGTTATATTGAGCATGCTTTCCAGATCTGCAGAACTAGACGAGTAACAGCCTGTTCTCATATACGTACTGTGAACAAAGAGTACATCGGTTTACATGTAGGAAAATTTGACATCGATCCTAACAGTACTTTAAATACAGGCGCTGCCTATTTCAGTCGGCTGAAAATGAACCCACGCTCCATGCAGGTTTCCCAAAGAATAAGTAAAATCAAATCCATGCAAGCCACTTTGATCAAAAGCCAGCTCTGAAGCAATCCAGAGTATAGTATTAGCAAGCACAGTATATCTCAAGAGCCAGAGACAACTTCCTTGCTTAGGACAGCTTGCAAGGTAGCCCTGTACCACCGTAAGTCTCAGGAAGGCTGTGATAGCCTCCATGGCCGAGCTTCCTCCAGCTACCTTATGCTCCCATCTTCAGAGTGTCTTTTTCCCCACGGAAACCTGCCATGCTTCTCTCTTCTTTGGCCTCAAAATTGCAAGAACGCTCCAGCTCCCAAAACATGAACTGGCTGCTGGTTCCCAGTCTGCGCAGTCCACTCTGACAGACCACACGTTACTGGTAGGGACAAGAATCATCCAGAAAACCACAGCAGAAGAAGCATGACTAGGCATCGTTCAGCTACCAGCTTCCCCATCTTTTCTTAGAGCACAAAAGGAATTGGAGACTAGTAATTTTTAGAAACCAAAACTCAAAGGAAGCAAAATTATTTAAAATCCATAAAATTATAATTTTGCCTACACATTTTAAGAATGTACCTGGTTCTGTAAGTAAGCTTATGGAAAACCATTAAGAATGAGTTTCCTTAGCTATGTTTTTAATAAAATCCACAAGTGAATTGCTACTAAACTAGAATATATTCAGTATTCTTGAGTCAGTTGTCCAATTCAGTTGCAAAAGATGTCTTTTAAAATAGAAACATTTAACACTCAGATACTTCAAGCAGTTAAGTAATCTGAGTGACTAGCTCTAGAAGGAATGTTCTTAGGTACATTTGTCTTTTTTCCTTGAAAGTCTGTAAGTGATTCAGAACAATGAGTAAGAACTAAATTTGATTTTACTTTTCAGGTATTACTTATCCCTATAAATAAGTTACACTGTGTGCTGAGACAGCTAAAAGCTTCTTGTAGTTTACATCATTTGAATGCGATCCATTCTTCGTGATGAAACTATCTTTTGCTTTTAGCATAGCTGCATTTGAAATAGAATTACAGTCCCCAGTGATAGCAAAAGTGGAAAAGTATTAAATAAACTATTTATGAAAACTGAAAATGAGGTCAGTGGCACTTGGAGCATGCTCAATTTTGATGTGCAGATTTACCGCTTCTGCATGCAAAAGTGAGTGTAATACTACATACCCCTCTGTAACCTTTTCTGACTTGGATACAGAAAAGGAGCCCACCTTTTAAAACCTCTAACACTCCTACTTCCATTTTGCTGAAAAAACCCTGATTTTTTGCATGTTTTAAGCAGTATGTTTTGTTTCTATGAAAGTACAATTAAAACGAACAGACTAAGTATTCTGAGCTCAAAAGGTTTTGTTTGTTTGTTTTACCAACAGTATCGGGTTTTGTAGCCTGTATGTGAGCGTAGCCAGACTCCAACAAGATCCTGTAGAGCCCTTTTTTCAGGAAGGGAAACATCCGCCTAACGTCTTCATCCTGGAAACCGAAGAGCCCTGGAAGATAGCGGCCCAGCAGAATGGAGAGCAGGTGAATGAAGCCCATGTTTGTAACCGAGGCTAGATTTAAATGGAGACCTTTCATATGGCTAAAGATAAAAACAGAAAAACCCCATAAATTAACAAAAATAAAGCATGATTCAAAGTTGTTATATTTAAAATGTTATTAACAAAAATGGAGATACTTAAATTCTGACCTGCTAATTACATCATGACCTTAGCTGTACTTTGTAGTGTGGCTTTTCACACAAAAATGACAAGTCAAAGGGGCAAGCGACAGTAATCAGCACATGCTCCTGGGCACTAAGTCACAAATCCTCCTTTTGTTACAAGTACTCATCTCACTCCAGACCCCAGGGGGGCCATTACAAAACTACTGTACAACTGTTTGAAAGAACAGGTATGTAGTATAAACTAGGGTATGTAATTCTGGATCACTGCTTAACACTGAGCACTGTAGAGAGAAAATACACAGTGCTCATATGAGGACTTGGACAGGGACTCTCACATGCACAAGAAATAACTATTCAAAGAATAAGCCAGCTTGCATGCTAGCCGTGCAGCACTGTACCAAAGGGATACTCACGTGGGAGCTATCTGGGCCAGATTGGTGCAGATGAGCCAGCCCCAGTCACCACCTTGTGCATAGAATTCGTTGAATCCCAGCCTGAGCATCAGTTCATAAAACACAGAAGCGGCACTTACAGAATTAAAGTCTGCGTTAAAGAAAAAAAAACCAAAACCACACCACCGGTTGCATTAATTCCAGCTACACTTCTGACTCTGCAGCATTTATTTTCCCCATAAAAGCAACATTCAAATTCCTAAAAAGCTACAAGTCCATTTTTCCTTGCCTGTCTGACAGACTATATGGAAACCCTTATCACATCATCCAGGGAAGGTCTAGAGAGCAAGCAGAAACCATGAGGAGAAAATCCAGCCTTTGTTGCTGACTAGTGTTCTCCTAACCCCACCAGTTGCCCACACACTTGCCCCACTGAGGGGTTGCCAGACTCCCTTTAAACTATAGCCATACTCCAGCTGAGCCCTATCAGGGGCACTGGGCATTGCCCAGGCAGCGTTTCCATTTTGTCTACCATGAGCAGAGTCTGATCTTAATGATAGCTGGAAACTTGGAAACCAACCTGCCCCACATTGTTCACCTGCACATATAATTAAATACTAAACTCAGTATCACTTTAAATACTACATTGCTCCAATTTGTTGCAGCTTGTGTTGGTACAATTCAGAGCACGAGATGAACAAGCAGGTATTTGGCTGCAATCTACCATGTAGATGCACGAATGGATTTGCATCAACTGTTGTTTCTCAACTACCTGTGTAATGCTGTTGAATATGGATTCAAAACATCCAAAAGAAACAATGACAAATTAACTTTACCCTTCCTACTCACCCCCACACAATTCATTAACTCAATTACCATTCATGAGTTATCACTTCATAACTTTTTATAGTAATTCGTAAATTATCTATACATTGCTCCTGAAACTGATCAATGGTGTCACCTGAAGTCACATAGTTATCTCCCTCTTCCCACATGACACACAGGATGTTTGTTTCTACACTGGGCAAACAAGAGGCAGGAGTTACTGTTCTGCTAAGAGGCGCTCACTCACTCGCCCTCTCACTAACAGACAAGACCTCTGTTAGCTCACTTTCTTCTCATACATCATACCTTTTTTGTGGGGTGCTTCTGAGAAACCATAACCAGGGATAGATGGGCAAATGACTTCAAAAACATGTTCATCGCTGAGGCCGTGGCTTGCAGGATCCGTCAGGAGAGGGATGATTTTGTAAAACTCGTAAAATGAGCCAGGCCAACCATGAACCATTAATAATGGCTTTGCAGACTGGCCTTCAGGCAAATGAGGAGGCTTTACGTGAACAAAATGGATATCAATGCCTGCAAAAATAAAATAATTAATTAACATGCCCAAATTTACCATGAAACTGAAATTAATCTCAGAACAGATTATGAATAAATCTTTTCTGAAGTCCTTTTTTAGTGAGCATGCAAACACGCTGCACTTCTCTGGATCCATTTATCCAAGGACCTTAAAGTACTTTATAATGGGCAATTAAGCAGCACAACAGCCAAATGAGGTCGTCGCATTTCTGTTTCAAAATAAATTGGCAAATTAAGACATAGAAGTGAAGCCATCTACTAACGGTAACACAGTGACTCACACACCTTAAAGGCAGAAGAGACGATTACATCATTTAGTCCAAGTGCCTTTAAATTTTACCCAAATGTCCCTATATGGCACTAGATAGGCTTCAGCCAACCACAGATATTTCTTCCGGAAAGGCATACAATTGCAACTTGAAGACATCAAGAAATAGGGAATCCATCATAACTAGCACCTGTTTGTTTGGGGGCACTAATCACTTTCCTTGTTTTGTGCATGCCTTAGAATCATAGAATCATCATAGAATCGCATAGGTTGGAAGGGACCTTTCGTATCATCTAGCCCAACCATCAACTTAACTTTGACAAAAACCATCACTAAACTATATCTCTAAGCACTATGTCTACCCATCTTTAAAAAACCTCCAGGAATGGTGACTCAACCACTTCCCTGGGCAGCCTGTTCCAATGCTTGATAACCCTTTCAGTGTAAAAATTTTCCCTAATATCCAGTCTAAACCTCCCCTGGCACAATTCGAGGCTGTTTCCTCTTGTCCTATTGCCTGTTACTTGGGAGAAGAGTCCGACCCCCACCTCTCTACACCCTCCTTTCAGGTTGTAGAGAGCGATAAGGTCTCCCCTCAGCCTCCTTTTCTCCAGGCTGAACAACCCCAGCTCCCTCAACCGCTCCTCATAAGACTTGTGCTCCAGACCCCTCACCAGCTTTGTTGCCCTTCTCTGGACCTGCTCCAGCACCTCAATGCTGGAGCAGCACCTTACTTTCCATTTGAACGCATCTAGCTTCTGTCTCCAGCTGTTTATGTCACAGCAAAAGGAATTTTAAAAGCCTTCAGTAATTATACTCTGTCTGTGAGGCCTCCTGTAGTCAATTCACACATCTTAACTGCTGATAAACCAATCATGCTGCATCAAAGATCTGAAAACATGCCTTGCTAAAAGAGAGTTAGTGTTCAATTTTGTAGTTTTTTTTCTACCTTTTGTCCAAAGCTTTCAGTATCTCTTTAAGTGAGTAAATCAAAACAGGAAACTATGTTCTTGTACCGGTCTCCTCATTGTTAAATAAAAAGGTTAAAATTGCAGTCCTATTTGTGAAGCAGTAGGCTTCACACAGCGTTGCACTAGTTGCTCCAGGTGACCTGCTTTTCCTCAAACCCATTCAGGGCTTTGCTTTCTAGGAAACAATAATTTGCTTTTATTAGAGCCTGAATGCCTCACTTCTTGATGTATTTAAGCACATTTTGTTCACATCAACTGCAGCTCACCAGCAATCCCACTCATTTCACTGACTGAGATTTCCACATCCTTGACAATTCTGTGGATTTCTGTATTCTCAGAAAAACTTTCAAGTGATGACAGAAGCTAGGAATCTGATATACAGCATGTTTGATCTCATCTTTTCATGGCTCATCTCTGTAATCATTCCTAATGTTGAAGTTTCTCTTCCTATTGCTATACACAGTGCATTGTCCTTAGCTTCTTTTCCCTTTCTTATCTCAGATGGTACTTTTTTTTTTCTTTTTTAAGGGAAGACTTTTTGCTTTTATCTTTTTTAGCACTAACCACACTTTATACACTTAAATAAATCTTTATGTTCTAACCACTATGTAACAACCATTTATTGCCCCAAATCCATTTTAAATATTATGGTGAACTGCCCCATTTGAAATAACGTACAATTAAGGGTGCAAGTAAAAATGTAATAGCATAATCTCTCAAGCTTGAATTTTGCCATCGTGTGAGACGATTGCCTGCTGTGCTCTAAATCTACAACCGTACCCCCAAATGACCCAAGCACAACCTAATTCAAGCATTAAAAACGTAGTTTGACCAAGCTCCCAGGCCGGCAGACCTTAGCTGAATGGCCTCTTTCAAAAGGTGTCTGTGCTTTGGATGGAAAGACAAACCATTCACTCACACCTGACAGCACATCAACCCCAAGGGAAAAGCGTTCTGCCTTTCTAGACTTACGAATGCTTGAAATGGTGCAGCAGAGCACATCTGCCCTGCCAAGCAGGGACAACCTGAGCAGGAGCACACCCTGCTGAGGAGGGCTGCCAGACTGACGGCATCACCATGACAGCAGCAGCTGGGGAACTACATGAAGCAAGAGGAGGCATCTTGCATGCGTGATTGCATGCAAATCAGGGAGCATGTGTACATCTTAAGATCCAGTTCTTTTTCCAAATGCCTGCGCTTGGCTCCTGTTAACACCAGCTGACAACCCATCCATGCACAAGAGAATTCCATTTGTCATTCCTTGTCCTAAAGGCTTCAGTTACAATGAAGGAGTTTCTTGCTGCTTCAGCAGCAGAGGCAATGATCCACACCATGGCAGCCAGGGAGGGAAGGCCCATGCAACACAACCATAGCATTCCTACCACCGAGATCCCTTGTAGACAATATTATGTATTACTGTCTGTTTATTTTTTTTAAGGGAAAAAGACACACACCTTGAATCTTAGTTTTGAATTGTGGGTACTTGTTGAGGACTTCAACTTGTTTCTTCCAGTTGAACTGGTTCTTCCAGTAGGAGACAACCTTCCTAAGATACACCGAGTTAGTCCCATAGTGGAAGCAACTGTGCTCCAGTGGCTCAGTGAATCGAGCCTGGTCAAGTCTCCTAAATAAGTCCTACACAGAAAAAGAAAGAAGAGACATTACAAGCACTTGTGTCTGCCATCTTGGCTCTACTGTGCATGGTTTCTAGTTATTCACAAGTGAAACGAGAACAATGAAAATAACATCTCTAATGACACCTGTGCATTTTGCTGATGCTCCATCAGCTGTTCCAGTTCTTTTTCTCCTACAGATGGCCTCCTTCCTCTTCCATTTACAGCTGTTCTTAACAGTCTCTCTCTCTCTCAATTTGTTTTGCAGGGCTGGCCAACCTGCTTGCCAGGCTGATAACCAGAGGACAATACACTCTTCTGACACCCCTGGGGCTTCACAGCGTAAGTCTTGTTGCCTTTCTACGGTACTTTGCTCCCCAGGTTACCTGTGAGCCCAACCTCACAATCAATGCATGGATCTGGCCCAAACGTTTTGCTCTCCTTTCCCAAACCGAGCGGCTGGATGTCTTCACTGGGAAACTCTCTGAAGGATTAGAATGGCTACCAAGTTGTTGAAACTAGACTGGAGTGAAAGTTTCCCAATCTAGAGTATCTATTAAGGTGACCTTCCTACTGCAGTTCAAGGTTAGAGGGGATGCTGATGATACTGCAAAATGAGTCCAAAATCACTCAGCAGGGAACAACAGCCAAGAGCCTCTTCCTGCTGCGAACAGAACGACAGAGTAATTGAGGGTGGAAGGCAGGTGTGGAAATCTAATCCTGCTCAAACCTCTGTGGGATTTAAACCTGAACAGCATTTTCGAATACAACGATAGAGGTAGCTCTCATTCTGACTAACGTGAGTTAGGTGTATGCACTCGCTCATGCCTCGCACTGAACAGGCAGTCTCAGTCTAGGCAAGATGTTAGTATGTAAGCTCACTGGTTTCGGCATTTAAGGTATACAGAAAGCATGGATTTTTAAATGACGTTTTTAACATGTCTTTACATACATGCTTTCTGCCTATGCTCAACGCCTTTTAAAAAATACCTTAGTAATGTACGCTAGCGTAAATTTTAACTCCAGTTTATGTAAACATTTATTTAGAAACATTTTTCTACTGATGGATTATGTTGCAATAGCTGTCATAATACAGAATTGTGTGTTTCAAAAATACCTGTAAATTAGAAATTATCTAGCTTTGTGTCTGCAGCGTAAGGGGAAAACATATTGGACATAAATACCCATTGATATTACTAAGGAGGGCAAACGGTGTTAAAAAAAAACAAAAAAACCCAGGCCTCACTGAGAATAGGAATCCATTGTAAATTAATAATATGAGCAATCCCCTGAATACTGCTTGAACCGCTACTCCACACAGATCTATGAAATTGTGCAATCCCTGACTTAAACATACACAATCGGAGTCTTGCTATCTAAAAAATTCTGCAATCTGTGTGTTTACTGTAATTACTGCTGTGGTATTAGTGTTGACCAAAGTAGATCGTTAATTACAGAAGAATCAGCATCCAACACAGCTGCAAATATAAAGCAGTCAAGAAAATGAGATATTCATAATTGCTTTTGAAAGAAAAAAATAAAAAAAAGACATTGTTCTTACTCTGGCCTACACAATCAAACTGAGGAAGGTGCACAAAGAGGAACACAGAGTTGAGTAATCTGTAATATGATTTTTATGTTTATTAGGCTTTACAGAATGGGTTTATTTACTAGTAATCTTGCAACAGCCAGCTGAGAACAAAACTGTATAGCAGGATGTGAAATCTGCTTATGCATACCTATCTTCTGAAGTAGTGAAAAATCCCTTCCTCCAAGTCCTGGATATCATTGCTCATTCTCATAAACGTAACTATGGGTTCAATTTAAAAATTACTTCCAAACAAGTTCTGCATTTATTTGGCCATTTTTTACTTCTCTTTCCCCAGTACAAATATTTGCTTACACTCAGCTCTTCTTCTGTAGTTTCCACCTTAAATGGCCGAATAGTTGTATCTTCTTCAGTGTCAGGCTTTTCTCCCTTGCCCCACCATCCCTCTTTGAAGGGTAACGTCTCTTCTTTCTTCTTGGAAAACAGAAAGTAGACGATGACTGCCCCCAGAACCAGGAACACTTCGAGCAGCATAATGCCTGCAAGAGAAGAACAGAACACTGGTAAGCCCAATCATAATTCAGAGACATGCGACTTACTTTATAAAGAATATAGAAGTTTATTCGCTTCTTAAGATAAGATTTGATCTACATGATGTTCTGTCACTCACAGGACATCAACACTTCTGTAAAATTTCAGAAATAGGATGTTTTAACCTATGCAACTCAAAAAGGGAGGAATTAAGTGTTTTACATAAAAGCATTTAGTAAAAACAGTACTCAAAGCAAGTCAAGAGATCACATGGTTTGGTAATTAGTCCTCTGATTAAACACGCCCTGTTGGCTTCTTCAGTGGCCACTGACTGCTGCTAAACTTCAACAGTAAAGGAGGTGACTGTAAATATAATTCAAGTTTAATGCTTTCTCTTCCTCTGAAGCTCTAGATTTCCCACAAATTCCAAAGCATGGCATTTCTTCAGTAAGGCTCATGTATCCATTATTATAAATTTGGAAGGAAGAAACCTCCAAGACATATACAGAGAATAAAAAGTGAAGAGCATGAGGGCAGCCGCCTTGTCCCTCCCAGTCAGCCTGGGGGAGCAGGGCAGGGATATATTTACATAACCCTTGAACAGCAGTGCAAAGGGGTAGAAAGACTTTCCCTTTCTTTCTCCCTCTCAGCTGTTTTAAAGAGAAAACAAAAGACCATATGCATGCTCTCCTGGCTCTAAAACACCCTTGTGCAAGTGATAAAGTTATGTTAAAGTGAACAGCAACCTGATTTCACAGCATATCTGCACAAACCAACTGCAGGGCTGTTGTGCTTTAGTCAAACAGAACACCTTAACAAAAAAAAAAAATCCATTTTAAATATATTTGAACTGCAAGTAGAAAAAATAGTTACTCTGACTCTAATAATTAATGTTTTCAAGCTTCTCTTTAAGTATGAGAAATATTTGTAAGGTGGTTTGGGGAACAGTACTGTCATCACTTTCATGCATCATTTTAAAGAATGTAGTGCTTCAAACACACTTTTGCTGGGGAATTGATAGGACATGAAGTATTTAAAAACTTCTGTAGGGCAAGTATTGTTTATGACACAGAACAGTCTCCATTCTCTCCAGAGCTGGAAGGTTTTGTTGGTTTTGCTGCTGCAAAGTAATTTGATGCTCTGAAATTGCTCAAATAGTCAATAGAATGGGCCAAATCTATTTCTGGATCAAAACAGGAATTGTAACACAAGTCAGTGGCAGCTCACATGATTATAATAGGAGTAAAATTGACCTGTCTCTAGGTGCCTTTATGTGACAGGACATATTTTGGTCAGCCTCTTGAGTTCAATTTTCTACTGGCTGACAATAAATAAATAAATACACAAACCCATCAAAATAAGCAGGCACTGAAACGTTTGTAGAGAAGTCAGGCACCATGCAGATAGGACAGCAAGCTCCAAAAATATACTGCTTACATATGAAAGGGCTGCAGCCTTGAAAAGTTACCTGAAATTCCTTAATCCTCAGAGGCTGGAGAAATGGAAATGATAGGCACTGAAAGACCTTGATCTGTTTAGTCATTTCACTTGTCCTTCCATAATTTCTGTTGTTTGAGGAGGTGCTAGTTTTTCTTCACCATATTCTCTGGAGCACGAGACAACAATCTTTTCTCACCTCCGGCACAGTCAGGCCATAACTTACCCCAAAATTAAAAAGTTTGTCCAATTTCAGCTTGCCTCAACACATAAACCAATGCAGTCTAGGAGCCTCTAGAGCACAATTAAATTTTACTGCAAAGCAGAATCGGAGGGGCTTTTAGAAACCTCAAAGCACTTTACATTGAAATAATACCTACACAGTATTTGATAGCATTTCTATTACTAAGCCTTCACAGAGAAGAACAGCAACTTCCCCGAAATTACAGCGCAACTCAGGCCACGTCTAGACTACAAAGGTTCACCAGCATAACTATGTAAACATCACATATGAAAAATTCACGCTCTTGGCCAACTTCAGTATGTTTACAAAGCCCCACAACAAACAGCCATGCCAAGAGAAGAGAGAGCTGCTCCCAGTGCCAGCCCCATTGTTCAGGCAGGATGGCTGGACTACCTAGAAAAACAGGACTCTTCCTCCTGGCGTATGCTGTATCAGCACCGTGATACGTTGTGACAGAGGCACAGCACCTAACACAGAACTGCTTTACCCAGAAACAGAAACCCAAACCCATTCTCAAGAAAGAAATTTCCATGTCCTACATCACTGGAGTACCCAGAGCTACAAAAATGTTTCTCCCATTTGCTTTCAAGGGGACTTGAGAAATCAGAATTTTTGCAGCAGAAGACACGGAGGGGATTGCATACAAACATGTGTATTTTGCTTTTGCCCTGGAGTGTGCACATAAAGAACTCACTATGTGAAAAGATATCCATTTTTGCAATTTATTCCAAACAGACTTTAGGATGAGCTTGTTTACAATCCAACAATAAGTGCCAAAATCAATTTCAGATTTCACAAAAGTTCTGTCTTCTATTGCAGAGAATTGGGGCCAGCAACAAATTGATTTGCATGAGATGTCATTTTGACTTGGAAGAAGCTGCCTGTGATATTGGTTGGAATTCTTTTTGCTAACAAAGAGAGATCCCAAGTTGCTCTCTATATTCAATCTCTCTCAGTCCTTTGAAAGTGCCTGCAAAATTCCTAATTACAACAAACACTGGGGCCTAGAGCTCCAACTATGCTACATTTTTTTTCCCTGAGTGCACAGGAGGAAGAGAAAGGGCAAAGTGTGTCAGCAGTATTTTAACTTGCACCAGTTCATAGCACACTCAAAGGGATTGTTTTGCTAGTGATGAGTTACTGGAACACAGCATGTTCCTACTAACCTCTGCAGCCCGTGCTGCGAGGAGACCACTTACAGCAAACGTACTCAGTGATTTCCCAAGTTTGCGCTTCAGGTTAGTTCTCTAAAACTCCTGGGTGTTATTTGAACGGCATAAAGCAGCCTCAGTCGTGATGCATCTGCACCAGAATTTCCTCCGCTAATCACTACAGCGCTGTTGTGAGATGGAAGTTATTAGCCCCTTACACTTCTTCCATAATAAAGCGATACTGAATCATGAATGTGGAAGGAGAGCAGGAACAATAAGACTTTTCTATACTTGCAGTTTTCAGAGATGTAAACAACAAAGTGCTGGTGTTTTTATTCTCTGAAGTCTCTTGATGCAACCATGCTGGCATGTTGCCTTTAAAAATGACTGCTTCAAAGGGAGTTCATGTTTTTGTTTGGCTTTTTCCTCTTTTTATGCAACCAAAGGCAAGACCTTAGAAGGAAATATTTCCATTTATTTTACCATCAAGTACTTAGGCTCCAAGACTTTGCAGTACTCCAGGGTGGATATTGTTTGTAGAGAGCACTTAAATACCTTAGACGGTACTTTTATCCTAAAGAGTCCAAGGAAGAATGTTTTCATTTTGCTACTTTAAAAACATGTTTTGAAAGAAAAATGTTGAAGTGTGATAGATCCAGTAAATAGCCCAAAACCTAGCTCCTCTTGAAGAAGGCCAAGTGGATCTCAAGAAATATGTTGTTCGCAAGAAAACCCCAAAACTTTCTTACAGTATCTTACTGCTCCTTGTTGAAAACACTTGTTTTTCAGCATTGTTTGCATTGATTTGCATGTCCTCTGTTCGTGCATTAACAGCAGAGCTAACAGCTCCACAACAAGAGAACAACTAATATTTACGTGAAAGCTATGTCCTGCCTCATGCCCCGTCTTCATCAGTATCCAGCAACAGTGCTATTTATTTTTTAGAGAGGTCATCTATGAAATAGCTTAATGATAAAATCCCCGTCTTGTTCTCCTGGTAATCATTCATCTTTGCCTTGCAGCATTAGAATCCATCTGAAACATGTCATTGGAGAAATAAGCAACTGGAAAGACTTTCAACCCTCCATCTGAAAACCCGTTTTGGCCCAAACACTACACAACCCAGCTACTACAACTTGAATCATGCACAATACCCACAACACCGAGTGGTGCTATTAAACCCTATCAGTGCAAAACAGCTAGTGCATGGATGAAGGAAAAGCTCTAAAAGACCATGCTGCTTCCAGACACATAGTGGTTGTGATTGTGGTTTAGAGTTAATAACATTTTGTCTCCAAGATTGGTTTACTAGCAGACTGCAAGGTAGCTCACTGCACTTAGCACACTCTGATGCTGTCAGATACAAGGTTTATTGATTAATAATTACTCTGCAGGAGAAATAACAGCTCAATTTAGAAGTGATGTTTCCATTTATTTTTGTTCTGTTACATAAACTCCCCCATTAGGTTTTACTGAAAAGGCACCCCTCTGCTGCAGCATCTTTGTTTACAGATCAGTTCGCCTGAAGAACAGCAATTGCAGGTTACTCTTCCCAATAGATCTGATGGAAAAACAACCCACTGAAGGACTTCAAAAACTCAAGGCAGCTGTAACAGCATCCCCTAGCACTTACAGCCTGAAAGGGACTAAGACATGGCACAGCCCCAGAAGCTTCAGCCTCAGTCTACATCCTACCGTCTCCAGGCATCACATTTTTGTCATTATAAAATACCGGCAAGAGAAGAAAACCATGAAGTGAAGATATTTGTATAGGAAAACCTTCCTATTTATGTAGTTTATGGAGCATTATGACAAGCTTCAAAATAGCTTAGCAACACAGGAATTGCTTTGCATACAACTGATAATATCTCCCAGGTGAGCATAAAATGATACATTAACATTGTAGGAAACGAGGAGAGGTAGGCATCGGATGAAATAAAGCGTCCTACGCAGGGAAGCAAATCAAAGACAGGAAATAGAAATCCAGAGTTTCTGGCTTGTCTCGATAAGAAATTTAGCATTTACATTTTTTTATTGCCATAGGGAGGTGGCACACAATGCTATCTCCAAAACAGCAGGAAGAGATGATATCATTCTGTTCCACAATCTTTTTCTAGATTGTTCGCAATTAGGAATTAGCCAGTACAGCAAGAACCTAATTAGAAAACTACAACCAAGGAAAGGGGTCACCTCCCCAAAGAAGGAGAAACCCAGGGGGTTTCTCTCCCAGGGGGACAACTAAGCCTCTCCCAGGACAGGCGGGGGGGCACGCCTCCATCACTGCGGCAGTGGGGCACTGCTCCCTTGCAGCTCTTCACCTGCTTTGCCCCTTGGACAACAGTAACAGAGAGCCAATGTAAGGCTCATAGGCATCACCCAGAACGTGTACTTACAGCAGTTAGTCCCTGATGCACTTCATTCCAGCAGAGTATTCAGCACCTGATTTTTCCTATGATACTACGACAGTCAAGTGTTATCATCTCTTCAGTACTACACTGAAATCCGGCAGGCACTGAGACTCAAGCCTGGCTAAGCATAAAATAAAAGTAGTATGGGACTAAGTTCACTGTTATCCACTGCCTCACCCAGAGGCAGCATACTTATACAACCACCGGCCAGTCAAAGCTCATATCACAATCGTCATTTAAAATACTGCATGCCATATTTTGAAGAGGAAGATACTCAGTTTACAAGAACACATACTTAAGCAACATTACTTGCTCTTTCAAATCCATGCCCAACACAGTCTTCTGTACGGCTTAAAAACTTGTCTTGTTTATCTCAATTTTCCTTATTTTGCTTCTATTATTCTTGAAAAAAACCACTTCCTTCAAAGAGTCTGAAAAAAGCCTGTGGGCTACATAAACACAAACTGGCAGAATCCGACTTCGGATCTGTGTGACACCCGTTACTGTGGCCCAGTGACTTATGTGCACAATTTGGGGGAAAGGAGGTCTACACATCATCTGCAGTAATTTCCATGTAGGACTCTACAGACAGAAAAGCTGCTAAAGAATTCTTAAATCAGCACCGTTCAGTCACAATAATTAAGTGTGAAAGAACTGTTTAAACTTTCATAATAATGCATTTGATAGCTAAAACATTAAGGTTAGATCATGCAAAGATTTTTATCCTATTTATCCTATCCAGCCTTTGCCCTGTTTAACGACCCTCAAATTCCAACAACAACAGGATTTTTTTTGCACGTATGCCGAGAAGCGACAGAACCCTGGCATACAACTTGGGGGTGAACACAGCTGAAAGCTGGGTCTCCTAGACAGAACTCTCTCAAGTCACATGTTGGAGTTAAAGGGAAGGTTATCATGCCAGTAAAAAGTTTTTAAAACAGTTCTTAGCCACTGTCCAGCCAACTAAATGACACAGTCCAATAAAACAGACTCCAAAGAACATCTCAATCTTTGCTTCAACATTTAGTGTCTAATGTCTGAAAAGAAATTATGAATAGCACATTGTTCTGTTTTGCCTTCCACCAGAGTTTCTAGCAACAATGAGGTTAACCTCCTCATCCTATGCCAGTATCTGCCTTTTACGAAGGGGGTGGAAAAAAACGCAGATGCACCAAAAGAGTTAGATATTACAGAAAAGGAAATGAGATTGAGGTAATCGTTCCTCAGGCCTTAAGGGAAATTCAAGCTCTATTTTTAGCTTCACCAAATCCTCCAGTACTAAAGAGTAAAAGGTTGCCTTCCTCCCCTGCCATGGTATTATTGCCAATGTTTTGCCCGGTTTTATCTCTAGATTCATCCCGTACCGCTTGGTGGTACGGCACAGCCTGTGTCATTCTGTGTACTGCGGGATTTTCCATTAGTCTAACTCTCTTAAGATTCTTCCATGAAATCAGAGAGGGAAAGATCTTCTTTAACTAGCAGCTTTACAAGCTTTTTGTATTAGCACTGTTAGAAAACTGTGTTACTAAAACCTGTAATTATTAACACATGCAGAACTGACACATACGGGGTGCCTTAGAGGGGGAAAACAAAGTGCAAACAGTTTGAAATCTTGCACTCCAAACTATGTAAGAACAAAGTATAAGACAATCCTTCCATTAAAAGATGGTGTGGAGAGGGAAATTGTGAATCTAAAGACTGACAGAGAAAACTGCTGGCAACCTGCAAGACAGCAAGATGAGGTGCACTCTGTGAATTTAAATTAGGATCATGACTCCGAGTAGTAAGGGCATCATGAACGAAAACATGTATGAGAGTGTAAAAGAAAAAAATTATTTTTTTTTTTAAATTGTGACTATGGAAACAGGAAGAGATAGAAACTTGTTATCTCTCTATGAAGACTTCATTCTCAAAGAGAAAAGGAACTTTGAATGATGAGAGAGGAGGGGAACAGATGGTAGTCATCATTTTCTGTCAAATAACTGCAACACCAAAGGGATGTGCCAGAGTAAACATGTAACAAGAACAATTCTTGCTATTTCATCTCTCTCTTAATAACAACTAAATATTTAAGTTCTCTTTGGATTTAAGGGCTTCACCTAGAAAAGTGCACTACCTGTAGCCACCAGATTAGAACAATTAACTCTCATGATGGAGCAGCCAAGACCAGTAGGTCCTTCAACAGAGCTTTATTTTTGATTCATAATATGTAGCTATTTAACCTGAGAGAAAGATTCATCCTGCATTAGACAGCAAAGCATACCCACGGTACAGATGTGGTGGGCGGCCAGGACATACAGAACAAACAGACAGAGCGATAGTTGGGTGTCTTCATTGCAGAGTTCAAAATAAAATAAATAAATAAGAAAATAATCAACTGCTGGGTGCAAGAAATATGAGAATTGCTAGAGGTAGAGAAAGCACACAAAAAAAAGTTTGCTAAGCCTTTATTTTTCCTGTAGATTACACTTAATCACCTCCAAACGAGATGTTTCAAAAAAACAAAGTGGAGAAATGTTGGAGAACAGCTCACTTTTCAGAGAAGAAACCTAGAAAACAGCTCCTGTTCTTTACCCCCGTAGGATCCCCCCCACATACGTGATCACAGATAATTTCCTCATTCTGGCAAATGCATTACAAGTCGGCATCATATGTTATTGAAAAAAGCAACTAACAAAGCATGGCTATCACAATTCCCCCCAAAAATATTCCCAGCCCTGCCAATCAGAAAGTATTTAATCAATAACAATATGCGTGAATATATCTCAAAGCTGATAATGCCGTGTAAAAAAAAAAAAAACAAAAAAGAAAGAAACAACAAAAAACATACAACCCCCCCCACCTCCAACGAACCAACCCACCCACCCCATAAAATCCAGGACATATTTAAATCCTTGTGTTCGCCATCCTGGTCTGTCTAGCATGGCCAAGATATTAAAGCAAATGCCATTTCAAAAGTAGGTTTTTGTGCTTTACTATTTACGTAAACATCTATTTGCATATACAATGATGCTTTTAATTAAAAATATCATGTTCAGAAGGAGAATCCAGGACTTTTTCAGTAGTAGTATTCAGAAGGGAAAAAAAGTATTTTCAGCATTAATTACAAGCAGACCAAAGCTCTTCAGAGAGAAGCAAGACAGTCTACTTTCCAAGTGACTTTTCTTTAGGGACCTACACAGTAATTAGAGATCAATTTGCCATGTTTGGAATTTGCACGTTAAAGAAGACTGCCCTGGTTCTAGATTGTGCATTGCATGACAAAAAATACTCTGGCAGGCTCAACGAAGCAGCGCACACTCTTACCACAAAGACTCTGCTTGTCTGGCCACAAAATTTGAATACTCCAACTATAATACAAGAAATGTGCATAGGAATAAGATAATCAGTTCATTTTGCCTAGAGCTATAAGCTATACTTCACCTACCACCCCCATCCCTGTTTTGCTACTTCTCCACCGACAAATTACTTGACAAACTATTACTGAAGAAACAAGAACTTCTGGGACTATTATCATTCAGGAATTATTACCCCAAACCTTTGTATTTACCCGCTGTAATTACTTAGAACAAATTGGCCATGTATATTCTACTAAGAAGCCTGAACTTGTTCCACAGAGTTTACCATACTAAAACATGGCAGTTCTATGTCTAAAAACACTATGAAAAGTCTGAAAGCTTTGCTGAAAGCCTCAATAAACAAACAGGCTGAAAACATGTTATTACCCTATGCAATGACCAAATACAAGAAATACAGTAGATCAAGATGGGAGAAAAAAGGCCTTTTGAAACACCTAATAATTCAAAACCTCTTTTGGGCAATTGATACAGACAAACTGCATGTGGATTCAGGCTGTACCGGTTATTGCCAACTGTGCTCTATTTCAGATTGTTTACTTCAACATCATGACTCCTCCTATGAAAAAAACAAGAGAATTCAGAAGAAGTAACAAACAGAGTTTAAGCAAACCACACACAAGCTTTATACATGAATTCAAACTGGAAAAGATGTAGAACAGAGAGTCACGAACTTGACACTGTGCCAGGACCTTCCCCACAAAGACTTCAGCTCTGACAAAGATCTAATGCTTGTCCTTGGACAACTTCAACAGCGGATTCATTTTCAGAGCTGCCTAATTGCTTTTGGTGCCTATCTCCCATCGATTTTCAGTAAGCATTAGCAATTTGTGCACTCAGGTCTTAGTTTTAGCTTACTTCAGACAGGAGTAATATCCGTTTCAGAGGAGATGCATGGCATCTCAAAAGAATAGCGCCAATCAAAACACTAACCCCGCATTTGTGGCTGACGAAGTAAATTTCAAGCAGGGCCTCCCAAGACTGATCCCATCTCCCACGTTCACCTACAACAACTAGGCAAGTTTTCCTATTTTAGGTAAAGCTCCGCTATGAAAATAAGAGAAAACAGACTGCTTGCAATAGAACTGAAAAATTAAGCAACATACTTGATTAGGACATGTTTTAACTGCAGGGCAACAAAATCACAATCCCAACTGAAGTCTGACAAACTGAGCCAAACTTGAGGAGCGAGGGCATTATTTGCTTAATCTTTGCAGATTGCTCAATTATGCAACAAAATACGGTCAATAAACTGAAAAGGTTTTCTTCTCATCCCTAAAATGCTTGTTCAGCAAAGGGAACTATGTATACTGTACTCATTCAAACAATCTCCAGGTTTGGCAAATGACCCATTAGAGAAAAAAAAAGTTCAATGTCATATCCCGTTTAGAGATGAGTAAAAAAAAAAAAAACAAAACCAAAACTAAACAAATAAAAAACAGACTAAACCATTTATATGCCAATAGTTAAAGCCACTTGGTCTCACTAAACCAGGAAACCTGGCCAGATTCCCAACGAAGGCTAAATAAAATTGTTTGTTTCCATAAGTACTGTCGGCAGTAAGGCCAGCTTAGCAGGAACCTTAGGCTGGACAAAAACCCTGGCTCAAGCAAGCTGTCGGGGAATGTCACATCTACTCTCCCCCCAGAAAAGCCGATTAGGACCTTCCTGTTTGGCAAATCAGCCCCAAAATCCCCACCCGGGCCACTGCTATTATTCAGACTTTAATAATACCCATTGTTAACAGTATTTCGATGCTGCCAGCTGGCAGAGGGGCACGCACTCTTTAATAAAAACAATAGTATTTACGGCACACAGGCGCAGAGCCTGCTGCGAGCAGCCCCCGTTCCCTCTCTCTCGGTGCCGACGGTCTGCAGGCTCCGGCGGGAGACGCCGCCCGCAGAATAACCTGCGAGAGTCCTTTTATTTACGGCACGGAAAGCCCGGGCCGGCGCTTCGCTCCCCTCATCCCTCGGGCTGCCAACTGCTGGGGGCAGAGGCACCATTTCACACACCCCCGCCCGGGCAACGCTTCGCCGAGCTCCTCGGTGTTACCGCCGGGTCACGGCCGGCGAGGCGAGGCACTTCCCTCCCCGCCCCGGGGGGGTTAAGCGCTGCGGTTGTCCTGCCGGGCGGCCGCGGTAAGGCAGAACCCCACCGGCAAGGAGGTTAGCGCCGCTCCCCCACGGAGAGGGAGCACGGCCGCGGAACTCCCCTCGCACCCCCGCCCGGCGACCGCCCGCTGTTACCTGTCGCGGCCGGAGCGGGGACCGGCACCGCCCTCGCCTCGCCTCGCCGCCGACCGGCACGCCGGGAGAGGGGCAAGGTGGCGGCCGGGCCCCTCCTTCCGCAGCCCGCTGGGAGATGTAGTTCCTGCCGCGGGGGCGGGGAGCGCCGGACCGCCACCGACGCCCTCCCCGGCTCGCCCCAGGCTCGGGCGGTGCGGGCCGGTCGCCCCCGAGGCCACCGCAGCCGATGGCGAACGAGCAGACGGCCGCGAAGGCTTCACCCGCTTGACGCCGGTCACAGAGTCTTCTCTGGGGAGTTACTGCCCAGTGTTGGCACCCGCTGCCCCCAGCCGCCGGCAGGGCTGGTGGCTGCCTGCCCGCAGCCCGGCACACTGGTGTTCGGCACCGACCAAAAGCTGGGCAACAGGGCAGCGACGGGGGCTACCTGGGCTCCCCAGGACAGGCGCTCACAGAGGGTTACAGGCTGCAGCCCAGCAAATGCTAATTCACAGTTGCAATGCCAGAATTAGGGCAGAGCCAGGCAGCAACTAACTTAACAAGGAGCACCACGTGTGGGCTTCCTAAATGGCTTCTCAGGCAATCTCACCAGCGCTGGCCGCGCTGGAGCGGGACTGACTTAGAGAGAAACACGTTAGCCTGCTCCACCTCCCCTCCTGTGCAGTGTAACTATGTGACTAACAGAATGAACACACTGAGAAGGCAGGTAGCAGGGGTGCTCGTTCCCCGAACCTGTGTTCTCCAAGGCCTGTCTTCCAAACTTGGTCAGAGAGATCAGAGCGAGCCTCGGAAGGTCTAGCTGTAACAACTAATCCCATCAGTAAGAACATAACAAGCAACTTAAATTCTTTATTGGCTCTTCGAGGTTTTCCCATTCAATCTCAGTTTTCATCTATCACTCCGCTCCCAGGTTCCAATATTACCTTTTTTGTCACCTCCACGCCATCTCAATTCTCTTGTTTTGATTGTTGCAGAGAAGTCTTAACAGACAGACTTGTGATCACAGATAACAATTCCTTTCACATCTTTCAATCTCTTCTACCCAATCATCCCAGTCTGCTCAAGCAGTCCTTTGCCCAAAGAGTATTCGGTGCAGATCTCTTGCTCTTTTGCTATGAGCAGCAATAGCGGTTCAATTTAAAAAGTAAATCTGTTTTAAACCAACAGGTGCTTAAACTGTTCTGTAAGTAAGGCTTGTCTTTTTTTGTTGTTTTCTTCTTCCACACCAAACATGCTGGCTGAGAGCTCTGCCCCTTCTGAGGCGTCTGTCTTCACCGACAGCTCCATGCTAACTTTTCTTGGGACAACAAAAGCTTTAGAAGCAACCCATCTTTCTTCTGTAGGACTACAGGCATTTCACAAACATACAAATAAGGCTGTGTTGAATTTTGTAGTAAAGCATAACTTTTATAGGGTGATAGATAAAAATGCAACTGTTTTATGTCCCACTGTCATACCACTTTATTATAGCAACCAGACAGATACCATATTTGACTATTTTAGCTAATGAAAAATTGCATTTCTTCTATCCCCTATTTGTTATAAAAATGCCAACTCCAATCTCTAGTTAGCCAGTAACTCCAGCCTCTATAACTTGTTAAAGAAGTAGTTTCATACTTTATCCAGACTGTCCCATGTTCTTAAAACAGGTGTCTTCAGTCATCCAGGAAGGCACCTTCTTACCTCCTTAGTGCCTTCCGGGTCTTCCTCTCATGAAGTGGACAGGGTAGTTCAGAGTTCCTACTGTGGAGATACCACTCTTGCATATATGTCTTCCTGTGCTTGTTAACGCTCTTAAATTGCAAATTCATTAAATATCAGTTTTTGTCTGTGATTTAGCAGATTTGACATACGATGCTTCTGATCTGTGAGTGGGACTCTTACAGCCGTAGCAGTAGCAAACAGCAATGAGCAAAGTAGTTACGTCAAACATGCAGAGAACAGGAAGACCACACCAGGTTTAGTTCTTTACACGCATTCCTCCTAACTGGAACCGGTTTGGCTGCTTGTTGTGAAAATGGTACAACTCCCACTGCCTATCAAAGGAAAACACAGAGATGCAAATACCACTAAAGCGAAAAGGGCCAACCGTGTCCTGGGGTGCACCACGCACAGCCTTGCCAGCTGGTTGGTGGAGGCGATTGTCCTACTCTGCACTGCACTGGTGCAGCCCCACCTCGAGTACTGTGTTGCAAGGACATCAAACTATTAGAGTGTGTCCAGAGGAGGGCGACCAAGATGGTAGAAGGTCTCAAGGGCAAGAGATAGGAAGAGCAGCTGAGGTCACTTGGCTTGTTCAGCTTGGAGAAGAGAAGGCTGAGGGGTGACCACATTGCAGTTCACAGCTTACTCATGGGGGACAGCGGAGGGGGAGGTGCTGATCTCCTCTCTGGTGACCAGTGATAGGACACGAGGAAATGGAATGAAGCTGCATCAGGGGAAGCTGAAATTGGACATTAGGAAAAGGTTCTTCACGGAGAGGGTGCTCGGTCCCTGGAACAGGCTCTCCAGGGAATTGGTCACGGCTCCAAGCCTGTCAGAGTTCAAGGAGCATTCGGATGACACTTTTACTCATATGGGTTAGTTTTAGGTAGTCCTGCAAGGAGCAGGGAGCTGGACTTGACCATCCTTATGGGTGGGTCTCTTCCAACTTGAGAAATTCTATGATTCTTAATAATAGAAATGGAAAACACGAGCAACTCCATGGTCTGGCGTTCCTAAAAGTTAGTTTTGCTTTAAAGTCTTGAGCTGAGGTAGAGGAACATTACACAGCATTATATCCACCTTTAAAGCAGCTGGAGTTTGTTACAGCAAACAGAAATTAAGGGGAAGAGATGGCCATGACAGAAACTTATGGGACTACTGGTGTGAGGGGAACTGCAGAGAGCTCTGTCGGAGATTCACGTAAGCACAGAGAAACTGAGAACAACAGATGTGCTTGGAGAACAGTTTTTATCTTGCGATGTAAGGAATGATTTTTAAAAAGACAGATATTGATGACAAATTATTATGAAGACTTGCTGCTACGTAATGATTACAAGTTGTAGACTGGTAGGCAGTCATCAGCCAGGTAAAACAATGTCAAGTAGTATGCAATTTGCAGTACAGGAAAGTAAATTAATTGCTGCAACCTAGGTAGATACTCCAACACAGAGTTTGTGCTGAAGGATCTTCTCATCTGCTAAAGCCTAAGTGCTCTTTTTGATATCAAGAAAAAAATATTTTCTTATCCTACTATTGGATAAGGAAGTTGGTCATGTGATTTATTATCGATGCTTCTGTGACACCTACACACGTACTCTTTGCAAGTGTGGCAAAGCAAAATCGCTCTCTACCCAAGCTCAGATTTCAGAACAAAATCCTCTATTAGCACCCTCAAGTAGAAGAAAGTAAAGATCCAACTGTAAAACAATCCTCTTCCCCCTAGCCAACCAAGAACTCACCATGATCAACTATATAGAAGAAAACAAGAGGAACATGTCTTAAAGATCTGAAAGAGAAAGGATAAGTTTAAAACACATGGAAAAGAAGAAAGGGACAAAGAGTCAGAGAAGAAGGAAGCTTAATACAGAAGTCAAAGGGATGAGGAAGGAGAACTCTTCTCAGGTCATGAAATCAAAATACTCCATTCTCACCACCAGCAAAATCATATCCAGTAGGTGTTTCAGCATTTGTAGGTGTTTTGAGGGTTGGCCACCTGGATGTATTCTGGAGGCGCCTGAAGAATTTATTGGTTTGGAGCTACTGCAGACTGAACCCTTACTACTGCAGTCACATACGCCTCTCACCACACTGATCCCTCCTTGAACCCCTGCCCCAACACCAGCACTTTAAGAATGTTAAGAATTACAGCACAGTTCTATAAATCCATGACGTAATCTTCACCTTGTATCACATAATCAGTTCTGGTTACTCCATTTGAGAGGCTACCAGAGTGTTAGAGGCCTTTAGGCAGAACATCATCGGCCATCTTTAGTTCCACACTTTCTGTACCATCCATATGAACTAGAACAATATAGAAACAAATTCAGACATGGCTATTTTTTAGGTAAATATTGTATGGCATGTACATTACAGAGCATTTAACGCGACAGGCAGGAGGTTTTTGCATGCAAGTCAGGGAAATAGCAAGGTGCAAGTTATCGAGGCTGTGGTTCTGTGGCAGCCTGAGCCAATCTAACCCCTGGCTCTTTCGCTCCTATCACCCATCTTGGGAGCCCTCAACCTCTCCATTTCACCCCCTGTAGCCCTCATTTGACCTTTTGTGAAGCCATCTCAGCACACTAACCAGGCACAACACCAAACCAGCAGCTCTCCAGGAACATTAAGGAGTTTCCTGATGCACTGGTACGTTGGAATGGTTCGGCTGAGGCTCTGAGGGACACTAGAACTGCGTGGCAAGAGAGGCAACAGGGGTGAGCAACCAGCTGCTACATTGACCGAGGCTGGTGCGGAACCCCAGTCTTTGCACGTTTATTAGATGCACAACAGGGAATATTGCTGCAGTGGTTAAGAAACTATTTGCAAAGCATCTGTTTGCTCTGTTAAAAACACGGTTGGTTATTTGCATGTTTAAATATAGTCCCATGTTACGTGGGTCTGCTGCGTGACCAACACAGAGAAGGTTTGCCTCTGGGCACAAACGAACAATCCCCTGGTGAATTTTGTTTATTTTTTTGGCCACTGCCCTCAGCCATACCATAGCACCACCACGGCAAATGTGTTTAAAAAAAAAAATAACCACACCCCCCCCATCAATCACTCTGAAAAGGTCAGCTTCCCTCCTGCCCCCAAATTTAAAAGGTATCTTTTATGGCAATTTAAAGTAAGACATTGTCACACGGAGGTGTCTGAGGCATCAGTTCATCCTCCTGCCTGCCGATTCCTTAGAAGAGCAGATGCCTTTGGGTGGTAACATCTTTAAGCCACACACACAGTTTGCCAGAGCTCATTTGTCAGTGCCCCGAGGCAAGCCTTTCATCTTCTAGCCACATAATGCTAGCAGAACTCTATTATAGATGGCTGTATTTACATGCATGAGCAATCCAGTTAAAATACATATTTTTGCTAGCCAATGTGAGCAGAAAAACCTCATTTGCTCACTACCAGCCAGCAAAGCCTTTCGGTAGGTGTGCAGAAAACTCAACCCCCTCTCCAAGAACCCAGTCTTTGGAATCCTCCCGTAACCACGTGCCTATGCTCAGGAAGATTCTGCTCAGTGGAAGCCGAACAACGCAGATTAGTCCTTTTATGAACAGATACCACTTCTAGACAAAAAAATGAAAACCCAACACGCAAACACAACTTCAAAGGAAACTAAAAAAACCCCAGTCTCTCCCAGACCTCTCGGTATGACTGATGTTTTAAGTTCTAAAAATATGACTTTAGCATTACCACCAAAAAAGGGGACAGAAGGATGTGAGCACAAAATCAAAACTTGCCACAAAAACAAAGCAAAATATCCTCAGAGCTGCTCTTCATTTAAATGGAAAACACTTTCATAAATACCAACGTTAGAGTTTAAGAGACACGCTATACCCTTAGTACTATAATATCAACATTCACAAGACGTAGGAGCTGTCTGTACAGGGAGTACTAATGGGTTGAGCACTGGTTCTTGCTAGAAGACTGGGTGTTTTCAAGTAAGAGCACTCAGAGATGGCACTGTGCTGGGTTTGTGTGGCAAGGTTTTGATAGCGGGGGGGGGCTACAGGTGTAGCTGCTACAGGAAGCTGCTAGAAGCTTCCGCTGTGTCAGATAGAGCCAAAGCCAGATGGCTCCAAGACAGACCTGTCGCTGCGCTGGCCAAGGCCGAGCCCATCAGGAACAGTGGTAGCGACTCGGACATAACATAGTTAAGGAGAAAAAAACCCACAACTGTGCAATTGCAGCCAGAGAGAGGAGTGAGAATTTGTAAGAGAAACAACTCTGCAGACACCAAGGTCAGTGAAGAACGAGAGGGAGGAGGTGCTCCAGGTGCCAGAGCAGAGATTCCCTGGCAGCCCGCGGTGAAGACCGTGGTGAGGCAGGCTGTCCCCCTGCAGCCCGTGGAGGTTAATGGTGGAGCAGATATCCACCTGCAGCCCGTGGAGGACCCCATGCTGGAGGAGGTGGATGCTCAAAGGAGGCTGTGACCCTGTAGGAAGCCCACACTGGAGCAGGCTCCTGGCAGGACCCATGGGGAGAGGAGCCCACGCTGGAAGAGGTTTGCTGACAGGACTTCAGACCCCGCGGGGGGACCCACGCTGAGCCAGTCTGTTCCTGAAGGACTGTACCCTGTGGAAGGGACCCACGCTGGAGCAGTTCATGAAGAACTGCAGCCTGTGGGAAGGACTCAGATTGGAGAAGTTCGTGGAGAACTGTCTCATGTGGAAGGGACCCCAGGCTGGAGCAGGGGAAGAGTGTGAGGAGTCCTCCTCTTGAGGAAGAAGGAGCAGCAGAGACAGCGTGTGATGAACTGATGACAACTCCCATTCCCCATCCCCCTGTGCTGCTTGCGGAAGGAGGTAGAGAAAATTGGGAGTGAAGTTGAGCCACGGAAGAAGGGAGGGGTGGGGGCTAAGGTGTTTTAAGATTTGGTTTTATTTTCTCATTACCCTACTCTGATTTGATTGGCAAGAAATTAGTTTTCCTCAAGTCAAATCTATTTTGCCTATGACGGTAATTACTGAGTGATCTCCCTGTCCTTATCTCAACCCCCGAGCCCTTCATTGTATTTTCTCCCTCCTGTCCAGCTGAGGAAGGGGAGGCAAAGAGGAGCTTTGGGGGGCACCTGGCATCCAGCCAGGCTCAACACACCACAGTCGCTCATGACTAATTATGTTTTCAGAATGGCAGAAAGTAATTGCGTTCCCATTACAGGACTCCGAGAACACACACCTGTAACTAACTTTGGCACGGTATAAGAAAACAATCACATAGCTTCACCAAGAAACAAAGACGCCCTTCAACAATAGGGCCTGGACTCGCATGAAAGCAGTTCTCTCTCCGCTGTCCCACTGTGACCGTGTTATTACTGGCACGGTTCCCACAGACTTGGGTTTCACCTGGTCCAGTTTCAGCCCACATTCTCCTGAGAGCATTCAGCCTGTTAGAACAGTTACAGGACCTACACAAACTCACGTAATAAGCAGGGGTTAGCAAACTACCACGGCTTTGTATTCTGCTGAGTAACTGATCTGCTTCTAAAATACCGCGGCATCATTCTCATCTCAAAAAACATTTCTACAGACTAAAAAGCCCACATCTGCCTTCAGTGCGTAGTAATTAAAGTGAGATAATTCAGCCCGGCATAAAGGTGGGGAGGTCTATCTGGACGTCAGTCTAGAGCCTACTTACTGTAAGTACGAGATGAAAGGCATGTTTTTATGTCATCCCCAGCAACAAAGACAATTCAACTCTTGCCTGTATTTAAATACCAGTCCTTGAACTCTCAAAGCCTTTGTAAGAGATAAAATCTTTATAAACAAACCATTGCATTATCTTGAGTCACACAGCGTCTACCTTTAAAGTGGTATCAGCTTTTCAGAACAGACACCCCCATGTCTTAAAAAGCAAATCACTATTAACTTCAGCAAAAACTAGATGTAGTTCTTCATAGACTAGTTTCCTTTTAAAAAAAAGAAAGTTATCTGAAACCTTTCTTAAAGGATCTTCGCAAGAAGACTTAGATATGCTTGACCAAACCAGCTTTGTTTCAGTCAATTAGATTTAAGTTACTTCAGCACAGAGGATTGTACAACAAATAATAGTTGTACTCCCTAAAGTCCCCCACTGATGCTCAGACTCTTGAAGAAAATGGGACTTGTGCGGAATCTGCAGTCTAGAAGAGAATAAGCTACACAGAAAAAACCACTTATTCGCTATATATTCATTTTTTCTACCTTAGATCTCAAACTTAATTATAGTTATAGTTTTATCTTCCCCTAAGCGAGGAACAGAAGCGAGAAAAGCACAGGTGGGCTGGGGGCAGCAGCTTGTTCCCCTCCTGACTTGAATGAAGTGAGAGGATTTATCCTGCCTACAGCGAGAGGGGTAACACACCTCCCAGATGATGTCATACTTTAGGATCAACCCATGGTAATAAGTGACCACATCTGACAGAATCCAGGGTTTCTTCACATTTATTACAGCAAAATGTTGATTATTAACCACTTTTATACCGCAGGAAGGAACTTACTGAGAAGAAATATGATTATTTTGACAGGTTAAAACATTTTTAAAAGCAGCTGCTTGGCTTCAGTTCCATTTCCCATTTTCACAGACTCAGGCACCAAAGCATCCCATTTTCCAGAATAAATCTGTTGCTCTTAAAAGCGTTAGGTCAAGACTTTAGTGGAAACAAAGGCCTCTTTCATAAGGATCTCTAAATCTAAGACCTGTGACCAAAAGTCTCACTTCTACAGATAATTTAAGGATGTTCCTGTAATCCAGAATACACTTACAGAACTGACTAAGCACAGAGAAGCTCAAGGGTAAAACCCCTGAAGGAAAAGAGAAGTAATGTAGTTGCACTTAAGAAAGAGCTCAGCTACAAAGTCAGCTGAAGTGCTCTGCACAAAGGCAGAGCTGAAATCCAGACACTGAGAATCCAGGAAGTGAGAACACCAGTAAACCAGAATAAATTCCATGGGTGAACTAATCCAATTTCTTTGTGCACTAACACCACCCATACTCTTTATTAAACCATTCTCACAAAACAGAACAATTACTGAAGATAAGTAACATGCAGCAATATAATTAGCAATAGAAAACATCCTTTTCTTTAAAAAAAAAACAAACCATCTCGCTTCTCCTGCAAAGGCAGCTGCCTGTCCGCAGCTGGACAGGTTGCCCATCTGCTCCTGTGCTGCCTGCCTGCAGCCTGCACACGGCACAAACTCCCAGCTGGTGATCAGAAGCACTTGCCGGGCTGCCAAATTCAGTGCTTCTCATGCCACGCGTTCAGGCACCCCTTTGGCGCAACAGCCCTGTTAAGCTGATTTTTTTCAATCATGTACCAGCGGACACATTGCAGTAGTTGGCAATATGATGGACTAACTCATGGAAAGTTTATTTGGAAAGTGATCAGCGTACATACGCACACACGCACTCTCAACAAGAGTATAAGCACAAAAGAAGCAGAGCTTTTGAGTTCACAGCTTTTCTACCACCCCATGAATACAGTATTGGAGTTGCTGAAAATTCCAGGACAAAGTCAAGAAGCACCTTTTTTTTTTTTTTTTAAATTAAAAAAACCTTTTTTTTTTTTTTTTTTTAATTTAAAAGCAGTAGCTTTATCAGTATTCTTGTGTATTATGCACAGAACCGCCCTAGTTTTTCTGCAAGTATATGGAGAATAAGCTTAACAACACATCCTCCGCTTGGTACACCAAGTCTGTTTACACTCTTCTCCATTTATCCTTCACGCCACTCAAGCCTTTCTGTCCCTCAGCTCACAGAAGACATCTACATGCCAAACCAATGGATAAGAGGTGGCCAAAAATCATACTGAAATAGCTGCAGCTTTTTCACCTCCTAACTTAGCTTAAATCTTTGTTTGTATGACTTTGTGTAGCAACCATTCATACTGCAGAACAGTGCTTTAGACAAAAATGGCTTAATTATCTAATATACTAGATTGAAAATATTAAGATAATGATTTGGAGCATCAAGAAAAACTTTCAGCATTAGAGTATCTTATTAAAGTTTAACTATGAACAAAGTTTAGCCCTCTCTCAGGATTTATTTGTATTTCAAAAGGCAATACAAAAAGAAAAGCGTTACGTGTGTACCAGTCACTCCTGTAGACTAGTATTTGAGTAGCCACTGGGAATTTAGGACTGCAGTATTTTCCAACAATATGCAACATTCCATGCTCAGCTGCAAGGGTACTCTAATGCAATATTCAAGCCTGGGTTTTTTTTCCCAGAGCTCTTGGCAAATGTGGGAACTCCACCGCTTCTGAGTAGATCAATTATTTTTATGTAAGTGACAGCAGGTAGCTATTTAAGTAGATTGTTTTGTTATACATAAATGCCACTACAGACAAGTCTTTGTACGGCTCCGCTTTACTTTTGTGGCTTGGTTTAACACAAAACATTAGTGCTGGAAAAGCCTAGTTATACCAATAGCATAATTACATTAAAACATTCATCTGGTTGTAAGTATGCAAGATCTAGTCAAAGCAAGTATCAATTTCAGCTACTGGGTTTTGAAGCAAAAAGCCTTTGCAAAGGACAATTAAGGCTTCCATCACCCTACCAGAGGTAACAATAAGAAACAAGTCTAAGCCACAGGAGCATTGGTCTATTTTTGACAGTGGTATTTAAGTATTTATTAAGCTGGTTTTCATCCATTTATTCAGTTGGCTGACATCCATCTGCCACATGTAACATTTAAAAATGCACAGTTAGCAAGCTGCTAAAATAAGGAATCTGGATAGTGTTTGGTTGCATTTTTTCTATTAACATAATAGGCAACAGCTTCTAGAATTTGTCTCGCTGATATACTTCAACTCTGCCTGTAGCAAGGATAGGAAAAGGTCCCTCCCTGCTGGTATAAAATAGTTCAAGTACCGGAAAAAAGCCACTGGCTATTTTTTAATAACAGTATTTGCATAAGCAGAAAAGAAACTCCCAGTTTCTCACTGATCTGTAGCAATATTCAAGCAAAGTTTTACTTTGTTCTAAAATACAGAATTTTGATTTATCCAATAGAACAGTTCTGCAAACCGCATCACAGACAGTGTTGCGCAGCTTATGACCAAGATCGATACTAAAAGCTAAAATCTTGCTATTGACAGTGCTAATACAAATTGGCAATTTTAACATTTCAGTTTGGAAAACATCCGTTCTTCTAAAACCCTCTGATGTATAGTGCTTATGTAAATAGTTCTTAGATCCAGTCATGATGCTACAGTATTAGTCAGGTTCATAGCCCTTCTCACTGTGAGAATACACCAGCATAAGGCATGAACACAACGAAATCTATATGAAATTTTATAGTAACTTTCCAGAAATATGCTTGTGGCCCATCAAATTCAGACTAAAGTACTGTATATTTAAAGTATTTACTTGTCATCTTCGCATACCTAATGTGTAAGAATAGTTTCTTGTTCAATTCCCAAAAATAAATATAAGCTTTCAATTGAAAGCATTTATTTCCCTAGTTTTCCAAAGTGGAGTCTGGGGGGTGGGAAATGCTTCATCCTTGTCATCGGTCCACTTTGGTACATAAAAGCATCTCCTGTCCCAGCATTCATTCAAATCCAAGAGATATTTTCTTCCAGTGAAATATGACCGGAGCACTCATTTTATTTTCAGCAATTCAGTCTGTTTCCATGGCAGCACTGCGGGATTCCTTAGCCACCATGAGTCGCATTAGCTGACTGTGGAATTTCTCGATCTTCTTCACGTCTTGTGCCTGGTCCGTTCTATACAGCAAACACTGTAAGAGAAAGTTGCTTAACATCAGTTTTTCACTTGAACCATTTTTATCCTGTTTATAATTGCAACAAATTTGTGCTTGGAACACACAAAACCACGGTAAGTACTTAAATGTTCATTTGTGGCATGTTGTTACCATGAGACAGCACCAACACACATCTACCCTGTTTTAAAATACACATGCATCTGTGTTTACGTTTAAGTTTCTCCGAAAGGCTCATGCCTTTTATTTTGAAAATGCGAAAGCTCATGATTGTTTCTTTTCTCTCAAAAGAGGTGCCAACACTTGGGTTTTAGAACTGTCTTTTAAAGACACCTTTGTTTGTGTTGTCTAAAAATAGAAGCAGATTTTAAACCCAAAATTACTTTCCTATTCTTTATATTCTGAAAGCAAGTTTATTTTGCCTTTCACAGTCCTTAATGTTACACTGCAAGTGACATAAAAATCAGTCCAGTATTTCCCACTGAAGAGGATCCCCTCCCCCAAGCAAAATCTCTAAGAAAGTTCTAAATAAGGAACATAACATCTGATTAAGATCAAAAGGAACTCCTTCATGTGACAAGCCTGTAAATGCAAAAGAACAAGAGTAATATGCCACTGATTTATCGCAGAAAGACTGCTTAGGGTTTTTTTGCAGACTAAGCAACTCCTTACACCTGTACAGCACAAATATGACTGCCCAGGCTGATTTAACAATGGAAAAAACCCAGAATGCTCCATTCTTCAGTGCTGTCAACACAGCAACTTTTTCACAGCATTAAATTCCTATTTTAATTCAGAGACAAACAGCAGAAAACCAGTTTCTTTTTCCCTTCAGCTATGTTAGCCCTACAGAGTTAGCAGCAAGCAAGACTTCCCTTCCCACCTTTAGAAAAAAAGCCAAAACCAGAAAACCAACCCAACCCCCTATCCCCCACTGGTGTAACAGCTTTCCGTGACTGGAAGCAGGTAAAGAGGCCCATAACTGAAAACAGTCCAAGTTCATGAATCACCTGACTCCAGCCTTCCCCTGTGAAAGATATCAATTTAATTGTCCTTCACTTCCATGATGCATTTTCAGGCAGTGACGAGGTCCAAGATTTTTGTACTGCTTGTTTTCATAGAATCCTAAAATAATTATGTTGAGACCCACAAAGAACACTGAAGTGTCAGAACTCTTCCTGGACCATGCAGAGTTGAACCCCAGGTCAATGTCAGTCACAGACACAGCAACTAGAGAAGGCTGAGCACAAGTGTTTTAGGAAAGCGTCAGGCACTCTCACAGCAATGGCTAAGAGCTCACAAGCTGACTGACAGCAAAACGCAAGTCCGTGAGAGGTACAGTAAGCCCTGAAAGGGGAACATGTTCCGTACTTACAGCTACATCGTCTGTTACTTTGATACAGAGGTTCCCATCACAATGTCGATATTTGAGAACAACCCGTACCTGAAATGACAAACATTTTAAAAATTAACATCTATTAACAATTCTGAGAACATATCTGAAGAAAATATGCCCAAATTCAGACTACCTTGTGTCACCTCTGTGATGGTCCTCAGCTCTGCTGGCCCCTAATCCTACAGCCAGGACGGTTTAGAAGTTGAACCGCCACATTTCCCTGTCTAACATACAAAACTGCTGTCATATTAGCATCAGGAAGCTTCACATTGGGCGCGTTCAAACCCACTCTAACTACAGCAGCTGCAGGGACCTCAGTGACAAGTAAGAAAAATTATGAGAGCCATATCAATACAAGACGTCCCCTCGCCATATATCATGCTTCAGAAAAACTGAAGGGAAACTTGTGTTTATAGTCTTGAAACACTTAAAAAAGAGTTCTACATGAAGACTTGGAAGGGATTAACTGATTGGGGTAAGCTCAACATTACTGCTTTTTCTTCTACGGTACCTACACTATTATCTTAAAACATTGTATTTCCAGTCCCTACAGTTAATTCAATAGCTGCACTGAAGCCTACAGACAGATATGAAGCATTCTGATGTTTTGCAAGTGAAAAGGGACATGAATAACACTTTTAGAGTAACTAAAATCAGAAGACTGAAGAGAGCTCCTGCAGATGAAATTGCTTTCAAGACTCAGTAAGGCTAAATTTGAAGTCCGAAAGCAAGCATTCAACTTCTCGCTAAGCCAGTTACTACTGTAGATACCTGCCCTGAGTTTTAACCTGTCCACAGTCCTTCTGCACTCTCAAATCGCCAAAGTTCTCAAAATCACGGTGATAAAAATCAACATCCTCAGCAACTGACTGAGCATTAAATGCTTCCTCCCTGAATGGGGAGCTGGCCACAGGGACTTTCTATCTATTGTTTCAAGCCTCAGCCAGCATCAGTAACTAGAAACAAAGCAAGGTGTCCTTTTGAGAACATTCTGAACTCACACTATAAACAGGTCTTTGTTGTACAGAGTGACCCATGCTAATGGTCAACAACCTCCTTGACTACAAAATATGTTTTGAAATTCCTGCTCTGAGATGGATCTCCCCACAGCTTTATCTTTCTTGTTTAAGGAACTGTCGTCTTCGAACAATAACAGCTGCATAGCAGTACATCTCTCAGCCAAGCAGGCCCAAAAGCACAGGAGAGGCTGCCACAGGCAGCAGGCATAGACTCGATAGACAACTTGCTCACACATAAGGAAAGACCACTCACTGCCCAGCCACACCAGCCCATGAAGAGCCCAGACCCACCTCCTTTAACATCCCACAATTCTTGTTCTTCCTTCAGTTTCCTGACAAGCCCAATTACACACAGAAGCTTCTCAGGCTAGTTCTCTAGCAAATAAAAGGAGGGTACTCGTGCTGTGACCCTGTGGCCTATATAAATTCTTTCATAAACAGAAAATTTATTGTCATAGATGGGAACAGACCGCCTTTGGAGGCCCCTTAAGAAAAGGGGAAGAGCAACTCCTGGCTGCAGTGACACCCCTGGCAAACTCTTTCATTTAACTGGCCATTAAATAGCACAAGAAGGTAAACCAGAACAATTTATTTTATTATCAGTAGATAGGTGGCAATTGCATAGTAAGTGGTCAACCATGCTAATTAAAGGCAGACATCAAATACTGCTTCTGAGGGTTTCTCTGTGTCCTCTATTTTTGGTGAGGAAAACTAGGCCTTTCTTATAGAAGCTTTCTCAGGCATACAAGTTCCACACTACCTTTTGTGCTACTTTTTAGCTAAAATGCAATGCTGATTCTGGAGACTGAATAGGTTATGAAACGTTTCCACCAATCAATACACATGAAAAAGTTACCAGAAACAAAACACTGTCACATACTAAGAAGTTACTCCTTAGGAAGCTAACGTCTTCCACTCCGAAATGACGCTGCAGGCAACAACGCACCGTAAGAGCTAACCAACGCTTTAATTTTTCCAGGAAGACTAATTCAAATGATACGGTCTCAAAGGCTGCAACCTCATAAAATAAACCAATTCTAAAGCGACAGCGCCGGAGCCACCAAGCCGCCGACGACCGCCGCCTCACCCCAGAGCCGCACCTTCCCGGGGCCTACCCCGCCCGCCCGTCCGTCCGTCCCTCCCGTAAAGCCTCTCGGCCCGGCTCCCCCCTTACCTTCATGGGATCGGCAAGGTAGAGCTTCTCGGCGGCACGCGTGAACTCCTCCCAGGCCTGATAGTGCGGCATGGCGAGGCCGGCCCGGTACTCCGCTCCGCTTCCCCGGTCGGCAGCAAGATGGCGCCGAAGGCGGGCGCCGCGTCACCGCAAGTCGGCACCTCCCATTGGCCGGCGGGAAACCGTCGCCCAATGGCGCAGAGGCTGACTCGGAGATGCCGGCCCCGCCGTTGCCACAGCGACCCCGCCCGGCGCGGCGGGATGCCGGCACGCACGGCCCCGCCCACGGCGGAAGCGAGGGCTCCCATTGGTGGCCGCGCCGCCGCACCGGAGCGGCGCGGACTAGCCGGCCGGCCGACCGCCCGCCAGCCGGGTGTCGCGGGTTCGAGCCCCGCTGCCGGCGGAGGGGGGCAGGCGGCCCGCCCGGCTGCCTGCGGCTGGGTGCTCCAAGGGGGCGGCAGCAGCGGGGCTCCACCAGGCCAGGTGCGGGCTGTCTCCGCCTCAATCTCCCGGTCTGAGGCACACGGAGGGGAGTTTGGGGGCGCGGGTGGGCCAGCGTGGGGGCGATGGGCCCGACCTGGCTTTTCCAGGCCATGGGGGGCCCGGCGGGCGGTGAGGCCCAGGGCCGGCCTCGGTCAGGCGGGCGAGCAGGCCGCGAGTGTGGGGCGTTAGCTCGGCTGGCTTTTACAGCTGAATCTGGTCCAGGTTTTCGCGGGCTGGAAGGTCCTTTGTTAAACTGGAGGGTGGCTCCGCGTTGAACAAAAGGGACGTTTAGGAGCAGCTCGCTGGCCTCGCTGGGGAGGGCGCTGAGGCTGGGCCTGGCGCTGGGAGGAAGGCTGCTGGCTTCAGGGAGAGCCTGGAAGTCAGGAAGTTACAAAGATCCCGGGGAACCCCGTTGTCCAAATACGCATATACGTCTGTGTGTGTGTAAAGCATTTACATAAAACTGACTAGAATTCATTTCAAAAGAGAAATGAGGGAGGAAAGAAAAATAATCCGCGGTTTCTCCTGTTACGTTTTAAAATCCCATTTCCTTTGGTGACCTGTGATTTTTGTTCCTTAATTGCACAAAGAGCGTGAACAGCCACAGTGCCAAGCTCTGACGGCGCTACGCGGCCCGTGTCACTGCTGCGGTTACAATGAACAGGAATTGCAGTCCTCTCTTCTCTATTTCATGGGGACGCGCTGAAAACCCAGAAGCTCCTGATAACGACGCACGACTTTAAGCTCGTTTTACTGAACTGCACAAACCTCAACATTGCGGCCAAACAAATAAACTGCAAAGTTTAGGGCAGATGTGCATGTAAGGGGACAAAGTATGCAGGCTGTTCCAGTCTCCGCTAGCAACATGGGGAAATACTAGCCATAGGTTTTTTGACCACGAAAGGCACAATAGGCGCAAGGGAGAATGAAGAAACATGGCATAGAAATAAAAGTGTGGATGGGAGTTGAAGGGAGAAAAACTAGAATGAATTTCCCTGAGTCAGTAAAGCAGAAAATAATTGTTACTGTGGGGATCAACTCTGAAAAAGTCTGCAGTGATTAGACTGCCAAACTTCAATAAATTGCGACTTGTGGGTGTTATGTGGTCTAAACAATTCTGTTAAAGGGCTTTGCACCAATGAGTGGAGGCTATGAATAGTGGAAAGACTGAAGACTTTTTTTTTTTCTTTCCAGAACTGCTCACAGAGTTTAGATGCTGCTGTGTCTGAGAACCTAGCTTCAGAAATGTAAGAGTTGTCTTTCAGAGAGGCCAATAATCAACAGCTCTGATTAAAGGTGATAGATGTATTGACAGAGCAATTATCGAAAACACAGAACCTAACCTGGAAGGAGTGCTTCGACGCTGTCTCAGGTTTTGGGTAGCCATTTATAACTGCAAAGTAGGGATTGCTTTTGGCAGTGTTTTACAGACACACAGGGGATGTAAATATATGAAAATGAAAGGTATGGGTAGCGCAAACCCTGTAACATTTCACAAAACCATTGCTCGCCAAATTTGGATCCAGGTTTTCAAGTGGGACACGGATATTTTCTTTGTGAAGGAAGAGTCCCAATTTTGCTCTGTCCAGTCAGAAGCACCTTAGGGTTGCTTTTCAGAGGATTTTAATTTTGACTCAAATGTTCAGGATCTTTTGTGTGTTTTTTGACACAAAAGCTGTCTTAGGATCTTGCCAGTGGCCAGTCATTAGCCTTGTTGTTCACAATTTCTGCAGTTGAGCAAATGCGACAGAGCCAGATTAGAAAACAAACCCATTTTGGTATTTCTTTTTCCTTAACCCAGATGATTTCTGTGATCCAGGTTAGGATGCAGCTTCTAAAACTATTATATACGCACAACTTTGGAGGTGACAAACTGCAGCAGCCAGGGCAAAGACCAGAGAGAGGGATTTTGTAATTGGCCTTACCTCTGAAGAAAATGTGATGTGTCACTACGACAGTTATATACAGCCTGATGCACAATTCTACATAGCCTGTTCCTGGCTGCGATCTTAAGGATTTCATCTTCCCTGCCACCACCACCACCACCACCTATGGCCCCATGGTTGTGCTGCCACAGCTGTTTGTAACTCTGCGCTGGGGATCAAACCAATGCTTGGATTAAAAGCAGCACCGTTTTTAGTAACACATTTTTTCAACTAAGATCCGTTCGTTTTTCCAGTTTGCTGTGTGGCCTTACATACTGTTGTGCTGACACAGCTGTTGAAAATGCACCTTTTTTGGTGGCAAGACAGGATATGGGAATTCCTACTGTTTTTACTGGCTTGCCACCAAAAATGGGGGCCAGTATCTGAAACAACCCCCCAGCTCCCCCGAAAGCAAGGCCAGTTGCTGAAATCTCGGCAATTAAAAAGAGAAGCTATTTCAGAGCCTCAGGGAATGTCTGATACCTATAGTTAGTGTGCTGCTTCGCCCTGTTGTTCTCCTCTCGTTGGAGAACAGAACATTCTCTTGACATGTTTGAAAAGTAACTTAGACCACTGCAGTTATTCATCTGTAAGTTGTATTTGATGTATGTCCAAAACTGTATTTTTCAAGTGAGTTCCAGTGAATGCACTAATAGTAGAAATGTTTCAATAGGCTTTTTGTTTAGTGAAATAAAACGAACAGTTGTTTATCACTGTGTGGAGCGTTTGGTATGCAGCCAATAATAATTTAGTAGTTGGTAAGAATTCTGCTAAAATATACATACTTATCTTGCTTTCTTTTCTTGAGTTCTTGCTTTCTTCCATGCAAGAAATCATTCCAGCAGTCTTAATGGCCATTCCATCACTTGTAAGTGAAATCTGGAATGCTATAAAACCTCATTTACCCTTTCCTCAATCTCTCCTTGTATATCCTTGCTATATCCCCTGGACCACCTTAGATAATGTCTTTTTTAGCTTGGATTTAAGGCCATAAAAAGCTATGAAGCAATAATGTAAGTACTTCTGTGATGAAGTTTTTTTGTGCGGTTTTTCCTCAGGCCTTTTCCCCTCATCCAACCTGTATGTACATGATTAATGATCTCTCTTTGATCAAGCTTCTACATGCATCGCCACTGCAAGTTCTGCTTTGTATAGTTATGCTCAGGCATCTGGATTCCACATGTTAATTTCTTTAGGTTTTTTATATTGTGTCTTCCTTTACTTAAATGACAAACTGAACGAAAACAGTAGAAAAAGACCTTGCATTATATCTTAAAATATCATCCACGGAGATCTTGGCTTCTTGCAACTTCTACAAAGTTCATGGAAGTTGCAGCTGCTCAGCATCACTCAGGGTTAGATATTTGGTTTCCTGTTCTTCACATTAATGCTTTTATTCAGTCTAAAGCAGGTGCCATATTCTTATTTGCGAATGGATTTTTCTTTACTGGATAAGAAATTCAGATAAGAGTATTGAATTCATTAAAATTGTTATCTGTCACCATGACATACTACTGGTGGGCAAAAGAAGTTGGTCTTTCCAGCTAAAAGAAGCTTTGTACAGAATGCTGTGCATTATCATGCCAAGTTATGGATTTGATAGGAAACAACAGGACAAACTCTGATCTTAGTTATGCCGCTGTGAATCCAGAGTCATTCCCTTTATTTCAGTGGATTTTTTCTTGTATCTGTAACAGCTTAATTAAGAGCAAGCTTTGGTGCTGAGATGATAATCCTCTTCTTGGACTAGGAGCAACATAAAGTCAGTGCAGTTACACAGGTCTAAGAGAGTGCTAATGAGGAGTTAGTTACGAGGCAATTATTACTGCCAGGAATGTTTAAAGAGCAAGATACAGTCACTTCTTTCAAAATAGCTTCAACCCAGCCCTCAGTAAAGTTAAGAAGGCATGGGCATGATGATGAAACATTCCATTCTCGTGTGTGTATGGTCTAAACCAGTTTGGGATTTGTACTGATGCAAACTTCAATCACATGGGGTTATATTTTTCTTTGAAAGGGTATTTATGTGCACAAGGATGCAGATAGATCTTGAGTACAGTAAGATCTGAGGTCTCTGACATCTCACTGGCTTCTCAATCTCAGTACCCATGAGAACTGAGTCTGCAGTCAGAAGCTGTTCCTGCTCCTGGATGGGTTATAACATGCCAAGCCAAGCCACAGGTTTTCACTCCACAGCTCATGAAGGAGCACAAAACATTCTGCTCCTTTCTATGAGCTTTATGTTTTAAACAGCTTGGCTAATGGTTTTGCCAGGTTAAGCCATCCATAGTTAATTACATCAATGCTAATTTTCTATTTCTTTTGCACACAAGCATCTTATCAAGTGATTCGGGCTCATACTGTTTAACAGGATAATTAAATATTGGTGTCACTTGGTTGTTAAAATACAGTTCATGACAATTAAGGCTGTACGTGGACAGCAGGATTCCAGGGCCCTGTCCTGGTGCCTGTCCCAGACAAGTCACAGCTTCAAGTCAGGATGAGACCTGGGTGCCTGTTATTATCCTCGTTCCTGTTCCCCAGTGCCCTTACTCCTGTGAAAGGAAACACGCTCCAAACACGTCCCTGATCGGCGCTGCTGGGGAGCCCGCAGCCGTGGGCTCACCGTGATCCACACTTGCTATACATTTATAAAACCTTTCACAAGGGCAGCATTGTTTCCTACTTTGCTTTAACAATCAGAAAAAAAAAAATAAACCTGTAATTTAATATTGTCTCATCTAATCTTACTGTACGGTAGGGAGTTTATGTATGTGCATGTCAGTAGCCATTACACTCGCAAGAGAGCTGTCCCTACGTATGGCTGTGTTTCCAGCCTGGCCTTAATAGAAACTGCCCTTTCATTTTCGGATGCTGTTCTGACAGTGTTCTTGTTAAGCTGTTTGCTTTTGATAGCTGGAAAGACGCATCCCTTCCTGCTAAGCGGTCAGTTTAGTCCCTTCAGCATAATAACGTATTGAAATTAACGTGCTGTCATGCAAGAGACATATGTTAGAGAGCAGACTCTATGCTGTCACAACATTGACTGTTGAGATTTGAGAATGAAATAGCAGTCCTCGTGATGGCCTTCGGGGAAAAGATGAGCACATCTGGTAGCCAGCTCATGACCAGGCATTTGAAGCACTCTGGAAGCAGACAGACACTCTGAGCATTAACTGCTCATAGATTTTCTATCACCATTACGTGCAGTTTCTGAGCATGCTTAAGATGGGGTTAGATCATCTGCTGGCACACGCTGGAAGCACATTGATTTCTTACATTAATCTTTAAATAGAAAAGCTTTTTATTTGATAGGCATGGCTGCCGGCTGGTTTACCTGTGCAATTCACGCCGGCATGGCTGACGTAATTGAAGAGTACAAACCACCAGAACAGGCAAGCGAGATTACGTGCTTATAGCGATACCTTCCCAGGTCCTCTGGAGCAGTGTAACTGCACCTGGGGCAGAAGGGCTTTCGCCACGTGTAACTGAGTTGACTTCTAATTCTCAACTGTATGTCTCAGCCCAGATCACATGGGAGTTCCCTCCTTCCCAGTTCAGCCTGCGGAAAGGAAGACATGAGCGGTTCCCCGTCCGCTGTAATGCTGGAGTTTGAACCTTCCTGGCAGGTGAACCCTGCCAACTTCTGGCTGAAGTGAGAGAGTAACACGCTCCCCCTTCCCCCAGTGCTGTTGTGAGAGCAGCAGCGTGCGGCTGGTGGGAAACAGTAACTTTTGCTGTTTGCAAAGTAAATTCATGCCTGTCCCTAAAGTTGTGCGGCCTCATTCGAGTGGACTCTTGATTTAGCTGTGTCAGTAAAAGAGGCTGGTCATCCCAGCCACTTGTCATTGCCTTTTCCTAGGAATTAATGCCCTCTCATGATGTGTTTGCAGAGATGGTTGTGTGAGTGCCCCTTAACCCACTTCAATCAAACTGGGTTAGCAAAAACCTCCTACTTAATCCATTTAAGCTAAGTCTGGCTCAGGTTGACCAAAGTAGGTTAGGGGGTGTCCACACGCGCCACTCTGCAGGCAGATCTGAAGAGGTGGTAATTTCCACAAGAAGAAGTAGGACGGGCTGAGCAGGGGGAGTGGATCTGAATCAGCAACTTCTCCCATCCCCTCAGCGGCAGGCAGAAGAGGACGCCAGCCGCTGCGCCCCCCCCACCACCCCCCTACGCCTTGGGCAGCTCAGCTGGCAGGCTGAACTTGGGAAGCCACAGCGGTGCAGCTGTTTTCCCATACACCCCTTCCCGTCGTTACAACAGTAGAAAAACTTTGTGCGGAGCAGCTGTTGCCGAGAAGGCACAGCAGACTGAAGCCTCTGCAGGCTCCTCAAGCTCTCCTGTTCACACGTTTGTCCTTGGTCAAGAGCAAGAGTCAGCGCCGGCACAGGTCCAAATTATGGTCAAATCAGTGTCAAAGTGGATTCTCGGCATTTGCATTGCCAATTCCTGAAACAACTGCAAGCACAGACATTCCTTTGATGTCTACAGCATGGCAGCTTTCTATAAAGGATGTGTGATGCAGAGCTTGTGTAGCTATCAGGCTCGCAGGCCCACATAATGCATCCGTAAGAGATGGGATCTGTGCTGGGAAGAGCTTCCTTACTTCCAACATGGTGCTGCTATTACAAACCTTGCAAGTTATTTACCTGGCCCTTTGGTTGGCTTGAGTCTGCAGAGAAATTTTAACCTCAAATCTGTAAGTTTAGCGTTTTCATAAGATTTGGAGTACATTAAACATATGAAAGCAGATGTAGGTAGCGTGTAGGAGTAGGGGCAGAGAAAATATATAAAGTATATAGCAGGGCTGTGACTTTATATTAAAGGGATAACTACTAACAAGATTTGAAATGTGTCCTAACAATTGCATTCTTGCTGAGGTGGTTTTCTCTCTCCATTAGCAACTTTGACTGATGTTTTTGTTTTTTTTTTTAATGTGTATGAAGTAAGTTAAAGGTTGAAGTGATCTTGGCAATTCAGGAATAAATGACTAAGTTCCCACTTCTTTCAGATGAGGCAGGAGTTTAGAGGTCACACAGATACCAGAAACACATATGCAAGGGAAGGGAACGAAGGAGGAAATATTCACTGCCGTCGTCATTTTAGGGCCTGGAGAAAGACAAGGAGCCTTCAGGCAATTCCCAGTGTGATGCTGACCCTTCTTCCTTGTCTCCCTTCCTCTTACCCACTCCTGGCTGGAGGGAGAGGATCTGGGAATGGTAGCTGCATGTTTTCCGAGGAATCTCTGCATCGGATCTCTATTTATAAGGATTCAGCCAATCTGTGTCCCCCTTATGCAGCACAAAGAGATGAGGCAGGGCAGTGCGTCTGCTCATACATATTTCAGATCCTTTTTCTTTTCCTTAGGGTTGTTTTCACTTTTATTTTACAACAGTTAGGGTAAATCTGGCTGCCCTCAAGCTAGCTCCTCTTCTATATAGTTTACTCTTGTTGATTTAAAAACAAGAATCATGAGAAAGATTTGCCAGTGCAGCGTTTGCTATGAAAAATTTACATGCAGCTGCTTTGAACTAAATTCCCAGCAGAAGTGAAAGGATTTTGAGGCTTCCAGATCTTAGCAGACTACTGTTTTTTGCAGACAGAAATCTGTGTGATATGTGCTTCTCCAGAGGTCCTTCGCAGCCAGCTAGGACTGCACTATCCTCCTCCTGTCCCGCTGAGACATATTATCAGCTTTTGGGAGGGGATCCTTCTGGACCTAAAAAGTTAATTAGCTCTGCGTGCGAACGTCTGCCACTGAAGTGACTGATTACTTTTTGGAGGAAAGGAAAAATCTTGTCTCCAGAGTTGAAAACAGCAAGAACATTCACATTTTTTTAAATCTTGAAGGTTATTTCTCTTCTGTGGGGCAATGCTCTTTTCCATATGTGGGGCAAATTTTCCAGCAGTTCTATTTCAGTTTCTGGAGTTGTAGGTTGAATCATAAATCTAGTCTTATAGATGGAGAATATGATCAGGAGTGTTTGAAGGCTGTTTGCAAATCAGATGCTGGTGATTTAGAGTAAGATAGTCTTACCCTGCCTGACTCCAGTTTCACAGAAGCTGAGAATCCATTGACATTGATAGTTTTTTTGGGTAATGAAACCATGATCTAATCCAGGGCCAGAGCAGTAAACAAGTGGTTTGCTGTTTAGACATGTAAGGTAACTAATGCAATTAAGGTAATGCAGGCCATTTACAGGTGAGGTGAAGATGTCTCCTGTGTTGACACAGGAACCTCCTCACTCCTCAGTGGCAATGCCAACTTCAACGTGTGGATGCTTTTCTCCTTAGGAGCAGGATCAATTTGATGCCCCATAAATCTTATTAGGTATTCTGTGCATTCCTCAGAGAAGTATCATGAGGGTTAATTATTTCTCCGCTCTGACTCAGACAGTGATTTTGTGCCAGAGGATTCTGGCAGTAAGTATAATCCTAGTGATACCCTCAGTGAGGAAACCATTGTTAACGATGTTGATGAGGAAGCGCTAATGGAAGCTGAACCAGAGCCTGATATAGAAATTAAGAGACCTAAGGCAAACAAAGGAAAGAGGTTGGAAACCTTGTTTGCTGCCTTCTGCAGCAAATCTTATGAAAAATAACTCTTTGCCTTCTTTCCCCTTCCCCCCCCATCCAAACGCAGGCTGCAGAATGGCTCTCCTGAGGCTGAGCTGTGCTAGAGGGAGGGAGGAGGTGCGCTGCTGAAGTGCTGGTGCCGATTGTCATTCCCCCGGGAAGACGTGCAGCAAGGAGCATGTTTCAAATAGAGTAAGTGTCTTTTCAGCAAAACCGGGCTGCCAGATGGGGGCTGAGGTCCTCGCTTTGCCCAGGCTCCAGCAAGGCATCGCTCCAGAGCCAGTCGGCACCGTGAATTATAAATACATTGGCTATGTTACTCTATTTAGGACCAGTGGCTCTGGAGATAGATGTTGCATGAATAAAACATATTTTCCATACTGTTTTTCTCTTATTGGTATTTTATAAACTCATAATGAGAGACCAGTGATATCTACCTGCTGTGTAACTGTGCTGTGAGGGGCGAAAGGGCTCCACGTGCCAGCACACAGCGCTAAGCACAACTTAGCCCTTAAAAAGTTTCCTGTGTCCCAAAGAGATTATTTTCCTCTCCTAGTCTCATGTGGTTTCCAAGGCCCAGTTTAAACACATACAATGACATAGGATAGATAGCTATTTTCCATACATGGCATTGGTTGTTCGGCAGGAAGCATTCATTCCTTTAAGACAGTACTGAAAGGGATTCTGTTCTGCACTCCAAAAGAGAATCAGGCAGGATTATCTTGGGTCACATCCTTCTTCTATTAGTCAAACGGTGAAACCAGACATCTGAGTTGTTTCAGTCTGCGACCTTACCCCGTGCTTCCTGACAGATCTCACAGCTTTTCAGTTGTCCCTAGTTTATATGCAGGATTCTTCAGTCCCCCTGGCAATCTGCATTCTTTCTCGAGCTTTTTCCTGGTATCTTGGGCCCTTGGGAGATCACGGCCTCGCCTTGGCTTCTATGTGGCTGCATAGATAACCACTCCAGTAATTCACTGCCTTCGTCTGGGTCCCTCCGTGGAACAGGCTTAAAAGTATTCATGGCCTTCGATGTTTCTTGACGCTGTTCAACCTATGCAGTGTTCTTTCAACTTGGATTCTTCCTGGATGCCTCCAGCAGCAGAACAGCAGGCTCCACCATTTCCTGACACTGTGGCCCTTTATAGCAACCAGCAGTTTACACATTTGTCATTCAACTCACAATCTGCTTCACTGTTTCTGGCATCTTACGATTGCTCTCTCATTTCTTAACACGCTATAGCCTTCTTCAGGCTCAGCAGCTGCTCCAAGAAGGTTCCTAAGGCTGGTGAGCTTTTTGCTGAAAACATTTTTCAGATTCCTCCTCATGCTCTCTAGCAATGAGTTTCTTTTCTATTTTGTGATATAATATGGTTTTCCTTGGCGTGTTTCTAATTGCTTCTTCATTTACCTTTTTCAGTCCCTGATCTCTAGCAGCATGTGTTATTCCCCATAATCTGGACACTCTGTGACTATTATTTCAAACATCCTTGCAGCTATACCCAGCAGTTGTATCCCTTCTTGATGCGATTGCATTCAGTAACATTCCCTGGTGTTAGATGACTGTCTTTTGTGTCCCCAGCAATTCTCAGCCTTCTCTGGTTTTCATCGTCATCCTGAGGCTTGCATCTCCTAGCATTGTGAGGCTTTCTCAGGCAGCGCTGTCACGATGATGTCTCCTCTGGTTTTCTATATCACCGTGGGACCTTTCTTGACATACATACCTTATTCAACTTCCCGTATGTTCCACAGCACTACGCAGGCTTTTCCTACATCCTCAGCAACTTTCGTGGTACTCTTATGTCCCCTGGCTGTTATCTGGCTCTCTTTGATCTTTCCCAGCTGAATCGCAGCACTCTCTTAATATCCCTCTCTATATCCTCTATGATCTTCACAGGCACCTCTGGCTTGCTAATGGTTATTTCCACATTCTTTTTTAAGTTTGACTGAAAACATTTTCGCTCATCTACAAACGTTCAGAATCATGCAGCCAAAAAGGCCTTCCTGGTAAAGTAGCGGTTCAAGCATTCACTTTGTTTCTCTGACAGCGTTTTTAAAAAGAAAATACGTAGCTGTCTTAATGAATTTTGAGAATAGGAGATTGTTACAGCATTTGCAGAAATGTATACGAGCGGTCTGAGGCTCTTTTACTAAGTGACTGAAGTAAGGTAAGGATCATACCATGGTGAGCTTGCCCCGTGTGTAAAGCCCCTGCAGAGAAGACGACTGGCAACTCTGTAAAAATGTGATCCGTAATAGCAGTGCTTTTCCTTCCCTTTAATAAGATGCATATCACTGTTCAATGCAAATTCACCCAGTAATATTTGTAAAGTACTTGAAACATTTGGGTGATGGGTACTGTGGAAGTTCAGACCGTTGCTATTCATACATTAGATATATTTACCCGTAATGATTAATAAGAAAATCCTGAGTTGGATCTGATAAAGCAATGTTTACTTGCCTGATAGCTGGCCTCAAAACCTGTTTGAGGTTTGAAGTTTCAAAACAGAAAGAAACATGCTGAAGATTATGAAGCTGTAGAATTGGCTTCATTCAAATATCACCTCTTTTGAAAATATGCAAGCATGAAATAATACAAGTTACGTTTCTTATAAGCTATTCATGTCGTAGCATCATCATCAGACTCATCTCTGCTGGTATAATGTAAGCCAACTGCATCCATTCTGCGTGGATATCATCATAGAGTGAATATTTCTTCTTCATAAAAATTCCGACTCTCAAGCGTGTTCGTCTAATTTGACTCTCTCCGTGTCCCCAGTGCTTTGATTGCAGTAAGAATCCTAAAATAAGTTTGTTTCTGTCGTTGGTCTTGTGCAAACATGCGCACCCATTCCTGGTTTCCACTTACAAAGATGACAAAAAAATCCACGTGATAAAAACCGTACAGCAGTGCATTACAGTTTTATTTAGTTCCTTAGTCAGCCATGCTTTTAGTTATACCTGGCAGCAGACGCCATGTTTAACTGTGCAAGGGCTACATGCTTATGTGCTTACTTTATTTCCTTTGCTGCTGAAGTTCTAAGGCAGTCAACAGCACTTTAAATAGGGATTTATTACCGCTTACGTACCACTGAACTGCAGTGGAGGCAGGATAGAAATGTTACCGAGTACAGTGGGGTCAGTTTCTTTTTGCGTGAAAGGACTGTTTAGCAGAAGGGGAAGAAGCTGAACCTGGTGCCAGCTATTTTTGCACTAGCCAAGTCCTGTCATCAAAACCGCACGGGGGCTGTGCTAACTTAACTCTGCAGTAGGGTAAGGTTAACTTAAACTTCCAGATGTGCGCTTCCACAGACCCCTGGTCCTTCCCTTCCCCTTCGCTCCCCACAGCCCCTTCTGGGACAAGTGCAAAAGCCATCTCAGCCAGGTGGACATCATCAGGTGAAGTCTGCGACGGTTGTGACTGCTCCGGAGAACTGAATTCAGGAAGTGATCCAAGTTCAGCCATGGCCTAACTGGGTAGAAATTTTTTTTTTAACGTGAAAGCTGAGCTGGACCCGGCAGCTTTTAAAACCTGAAGATTTGAGGGGAAAGGAAAAACAAAAAAAGTTGAATATAGTCTAGATTACTTTTGCATCAGATAGATGTTTCTTTTATTGTTTTTCCATGGTAGGAATTTCCCTGGCGTGAAGGATTCCCCTGTGGGTGCAGAGCGGGAACAACTACCTTCTTTCCAGGTACAGGCTATCCTCACGGAGCCTGGGGAATAACCATAGAATAATTCAGGCTCGAATGGACCTCTGGAGGTAATTTGGTCTAACCTCCATTCCAAGTAGGGCCAAGTAGATGAGGCTGCTCTCTGATAATCCTTCTCTGATAGATGGCCTATGGCGAAAGTAAAGCCTTCAGGTTTATATTAGAAAAGCATTTCTTAAACTTCTTGTGAGCGTAAAGCTCTCCTGAATCATTTGTCTTCCCAAGATTTTCCTGAGTGCAGCACTTCTGCCCAGACTAGGGAGCAGCTAACTTCTGCTAACCGATAGCAACAGCTCAAATTCCTCCAAGGTGAGGGAGCGAGAATTGATTGTAATTTACCCGTTTGAAGTGTGAAGATCCATTTCTTTGCCTTGGAAGAACTGCACTGCAGTGAGCAGTTAGATGAGCTTGCATAAGTACTTGCAGCCAGTTCTCATGCCCATATCCTGCAGGAAACGAGCAGCATCTAGTAAGTAGATTAATTGCTGTTCTCTGTCTTGGTTTTTTACTATGTTTTTTTGTTCTTTCTGTAATTTACCTGAATTTATGGTTCATATGTCTTAGTTCAGAAGGAAAGGAATTTTTCTCTCTCTTAAATGTATCAAAGTCCTTCTCATTCTTTTTCATTGGAAAGGATTCTCTGAGCTGTATTTGGCCTCGCACTGGATACGTATCAGAATCAGAGAACTGCTGGTTAACAAGCAGATTGAACACGGGCATTGCAAAATTAAGTTTTCTATTGCTTTTGCTGTGTAGTTTGCTGCATGGTTGATGTAGCAGCATTACCTCTAGCAATGCTCATTCTCTCTTTAGCCTCTGTATTGATATTTCTCCCAATAAGTGAGAAATCTATTTTTGTGAGCATCTTGTGACAACCGGCTCAAGTGACATAAGCCACTGAACAGCTATTGAACAAATCTAGGCTAGATTCAGAATAGTAAATTAGAGGGAGAAGTCTCCACATTCAAATAGCGACAACAGATTAATCCGGACCAAATTTTTACCCTCCAGCTTCTACTTTGTGTGACAACTGTCCACTTAAAACAGCGTGGAAATGAGAAAGAAAGGAAGCTGTGACAGTACCTTCAGTCCCCCTGCGGAAGGTGTTGGTTCACCCCTAATGCATAATGCACAGCCTCTCCGAAATACACATCCCATCAGTTCTCAGTATCCGCAATGTTATAAAGCAGTTCGGAAAAGAAAGGGCAGAATAACTTCTGCAAATGCAGCTAGAGAGAGAAGTTTGAGAGAGCCCTGGATATAATTACCTGAGCTGGAGTCCAGCCAGGAGAATGCTGAGCTCAGGAATAGTAAAGTCCTGACTCTGCACAAGGGATCCAGACAAATTTAAAAGAAACTGCAATAACAGAAGTGGGATTTGAGCATCTGGGAAGACGTTTGAGAAAGTGAATGAATACAAACTAAGGCCTCTAGGGAGTCTGACAGGAAACAAAAGGAGCAAAATCCAGAACAGAGGAGTGTAATGGTAATATATGGGGCACTGACTGTCTTATACTCAGTGCTACCTGGTAAAATGGTGTCTTGTACATGATCTAAGGGAACCTACTCCTCTGAGTTCATTTAACCCTCTACCCAAGCCAAACTACACGAACAAGGATGACAATATGCCAAGTTACCTCTCTTGTGTTCTTAAATAGCGATGAATAAGAACTGAGTCAGACCTGATAAATATGGTAAATCTTTAACGTAACACCAGGTTAATTAGCCACCGTTAAAGGAAAGCTTGTGCAGGAAGAAGGATTTCTCTCTGTTGGGCTGCTCCCCAGCTAAGGAGACCCGGTCTCAGCTGGAAAGATTTTACCTTTAATCCCACATTCCTTAAACGGTAGTTATTCTAGCAGTTGGCCACTGTTTCTTGCCAGCACTGGTATCAAACAAGCATTTCAATTTTCCTTCACTCATACTCTTTCACAAAGTCTTCACAACTCCAGAACCAGCAAACCGATATACCCAACGGAAGGATAACAAGGGGTCTGCTATTGACTGCCTTTCGTTTTAAGGTCTTATTCTGTTTTTCTTTGTATTTGCTGGGAGCTAAAAGCATACTTGGGCAGCGACCATTGATCAGACCACGCACAAAGCTTTTCGGTGCTTCTGAACTGTTCTCATTCAGGCACTCTAAATGGTTTATAAGGTTTGCCAAAGAGAAGTGGTTTAAAAAGGAATGCAAATGAAAAAGCGGAGAGCTGATGGATGAGGGCAGGGAAGGTGGTCCAGAAGGTGATGTTAAAAAAAGGAAAAGAAAAAAAAAAAAAAAGGCGGCAGGGAAGGTGGAACATGAGGAAATCCAAGTGGGGTAATGTCCGGGATTTGAAACTGTGCATTCTTCACACTGGCAGGTTTGTTCTTACTTTCCCTTAGCTCTTTCTTTTTCCACATTCCTTTTCCCCCAGCTCATTTGGTTTATGCCAAGAGGCTTATTTGTCTTTCCTGGCTTATTTGTAGTGCATCTGGATTTAGGCATCCTGATAAATCAGTTCATCTGAAGACTGTGATCTAAAAATGAATGTTGGGATGGATGTTGAGCTAATTTAAACTGATACACATCTGATGAAGTGAAGTTCAGCCATGTAAAATTCCACTGCTTGAGCAAATGCATAAACAATGAACATTATTCCCCTTCAGTGTGTCAGAAAAAGAAATCATCTGCTTCTTCCAAAGAGATTATTTTAAATTTGAAACACGTACCTATAAATGTCTGTATTTTGCAGTTTTGAAAATCTAAGCATGGAAATGTATTATGTTAACACATACCGCACTTCAAGAGATTTTCTTCTACTGAGCACATTATTTTTGAGAGGTGGTAAACCTTTCGTTAGTTTTATCTGCCTGAATGTATTGGTTTAATTGTGTTTTATTTGTTTCTATAATATCTTGTCTGCTTACTGTGCTTTAGCAGACAAATGTAAGCCGGGGTCGGAGTGCAAGCTCAGACAACAGTCTGCAATTTTCAGCACCCTGCAGGATTCGGCATTCCATTAATATTTTTTGGTTTTATTTTATTATTAAACACAGAATGAAAGCATCATAGAACTGATTCATCTTGGTCACTGTTCTTATTTGACTGGGTTGGAATTGAAAAAAATATATTTCAGAGACAGCTTTGCTTCTGATCTTAGGGAAAGCACTGATGGGAATTAGTTAGGCGCTGCTACTTTTAAAAAAAAGGCAGATAATTAGAATCCAAATTTTAATCATGCTGCCTTTGAAAGCAAAACAAAATCAGTAACAATCTGAAATCATGTCCCTTGCCACTCTTCACTTTAGTCAGAGGATGCCCAATTCCCACTAACGCCAAGAGCGTTACTCCACGTTGAGAGATGAGCTCTGGTGAATTTTGCTGCAGCAGCTACAGAAGACTTTGCCCCAGGCTTCCCACCCTGCTGCTTTGCTGGAGGTTATCGCCACCCGAGCAACGCTGGCAGAAAAGAGTATGTCACACCTCAGTTTCTTCAGGGAAAGCCTGGTCGTCTACTTACATTCACCTCGACTGGATTCTCAGCTGGATTTGCACCGATCCCCCCACGGAGGTGGAAGCACAGGCTTCCTGCTGCGCACTCGGCCGTTGGGTGGAAACCTCCAGGAGAAGGACAGGGCAGCCCGGCGTGGTGGCTCTTGAGGCTACCACAGCCGTACTCATCTGTCAGTGCTGGGGAGGCGTCAGCTCACCCGTGTATGACAACTGCGTGGCAACAGAGAATTAGGCAAGAAAGAGATCAGGGACTTGAACAGCAAAATAATCAAGAATACACAAGTACAGAAATAAGAGAAGGGCAAGATCCAAACAAAAATTCACATGATGAGTGAAATGATAATTTATTGGAGAGCTACAACTCCGCATCTTCCTTTTCTAACAAATATTTTTCTTTCACTTCAAGCTACAGTCTGTGTTCTGTTGATTTCCTTCATTAAAAAGGAAAAAAAACCCCAGGGACAGACACTGGATGAGCTGGGGACTTGGCAGTAGGAAATGGAGACTTTCAGCGGTACGTCAGTAGTTGCAGTGCTGTCTGGATGGGTTTTGATTGTGTTACCAGCTAATGCTGTTTAGTGTCTTCTGTGAAATGGCTCACTGATGTCAGAGCAGATCCTAGTGACAGCTAATGCTGCTTTGCCACTTCCTGGGCAGTCAGAGCAGAAAGGACAGAGGATGAGCAACCAGTGGACACCCGAGTTATAAAATTGTTTTCAAAATGACAAAAGATAAGTCAAGTGGGACGAGTAATGGGGATAAGCAGAAAAGATTTGTGCTTTTATTGCCACATGCATGAGGGCCAGGTGGCACCACACCGGTGGTGCTTAGGCCTTTCGTTATCTCTAAAGGTACGAGAATGACACTCAGAATAGAAGTGCAAGCACACTGTGGCCGTCACTGGATCTACCACCTGCCATTGGAGTAAAAAGCTATCATCAACTTCAAATGTTTGGAGTTCAAAGATACAGGCATGCCAGCCCTAACTTACCTGATACTAGTTCTCATCCTTTAGTCCAGCTGGAGACCCAATGTTTAGACATCTAATTTCTTAATTCATTATTCACCTTAACTCTGACTACAAGCAAAACAAAACACATTTGTCCAGCAAACTGTGTGCAATCGCTCTGGGAACTGCTGAGCTCCTGCCTTTTTGGTGTGCTATTGAAAATCAAATTATATAGCTTTAGCAACAGAACTATAATTAGGGTCAATGGAAAACTGCGGGTAGGATAATATTGTGGATTCTGCAATTTTTGTCATGTTGCTCCATAATATGCCAGAACCCAGTAGTTTTATTGCTCCACAGTTCATTAACACTGTCAGTGAAACATCCCCTGCTTCCTGACGTGGAACTGGCCCTTCTGTGAGCACGTTGCCAAGGCTGGCCTCAATTTACAGTCATCCGCAAATGGGGCCCAACCGTGCCCCTCCTGGAGTCGATGGCAAAGCTCCTCTCAACTTCTGTAGGAGCTGGGCAGGCCCAGGCAGGGAAAATAGGGATGGATGAGGAAGATGATAGAGCAGAGCGGAGGAGAAAAGAAGGCAGGCTATCGTGTTTCATTCTAACCTCTCCAGTTATCGCTGGATCTCATACTGATATCACCAGGAGGTTTGTTCATAGATTAAAATTATGTTGTAACTAAAATTTAATCAGTACTTATTTTCCTGTTCTCCATCACACTAAGAAAATCTCTCCTCTAGGCTACTGCTGCTTCTGCCTCTGGGCTCTTAAGTTTTCCTCCTCAGATTTTCTTCTGCTTATCCATCATCCCCCCCGCCCCATCTTTCTTTCAGCCGTTTCCAGGGGGAGGCTTCTCAGGGGGGCTTCATTCTCTCCCCTTGCACCATTCCAACCCCCAAAATAATCAGCTGTGGGCAGGCTCATTACTGACTGTGATGTGCCATTGCTGGCCCTCACAGCCAGGAGAATACACCTCCTGAGATCATTCTTTCAGGGTGTCAGCAAACTCAGGCAAATGTCATAAGACTGATATCATAGTTGGGAGGCTGCCCAGAAAAAGTTTTTATTAAAAAAAAAATTGAAAACTACAATAATCAAGTTTTAGCTCTTGTGGCTATAGAGGTGGTCTGAAGACGTAATACAGGTTCAAATAATTACAAAGATAATGCAAGATCAGGCGCACACTTCATTCCTTGTGACAGAAGAGGGAAATAAAAATGAAGAAGGAAGAAAAAAAGTGAGCTAATTGTGGAAAAGAAGCACAGAAACAGAGGAGGTGGAAAGGAAAACAGGAATGGAGAAATACAGAATGCTCTCATTTTTATTGAAAAAGTGTGAAACAAACAAACAAAGAAGAAACAGAAGCCTAAGGAGTGAAGAAGAAAAAAAGGAGGAAGAGAAGTAAGACTAGCAAGATAAGCTGGGGGTTGGTTGAATTAAATTTGAGCACTGCAGCAAAAAGTTTCAGCTATTGAATTACAGTCCAGATTCTTTAGATTGCAAAATTGTCCGTGAAGAGACTGGCTTTCTCCTGTGTTTACACAACACCCACCGACTTAGGGACTACCGCCATACAAATACTTACTAATGCTAATAATAAAAGGTTGAAGTAATTCCTGTGCGGCAGATGACTTGGAGGAACCTCTGCATGAGGTGGCAGAAATAGAGACTATAAAAATGCAAGTGGTCGAAGCAGCCGAGCAGCGGTTGCGAGGTCAACCGCTTGTATTTCCTATTTTCTGAACGCGTTGACATTACAAATTCCTTTCAAACTAGTTTTTATGCACACACGCACATATATAAATATAAAATAATTTCTTAGCTTCTTATGGAAAGAAAGTTGATGTCCTTTCACATGTTACCCCATTTAGTCCCCTTCGTTTCACTGGAACGGCTGGAATTCCAGACCCACAGTTTGAAGCAGAGGTCCACGGTCAACTCTTACTATGTAGAATTGTATCTTCCTCTGTGCGGGCTGCAAGGAGGCAAGGCGTTCACTTTTTTTAGTGGATCTCAGTAGGAAAAATAGAAAAATACTGCAAGTCAGAAATTCTGGGTTCTGTTACAGATTCTGGGAGGAACACGCCTAGGCACAGAGTCACCTCTTAACACAACTTTGAAGTGTTCAGCTCCTAGTCCCTCTAGCTTTTGCTTCTTACAGTCCCAATTTCTCCACCTCTTACCCTTACATCTCCTTGTCTCCGGCCCTGCTTCTCAGTCTCCTTTCAGCTTCACAGTTTTAGTCCTCACCATTGCCGCGTTCCAGCTGCCAGGAGCTCCTTCTCCTAGTCCTTGTCCCAGGCTCCCCTGCTTCCGAGCTCCATGGGTCTGTCCCTGGTAGTCCAGGTAGCCCCTGGTACCTCGCCACAGGGCTGCTCCCCCTGCTCTCACCCAGCTCTCTGTCACACCACGCAAGTTTAATCTGAACCTGTCCATTCTTGACTGAATGAGTGCAAAGCAATTTTCAGAGGTTTGGCCAAATTGGGAGGCTCGTTGTGTGAACAGCAAAGTGTGCCTCCTTGATATCGGCATTCATGATCCTTTCCTCCTTCAGAGTAAGGATGGGCTAGGATTTCTAAAAAAAAACCCATATGTGAACGTTTTTAAGGCAAAATGATATCCTTCTGTCTTGCCTGGGTTACTTTGGCTTTATCCAAAAGTATTCAGGTGAGGTGGATACCCAAAATGGTAACTTTCAGCCACCATAGTTTGTACTTGCTAATATTGTAAGTAGCTGAAAACAGTGACTTAAATGGAGATTGTAGAAACCTCAGCTACAGGAAGCCTTATCATCGTTAGCCATAATGTCACAACCTACTGTATAAAATAGCCACATCGACTTTGCAAATTCCAACCAAAGACCTTGGTTGCCCTTAAACACATTTACAGTCTCTCAGCCTTCCTAGGAGGGGGAAATTATTACCGTGCAGGCAGAAATGGAGGCACAGAGGCATCGGAGGGCGGTTTCGGAGTACCACGGGGGGAACAGGAGGGAGGAACAGATCCCACGTTACCCTGAATTCCCTCATACCCTAAATATCATCATTCTCTTCCCGCGGTGTCAACTGATTTATCGAATTAGCAGCAACTGAAGCACAGCGTGTGCATTACAGGTGTGCCAGGGAAGGCAGTCATCAGCGAGGGCTTCTTGTGCTATACCTGCTATAGCCTGGACACACAGCTCTTCTCCCAAAGACTTTTATAATCTAGGATGGTGTTTGCTGTTGTATCAGTTATGCCAACAATTAATTCGTGCATGACAGAGCCCAGCCTACTCAAAGATCCTTATGACTTGCAGGATCATGGCTCAAGAAAGTAAGTTAATAATTAACTCATGACAGTTTTTGCTGACTTCACCTCACCGGCTTATTTATCTTTTAGCACATGATCACGGCTGTCACTGATTTACATATGAAACGCAGGAAAGTTTTTTTTTTTTTTGCTCAGGATCCTGACGTCCCAAGGCTATGTGTGTGTACATAAAATGTATGTAAAAGAGAGGAGCTCTGTTTTCCAAGTGTGAAAAGGAAGTTGTTCTAACGTGAGACATACGTCATTGGCATCCCTTTCCCTTTGTTCCCAAACATGGTAAAGAGCAATAAAGCTGTTGGTGGACTATAACGTGACATCACGTAAGAATGCACAGTTCTCCTTTTTTTTATGCATATAACAATCTTAGTGTGGGCATCCAGAGAATTAATGGTTACAAAATACTGAGCAACAGCAATGTATAAAAGGTAAATGACACATAGCAAAGGAATCTCAATTCTTCAAATCACATAGCACACGAAACCATTCTGGTCTGTGACAACTACACCACTAGATTTTTTCCATGTTTATCCAAAGTAGCTTAGTAAGCATATCATGCATGCCATTCACTAAGTCTGTGTACCAAAATACAGAGTATGATGACCCTAAGCAATGTCTGCAGGGCCTGTGAGCTTGTCAGAAAGGAGGACTGGCTGATGTTGCTGCTGCTGGGAAGTATTTATTTCAATTAATTTTTGTGAGAGAAGCGACAGAAATAGCTCCCATTCTACTACAGCTATTCAGCTGTTATTTTGGTGGAATTATACCTGTGTAACTTTCTTATAAAAAGAGGTAGGAGTTGTGCACATGTTCTGTGAGCTAATGAGACTTCAGAAAAGGTTGTCAAGAATGGCACAAGGCATATCTATTATTTTCAATTCAGAACTAACCCATTTATCTTTTCTGTTTGCTAAAAAGGGCAATTTCAGGGTTTTTCTGGTGACTGGAAAAAAATGTAATGCTAGATGCAGGCTTCCTTCTGTCCCATATGTCTTAAGTGTACAAAGCTTTTTTTAGAGAATAGCTTTCTTTCAGGGCAAACCAGTCCTTACTAAAAATAATTCTTATGAGATCAGATAAAATGAGAGGAATGTTGCTGGCAGATCCTGGTGCCTTATTTACAAAAAAAAAAATAAAATAAGGCTAAAGCAGCCTAACCCAGGCCTATAACACAAGGAGCGAGCTGAAGACCCTTTCCTGTTGCCCGGGGCTGTGGTTGACAGCCCGAGGCCTATGTTGGTGGCTGTGGTCAGAGGATGCCGAGGGCCCGTACAGTCTGCCCCGCTCTGCCCTAGCCCCTGGGACTGCCCCACGGAGACGGGCACGGCCACACGCTGGGATGTTTGAAAAGGCACAGGGACAATCTGCAGGCCCATCTGGGGACCTGCAGCCACGAAGCACAAGCGCATCCCTTAGATTAGTAGGACCTACCGAGATACGCATCTGTTTAAATTTAAAAGTTCAGGTCTAGTTACAACAGAGCTAGAAATACAGAGTGGGCTGGCTACGTGCACAGAGGTGATCCTCCCTCCGGCAGGTCTTGGGGTTGCATCCAGTATGAAAGTAAAACTTAGATGGCTTTTGAGTGTTAATGTCCTCTTAACTTTGAACTTCACAGTTCTGTCTTCTCTTTCTTCATACGAATGTCTTCTCTCAAGCCTTTAGTATTGAATGGTGACAGACCTCTCCGAATTTCTGGTGTTGTGTATTATTTTCCATCTTTTTAGCCCATTATTGAGGTAGAGTGCAAGCCCCTGAGGCAGGGGCTTGCGTCGTCTATTAAAAGAAAATGCTCAGTAATTATTTATGATTCGTTTGTGGGACGGGATTGCAGCACTTGCGTACATTATTTAACAACAGATATGGACCACAACTGTTAAGCAGGCAGAAAGATCCATACTGTCAGGAAGACTGAAGGTGATTTTGCAGATTGCAGGTGTTGTCAAATACCTAGATCAGTAGACAAATTTACTGCACACGTATGTTCAAATCAAGCCAAAGGTTACTAGTCACCTCTTCGTTGCTTATATATTTGTTCGCACAAAGCATTGTGACTTGCTTATCCACAGTTACCCAAACTGCATCAAACCAGCTTACGTGTCATTATGTGGTCTGTTTGTGCATCTAGCTTACTTTACTCTTCATTTAAGAGGAAACCTGAAAGGTCTGAGAGGGGTTTGGGTCTTATTCTCCAAATAATGTATTTCCTCATAAAGAATTCATTGACTTACTGTGTTAGAAAACTGTCCCTCGATCAGGTTAATTTTATTTTCGAACTGGAAGAAGAACCCCAGGATCCAGTTGTTCATTTATAATTCAGCACTAAGCTAAAGAAACAAGGGCAGAAAATGCACAGTTGTAAATCACGCTAGCAGCCACAGAACAGCATAATGCCGAGCAGCCATTTTAGGTCTTCGCTTGCTTTATACCCTTTCCACATAATGAAGCCTGTTAAATGAATCCTTATGGGAATCATTCATGAGGTTTGTGTTTTGTATATGAATTTCCAAGTACAAGAGATTAATTTTGCAAAGTAAATGGTCTGTATTCTGTAAGAATTTGTTCAAGGTACTTTTTTTTTGGAAAGGCTTCTTGTTTTCTAGGTGTAACAATAGTATTATCCCTTTACTAAAATGTAAACCCATTCTGTCTGGAAAAAAAAGAGAAATAGATTTCAGTGGGATTATTTCAGTGGTGGCAAACGCAATTCCTGGTGTATTTTATTCAGAAGGATTCCCAGAATTTCTATACATGGACTGGATCCTACCTTCTCTATTACAGAAATCTCTGAAAGAAGCAAACTGTTGCTGTTTCATTCCAGTCTTGTAAGTGAAGCTCTAACACAGGATGGAGTAGAGGCTCTACCTAGTAAATGTGTGTAATTCTAGCCCACTTTTTTCCTAATGCTTTGTTGATGAAATTAGCACTCACTCTTTTCTCAAAATTTGCTTGTGGACAGATGTATTATTTTTCTCAGTGAGAAATAATCCAGGTGTCCAATCAACCCAAAGGTTGTGCATTCATTATTTCTATTTAAGTCAATTAGAACGGTGCAGATGCCTCTTCTATTTGATGATTTGCTTCCAGAGAAAGATTAGAGAATTAATTAAAATACACAATCTAATTGAACAGAAATCGTAAGATTTTGTTTCTAGGAAACAACTCATGAGTACAGATGAATCTAAAGTTGTGCATTTACATCTAAGTATAGAACGTATCATTTTAAGCCGCTCCACCAAAGTTTGAGTCTGAGGTTTAGTTTTCAGACTGCGAGTCTAATTTAGTTTCAGAATGGAGAGCACAGCTTAAGATTCCCAACACCCAGAGACCTGGGTGGGGGCGTAGGGGGGGAAACATGTGATTTTGGTTTCAGTTAATTTTAGTTTTATTTCTGTTTATGAGATCAGTTGTCTATTTCTAAAAGTGTTTTCATTTTGGCAGACTCCTCAAATGAAAGGCTTATTTCGAGACATTTCCTGTTGAGTAACTGGTGTTGCTGCTGCTGAGAGGTAAAGGAAGACATATACAATGCTGAAGGGAACGTATGGTAGTGTCATGGTAATGACAGGCATGAAACCAAAGACTGCCAAGATCTTTCCTTCCATCACAGAGGAGCTTAACAGGCAGTGCAGAGGGAGAACACAGTATATAGCATTAGCAGATCTATCCCTCCAACATTTTGGGTGAGCTCTACTAGCCATGTATTATGAACATGGATTATGATTTGTGTTTCACGTGATCGTAGCTTCTAACACTTCCCTTTTCTTGTACAGAGACTCCCAGTCAGCTTTGCAAATGCTCTGGTTTTGATGAGCACAGGAGTTCATCATTTATTTCCATTGTGCTAAAGACACCAGAAACCAGCAAGGCAGAATTCTGCATGATACTCCCATTTGGACAAAGCCATGGTAAAGTGAAATAGTGGCAAAAAATCTGTCTTTTGAGGTGAATATTCAGAAATCTTGGCATTTTGTTGAAGTCTGGAAGACCACTATTCCCAACTAAGCATTCCTTTCTGTCTTCCCCTACTAATGACCACGGCTGTGCAATTACTCTCTATTTCCTGTACCTATCTAAAACTCTTTTCCAATTTCACAGTTCTAGTAATAAATTTAACGTTAAACAAACAGTTTCTTTATGTAATAGCAGGAGAAGACACAACGAAGATGCAATACTGGACAGTTAAAATGAATCTTTCTTTAATTGCCTTGTGGGTGTTCTGCTCGTACCTTTAAGTCCTTTGAATACTCTTAGACAAGACTTTCCCTGGTTCTTACAGTCAGTCAGATCTCCTTCGTGTAGTTGCTGTAAAAATGCAGTAGCTGGATAGAAATCATTAAACAAGTGAGGTCAGCATCTCAGGAGAGTACGTCTGCAAAACCTGGTAGGTAAAAACTAGGTTATGGAAAGTTCTTAGCTTTTGAGGAAAACCTGTTGTAAAGGATTTAGCCAATGTACAAAGTAGGATATAGGAACAGAAGCACATTTGTGGCTGCTTGAGAGCCCTCATGGAAACCAGTAAGATGTGCAAAAGGTGAAAGTCAGAGAATATGAGGGAGAAATGCTTATGAAGCTGAGCAATTTTGCGAACTGCAGCTAACTTCACAAAATTCTTAGAGGAGGAACAAAAGCTGCCAGGCAGCCTCTTGCGTGCTTATTTCATGTAATTAATTAATGCATTTCGAACCACTTTTTCGGTGCAAAGGGATCTTAATTATAGCATAAAACTCAGATATAATTGATGTAAAAGATCTTCGTGTAAATGAAAATAGGAGCTGCTCTGTTCGAAACCAAGGGGAAGAGGAAATGCCCTGTTGTAAGGTCACAGCCTCTGTGGGTCAGAGTCTCATCTGGTTTGTATGTGCTAAAGGTCCAGCTCACGCAGAAAGCAACGTGCTCAGGTACTTGTGCAGCATATAAACCAGCACTACGTTGTCATGGGTGAGACCGTAATGCAGAGATAATGAGAATAATTTCCTTGTTTCTATGAGCTAAAAGATCCATTCCGAACTGCACCTGAAAATGCTACAAATGAGCTTTATAGAATAAGTTCATTCACTGAGCTGTGCTCAAGCAGAGCTCCTGTGTCTGAGACCTTCCTGCAGTATGTACCAGACTGATCTTCCTGAAAAATACCAACCGCTTCGGGCTTTCCTCAGGGATCCATATGTAAGTGGAGGCAAGAACATCTCTCTCTTAGTTAACATCTGAATGCAACCAAAAATACTTGTTTAGTAGGGTGAAATTTCCTACATCTTTGTACAAGTCACAGGCAAGGATTCAAGAACAACGCTTTCAGTCTCATTTTTTTCAGGTTTGGAGGCTTTGACCTAATATGATCTGATTCACGTATAAAATCCCCCTAGGACCTTTTGGGCTAGTTCATCTTCTGTGTTTTAGCTAGCTCCTCTCCCTTCCCAAGTTCAGCTTTCAGTGGCTTCCAGTCTGCTCTAAGTTACCGCAAGCATAGTCAAACTGAAAGGACCATTATGAAGCAGGAATCCCTGCACTTTGGTGGGATGGGGGACACATCTCCCCTTTCAGCTGTCCTCCAAACACACCGTCTGTTCCAGATTGTGGAGAAGCACATGAAGTGAACGATGAGTTTTGTCAAATGAACCTCGTAATGTGTCTTTTTTAAAACTTCTTTTGAGCTTCTGTGATGAAGTTAAGAGATGGAAGGGTGACGCGTAGCAGCTTTATCAGAATAAATAGCTGGCCTTCTTTGGCTTTAAAATAGAGATTAAAATGATGAATGCAAAGCCCACCTCTGCAAAGGCAGACTGACCTTGCTATTATATTTTATCTAGGATCAGGCTTATAATAATGATATATGCAACAGTATTATACGGTATTTCTTTAAAAAACAAAACATTCCCTGCATTTGTAGATCCATACATTGTTCTTGTCTCAGGAAAAAATGCTGATTCATTCCTACAGGGTTTTAACGTTTATTTTAGCATTATAACCTCCCCACCTTTTTGCTAAAATAACACTTCTTTTCCTGCTCTTGTTCTCAGCCATTGCTTCAAAGGAGAAAACAAGGATTTCCCTGGCTGCTGGGTTTTAGGAACAGGCTTGCCAATCTTGCATGGCTTCTCATTCAGTTCTGCATTTTTCACCCCATCAGCCACCTCTCGTGGAAAGGGACAGGCTTCTCATCTTTCCAGCATTTTTTGTCTGAGCACGTTCTCTTATCGTCACATCAGCTTGTATTACTGATGATTTCATGAATACACCAGCCCTATCAGATGCTAATGGCTATGATTGCTACCAGCTTAGGGTGGTTCTAAACCATGAACAGGTAAGAGATGGAAGGCTTTTTATTTCTTTGCAGATATGCCAATATCCTAGTTGTACAGTTGTTTTAATAATAATAATTTCAAACATTACAAAGCTGGCACTTCCCCTCCACCCACTGGTGTAGTCACAGCAGAATGAATGGTTCATTGTTGTAGGAGTCATTTCGCTGCACAAGGCAACCACTATTCACAGTTAGAAGGTTAGAAATGTTCAGCCAGTTGTGACAATTAAATAAAATGATTGTCGGAGCATCCCTTGGGGTTACAAATCAGTCTGTCTTCACACAGTTGGTGTTACCTGCTTTTTATTAGAAATCCACAGAATCTTTTAGGGTGACAACAACTCCAGTGGAAATAGTGTTGTGAAATGTGATTTCTGTTTCCATGTTCAGAAGCAAAGAGCAGCTGGCTGCACCTGGAATAAAGACATTAATTTTGCACACCCAGGACTACAAACATTGGAGGGAGCTTAGAACAAAGGCCCAAAATGACAGTGGAGGCTTTTGAGAAACTGAGCTATGGGAACATTGAAAAATCTTGTAGAGCAGTTGATATTTTAGGGATAGCTGATGTCTGAAGAAGCTCATGATAAAATTTACAGCTATTAGAATACAAAGGTAAAGGGAAGGTAGGATTCAGCTAAGCATAGTAGGCGTAAGAAAAACAAAGAAAGTTTTACAAGGAAAAACTGACATTGACATTATTCCAGTTAGTATAAGTTTGGTTTTTATACAAAACTCTGGAAACAGTCTAGTGAGGAATGTTCCTTTATTGGTCTTTTCTTACCTCTACTTATTTATGTTCTCCAGAAGAGCAGCGCTTTCTTACTAGCCAGTTAGAAACCTCAACATTCAGCAAGCATTTGAAAAAGGCCATATTCCTATGAAAACCTTTATTTTTTGAATGTAAACTCTCCAGCAGCACTTTTTAATGAGTAGTATGCTTGGAAAGCAGTCAGTTGACCGTAGTACCTAAATTCCTGACTGCACCATGCCAGTCAGTGGCAAACAATCAGTATGAGTTGTTTAGAAAAAGACCTGTGAAATAGGAAGTAGGTTACGAGACGGTTCTGTTCAGTCTAAGGCTGGAAGGAGCAGGAGAAAATCCAGCACTGTTTATGTGGTTGTATTTGTGAAACATGGGAGCTGAACTAACAGAGGAAGCGGAGACTAAATACGCAACAGAGAGAGTGAGTATTGTTGAGATACAGATCCCTAGTCCTGGAAGCATGACTTGAGGCCAATTGCAAGGAATTCCTTCTCGTTGATTTTATAGAGTATATCTTAATTTTGAAATTGTTGCTAACTAGTTATAGTAATAATAATGGCATGTGTTAGTGTTGTAATCTCTTAAGAGCTCATTTCTTCGCATGTCTTTTTATAGAAACATTAATTCATTTGGCAAACATTTTTGTGATGTTCTTTCTAAAATACTGAAGAAGAATATTTTTGCAACTGCTGCTTTGTATATTTTGGGTCTCATGCATGATTTATCACTTACTAAATTTGAAATCTAAATTATGGAGTTGGCTATAGCTATTGCCAGAAAGCAAAAACTGCAGTGCTGGAAAGGACTGAAGAGGTTATCATCATCTTACTAAGCTTCTACCTTTATTAGAACAATATTTGTATTGTAAGTTACTTCCAGCTTTGCAGTCCACAGGTGCTCACTCACAATAGCAAAAGTGTTGTCATTCCTCTATAATCGGGACATTATTTTTACTGCAAGTTATTCCAACTTTGCAGTCAGTGGAAACTAACCAGCTATAGTAAAAGTGTCATTCATCTATAACTGGGACAGTACTTTCATCATAAGTTATTCCAACTTTGCAGTGAATGGAAACTAACCAGCAATAGTAAGCGTGTTGTCAGTCATCTAAAATAGAAGGGAGGAGAAAGGAGAAAGATGGTCAAAAGACAGAACATATTTGCAATGCAGTCAGAGTAGAATATTCCCAGGGTTTCCCAACACATTTTGCAATTGTTTGGGTTATTTTTTTGTCCGTTAAAGATAAATTGCAAAGTGCAAGGTAGCTTTAAATTGGTGAAATTTGGTACAGGCTTCCAACTGAAAGGCTACATCATCTCCTTTGGCATCTGTCTACCTAAACTCAGACAGAATGAAGGGTATGGTGCAGTGAACATGCTCTGGTAAAGTCAAATCTCTGCCGGTGTTGGGAACAAGAAGAGAGATGAGCAGCTGCTTGCCAGAGCTCAATGCAGTTTTAGCTAGAATGTACCAGGTAACTAATACCAGGCAACTGAGCTAAGTATTTTAAAGCTAGCTCAGATACAGGAAACTGCAGTGTAGACATCCCCTTAGAGCAATAGCTCTTTTATGTAAGAAGCCTGCCCCCTTTTTAAGCTACAAGTGCACTGTAGGCACTTAACAATTATGAATAATAACTAATTAATAATGGCCCAAATCCTTGGCTGTGGTTGAGGAACTTAAAACATAACTCATCTGGAGTTGTAAGAAAAGATGGCTCAAAACAATCTTAACCAAATCTGGGGCCAGCTTTGTGCCTGGACTTTCCTCCAGCACAAGATAAAGCAGCAGAGTACAATTTGTTCTAAGACATTAGCAAGGGAGAGCAAAGAACATAATGAATAAATTTTATTGGTAATGCATAAGAAGAATGCAGACTGGTGGCAAATAAGACCATTAGGGTATAAGAGTATAAAATTAGATGGAAAGTAAGAGATGAGATTGGTCTATCGCAGTGGTCCTAAATCAACATGTCATCTCGAAAACCACAAAAGTCAGCATCTGAGTGGAGGTGAATGAAAGACAAGGGTCAAAACAACAATCATAATTTATCTGAGTGTCAGAAAAGCATTTTTACACTTAGTACCCAATGCATCGATTTACACTTGATAGACAGTACTTACACAAAAAGAGACTTCAGCCCTCACTGAACAGCCTGCAGCACAATACAAATTCTTTTCATGATAAACCTAGGGGGAAAAACAATCTCTTTTTATTCAAGGAATTTTCGCTTAAATATTTGAGTCTACTGAGAACAGACTGAAAGACACATACCATTCTCCAGACTCACGTCTGCAGAGGCCAGTGGTTAGATTTGCTGATGCCATTTGACAGCAGGAGGGGCACTATTGGGAACCTTGGTGGAAAGATGCACCGTGGAAAGCTTCAGCTGTTGTCTTCATTCCTCTTTGGAGGTGCTTGATGGAAAATCTATGAATTGCTTACTTGTGTAAGAAGGAGCAGAGTATGCTGGTGGGAAGACCGAGCTCCACATTCAGGAGCCAAAGGACTGTGTTTGATAGCAAAAGATTTGCTTCCTTTTCTGGTGATGTTGCTTTGCCTTTTTTAAAACAAAACAAAAATATTATTCCATTAAGAAAAGACCTTGCTGGCTATTGTTGTAGCTATCTGCTGAGTCATGCCACTAATTGTTTATTTTAGCATTCTTAAAGAATTTAAGAGATCATTTACTCCTCTTCCTGCAGAAGACGGTTGAGAAATACTGCATAATTTTATAAATAAAATAAAGCTAAAGACTTTTTGGTTGAAAGCACTTCCTTTAATGGTCTGCTATGCAACACTTCAGCAGTCGGCTGACTCATGGCAACCTGAAATTGAAAATGACTTGGGGGTGAGGGAAAGAAAGAAGAGGACAGGAAGAATTATACTAGGCAGTATATTTTAACTATCTCTATAGTAGTCTGATCTTCATCCTGGTCAACTAACCATGACCTCACGGAATTGGTTCAGGCGTCAGCTCTGTGTCTGGTCCAGAGCAAAAGAGGTGTTTATAAATTAGATTAACATAATCAGTGATGAGAATAATATATTAAATTACTTAATTCACTTCTGTTTTGATAATCTTAGATGCTAACAGGAGCACACTGTCAGAGCCATTTTTTTTAGTCCAGCATTTTTGGAAAGCCCTTCACTATCACCAGAGAGAAAGCTCATGCGTTGTTGCAATTCTCTCACTTCTATTACATAGTAAATTGCTTTTTTTTTTCTATACTAGTTCGATGGAAAATAATCCAAACAAGTGAAATAAAAAATCTTTTCATATTAGAAAACCAAACTCCAGACACATTAAGTAGAAAGAACAATAACCTTTGAAAAAAACAAAACCACCAGAAAAACCCACTTCCCCCCATTCCAGAAACCTCTCTGAGTGTGTATCCTGCATTATGCTATTTACAGATCATCAAAGAAGACCAAAGTGATCTTGCACAAGCGCTGCTGTCCTAGGGCACCGACTGCAGTAAGACATATGAAGATCTCAGCTACTTTTTCCTCTTAAATACAAACAGACTTTCCAAAGACACAAAGACTGCAAAGCGGGAGCTTGTTTCAGAGAAGATGGGGGAAACCTCACTGAGAGAGGGAGGATTACTCCGCTTTCTGAAACTTTTGGATTCCCCGAATGCCTCCAGAACATTAGTCACGCATCCTCCTCACGACGCTGTATTAAGGGTGATGCATGTTGATGAGATGCGACGGACTCGGCTGGGTTTGCTCAGGAGTAGCCTGCCAAGCCTCTTGCATCTGGCTGATACTAAACAGAAACACATTCTCTTCTGGTTTATGCCTGGGAGAACCATTTCTCTAGCATTCAAAAAGCCTTCGCTAGTCGGGTTGTTTGGAGAGGAGGCACACCATACCGCTCAACCTGAGCTGGCTTAGTCTTTGGAAACATCTGAATTCCAGTCCTCGGTCACAGCTGAGCAGCAGAAAACGGTGAAGTGGCTTTGGGATATTCTGGGCTGTTTGGGTCTGGAGGAAGGAGGGCACGGACATGGTCCTCGGGCACAGATTAGAAGAGCCATTATGTGGCTCTGCCTCGTAAATTGTCAGGGGCCTCAGGTTATTAACGTGACACCACCAGCTACGAAGGCTTTCTGCCACATTGTTTTTGTCATTGCCAGAAGAAGGCAGAGTGGTGGGAGGTGATGCGGAGGGCATTAACACCCATGCTGTGCCGATGGAGGATCCTGTCAACAAGGAAGATAACGGCAGAATTGCACAAAGTAACTTGGACACATCGAACGATTACAGCATGCGGGCCCGCTACAAGAGATTACAGATTTCTCAATGCATAATTCAGTATCATAAACATGTACACGACACTAACTCATTCTTCTGCTAGACTACTTTAATTTCTTGGCTGTAACATCGCTAAATTGACCTGGAAAGGAAAAGGCACTCAACATTTATAATTGATTTCTGCCCTATATCATTTTGGCTCCCCTCCTCATGTAACTGCTAATGTGAGTTACTGTGGATTTAGTATTTTGTTACAGATTAATTCAACGGGATTTTTGACTAAGCTAGTGTCCAGAATGACTTTGCACTCGGTGACATCTGCGATGCCAGCATGCAAAATGATTCTTCTGGCATTTTTACAAAGTCTATTGTACCACAGAGTGTGTCTTGAGAAATCCAGCTATGACCATATCTGATTTGGCTAAGAACACCAAGTAATATAACACAAATAACGAGAATAGTTATTTTGCGGGAGTAACAGCTTCTGGCTATTTTCATTCCCTCTCAGGCAGACTTGTTGCTCAGGCACACTTTCAGTGGTTTTTGTATACCTGTCACAGTCAAACTTTGTTTAGCTTTGACTAATATGACGAAACAGTCATTATCAGAACAGTCACATTATCATCCTGTTTTTTTCTGGTATAGATCAACTGGGATCTTAGAACAAAATCCTTTTTCTTCCAGCTGTCTCTGTCATTCCTTCTACTGATGCATCTGCTGAAGCCCATTAGATATATATCTTGGATATATCTATATAGATACATAGACAGATCAGTTAGATACAGATTTAACATTTATATTTGGCTGCCTTCGAGATACTTTTCACTGTCAGAATGGCTTTCTTTTCAAACCTTTTATTTGGAGGATGTTCTGGTGATAGGAAGCCCAGATCTTAGAAACTTCATGATTCCGATTCGTGAGGTCCACTGTGAGTCATTAGAGCCTTCAGTATGTGTTGGAAGCAATTAAGGTAAATTTATTTACCAGATTCAATTGTGTCCCCTTTTTCAGACTGTGTTTACATTGTTGTCAAAAGTACCCACTTAATTTTTGAGAGCTTGATGCTGCTTTTCTTCTTATTACTCATCTGGATTTTGTGATTCACCTCTACTGCAACACTTTCATTGACATCATCCCCATGCCAGTAAAAACATGTTAATTTTCTTACTAAACTGTTATTCATTAGCTTCAGTTTCAGAGCCTGTCCTTTTTCCTGAATTAGTATTTTCTAACGATTGACCATTGTTTTCATTGACTAGCTCCTGTCTTAACTGCGTTCCCAACACCGTTAATTGGCAGTGGATGACCCTGCCTCAGGTACCATACTGGTCAAGGAAGAGGTTGTATGCATAGTGTCAAGTAACTGAGATTCATGGTAAAAAAAAGCTCAAATGTGTGAAACTTAGATCCGAAATATAATAAGATGTATTTTTTCCCCACAGAAGTCTTTATATTTTATGTCTAGAAGTCTAGAAATTTATAAAGAAGATATGTATGCATTTATTTCTCACGTACAACAGATTTTTAATAACTAAACCCTAGAAAACACTGGTATTTGATAGGGAAAAATGAAGTCAGAGATGCAAAAGCACTGAGATGCCTTAACGTCATTGGAAATTGCAAAGATACTCGCTCATCACTTTGTTGACAGAGACGAAGGAGAATGGGGTTTTCGGGGCTCGACAGAAAGGACCCGGGTTAAAGTTATGCGTTCTGTGTGCTGGGAGCACTAAAACCACCACGTAAATCTGCATTTAGCACCGAAATAACACCCCCGTATCCCTCCAAACGTGTCTTAGGCCACACACTTCCACAGGCGATGGGACGCACCTCCCGAACCCGCGGTGATTCACCCGCCGGGCTCGGTGCGCGGGCGGGCTCCGGTGTCACGGCTGCACCGAGCTCCGCTGCCTGGGGCGGGCCGACCCCGCCGCGGGGAGCGGAGGGGCCAGGCGGGGGAAGGGGCACAACGGCCTCGGCCAGCCCCGAGATCCGCCGGCCGGGACGGGGCTCTCCAGAAGCCCAGCTCAGCCCGCCCCGGGGCGCCTGGTCACGGCACGGGGGCGGCCGCGGCTCCGCTTGCCCCGGCTCGAGCGGGGTCTCCCCACCGTGCCCTACCCCAGCCCCGCCGGACAATGGCCCACGGCCGCCAAGGAAGGAGCTGCCGCAGGCGACCGCAGGCGGGCTGAGGAGCGTCTCCCGAGACGCCGCCGCCTCACCTGAGGGAGGGCGGTCGGTCCGCCCGTCCCCCTGCCCGCCCCGTTCACCCACACGGGCGGCGGTGGGCGCGGCCTCCGCCCCTTCCTCCCGCCGCCGCCGCCGCTCCCTCAGCCCCGCCGGTGTCTCCGGCCTCCCCCGCGCTCCCCCCGCGTTGGTTCGCTCCTCCCCGCCCCTTTCCCCCACCTCTCTCGTCCCCTCCCACCCCCCGGCTCCCCGCGGTGGTCTGGCCCGGCCCGGCGGCGGAGGGAGCGGCGGAGACGGGCGGGGAGGCGCCGGCGGCCCGGGGGGGTCTGGCTCTCCCTTGACGCGCCCGGCCCCTGCGAGAGCGGCGAGGAGCGGAGCAGAGCGGAGCAGAGCGGAGCGGAGCGGGGCGGGGGGGGGGGAAGAGAACGGGAGCGAGCGAGGAAGCGGGGAACGGCTCCCCGACCCCGGGCAGCACCATGAGGTGAGGGGCCGGTAGCGGGCGGGCTGGCGGTTGTGTGTGGGGGGTTTGGTCCGTTGTCTCCCCGTCTCTAACGGTCCGCCATGGGGGGGGGGGGGGGGCTCGGCCGGCGGCGGGGGCCGGGCTGAGGGGAGCCCCGCGGTGGGGGAGGGGCCCATTGTTAACGGCGGGTGGGGGAGGGGCAGCCCCGCCGTCCCCCGTCCCCCGCGGCGGTGAAGTTGCGCTCGGGGGGCGGCGGCGGGGCCCGGCCCGGGGGACGTGTTGGGGGGGGACGGGCGACCCCGTTCCGGCGCCTCCCCCCCCCGGGGCTGGCCGCGGCGGTGCGCCCCGGCACGGCGTGAGCCCCGGTCGCCCGGTTCCTTTCTTTCTCTCACGGTAGTTCCACCCCCCCCACCCCCCCCTTCCCCTCCGCCTTAACCGGCGTGTGTTGCATTGCAGCAGCAGCTGGGCTTTTCCCCGTGTAATCAATAAAGGGGGGGGGGGATCCCCCCCCCTCTTAGCCGCCGGGGAGGTGTCGCGTTCGGGGGGTTTCGGATGTAAACACCGGGGTGGACGCGGCGGGGCCCGGGGAGGAGGAGGAGGAGGAGGAGGGCGGTGGGTGCCCGCCCGCCTTCCCGCCGGGGACTCCCGCTCCCCGCCGGCTCATTCATTTGAAGGCGATTTTCTGCCTCCCTGGCCCGTCCCCCCCCCCCCCCCCCCCCGGCTCCGTTCCCTCCTCCCAGCTCTTTCTAGTGCCTGTTCTGTTTCCATAATCTTCTTTCTGGATTGGTGCAGGACCCGGTGAGAAATGCGGCTCGGCGGCCCGAGCGCTGGTCTGGCTGTTCGGGGACGTTGTGCTCCCTGTAGGCCTGTGTCCCCCGGTTAAAACAACCGGGGAATTGAGTTACTCTTTTTTTTTTTTTTTTCTTCCCCCCTCCTCCCTCCCTCCCTCCCTCCCCCCGGAAGATATTGCCTGGCTTGCAGTTGGATTTGAACCTTCTTTGTCTTAAAGATGACCGTAAGTCGTGAGGTCCTTTGGAGTGTAGCTCGGCAAGATTTGTGTGATGAAAAATCAGCAAATTCTGCTGCTGCGTAAAACTGACGAGCCGTTAGAATTCTCTGTAAATTACAGTAAAATCCTAACTACATTTTTTTAACGTGTCCCCCCCCCCCCATGTGTGTACACCTTCAATGGAAAGGGCAGCATTGCAGTGGGAGGCATGGGAACAATCTCCCTGCTGTTTTGTTTGGAATTGTGTTCTCTATTTCCCCTTAGTTTTCTTTGTTAACTGTAGGTATTTATGTCCTATGTTATTTTAAGCTTTGTTTTGTCTTGTGATAATTTATTTTCACTTATTCACGTTGCTCATGTAGAAGTCAGATGCCCTGCAAATAAAAAGTTACAACTTAACAAAACTTACAGTTAATATCCAGATCCTTTAAACAGGGTTGTGTTTGTTTTGGGTTTTTTTTTAATTACCTTGACAGTCTTTAACACAATGAGTGCTGTTAATCTGGCAAAAGTTGGCATGAATATTTTGAGAAGCCCAGTATAAATTTGGTTTTCGTACGGGCAAAATGTACTTTAATTGTGCGGGTGATGCTGAGTGAAGTAAGCTATACCAGCAAGACTGCTCTTTCGCTGATGTAACTGTATGTGCGCTAGGACTTCTGCCAGCTTGGAGGGAGCACAAATATTTCTCTTAACCAGCGTAACAGGAAAGTGTCTAGGTTGAACCTACCCTTAGGTTGCTTATTTAGATGTTTGAATAGTTGACTTGAAGCAGTTACTAAATACAGGCAAATGAATGTGTTATAGATCTGAAACTTTCTACCTGCTCTCGGGAGGGCAGAGCGTTAAGCTGGTAAGAGCAAAATGTAGTTGCAAGTTGGATGGTCGCTCTGAGTGGTCATGGGGTATTTCAAAGAAATTTGACTTCAAGAACGCTTGGTTCCAAGCCTTTTGGAAAAAGAAGCAAACTGTACCAATTAAACTACACAGGGTAAGAAAATGATGTGGTTAAAGAAGTATTTTCTCTCTATAGAAGCACTATTAAATTGACTCAGTTTTGTTTAATTGGTCCAACTCCAGTACAATGGCAAGCTTTCACTGCACGCTCTCTCTTTGGACTTGTTTAGACTAGGATTGTCGGTATATTTCTGAAACATGTTTAAACAATACCTTCGTGCTGCATTTTGTTCGGGCAATGTCTTTTAATGTGT